>NC_141001.1:60075798-61275798 GCF_052327205.1 Somniosus microcephalus | reverse complement strand
TTACAGCGTATCCCAGCCTTGCCCGTTTTACAGCGTATCCCAGACTCGCCCGTTTTACAGCGTATCACAGCCTCGCCCGTTTTACAGCGTATCACAGCCTCGCCCATTTTGCAAGGTATCACAGCCTCGCCCATTTTACAGCGTATCCCAGCCTCGCCCGTTTTACAACGTATCACAGCCTCGCCCGTTTTACAGCGTATCACAGCCTCGCCCGCTTTACAAAGTATCACAGCCTCGCCCGTTTTACAACGTATCACAGCCCCGCCCATTTTACAGCGTATCCCAGCCTCGCCCATTTTACAGCATATCCCAGCCTCGCCCGTGTTACAGTTTATCACAGCCTCGCCCGTTTTACAGCGTATCACAGCCTCGCCCGTTTTACAGCGTATCCCAGACTCGCCCGTTTTACAGCGTATCACAGACTCGCCCGTTTTACACTGTATCACAACCTCGCCCGTTTTACAGCGTATCACAGCCTCTCCTGTTTTACAGCGTATCCCCGCCTTGCCATTTTACAGCGTATCCCAGCCTTGCCCGACTTACAGCGTATCACAGCCTCGCCCGTTTTACAGCGTATCCCAGCCTCGCCCGTTTTACAGCGTATCACAGCCTCGCCCATTTTACAGCGTATCCCAGCCTCGCTCGTTTTACAGCGTATCCCAGCCTCGCCCGTTTTACAGCGTATCACATCCTCGCCCGTTTTACAGCATATAACAGCCTCGCCCGTTTTACAAAGTATCACAGCCTCGCCCATTTTACAGCATATCCCAGCCTCGCCCGTTTTACAGTTTATCACAGACTCGCCCGTTTTACAGTGTATCACCGCCTCGCCCGTTTTACAGCGTATCACAGCCTCGCCCGTTTTACAGCATTTCACAGCCTCGCCCGTTTTACAGCGTATCCCAGCCTCGCCCGTTTTACAGCGTATCCCAGCCTCGCCCGTTTTATAGCGTATCACATCCTCGCCCGTTTTACAGCGTATCACAGCCTCGCCCCTTTTACAAAATATCACAGCCTCGCCCGTTTTACAGCGTATTACAGCCTTGCCCGTTTTACAACGTATCACAGCCTCGCCTGTTTTAAACGTATCACAGCCTCGCCGGTTTTACAGCGTATCCCAGACTCGCCCGTTTTACAGCGTATCACAGACTCGCCCGTTTTGCACTGTATCACAACCTCGCCCGCTTTACAGCGTATCACAGCCTCTCCTGTTTTACAGCGTATCCCAGGCTCGCCCGTTTTACAGCGTATCACCGCCTCGTCCGATTTACAGCGTATCACAGCCTCGCCCGTTTTACACCGTATCCCAGCCTCACCCGTTTTACAGCGTATCCCAGCCTCGCCCGTTTTACAGCGTATCACAGCCTCGCCCGTTTTACAGCGTATCCCAGTCTTGCCCGTTTTACAGCGTATCCCAGACTCGCCCGTTTTACAGCGTATCACAGCCTCGCCCGTTTTACAGCGTATCACAGCCTCGCCCATTTTGCAAAGTATCACAGCCTCGCCCATTTTACAGCGTATCCCAGCCTCGCCCGTTTTACAACGTATCACAGCCTCGCCCGTTTTACAGCGTATCACAGCCTCGCCCGCTTTACAAAGTATCACAGCCTCGCCCGTTTTACAACGTATCACAGCCCCGCCCATTTTACAGCGTATCCCAGCCTCGCCCATTTTACAGCATATCCCAGCCTCGCCCGTGTTACAGTTTATCACAGCCTCGCCCGTTTTACAGCGTATCACAGCCTCGCCCGTTTTACAGCGTATCCCAGACTCGCCCGTTTTACAGCGTATCACAGACTCGCCCGTTTTACACTGTATCACAACCTCGCCCGTTTTACAGCGTATCACAGCCTCTCCTGTTTTACAGCGTATCCCCGCCTTGCCCGTTTTACAGCGTATCCCAGCCTTGCCCGACTTACAGCGTATCACAGCCTCGCCCGTTTTACAGCGTATCCCAGCCTCGCCCGTTTTACAGCGTATCACAGCCTCGCCCATTTTACAGCGTATCCCAGCCTCGCTCGTTTTACAGCGTATCCCAGCCTCGCCCGTTTTACAGCGTATCACATCCTCGCCCGTTTTACAGCATATAACAGCCTCGCCCGTTTTACAAAGTATCACAGCCTCGCCCATTTTACAGCATATCCCAGCCTCGCCCGTTTTACAGTTTATCACAGACTCGCCCGTTTTACAAAGTATCACAGCCTCGCCCGCTTTACAGCGTATCACATCCTCGCCCGTTTTACAGCATATAACAGCCTCGCCCGTTTTACAAAGTATCACAGCCTCGCCCGTTTTACAGCACATCACAGCCTCGCCCGTTTTACAGCACATCACAGCCTCGCCCGTTTTACAGCGTATCCCAGCCTCGCCCGTTTTACAGCGTATCCCAGCCTCGCCCGATTTATAGTGTATCACAGCCTTGCCCGTTTTACAGCGTATCAGAGCCTCACCCGTTTTACAGCATATCACAGCCTCGCCCGTTTTACAGCGTATCCCAGCCTCGCCCGTTTTACAGCGTATCCCAGCCTCACCCGTTTTACAGCGTATGACATCCCCGCCCGTTTTACAGCGTATCACACCCTCGCCTGTTTTACAAAGTATCACAGCCTCGCCCATTTTACAGTGTATCCCAGCCTTGCCCGTTTTACAGCGTATCACAGCCTCTCCTGTTTTACAGCGTATCCCCGCCTTGCCCGTTTTACAGCGTATCCCAGCCTTGCCCGTTTTACAGCGTATCCCCGCCTTGCCCGTTTTACAGCGTATCCCAGCCTCGCCCGTTTTACAGCGTATCATAACCTCGCCCGTTTTACAGCGCATCCCAGCCTCGCCCGTTTTACAGCGTATCCCAGCCTCACCCGTTTTACAGCGTATCCCAGCCTCGCCCATTTTACAGCGTATCACAGCCTCGCCCGTTTTACAGCGTATCTCAGCCTCGCCCGTTTTACAACGTATCACAGCCTCGCCCGTTTTACAGCTTATCCCAGCCTCGCCTGTTTTACAGCGTATCCCAGCCTCACCCGTTTTACAGCCTATCCCAGCCTCACCCATTTTACAGCGTATCCCAGCTTCACCCGTTTTGCAGCGTATCACAGCCTCGCCCGTTTTACAGCGTATCACAGCCTCGCCTCTTTTACAACGTATCACAGCCTCGCCCGTTTTACAGCCTATCACAGCCTCGCCCATTTTACAGCGTATCACAGCCTCGCTCGATTTACAGCGTATCACAGCCTCGCCCGTTTTACAGCATATCCCAGCCGTACCCGTTTTACAGCGTATCAGAGCCTCTCCTGTTTTACAGCGTATCCCCGCCTCGCCCGTTTTACAGCGTATCCCCGCCTCGCCCGTTTTACACCGTATCACAACCTCGCCCGTTTTACACCATATCCCAGCCTCACCCGTTTTACAGCGTATCCCAGCCTCGCCCGTTTTACAGCGTATCACAGCCTCGCTCGATTTACAGCATATCACAGCCTCGCCCGTTTTACTGCATATCACAGCCTCGCCCGTTTTACAGCGTTTCCCAGCCTCGCCCGTTTTACAGTGTATCACTGCCTTGCCCGTTTTACAGCGTATCCCAGCCTTGCCCGTTTTACAGCGTATCACAGCCTCGCCCGTTTTACAGCGTATCACAGACTCGCCCGTTTTACACTGTATCACAACCTCGCCCGTTTTACAGCGTATGACAGCCTCTCCTGTTTTACAGCGTATCCCCGCCTCACCTGTTTTACTGCGTATCCCAGCCTCGCCCGTTTTACAGTGTATCACCGCCTCGCCCGTTTTACAGCGTATCACAGCCTCGCCCGTTTTACAGCATTTCACAGCCTCGCCCGTTTTACAGCGTATCCCAGCCTCGCCCGTTTTACAGCGTATCCCAGCCTCGCCCGTTTTATAGCGTATCACATCCTCGCCCGTTTTACAGCGTATCACAGCCTCGCCCGTTTTACAAAATATCACAGCCTCGCCCGTTTTACAGCGTATTACACCCTTGCCCGTTTTACAACGTATCACAGCCTCACCTGTTTTACAACGTATCACAGCCTCGCCGGTTTTACAGCGTATCCCAGACTCGCCCGTTTTACAGCGTATCACAGACTCGCCCGTTTTGCACTGTATCACAACCTCGCCCGCTTTACAGCGTATCACAGCCTCTCCTGTTTTACAGCGTATCCCAGTCTCGCCCGTTTTACAGCGTATCACCGCCTCGTCCGATTTACAGCGTATCACAGCCTCGCCCGTTTTACACCGTATCCCAGCCTCACCCGTTTTACAGCGTATCCCAGCCTCGCCCGTTTTACAGCGTATCACAGCCTCGCCCGTTTTACAGCGTATCCCAGCCTTGCCCGTTTTACAGCGTATCCCAGACTCGCCCGTTTTACAGCGTATCACAACCTCACCCGTTTTACAACGTATGACAGCCTCTCCTGTTTTACAGCGTATCCCCGCCTCACCTGTTTTACTGCGTATCCCAGCCTCGCCCGTTTTACAGCGTATCCCAGCCTCGCCCGATTTATAGCGTATCACAGCCTCGCCCGTTTTACAGCGTATCAGAGCCTCACCCGTTTTACAGCATATCACAGCCTCGCCCGTTTTACAGCGTATGCCTGCCTCGCCCGTTTTACAGCGTATCCCAGCCTCATCCGTTTTACAGCGTATCACAGCCTCGCCCGTTTTACAGCGTATCACAGCCTCGCCCATTTTGCAAAGTATCACAGCCTTGCCCATTTTACAGCGTATCCCAGCCTTGCCCGTTTTACAACGTATCACAGCCTTGCCCGTTTTACAGCGTATCACAGCCTCGCCCGCTTTACAAAGTATCACAGCCTCGCCCGCTTTACAACGTATCACAGCCCCGCCCATTTTACAGCGTATCCCAGCCTCGCCCATTTTACAGCATATCCCAGCCTCGCCCGTGTTACAGTTTATCACAGCCTCGCCCGTTTTACAGCGTATCCCCGCCTTGCCCGTTTTACAGCGTATCCCAGCCTTGCCCGTTTTACAGCGTATCACAGCCTCGCCCGTTTTACAGCGTATCACAGCCTCGCCCGTTTTACAGCATTTCACAGCCTCGCCCGTTTTACAGCGTATCCCAGCCTCGCCCGTTTTACAGCGTATCCCAGCCTCGCCCGTTTTATAGCGTATCACATCCTCGCCCGTTTTACAGCGTATCACAGCCTCGCCCGTTTTACAAAATATCACAGCCTCGCCCGTTTTACAGCGTATTACAGCCTTGCCCGTTTTACAACGTATCACAGCCTCGCCTGTTTTACAACGTATCACAGCCTCGCCGGTTTTACAGCGTATCCCAGACTCGCCCGTTTTACAGCGTATCACAGACTCGCCCGTTTTGCACTGTATCACAACCTCGCCCGCTTTACAGCGTATCACAGCCTCTCCTGTTTTACAGCGTATCCCAGGCTCGCCCGTTTTACAGCGTATCACCGCCTCGTCCGATTTACAGCGTATCACAGCCTCGCCCGTTTTACACCATATCCCAGCCTCACCCGTTTTACAGCGTATCCCAGCCTCGCCCGTTTTACAGCGTATCACAGCCTCGCCCGTTTTACAGCGTATCCCAGCCTTGCCCGTTTTACAGCGTATCCCAGACTCGCCCGTTTTACAGCGTATCACAGCCTCGCCCGTTTTACAGCGTATCACAGCCTCGCCCATTTTGCAAAGTATCACAGCCTCGCCCATTTTACAGCGTATCCCAGCCTCGCCCGTTTTACAACGTATCACAGCCTCGCCCGTTTTACAGCGTATCACAGCCTCGCCCGCTTTACAAAGTATCACAGCCTCGCCCGTTTTACAACGTATCACAGCCCCGCCCATTTTACAGCGTATCCCAGCCTCGCCCATTTTACAGCATATCCCAGCCTCGCCCGTGTTACAGTTTATCACAGCCTCGCCCGTTTTACAGCGTATCACAGCCTCGCCCGTTTTACAGCGTATCCCAGACTCGCCCGTTTTACAGCGTATCACAGACTCGCCCGTTTTACAGCGTTTCCCAGCCTCGCCCGTTTTACAGTGTATCACTGCCTTGCCCGTTTTACAGCGTATCCCAGCCTTGCCCGTTTTACAGCGTATCACAGCCTCGCCCGTTTTACAGCGTATCACAGACTCGCCCGTTTTACACTGTATCACAACCTCGCCCGTTTTACAGCGTATGACAGCCTCTCCTGTTTTACAGCGTATCCCCGCCTCACCTGTTTTACTGCGTATCCCAGCCTCGCCCGTTTTACAGTGTATCACCGCCTCGCCCGTTTTACAGCGTATCACAGCCTCGCCCGTTTTACAGCATTTCACAGCCTCGCCCGTTTTACAGCGTATCCCAGCCTCGCCCGTTTTACAGCGTATCCCAGCCTCGCCCGTTTTATAGCGTATCACATCCTCGCCCGTTTTACAGCGTATCACAGCCTCGCCCGTTTTACAAAATATCACAGCCTCGCCCGTTTTACAGCGTATTACACCCTTGCCCGTTTTACAACGTATCCCTCACCTGTTTTACAACGTATCACAGCCTCGCCGGTTTTACAGCGTATCCCAGACTCGCCGTTTTACAGCGTACACAGACTCGCCCGTTTTAGTCAACTCGTATCACAACCTCGCCCGCCCTTTACAGCGTATCACAGCCTCTCCTGTTTTACAGCGTATCCCAGTCTCGCCCGTTTTACAGCGTATCACCGCCTCGTCCGATTTACAGCGTATCACAGCCTCGCCCGTTTTACACCGTATCCCAGCCTCACCCGTTTTTACAGCGTATCCCAGCACTCGCCCGTTTTACAGCGTATCACAGCTCGCCCGTTTTTACAGCGTATCCCAGCCTTGCCCGTTTTACAGCGTATCCAGACTCGCCCGTTTTACAGCGTATCACAACCTCACCCGTTTACAACGTATGACAGCCTCTCCCTGTTTTACAGCGTATCCCCGCCTCACCTGTTTTACTGCGTATCCCAGCCTCGCCCGTTTTACAGCGTATCCCAGCCTCGCCCGATTTATAGCGTATCACAGCCTCGCCCGTTTTACAGCGTATCAGAGCCTCACCCCGTTTTTACAGCATATCACAGCCTCGCCCGTTTTACAGCGTATGCCTGCCTCGCCCGTTTTACAGCGTATCCCAGCCTCATCCGTTTTACAGCGTATCACAGCCTCGCCCCGTTTTACAGCGTATCACAGCCTCGCCCATTTTGCAAAGTATCACAGCCTTGCCCATTTTACAGCGGTATCCCAGCCTTGCCGTTTTACAACGTATCACAGCCTTGCCCGTTTTACAGCGTATCACAGCCTCGCCCGCTTTACAAAGTATCACAGCCTCGCCCGCTTTACAACGTATCACAGCCCCGCCCATTTTACAGCGTATCCCAGCCTCGCCCATTTTACAGCATATCCCAGCCTCGCCCGTGTTACAGTTTATCACAGCCTCGCCGCTTTTACAGCGTATCCCCGCCTTGCCCGTTTTACAGCGTATCCCAGCCTTGCCCGTTTTACAGCGTATCACAGCCTCGCCCGTTTTACAGCGTATCACAGCCTCGCCCCGTTTTACAGCATTTCACAGCCTCGCCCGTTTTACAGCGTATCCCAGCCTCGCCCGTTTTACAGCGTATCCCCAGCCTCGCCCGTTTTATAGCGTATCACATCCTCGCCCGTTTTACAGCGTATCACAGCCTCGCCCGTTTTACAAATATCACAGCTCGCCCGTTTTACAGCGTATTACAGCCTTGCCCGTTTTACAACGTATCACAGCCTCGCCTGTTTTACAACGTATCACAGCCTCGCCGGTTTTACAGCGTATCCCAGACTCGCCCGTTTTACAGCGTATCACAGACTCGCCCGTTTTGCACTGTATCACAACCTCGCCCGCTTTACAGCGTATCACAGCCTCTCCTGTTTTACAGCGTATCCCAGGCCTCGCCCGTTTTACCAGCGTATCACCGCCTCGTCCGATTTACAGCGTATCACAGCCTCGCCCGTTTTACACCATATCCCAGCCTCACCCGTTTTACAGCGTATCCCAGCCTCGCCCGTTTTACAGCGTATCACAGCCTCGCCCGTTTTACAGCGTATCCCAGCCTTGCCCGTTTTACAGCGTATCCCAGACTCGCCCGTTTTACAGCGTATCACAGCCTCGCCCGTTTTACAGCGTATCACAGCCTCGCCCATTTTGCAAAGTATCACAGCCTCGCCCATTTTACAGCGTATCCCAGCCTCGCCCGTTTTACAACGTATCACAGCCTCGCCCGTTTTACAGCGTATCACAGCCTCGCCCGCTTTACAAAGTATCACAGCCTCGCCCGTTTTACAACGTATCACAGCCCCGCCCATTTTACAGCGTATCCCAGCCTCGCCCATTTTACAGCATATCCCAGCCTCGCCCGTGTTACAGTTTATCACAGCCTCGCCCGTTTTACAGCGTATCACAGCCTCGCCCGTTTTACAGCGTATCCCAGACTCGCCCGTTTTACAGCGTATCACAGACTCGCCCGTTTTACACTGTATCACAACCTCGCCCGTTTTACAGCGTATCACAGCCTCTCCTGTTTTACAGCGTATCCCCGCCTTGCCCGTTTTACAGCGTATCCCAGCCTTGCCCGACTTACAGCGTATCACAGCCTCGCCCGTTTTACAGCGTATCCCAGCCTCGCCCGTTTTACAGCGTATCACAGCCTCGCCCATTTTACAGCGTATCCCAGCCTCGCTCGTTTTACAGCGTATCCCAGCCTCGCCCGTTTTACAGCGTATCACATCCTCGCCCGTTTTACAGCATATAACAGCCTCGCCCGTTTTACAAAGTATCACAGCCTCGCCCATTTTACAGCATATCCCAGCCTCGCCCGTTTTACAGTTTATCACAGACTCGCCCGTTTTACAAAGTATCACAGCCTCGCCCGCTTTACAGCGTATCCCAGCCTCGCCAGTTTTACAAAGTATCACAGCCTCGCCCGTTTTACAGCACATCACAGCCTCGCCCGTTTTACAGCACATCACAGCCTCGCCCGTTTTACAGCGTATCCCAGCCTCGCCCGTTTTACAGCGTATCCCAGCCTCGCCCGATTTATAGTGTATCACAGCCTTGCCCGTTTTACAGCGTATCAGAGCCTCACCCGTTTTACAGCATATCACAGCCTCGCCCGTTTTACAGCGTATCCCAGCCTCGCCCGTTTTACAGCGTATCCCAGCCTCACCCGTTTTACAGCGTATGACATCCCCGCCCGTTTTACAGCGTATCACACCCTCGCCTGTTTTACAAAGTATCACAGCCTCGCCCATTTTACAGTGTATCCCAGCCTTGCCTGTTTTACAGCGTATCACAGCCTCTCCTGTTTTACAGCGTATCCCCGCCTTGCCCGTTTTACAGCGTATCCCAGCCTTGCCCGTTTTACAGCGTATCCCCGCCTTGCCCGTTTTACAGCGTATCCCAGCCTCGCCCGTTTTACAGCGTATCATAACCTCGCCCGTTTTACAGCGCATCCCAGCCTCGCCCGTTTTACAGCGTATCCCAGCCTCACCCGTTTTACAGCGTATCCCAGCCTCGCCCATTTTACAGCGTATCACAACCTCGCCCGTTTTACAGCGTATCTCAGCCTCGCCCGTTTTACAACGTATCACAGCCTCGCCCGTTTTACAGCTTATCCCAGCCTCGCCTGTTTTACAGCGTATCCCAGCCTCACCCGTTTTACAGCCTATCCCAGCCTCACCCATTTTACAGCGTATCCCAGCTTCACCCGTTTTGCAGCGTATCACAGCCTCGCCCGTTTTACAGCGTATCACAGCCTCGCCTCTTTTACAACGTATCACAGCCTCGCCCGTTTTACAGCCTATCACAGCCTCGCCCATTTTACAGCGTATCACAGCCTCGCTCGATTTACAGCGTATCACAGCCTCGCCCGTTTTACAGCATATCCCAGCCGTACCCGTTTTACAGCGTATCAGAGCCTCTCCTGTTTTACAGCGTATCCCCGCCTCGCCCGTTTTACAGCGTATCCCCGCCTCGCCCGTTTTACACCGTATCACAACCTCGCCCGTTTTACACCATATCCCAGCCTCACCCGTTTTACAGCGTATCCCAGCCTCGCCCGTTTTACAGCGTATCACAGCCTCGCTCGATTTACAGCATATCACAGCCTCGCCCGTTTTACTGCATATCACAGCCTCGCCCGTTTTACAGCGTTTCCCAGCCTCGCCCGTTTTACAGTGTATCACTGCCTTGCCCGTTTTACAGCGTATCCCAGCCTTGCCCGTTTTACAGCGTATCACAGCCTCGCCCGTTTTACAGCGTATCACAGACTCGCCCGTTTTACACTGTATCACAACCTCGCCCGTTTTACAGCGTATGACAGCCTCTCCTGTTTTACAGCGTATCCCCGCCTCACCTGTTTTACTGCGTATCCCAGCCTCGCCCGTTTTACAGTGTATCACCGCCTCGCCCGTTTTACAGCGTATCACAGCCTCGCCCGTTTTACAGCATTTCACAGCCTCGCCCGTTTTACAGCGTATCCCAGCCTCGCCCGTTTTACAGCGTATCCCAGCCTCGCCCGTTTTATAGCGTATCACATCCTCGCCCGTTTTACAGCGTATCACAGCCTCGCCCGTTTTACAAAATATCACAGCCTCGCCCGTTTTACAGCGTATTACACTCTTGCCCGTTTTACAACGTATCACAGCCTCACCTGTTTTACAACGTATCACAGCCTCGCCGGTTTTACAGCGTATCCCAGACTCGCCCGTTTTACAGCGTATCACCGCCTCGTCCGATTTACAGCGTATCACAGCCTCGCCCGTTTTACACCGTATCCCAGCCTCACCCGTTTTACAGCGTATCCCAGCCTCGCCCGTTTTACAGCGTATCACAGCCTCGCCCGTTTTACAGCGTATCCCAGCCTTGCCCGTTTTACAGCGTATCCCAGACTCGCCCGTTTTACAGCGTATCACAACCTCACCCGTTTTACAACGTATGACAGCCTCTCCTGTTTTACAGCGTATCCCCGCCTCACCTGTTTTACTGCGTATCCCAGCCTCGCCCGTTTTACAGCGTATCCCAGCCTCGCCCGATTTATAGCGTATCACAGCCTCGCCCGTTTTACAGCGTATCAGAGCCTCACCCGTTTTACAGCATATCACAGCCTCGCCCGTTTTACAGCGTATGCCTGCCTCGCCCGTTTTACAGCGTATCCCAGCCTCACCCGTTTTACAGCGTATCACAGCCTCGCCCGTTTTACAGCGTATCACAGCCTCGCCCATTTTGCAAAGTATCACAGCCTTGCCCATTTTACAGCGTATCCCAGCCTTGCCCGTTTTACAACGTATCACAGCCTTGCCCGTTTTACAGCGTATCACAGCCTCGCCCGCTTTACAAAGTATCACAGCCTCGCCCGTTTTACAACGTATCACAGCCCCGCCCATTTTACAGCGTATCCCAGCCTCGCCCATTTTACAGCATATCCCAGCCTCGCCCGTGTTACAGTTTATCACAGCCTCGCCCGTTTTACAGCGTATCCCCGCCTTGCCCGTTTTACAGCGTATCCCAGCCTTGCCCGTTTTACAGCGTATCACAGCCTCGCCCGTTTTACAGCGTATCCCAGCCTCGCCCGTTTTACAGCGTATCACAGCCTCGCCCATTTTACAGCGTATCCCAGCCTCGCTCGTTTTACAGCGTATCCCAGCCTCGCCCGTTTTACAGCGTATCACAGACTCGCCCGTTTTACACTGTATCACAACCTCACCCGTTTTACAACGTATGACAGCCTCTCCTGTTTTACAGCGTATCCCCGCCTCACCTGTTTTACTGCGTATCCCAGCCTCGCCCGTTTTACAGCGTATCCCAGCCTCGCCCGATTTATAGCGTATCACAGCCTCGCCCGTTTTACAGCGTATCAGAGCCTCACCCGTTTTACAGCATATCACAGCCTCGCCCGTTTTACAGCGTATGCCTGCCTCGCCCGTTTTAAAGCGTATCCCAGCCTCACCCGTTTTACAGCGTATCACAGCCTCGCCCGTTTTACAGCGTATCACAGCCTCGCCCATTTTGCAAAGTATCACAGCCTCGCCCATTTTACAGCGTATCCCAGCCTTGCCCGTTTTACAACGTATCACAGCCTTGCCCGTTTTACAGCGTATCACAGCCTCGCCCGCTTTACAAAGTATCACAGCCTCGCCCGTTTTACAACGTATCACAGCCCCGCCCATTTTACAGCGTATCCCAGCCTCGCCCATTTTACAGCATATCCCAGCCTCGCCCGTGTTACAGTTTATCACAGCCTCGCCCGTTTTACAGCGTATCCCCGCCTTGCCCGTTTTACAGCGTATCCCAGCCTTGCCCGTTTTACAGCGTATCACAGCCTCGCCCGTTTTACAGCGTATCACAGCCTCGCCCGTTTTACAGCATTTCACAGCCTCGCCCGTTTTACAGCGTATCCCAGCCTCGCCCGTTTTACAGCGTATCCCAGCCTCGCCCGTTTTATAGCGTATCACATCCTCGCCCGTTTTACAGCGTATCACAGCCTCGCCCGTTTTACAAAATATCACAGCCTCGCCCGTTTTACAGCGTATTACAGCCTTGCCCGTTTTACAACGTATCACAGCCTCGCCTGTTTTACAACGTATCACAGCCTCGCCGGTTTTACAGCGTATCCCAGACTCGCCCGTTTTACAGCGTATCACAGACTCGCCCGTTTTGCACTGTATCACAACCTCGCCCGCTTTACAGCGTATCACAGCCTCTCCTGTTTTACAGCGTATCCCAGGCTCGCCCGTTTTACAGCGTATCACCGCCTCGTCCGATTTACAGCGTATCACAGCCTCGCCCGTTTTACACCATATCCCAGCCTCACCCGTTTTACAGCGTATCCCAGCCTCGCCCGTTTTACAGCGTATCACAGCCTCGCCCGTTTTACAGCGTATCCCAGCCTTGCCCGTTTTACAGCGTATCCCAGACTCGCCCGTTTTACAGCGTATCACAGCCTCGCCCGTTTTACAGCGTATCACAGCCTCGCCCATTTTGCAAAGTATCACAGCCTCGCCCATTTTACAGCGTATCCCAGCCTCGCCCGTTTTACAACGTATCACAGCCTCGCCCGTTTTACAGCGTATCACAGCCTCGCCCGCTTTACAAAGTATCACAGCCTCGCCCGTTTTACAACGTATCACAGCCCCGCCCATTTTACAGCGTATCCCAGCCTCGCCCATTTTACAGCATATCCCAGCCTCGCCCGTGTTACAGTTTATCACAGCCTCGCCCGTTTTACAGCGTATCACAGCCTCGCCCGTTTTACAGCGTATCCCAGACTCGCCCGTTTTACAGCGTATCACAGACTCGCCCGTTTTACAGCGTTTCCCAGCCTCGCCCGTTTTACAGTGTATCACTGCCTTGCCCGTTTTACAGCGTATCCCAGCCTTGCCCGTTTTACAGCGTATCACAGCCTCGCCCGTTTTACAGCGTATCACAGACTCGCCCGTTTTACACTGTATCACAACCTCGCCCGTTTTACAGCGTATGACAGCCTCTCCTGTTTTACAGCGTATCCCCGCCTCACCTGTTTTACTGCGTATCCCAGCCTCGCCCGTTTTACAGTGTATCACCGCCTCGCCCGTTTTACAGCGTATCACAGCCTCGCCCGTTTTACAGCATTTCACAGCCTCGCCCGTTTTACAGCGTATCCCAGCCTCGCCCGTTTTACAGCGTATCCCAGCCTCGCCCGTTTTATAGCGTATCACATCCTCGCCCGTTTTACAGCGTATCACAGCCTCGCCCGTTTTACAAAATATCACAGCCTCGCCCGTTTTACAGCGTATTACACCCTTGCCCGTTTTACAACGTATCACAGCCTCACCTGTTTTACAACGTATCACAGCCTCGCCGGTTTTACAGCGTATCCCAGACTCGCCCGTTTTACAGCGTATCACAGACTCGCCCGTTTTGCACTGTATCACAACCTCGCCCGCTTTACAGCGTATCACAGCCTCTCCTGTTTTACAGCGTATCCCAGTCTCGCCCGTTTTACAGCGTATCACCGCCTCGTCCGATTTACAGCGTATCACAGCCTCGCCCGTTTTACACCGTATCCCAGCCTCACCCGTTTTACAGCGTATCCCAGCCTCGCCCGTTTTACAGCGTATCACAGCCTCGCCCGTTTTACAGCGTATCCCAGCCTTGCCCGTTTTACAGCGTATCCCAGACTCGCCCGTTTTACAGCGTATCACAACCTCACCCGTTTTACAACGTATGACAGCCTCTCCTGTTTTACAGCGTATCCCCGCCTCACCTGTTTTACTGCGTATCCCAGCCTCGCCCGTTTTACAGCGTATCCCAGCCTCGCCCGATTTATAGCGTATCACAGCCTCGCCCGTTTTACAGCGTATCAGAGCCTCACCCGTTTTACAGCATATCACAGCCTCGCCCGTTTTACAGCGTATGCCTGCCTCGCCCGTTTTACAGCGTATCCCAGCCTCATCCGTTTTACAGCGTATCACAGCCTCGCCCGTTTTACAGCGTATCACAGCCTCGCCCATTTTGCAAAGTATCACAGCCTTGCCCATTTTACAGCGTATCCCAGCCTTGCCCGTTTTACAACGTATCACAGCCTTGCCCGTTTTACAGCGTATCACAGCCTCGCCCGCTTTACAAAGTATCACAGCCTCGCCCGCTTTACAACGTATCACAGCCCCGCCCATTTTACAGCGTATCCCAGCCTCGCCCATTTTACAGCATATCCCAGCCTCGCCCGTGTTACAGTTTATCACAGCCTCGCCCGTTTTACAGCGTATCCCCGCCTTGCCCGTTTTACAGCGTATCCCAGCCTTGCCCGTTTTACAGCGTATCACAGCCTCGCCCGTTTTACAGCGTATCACAGCCTCGCCCGTTTTACAGCATTTCACAGCCTCGCCCGTTTTACAGCGTATCCCAGCCTCGCCCGTTTTACAGCGTATCCCAGCCTCGCCCGTTTTATAGCGTATCACATCCTCGCCCGTTTTACAGCGTATCACAGCCTCGCCCGTTTTACAAAATATCACAGCCTCGCCCGTTTTACAGCGTATTACAGCCTTGCCCGTTTTACAACGTATCACAGCCTCGCCTGTTTTACAACGTATCACAGCCTCGCCGGTTTTACAGCGTATCCCAGACTCGCCCGTTTTACAGCGTATCACAGACTCGCCCGTTTTGCACTGTATCACAACCTCGCCCGCTTTACAGCGTATCACAGCCTCTCCTGTTTTACAGCGTATCCCAGGCTCGCCCGTTTTACAGCGTATCACCGCCTCGTCCGATTTACAGCGTATCACAGCCTCGCCCGTTTTACACCATATCCCAGCCTCACCCGTTTTACAGCGTATCCCAGCCTCGCCCGTTTTACAGCGTATCACAGCCTCGCCCGTTTTACAGCGTATCCCAGCCTTGCCCGTTTTACAGCGTATCCCAGACTCGCCCGTTTTACAGCGTATCACAGCCTCGCCCGTTTTACAGCGTATCACAGCCTCGCCCATTTTGCAAAGTATCACAGCCTCGCCCATTTTACAGCGTATCCCAGCCTCGCCCGTTTTACAACGTATCACAGCCTCGCCCGTTTTACAGCGTATCACAGCCTCGCCCGCTTTACAAAGTATCACAGCCTCGCCCGTTTTACAACGTATCACAGCCCCGCCCATTTTACAGCGTATCCCAGCCTCGCCCATTTTACAGCATATCCCAGCCTCGCCCGTGTTACAGTTTATCACAGCCTCGCCCGTTTTACAGCGTATCACAGCCTCGCCCGTTTTACAGCGTATCCCAGACTCGCCCGTTTTACAGCGTATCACAGACTCGCCCGTTTTACACTGTATCACAACCTCGCCCGTTTTACAGCGTATCACAGCCTCTCCTGTTTTACAGCGTATCCCCGCCTTGCCCGTTTTACAGCGTATCCCAGCCTTGCCCGACTTACAGCGTATCACAGCCTCGCCCGTTTTACAGCGTATCCCAGCCTCGCCCGTTTTACAGCGTATCACAGCCTCGCCCATTTTACAGCGTATCCCAGCCTCGCTCGTTTTACAGCGTATCCCAGCCTCGCCCGTTTTACAGCGTATCACATCCTCGCCCGTTTTACAGCATATAACAGCCTCGCCCGTTTTACAAAGTATCACAGCCTCGCCCATTTTACAGCATATCCCAGCCTCGCCCGTTTTACAGTTTATCACAGACTCGCCCGTTTTACAAAGTATCACAGCCTCGCCCGCTTTACAGCGTATCCCAGCCTCGCCAGTTTTACAAAGTATCACAGCCTCGCCCGTTTTACAGCACATCACAGCCTCGCCCGTTTTACAGCACATCACAGCCTCGCCCGTTTTACAGCGTATCCCAGCCTCGCCCGTTTTACAGCGTATCCCAGCCTCGCCCGATTTATAGTGTATCACAGCCTTGCCCGTTTTACAGCGTATCAGAGCCTCACCCGTTTTACAGCATATCACAGCCTCGCCCGTTTTACAGCGTATCCCAGCCTCGCCCGTTTTACAGCGTATCCCAGCCTCACCCGTTTTACAGCGTATGACATCCCCGCCCGTTTTACAGCGTATCACACCCTCGCCTGTTTTACAAAGTATCACAGCCTCGCCCATTTTACAGTGTATCCCAGCCTTGCCTGTTTTACAGCGTATCACAGCCTCTCCTGTTTTACAGCGTATCCCCGCCTTGCCCGTTTTACAGCGTATCCCAGCCTTGCCCGTTTTACAGCGTATCCCCGCCTTGCCCGTTTTACAGCGTATCCCAGCCTCGCCCGTTTTACAGCGTATCATAACCTCGCCCGTTTTACAGCGCATCCCAGCCTCGCCCGTTTTACAGCGTATCCCAGCCTCACCCGTTTTACAGCGTATCCCAGCCTCGCCCATTTTACAGCGTATCACAACCTCGCCCGTTTTACAGCGTATCTCAGCCTCGCCCGTTTTACAACGTATCACAGCCTCGCCCGTTTTACAGCTTATCCCAGCCTCGCCTGTTTTACAGCGTATCCCAGCCTCACCCGTTTTACAGCCTATCCCAGCCTCACCCATTTTACAGCGTATCCCAGCTTCACCCGTTTTGCAGCGTATCACAGCCTCGCCCGTTTTACAGCGTATCACAGCCTCGCCTCTTTTACAACGTATCACAGCCTCGCCCGTTTTACAGCCTATCACAGCCTCGCCCATTTTACAGCGTATCACAGCCTCGCTCGATTTACAGCGTATCACAGCCTCGCCCGTTTTACAGCATATCCCAGCCGTACCCGTTTTACAGCGTATCAGAGCCTCTCCTGTTTTACAGCGTATCCCCGCCTCGCCCGTTTTACAGCGTATCCCCGCCTCGCCCGTTTTACACCGTATCACAACCTCGCCCGTTTTACACCATATCCCAGCCTCACCCGTTTTACAGCGTATCCCAGCCTCGCCCGTTTTACAGCGTATCACAGCCTCGCTCGATTTACAGCATATCACAGCCTCGCCCGTTTTACTGCATATCACAGCCTCGCCCGTTTTACAGCGTTTCCCAGCCTCGCCCGTTTTACAGTGTATCACTGCCTTGCCCGTTTTACAGCGTATCCCAGCCTTGCCCGTTTTACAGCGTATCACAGCCTCGCCCGTTTTACAGCGTATCACAGACTCGCCCGTTTTACACTGTATCACAACCTCGCCCGTTTTACAGCGTATGACAGCCTCTCCTGTTTTACAGCGTATCCCCGCCTCACCTGTTTTACTGCGTATCCCAGCCTCGCCCGTTTTACAGTGTATCACCGCCTCGCCCGTTTTACAGCGTATCACAGCCTCGCCCGTTTTACAGCATTTCACAGCCTCGCCCGTTTTACAGCGTATCCCAGCCTCGCCCGTTTTACAGCGTATCCCAGCCTCGCCCGTTTTATAGCGTATCACATCCTCGCCCGTTTTACAGCGTATCACAGCCTCGCCCGTTTTACAAAATATCACAGCCTCGCCCGTTTTACAGCGTATTACACTCTTGCCCGTTTTACAACGTATCACAGCCTCACCTGTTTTACAACGTATCACAGCCTCGCCGGTTTTACAGCGTATCCCAGACTCGCCCGTTTTACAGCGTATCACCGCCTCGTCCGATTTACAGCGTATCACAGCCTCGCCCGTTTTACACCGTATCCCAGCCTCACCCGTTTTACAGCGTATCCCAGCCTCGCCCGTTTTACAGCGTATCACAGCCTCGCCCGTTTTACAGCGTATCCCAGCCTTGCCCGTTTTACAGCGTATCCCAGACTCGCCCGTTTTACAGCGTATCACAACCTCACCCGTTTTACAACGTATGACAGCCTCTCCTGTTTTACAGCGTATCCCCGCCTCACCTGTTTTACTGCGTATCCCAGCCTCGCCCGTTTTACAGCGTATCCCAGCCTCGCCCGATTTATAGCGTATCACAGCCTCGCCCGTTTTACAGCGTATCAGAGCCTCACCCGTTTTACAGCATATCACAGCCTCGCCCGTTTTACAGCGTATGCCTGCCTCGCCCGTTTTACAGCGTATCCCAGCCTCACCCGTTTTACAGCGTATCACAGCCTCGCCCGTTTTACAGCGTATCACAGCCTCGCCCATTTTGCAAAGTATCACAGCCTTGCCCATTTTACAGCGTATCCCAGCCTTGCCCGTTTTACAACGTATCACAGCCTTGCCCGTTTTACAGCGTATCACAGCCTCGCCCGCTTTACAAAGTATCACAGCCTCGCCCGTTTTACAACGTATCACAGCCCCGCCCATTTTACAGCGTATCCCAGCCTCGCCCATTTTACAGCATATCCCAGCCTCGCCCGTGTTACAGTTTATCACAGCCTCGCCCGTTTTACAGCGTATCCCCGCCTTGCCCGTTTTACAGCGTATCCCAGCCTTGCCCGTTTTACAGCGTATCACAGCCTCGCCCGTTTTACAGCGTATCCCAGCCTCGCCCGTTTTACAGCGTATCACAGCCTCGCCCATTTTACAGCGTATCCCAGCCTCGCTCGTTTTACAGCGTATCCCAGCCTCGCCCGTTTTACAGCGTATCACAGACTCGCCCGTTTTACACTGTATCACAACCTCACCCGTTTTACAACGTATGACAGCCTCTCCTGTTTTACAGCGTATCCCCGCCTCACCTGTTTTACTGCGTATCCCAGCCTCGCCCGTTTTACAGCGTATCCCAGCCTCGCCCGATTTATAGCGTATCACAGCCTCGCCCGTTTTACAGCGTATCAGAGCCTCACCCGTTTTACAGCATATCACAGCCTCGCCCGTTTTACAGCGTATGCCTGCCTCGCCCGTTTTAAAGCGTATCCCAGCCTCACCCGTTTTACAGCGTATCACAGCCTCGCCCGTTTTACAGCGTATCACAGCCTCGCCCATTTTGCAAAGTATCACAGCCTCGCCCATTTTACAGCGTATCCCAGCCTTGCCCGTTTTACAACGTATCACAGCCTTGCCCGTTTTACAGCGTATCACAGCCTCGCCCGCTTTACAAAGTATCACAGCCTCGCCCGTTTTACAACGTATCACAGCCCCGCCCATTTTACAGCGTATCCCAGCCTCGCCCATTTTACAGCATATCCCAGCCTCGCCCGTGTTACAGTTTATCACAGCCTCGCCCATTTTACAGCGTATCACAGCCTCGCCCGTTTTACAGCGTATCACAGACTCGCCCGTTTTACACTGTATCACAACCTCGCCCGTTTTACAGCGTATCACAGCCTCTCCTGTTTTACAGCATATCCCCGCCTTGCCCGTTTTACAGCGTATCCCAGCCTTGCCCGTTTTACAGCGTATCACAGCCTCGCCCGTTTTACAGCGTATTACACCCTTGCCCGTTTTGCAACGTATCACAGCCTCACCTGTTTTACAACGTATCACAGCCTCGCCGGTTTTACAGCGTATCCCAGACTCGCCCGTTTTACAGCGTATCACCGCCTCGTCCGATTTACAGCGTATCACAGCCTCGCCCGTTTTACACCGTATCCCAGCCTCACCCGTTTTACAGCGTATCCCAGCCTCGCCCGTTTTACAGCGTATCACAGCCTCGCCCGTTTTACAGCGTATCCCAGCCTTGCCCGTTTTACAGCGTATCCCAGACTCGCCCGTTTTACAGCGTATCACAACCTCACCCGTTTTACAACGTATGACAGCCTCTCCTGTTTTACAGCGTATCCCCGCCTCACCTGTTTTACTGCGTATCCCAGCCTCGCCCGTTTTACAGCGTATCCCAGCCTCGCCCGATTTATAGCGTATCACAGCCTCGCCCGTTTTACAGCGTATCAGAGCCTCACCCGTTTTACAGCCTATCACAGCCTCGCCCGTTTTACAGCGTATGCCTGCCTCGCCCGTTTTACAGCGTATCCCAGCCTCACCCGTTTTACAGCGTATCACAGCCTCGCCCGTTTTACAGCGTATCACAGCCTCGCCCATTTTGCAAAGTATCACAGCCTTGCCCATTTTACAGCGTATCCCAGCCTTGCCCGTTTTACAACGTATCACAGCCTTGCCCGTTTTACAGCGTATCACAGCCTCGCCCGCTTTACAAAGTATCACAGCCTCGCCCGTTTTACAACGTATCACAGCCCCGCCCATTTTACAGCGTATCCCAGCCTCGCCCATTTTACAGCATATCCCAGCCTCGCCCGTGTTACAGTTTATCACAGCCTCGCCCGTTTTACAGCGTATCCCCGCCTTGCCCGTTTTACAGCGTATCCCAGCCTTGCCCGTTTTACAGCGTATCACAGCCTCGCCCGTTTTACAGCGTATCCCAGCCTCGCCCGTTTTACAGCGTATCACAGCCTCGCCCATTTTACAGCGTATCCCAGCCTCGCTCGTTTTACAGCGTATCCCAGCCTCGCCCGTTTTACAGCGTATCACAGACTCGCCCGTTTTACACTGTATCACAACCTCACCCGTTTTACAACGTATGACAGCCTCTCCTGTTTTACAGCGTATCCCCGCCTCACCTGTTTTACTGCGTATCCCAGCCTCGCCCGTTTTACAGCGTATCCCAGCCTCGCCCGATTTATAGCGTATCACAGCCTCGCCCGTTTTACAGCGTATCAGAGCCTCACCCGTTTTACAGCATATCACAGCCTCGCCCGTTTTACAGCGTATGCCTGCCTCGCCCGTTTTAAAGCGTATCCCAGCCTCACCCGTTTTACAGCGTATCACAGCCTCGCCCGTTTTACAGCGTATCACAGCCTCGCCCATTTTGCAAAGTATCACAGCCTCGCCCATTTTACAGCGTATCCCAGCCTTGCCCGTTTTACAACGTATCACAGCCTTGCCCGTTTTACAGCGTATCACAGCCTCGCCCGCTTTACAAAGTATCACAGCCTCGCCCGTTTTACAACGTATCACAGCCCCGCCCATTTTACAGCGTATCCCAGCCTCGCCCATTTTACAGCATATCCCAGCCTCGCCCGTGTTACAGTTTATCACAGCCTCGCCCATTTTACAGCGTATCACAGCCTCGCCCGTTTTACAGCGTATCACAGACTCGCCCGTTTTACACTGTATCACAACCTCGCCCGTTTTACAGCGTATCACAGCCTCTCCTGTTTTACAGCATATCCCCGCCTTGCCCGTTTTACAGCGTATCCCAGCCTTGCCCGTTTTACAGCGTATCACAGCCTCGCCCGTTTTACAGCGTATCCCAGCCTCACCCGTTTTACAGCGTATCACAGCCTCGCCCATTTTACAGCGTATCCCAGCCTCGCTCGTTTTACAGCGTATCCCAGCCTCGCCCGTTTTACAGCGTATCACAGCCTCGCCCGTTTTACAGCGATTCCCAGCCTCGCCCGTTTTACAGCGTATCCCAGCCTCACCCGTTTTACAGCGTATCCCAGCCTCGCCCATTTTACAGTGGATCACAGCCTCGCCCGTTTTACAGCGTATCACAGCCTCGCCCGTTTTACAACGTATCACGGGCTCGCTCGATTTACAGCATTTCACAGCCTCGCCTGTTTTACTGCATATCACAGCCTTGCCCGTTTTACAGCGTATCCCAGCCTCGCCCGTTTTACAGTGTATCACTGCCTTGCCCGTTTTACAGCGTATCCCAGCCTTGCCTGTTTTACAGCGTATCACAGCCTCGCCCGTTTTACAGCGTATCACAGACTCGCCCGTTTTACACTGTATCACAACCTCGCCCGTTTTACAGCGTATGACAGCCTCTCCTGTTTTACAGCGTATCCCCGCCTCACCTGTTTTACTGCGTATCCCAGCCTCGCCCGTTTTACAGTGTATCACCGCCTCGCCCGTTTTACAGCGTATCACAGCCTCGCCCGTTTTACAGCATTTCACAGCCTCGCCCGTTTTACAGCGTATCCGAGCCTCGCCCGTTTTACAGCGTATCCCAGCCTCGCCCGTTTTACAAAGTATCACAGCCGCGCCCATTTTACAGCGTATCCCAGCCTTGCCCGTTTTACAACGTGTCACAGCCTCGCCCATTTTACAGCGTATCACAGCCTCGCCCGTTTTACAAAATATCACAGCCTCGCCCGTTTTACAGCGTATTACAGCCTTGCCCGTTTTACAACGTATCACAGCCTCGCCCGTTTTACAGCGTATCACAGCCTCGCCCGTTTTACAGCGTATCACAGCCTCGCTCGATTTACAGCATATCACAGCCTCGCCGGTTTTACAGCGTATCACAACCTCGCCCGTTTTGCAGCGTATCACACCCTCTCCCGTTTCACAGCGTATCCCAGACTCGCCCGTTTTACAGCATATCACAGCCTCGCCCGTTTTACAAAGTATCACAGCCTCGCCCGTTTTACAGCGTATCCCAGCCTCGCCCGTTTTACAGCGTATCACCGCCTCGCCCGTTTTACAACGTATCACAGCCTCGCCCGTTTTACAGCATATCACAGCCTCGCCCGTTTTACAGCGTATCACAGCCTCGCCCGTTTTACACCGTATCACAGCCTCGCCCGTTTTACAGCGTATCCCAGCCTCGCCCGTTTTACAGCGTATCACCGCCTCGCCCGTTTTACAGCGTATCACAGCCTCGCCGGTTTTACAGCGTATCACAACCTCGCCCGTTTTACAGCGTATCACACCCTCTCCTGGTTTACAGCGTATCCCCGCCTCGCCCGTTTTACAGCGTAGCCCAGCCTCGCCCGTTTTACAGCGTATCACCGCCTCGCCCGTTTTACACCGTATCGCAGCCTCGCCCGTTTTACAGCGTATCCCAGCCTCACCAGTTTTACAGCGTATCCCAGCCTCGCCCGTTTTACAGCGTATCCCAGCCTCGCCCGTTTTACAGCATATCACAGCCTCGCCCGTTTTACAGCGTATCACAGCCTCGCCCGTTTTACAGCGTATCCCAGCCTCGCCCGTTTTACAGCATATCACAGCCTCACCCGTTTTACAGCGTATCACAGCCTCACCTATTTTACAGCGTATCCCAGCCTTGCCCGTTTTACAGCGTATCCCAGCCTCACCCGTTTTACAGCGTATCACAGCCTCACCCGTTTTACAGCGTATCCCAGACTCGCCCGTTTTACAGCTTATCCCAGCCTCGCCCGTTTTGCAAAGTATCACAGCCTCGCCCATTTTACAGCGTATCCCAGCCTTGCCCGTTTTACAACGTCTCACAGTCTCGCCCGTATTACAGCCTATCACAGCCTCGCCCATTTTACAGCGTATCCCAGCCTCGCCCGTTTTACAAAGTATCACTGCCTCGCCCGTTTTACAGCGTATCCCAGCCTCGCCCGTTTTACAACGTATCACAGCCTTGCCTGTTTTACAACGTATCACATCCTCGCCGGGTTTACAGCGTATCCCAGACTCGCCCGTTTTACAGCATATCACAGGCTCGCCCATTTTACAGCGTATCACATCCTCGGCCGTTTTACAGCGTATCAGAGCCTCGCTCGATTTACAGCGTATCCCAGCCTCGCCCGTTTTGCAGCGTATCACAGCCTCGCCCGTTTTACAGCGTATCCCAGCCTCGCCCGTTTTACAGCGTATCCCAGCCTCGCCCGATTTATAGCGTATCACAGCCTCGCCCGTTTTACAGCGTATCAGAGCCTCACCCGTTTTACAGCGTATCACAGCCTCGCCCATTTTACAGCTTATCCCAGCCTCGCCCGTTTTACAAAGTATCACAGCCTCGCCCGTTTTACAGCATATCACAGCCTCGCCCGTTTTACAGCGTATCACAGCCTCGCTCGATTTACAGCGTATCACAGCCTCGCCCGTTTTACAGCGTAACCCAGCCTCACCCGTTTTACAGCATATCACAGCCTCGCCCGTTTTACAAAGTATCACAGCCTCGCCCGTTTTACAGCGTATCCCAGCCTCGCCCGTTTTACAGCGTATCACCGCCTCGCCCGTTTTACAACGTATCACAGCCTCGCCCGTTTTACAGCATATCACAGCCTCGCCCGTTTTACAGCGTATCACAGCCTCGCCCGTTTTACACCGTATCACAGCCTCGCTCGATTTACAGCGTATCACAGCCTCGCTCGATTTACAGCGTATCACAGCCTCGCTCGATTTACAGCTTATCCCAGCCTTGTCCGTTTTACAAAGTATCACAGCCTCGCCCGTTTTACAGCGTATCCCAGCCTCGCCCGTTTTACAGCGTATCACCGCCTCGCCCGTTTTACAGCGTATCACAGCCTCGCCGGTTTTACAGCGTATCACAACCTCGCCCGTTTTACAGCGTATCACACCCTCTCCTGTTTTACAGCGTATCCCCGCCTCGCCCGTTTTACAGCGTATCCCAGCCTCGCCCGTTTTACAGCGTATCACCGCCTCGCCCGTTTTACAGCGTATCGCAGCCTCGCCCGTTTTACAGCGTATCCCAGCCTCACCAGTTTTACAGCGTATCCCAGCCTCGCTCGTTTTACAGCGTATCCCAGCCTCGCCCGTTTTACAGCATATCACAGCCTCGCCCGTTTTACAGCGTATCACAGCCTCGCCCGTTTTACAGCGTATCCCAGCCTCGCCCGTTTTACAGCATATCACAGCCTCACCCGTTTTACAGCGTATCACAGCCTCACCTATTTTACAGCGTATCCCAGCCTCGCCCGTTTTACAGCGTATCCCAGCCTCACCCGTTTTACAGCGTATCACAGCCTCACCCGTTTTACAGCGTATCACAGCCTCACCCGTTTTACAGCGTATCACTGCCTCGCCCGTTTTACAGCGTATCCCAGCCTTGCCCGTTTCACAGCGTATCCCAGACTCGCCCGTTTTACAGCGTATCCCAGCCTCGCCTGTTTTACACCATATCCCAGCCTCGCCCGTTTTACAGCTTATCCCAGCCTCGCCCGTTTTGCAAAGTATCACAGCCTCGCCCATTTTACAGCGTATCCCAGCCTTGCCCGTTTTACAACGTCTCACAGCCTCGCCCGTATTACAGCCTATCACAGCCTCGCCCATTTTACAGCGTATCCCAGCCTCGCCCGTTTTACAAAGTATCACTGCCTCGCCCGTTTTACAGCCTATCCCAGCCTCGCCCGTTTTACAGTGTATCACAGCCTCGCCCGTTTTACAGCGTATCACAGCCTTGCCCGTTTTACAGCGTATCAGAGCCTCGCTCGATTTACAGCGTATCCCAGCCTCGCCCGTTTTACAGCGTATCAGAGCCTCACCCGTTTTACAGCATATCACAGCCTCGCCCGTTTTACAGCGTATCCCAGCCTCGCCCGTTTTACACCGTATCACGTCCTCGCCCGCTTTACAAAGTATCACAGCCTCGCCCGTTTTACAGCGTATCACAGCCTCGCCCGTTTTACAAAGTATCACAGCCTCGCCCATTTTACAGCGTATCCCAGCCTTGCCCATTTTACAACGTATCACAGCCTCGCCCGTTTTACAGCGTATCACAGCCTCGCCCGTTTTACAAAGTATCACAGCCTCGCCCGTTTTACAAAGTACCACAGCCTCGCCCATTTTAAAGCGTATCCCAGCCTCGCCCGTTTTACAAAGTATCACAGCCTCGCCCGTTTTACAGCGTATCCCAGCCTCGCCCGTTTTACAACGTATCACAGCCTCGCCCATTTTACAGCATATCCCAGCCTCGCCCGTTTTACAGTTTATCACAGCCTCGCCTGTTTTACAGCGTATCACAGCCTCGCCTGTTTTACAACGTATCACAGCTTCGCCTGTTTTACAACGTATCACAGCCTCGCCGGTTTTACAGCGTATCCCAAACTCGCCCGTTTTACAGCGTATCACAGCCTCGCCCGTTTTACAGCGTATCCCAGCCTCGCCCGATTTATAGCGTATCACAACCTCACCCATTTTACAGCGTATCACAGCCTCGCCCGATTTATAGCGTATCAGAGCCTCACCCGTTTTACAGCATATCCCAGCCTCGCCCGTTTTACAGCGTATCACCGCCTCGCCCGTTTTACAGCGTATCGCAGCCTCGCCCGTTTTACAGCGTATCCCAGCCTCACCAGTTTTACAGCGTATCCCAGCCTCGCCCGTTTTACAGCGTATCCCAGCCTCGCCCGTTTTACAGCATATCACAGCCTCGCCCGTTTTACAGCGTATCACAGCCTCGCCCGTTTTACAGCGTATCCCAGCCTCGCCCGTTTTACAGCATATCACAGCCTCACCCGTTTTACAGCGTATCACAGCCTCACCTATTTTACAGCGTATCCCAGCCTCGCCCGTTTTACAGCGTATCCCAGCCTCACCCGTTTTACAGCGTATCACAGCCTCACCCGTTTTACAGCGTATCCCAGACTCGCCCGTTTTACAGCTTATCCCAGCCTCGCCCGTTTTGCAAAGTATCACAGCCTCGCCCATTTTACAGCGTATCCCAGCCTTGCCCGTTTTACAACGTCTCACAGTCTCGCCCGTATTACAGCCTATCACAGCCTCACCCATTTTACAGCGTATCCCAGCCTCGCCCGTTTTACAAAGTATCACTGCCTCGCCCGTTTTACAGCGTATCCCAGCCTCGCCCGTTTTACAACGTATCACAGCCTTGCCTGTTTTACAACGTATCACATCCTCGCCGGGTTTACAGCGTATCCCAGACTCGCCCGTTTTACAGCATATCACAGGCTCGCCCATTTTACAGCGTATCACATCCTCGGCCGTTTTACAGCGTATCAGAGCCTCGCTCGATTTACAGCGTATCCCAGCCTCGCCCGTTTTGCAGCGTATCACAGCCTCGCCCGTTTTACAGCGTATCCCAGCCTCGCCCGTTTTACAGCGTATCCCAGCCTCGCCCGATTTATAGCGTATCACAGCCTCGCCCGTTTTACAGCGTATCAGAGCCTCACCCGTTTTACAGCATATCACAGCCTCGCCCATTTTACAGCTTATCCCAGCCTCGCCCGTTTTACAAAGTATCACAGCCTCGCCCGTTTTACAGCATATCACAGCCTCGCCCGTTTTACAGCGTATCACAGCCTCGCTCGATTTACAGCGTATCACAGCCTCGCCCGTTTTACAGCGTATCCCAGCCTCACCAGTTTTACAGCGTATCCCAGCCTCGCTCGTTTTACAGCGTATCCCAGCCTCGCCCGTTTTACAGCATATCACAGCCTCGCCCGTTTTACAGCGTATCACAGCCTCGCCCGTTTTACAGCGTATCCCAGCCTCGCCCGTTTTACAGCATATCACAGCCTCACCCGTTTTACAGCGTATCACAGCCTCACCTATTTTACAGCGTATCCCAGCCTCGCCCGTTTTACAGCGTATCCCAGCCTCACCCGTTTTACAGCGTATCACAGCCTCACCCGTTTTACAGCGTATCACAGCCTCACCCGTTTTACAGCGTATCACTGCCTCGCCCGTTTTACAGCGTATCCCAGCCTTGCCCGTTTCACAGCGTATCCCAGACTCGCCCGTTTTACAGCGTATCCCAGCCTCGCCTGTTTTACACCATATCCCAGCCTCGCCCGTTTTACAGCTTATCCCAGCCTCGCCCGTTTTGCAAAGTATCACAGCCTCGCCCATTTTACAGCGTATCCCAGCCTTGCCCGTTTTACAACGTCTCACAGCCTCGCCCGTATTACAGCCTATCACAGCCTCGCCCATTTTACAGCGTATCCCAGCCTCGCCCGTTTTACAAAGTATCACTGCCTCGCCCGTTTTACAGCCTATCCCAGCCTCGCCCGTTTTACAGTGTATCACAGCCTCGCCCGTTTTACAGCGTATCACAGCCTTGCCCGTTTTACAGCGTATCAGAGCCTCGCTCGATTTACAGCGTATCCCAGCCTCGCCCGTTTTACAGCGTATCAGAGCCTCACCCGTTTTACAGCATATCACAGCCTCGCCCGTTTTACAGCGTATCCCAGCCTCGCCCGTTTTACACCGTATCACGTCCTCGCCCGCTTTACAAAGTATCACAGCCTCGCCCGTTTTACAGCGTATCACAGCCTCGCCCGTTTTACAAAGTATCACAGCCTCGCCCATTTTACAGCGTATCCCAGCCTTGCCCATTTTACAACGTATCACAGCCTCGCCCGTTTTACAGCGTATCACAGCCTCGCCCGTTTTACAAAGTATCACAGCCTCGCCCGTTTTACAAAGTACCACAGCCTCGCCCATTTTAAAGCGTATCCCAGCCTCGCCCGTTTTACAAAGTATCACAGCCTCGCCCGTTTTACAGCGTATCCCAGCCTCGCCCGTTTTACAACGTATCACAGCCTCGCCCATTTTACAGCATATCCCAGCCTCGCCCGTTTTACAGTTTATCACAGCCTCGCCTGTTTTACAGCGTATCACAGCCTCGCCTGTTTTACAACGTATCACAGCTTCGCCTGTTTTACAACGTATCACAGCCTCGCCGGTTTTACAGCGTATCCCAAACTCGCCCGTTTTACAGCGTATCACAGCCTCGCCCGTTTTACAGCGTATCCCAGCCTCGCCCGATTTATAGCGTATCACAACCTCACCCATTTTACAGCGTATCACAGCCTCGCCCGATTTATAGCGTATCAGAGCCTCACCCGTTTTACAGCATATCCCAGCCTCGCCCGTTTTACAGCGTATCACCGCCTCGCCCGTTTTACAGCGTATCGCAGCCTCGCCCGTTTTACAGCGTATCCCAGCCTCACCAGTTTTACAGCGTATCCCAGCCTCGCCCGTTTTACAGCGTATCCCAGCCTCGCCCGTTTTACAGCATATCACAGCCTCGCCCGTTTTACAGCGTATCACAGCCTCGCCCGTTTTACAGCGTATCCCAGCCTCGCCCGTTTTACAGCATATCACAGCCTCACCCGTTTTACAGCGTATCACAGCCTCACCTATTTTACAGCGTATCCCAGCCTCGCCCGTTTTACAGCGTATCCCAGCCTCACCCGTTTTACAGCGTATCACAGCCTCACCCGTTTTACAGCGTATCCCAGACTCGCCCGTTTTACAGCTTATCCCAGCCTCGCCCGTTTTGCAAAGTATCACAGCCTCGCCCATTTTACAGCGTATCCCAGCCTTGCCCGTTTTACAACGTCTCACAGTCTCGCCCGTATTACAGCCTATCACAGCCTCACCCATTTTACAGCGTATCCCAGCCTCGCCCGTTTTACAAAGTATCACTGCCTCGCCCGTTTTACAGCGTATCCCAGCCTCGCCCGTTTTACAACGTATCACAGCCTTGCCTGTTTTACAACGTATCACATCCTCGCCGGGTTTACAGCGTATCCCAGACTCGCCCGTTTTACAGCATATCACAGGCTCGCCCATTTTACAGCGTATCACATCCTCGGCCGTTTTACAGCGTATCAGAGCCTCGCTCGATTTACAGCGTATCCCAGCCTCGCCCGTTTTGCAGCGTATCACAGCCTCGCCCGTTTTACAGCGTATCCCAGCCTCGCCCGTTTTACAGCGTATCCCAGCCTCGCCCGATTTATAGCGTATCACAGCCTCGCCCGTTTTACAGCGTATCAGAGCCTCACCCGTTTTACAGCATATCACAGCCTCGCCCATTTTACAGCTTATCCCAGCCTCGCCCGTTTTACAAAGTATCACAGCCTCGCCCGTTTTACAGCATATCACAGCCTCGCCCGTTTTACAGCGTATCACAGCCTCGCTCGATTTACAGCGTATCACAGCCTCGCCCGTTTTACAGCGTAACCCAGCCTCACCCGTTTTACAGCATATCACAGCCTCGCCCGTTTTACAAAGTATCACAGCCTCGCCCGTTTTACAGCGTATCCCAGCCTCGCCCGTTTTACAGCGTATCACCGCCTCGCCCGTTTTACAACGTATCACAGCCTCGCCCGTTTTACAGCATATCACAGCCTCGCCCGTTTTACAGCGTATCACAGCCTCGCCCATTTTACACCGTATCACAGCCTCGCTCGATTTACAGCGTATCACAGCCTCGCTCGATTTACAGCGTATCACAGCCTCGCTCGATTTACAGCTTATCCCAACCTTGTCCGTTTTACAAAGTATCACAGCCTCGCCCGTTTTACAGCGTATCCCAGCCTCGCCCGTTTTACAGCGTATCACCGCCTCGCCCGTTTTACAGCGTATCACAGCCTCGCCGGTTTTACAGCGTATCACAACCTCGCCCGTTTTACAGCGTATCACACCCTCTCCTGTTTTACAGCGTATCCCCGCCTCGCCCGTTTTACAGCGTATCCCAGCCTCGCCCGTTTTACAGCGTATCACCGCCTCGCCCGTTTTACAGCGTATCGCAGCCTCGCCCGTTTTACAGCGTATCCCAGCCTCACCAGTTTTACAGCGTATCCCAGCCTCGCCCGTTTTACAGCGTATCCCAGCCTCGCCCGTTTTACAGCATATCACAGCCTCGCCCGTTTTACAGCGTATCACAGCCTCGCCCGTTTTACAGCATATCACAGCCTCACCCGTTTTACAGCGTATCACAGCCTCACCTATTTTACAGCGTATCCCAGCCTCGCCCGTTTTACAGCGTATCCCAGCCTCACCCGTTTTACAGCGTATCACAGCCTCACCCGTTTTACAGCGTATCACAGCCTCACCCGTTTTACAGCGTATCACTGCCTCGCCCGTTTTACAGCGTATTCCAGCCTTGCCCGTTTCACAGCGTATCCCAGACTCGCCCGTTTTACAGCGTATCACAGCCTCGCCTGTTTTACACCATATCCCAGCCTCGCCCGTTTTACAGCGTATCCCAGACTCGCCCGTTTTACAGCTTATCCCAGCCTCGCCCGTTTTGCAAAGTATCACAGCCTCGCCCATTTTACAGCGTATCCCAGCCTTGCCCGTTTTACAACGTCTCACAGCCTCGCCCGTATTACAGCCTATCACAGCCTCGCCCATTTTACAGCGTATCCCAGCCTCGCCCGTTTTACAAAGTATCACTGCCTCGCCCGTTTTACAGCCTATCCCAGCCTCGCCCGTTTTACAGTGTATCACAGCCTCGCCCGTTTTACAGCGTATCACAGCCTTGCCCGTTTTACAGCGTATCAGAGCCTCGCTCGATTTACAGCGTATCCCAGCCTCGCCCGTTTTACAGCGTATCAGAGCCTCACCCGTTTTACAGCATATCACAGCCTCGCCCGTTTTACAGCGTATCCCAGCCTCGCCCGTTTTACACCGTATCACGTCCTCGCCCGCTTTACAAAGTATCACAGCCTCGCCCGTTTTACAGCGTATCACAGCCTCGCCCGTTTTACAAAGTATCACAGCCTCGCCCATTTTACAGCGTATCCCAGCCTTGCCCATTTTACAACGTATCACAGCCTCGCCCGTTTTACAGCGTATCACAGCCTCGCCCGTTTTACAAAGTATCACAGCCTCGCCCGTTTTACAAAGTACCACAGCCTCGCCCATTTTAAAGCGTATCCCAGCCTCGCCCGTTTTACAGCGTATCGCAGCCTCGCCCGTTTTACAGCGTATCCCAGCCTCACCAGTTTTACAGCGTATCCCAGCCTCGCCCGTTTTACAGCGTATCCCAGCCTCGCCCGTTTTACAGCATATCACAGCCTCGCCCGTTTTACAGCGTATCACAGCCTCGCCCGTTTTACAGCATATCACAGCCTCACCCGTTTTACAGCGTATCACAGCCTCACCTATTTTACAGCGTATCCCAGCCTCGCCCGTTTTACAGCGTATCCCAGCCTCACCCGTTTTACAGCGTATCACAGCCTCACCCGTTTTACAGCGTATCACAGCCTCACCCGTTTTACAGCGTATCACTGCCTCGCCCGTTTTACAGCGTATCCCAGCCTTGCCCGTTTCACAGCGTATCCCAGACTCGCCCGTTTTACAGCGTATCACAGCCTCGCCTGTTTTACACCATATCCCAGCCTCGCCCGTTTTACAGCGTATCCCAGACTCGCCCGTTTTACAGCTTATCCCAGCCTCGCCCGTTTTGCAAAGTATCACAGCCTCGCCCATTTTACAGCGTATCCCAGCCTTGCCCGTTTTACAACGTCTCACAGCCTCGCCCGTATTACAGCCTATCACAGCCTCGCCCATTTTACAGCGTATCCCAGCCTCGCCCGTTTTACAAAGTATCACTGCCTCGCCCGTTTTACAGCCTATCCCAGCCTCGCCCGTTTTACAGTGTATCACAGCCTCGCCCGTTTTACAGCGTATCACAGCCTTGCCCGTTTTACAGCGTATCAGAGCCTCGCTCGATTTACAGCGTATCCCAGCCTCGCCCGTTTTACAGCGTATCAGAGCCTCACCCGTTTTACAGCATATCACAGCCTCGCCCGTTTTACAGCGTATCCCAGCCTCGCCCGTTTTACACCGTATCACGTCCTCGCCCGCTTTACAAAGTATCACAGCCTCGCCCGTTTTACAGCGTATCACAGCCTCGCCCGTTTTACAAAGTATCACAGCCTCGCCCATTTTACAGCGTATCCCAGCCTTGCCCATTTTACAACGTATCACAGCCTCGCCCGTTTTACAGCGTATCACAGCCTCGCCCGTTTTACAAAGTATCACAGCCTCGCCCGTTTTACAAAGTACCACAGCCTCGCCCATTTTAAAGCGTATCCCAGCCTCGCCCGTTTTACAAAGTATCACAGCCTCGCCCGTTTTACAGCGTATCCCAGCCTCGCCCGTTTTACAACGTATCACAGCCTCGCCCATTTTACAGCATATCCCAGCCTCGCCCGTTTTACAGTTTATCACAGCCTCGCCTGTTTTACAGCGTATCACAGCCTCGCCTGTTTTACAACGTATCACAGCTTCGCCTGTTTTACAACGTATCACAGCCTCGCCGGTTTTACAGCGTATCCCAAACTCGCCCGTTTTACAGCGTATCACAGCCTCGCCCGTTTTACAGCGTATCCCAGCCTCGCCCGATTTATAGCGTATCACAACCTCACCCATTTTACAGCGTATCACAGCCTCGCCCGATTTATAGCGTATCAGAGCCTCACCCGTTTTACAGCATATCCCAGCCTCGCCCGTTTTACAAAGTATCAGAGCCTCGCCCGTTTTACAGCGTATCCCAGCCTCGCCCGTTCTACAGCGTATCACCGCCTCGCCCGTTTTACAGCATATCACAGCCTCGCCCGTTTTACAGCGTATCACAGCCTCGCTCGATTTACAGCGTATCACAGCATCGCCCGTTTTACAGTGTATCAGAGCCTCACCCGTTTTACAGCGTATCCCAGCCTCGCCCGTTTTACAGCGTATCACCGCCTCGCCCGTTTTACAGCGTATCACAGCCTCGCCTGTTTTACAGCGTATCACAGCCTCGCTCGATTTACAGCGTATCACAGCATCGCCCGTTTTACAACGTATCGCAGCCTCGCCCGTTTTACACCTTATCCCAGCCTCGCCCGTTTTACACCTTATCCCAGCCTCGCCCGTTTTACAGCGTATCCCAGCCTCGCCCGTTTTCCAAAGTATCACAGCCTCGCCCATTTTACAGCATATCCCAGCCTCGCCCGTTTTACAGCGTATCACAGCCTCGCCTGTTTTACAGCGTATCACAGCCTTGCCCGTTTTACAACGTATCTCAGCCTCGCCTGTTTTACAAGATATCACAGCCTCGCCGGTTTTGCAGCGTATCACAGACTCGCCCGTTTTACACCGTATCCCCGCCTCACCTGTTTTACAGCGTATCACTGCCTCACCCGTTTTACAGCTTATCACAGCCTCGCCCGTTTTACAGCACATCACAGCCTCGCCCGTTTTACAGCGTATCCCAGCCTCGCCCGATTTATAGTGTATCACAGCCTTGCCCGTTTTACAGCGTATCAGAGCCTCACCCGTTTTACAGCATATCACAGCCTCGCCCGTTTTACAGCGTATCCCAACCTCGCCCGTTTTACAGCGTATCACAGCCTCGCCCGTTTTACAGCGTATGACATCCTCGCCCGTTTTACAGCGTATCACACCCTCGCCTGTTTTACAAAGTATCACAGCCTCGCCCATTTTACAGCGTATCCCAGCCTTGCCCGTTTTACAACGTATCACAGCCTCGCCCGTTTTACAAAGTATCACAGCCTCGCCCGTTTTACAAAGTATCACAGCCTCGCCCTTTTACAGCTTATCCCAGCCTCGCCCATTTTACAAAGTATCACAGCCTCGCCCGTTTTACAGCGTATCCCAGCCTCGCCCGTTTTACAGCGTATCACCGCCTCGCCCGTTTTACAGCGTATCACAGCCTCGCCCGTTTTACAGCGTATCACAGCCTCGCCCGTTTTACAGCGTATCACAGCCTCGCTCGATTTATAGCGTATCACAGCCTCACCCGTTTTACAGCGTATCCCAGCCTCGCCCGTTTTACAGCGTATCACCGCCTCGCCCGTTTTACAGAGTATCACAGCCGCGCCCGTTTTACAGCATATCACAGGCTCGACCATTTTACAGCCTATCACATCCTCGCCCGTTTTACAGCATATCAGAGCCTCACCTGTTTTACAGCATATCACAGCCTCGCCCGTTTTACAGCGTATCCCAGCCTTGCCCGTTTTACAGCGTATCCCAACCTCGCCCGATTTATAGTGTATCACAGCCTTGCCCGTTTTACAGCGTATCACAGCCTCGCCCGTTTTACAGCGTATCCCAACCTCGCCCGTTTTACAGCGTATCCCAGCCTCGCCCGTTTTACAGCATATCACAGCCTCGCCCGTTTTACAGCGTATCCCAGCCTCGCCCGTTTTACAGCGTATCACCGCCTCGCCCGTTTTACAGCGTATCACAGCCTCGCCCGTTTTACAGCGTATCACAGCCTCGCCCGTTTTGCAGCGTATCACAGCCTCGCTCGATTTATAGCGTATCACATCCTCACCCGTTTTACAGCGTATCCCAGCCTCGCCCATTTTACAGCGTATCACCGCCTCGCCCGTTTTACAGAGTATCACAGCCGCGCCCGTTTTACAGCATATCACAGGCTCGACCATTTTACAGCCTATCACATCCTCGCCCGTTTTACAGCGTATCAGAGCCTCACCTGTTTTACAGCATATCACAGCCTCGCCCGTTTTACAGCGTATCGCAGCCTCGCCCGTTTTACAGCGCATCACATCCTCGCCCGCTTTACAGCGTATCCCAGCCTCGCCCGTTTTACAAAGTATCACAGCCTCGCCCGTTTTACAGCGTATCACATCCTCGCCTGTTTTACAGCGTATCACAGCCTCGCCCATTTTACAGCGTATCACATCCTCGCCCGTTTTACAGCGTATCACATCCTCGCCCGTTTTACAGCGTATAACAGCCTCGCCCGTTTTACACCTTATCCCAGCCTCGCCCGTTTTACAGCGCATCACATCCTCGCCCGCTTTACAGCGTATCCCAGCCTCGCCCGTTTTACAAAGTATCACAGCCTCGCCCGTTTTACAGTTTATCACAGACTCGCCCGTTTTACAAAGTATCACAGCCTCGCCCGCTTTACAGCGTATCCCAGCCTCGCCCGTTTTACAAAGTATCACAGCCTCGCCCGTTTTACAGCACATCACAGCCTCGCCCGTTTTACAGCACATCACAGCCTCGCCCGTTTTACAGCGTATCCCAGCCTTGCCCGTTTTACAGCGTATCCCAGCCTCGCCCGATTTATAGTGTATCACAGCCTTGCCCGTTTTACAGCGTATCAGAGCCTCACCCGTTTTACAGCATATCACAGCCTCGCCCGTTTTACAGCGTATCCCAGCCTCGCCCGTTTTACAGCGTATCCCAGCCTCGCCCGTTTTACAGCGTATGACATCCCCGCCCGTTTTACAGCATATCACACCCTCGCCTGTTTTACAAAGTATCACAGCCTCGCCCATTTTACAGCGTATCCCAGCCTTGCCCGTTTTACAGCGTATCACAGCCTCTCCTGTTTTACAGCGTATCCCCGCCTTGCCCGTTTTACAGCGTATCCCAGCCTTGCCCGTTTTACAGCGTATCCCCGCCTTGCCCGTTTTACAGCGTATCCCAGCCTCGCCCGTTTTACAGCGTATCATAACCTCGCCCGTTTTACAGCGCATCCCAGCCTCGCCCGTTTTACAGCGTATCCCAGCCTCACCCGTTTTACAGCGTATCCCAGCCTCGCCCATTTTACAGCGTATCACAGCCTCGCCCGTTTTACAGCGTATCTCAGCCTCGCCCGTTTTACAACGTATCACAGCCTCGCTTCATTTACATCATATCACAGCCTCGCCCGTTTTACAGCATATCACAGCCTCGCCCGTTTTACAGCTTATCCCAGCCTCGCCTGTTTTACAGCGTATCCCAGCCTCACCCGTTTTACAGCCTATCCCAGCCTCACCCATTTTACAGCGTATCACAGCCTCGCCCGTTTTACAGCGTATCACAGCCTCGCCTCTTTTACAACGTATCACAGCCTCGCCCGTTTTACAGCGCATCACAGCCTCGCCCATTTTACAGCGTATCACAGCCTCGCTCGATTTACAGCGTATCACAGCCTCGCCCGTTTTACAGCATATCCCAGCCGTACCCGTTTTACAGCGTATCAGAGCCTCTCCTGTTTTACAGCGTATCCCCGCCTCGCCCGTTTTACAGCGTATCCCCGCCTCGCCCGTTTTACACCGTATCACAACCTCGCCCGTTTTACACCATATCCCAGCCTCACCCGTTTTACAGCGTATCCCAGCCTCGCCCGTTTTACAGCGTATCACAGCCTCGCTCGATTTACAGCATATCACAGCCTCGCCCGTTTTACTGCATATCACAGCCTCGCCCGTTTTACAGCGTTTCCCAGCCTCGCCCGTTTTACAGTGTATCACTGCCTTGCCCGTTTTACAGCGTATCCCAGCCTTGCCCGTTTTACAGCGTATCACAGCCTCGCCCGTTTTACAGCGTATCACAGACTCGCCCGTTTTACACTGTATCACAACCTCGCCCGTTTTACAGCGTATGACAGCCTCTCCTGTTTTACAGCGTATCCCCGCCTCACCTGTTTTACTGCGTATCCCAGCCTCGCCCGTTTTACAGTGTATCACCGCCTCGCCCGTTTTACAGCGTATCACAGCCTCGCCCGTTTTACAGCATTTCACAGCCTCGCCCGTTTTACAGCGTATCCCAGCCTCGCCCGTTTTACAGCGTATCCCAGCCTCGCCCGTTTTATAGCGTATCACATCCTCGCCCGTTTTACAGCGTATCACAGCCTCGCCCGTTTTACAAAATATCACAGCCTCGCCCGTTTTACAGCGTATTACAGCCTTGCCCGTTTTACAACGTATCACAGCCTCGCCTGTTTTACAACGTATCACAGCCTCGCCGGTTTTACAGCGTATCCCAGACTCGCCCGTTTTACAGCGTATCACAGACTCGCCCGTTTTGCACTGTATCACAACCTCGCCCGCTTTACAGCGTATCACAGCCTCTCCTGTTTTACAGCGTATCCCAGGCTCGCCCGTTTTACAGCGTATCACCGCCTCGTCCGATTTACAGCGTATCACAGCCTCGCCCATTTTACACCGTATCCCAGCCTCACCCGTTTTACAGCGTATCCCAGCCTCGCCCGTTTTACAGCGTATCACAGCCTCGCCCGTTTTACAGCGTATCCCAGCCTTGCCCGTTTTACAGCGTATCCCAGACTCGCCCGTTTTACAGCGTATCACAGACTCGCCCGTTTTACACTGTATCACAGCCTCGCCCGTTTTACAACGTATGACAGCCTCTCCTGTTTTACAGCGTATCCCCGCCTCACCTGTTTTACTGCGTATCCCAGCCTCGCCCGTTTTACAGCGTATCCCAGCCTCGCCCGATTTATAGCGTATCACAGCCTCGCCCGTTTTACAGCGTATCAGAGCCTCACCCGTTTTACAGCATATCACAGCCTCGCCCGTTTTACAGCGTATGCCTGCCTCGCCCGTTTTACAGCGTATCCCAGCCTCACCTGTTTTACAGCGTATCACAGCCTCGCCCGTTTTACAGCGTATCACAGCCTCGCCCATTTTGCAAAGTATCACAGCCTCGCCCATTTTACAGCGTATCCCAGCCTTGCCCGTTTTACAACGTATCACAGCCTCGCCCGTTTTACAGCGTATCACAGCCTCGCCCGCTTTACAAAGTATCACAGCCTCGCCCGTTTTACAACGTATCACAGCCCCGCCCATTTTACAGCGTATCCCAGCCTCGCCCATTTTACAGCATATCCCAGCCTCGCCCGTGTTACAGTTTATCACAGCCTCGCCCGTTTTACAGCGTATCCCCGCCTTGCCCGTTTTACAGCGTATCCCAGCCTTGCCCGTTTTACAGCGTATCACAGCCTCGCCCGTTTTACAGCGTATCCCAGCCTCGCCCGTTTTACAGCGTATCACAGCCTCGCCCATTTTACAGCGTATCCCAGCCTCGCTCGTTTTACAGCGTATCCCAGCCTCTCCCGTTTTACAGCGTATCACAGACTCGCCCGTTTTACACTGTATCACAACCTCACCCGTTTTACAACGTATGACAGCCTCTCCTGTTTTACAGCGTATCCCCGCCTCACCTGTTTTACAGCGTATCACAGTCTCGCCCGTTTTACAGCGTATCACAGCCTCGCCCATTTTGCAAAGTATCACAGCCTCGCCCATTTTACAGCGTATCCCAGCCTTGCCCGTTTTACAACGTATCACAGCCTTGCCCGTTTTACAGCGTATCACAGCCTCGCCCGCTTTACAAAGTATCACAGCCTCGCCTGTTTTACAACGTATCACAGCCCCGCCCATTTTACAGCGTATCCCAGCCTCGCCCATTTTACAGCATATCCCAGCCTCGCCCGTGTTACAGTTTATCACAGCCTCGCCCGTTTTACAGCGTATCACAGCCTCGCCCGTTTTACAGCGTATCCCAGACTCGCCCGTTTTACAGCGTATCACAGACTCGCCCGTTTTACACTGTATCACAACCTCGCCCGTTTTACAGCGTATCACAGCCTCTCCTGTTTTACAGCGTATCCCCGCCTTGCCCGTTTTACAGCGTATCCCAGCCTTGCCCGTTTTACAGCGTATCACAGCCTCGCCCGTTTTACAGCGTATCCCAGCCTCGCCCGTTTTACAGCGTATCACAGCCTCGCCCATTTTACAGCGTATCCCAGCCTCGCTCGTTTTACAGCGTATCCCAGCCTCGCCCGTTTTACAGCGTATCACAGCCTCGCCCGTTTTATAGCGATTCCCAGCCTCGCCCGTTTTACAGCGTATCCCAGCCTCACCCGTTTTACAGCGTATCCCAGCCTCGCCCATTTTACACTGGATCACAGCCTCGCCCGTTTTACAGCGTATCACAGCCTCGCCCGTTTTACAACGTATCACGGGCTCGCTCGATTTACAGCATTTCACAGCCTCGCCCGTTTTACTGCATATCACAGCCTCGCCCGTTTTACAGCATATCCCAGCCTCGCCCGTTTTACAGTGTATCACTGCCTTGCCCGTTTTACAGCGTATCCCAGCCTTGCCTGTTTTACAGCGTATCACAGCCTCGCCCGTTTTACAGCGTATCACAGACTCGCCCGTTTTACACTGTATCACAACCTCGCCCGTTTTACAGCGTATGACAGCCTCTCCTGTTTTACAGCGTATCCCCGCCTCACCTGTTTTACTGCGTATCCCAGCCTCGCCCGTTTTATAGTGTATCACCGCCTCGCCCGTTTTACAGCGTATCACAGCCTCGCCCGTTTTACAGCATTTCACAGCCTCGCCCGTTTTACAGCGTATCCGAGCCTCGCCCGTTTTACAGCGTATCCCAGCCTCGCCCGTTTTACAAAGTATCACAGCCGCGCCCATTTTACAGCGTATCCCAGCCTTGCCCGTTTTACAACGTGTCACAGCCTCGCCCATTTTACAGCGTATCACAGCCTCGCCCGTTTTACAAAATATCACAGCCTCGCCCGTTTTACAGCGTATTACAGCCTTGCCCGTTTTACAACGTATCACAGCCTCGCCTGTTTTACAATGTATCACAGCCTCGCCGGTATTACAGCGTATCCCAGACTCGCCCGTTTTACAGCGTATCACAGACTCGCCCGTTTTGCACTGTATCATAACCTCGCCCGCTTTACAGCGTATCACAGCCTCTCCTGTTTTACAGCGTATACCCGCCTCGCCCGTTTTACAGCGTATCCCAGCCTCGCCCGTTTTACAGCGTATCACCGCCTCGCCCGTTTTACAGCGTATCCCAGCCTCACCCGTTTTACAGCGTATCCCAGCCTCACCCGTTTTACAGCATATCACAGCCTCGCCCGTTTTACAGCGTATCACAGCCTCGCCCATTTTGCAGCGTATCCCAGCCTCGCCTGTTTTACAGCGTATCCCAGCCTCACCCGTTTTACAGCGTATCACAGCCTCGCCCGTTTTACAGCATATCCCAGCCTCGCCCTTTTTACAGCGTATCCCAGACTCGCCCGTTTTACAGCGTATCACAGACTCGCCCGTTTTACACTGTATCACAACCTCGCCCATTTTACAACGTATGACAGCCTCTCCTGTTTTACAGCGTATCCCCGCCTCACCTGTTTTACTGCGTATCCCAGCCTCGCCCGTTTTACAGCGTATCCCAGCCTCGCCCGATTTATAGCGTATCACAGCCTCGCCTGTTTTACAGCATATCAGAGCCTCACCCGTTTTACAGCATATCACAGCCTCGCCCGTTTTACAGCGTATCCCAGCCTCACCCGTTTTACAGCGTATCACAGCCTCGCCCGTTTTACAGCGTATCACAGCCTCGCCCGTATTACAGCCTATCACAGCCTCGCCCATTTTACAGCGTATCCCAGCCTCGCCCGTTTCACAAAGTATCACAGCCTCGCCCGTTTTACAGCGTATCACAGCCTCGCCCGTTTTACAACGTATCACGGGCTCGCTCGATTTACAGCATATCACAGCCTCGCCCGTTTTACTGCATATCACAGCCTCGCCCGTTTTACAGCGTATCACAGCCTCGCCCGTTTTACAGCGTATCCCAGACTCGCCCGTTTTACAGCGTATCACAGACTCGCCCGTTTTACACTGTATCACAACCTCGCCCGTTTTACAACGTATGACAGCCTCTCCTGTTTTACAGCGTATCCCCGCCTCACCTGTTTTACTGCGTATCCCAGCCTCGCCCGTTTTACAGCGTATCCCAGCCTCGCCCGATTTATAGCGTATCACAGCCTTGCCCGTTTTACAGCGTATCAGAGCCTCACCCGTTTTACAGCATATCACAGCCTCGCCCGTTTTACAGCGTATCCCAGCCTCACCCGTTTTACAGCGTATCACAGCCTCGCCCGTTTTACAGCGTATCACAGCCTCGCCCGTATTACAGCCTATCACAGCCTCGCCCATTTTACAGCGTATCCCAGCCTCGCCCGTTTCACAAAGTATCACAGCCTCGCCCGTTTTACAGCGTATCCCAGCCTCGCCCGTTTTACAGCGTATCCCAGCCTCGCCCGTTTTACAGCGTATCAGAGCCTCACCCGTTTTACAGCATATCACAGCCTCGCCCGTTTTACAGCGTATGCCTGCCTCGCCCATTTTACAGCGTATCCCAGCCTCACCCGTTTTACAGCGTATCACAGCCTCGCCCGTTTTACAGCGTATCACAGCCTCGCCCATTTTGCAAAGTATCACAGCCTCGCCCGTTTTACAGCCTATCACAGCCTCGCCCATTTTACAGCGTATCCCAGCCTCGCCCATTTTACAGCATAGCCCAGCCTCGCCCGTGTTACAGCGTATCCCCGCCTTGTCCGTTTTACAGCGTATCCCAGCCTTGCCCGTTTTACAGCGTATCACAGCCTCGCCCGTTTTACAGCGTATCCCAGCCTCGCCCGTTTTACAGCGTATCACAGGCTCGCCCATTTTACAGCGTATCCCAGCCTCGCTCGTTTTACAGCGTATCCCAGCCTCGCCCGTTTTACAGCGTATCACAGCCTCGCCCGTTTTACAGCGATTCCCAGCCTCGCCCGTTTTACAGCATATCCCAGCCTCACCCGTTTTACAGCGTATCCCAGCCTCGCCCATTTTACAGTGGATCACAGCCTCGCCCGTTTTACAACGTATCACGGGCTCGCTCGATTTACAGCATTTCACAGCCTCGCCCGTTTTACAGCGTATCCCAGCCTCGCCCATTTTACAGTGTATCACTGCCTTGCCCGTTTTACAGCGTATCCCAGCCTTGCCTGTTTTACAGCGTATCACAGCCTCGCCCTTTTTACAGCGTATCACAGACTCGCCCGTTTTACAGCGTATGACAGCCTCTCCTGTTTTACAGCGTATCCCCGCCTCACCTGTTTTACTGCGTATCCCAGCCTCGCCCGTTTTACAGTGTATCACCGCCTCGCCCGTTTTACAGCGTATCACAGCCTCGCCCGTTTTACAGCATTTCACAGCCTCGCCCGTTTTACAGCGTATCCGAGCCTCGCCCGTTTTACAGCGTATCCCAGCCTCGCCCGTTTTACAAAGTATCACAGCCGCGCCCATTTTACAGCGTATCCCAGCCTTGCCCGTTTTACAACGTGTCACAGCCTCGCCCGTTTTACAGCGTATCACAGCCTCGCCCGTTTTACAAAATATCACAGCCTCGCCCGTTTTACAGCGTATTACAGCCTTGCCCGTTTTACAACGTATCACAGCCTCGCCTGTTTTACAACGTATCACAGCCTCGCCGGTTTTACAGCGTATCCCAGACTCGCCCGTTTTACAGCGTATCACAGACTCGCCCGTTTTGCACTGTATCACAACCTCGCCCGCTTTACAGCGTATCACAGCCTCTCCTGTTTTACAGCGTATCCCCGCCTCGCCCGTTTTACAGCGTATCCCAGCCTCGCCCGTTTTACAGCGTATCACCGCCTCGCCCGTTTTACAGCGTATCACAGCCTCGCCCGTTTTACACCGTATCCCAGCCTCACCCGTTTTACAGCGTATCCCAGCCTCACCCGTTTTACAGCATATCACAGCCTCGCCCGTTTTACAGCGTATCACAGCCTCGCCCGTTTTACAGCGTATCCCAGCCTCGCCTGTTTTACAGCGTATCCCAGCCTCACCCGTTTTACAGCGTATCACAGCCTCGCCCGTTTTACAGCATATCCCAGCCTCGCCCGTTTTACAGCGTATCCCAGACTCGCCCGTTTTGCAGCGTATCACAGACTCGCCCGTTTTACACTGTATCACAACCTCGCCCGTTTTACAACGTATGACAGCCTCTCCTGTTTTACAGCGTATCCCCGCCTCACCTGTTTTACTGCGTATCCCAGCCTCGCCCGTTTTACAGCGTATCCCAGCCTCGCCCGATTTATAGCGTATCACAGCCTCGCCCGTTTTACAGCGTATCAGAGCCTCACCCGTTTTACAGCATATCACAGCCTCGCCCGTTTTACAGCGTATCCCAGCCTCACCCGTTTTACAGCGTATCACAGCCTCGCCCGTTTTACAGCGTATCACAGCCTCGCCCGTATTACAGCCTATCACAGCCTCGCCCATTTTACAGCGTATCCCAGCCTCGCCCGTTTCACAAAGTATCACAGCCTCGCCCGTTTTACAGCGTATCACAGCCTCGCCCGTTTTACAACGTATCACGGGCTCGCTCGATTTACAGCATATCACAGCCTCGCCCGTTTTACTGCATATCACAGCCTCGCCCGTTTTACAGCGTATCACAGCCTCGCCCGTTTTACAGCGTATCCCAGACTCGCCCGTTTTACAGCGTATCACAGACTCGCCCGTTTTACACTGTACCACAACCTCGCCCGTTTTACAACGTATGACAGCCTCTCCTGTTTTACAGCGTATCCCCGCCTCACCTGTTTTACTGCGTATCCCAGCCTCGCCCGTTTTACAGCGTATCCCAGCCTCGCCCGATTTATAGCGTATCACAGGCTCGCCCGTTTTACAGCGTATCAGAGCCTCACCCGTTTTACAGCATATCACAGCCTCGCCCGTTTTACAGCGTATCCCAGCCTCACCCGTTTTACAGCGTATCACAGCCTCGCCCGTTTTACAGCGTATCACAGCCTCGCCCGTATTACAGCCTATCACAGCCTCGCCCATTTTACAGCGTATCCCAGCCTCGCCCGTTTCACAAAGTATCACAGCCTCGCCCGTTTTACAGCGTATCACAGCCTCGCCCGTTTTACAACGTATCACGGGCTCGCTCGATTTACAGCATATCACAGCCTCGCCCGTTTTACTGCATATCACAGCCTCGCCCGTTTTACAGCGTATCCCAGCCTCGCCCGTTTTAGTGTATCACTGCCTTGCCCGTTTTACAGCGTATCCCAGCCTTGCCCGTTTTACAGCGTATCACAGCCTCGCCCGTTTTACAGCGTATCACAGACTCGCCTGTTTTACACTGTATCACAACCTCGCCCGTTTTACAGCGTATCACAGCCTTGCCCGTTTTACAAAGTATCACAGCCTCGCCCATTTTACAGCGTATCCCAGCCTCGCCCGTTTTACAGCGTATCACAGCCTCGTCCGTTTTACAAAGTATCACAGCCTCGCCCATTTTACAGCATATCCCAGCCTCGCCCGTGTTACAGTTTATCACAGCCTCGCCCGTTTTACAGCGTATCACAGCCTCGCCCGTTTTACAGCGTATCACAGCCTCGCCCGTTTTACAGCGTATCACAGCGTCGCCCGTTTTACAGCGTATCCCAGACTCGCCCGTTTTACAGCGTATGACAGACTCGCCCGTTTTACACTGTATCACAACCTCGCCCGTTTTACAGCGTATCACAGCCTCTCCTGTTTTACAGCGTATCCCCGCCTTGCCCGTTTTACAGCGTATCCCAGCCTGGCCCGTTTTAAAGCGTATCACCGCCTCGCCCGTTTTACAGCGTATCACAGCCTCGCCCGTTTTACAGCGTATCCCAGCCTCGCCCGTTTTACAGCGTATCACAGCCTCGCCCATTTTACAGCGTATCCCAGCCTCGCTCGTTTTACAGCGTATCCCAGCCTCGCCCGTTTTACAGCGATTCCCAGCCTCGCCCGTTTTACAGCGTATCCCAGCCTCGCCCGTTTTACAGCGTATCCCAGCCTCGCCCGTTTTACAGCGTATCCCAGCCTCGCCCGTTTTACAGCGTATCCCAGCCTCGGCCATTTAACAGTGTATCACAGCCTCGCCCGTTTTACAACGTATCACAGCCTCGCCCGTTTTACAACGTATCACGGGCTCGCTCGATTTACAGCATTTCACAGCCTCGCCGTTTTACAGCATATCACAGCCTCGCCCGTTTTACAGCGTATCACAGCCTCGCCAGTTTTACAGCGTATCACTGCCTCGCCCGTTTTACAGCGTATCACTGCCTCGCCCGTTTTACAGCATATCACTGCCTCGCCCGTTTTACAGCGTATCCCAGCCTCGCCCGTTTTACAGCGTATCACAGCCTCGCCCGTTTTACAGCGTATCACAGCCTTGCCCGTTTTACAACGTATCACAGCCTCGCCGGTTTTACAGCGTATCCCAGACTCGCCCGTTTTACTGCGTATCACAGCCTCGCTCGATTTACAGCGTATCACAGCCTCGCCCGTTTTACAGCATATCCCAGCCGTGCCCGTTTTACAGCATATCAGAGCCTCTCCTGTTTTACAGCGTATCCCCGCCTCGCCCGTTTTACAGCGCATCCCCGCCTCGCCCGTTTTACACCGTATCACAACCTCGCCCGTTTTACAGCGTATCACAGCCTCTCCTGTTTTCCAGCGTATCCCAGCCTCGCCCGTTTTACAGCGTATCACCGCCTCGCCCATTTGACAGCGTATCACAGCCTCGCCCGTTTTACACCATATCCCAGCCTCACCCGTTTTACAGCGTATCCCAGCCTCGTCCGTTTTACAGAATATCACAGCCTCGCCCGTTTTACAGCGTATCACAGCCTCGCCCATTTTACAGCATATCACAGCCTTGCTCGATTTACAGCATATCACAGCCTCGCCCATTTTACTGCATATCACAGCCTCGCCCGTTTTACAGCGTATCCCAGCCTCGCCCGTTTTACAGTGTATCTCTGCCTTGCCCGTTTTACAGCGTATCCCAGCTTTGCCCGTTTTACAGCGTATCACAGATTCGCCCGTTTTACACTGTATCACAACCTCGCCCGTTTTACAGCGTATGACAGCCTCTCCTGTTTTACAGCGTATCCCCGCCTCACCTGTTTTACTGCGTATCCCAGCCTTGCCCGTTTTACAGTGTATCACCGCCTCGCCCGTTTTACAGCGTATCACAGCCTCGCCCGTTTTACAGCGTATCCCAGCCTCGCCCGTTTTACATCGTATCACAGCCTCGCCCGATTTATAGCGTATCACAGCCTCGCCCGTTTTACAGCGTATCAGAGCCTCACCCGTTTTACAGCATATCACAGCCTCGCCCGTTTTACAGTGTATCACCGCCTCGACCGTTTTACAGCGTATTAAAGCCTCGCCCGTTTTACAGCATATCACAGCCTCGCCCGTTTTACAGCGTATCCCAGCCTCGCCCGTTTTACAGCGTATCACAGCCTCGCCCATTTTACAGCGTATCACAGCCTCGCCCGTTTTACAAAGTATCATAGCCTCGCCCATTTTACAGCGTATCCCAGCCTTGCACGTTTTACAACGTATCACAGCCTCGCCTGTTTTACAGCATTTCACAGCCTCGCCCGTTTTACAGCGTATCACAGCCTCGCCCGTTTTACAGCGTACCCCAGCCTCAGCCGTTTTACAGCGTATCCCAGCCTATCCCGTTTTACAGCGTATCACACCCTCGCCCGTTTTACAGCGTATCACAGCCTCGCCCGTTTTACAGCGTATCCCAGCCTCGCCCGTTTTACAGCATATCCCAGCCTCACCCGTTTTGCAGCGTATCCCAGCCTTGCCCATTTTACAGCGTATCACAGCCTCGCCCGTTTTACAGCGTATCACAGACTCGCCCGTTTTACACTGTATCACCACCTCGCCCGTTTTACAGCATTTCACAGCCTCGCCCGTTTTACAGCGTATCACAGCCTCGCCCGTTTTACTGCGTATCACAGCCTCGCTCGATTTACAGCGTATCACAGCCTCGCCCGTTTTACAGCATATCCCAGCCGTGCCCGTTTTACAGCATATCAGAGCCTCTCCTGTTTTACAGCGTATCCCCGCCTCGCCCGTTTTACAGCGCATCCCCGCCTCGCCCGTTTTACACCGTATCACAACCTCGCCCGTTTTACAGCGTATCACAGCCTCTCCTGTTTTCCAGCGTATCCCAGCCTCGCCCGTTTTACAGCGTATCACCGCCTCGCCCATTTGACAGCGTATCACAGCCTCGCCCGTTTTACACCATATCCCAGCCTCACCCGTTTTACAGCGTATCCCAGCCTCGTCCGTTTTACAGAATATCACAGCCTCGCCCGTTTTACAGCGTATCACAGCCTCGCCCATTTTACAGCATATCACAGCCTTGCTCGATTTACAGCATATCACAGCCTCGCCCATTTTACTGCATATCACAGCCTCGCCCGTTTTACAGCGTATCCCAGCCTCGCCCGTTTTACAGTGTATCTCTGCCTTGCCCGTTTTACAGCGTATCCCAGCTTTGCCCGTTTTACAGCGTATCACAGACTCGCCCGTTTTACACTGTATCACAACCTCGCCCGTTTTACAGCGTATGACAGCCTCTCCTGTTTTACAGCGTATCCCCGCCTCACCTGTTTTACTGCGTATCCCAGCCTTGCCCGTTTTACAGTGTATCACCGCCTCGCCCGTTTTACAGCGTATCACAGCCTCGCCCGTTTTACAGCGTATCCCAGCCTCGCCCGTTTTACATCGTATCACAGCCTCGCCCGATTTATAGCGTAACACAGCCTCGCCCATTTTACAGCGTATCAGAGCCTCACCCGTTTTACAGCATATCACAGCCTCGCCCGTTTTACACCGTATCCCAGCCTCGCCCGTTTTACAGCATATCACAGCCTCGCCCGTTTTACAGCATATCACAGCCTCGCCCATTTTACAGCGTATCCCAGCCTTGCCCGTTTTACAGCATATCACAGCCTCGCCCGTTTTACAGCGTATCACAGACTCGCCCGTTTTACACTGTATCACAACCTCGCCCGTTTTACAGCGTATGACAGCCTCTCCTGTTTTACAGCGTATCCCCGCCTCACCTGTTTTACTGCGTATCCCAGCCTCGCCCGTTTTACAGTGTATCACCGCCTCGACCGTTTTACAGCGTATTAAAGCCTCGCCCGTTTTACAGCATATCACAGCCTCGCCCGTTTTACAGCGTATCCCAGCCTCGCCCGTTTTACAGCGTATCACAGCCTCGCCCATTTTACAGCGTATCACAGCCTCGCCCGTTTTACAAAGTATCATAGCCTCGCCCATTTTACAGCGTATCCCAGCCTTGCACGTTTTACAACGTATCACAGCCTCGCCCGTTTTACAGCATTTCACAGCCTCGCCCGTTTTACAGCGTATCACAGCCTCGCCCGTTTTACAGCGTACCCCAGCCTCAGCCGTTTTACAGCGTATCCCAGCCTATCCCGTTTTACAGCGTATCACAGCCTCGCCCGTTTTACAGCGTATCACAGCCTCGCCCGTTTTACAGCGTATCCCAGCCTCGCCCGTTTTACAGCATATCCCAGCCTCACCCGTTTTGCAGCGTATCCCAGCCTTGCCCATTTTACAGCGTATCACAGCCTCGCCCGTTTTACAGCGTATCACAGACTCGCCCGTTTTACACTGTATCACCACCTCGCCCGTTTTACAGCATTTCACAGCCTCGCCCGTTTTACAGCGTATCACAGCCTCGCCCGTTTTGCAGCGTATCACAGCCTCGCTCGATTTACAGCGTATCACAGCCTCGCCCGTTTTACAGCGTATCCCAGCCTCGCCCGTTTTACATCGTATCACAGCCTCGCCCGTTTTACAGCGTATCAGAGCCTCACCCGTTTTACAGCATATCACAGCCTCGCCCGTTTTACAGCGTATCCCAGCCTCACCCGTTTTGCAGCATATCACAGCCTCGCCCGTTTTCCATCGTATCCCAGCCTCACCCGCTTTACAGCATATCACAGCCTCACCCGTTTTACAGCGTATCGCTGCCTCGCCCGTTTTACAGCGTATCCCAGCCTCGCCCGTTTTACAGCATATCCCAGCCTCACCCGTTTTGCAGCGTACCCCAGCCTTGCCCATTTTACAGCGTATCACAGCCTCGCCCGTTTTACAGTGTATCACAGACTCGCCCGTTTTACACTGTATCACCACCTCGCCCGTTTTACAGCATTTCACAGCCTCGCCCGTTTTACAGCGTATCACAGCCTCACCCGCTTTACAGCATATCACAGCCTCGCCCGTTTTACTGCATATCACAGCCTCGCCCGTTTTACTGCATATCACAGCCTCGCCCGTTTTACAGCGTATCCCAGCCTTGCCCGTTTTACAGCGTATCACAGCCTCGCCCGTTTTACAGCGTATCACAGACTCGCCCATTTTACACTGTATCACAACCTCGCCCGTTTTACAGCGTATGACAGCCTCTCCTGTTTTACAGCGTATCCCCGCCTCACCTGTTTTACTGCGTATCCCAGCCTCGCCCGTTTTACAGTGTATCACCGCCTCGCCCGTTTTACAGCGTATCACAGCCTCGCCCGTTTTACAGCATTTCACAGCCTCGCCCGTTTTACAGCGTATCCCAGCCTCGCCCGTTTTACACCGTATCCCAGCCTCACCCGTTTTACAGCGTATCCCAGCCTCGCCCGTTTTACAGCGTATCACAGCCTCACCCGTTTTACAGCGTATCACAGCCTTGCTCGATTTACAGCATATCACAGCCTCGCCCGTTTTACTGCATATCACGGCCTCGCCCGTTTTACAGCGTATCCCAGCCTCGCCCGTTTTACAGCATATCACTGCCTCGCCTGTTTTACAGCGTATCCCAGCCTTGCCCGTTTTACAGCCTATCACAGCCTCGCCAGTTTTACAGCGTATCACAGACTCGCCCGTTTTACACTGTATCACAACCTCGCCCGTTTTACAGCGTATGACAGCCTCTCCTGTTTTACAGCGTATCCCCGCCTCACCTGTTTTACTGCGTATCCCAGCCTCGCCCATTTTACAGTGTATCACTGCCTCGCCCGTTTTACAGCGTATTACAGCCTCGCCCGTTTTACAGCATTTCACAGCCTCGACCGTTTTACAGCGTATCACAGCCTCGACCGTTTTACAGCGTATCACCGCCTCGCTCGATTTACAGCGTATCACAGCCTCGCCCGTTTTACAGCTTATCACAGCCTCGCCCGTTTTACACCGTATCCCAGCCTCACCCGTTTTACAGCGTATCCCAGCCTCGCCCGTTTTACAGCGTCTCACAGCCTCGCTCGATTTACAGCATATCACAGCCTCGCCCGTTTTACAGCGTATCCCAGCCTCGCCCGTTTTACAGCGTATCCCAGCCTCACCCGTTTTGCAGCGTATCACTGCCTCGCCCGTTTTACAGCGTATCCCAGCCTTGCCCGTTTTACAGCGTATCACAGCCTCGCCCGTTTTACAGCGTATCACAGACTCGCCCGTTTTACACTGTATCACAACCTCGCCCATTTTACAGCATTTCACAGCCTCGCCCGTTTTACAGCGTATCACAGCCTCGCCCGTTTTACAACGTATCACAGCCTCACTCGATTTACAGCGTATCACAGCCTCGCCCGTTTTACAGCGTATCACAGCCTCGCCCGTTTTACAGCGTATCACAGACTCGCCCGTTTTACACTGTATCACAACCTCGCCCATTTTACAGCATTTCACAGCCTCGCCCGTTTTACAGCGTATCACAGCCTCGCCCGTTTTACAACGTATCACAGCCTCGCTCGATTTACAGCGTATCACAGCCTCGCCCGTTTTACAGCGTATCACAGCCTCGCCCATTTTACAGCGTATCACTGCCTCGCCCGTTTTACAGCGTATCCCAGCCTTGCCCATTTTACAGCGTATCACAGCCTCGCCCGTTTTACTGCGTATCACAGACTCGCCCGTTTTACACTGTATCACAACCTCGCCCGTTTTACAGCATTTCACAGCCTCGCCCGTTTTACAGCGTATCATAGCCTCGCCCGTTTTACAGCGTATCCCAGCCTCGCCCGTTTTACATCGTATCACAGCCTCGCCCGATTTATAGCGTATCAGAGCCTCGCCCGTTTTACAGCGTAGCAGAGCCTCACCCGTTTTACAGCGTATCCCAGCCTCGCCCGTTTTACAGCATATCACAGCCTCGCCCGTTTTACAGCATATCACAGCCTTGCCCGTTTTACTGCATATCACAGCCTCGCCCGTTTTACAGCGTATCCCAGCCTTGCCCGTTTTACAGCGTATCACAGCCTCGCCCGTTTTACAGCGTATCACAGACTCGCCCATTTTACACTGTATCACAACCTCGCTCGTTTTACAGCATATGACAGCCTCTCCTGTTTTACAGCGTATCCCCGCCTCACCTGTTTTACTGCGTATCCCAGCCTCGCCCGTTTTACAGTGTATCACCGCCTCGCCCGTTTTACAGCGTATCCCAGCCTCGCCCGTTTTACAGTGTATCACAGCCTCTCCCGTTTTACAGCGTATCACAGCCTCTCCCGTTTTACAGCGTATCACAGCCTTGCCCGTTTTACAACGTATCACAGCCTCGCCTGTTTTACAACGTATCCCAGCCTTGCCCGTTTTACAGCGTATCCCAGCATCAGCCATTTTACAGCGTATCACAGCCTCACCCGTTTTACAGCGTATCCCAGCCTCGCCCGTTTTACAACGTATGACAGCCTCGCCCGTTTTACAGCGTATCCCAGCTTCACCCGTTTTACAGTGTATCACTGCCTCGCCTGTTTTACAGCGTATCCCAGCCTTGCCCGTTTTACAGCGTATCACAGCCTCGCCAGTTTTACAGCGTATCACAGACTCGCCCGTTTTACACTGTATCACAACCTCGCCCGTTTTACAGCGCATGACAGCCTCTCCTGTTTTACAGCGTATCCCCGCCTCACCTGTTTTACTGCGTATCCCAGCCTCGCCCGTTTTACAGCGTATTACAGCCTCGCCCGTTTTACAGCATTTCACAGCCTCGCCCGTTTTACAGCGTATCACAGCCTCGCTCGATTTACAGCGTATCACAGCCTCGCCCGTTTTACAGCGTATCCCAGCCTCGCCGGTTTTACAGCGTATCACAGCCTCGCCCGTTTTGCAAAGTATCACAGCCTCGCCCATTTTACAGCGTATCCCAGCCTTGCCCGTTTTACAACGTATCACAGCCTCGCCAGTTTTACAACGTATCACAGCCGTGCCCATTTTACAAAGTATCACAGCCTCGCCCATTTTACAGCGTATCCCAGCCTCGCCCGTTTTACAAAGTATCACAGCCTCGCCCGTTTTACAGCGTATCACCGCCTCGCCCGTTTTACAGCGTATCCCAGCCTCGCCCGTTTTACAGTGTATCACAGCCTTGCCCGTTTTACAACGTATCACAGCCTCGCCTGTTTTACAACGTATCCCAGCCTTGCCCGTTTTACAGTGTATCCCAGCATCAGCCGTTTTACAGCGTATCACAGCCTCACCCGTTTTACAGCGTATCCCAGCCTCGCCCGTTTTACAACGTATGACAGCCTCGCCCGTTTTACAGCGTACCACAGCCTCGCCCGTTTTACAGCTTATCACAGCCTCGCCCGTTTTACACCGTATCCCAGCCTCACCCGTTTTACAGCGTATCCCAGCCTTGCCCGTTTTACAGCGTATCCCAGCCTCACCCGTTTTGCAGCGTATCACAGCCTCACCCGTTTTACAGCGTATCACTGCCTCGCCCGTTTTACAGCGTATCCCAGCCTTGCCCGTTTTACAGCGTATCACAGCCTCGCCCGTTTTACAGCGTATCACAGACTCGCCCGTTTTACACTGTATCACAACCTCGCCCGTTTTACAGCATTTCACAGCCTCGCCCGTTTTACAGCGTATCACAGCCTCGCCCGTTTTACAACGTATCACAGCCTCGCTCGATTTACAGCGTATCACAGCCTCGCCAGTTTTACAGCGTATCCCTGCCTCGCCCGTTTTACAGCGTATCCCAGCCTCACCCGTTTTGCAGCGTATCACAGCCTCTCCCATTTTACAGCGTATCACTGCCTCGCCCGTTTTACAGCGTACCCCAGCCTTGCCCATTTTACAGCGTATCACAGCCTCGCCCGTTTTACTGCGTATCACAGACTCGCCCGTTTTGCACTGTATCACAACCTCGCCCGTTTTACAGCATTTCACAGCCTCGCCCGTTTTACAGCGTATCACAGCCTCGCCCGTTTTACAGCGTATCCCAGCCTCGCCCGTTTTACATCGTATCCCAGCCTCGCCCGTTTTACAGCGTATCACAGACTCGCCCGTTTTACACTGTATCACAACCTCGCTCGTTTTGCAGCATATGACAGCCTCTCCTGTTTTACAGCGTATCCCCGCCTCACCTGTTTTACTGCGTATCCCAGCCTCGCCCGTTTTACAATGCATCACCGCCTCGCCCGTTTTACAGCGTATCACAGCCTCGCCTGTTTTACAGCATTTCACAGCCTCGCTCGTTTTACAGCGTATCCCAGCCTCGCCCGTTTTACACCGTATCCCAGCCTCGCCCGTTTTACAGCGTATCACAGCCTCGCCCGTTTTACAGCGTATCACAGCCTCACCCGTTTTACAGCGTATCACAGCCTTGATCGATTTATAGCATTTCACAGCCTCGCCCGTTTTACTGCATATCACAGCCTCGCCCGTTTTACAGCGTATCCCAGCCTCGCCCGTTTTACAGTGTATCACTGCCTCGCCTGTTTTCCAGCGTATCCCAGCCTTGCCCGTTTTACAGCGTATCACAGCCTCGCCAGTTTTACAGCGTATCAGAGACTCGCCCGTTTTACACTGTATCACAACCTCGCCCGTTTTACAGCGTATGACAGCCTCTCCTGTTTTACAGCGTATCCCCGCCTCACCTGTTTTACTGCGTATCCCAGCCTCGCCCGTTTTACAGTGTATCACCGCATCGCCCGTTTTACAGCGTATTACAGCCTCGCCCGTTTTACAGCGTATCACAGCCTCACTCGATTTACAGCGTATCACAGCCTCGCCCATTTTACAAAGTATCACAGCCTCGCCCGTTTTACAGCGTATCCCAGCCTCGCCCGTTTTACAGCGTATCACAGCCTTGCCCGTTTTACAGCGTATCACAGCCTTGCCCGTTTTACAACGTATCACAGCCTCGCCCGTTTTACAACGTATCACAGCCTCGCCCGTTTTACAGCGTATCACAGCCTCGCCCGTTTTACAGCGTATCACAGCCTCGCTCGATTTACAGCGTATCACAGCCTCGCCCGTTTTACAGCGTATCCCAGCCTTGCCCGTTTTACAGCGTATCCCAGCCTCGCCCGATTTATACCGTATCCCAGCCTCGCCCGTTTTACAGCGTATCACAGCCTCGCCCATTTTACAAAGTATCACAGCCTCGCCCATTTTACAGCGTTTCCCAGCCTTGCAGTTTTACAAAGCATCACAGCCTCGCCCGTTTTACAGCGTATCCCAGCCTCGCCCGATTTATAGCGTTTCACAGCCTCGCCCGTTTTACAGCGTATCAGAGCCTCAACCGTTTTACAGCATATCACAGCCTCGCCCGTTTTACAGCGTATCCCAGCCTCGCCCGTTTTACAGCGTATCACAGCCTCGCCCATTTTACAGCGTATCACAGCCTCGCCCGTTTTACAAAGTATCACAGCCTCGCCCATTTTACAGCGTATCCCAGCCTTGCCCGTTTTACAACGTATCACAGCCTCGCCCGTTTTACAGCGTATCACAGCCGCGCCCATTTTACAAAGTATCACAGCCTCACCCATTTTACAGCGTATCACAGCCTCGCCTGTTTTACAAAGTATCACAGCCTCGCCCGTTTTACAGCGTATCACAGCCTCGCCCGTTTTACAGCGTATCCCAGCCTCGCCCGTTTTACAGCCTATCACAGCCTTGCCCGTTTTACAACGTATCACAGCCTCGCCTGTTTTACAGCGTATCACTGCCTCGCCTGTTTTACAGCGTATCCCTGCCTTGCCCATTTTAGAGCGTATCACAGCCTCGCCCGTTTTACAGCGTATCACAGCCTCGCCCGTTTTACAGCATATCCCAGCCTCGCCCGTTTTACAGCGTATCACAGCCTTGCCGTTTTACAACGTATCACAGCCTCGCCTCTTTTACAACGTATCACAGCCTCGCCGGTTTTACAGCATATCCCAGACTCGCCCGTTTTACAGCGTATCACAGCCTCGCTCGATTTACAGCGTATCACAGCCTCACCCGTTTAACAGCATATCCCAGCCGCGCCCGTTTTACAGCGTATCCCAGCCTCGCCCGTTTTACAGCGTGTCCCAGCCTCGCCCATTTTACAGCGTATCACAGCCTCGCCCGTTTTTACAGCATATCACAGCCTCGCCCGTTTTACAACGTATCACAGCCTCGCCTGTTTTACAACGTATCACAGCCTCGCCCGTTTTACAGCGTATCACAAACTCGCCCGTTTTACACCATATCACAACCTCGCCGTTTTAAAGCGTATCACAGCCTCTCCTGTTTTACAGCGTATCCCAGCCTTGCCCGTTTTACAGCATGTCACAGACTCGCCCGTTTTGCACTGTATCACAACCTCGCCCGTTTTACAGCATTTCACAGCCTCGCCCGTTTTACAGCGTATCACAGCCTCGCCCGTTTTACAGCGTATCACAGCCGCGCCCATTTTACAAAGTATCACAGCCTCACCCATTTTACAGCGTATCAACAGCCTCGCCTGTTTTACAAAGTATCACAGCCTCGCCCGTTTTACAGCGTATCACAGCCTCGCCCGTTTTACAGCGTATCCCAGCCTCGCCCGTTTTACAGCCTATCACAGCCTTGCCCGTTTTACAACGTATCACAGCCTCGCCTGTTTTACAGCGTATCACTGCCTCGCCTGTTTTACAGCGTATCCCTGCCTTGCCCATTTTAGAGCGTATCACAGCCTCGCCCGTTTTACAGCGTATCACAGCCTCGCCCGTTTTACAGCATATCCCAGCCTCGCCCGTTTTACAGCGTATCACAGCCTTGCCCGTTTTACAACGTATCACAGCCTCGCCTCTTTTACAACGTATCACAGCCTCGCCGGTTTTACAGCATATCCCAGACTCGCCCGTTTTACAGCGTATCACAGCCTCGCTCGATTTACAGCGTATCACAGCCTCACCCGTTTAACAGCATATCCCAGCCGCGCCCGTTTTACAGCGTATCCCAGCCTCGCCCGTTTTACAGCGTGTCCCAGCCTCGCCCATTTTACAGCGTATCACAGCCTCGCCCGTTTTACAGCATATCACAGCCTCGCCCGTTTTACAACGTATCACAGCCTCGCCTGTTTTACAACGTATCACAGCCTCGCCCGTTTTACAGCGTATCACAAACTCGCCCGTTTTACACCATATCACAACCTCGCCCGTTTTAAAGCGTATCACAGCCTCTCCTGTTTTACAGCGTATCCCAGCCTTGCCCGTTTTACAGCATATCACAGACTCGCCCGTTTTGCACTGTATCACAACCTCGCCCGTTTTACAGCATTTCACAGCCTCGCCCCGTTTTACAGCGTATCACAGCCTCGCCCGTTTTACAGCGTATCACAGCCTCGCTCGATTTACAGCGTATCACAGCCTCGCCCGTTTTACAGCGTATCCCAGCCTCGCCCGTTTTTACATCGTATCACAGCCTCGCCCGATTTATAGCGTATCACAGCCTCGCCCGTTTTACAGCGTATCAGAGCCTCACCCGTTTTACAGCATATCACAGCCTCGCCCGTTTTACAGCGTATCCCAGCCTCGCCCGTTTTACAGCGTATCCCAGCCTCACCCGTTTTACAGCATATCACAGCCTCGCCCGTTTTACAGCATATCACAGCCTCGCCCGTTTTACTGCATATCACAGCCTCGCCCGTTTTTACAGCGTATCCCAGCCTTGCCCGTTTTACAGCGTATCACAGCCTCGCCCGTTTTACAGCGTATCACAGACTCGCCCGTTTTTACACTGTATCACAACCTCGCCCGTTTTACAGCATATGACAGCCTCTCCTGTTTTACAGCGTATCCCCGCCTCACCTGTTTTACTGCGTATCCCAGCCTCGCCCGTTTTTACAGTGTACCACCGCCTCGCCCATTTTACAGCGTATCACAGACTCGCCCGTTTTACACTGTATCACAACCTCGCCCGTTTTACAGCATATGACAGCCTCTCCTGTTTTACACCGTATCCCAGCCTCACCCGTTTTTACAGCGTATCCCAGCCTCGCCCGTTTTAACAGCATATCACAGCCTCGCCCGGTTTTACAGCATATCACAGGCCTCACCCGTTTTACAGCGTATCACAGCTTGCTCGATTTACAGCATATCACAGCCTCGCCCGTTTTACTGCATACACAGCCTCGCCCGTTTTACAGCGTATCCCAGCCTCGCCCGTTTTACAGTGTATCACTGCCTCGCCTGTTTTACAGCGTATCCCAGCCTCGCCCGTTTTACAGTGTATCACTGCCTCGCCTGTTTTACAGCGTATCCCAGCCTTGCCCGTTTTACAGCGTGTCACAGCCTCGCCAGTTTTACAGCGTATCACAGACTCGCCCGTTTTACACTGTATCACAACCTCGCCCGTTTTACAGCGTATGACAGCCTCTCCTGTTTTACAGCGTATCCCCGCCTCACCTGCTTTACTGCGTATCCCAGCCTCGCCCGTTATACAGTGTATCACCGCCTCGCCCGTTTTACAGCGTATTACAGCCTCGCCCGTTTTACAGCGTATCACCGCCTCGCCCATTTTACAGCGTATCTCAGCCTCACTCGATTTACAGCGTATCACAGCCTCGCCCGTTTTACAGCATATCCCAGCCTCGCCCGTTTTACAGCGTATCCCAGCCTCGCCCGATTTATAGCGTATCACAGCCTCGCCCGTTTTACAGCGTATCCCAGCCTCGCCCGTTTTACAGCGTATCACAGCCTCGCCCGTTTTACAGCGTATCTCAGCCTCGCTCGATTTACAGCATATCAGAGCCTCACCCGTTTTACAGCATATCACAGCCTCGCCCATTTTACAGCGTATCACAGCCTCACCCGTTTTACAAAGTATCACAGCCTCGCCCGTTTTACAAAGTATCACAGCCTCGCCCGTTTTACAGCGTATCACAGCCTTGCCCGTTTTACAGCGTATCCCAGCCTCGCCCGTTTTACAGTGTATCACAGCCTCGCCCGTTTTACAGCGTATCACAGCCTTGCCCGTTTTACAACGTATCACAGCCTCGCCTGTTTTACAGCGTATCCCAGCCTCGCCCGTTTTACAACGTATGACAGCCTCGCCCGTTTTACAGCGTATCACAGCCTCGCCCGTTTTACAGCATATCACAGCCTCACCCGTTTTACAGCGTATCCCAGCCTCGCCCGTTTTACAACTTATGACAGCCTCGCCCGTTTTACAGCGTATCACAGCCTCGCCCGTTTTACAGCGTATCACAGCCTCGCTCGATTTACAGCGTATCACAGCCTCGCCCGTTTTACAGCGTATCCCAGCCTCGCCCGTTTTACAGCGTATCCCAGCCTCGCCCGTTTTACAGCGTATCGCAGCCTCGCCCGCTTTGCAGCGTGTCACAGCCTCACCCGTTTTACAGCGTATCACTGCCTCGCCCGTTTTACAGCGTATCCCAGCCTTGCCCGTTTTACAGCGTATCACAGCCTCGCTCGATTTACAGCGTATCACAACCTCGCCCGTTTTACAGCATTTCACAGCCTCGCCCGTTTTACAGCGTATCACAGCCTCGCTCGATTTACAGCGTATCGCAGCCTCGCCCATTTTACAGCGTATCCCAGCCTCGCCCGATTTATAGCGTATCCCAGCCTCGCCCGTTTTACAGCGTATCACAGCCTCGCCCGTTTTACAAAGTATCACAGCCTCGCCCATTTTACAGCGTATCCCAGCCTTGCCCGTTTTACAATGCATCACAGCCTCGCCCGTTTTACAGCGTATCCCAGCCTCGCCCGTTTTACACCAAATCACAGCCTCTCCTGTTTTACAGCGTATCCCCGCCTCGCCCATTTTACAGCGTATCCCAGCCTTGCCCGTTTTAGAGCGCATCCCAGCCTCGCCCGCTTTACAGTTTATCACAGCCTCGCCCGTTTTACAGCATATCACAGCCTCGCCCGTTTTACCGCGTATCACAGCCTCGTCCGTTTAACAGCAAATCACAGCCTCGCCCATTTTACAACGTATCACAGCCTCGCCCATTTTACAACGTATCCCAGCTTCGCCCGTTTAACAGCTTATCACAGCCTCGCCCGTTTTACAACGTATCCCAGCTTCGCCCGTTTTACCGCGTATCACAGCCTCGCCCGTTTTACAGCGTATCACAGCCTCGCTCGTTTCACAGCGAATCACAACCTCGCCCGTTTTAGAGCATATCAAAACCTCGCCCCTTTTACAGCGTATCACAGCCTCACCCATTTTACAGCGTATCCCAGCCTCTCCCGTTTTACAGCGTATCACAGCCTCACCCTTTTTACAGCTTATCACAGCCTCGCCAGTTTTACAGCGTATCACACAGCCTGGCCTATTTTAGTATATCCCGGCCTCGCCCGTTTTAGAGCATATCACAGCCTCGCCCCTTTCACAGCGTATCACAGCCTCGCCCATTTTACAGGGTATCGCAGCCTCGCCCGTTTTACAGCGTATCACAGCCTCGCCCGTTTTACAGCGTATCACAGCCTCGCCCCTTTTACAGCTTATCACAGCCTCGCCCATTTTACAGCGTATCACAGCCTCGCCAGTTTTACAGCGTATCACAGCCTCGCCCGTTTTACAGCGTACCACAGCTTCACCCTTTTTACAGCGTATCACAGCCTCGCCAGTTTTACAGCGTATCACACAGCCTGGCCCATTTTAGTATATCCCGGCCTCGCCCGTTTTAGAGCATATCACAGCCTCGCCCCTTTCACAGCGTATCACAGCCTCGCCCATTTTACAGGGTATCGCAGCCTCGCCCGTTTTACAGCGTATCACAGCCTCGCCCGTTTTACAGCGTATCACAGCCTCGCCCGTTTTACAGCGTACCACAGCTTCACCCTTTTTACAGCGTATCACAGCCTCGCCAGTTTTACAGCGTATCACACAGCCTGGCCCATTTTAGTATATCCCGGCCTCGCCCGTTTTAGAGCATATCACAGCCTCGCCCCTTTCACAGCGTATCACAGCCTCGCCCATTTTACAGGGTATCGCAGCCTCGACCGTTTTACAGCATATCACAGCCTCGCCCGTTTTACAACGTATCACAGCCTCGCCCCTTTTACAGCTTATCACAGCCTCGCCAGTTTTACAGCGTATCACACAGCCTGGCCCATTTTAGTATATCCCGGCCTCGCCCGTTTTAGAGCATATCACAGCCTCGCCCCTTTCACAGCGTATCACAGCCTCGCCCATTTTACAGGGTATCGCAGCCTCGCCCGTTTTACAGCGTATCACAGCCTCGCCCGTTTTACAGCGTATCACAGCCTCGCCCGTTTTACAGCGTATCACAGCCTCGTCCGATTTACAGTGTATCACAGCCTCGCCCTTTTTACAGCGTATTGCAGCCTCGCCCATTTTGCAGCGTATCACAGGCTCGCCTGTTTTACAGCGTAACACAGCCTCGCTTGTTTTAGAGCATATCCCAGCCTCGCCTGTTTTACAGGGTATCGCAGCCTTGCCCGTTTTACAGTGTATCATCGCCTCGCCCGTTTTACAGCCTATCACAGTCTCGCCCGTTTTACAGCGTATCACAGCCTCGCTCGTTTTACAGCGAATCACAGCCTCGCCCGTTTTACAGCGTATCACAACTTCGCCCGTTTTACACCGTATCACAGCCTCGCCCGTTTTACAGCATATCACAGCCTCGCCCGTTTTAGAGCATATCAAAACCTTGCCCCTTTTACAGCGTATCACAGCCTCACCCATTTTACAGCGTATCACAACCTCGCCCGTTTTACAGCGTATCACAGCCTCGCCCATTTTACAGCATATCACAGCCTCGCCTGTTTTACAGCGTATCACAGCCTCTCCCGTTTTACAGCGTACCACAGCTTCGCCCTTTTTACAGCATATCACAGCCTCGCCCGTTGTACAGCATATCCCAGCATCGCCCCCTTTACAGCTTATCACAGCCTCGCCCATTTTACAGCGTATCACAGCCGCGCCAGTTTTACAGCGTATCACACAGCCTGGCCCATTTTAGTATATCCCCGCCTCGCCCGTTTTAGAGCATTTCACAGCCTCGCCCCTTTTACAGCGTATCACAGCCTCGCCCATTTTACAGGGTATCACAGCCTCGCCCGTTTTACAGCGTATCACAGCCTCGTCCGTTTTACAGTGTATCACAGCCTCGCCCTTTTTACAGCGTATCGCAGCCTCGCCCATTTTGCAGCGTATCACAGGCTCACCTGTTTTACAGCGTAACACAGCCTCGCTTGTTTTAGAGCATATCCCAGCCTCGCCCGTTTTACAGCGTATCACAGCCTCGCCCGTTTTACAGCGTATCAAAGCCTCGCCAGTTTTACAGCGTATCCCAGCCTCGCCCGTTTTACAGCTTAAATCAAACTCGCCCATTTTACAGCGTATCACAGCCACGCCCGTTTTACAGGATATCACTGCCTCGCCCATTTTAAAGCGTATCCCAGCCTCGCCCGTTTTACAGCGTATCACCGCCTCGCCCGTTTTACAGCGTATCACAGCCTCGCCCGTTGCACAGCATATCCCAGCCTCGCCCATTTTACAGCGTATCACATCCTCTCCCGTTTTGCAGCGTATCCCAGCCTCGCCCGTTTTACAACGTATCCCAGCTTCGCCCGTTTTACCGCGCATCCCAGCCACACTTGTTATACAGCGTATCACAGCCTCGCCCGTTTTACAGCGTATCACAGCCTCGCCCGTTTCACACCGTATCAGAGTCTCGCCCGTTTTACAGCGTATCACAGTCTCGCCCGTTTTACAGCGTATCACAGCCTCGCCCATTCTACAGCGTATCACAGCCTCGCCTGTTTTACAGCGTATCACAGCCTCGCCCGTTTTACCGCGTATCGCAGTCTCGCCCGTTTTACAAGGAGTCACAGCCTCGCCCGTTTTACAGCCTAACAGAGCCTCGCCCATTTTACAGCGAATCACAGCCTCGCCCATTTTGCAGCGTATCACAACTTCGCCCGTTTTACAGCATATCACAGCCTCGCCCGTTTTACAGCGTATCACAGCCTCGCCCGCTTTACAGCGTATTACAGCCTCGCTCATTTTACATCGTATCACAGCCTCGCCCGTTTTATAGCGTATCGCAGTCTCACCCGTTTTACAGCGTATCCTAGCCTTGTCCGTTTTACAGCGTATCACAGCCTCGCCTGTTTTACAGCGTATCACAGCCTCGCCCATTTTACAGCGTATCACAGACTCTCCCGTTTTACAGCGTACCACAGCCTCGCCCTTTTTACAGCATATCACAGCCTCGCCCATTCTACAGCGCATCACAGCCTCGCCCGTTTTACAACGTATCCCAGCTTCGCCCGTTTTACCGCGTATCCCAGCCGCACTTGTTATACAGCGTATCACAGCCTCGCCCGTTTTACAGCGTATCACAGCCTTGCCCGTTTCACACCGTATCAGAGTCTCGCCCGTTTTACAGCGTATCACGGTCTCGCACGTTTTAGAGCGTATCACAGCCTTGCCCATTCGACAGCGTATCACAGCCTCACCCGTTTTACAGCGTATCCCAGCCTCGCCAGTTTTACAGCGTATGCCAGCCTCGCCCGTTTTACAGCATATCACAGCCTCGCCCCTTTTACAGCGTATCACAGCCTCGCCCATTTTACAGAGTATCGCAGCCTCGCCCGTTTTACAGCGTATCACAGCCTCCCCCGTTTTACAGCGTATCACAGCCTCGCCCGTTTTACAGCGTATCACAGCCTCGCCAGTTTTACAGTGTATCACAGCCTCGCCAGTTTTACAGCGTATCACAGCCTCGCCCGTTTTACAGTGTATCACAGCCTCGATCTTTTTACAGCGTATCGCAGCCTCGCCCATTTTGCAGCGTATCACACGCTCGCCTGTTTTACAGCGTAACACAGCCTCGCTTGTTTTAGAGCATATCCCAGCCTCGCCCGTTTTACAGCGTATCACAGCCTCGCCCATTTTACAGCGTATCCCAGCCTCGCCCGTGTTACAGGGTATCGCAGCCTCGCCCGTTTTACAGTGTATCACAGCCTCGCCGGTTTTACAGCATATCACAGCCTCGCCCATTTTACAGCGTATCACAGCCTCGCCCGTTTTACAGCGTATCACAGCTTCGCCGGTTTTACAGCGTATCACAGCCTCGCCCGTTTTACAGTGTATCACAGCCTCTCCTGTTTTACAGCGTATCACAGCCTCGCCCATTTTACAGCGTATCACAGCCTCGCCCATTTACAACGTAAAACAGCCTCACCCATTCTACAGCGCATCACAGCCTCGCCCGTTTTACAACGTATCCCAGCTTCGCCCGTTTTACCGCGTATCCCAGCCGCACTTGTTATACAGCGTATCACAGCCTCGCCCGTTTTACAGCGTATCACAGCCTCGCCCGTTTCACACCGTATCAGAGTCTCGCCCGTTTTACAGCGTATCACAGTCTCGCCCGTTTTACAGCGTATCACAGCCTCGCCTGTTTTGCAGCATATCACAGCCTCGCCCGTTTTACCGCGTATCACAGTCTCGCCCGTTTTACAAGGTGTCACAGCCTCACCCGTTTTACAGCCTATCACAGCCTCGCCCATTTTACAGCGAATCACAGCCTCGCCCGTTTTACAGTGTATCGCAGCCTCGCCCATTTTGCAGCGTATCACAGGCTCGCCTGATTTACAGCGTATCACAGCCTCGCCCGTTTTACAGCGTATCACAGCCTCGCCCATTTTACAGCGTATCCCAGCCTCGCCCGTTTTACAGGGTATCGCAGCCTCGCCCGTTTTACAGTGTATCACAGCCTCGCCCATTTTACAGCGAATCACAGCCTCGCCCATTTTACAGCGTATCACAACTTCGCCCTTTTTACAGCGTATTACAGCCTCTCCCATTTTACAGCGTAACACATCCGCGCCCGTTTTACAACGTATCCCAGCCGCACTTGTTTTACAGCGCATAACAGCCTCGCCCGTTTTACAACGTATCACAGCCTCACCCGTTTTACAGCGAATCACAGCCTCGCCCATTTCACAGCGTATCACAGCCTCGCCTGTTTTACAACGTATCACAGCCTCGCCCGTTTTAAAGCGTATCCCAGACTCGCACGTTATACAGCGTATCACAGCCTCTCCCATTTTACAGCTTATAACAGCCTCGCCCGTTTTACAGCTCATCACAGCCTCGCCCGTTTTACAGCATCTCACAGCCTCACCCCTTTTACAGCGTATCACAGCCTCGCCCATTTTACAGCGTATCACAGCCTCGCCCATTTTACAGCGTATCCCAGCCTCACCCATTTTACAGCGTATCACAGCCTCGCCCGTTTTAGAGCGTATCCCAGCTTCACCTGCTTTACAGCGTAACCCAGCCTCACCCGTTTTACAGCGTATCACAGCCTCGCCCATTTACACTGTATCACAGCCTCGCCCGTTTTACAGCTTATCACATCCTCGCCCATTTTACAACGTATCCCAGCTTCGCCCGTTTTACAGCGTATCACAGCCTCACCCGTTTTACAGCGTATCACAGCCTCGCACGTTTTACCACGTATCACAGCCTCGCCCGTTTAACAGCGTATCACAGCCTCGCCCGTTTTACAGCAAATCACAGCCTCGCCCATTTTACAACGTATCCCAGCTTCGCCCGTTTTACAACGTATCCCAGCTTCGCCCGTTTTACCGTGTATCACAGCCTCGCCCGTTTTACAATGTATCACAGCCTCGCCCGTTTTACAGCGTATCAGAGTCTCGCCCGTTTTACAGCGTATCAGAGTCTCGCCCGTTTTACAGCGTATCACAGCCTCGCCCATTCTACAGCGTATCCCAGCCTCGCCAGTTTTACTGCGTATTCCAGCCTCGCCTGTTTTACAACGTATCACAGCCTCGCCCGTTTTACAGCGAATCACAGCCTCGCCCGTTTCACAGCGTATCACAGCCTCGCCTGTTTTACAGCGTATCACAGCCTCTCCCGTTTTACAGCGTACCACAGCTTCACCCTTTTTACAGCACATCACAGCCTCGCCCGTTGTTCAGCGTATCCCAGCCTCGCCCCTTTTACAGCTTATCACAGCCTCGCCCATTTTACAGCGTATCACAGCCTCGCCCGTTTTACAGCGAATCACAGCCTCGCCCGTTTCACAGCGTATCACAGCCTCGCCTGTTTTACAGCGTATCACAGCCTCTCCCGTTTTACAGCGTACCACAGCTTCACCCTTTTTACAGCACATCACAGCCTCGCCCGTTGTTCAGCGTATCCCAGCCTCGCCCCTTTTACAGCTTATCACAGCCTCGCCCATTTTACAGCGTATCACAGCCTCGCCCATTTTACAGCGTATCACACAGCCTGGCCCATTTTACTGCTTATCACAGCCTCGCCCGTTTTACAGCGTATCACAGCCTCGCCCTTTTTACTGCTTATCACAGCCTCGCCCGTTTTACAGCGTATCACAGCCTCGCCCATTTTACAGCTTATAACAGCCTCGCCCGTTTTACAGTGTATCGCAGCCTCGCCCATTTTGCAGCGTATCACAGGCTCGCCTGATTTACAGCGTATCACAGCCTCGCCCGTTTTACAGCGTATCACAGCCTCGCCCATTTTACAGCGTATCCCAGCCTCGCCCGTTTTACAGGGTATCGCAGCCTCGCCCGTTTTACAGTGTATCACAGCCTCGCCCGTTTTACAGCGTATCACAGCCTCGCTCATTTTACAGTGTATCAGAGTCTCGCCCGTTTTACAGCGTATCCCAGCCTCGCCCGTTTTACAGTGTATCACAGCCTCGCCCGTTTTACAGTGTATCACAGCCTCGCCCGTTTTACAGTGTATCACAGCCTCGCCCGTTTTACAGCGTATCACAGCCTCGCTCATTTTACAGTGTATCAGAGTCTCGCCCGTTTTACAGCGTATCCCAGCCTCGCCCGTTTTACAGTGTATCACAGCCTCGCCCGTTTTACAGTGTATCACAGCCTCGCCCGTTTTACAGCGTATCACAGCCTCGCTCATTTTACAGTGTATCAGAGTCTCGCCCATTTTACAGCGTATCACAGTCTCGCCTGTTTTACAGCGTATCACAGCCTCGCCCATTTTACAGTGTATCAGAGTCTCGCCCGTTTTACAGCGTATCCCAGTCTCGCCCGTTTTACAGTGTATCACAGCCTCGCCCGTTTTACAGCGTATCACAGTCTCGCCTGTTTTACAGCGTATCACAGCCTCGCCCATTCTACAGCGTATCCCAGCCTCGCCAGTTTTACTGCGTATTCCAGCCTCGCCTGTTTTACAACGTATCACAGCCTCGCCCGTTTTACAGCGAATCACAGCCTCGCCCGTTTCACAGCGTATCACAGCCTCGCCTGTTTTACAGCGTATCACAGCCTCGCCCGTTTTACACCGTATCACAGCTTCACCCTTTTTACTGCACATCACAGCCTCGCCCGTTGTTCAGTGTATCACAGCCTCGCCCCTTTCACAGCTTATCACAGCCTCGCCCATTTTAGTATATCCCCGCCTCGCCCGTTTTAGAGCATATCACAGCCTCGCCCCTTTTACAGCGTATCACAGCCTCGCCCGTTTTACAGCATATCATAGCCTCGCCCTTTTTACTGCTTATCACAGCCTCGCCCGTTTTACAGCATATCACAGCCTCGCCCATTTTACAGCTTATAACAGCCTCGCCCGTTTTACAGCGTATCACATCCTCCCCGTTTTACAGCGTATCACAGCCTTGCCAGTTTTGCAGCGTATCACAGCCTCGCCTGTTTTGCAGCGTATCACAGCCTCGCCCGTTTGACAGCGTATCACATCCTCCCCGTTTTACAGCGTATCACAGCCTTGCCAGTTTTGCAGCGTATCACAGCCTCGCCTGTTTTGCAGCGTATCACTGCCTCGCCCTTTTTACAGCGTATCGCAGCCTCGCCTGTTTTACAGCGTATCACAGGCTCGCCTATTTTACAGGGTATCGCAGCATCGCCCATTTAAAAGTGTATCACTGCCTCACCCGTTTTACAGTCTATCACAGCCTCACCCATTTTACAGCGCATCACAGCCTCGCCAGTTTTACAGCTTAGCCCTGCCTCGCCCGTTTTACAGCGTATCACAGCCTCGCCCATTTTACAGCGTATCCCAGCCTCGCCCGTGTTACAGGGTATCGCAGCCTCGCCCGTTTTACAGTGTATCACAGCCTCGCCGGTTTTACAGCATATCACAGCCTCGCCCATTTTACAGCGTATCACAGCCTCGCCCGTTTTACAGCGTATCACAGCTTCGCCGGTTTTACAGCGTATCACAGCCTCGCCCGTTTTACAGTGTATCACAGCCTCTCCTGTTTTACAGCGTATCACAGCCTCGCCCATTTTACAGCGTATCACAGCCTCGCCCATTTACAACGTAAAACAGCCTCACCCATTCTACAGCGTATCACAGCCTCGCCCGTTTTACAACGTATCCCAGCTTCGCCCATTTTACCGCGTATCCGAGCCGCACTTGTTATACAGCGTATCACAGCCTCGCCCGTTTTACAGCGTATCACAGCCTCGCCCGTTTCACACCGTATCAGAGTCTCGCCCGTTTTACAGCGTATCACAGTCTCGCCCGTTTTACAGCGTATCACAGCCTCGCCTGTTTTGCAGCATATCACAGCCTCGCCCTTTTTACCGCGTATCACAGTCTCGCCCGTTTTACAAGGTGTCACAGCCTCGCCCGTTTTACAGCCTATCACAGCCTTGCCCATTTTACAGCGAATCACAGCCTCGCCCATTTTACAGCGTATCACAACTTCGCCCTTTTTACAGCGTATCACAGCCTCTCCCATTTTACAGCGTAACACATCCGCGCCCGTTTTACAACGTATCCCAGCCGCACTTGTTTTACAGCGCATCACAGCCTCGCCCATTTTACAACGTATCACAGCCTCGCCCGTTTTACAGCGAATCACAGCCTCGCCCATTTCACAGCGTATCACAGCCTTGCCTGTTTTACAACGTATCACAGCCTCGCCCCTTTTAAAGCGTATCCCAGACTCGCACGTTATACAGCGTATCACAGCCTCTCCCATTTTACAGCGTATCACAGCCTCGCCCATTTTACAGCTCATCACAGCCTCGCCCGTTTTACAGCATCTCACAGCCTCACCCCTTTTACAGCGTATCACAGCCTCACCCGTTTTACACCATATCACAGCCTCGCCCCTTTTACAGCGTATCACAGCCTCGCCCATTTTACAGCGTATCACAGCCTCGCCCATTTTACAGCGTATCCCAGCCTCACCCATTTTACAGCGTATCACAGCCTCGCCCGTTTTAGAGCGTATCCCAGCTTCACCTGCTTTACAGCGTAACCCAGCCTCACCCGTTTTACAGCGTATCACAGCCTCGCCCATTTACACTGTATCACAGCCTCGCCCGTTTTACAGCTTATCACATCCTCGCCCATTTTACAACGTATCCCAGCTTCGCCCGTTTTACAACGTATCCCAGCTTCGCCCGTTTTACAGCGTATCACAGCCTCACCCGTTTTACAGCGTATCACAGCCTCGCACGTTTTACCACGTATCACAGCCTCGCCCGTTTAACAGCGTATCACAGCCTCGCCCGTTTTACAGCAAATCACAGCCTCGCCCATTTTACAACGTATCCCAGCTTCGCCCGTTTTACCGCGTATCACAGCCTCGCCATTTTTACAGCGTATCGCAGCCTCGCCCATTTTGCAGCGTATCACAGGCTCGCCTGATTTACAGCGTATCACAGCCTCGCCCGTTTTACAGCGTATCACAGCCTCGCCCATTTTACAGCGTATCCCAGCCTCGCCCGTTTTACAGGGTATCGCAGCCTCGCCCGTTTTACAGTGTATCACAGCCTCGCCCGTTTTACAGCGTATCAGAGTCTCGCCCGTTTTACAGCGTATCACAGTCTCGCCCGTTTTACAGCGTATCACAGCCTCGCCCATTCTACAGCGTATCCCAGCCTCGCCAGTTTTACTGCGTATTCCAGCCTCGCCTGTTTTACAACGTATCACAGCCTCGCCCGTTTTACAGCGAATCACAGCCTCGCCCGTTTCACAGCGTATCACAGCCTCGCCTGTTTTACAGCGTATCACAGCCTCGCCCGTTTTACACCGTATCACAGCCTCTCCCGTTTTACAGCGTATCACAGCCTCGCCCTTTTTACAGCGTCTCACAGCCTCGCCCGTTGTTCAGCGTATCCCAGCCTCGCCCCTTTTACAGCTTATCACAGCCTCGCCCATTTTACAGCGTATCACAGCCTCGCCCTTTTTACAGCGTATAACAGCCTCGCCCGTTTTACAGCGTATCACAGCCTCGCCCTTTTTACAGCGTATAACAGCCTCGCCCGTTTTACAGCGTATCACAGCCTCGCCCATTTTACAGCTTATAACAGCCTCGCCCGTTTTACAGCGTATCACAGGCTCGCCTGATTTACAGCGTATCACAGCCTCGCCCGTTTTACAGCGTATCACAGCCTCGCCCATTTTACAGCGTATCCCAGCCTCGCCCGTTTTACAGGGTATCGCAGCCTCGCCCGTTTTACAGTGTATCACAGCCTCGCCCGTTTTACAGCGTATCAGAGTCTCGCCCGTTTTACAGCGTATCACAGCCTCGCCCATTCTACAGCGTATCCCAGCCTCGCCAGTTTTACTGCGTATCACAGCCTCGCCCGTTTTACAGCGAATCACAGCCTCGCCCGTTTCACAGCGTATCACAGCCTCGCCTGTTTTACAGCGTATCACAGCCTCGCCCGTTTTACACCGTATCACAGCCTCTCCCGTTTTACAGCGTACCACAGCTTCACCCTTTTTACAGCACATCACAACCTCGCCCGTTGTTCAGCGTATCCCAGCCTCGCCCCTTTTACAGCTAATCACAGCCTCGCCCATTTTACAGCGTTTCACAGCCTCGCCAGTTTTACAGCTTATCACACAGCCTGGCCCATTTTAGTATATCCCCGCCTCGCCCGTTTTAGAGCATATCACAGCCTCGCCCCTTTTACAGCGTATCACAGCCTCGCCCGTTTTACAGCATATCATAGCCTCGCCCTTTTTACTGCTTATCACAGCATCGCCCGTTTTACAGCTTATAACAGCCACACCCGTTTTACAGCGTATCACAACCTCTCCCGTTTTACAGCGTATCACAGCGTCGCCAGTTTTGCAGCGTATCACAGCCTCGCCTGTTTTGCAGCGTATCACAGCCTCGCCCGTTTGACAGCGTATCACTGCCTCGCCCTTTTTACAGCGCATCGCAGCCTCGCCTGTTTTACAGCGTATCACAGGCTCGCCTATTTTACAGGGTATCGCAGCATCGCCCATTTAAAAGTGTATCACTGCCTCACCCGTTTTACAGCCTATCACAGCCTCACCCATTTTACAGCGTATCACAGCCTCGCCAGTTTTACAGCTTAGCCCTGCCTCGCCCGTTTTACAGCGTATCACAGCCTCGCCCGTTTTAGAGCGTATCACAGCCTCTCCCGTTTTACAGCGTATCACAGCCTCGCCCGTTTTACAGCGTATCACAGCCTCGCCCATTTTACAGCGTATCACAGCCTCGCCCGCTTTACAGGGTATCGCAGCCTCGCCCGTTTTACAGCCTATCAGAGCCTCGCCCAATTTACAGCGTATCACAGCCTCGCCCGTTTTACAGCGTATCACAGCCTCGCCCGTTTTACACCCCATCACAGCCTCGCCCGTTTTACAGCGTATCACAGCCTCGCCCGTTTTACACCCCATCACAGCCTCGCCCATTTTACAGCGTATCACAGCCTCGCCCGTTTTACACCCCATCACAGCCTCGCCCGTTTTACAGCGTATCACAGCCTTGCCCTTTTTACAGCTTATCGCAGCCTCGCCCTTTTTACAGCATATCACAGCCTCGCTCATTTTACAGTGTATCGCAGCCTCGCCCGTTTTACAGCGTATCCCAGCCTCGTCCGTTTTACAGCCTATCACAGCCTCGCCAGTTTTACAGCGTATCACAGCCTCGCCCTTTTTACTGCTTTTCACAGCCTCGCCCGTTTTACAGCGTATCACAGCCTCGCCCATTTTACAGCGTATCGCAGCCTCGCCCGTTTTACAGCGTATCACATCCTCTCCCGTTTTACAGCCTATCCCATCCTCGCCCGTTTTACAGCGTATCACAGCCTCGCCCGTTTTACAGCGTATCACAGCCTCGCCCGTTTTACAGCATATCACAGCCTCACCCATTTTACATCGTATCACAGCCTCACCCATTTTACAGCGTATCGCAGCCTCGCCCGTTTTACAGCGTATCACAGCCTCGCCTGTTTTACAGCGTATCACAGCCTCGCCCTTTTTACAGCTTATCACAGCCTCACCAGTTTTACAGCGTATCACAGCCTCGCCCGTTTTACAGCGTATCACAGCCTCGCCTGTTTTACAGCGTATCACAGCCTCACCCGTTTTACAGCGTATCACAGCCTCGCCCATTTTACATCGTATCACAGCCTCGCCCGTTTTATAGCGTATCACAGTCTCGCCCGTTTTACAGCATATCCTAGCCTCGTCCGTTTTACAGCGTATCACAGACTCGCCTGTTTTACAGCGTATCACAGCCTCGCCCGTTTTACAGCGTATCACAGCCTCTCCCATTTTACAGCGTACCACAGCCTCGCCCTTTTTACAGCATATCACAGCCTCGCCCGTTGTACAGCGTATCACAGCCTCTCCCATTTTACAGCGTACCACAGCCTCGCCCATTTTACATCGTATCACAGCCTCGCCCGTTTTATAGCGTATCACAGTCTCGCCCGTTTTACAGCATATCCTAGCCTCGTCCGTTTTACAGCGTATCACAGACTCGCCTGTTTTACAGCGTATCACAGCCTCGCCCGTTTTACAGCGTATCACAGCCTCTCCCATTTTACAGCGTACCACAGCCTCGCCCTTTTTACAGCGTATCACAGCCTCTCCCATTTTACAGCGTACCACAGCCTCGCCCTTTTTACAGCATATCACAGCCTCGCCCGTTGTACAGCGTATCCCAGCCTCGCCCGTTTTACAGCTTATCACAGCCTCGCCCGTTGTACAGCGTATCACAGCCTCGCCCGTTTTAATGCGTTTCCCAGCCTCGCCCATTGTACAGCATATCCCAGCCTCGCCCGTTTTACAGCGTATCACATCCTCTCCCGTTTTACAGCGTATCACAGCCTCGCCAGTTTTACAGCGTATCACAGCCTCGCCTGTTTTGCAGCGTATCACAGCCTCGCCCGTTTGACAGCGTATCACAGGCTCGCCTGTTTTACAGGGTATCGCAGCCTCGGCCGTTTTACAGTGTATCACAGCCTCGCCCGTTTTACAGCCTATCACAGCCTCGCCCATTTTACAGCGTATCACAGCCTTGCCAGTTTTACAGCTTAGCGCTGTCTCGCCCGTTTTACAGCGTATCGCAGCCTCGCCCTTTTTACAGCGTATCACAGCCTCGCTTGTTTTAGAGCATATCCCAGCCTCGCCCGTTTTACAGCGTATCACAGCCTCGCCCGTTTTACAGCGTATCCCAGCCTCGCTAATTTTACAGGGTATCACAGCTTCGCCCGTTTTACATCTTGTCACAGCCTCGTCCGTTTTAGAGCATATCACAGCCTCACCCCTTTTACAGCGTATCACAGCCTCGCCCGTTTTACAGCGTATCACAGCCTCGCCCTTTTTACTGCTTTTCACAGCCTCGCCCGTTTTACAGCGTATCACAGCCTCACCCATTTTACAGCGTATCACATCCTCTCTCGTTTTACAGCGTATCACAGCCTCGCCCGTTTTACAGCGTATCACAGCCTCGCCCATTTTACAGCGTATCACAGCCTCACCCATTTTACATCGTATCGCAGTCTCGCCCGTTTTACTGCGTATCACAGCCTCGTCCGTTTTACAGCGTATCACAGCCTCGCCTGTTTTACAGCGTATCACAGCCTCGCCCTTTTTACAGCATATCACAGCCTCGCCCGTTTTACAGCGTATCACAGCCTCGCCCGTTTTACAGCGTATCCCAGCCTCGCCCGTTTTACAGCGTATCACAGCCTCGCCCGTTTTACAGCGTACCACAGCCTCGCCCTTTTTACAGCGTATCACAGCCTCGCCCGTTTTACAGCGTATCACAGCCTCGCCCATTCTACAGCGTATCACAGCCTCACCCGTTTTACAGCGTATCCCAGCCTCGCCAGTTTTACAGCGTATCCCAGCCTCGCCTGTTTTACAGCATATCACAGCCTCGCCCGTTTTACCGCGCATCACATTCTCGCCCGTTTTACAAGGTGTCACAGCCTCGCCCGTTTTACAGCCTATCAGAGCCTCGCCCATTTTACAGCGAATCACAGCCTCGCCCATTTTACAGCGTATCACAGACTCTCCCGTTTTACAGCGTACCACAGCCTCGCCCTTTTTACAGCATATCACAGCCTCGCCCTTTTTACAGCGTATCACAGCCTCGCCCGTTTTACAGCTTATCACAGCCTCGCCCGTGTTACAGCGTATCACACAGCCTGGCCCATTTTAGTATATCCCCGCCTCGCCCGTTTTAGAGCATATCACAGCGTCGCCCCTTTTACAGCATATCACAGACTCTCCCGTTTTACAGCGTATCCCAGCCTCGCCCGTTTTACAGCTTATCACAGCCTCGCCCGTGTTACAGCGTATCACACAGCCTGGACCATTTTAGTATATCCCCGCCTCGCCCGTTTTAGAGCATATCACAGCGTCGCCCCTTTTACAGCGTATCACAGCCTCGCCCGTTTTACAGCGTATCACAGCCTCGCCCGCTTTACAGCGCATCACAGCCTCACCCGTTTTACAGCGTATCACAGCCTCGCCCTTTTTACTGCTTATCACAGCCTCGCCCGTTTTACAGCGTATCACAGCCTCGCCAGTTTTACAGTGTATCACAGCCTCGCCTGTTTTGCAGCGTATCACAGCCTCGCCCGTTTGACAGCGTATCACTGCCTCGCCCTTTTTACAGCGTATCGCAGCCTCGCCTGTTTTACAGCGTTTCACAGGCTCGCCTATTTTACAGGGTGTCGCAGCATCGCCCATTTAAAAGTGTATCACAGCCTCACCCGTTTTACAGCCTATCACAGCCTCACCCATTTTACAGCGTATCACAGCCTCGCCAGTTTTACAGCTTAGCCCTGCCTCGCCCGTTTTACAGCGTATCCCAGCCTCGCCCGTTTTACAGCGTATCACAGCCTCACCCGTTTTACAGCGTATCACAGCCTTTTACGTTTTACAGCGTATCACAGCCTCTCCCGTTTTACAGCGTATCACAGCCTCGCCCGTTTTACAGCGTATCACAGCCTCGCCCGTTTTACAGGGTATTGCAGCCTCGCCCGTTTTACAGTGTGTCATAGCCTCGCCCGTTTTACAGCCTATCAGAGCCTCGCCCAATTTACAGCGTATCACAGCCTCTCCCGTTTTACAGCGTACCACAGCCTCGCCCTTTTTACAGCATATCACAGCCTCGCCCGTTTTACAGCGTATCACAACCTCGCCCATTCTACAGCGTATCACAGCCTCACCCGTTTTACAGCGTATCCCAACCTCGCCAGTTTTACAGCGTATCCCAGCCTCGCCTGTTTTACAGCATATCACAGCCTCGCCCGTTTTACCGCGCATCACATTCTCGCCCGTTTTACAAGGTGTCACAGCCTCGCCCGTTTTACAGCCTATCAGAGCCTCGCCCATTTTACAGCGAATCACAGCCTCGCCCATTTTGCAGCGTATCACAACTTCGCCCGTTTTACAGCGTATCACAGACTCTCCCGTTTTACAGCGTACCACAGCCTCGCCCTTTTTACAGCATATCACAGCCTCGCCCTTTTTACAGCGTATCACAGCCTCGCCCATTTTACAGCGTATCACAGACTCTCCCGTTTTACAGCGTATCCCAGCCTCGCCCGTTTTACAGCTTATCACAGCCTCGCCCGTGTTACAGCGTATCACACAGCCTGGCCCATTTTAGTATATCCCCGCCTCGCCCGTTTTAGAGCATATCACAGCGTCGCCCCTTTTACAGCGTATCACAGCCTCGCCCGTTTTACAGCGTATCACAGCCTCGCCCGCTTTACAGCATATCACAGCCTCGCCCGTTTTACCGCGCATCACAGTCTTGCCCGTTTTACAAGGTGTCACAGCCTCGCCCGTTTTACAGCCTATCAGAGCCTCGCCCATTTTACAGCGAATCACAGCCTCGCCCATTTTGCAGCGTATCACAACTTCACCCGTTTTACAGCGTATTACAGCCTCGCCCATTTTACAGCGTATCACAGACTCTCCCATTTTACAGCGTACCACAGCCTCGCCCTTTTTACAGCATATCACAGCCTCGCCCTTTTTACAGCGTATCACAGCCTCGCCCATTTTACAGCGTATCACAGACTCTCCCGTTTTACAGTGTATCCCAGCCTCGCCCGTTTTACAGCGTATCACAGACTCTCCCGTTTTACAGTGTATCCCAGCCTCGCCCCTGTTACAGCGTATCACACAGCCTGGCCCATTTTAGTATATCCCCGCCTCGCCCGTTTTAGAGCATATCACAGCCTCGCCCCTTTTACAGCGTATCACAGCCTCGCCCGTTTTACAGCATATCATAGCCTCGCCCTTTTTACTGCTTATCACAGCCTCACCCGTTTTACAGCCTATCACAGCCTCACCCATTTTACAGCGTATCACAGCCTCGCCAGTTTTACAGCTTAGCCCTGCCTCGCCCGTTTTACAGCGTATCACAGCCTCGCCCGTTTTACAGCGTATCCCAGCCTCGCCCGTTTTACAGCGTATCACAGCCTCACCCGTTTTACAGCGTATCACAGCCTTTTACGTTTTACAGCGTATCACAGCCTCTCCCGTTTTACAGCGTATCACAGCCTCGCCCGTTTTACAGCGTATCACAGCCTCGCCCGTTTTACAGGGTATTGCAGCCTCGCCCGTTTTACAGTGTGTCACAGCCTCGCCCGTTTTACAGCCTATCAGAGCCTCGCCCAATTTACAGCGTATCACAGCCTCTCCCGTTTTACAGCGTACCACAGCCTCGCCCTTTTTACAGCATATCACAGCCTCGCCCGTTTTACAGCGTATCACAGCCTCGCCCGTTTTACAGCGTATCACAACCTCGCCCATTCTACAGCGTATCACAGCCTCACCCGTTTTACAGCGTATCCCAGCCTCGCCAGTTTTACAGCGTATCCCAGCCTCGCCCGTTTTACCGCGCATCACATTCTCGCCCGTTTTACAAGGTGTCACAGCCTCGCCCGTTTTGCAGCCTATCAGAGCCTCGCCCATTTTACAGCGAATCACAGCCTCGCCCATTTTGCAGCGTATCACAACTTCGCCCGTTTTACAGCGTATTACAGCCTCGCCCATTTTACAGCGTATCACAGACTCTCCCGTTTTACAGCGTACCACAGCCTCGCACATTTTACAGCTTATAACAGCCTCACCCGTTTTACAGCGTATCACATCCTCTCCCGTTTTACAGCGTATCACAGCCTCGCCAGTTTTACAGCGTATCACAGCCTCGCCTGTTTTGCAGCGTATCACAGCCTCGCCCGTTTAACATCGTATCACTGCCTCGCCCTTTTTACAGCGTATCGCAGCCTCGCCTGTTTTACAGCGTATCACAGGCTCGCCTCTTTTACAGGGTATCGCAGCATCGCCCATTTAAAAGTGTATCACAGCCTCACCCGTTTTACAGCCTATCACAGCCTCACCCATTTTACAGCGTATCACAGCCTCGCCAGTTTTACAGCTTAGCCCTGCCTCGCCCGTTTTACAGCGTATCACAGCCTCGCCCGTTTTACAGCGTATCACAGCCTCGCCCGTTTTACAGCGTATCACAGCCTTTTACGTTTTACAGCGTATCACAGCCTCGCCCGTTTTACAGCTTATCACAGCCTCGCCCGTTTTACAGCGTATCACAGCCTCGCCTGTTTTACAGGGTATTGCAGCCTCGCCCGTTTTACAGTGTGTCACAGCCTCGCCCGTTTTACAGCCTATCAGAGCCTCGCCCATTTTACAGCGTATCACAGCCTCACCCTTTTTACAGCTTATCGCAGCCTCGCCCTTTTTACAGCGTATCACAGCCTCGCCCATTTTACAGCGTATCACAGCCTCGCTCATTTTACAGTGTATCGCAGCCTCGCCCGTTTTACAGCGTATACCAGCCTCGTCCGTTTTACAGCCTATCACAGCCTCGCCAGTTTTACAGCGTATCACAGCCTCGCCCTTTTTACTGCTTTTCACAGCCTCGCCCGTTTTACAGCGTATCACAGCCTCGCCCGTTTTAAAGCATTTCACAGGCTCGCCCGTTTTAAAGCGTATCCCAGCCTCGCCCGTTTTACAGCGTATCACATCCTCTCCCGTTTTACAGCGTATCCCATCCTCGCCCGTTTTACAGCGTATCACAGCCTCGTCCGTTTTACAGCGTATCACAGCCTCGCCCGTTTTACAGCATATCACAGCCTCACCCATTTTACATCGTATAACAGCCTCACCCGTTTTACAGCGTATCGCAGTCTCGCCCGTTTTATTGCGTATCCCAGCCTCGTCCGTTTTACAGCGTATCCCAGCCTCGTCCGTTTTACAGCGTACCACAGCCTCGCCCTTTTTACAGCATATCACAGCCTCACCAGTTTTACAGCGTATCACAGCCTTGCCTGTTTTACATCGTATCACAGCCTCGCCCGTTTTACAGCGTATCACAGCCTCGCCTGTTTTACAGCGTATCACAGCCTCACCCGTTTTACAGCGTATCACAGCCTCGCCCATTTTACATCGTATCACAGCCTCGCCCGTTTTATTGCGTATCACAGTCTCGCCCGTTTTACAGCGTATCCTAGCCTCGTCCGTTTTACAGCTTATCACAGCCTCTCCCATTTTACAGCGTACCACAGCCTCGCCCTTTTTACAGCATATCACAGCCTCGCCCGTTGTACAGCGTATCCCAGCCTCGCCCGTTTTACAGCTTACCACAGCCTCGCCCGTGTTACAGCGTATCACAGCCTCGCCCGTTTTAATGCGTATCCCAGCCTCGCCCGTTTTACAGCGTATCAAAGCCTCGCCCATTGTACAGCATATCCCAGCCTCGCCCGTTTTACAGCGTATCACATCCTCTCCCGTTTTACAGCGTATCACAGCCTCGCCAGTTTTACAGCGTATCACAGCCTTGCCTGTTTTGCAGCATATCACAGCCTCGCCCGTTTGACAGCGTATCACTGCCTCGCCCTTTTTACAGCGTATCGCAGCCTCGCCCGTTTTGCAGCGTATCACAGGCTCGCCTGTTTTACAGGGCATCGCAGCCTCGGCCGTTTTACAGTGTATCACAGCCTCGCCCGTTTTACAGCCTATCACAGCCTCGCCCATTTTACGGCGTATCACAGCCTCTCCCGTTTTACAGCGGATCACAGCCTCGCCCGTTTTACAGCGGATCACAGCCTCGCCTGTTTTACAGGGTATCGCAGCCTCGCCCGTTTTACAGCCTATCAGAGCCTCGCCCATTTTACAGCGTATCACAGCCTCGCCCATTTTACAGCGTATCACAGCCTCGCCCTTTTTACAGCTTATCGCAGCCTCGCCCTTTTTACAGCGTATCACAGCCTCGCTTGTTTTAGAGCATATCCCAGCCTCGCCCGTTTTACAGCGTATCACAGCCTCGCCCATTTTACAGCGTATCCCAGCCTCGCCCATTTCACAGGGTATCACAGCTTCGCCCGTTTTACATCTTGTCACAGCCTCGCCCGTTTTAGAGCATATCACAGCCTCACCCCTTTTACAGCGTATCACAGCCTCGCCCGTTTTATAGCGTATCACAGCCTCGCCCTTTTTACTGCTTTTCACAGCCTCGCCCGTTTTACAGCGTATCACAGCCTCGCCCGTTTTACAGCGTATCACAGCCTTTTACGTTTTACAGCGTATCACAGCCTCGCCCGTTTTAGAGCGTATCACAGCCTCTCCCGTTTTACAGCGTATCACAGCCTCGCCCGTTTTACAGCGTATCACAGCCTCGCCCGTTTTACAGCGTATCACAGCCTCGCCTGTTTTACAGGGTATTGCAGCCTCGCCCGTTTTACAGTGTGTCACAGCCTCGCCCGTTTTACAGCCTATCAGAGCCTCGCCCATTTTACAGCGTATCACAGCCTCGCCCTTTTTACAGCTTATCGCAGCCTCGCCCTTTTTACAGCGTATCACAGCCTCGCCCATTTTACAGCGTATCACAGCCTCGCTCATTTTACAGTGTATCGCAGCCTCGCCCGTTTTACAGCGTATACCAGCCTCGTCCGTTTTACAGCCTATCACAGCCTCGCCAGTTTTACAGCGTATCACAGCCTCGCCCTTTTTACAGCCTATCACAGCCTCGCCCGTTTTACAGCGTATCACAGCCTCGCCCGTTTTAAAGCATTTCACAGGCTCGCCCGTTTTAAAGCGTATCCCAGCCTCGCCCGTTTTACAGCGTATCACATCCTCTCCCGTTTTACAGCGTATCCCATCCTCGCCCGTTTTACAGCGTATCACAGCCTCGCCCGTTTTACAGCGTATCACAGCCTCGCCCGTTTTACAGCATATCACAGCCTCACCCATTTTACATCGTATAACAGCCTCACCCGTTTTACAGCGTATCGCAGTCTCGCCCGTTTTATTGCGTATCCCAGCCTCGTCCGTTTTACAGCGTACCACAGCCTCGCCCTTTTTACAGCATATCACAGCCTCACCAGTTTTACAGCGTATCACAGCCTTGCCTGTTTTACATCGTATCACAGCCTCGCCCGTTTTACAGCGTATCACAGCCTCGCCTGTTTTACAGCGTATCACAGCCTCACCCGTTTTACAGCGTATCACAGCCTCGCCCATTTTACATCGTATCACAGCCTCGCCCATTTTATTGCGTATCACAGTCTCGCCCGTTTTACAGCGTATCCTAGCCTCGTCCGTTTTACAGCTTATCACAGCCTCTCCCATTTTACAGCGTACCACAGCCTCGCCCTTTTTACAGCATATCACAGCCTCGCCCGTTGTACAGCGTATCCCAGCCTCGCCCGTTTTACAGCTTACCACAGCCTCGCCCGTGTTACAGCGTATCACAGCCTCGCCCGTTTTAATGCGTATCCCAGCCTCGCCCGTTTTACAGCGTATCAAAGCCTCGCCCATTGTACAGCATATCCCAGCCTCGCCCGTTTTACAGCGTATCACATCCTCTCCCGTTTTACAGCGTATCACAGCCTCGCCAGTTTTACAGCGTATCACAGCCTTGCCTGTTTTGCAGCATATCACAGCCTCGCCCGTTTGACAGCGTATCACTGCCTCGCCCTTTTTACAGCGTATCGCAGCCTCGCCCGTTTTGCAGCGTATCACAGGCTCGCCTGTTTTACAGGGCATCGCAGCCTCGGCCGTTTTACAGTGTATCACAGCCTCGCCCGTTTTACAGCCTATCACAGCCTCGCCCATTTTACGGCGTATCACAGTTCGCCAGTTTTACAGCTTAGCGCTGTCTCGCCCGTTTTACAGCGTATCACAGCCTCGCCTGTTTTACAGCGTATCACAGCCTCGCCCGTTTTAGTGCGTATCACAGCCTCTCCCGTTTTACAGCGGATCACAGCCTCGCCCGTTTTACAGCGGATCACAGCCTCGCCTGTTTTACAGGGTATCGCAGCCTCGCCCGTTTTACAGCCTATCAGAGCCTCGCCCATTTTACAGCGTATCACAGCCTCGCCCATTTTACAGCGTATCACAGCCTCGCCCTTTTTACAGCTTATCGCAGCCTCGCCCTTTTTACAGCGTATCACAGCCTCGCTTGTTTTAGAGCATATCCCAGCCTCGCCCGTTTTACAGCGTATCACAGCCTCGCCCATTTTACAGCGTATCCCAGCCTCGCCCATTTCACAGGGTATCACAGCTTCGCCCGTTTTACATCTTGTCACAGCCTCGCCCGTTTTAGAGCATATCACAGCCTCACCCCTTTTACAGCGTATCACAGCCTCGCCCGTTTTATAGCGTATCACAGCCTCGCCCTTTTTGCTGCTTTTCACAGCCTCGCCCGTTTTACAGCGTATCACAGCCTCACCCATTTTACAGCGTATCACATCCTCTCCCGTTTTACAGCGTATCACAGCCTCGCCCGTTTTACAGCGTATCACAGCCTCGCCCATTTTACAGCGTATCACAGCCTCACCCATTTTACATCGTATCGCAGTCTCGCCCGTTTTACTGCGTATCACAGCCTCGTCCGTTTTACACCGTATCACAGCCTCGCCTGTTTTACAGCATATCACAGCCTCGCCCATTTTACAGCGTATCACAGCCTCACCCATTTTACATCGTATCGCAGTCTCGCCCGTTTTACTGCGTATCACAGCCTCGTCCGTTTTACAGCGTATCGCAGCCTCGTCCGTTTTACAGCGTATCGCAGCCTCGCCCGTTTTACATCGTATCACAGCCTCGCCCGTTTTACAGCATATCGCAGTCTCGCCCGTTTTACTGCGTATCACAGCCTCGTCCATTTTACGGCTTATCACAGCCTCGCCTGTTTTACAGCGTATCACAGCCTCTCCCGTTTTACAGCGTATCCCAGCCTCGCCCCTTTTACAGCTTATCACAGCCTCGCCCGTTTTACGGCGTATCACAGCCTCACCAGTTTTACAGCGTATCAAACAGCCTGGCCCATTTTAGTATATCCCCGCCTCGCCCGTTTTAGAGCATATCACAGCCTCGCCCCTTTTACAGCATATCACAGCCTCGCCCGTTTTACAGCGTATCACAGCCTTGCCTGTTTTACAGTGTATCACAGCCTCACCCGTTTTACAGCGTATCACAGCCTCGCCCGTTTGACAGCGTATCACAGCCTCGCCCTTTTTACAGCGTATCGCTGCCTCGCCCATTTTACAGCGTATCACAGGCTCGCCTGTTTTACAGGGTATCGCAGCCTCGCCCGTTTTACAACGAATCACAGCCTCGCCAGTTTTACAGCATATCACAGCCTCGCCCATTTTACAACTTAGCCCTGTCTCGTCAGTTTTACAGCGTATCACAGCCTCGCCCATTTTACAACTTAGCCCTGTCTCGCCCGTTTTACAGCGTACCACAGCCTCGCCCTTTTTACAGCATATCACAGCCTCGCCCGTTGTTCAGCGTATCCCAGCCTCACCCATTTTACAGCGTATCCCAGCCTCGCCCGTTTTACAGCGTATCCCAACCTCGCCCATTTTACAGTATATCCCCGCCTCGCCCGTTTTAGAGCATATCACAGCCTCGCCCCTTTTACAGCGTATCACAGCCTCGCCCCTTTTACAGCGTATCACAGCCTCGCCCTTTTTACTGCTTATCACAGCCTCGCCCGTTTTAGAACATATCACAGCCTCGCCCCTTTTACAGCGTATCACAGCCTCGCCCCTTTTACAGCGTATCACAGCCTCGCCCTTTTTACTGCTTATCACAGCCTCGCCCGTTTTACAGCGTATCACAGCCTTGCCTGTTTTACATCGTATCACAGCCTCGCCCGTTTTACAGCGTATCACAGCCTCACCCGTTTTACAGCGTATCACAGCCTCGCCCATTTTACATCGTATCACAGCCTCGCCCGTTTTATAGCGTATCGCAGTCTCGCCCGTTTTACAGCGTATCCTAGCCTCGTCCGTTTTACAGTGTATCACAGCCTCGCCTGTTATACAGCGTATCACAGCCTCGCCCGTTTTACAGCGTACCACAGCCTCGCCCTTTTTACAGCGTATCACAGCCTCGCCCGTTTTACAGCGTACCACAGCCTCGCCCTTTTTACAGCGTATCACAGCCTCGCCAGTTTTACAGCATATCACATCCTCTCCCGTTTTACAGCCTATCACAGCCTCGCCCGTTTTACAGCGTATCACAGCTTTGCCCGTTTTACAGCGTATCCCAGCCTCGTCCGTTTTACAGCGTATCACAGCCTCGCCAGTTTTACAGCGTATCACAGCCTCGCCTGTTTTGCAGCCTGTCACTGCCTCGCCCTTTTTACAGCGTATCGCAGCCTCGCCCGTTTTACAGCGTATCACAGCCTCGCCCGTTTTACAGCGTATCACAGCCTCGCCAGTTTTACAGCTTAGCCCTGTCTCGCCCGTTTTACAGCGTATCACAGCCTCGCCCGTTTTACAGCCTATCACAGCCTCGCCTGTTTTATAGCGCATCAGAGCCTCGCCCGTTTTACAGCGTATCACAGCCTCGCCCGTTTTACAGCGTATCACAGCTTTGCCCGTTTTACAGCGTATCCCAGCCTCGTCCGTTTTACAGCGTATCACAACCTCGCCTGTTTTACAGCGTATCACAGCCTCTCCCGTTTTACAGCGTACCACAGCCTCACCCTTTTTACAGCACATCACAGCCTCGCCCGTTTTACATCGTATCACAGCCTCGCCCATTTTACAGCGTATCGCAGCCTTGCCCGTTTTGCAGCTTATCCCAGCCTCGCCCTTTTTACATCTTATCACAGCCTCACCCGTTTTACAGCATATCACAGCCTCGCCAGTTTTACAGCGTATCACACAGCCTGGCCCATTTTAGTATATCCCCGCCTCGCCCGTTTTGGAGCATATCAGAGCCTCGCCCCTTTTACCGCGTATAACTTCCTCGCACGTTTTACAGCGTATCACAGCCTCGCCCGTTTTAAAGCGTATCCCAGCCTCGCCCGTTTTACAGCGTATCCCAGCCTCGCCCGTTTTACAGCGTATCACATCCTCTCCCGTTTTACAGCGTATCCCAGCCTCGCCCGTTTTACAGCGTATCACAGCCTCGCCTGTTTACAGCGTATCACAGCCTCGCCCGTTTTACAGCGTATCACAGCCTCGCCTGTTTTACAGCGCATCACAGCCTCGCCCGTTTTACAGCGTATCGCAGCCTCGCCCGTTTTACAGCGTATCCCAGCCTCGTCCGTTTTACAGCGAATCACAGCCTCGCCTGTTTTACAGCGTATCACAACCTCGCCCGTTTTACAGCGTATCACAGCCTCTCCCGTTTTACAGCGTACCACAGCCTCACCCTTTTTATAGCACATCACAGCCTCGCCCGTTGTACAGCGTATCCCAGCCTTGCCCCTTTTACAGCTTATCACAGCCTCGCCCGTTTTACAGCGTACCAGAGCCTCGCCCTTTTTACAGCATATCCCAGCCTCGCCCGTTTTACAGCGTATCACAGCCTCGCCCATTTTACAGCGTATCCCAGCCTCGCCTGTTTTACAGCGTATCACAGGCTCGCCTGTTTTACAGCGTAACACAGCCTCGCTTGTTTTAGAGCATATCCCAGCCTCGCCCATTTTACAGCGTATCCCAGCCTCGGCCGTTTTACAGGCTGTCGCAGCCTCGCCCGTTTTACAGTGTATCACAGCCTCGCCCGTTTTGCAGCCTATCACAGCCTCGCCCATTTTAGAGCATATCACAGCCTCGCCCCTTTTACAGCGTATCACAGCCTCGCCCGTTTTACAGCGTATCACAGCCTCGCCCTTTTTACTGCTTATCCCAGCCTCGCCCGTTTTACAGCGTATCACATCCTCTCCCGTTTTACAGCCTATCACAGCCTCGCCCGTTTTACAGCGTATCACAGCTTTGCCCGTTTTACAGCGTATCCCAGCCTCGTCCGTTTTACAGCGTATCACAGCCTCGCCAGTTTTACAGCGTATCACAGCCTCGCCTGTTTTGCAGCCTGTCACTGCCTCGCCCTTTTTACAGCGTATCGCAGCCTCGCCCGTTTTACAGCGTATCACAGCCTCGCCCGTTTTACAGCGTATCACAGCCTCGCCAGTTTTACAGCTTAGCCCTGTCTCGCCCGTTTTACAGCGTATCACAGCCTCGCCCGTTTTACAGCCTATCACAGCCTCGCCTGTTTTATAGCGCATCAGAGCCTCGCCCGTTTTACAGCGTATCACAGCCTCGCCCGTTTTACAGCGTATCACAGCTTTGCCCGTTTTACAGCGTATCCCAGCCTCGTCCGTTTTACAGCGTATCACAACCTCGCCTGTTTTACAGCGTATCACAGCCTCTCCCGTTTTACAGCGTACCACAGCCTCACCCTTTTTACAGCACATCACAGCCTCGCCCGTTTTACATCGTATCACAGCCTCGCCCATTTTACAGCGTATCGCAGCCTTGCCCGTTTTGCAGCTTATCCCAGCCTCGCCCTTTTTACATCTTATCACAGCCTCACCCGTTTTACAGCATATCACAGCCTCGCCAGTTTTACAGCGTATCACACAGCCTGGCCCATTTTAGTATATCCCCGCCTCGCCCGTTTTGGAGTATATCACAGCCTCGCCCCTTTTACAGCGTATAACTTCCTCGCACGTTTTACAGCGTATCACAGCCTCGCCCGTTTTAAAGCGTATCCCAGCCTCGCCCGTTTTACAGCGTATCCCAGCCTTGCCCGTTTCACAGCGTGTCACAGCCTCGCCCGTTTTACAGCGTATCACTGCCTCGCCCGTTTTACAGCGTATCACAGCCTCGCCCGTTTTACAGCGTATCGCAGCCTCGCCTGTTTTACAGCTTATCACAGGCTCGCCCGTTTTACAGCGTATCACAGCCTCGCCAGTTTTACAGCGTATCACAGCCTCGCCCATTTTACAGCGTATCACAGCCTCGCCCGTTTTACAGCGTATCACAGCCTTGCCCTTTATACAGCGTATCGCAGCCTCGCCCATTTTACAGCGTATCACAGGCTCGCCTGTTTTACACCGTAACACAGCCTCGCATGTTTTAGAGCATATCCCAGCCTCGCCCGTTTTACAGCGTAACACAGCCTCGCTTGTTTTAGAGCATATCCCAGCCTCGCCCGTTTTACAGCGTATCACAGCCTCGCCCGTTTTACAGCGTATCACAGCCTCACCAGTTTTACAGCGTATCACAGCCTCGCCCATTTTACAGCGTATCACAGCCTCGCCCGTTTTACAGCGTATCACAGCCTTGCCCTTTATACAGCGTATCGCAGCCTCGCCCATTTTACAGCGTATCACAGGCTCGCCTGTTTTACACCGTAACACAGCCTCGCATGTTTTAGAGCATATCCCAGCCTCGCCCGTTTTACAGCGTATCACAGCCTCGCCCATTTTACAGCGTATCCCAGCCTCCCCCGTTTTACAGGCTATCGCAGCCTCGCCCGTTTTACAGTGTATCACAGCCTCGCCCGTTTTGCAGCGTATCACAACCTCGCCCGTTTTACAGCGTATCACAGCCTCGCCAGTTTTACAGCGTATCACAGCCTCGCCCATTTTACAGCGTATCACAGCCTCGCCCGTTTTACAGCGTATCACAGCATCGTCCGTTTTACAGCGTATCACAGCCTGGCCCTTTATACAGCGTATCGCAGCCTCGCCCATTTTACAGCGTATCACAGGCTCGCCTGTTTTACAGCGTAACACAGCCTCGCTTGTTTTAGAGCATATCCCAGCCTCGCCCGTTTTACAGCGTATCACAGCCTCGCCCATTTTACAGCGTATCCCAGCCTCCCCCGTTTTACAGGCTATCGCAGCCTCGCCCGTTTTACAGTGTATCACAGCCTCGCCCGTTTTGCAGCCTATCACAGCCTCGCCCATTTTACAGCGTATCACAGCCTCGCCAGTTTTACAGCGTATCACAGCCTCGCCCATTTTACAGCGTATCACAGCCTCGCCCGTTTTACAGCGTATCACAGCCTCGCCCGTTTTACAGCGTATCAGAGCCTCGCCCTTTTTACAGCGTATCGCAGCCTCGCCCTTTTTACAGCGTATCACAGCCTTGCCCATTTTACAGCGTATCGCAGCCTCGCCTGTTTTACAGCTTATCACAGGCTCGCCTGTTTTACAGCGTAACAGAGCCTCGCTTGTTTTAGAGCATATCCCAGCCTCGCCCGTTTTACAGCGTATCACAGCCTCGCCCATTTTACAGCGTATCCCAGCCTCACCCGTTTTTCAGCGTATCACAGCCTCGTCCGATTTACAGCATATCACAGCCTCGCCCTTTTTACTGCTTATCACAGCCTCGCCCGTTTTTCAGCGTATCACAGCCTCGCCCGTTTTAAAGCGTATTCCAGCCTCGCCCGTTTTACAGCGTATCAAAGCCTCGCCCGTTGTACAGCATATCCCAGCCTCGCCCGTTTTACAGCGTATCACAGCCTCGCCCATTTTACAGCGTATCCCAGCCTCGCCTGTTTTACAGCGTATCACAGGCTCGCCTGTTTTACAGCGTAACACAGCCTCGCTTGTTTTAGAGCATATCCCAGCCTCGCCCATTTTACAGCGTATCCCAGCCTCGGCCGTTTTACAGGCTGTCGCAGCCTCGCCCGTTTTACAGTGTATCACAGCCTCGCCCGTTTTGCAGCCTATCACAGCCTCGCCCATTTTAGAGCATATCACAGCCTCGCCCCTTTTACAGCGTATCACAGCCTCGCCCGTTTTACAGCGTATCACAGCCTCGCCCTTTTTACTGCTTATCCCAGCCTCGCCCGTTTTACAGCGTATCACATCCTCTCCCGTTTTACAGCCTATCACAGCCTCGCCCGTTTTACAGCGTATCACAGCTTTGCCCGTTTTACAGCGTATCCCAGCCTCGTCCGTTTTACAGCGTATCACAGCCTCGCCAGTTTTACAGCGTATCACAGCCTCGCCAGTTTTACAGCGTATCACAGCCTCGCCTGTTTTGCAGCCTGTCACTGCCTCGCCCTTTTTACAGCGTATCGCAGCCTCGCCCGTTTTACAGCGTATCACAGCCTCGCCCGTTTTACAGCGTATCACAGCCTCGCCAGTTTTACAGCTTAGCCCTGTCTCGCCCGTTTTACAGCGTATCACAGCCTCGCCCGTTTTACAGCCTATCACAGCCTCGCCTGTTTTATAGCGCATCAGAGCCTCGCCCGTTTTACAGCGTATCACAGCCTCGCCCGTTTTACAGCGTATCACAGCTTTGCCCGTTTTACAGCGTATCCCAGCCTCGTCCGTTTTACAGCGTATCACAACCTCGCCTGTTTTACAGCGTATCACAGCCTCTCCCGTTTTACAGCGTACCACAGCCTCACCCTTTTTACAGCACATCACAGCCTCGCCCGTTTTACATCGTATCACAGCCTCGCCCATTTTACAGCGTATCGCAGCCTTGCCCGTTTTGCAGCTTATCCCAGCCTCGCCCTTTTTACATCTTATCACAGCCTCACCCGTTTTACAGCATATCACAGCCTCGCCAGTTTTACAGCGTATCACACAGCCTGGCCCATTTTAGTATATCCCCGCCTCGCCCGTTTTGGAGCATATCACAGCCTCGCCCCTTTTACAGCGTATAACTTCCTCGCACGTTTTACAGCGTATCACAGCCTCGCCCGTTTTAAAGCGTATCCCAGCCTCGCCCGTTTTACAGCGTATCCCAGCCTTGCCCGTTTCACAGCGTGTCACAGCCTCGCCCGTTTTACAGCGTATCACTGCCTCGCCCGTTTTACAGCGTATCACAGCCTCGCCCGTTTTACAGCGTATCGCAGCCTCGCCTGTTTTACAGCTTATCACAGGCTCGCCCGTTTTACAGCGTATCACAGCCTCGCCAGTTTTACAGCGTATCACAGCCTCGCCCATTTTACAGCGTATCACAGCCTCGCCCGTTTTACAGCGTATCACAGCCTTGCCCTTTATACAGCGTATCGCAGCCTCGCCCATTTTACAGCGTATCACAGGCTCGCCTGTTTTACACCGTAACACAGCCTCGCATGTTTTAGAGCATATCCCAGCCTCGCCCGTTTTACAGCGTAACACAGCCTCGCTTGTTTTAGAGCATATCCCAGCCTCGCCCGTTTTACAGCGTATCACAGCCTCGCCCGTTTTACAGCGTATCACAGCCTCACCAGTTTTACAGCGTATCACAGCCTCGCCCATTTTACAGCGTATCACAGCCTCGCCCGTTTTACAGCGTATCACAGCCTTGCCCTTTATACAGCGTATCGCAGCCTCGCCCATTTTACAGCGTATCACAGGCTCGCCTGTTTTACACCGTAACACAGCCTCGCATGTTTTAGAGCATATCCCAGCCTCGCCCGTTTTACAGCGTATCACAGCCTCGCCCATTTTACAGCGTATCCCAGCCTCCCCCGTTTTACAGGCTATCGCAGCCTCGCCCGTTTTACAGTGTATCACAGCCTCGCCCGTTTTGCAGCGTATCACAACCTCGCCCGTTTTACAGCGTATCACAGCCTCGCCAGTTTTACAGCGTATCACAGCCTCGCCCATTTTACAGCGTATCACAGCCTCGCCCGTTTTACAGCGTATCACAGCATCGTCCGTTTTACAGCGTATCACAGCCTGGCCCTTTATACAGCGTATCGCAGCCTCGCCCATTTTACAGCGTATCACAGGCTCGCCTGTTTTACAGCGTAACACAGCCTCGCTTGTTTTAGAGCATATCCCAGCCTCGCCCGTTTTACAGCGTATCACAGCCTCGCCCATTTTACAGCGTATCCCAGCCTCCCCCGTTTTACAGGCTATCGCAGCCTCGCCCGTTTTACAGTGTATCACAGCCTCGCCCGTTTTGCAGCCTATCACAGCCTCGCCCATTTTACAGCGTATCACAGCCTCGCCAGTTTTACAGCGTATCACAGCCTCGCCCATTTTACAGCGTATCACAGCCTCGCCCGTTTTACAGCGTATCACAGCCTCGCCCGTTTTACAGCGTATCAGAGCCTCGCCCTTTTTACAGCGTATCGCAGCCTCGCCCTTTTTACAGCGTATCACAGCCTTGCCCATTTTACAGCGTATCGCAGCCTCGCCTGTTTTACAGCTTATCACAGGCTCGCCTGTTTTACAGCGTAACAGAGCCTCGCTTGTTTTAGAGCATATCCCAGCCTCGCCCGTTTTACAGCGTATCACAGCCTCGCCCATTTTACAGCGTATCCCAGCCTCACCCGTTTTTCAGCGTATCACAGCCTCGTCCGATTTACAGCATATCACAGCCTCGCCCTTTTTACTGCTTATCACAGCCTCGCCCGTTTTTCAGCGTATCACAGCCTCGCCCGTTTTAAAGCGTATTCCAGCCTCGCCCGTTTTACAGCGTATCAAAGCCTCGCCCGTTGTACAGCATATCCCAGCCTCGCCCGTTTTACAGCGTATCACAGCCTCGCCCATTTTACAGCGTATCCCAGCCTCGCCTGTTTTACAGCGTATCACAGGCTCGCCTGTTTTACAGCGTAACACAGCCTCGCTTGTTTTAGAGCATATCCCAGCCTCGCCCATTTTACAGCGTATCCCAGCCTCGGCCGTTTTACAGGCTGTCGCAGCCTCGCCCGTTTTACAGTGTATCACAGCCTCGCCCGTTTTGCAGCCTATCACAGCCTCGCCCATTTTAGAGCATATCACAGCCTCGCCCCTTTTACAGCGTATCACAGCCTCGCCCGTTTTACAGCGTATCACAGCCTCGCCCTTTTTACTGCTTATCCCAGCCTCGCCCGTTTTACAGCGTATCACATCCTCTCCCGTTTTACAGCCTATCACAGCCTCGCCCGTTTTACAGCGTATCACAGCTTTGCCCGTTTTACAGCGTATCCCAGCCTCGTCCGTTTTACAGCGTATCACAGCCTCGCCAGTTTTACAGCGTATCACAGCCTCGCCAGTTTTACAGCGTATCACAGCCTCGCCTGTTTTGCAGCCTGTCACTGCCTCGCCCTTTTTACAGCGTATCGCAGCCTCGCCCGTTTTACAGCGTATCACAGCCTCGCCCGTTTTACAGCGTATCACAGCCTCGCCAGTTTTACAGCTTAGCCCTGTCTCGCCCGTTTTACAGCGTATCACAGCCTCGCCCGTTTTACAGCCTATCACAGCCTCGCCTGTTTTATAGCGCATCAGAGCCTCGCCCGTTTTACAGCGTATCACAGCCTCGCCCGTTTTACAGCGTATCACAGCTTTGCCCGTTTTACAGCGTATCCCAGCCTCGTCCGTTTTACAGCGTATCACAACCTCGCCTGTTTTACAGCGTATCACAGCCTCTCCCGTTTTACAGCGTACCACAGCCTCACCCTTTTTACAGCACATCACAGCCTCGCCCGTTTTACATCGTATCACAGCCTCGCCCATTTTACAGCGTATCGCAGCCTTGCCCGTTTTGCAGCTTATCCCAGCCTCGCCCTTTTTACATCTTATCACAGCCTCACCCGTTTTACAGCATATCACAGCCTCGCCAGTTTTACAGCGTATCACACAGCCTGGCCCATTTTAGTATATCCCCGCCTCGCCCGTTTTGGAGCATATCACAGCCTCGCCCCTTTTACAGCGTATAACTTCCTCGCACGTTTTACAGCGTATCACAGCCTCGCCCGTTTTAAAGCGTATCCCAGCCTCGCCCGTTTTACAGCGTATCCCAGCCTTGCCCGTTTCACAGCGTGTCACAGCCTCGCCCGTTTTACAGCGTATCACTGCCTCGCCCGTTTTACAGCGTATCACAGCCTCGCCCGTTTTACAGCGTATCGCAGCCTCGCCTGTTTTACAGCTTATCACAGGCTCGCCCGTTTTACAGCGTATCACAGCCTCGCCAGTTTTACAGCGTATCACAGCCTCGCCCATTTTACAGCGTATCACAGCCTCGCCCGTTTTACAGCGTATCACAGCCTTGCCCTTTATACAGCGTATCGCAGCCTCGCCCATTTTACAGCGTATCACAGGCTCGCCTGTTTTACACCGTAACACAGCCTCGCATGTTTTAGAGCATATCCCAGCCTCGCCCGTTTTACAGCGTAACACAGCCTCGCTTGTTTTAGAGCATATCCCAGCCTCGCCCGTTTTACAGCGTATCACAGCCTCGCCCGTTTTACAGCGTATCACAGCCTCACCAGTTTTACAGCGTATCACAGCCTCGCCCATTTTACAGCGTATCACAGCCTCGCCCGTTTTACAGCGTATCACAGCCTTGCCCTTTATACAGCGTATCGCAGCCTCGCCCATTTTACAGCGTATCACAGGCTCGCCTGTTTTACACCGTAACACAGCCTCGCATGTTTTAGAGCATATCCCAGCCTCGCCCGTTTTACAGCGTATCACAGCCTCGCCCATTTTACAGCGTATCCCAGCCTCCCCTGTTTTACAGGCTATCGCAGCCTCGCCCGTTTTACAGTGTATCACAGCCTCGCCCGTTTTGCAGCGTATCACAACCTCGCCCGTTTTACAGCGTATCACAGCCTCGCCAGTTTTACAGCGTATCACAGCCTCGCCCATTTTACAGCGTATCACAGCCTCGCCCGTTTTACAGCGTATCACAGCATCGTCCGTTTTACAGCGTATCACAGCCTGGCCCTTTATACAGCGTATCGCAGCCTCGCCCATTTTACAGCGTATCACAGGCTCGCCTGTTTTACAGCGTAACACAGCCTCGCTTGTTTTAGAGCATATCCCAGCCTCGCCCGTTTTACAGCGTATCACAGCCTCGCCCATTTTACAGCGTATCCCAGCCTCCCCCGTTTTACAGGCTATCGCAGCCTCGCCCGTTTTACAGTGTATCACAGCCTCGCCCGTTTTGCAGCCTATCACAGCCTCGCCCATTTTACAGCGTATCACAGCCTCGCCAGTTTTACAGCGTATCACAGCCTCGCCCATTTTACAGCGTATCACAGCCTCGCCCGTTTTACAGCGTATCACAGCCTCGCCCGTTTTACAGCGTATCAGAGCCTCGCCCTTTTTACAGCGTATCGCAGCCTCGCCCTTTTTACAGCGTATCACAGCCTTGCCCATTTTACAGCGTATCGCAGCCTCGCCTGTTTTACAGCTTATCACAGGCTCGCCTGTTTTACAGCGTAACAGAGCCTCGCTTGTTTTAGAGCATATCCCAGCCTCGCCCGTTTTACAGCGTATCACAGCCTCGCCCATTTTACAGCGTATCCCAGCCTCACCCGTTTTTCAGCGTATCACAGCCTCGTCCGATTTACAGCATATCACAGCCTCGCCCTTTTTACTGCTTATCACAGCCTCGCCCGTTTTTCAGCGTATCACAGCCTCGCCCGTTTTAAAGCGTATTCCAGCCTCGCCCGTTTTACAGCGTATCAAAGCCTCGCCCGTTGTACAGCATATCCCAGCCTCGCCCATTTTACAGCGTATCACATCCTCTCCCGTTTTACAGCGTATCCCAGCCTCGCCCGTTTTACAGCATATCACAGCCTCGCCTGTTTTTCAGCGTATCACAGCCTTGCCCGTTTTACAGCATATCACAGCCTCGTCCGTTTTACAGCGTATCACAGCCTCGCCCATTTTACAGCGTATCACAGCCTCTCCCGTTTTACAGCGTATCACAGCCTCGCCCGTTTTACAGCGTATCACAGCCTTGCCCGTTTTACAGCGTGTCACAGCCTCGCCCATTTTACAGCGTATCACAGCCTCGCCCATTTTACAGCGTATCACAGCCTCGCCCATTTTACAGTGTATTGCAGCCTCGCCTGTTTTACAGCGTATCGCAGCCTCGCCTGTTTTACAGCTTATCACAGGCTCGCCTGTTTTACAGCGTAACACAGCCTCGCTTGTTTTAGAGCATATCCCAGCCTCGTCCGTTTTACAGCGCATCACAGCCTCACCCATTTTACAGCGTATCACAGCCTCGCCCATTTTACAGCGTATAACAGCCTCGCCCGTTTTACAGCCTATCCCAGCCTCGCCCATTTTAAAGCGTATCCCAGCCTCGCCCGTTTTACAGCGTATCAAAGCCGCGCCCGTTGTACAGCATATCCCAGCCTCGCCCGTTTTACAGCGTATCACAGCCTCGCCTGTTTTTCCGCGTGTCACAGCCTCGCCCGTTTCACAGCGTGTCACAGCCTCGCCCGTTTTACAGCGTATCACTGCCTCGCCCGTTTTACAGCCTATCACAGCCTCGCCCGTTTTACAGCGTATTACATCCTCTCCCGTTTTACAGCGTATCACAGCCTCGCCCGTTTTACAGCGCATCACAGCCTCGCCCGTTTTACAGCGCATCACAGCCTCGCCCGTTTTAAAGCGTATCCCAGCCTCGCCCGTTTTACAGCGTATCAAAGCCTCGCCCGTTGTACAGCGTATCCCAGCCTCGCCCGTTTTACAGCGTATCCCAGCCTCGCCCGTTTTACAGCGTATCACATCCTCTCCCGTTTTACAGCTTATCACAGGCTCGCCTGTTTTACAGCGTAACAGAGCCTCGCTTGTTTTAGAGCCTATCCCAGCCTCGCCCGTTTTACAGCGTACCACAGCCTCGCCCATTTTACAGGGTATCGCAGCCTCGCCCGTTTTACAGCTTATCACAGCCTCGCCCGATTTACAGCATATCTCAGCCTCGCCCGTTTTACAGCGTATCATAGCCTCGCCCATTTTACAGCTTATAACAGCCTCGCCCGTTTTTCAGCGTATCACAGCCTCGCCCGTTTTTCAGCGTATCACAGCCTCGCCCGTTTTAAAGCATATTCCAGCCTCGCCCGTTTTACAGCGTATCAAAGCCTCGCCCGTTGTACAGCATATCCCAGCCTCGCCCATTTTACAGCTTATCACATCCTCTCCCGTTTTACAGCGTATCACATCCTCTCCCGTTTTACAGCGTATCACAGCCTTGCCCGTTTTACAGCATATCCCAGCCTCGCCCATTTTACAGCGTATCCCAGCCTCGCCCGTTTTACAGCATATCACAGCCTCGCCTGTTTTTCAGCGTATCACAGCCTTGCCGGTTTTACAGCATATCACAGCCTCGTCCGTTTTACAGCGTATCACAGCCTCGCCCATTTTACAGCGTATCACAGCCTCTCCCGTTTTACAGCGTATCACAGCCTCGCCCGTTTTACAGCGTATCACAGCCTTGCCCGTTTTACAGCGTGTCACAGCCTCGCCCATTTTACAGCGTATCACAGCCTCGCCCATTTTACAGCGTATCACAGCCTCGCCCGTTTTACAGCGTATCACAGCCTCGCCCGTTTTACAGCGTATCAGAGCCTCGCCCTTTTTACAGCGTATCACAGCCTCGCCCATTTTACAGCGTATCGCAGCCTCGCCTGTTTTACAGCTTATCACAGGCTCACCTGTTTTACAGATAAACAGAGCCTCGCTTGTTTTAGAGCCTATCCCAGCCTCGCCCATTTTACAGGGTATCGCAGCCTCGCCCGTTTTTCAGCGTATCACAGCCTCGCCCGTTTTAAAGCGTATTCCAGCCTCGCCCGTTTTACAGCGTATCAAAGCCTCGCCCGTTGTACAGCATATCCCAGCCTCGCCCATTTTACAGCGTATCGCATCCTCTCCCGTTTCACAGCGTATCACATCCTCTCCCGTTTTTCAGCGTATCACAGCCTCGCCCGTTTTACAGCATATCACAGCCTTGCCTGTTTTACATCGTATCACAGCCTCGCCCGTTTTACAGCGTATCGCAGCCTCGCCCGTTGTACAGCGTATCACAGCCTCGCCCGTTTTACAGCGTATCACAGCCTTGCCCGTTTTACAGCATATCACAGCCTCGTCCGTTTTACAGCATATCACAGCCTCGCCTGTTTTTCAGCGTATCACAGCCTTGCCCGTTTTACAGCATATCACAGCCTCGTCCGTTTTACAGCGTATCACAGCCTCGCCCATTTTACAGCGTATCACAGCCTCTCCCGTTTTACAGCGTATCACAGCCTCGCCCGTTTTACAGCGTATCACAGCCTTGCCCGTTTTACAGCGTGTCACAGCCTCGCCCGTTTTACAGCGTATCACAGCCTCGCCCATTTTACAGTGTATTGCATCCTCGCCTGTTTTACAGCGTATCGCAGCCTCGCCTGTTTTACAGCTTATCGCAGGCTCGCCTGTTTTTCAGCGTAACACAGCCTCGCTTGTTTTAGAGCATATCACAGCCTCGTCCGTTTTACAGCGCATCACAGCCTCACCCATTTTACAGCGTATCACAGCCTCACCCATTTTACAGCGTATAACAGCCTCGCCCGTTTTACAGCCTATCCCAGCCTCGCCCATTTTAAAGCGTATCCCAGCCTCGCCCGTTTTACAGCGTATCTAAGCTGCGCCCGTTGTACAGCATATCCCAGCCTCGCCCGTTTTAAAGCATATCACAGCCTCGCCTGTTTTTCCGCGTGTCACAGCCTTGCCCGTTTCACAGCGTGTCACAGCCTCGCCCGTTTTACAGCGTATCACTGCCTCGCCCATTTTACAGCGTATCACAGCCTTGCCCTTTATACAGCGTATCGCAGCCTCGCCCATTTTACAGCGTATCACAGGCTCGCCTGTTTTACAGCGTAACACAGCCTCGCTTGTTTTAGAGCATATCCCAGCCTCGCCCGTTTTACAGCGTATCACAGCCTCGCCCATTTTACAGCGTATCCCAGCCTCCCCCGTTTTACAGGCTATCGCAGCCTCGCCCGTTTTACAGTGTATCACAGCCTCGCCCGTTTTGCAGCGTATCACATCCTCTCCCGTTTTACAGCTTATCACAGGCTCGCCTGTTTTACAGCGTAACAGAGCCTCGCTTGTTTTAGAGCCTATCCCAGCCTCGCCCGTTTTACAGTGTACCACAGCCTCGCCGATTTTACAGGGTATCGCAGCCTCGCCCGTTTTACAGCTTATCACAGCCTCGCCTGATTTACAGCATATATCAGCCTCGCCCGTTTTACAGCGTATCACAGCCTCGCCCATTTTACAGCTTATAACAGCCTCGCCTGTTTTTCAGCGCATCACAGCCTCGCCCGTTTTACAGCGTATCAAAGCCTCGCCCGTTGTACAGCGTATCCCAGCCTCGCCCGTTTTACAGCGTATCCCAGCCTCGCCCGTTTTACAGCGTATCACATCCTCTCCCGTTTTACAGCTTATCACAGGCTCGCCTGTTTTACAGCGTAACAGAGCCTCGCTTGTTTTAGAGCCTATCCCAGCCTCGCCCGTTTTACAGCGTACCACAGCCTCGCCGATTTTACAGGGTATCGCAGCCTCGCCCGTTTTACAGCTTATCACAGCCTCGCCTGATTTACAGCGTATCACAGCGTCGCCCATTTTACAGCTTATAACAGCCTCGCCCGTTTTTCAGCGTATCACAGCCTCGCCCGTTTTAAAGCGTATTCCAGCCTCGCCCGTTTTACAGCATATCAAAGCCTCGCCCGTTGTACAGCATATCCCAGCCTCGCCCATTTTACAGCGTATCACATCCTCTCCCGTTTTACAGCGTATCACATCCTCTCCCGTTTTACAGCGTATCACAGCCTCGCCCGTTTTACATCGTATCACAGCCTCGCCCGTTTTACAGCGTATCACAGTCTCGCCCGTTTTACAGCGTATCACAGCCTCGCCTGTTTTACAGCGTATCGCAGCCTCGCCTGTTTTACAGCTTATCACAGGCTCGCCTGTTTTACAGCGTATCACAGCCTCGCTTGTTTTAGAGCATATCCCAGCCTCGTCCGTTTTACAGCGCATCACAGCCTCACCCATTTTACAGCGTATCACAGCGTCGCCCATTTTACAGCTTATAACAGCCTCGCCCGTTTTTCAGCGTATCACAGCCTCGCCCGTTTTAAAGCGTATTCCAGCCTCGCCCGTTTTACAGCGTATCAAAGCCTCGCCCGTTGTACAGCATATCCCAGCCTCGCCCATTTTACAGCGTATCACATCCTCTCCCGTTTTACAGCGTATCACATCCTCTCCCGTTTTACAGCGTATCACAGTCTCGCCCGTTTTACAGCGTATCACAGCCTCTCCCGTTTTACAGCGTATCACAGCCTCGCCAGTTTTACAGCGTATCACACAGCCTGGCCCATTTTAGTATATCCCCGCCTCGCCCGTTTTAGAGCATATCCCCGCCTCGCCCGTTTTAGAGCATATCACAGCCTCGCCCCTTTTACAGCGTATAACTTCCTCGCACGTTTTACAGCGTATCCCAGCCTCGCCCGTTTTACAGCGTATCAAAGCCTCGCCCGTTGTACAGCGTATCCCAGCCTCGCCCGTTTTACAGCGTATCCCAGCCTCGCCCGTTTTACAGCGTATCACATCCTCTCCCGTTTTACAGCTTATCACAGGCTCGCCTGTTTTACAGCGTAACAGAGCCTCGCTTGTTTTAGAGCCTATCCCAGCCTCGCCCGTTTTACAGCGTACCACAGCCTCGCCGATTTTACAGGGTATCGCAGCCTCGCCCGTTTTACAGCTTATCACAGCCTCGCCTGATTTACAGCGTATCACAGCGTCGCCCATTTTACAGCTTATAACAGCCTCGCCCGTTTTTCAGCGTATCACAGCCTCGCCCGTTTTAAAGCGTATTCCAGCCTCGCCCGTTTTACAGCATATCAAAGCCTCGCCCGTTGTACAGCATATCCCAGCCTCGCCCATTTTACAGCGTATCACATCCTCTCCCGTTTTACAGCGTATCACATCCTCTCCCGTTTTACAGCGTATCACAGCCTCGCCCGTTTTACATCGTATCACAGCCTCGCCCGTTTTACAGCGTATCACAGTCTCGCCCGTTTTACAGCGTATCACAGCCTCGCCTGTTTTACAGCGTATCGCAGCCTCGCCTGTTTTACAGCTTATCACAGGCTCGCCTGTTTTACAGCGTATCACAGCCTCGCTTGTTTTAGAGCATATCCCAGCCTCGTCCGTTTTACAGCGCATCACAGCCTCACCCATTTTACAGCGTATCACAGCGTCGCCCATTTTACAGCTTATAACAGCCTCGCCCGTTTTTCAGCGTATCACAGCCTCGCCCGTTTTAAAGCGTATTCCAGCCTCGCCCGTTTTACAGCGTATCAAAGCCTCGCCCGTTGTACAGCATATCCCAGCCTCGCCCATTTTACAGCGTATCACATCCTCTCCCGTTTTACAGCGTATCACATCCTCTCCCGTTTTACAGCGTATCACAGTCTCGCCCGTTTTACAGCGTATCACAGCCTCTCCCGTTTTACAGCGTATCACAGCCTCGCCAGTTTTACAGCGTATCACACAGCCTGGCCCATTTTAGTATATCCCCGCCTCGCCCGTTTTAGAGCATATCCCCGCCTCGCCCGTTTTAGAGCATATCACAGCCTCGCCCCTTTTACAGCGTATAACTTCCTCGCACGTTTTACAGCGTATCCCAGCCTCGCCCGTTTTACAGCGTATCCCAGCCTCGCCCGTTTTACAGCGTATCACATCCTCTCCCGTTTTACAGCGTATCCCAGCCTCGCCCGTTTTACAGCGTATCACAGCCTCGCCTGTTTACAGCGTATCACAGCCTCGCCCGTTTTACAGCGTATCACAGCCTCGCCTGTTTTACAGCGCATCATAGCATCGCCCGTTTTACTGCGTTTCACAGGCTCGCCTGTTTTACAGTGTATCGCAGCCTCGCCCGTTTTACAGCGAATCACAGCCTCGCCAGTTTTACAGCGTATCACAGCCTCGCCCGTTTTACAGCTTACCCCTGTCTCGCCCGTTTTACAGCGTATCACAGCCTCGCCAATTTTACAGCGTATAACTTCCTCGCACGTTTTACAGCGTATCACAGCCATGCCCGTTTTAAAGCGTATCCCAGCCTCGCCCGTTTTACAGCGTATCCCAGCCTCGCCCGTTTTACAGCGTATCACATCCTCTCCCATTTTACAGCGTATCCCAGCCTCGCCCATTTTACAGCGTATCACAGCCTCGCCTGTTTTACAGCGTATCACAGCCTTGCCAGTTTTACAGCGTATCACCGCCTCACCCATTTTACAGCGTATCACAACCTCGCCCGTTTTACAGCGTATCACAGCCTCGCCCGTTTTACAGCGTATCACAGCCTCGCCCATTTTACAGTGTATTGCAGCCTCGCCTGTTTTACAGCTTATCACAGGCTCGCCTGTTTTATAGCGTGACACAGCCTCGCTTGTTTTAGAGCATATCCCAGCCTCGCCCGTTTTACAGCGTATCACAGCCTCGCCCGTTTTACAGCGTGTCACAGCCTCGCCAGTTTTACAGCGTATCACAGCCTCGCCCATTTTACAGCGTATCACAGCCTCGCCCGTTTTACAGCGTATCACAGCATCGTCCGTTTTACAGCGTATCACAGCCTTGCCCTTTATACAGCGTATCGCAGCCTCGCCCATTTTACAGCGTATCACAGGCTCGCCTGTTTTACAGCGTAACACAGCCTCGCCCGTTTTACAGCGTATCACAGCATCGTCCGTTTTACAGCGTATCACAGCCTTGCCCTTTATACAGCGTATCACAGCCTCGCCCATTTTACAGCGTATCCCAGCCTCCCCCGTTTTACAGGCTATCGCAGCCTCGCCCGTTTTACAGTGCATCACAGCCTCGCCCGTTTTGCAGCCTATCACAGCCTCGCCCATTTTACAGCGTATCACAGCCTCGCCAGTTTTACAGCGTATCACAGCCTCGCCCGTTTTACAGCGTATCACAGCCTCGCCCGTTTTACAGCGTATCACAGCCTCGCCCGTTTTACAGCGTATCAGAGCCTCGCCCTTTTTACAGCGTATCACAGCCTTGCCCATTTTACAGCGTATCGCAGCCTCGCCTATTTTACAGCTTATCACAGGCTCGCCTGTTTTACAGCGTAACAGAGCCTTGCTTGTTTTAGAGCATATCCCAGCCTCGCCCGTTTTACAGCGTATCACAGCCTCGCCCATTTTACAGCGTATCCCAGCCTCACCCGTTTTTCAGCGTATCAGAGCCTCGTCCGATTTACAGCGTATCACAGCCTCGCCCTTTTTACTGCTTATCACAGCCTCGCCCGTTTTTCAGCGTATCACAGCCTCGCCCGTTTTAAAGCGTATTCCAGCCTCGCCCGTTTTACAGCGTATCAAAGCCTCGCCCGTTGTACAGCATATCCCAGCCTCGCCCATTTTACAGCGTATCACATCCTCTCCCGTTTTACAGCGTATCCCAGCCTCGCCCGTTTTACAGCATATCACAGCCTCGCCTGTTTTTCAGCGTATCACAGCCTTGCCCGTTTTACAGCATATCACAGCCTCGCCCGTTTTTCAGCGTATCACAGCCTCGCCCGTTTTAAAGCGTATTCCAGCCTCGCCCGTTTTACAGCGTATCAAAGCCTCGCCTGTTGTACAGCATATCCCAGCCTCGCCCATTTTACAGCGTATCACATCCTCTCCCGTTTTACAGCGTATCCCAGCCTCGCCCGTTTTACAGCATATCACAGCCTCGCCTGTTTTTCAGCGTATCACAGCCTTGCCCGTTTTACAGCATATCACAGCCTCGTCCGTTTTACAGCGTATCACAGCCTCGCCCATTTTACAGCGTATCACAGCCTCTCCCGTTTTACAGCATATCACAGCCTCGCCCGTTTTACAGCGTATCACAGCCTTGCCCGTTTTACAGCGTGTCACAGCCTCGCCCATTTTACAGCGTATCACAGCCTCGCCCATTTTACAGCGTATCACAGCCTCGCCCATTTTACAGTGTATTGCAGCCTCGCCTGTTTTACAGCGTATCGCAGCCTCGCCTCTTTTACAGCTTATCACAGGCTCGCCTGTTTTACAGCGTAACACAGCCTCGCTTGTTTTAGAGCATATCACAGCCTCGTCCGTTTTACAGCGCATCACAGCCTCACCCATTTTACAGCGTATCACAGCCTCGCCCATTTTACAGTGTATAACAGCCTCGCCCGTTTTACAGCCTATCCCAGCCTCGCCCATTTTAAAGCGTATCCCAGCCTCGCCCGTTTTACAGCGTATCAAAGCCGCGCCCGTTGTACAGCATATCCCAGCCTCGCCCGTTTTACAGCGTATCACAGCCTCGCCTATTTTTCCGCGTGTCACAGCCTCGCCCGTTTCACAGCGTGTCACAGCCTCGCCCGTTTTACAGCGTATCACTGCCTCGCCCGTTTTACAGCCTATCACAGCCTCGCCCGTTTTACAGCGTATTACATCCTCTCCCGTTTTACAGCGTATCACAGCCTCGCCCGTTTTACAGCGCATCACAGCCTCGCCCGTTTTACAGCCCATCACAGCCTCGCCCGTTTTAAAGCGTATCCCAGCCTCGCCCGTTTTACAGCGTATCAAAGCCTCGCCCGTTTTACAGCGTATCAAAACCTCGCCCGTTGTACAGCATATCCCAGCCTCGCCCATTTTACAGCGTATCACATCCTCTCCCGTTTTACAGCGTATCACATCCTCTCCCGTTTTACAGCGTATCCCAGCCTCGCCCGTTTTACAGCATATCGCAGCCTCACCTGTTTTTCAGCGTATCACAGCCTCGCCCGTTTTACAGCATATCACAGCCTCGCCTGTTTTACAGCGCATCATAGCCTCGCCCATTTTACAGCGTATCACAGCCTAGCCTGTTTTACATCGTATCACAGCCTCGCCCGTTTTACAGCGTATCACAGTCTCGCCCGTTTTACAGCGTATCACAGCCTCGCCCGTTGTACAGCATATCACAGCCTCGCCAGTTTTACAGCATATCACAGCCTCGCCCGTTTTAAAGCGTGTCACAGCCTCGCCTGTTTTACAGCGTATCACAGCCTCGCCCGTTTAACAGCGTATCACAGCCTCGCCCTTTTTACAGCGTATCGCAGCCTCGCCCGTTTTACAGCGTATTACAGCCTTGCCCGTTTTACAGCATATCCCAGCCTCGCCCATTTTACAGCGTATCCCAGCCTCGCCCGTTTTACAGCATATCACAGCCTCGCCTGTTTTTCAGCGTATCACAGCCTCGCCCGTTTTACAGCATATCACAGCCTCGCCCGTTTTACAGCGTATCACAGCCTCGCCCGTTTTACAGCGTGTCACAGCCTCGCCCATTTTACAGCGTATCACAGCCTCGCCCATTTTACAGCGTATCACAGCCTCGCCCGTTTTACAGCGTATCACAGCCTCGCCCGTTTTACAGCGTATCAGAGCCTCGCCCTTTTTACAGCGTATCACAGCCTCGCCCATTTTACAGCGTATCGCAGCCTCGCCTGTTTTACAGCTTATCACAGGCTCACCTGTTTTACAGCGTAACAGAGCCTCGCCTGTTTTACAGCGTATCACAGCCTCGCCCGTTTAACAGCGTATCACAGCCTCGCCCTTTTTACAGCGTATCGCAGCCTCGCCCGTTTTACAGCGTATTACAGCCTTGCCCGTTTTACAGCATATCCCAGCCTCGCCCATTTTACAGCGTATCCCAGCCTCGCCCGTTTTACAGCATATCACAGCCTCGCCTGTTTTTCAGCGTATCACAGCCTTGCCGGTTTTACAGCATATCACAGCCTCGTCCGTTTTACAGCGTATCACAGCCTCGCCCATTTTACAGCGTATCACAGCCTCTCCCGTTTTACAGCGTATCACAGCCTCGCCCGTTTTACAGCGCATCACAGCCTCGCCCGTTTTACAGCGTGTCACAGCCTCGCCCATTTTACAGCGTATCACAGCCTCGCCCATTTTACAGCGTATCACAGCCTCGCCCGTTTTACAGCGTATCACAGCCTCGCCCGTTTTACAGCGTATCAGAGCCTCGCCCGTTTTACATCGTATCACAGCCTCGCCGGTTTTACAGCATATCACAGCCTCGTCCGTTTTACAGCGTATCACAGCCTCGCCCATTTTACAGCGTATCACAGCCTCGCCCGTTTTACAGCGTATCACAGCCTCGCCCGTTTTACAGCGTATCAGAGCCTCGCCCTTTTTACAGCGTATCACAGCCTCGCCCATTTTACAGCGTATCGCAGCCTCGCCTGTTTTACAGCTTATCACAGGCTCACCTGTTTTACAGCGTAACAGAGCCTCGCTTGTTTTAGAGCCTATCCCAGCCTCGCCCGTTTTACAGCGTACCACAGCCTCGCCCATTTTACAGGGTATCGCAGCCTCGCCCGTTTTACAGCGTATCCCAGCCTCGCCCGTTTTACAGCATATCGCAGCCTCGCCTGTTTTTCAGCGTATCACAGCCTCGCCCGTTTTACAGCATATCACAGCCTCGCCTGTTTTACAGCGCATCATAGCCTCGCCCATTTTACAGCGTATCACAGCCTTGCCTGTTTTACATCGTATCACAGCCTCGCCCGTTTTACAGCGTATCGCAGCCTCGCCCGTTGTACAGCGTATCACAGCCTCGCCAGTTTTACAGCATATCACAGCCTCGCCTGTTTTTCAGCGTATCACAGCCTTGCCCGTTTTACAGCATATCACAGCCTCGTCCGTTTTACAGCGTATCACAGCCTCGCCCATTTTACAGCGTATCACAGCCTCTCCCGTTTTACAGCGTATCACAGCCTCGCCCGTTTTACAGCGTATCACAGCCTTGCCCGTTTTACAGCGTGTCACAGCCTCGCCCGTTTTACAGCGTATCACAGCCTCGCCCATTTTACAGCGTATCACAGCCTCGCCCATTTTACAGTGTATTGCATCCTCGCCTGTTTTACAGCGTATCGCAGCCTCGCCTGTTTTACAGCTTATCGCAGGCTCGCCTGTTTTTCAGCGTAACACAGCCTCGCTTGTTTTAGAGCATATCACAGCCTCGTCCGTTTTACAGCGCATCACAGCCTCACCCATTTTACAGCGTATCACAGCCTCACCCATTTTACAGCGTATAACAGCCTCGCCCGTTTTACAGCCTATCCCAGCCTCGCCCATTTTAAAGCGTATCCCAGCCTCGCCCGTTTTACAGCGTATCTAAGCTGCGCACGTTGTACAGCATATCCCAGCCTCGCCCGTTTTAAAGCATATCACAGCCTCGCCTGTTTTTCCGCGTGTCACAGCCTTGCCCGTTTCACAGCGTGTCACAGCCTCGCCCGTTTTACAGCGTATCTAAGCTGCGCACGTTGTACAGCATATCCCAGCCTCGCCCGTTTTAAAGCATATCACAGCCTCGCCTGTTTTTCCGCGTGTCACAGCCTTGCCCGTTTCACAGCGTGTCACAGCCTCGCCCGTTTTACAGCGTATCACTGCCTCGCCCGTTTTACAGCGTATCACAGCCTTGCCCTTTATACAGCGTATCGCAGCCTCGCCCATTTTACAGCGTATCACAGGCTCGCCTGTTTTACAGCGTAACACAGCCTCGCTTGTTTTAGAGCATATCCCAGCCTCGCCCGTTTTACAGCGTATCACAGCCTCGCCCATTTTACAGCGTATCCCAGCCTCCCCCGTTTTACAGGCTATCGCAGCCTCGCCCGTTTTACAGTGTATCACAGCCTCGCCCGTTTTGCAGCGTATCACATCCTCTCCCGTTTTACAGCTTATCACAAGCTCGCCTGTTTTACAGCGTAACAGAGCCTCGCTTGTTTTAGAGCCTATCCCAGCCTCGCCCGTTTTACAGCGTACCACAGCCTCGCCGATTTTACAGGGTATCGCAGCCTCGCCCGTTTTACAGCTTATCACAGCCTCGCCTGATTTACAGCATATCTCAGCCTCGCCCGTTTTACAGCGTATCACAGCCTCGCCCATTTTACAGCTTATAACAGCCTCGCCTGTTTTTCAGCGCATCACAGCCTCGCCCGTTTTAAAGCGTATCCCAGCCTCGCCCGTTTTACAGCGTATCAAAGCCTCGCCCGTTGTACAGCGTATCCCAGCCTCGCCCGTTTTACAGCGTATCCCAGCCTCGCCCGTTTTACAGCGTATCACATCCTCTCCCGTTTTACAGCTTATCACAGGCTCGCCTGTTTTACAGCGTAACAGAGCCTCGCTTGTTTTAGAGCCTATCCCAGCCTCGCCCGTTTTACAGCGTACCACAGCCTCGCCGATTTTACAGGGTATCGCAGCCTCGCCCGTTTTACAGCTTATCACAGCCTCGCCTGATTTACAGCATATCGCAGCCTCGCCCGTTTTACAGCGTATCACAGCGTCGCCCATTTTACAGCTTATAACAGCCTCGCCCGTTTTTCAGCGTATCACAGCCTCGCCCGTTTTAAAGCGTATTCCAGCCTCGCCCGTTTTACAGCGTATCAAAGCCTCGCCCGTTGTACAGCATATCCCAGCCTCGCCCATTTTACAGCGTATCACATCCTCTCCCGTTTTACAGCGTATCACATCCTCTCCCGTTTTACAGCGTATCACAGCCTCGCCCGTTTTACATCGTATCACAGCCTCGCCCGTTTTACAGCGTATCACAGTCTCGCCCGTTTTACAGCGTATCACAGCCTCGCCTGTTTTACAGCGTAACACAGCCTCGCCTGTTTTACAGCGTATCACAGCCTCGCCCGTTTTACAGCGTATCACAGTCTCGCCCGTTTTACATCGTATCACAGCCTCGCCCGTTTTACAGCGTATCGCAGCCTCGCCTGTTTTACAGCTTATCACAGGCTCGCCTGTTTTACAGCGTAACACAGCCTCGCTTGTTTTAGAGCATATCCCAGCCTCGTCCGTTTTACAGCGCATCACAGCCTCACCCATTTTACAGCGTATCACAGCCTCGCCCATTTTACAGCGTATAACAGCCTCGCCCGTTTTACAGCCTATCCCAGCCTCGCCCATTTTAAAGCGTATCCCAGCCTCGCCCGTTTTACAGCGTATCAAAGCCGCGCCCGTTGTACAGCATATCCCAGCCTCGCCCGTTTTACAGCGTATCACAGCGTCGCCTGTTTTTCCGCGTGTCACAGCCTCGCCCGTTTCACAGCGTGTCACAGCCTCGCCCGTTTTACAGCGTATCACTGCCTCGCCCGTTTTACAGCGTATCACAGCCTCGCCCGTTTTACAGCGTATCGCAGCCTCGCCTGTTTTACAGCTTATCACAGGCTCGCCCGTTTTACAGCGTATCACAGCCTCGCCAGTTTTACAGCGTATCACAGCCTCGCCCATTTTACAGCGTATCACAGCCTCGCCCGTTTTACAGCGTATCACAGCCTTGCCCTTTATACAGCGTATCGCAGCCTCGCCCATTTTACAGCGTATCACAGGCTCGCCTGTTTTACACCGTAACACAGCCTCGCATGTTTTAGAGCATATCCCAGCCTCGCCCGTTTTACAGCGTAACACAGCCTCGCTTGTTTTAGAGCATATCCCAGCCTCACCCGTTTTACAGCGTATCACAGCCTCGCCCGTTTTACAGCGTATCACAGCCTCACCAGTTTTACAGCGTATCACAGCCTCGCCCATTTTACAGCGTATCACAGCCTCGCCCGTTTTACAGCGTATCACAGCCTTGCCCTTTATACAGCGTATCGCAGCCTCGCCCATTTTACAGCGTATCACAGGCTCGCCTGTTTTACACCGTAACACAGCCTCGCATGTTTTAGAGCATATCCCAGCCTCGCCCGTTTTACAGCGTATCACAGCCTCGCCCATTTTACAGCGTATCCCAGCCTCCCCCGTTTTACAGGCTATCGCAGCCTCGCCCGTTTTACAGTGTATCACAGCCTCGCCCGTTTTGCAGCGTATCACAGCCTCGCCAGTTTTACAGCGTATCACAACCTCGCCCGTTTTACAGCGTATCACAGCCTCGCCAGTTTTACAGCGTATCACAGCCTCGCCCATTTTACAGCGTATCACAGCCTCGCCCGTTTTACAGCGTATCACAGCATCGTCCGTTTTACAGCGTATCACAGCCTGGCCCTTTATACAGCGTATCGCAGCCTCGCCCATTTTACAGCGTATCACAGGCTCGCCTGTTTTACAGCATAACACAGCCTCGCTTGTTTTAGAGCATATCCCAGCCTCGCCCGTTTTACAGCGTATCACAGCCTCGCCCATTTTACAGCGTATCCCAACCTCCCCCGTTTTACAGGCTATCGCAGCCTCGCCCGTTTTACAGTGTATCACAGCCTCGCCCGTTTTGCAGCCTATCACAGCCTCGCCCATTTTACAGCGTATCACAGCCTCGCCAGTTTTACAGCGTATCACAGCCTCGCCCATTTTACAGCGTATCACAGCCTCGCCCGTTTTACAGCGTATCACAGCCTCGCCCGTTTTACAGCGTATCAGAGCCTCGCCCTTTTTACAGCGTATCGCAGCCTCGCCCTTTTTACAGCGTATCACAGCCTTGCCCATTTTACAGCGTATCGCAGCCTCGCCTGTTTTACAGCTTATCACAGGCTCGCCTGTTTTACAGCGTAACAGAGCCTCGCTTGTTTTAGAGCATATCCCAGCCTCGCCCGTTTTACAGCGTATCACAGCCTCGCCCATTTTACAGCGTATCCCAGCCTCACCCGTTTTTCAGCGTATCACAGCCTCGTCCGATTTACAGCATATCACAGCCTCGCCCTTTTTACTGCTTATCACAGCCTCGCCCGTTTTTCAGCGTATCACAGCCTCGCCCGTTTTAAAGCGTATTCCAGCCTCGCCCGTTTTACAGCGTATCAAAGCCTCGCCCGTTGTACAGCATATCCCAGCCTCGCCCATTTTACAGCGTATCACATCCTCTCCCGTTTTACAGCGTATCCCAGCCTCGCCCGTTTTACAGCATATCACAGCCTCGCCTGTTTTTCAGCGTATCACAGCCTTGCCCGTTTTACAGCATATCACAGCCTCGTCCGTTTTACAGCGTATCACAGCCTCGCCCATTTTACAGCGTATCACAGCCTCTCCCGTTTTACAGCGTATCACAGCCTCGCCCGTTTTACAGCGTATCACAGCCTTGCCCGTTTTACAGCGTGTCACAGCCTCGCCCATTTTACAGCGTATCACAGCCTCGCCCATTTTACAGCGTATCACAGCCTCGCCCATTTTACAGTGTATTGCAGCCTCGCCTGTTTTACAGCGTATCGCAGCCTCGCCTGTTTTACAGCTTATCACAGGCTCGCCTGTTTTACAGCGTAACACAGCCTCGCTTGTTTTAGAGCATATCCCAGCCTCGTCCGTTTTACAGCGCATCACAGCCTCACCCATTTTACAGCGTATCACAGCCTCGCCCATTTTACAGCGTATAACAGCCTCGCCCGTTTTACAGCCTATCCCAGCCTCGCCCATTTTAAAGCGTATCCCAGCCTCGCCCGTTTTACAGCGTATCAAAGCCGCGCCCGTTGTACAGCATATCCCAGCCTCGCCCGTTTTACAGCGTATCACAGCCTCGCCTGTTTTTCCGCGTGTCACAGCCTCGCCCGTTTCACAGCGTGTCACAGCCTCGCCCGTTTTACAGCGTATCACTGCCTCGCCCGTTTTACAGCCTATCACAGCCTCGCCCGTTTTACAGCGTATTACATCCTCTCCCGTTTTACAGCGTATCACAGCCTCGCCCGTTTTACAGCGCATCACAGCCTCGCCCGTTTTACAGCGCATCACAGCCTCGCCCGTTTTAAAGCGTATCCCAGCCTCGCCCGTTTTACAGCGTATCAAAGCCTCGCCCGTTGTACAGCGTATCCCAGCCTCGCCCGTTTTACAGCGTATCCCAGCCTCGCCCGTTTTACAGCGTATCACATCCTCTCCCGTTTTACAGCTTATCACAGGCTCGCCTGTTTTACAGCGTAACAGAGCCTCGCTTGTTTTAGAGCCTATCCCAGCCTCGCCCGTTTTACAGCGTACCACAGCCTCGCCCATTTTACAGGGTATCGCAGCCTCGCCCGTTTTACAGCTTATCACAGCCTCGCCCGATTTACAGCATATCTCAGCCTCGCCCATTTTACAGGGTATCGCAGCCTCGCCCGTTTTACAGCTTATCACAGCCTCGCCCGTTTTACAGCGTATCACAGCCTCGCCCATTTTACAGCTTATAACAGCCTCGCCCGTTTTTCAGCGTATCACAGCCTCGCCCGTTTTTCAGCGTATCACAGCCTCGCCCGTTTTAAAGCATATTCCAGCCTCGCCCGTTTTACAGCGTATCAAAGCCTCGCCCGTTGTACAGCATATCCCAGCCTCGCCCATTTTACAGCGTATCACATCCTCTCCCGTTTTACCGCGTATCACATCCTCTCCCGTTTTACAGCGTATCACAGCCTTGCCCGTTTTACAGCATATCCCAGCCTCGCCCATTTTACAGCGTATCCCAGCCTCGCCCGTTTTACAGCATATCACAGCCTCGCCTGTTTTTCAGCGTATCACAGCCTTGCCGGTTTTACAGCATATCACAGCCTCGTCCGTTTTACAGCGTATCACAGCCTCGCCCATTTTACAGCGTATCACAGCCTCTCCCGTTTTACAGCGTATCACAGCCTCGCCCGTTTTACAGCGTATCACAGCCTTGCCCGTTTTACAGCGTGTCACAGCCTCGCCCATTTTACAGCGTATCACAGCCTCGCCCATTTTACAACGTATCACAGCCTCGCCCGTTTTACAGCGTATCACAGCCTCGCCCGTTTTACAGCGTATCAGAGCCTCGCCCTTTTTACAGCGTATCACAGCCTCGCCCGTTTTACAGCGTATCACAGCCTCGCCCATTTTACAGCGTATCGCAGCCTCGCCTGTTTTACAGCTTATCACAGGCTCACCTGTTTTACAGATAAACAGAGCCTCGCTTGTTTTAGAGCCTATCCCAGCCTCGCCCATTTTAAAGGGTATCGCAGCCTCGCCCGTTTTACAGCGTATCCCAGCCTCGCCCATTTTACAGCTTATAACAGCCTCGCCCGTTTTTCAGCGTATCACAGCCTCGCCCGTTTTAAAGCGTATTCCAGCCTCGCCCGTTTTACAGCGTATCAAAGCCTCGCCCGTTGTACAGCATATCCCAGCCTCGCCCATTTTACAGCGTATCGCATCCTCTCCCGTTTCACAGCGTATCACATCCTCTCCCGTTTTTCAGCGTATCACAGCCTCGCCCGTTTTACAGCATATCACAGCCTTGCCTGTTTTACATCGTATCACAGCCTCGCCCGTTTTACAGCGTATCGCAGCCTCGCCCGTTGTACAGCGTATCACAGCCTCGCCAGTTTTACAGCATATCACAGCCTCGCCTGTTTTTCAGCGTATCACAGCCTTGCCCGTTTTACAGCATATCACAGCCTCGCCCATTTTACAGCGTATCACAGCCTCTCCCGTTTTACAGCGTATCACAGCCTCGCCCGTTTTACAGCGTATCACAGCCTTGCCCGTTTTACAGCGTGTCACAGCCTCGCCCGTTTTACAGCGTATCACAGCCTCGCCCATTTTACAGTGTATTGCATCCTCGCCTGTTTTACAGCGTATCGCAGCCTCGCCTGTTTTACAGCTTATCGCAGGCTCGCCTGTTTTTCAGCGTAACACAGCCTCGCTTGTTTTAGAGCATATCACAGCCTCGTCCGTTTTACAGCGCATCACAGCCTCACCCATTTTACAGCGTATCACAGCCTCACCCATTTTACAGCGTATAACAGCCTCGCCCGTTTTACAGCCTATCCCAGCCTCGCCCATTTTAAAGCGTATCCCAGCCTCGCCCGTTTTACAGCGTATCTAAGCTGCGCCCGTTGTACAGCATATCCCAGCCTCGCCCGTTTTAAAGCATATCACAGCCTCGCCTGTTTTTCCGCGTGTCACAGCCTTGCCCGTTTCACAGCGTGTCACAGCCTCGCCCGTTTTACAGCGTATCACTGCCTCGCCCGTTTTACAGCGTATCACAGCCTTGCCCTTTATACAGCGTATCGCAGCCTCGCCCATTTTACAGCGTATCACAGGCTCGCCTGTTTTACAGCGTAACACAGCCTCGCTTGTTTTAGAGCATATCCCAGCCTCGCCCGTTTTACAGCGTATCACAGCCTCGCCCATTTTACAGCGTATCCCAGCCTCGCCCGTTTTACAGCGTATCACTGCCTCGCCCGTTTTACAGCGTATCACAGCCTTGCCCTTTATACAGCGTATCGCAGCCTCGCCCATTTTACAGCGTATCACAGGCTCGCCTGTTTTACAGCGTAACACAGCCTCGCTTGTTTTAGAGCATATCCCAGCCTCGCCCGTTTTACAGCGTATCACAGCCTCGCCCATTTTACAGCGTATCCCAGCCTCCCCCGTTTTACAGGCTATCGCAGCCTCGCCCGTTTTACAGTGTATCACAGCCTCGCCCGTTTTGCAGCGTATCACAGGCTCGCCTGTTTTACAGCGTAACAGAGCCTCGCTTGTTTTAGAGCCTATCCCAGCCTCGCCCGTTTTACAGTGTACCACAGCCTCGCCGATTTTACAGGGTATCGCAGCCTCGCCCGTTTTACAGCTTATCACAGCCTCGCCTGATTTACAGCATATCTCAGCCTCGCCCGTTTTACAGCGTATCACAGCCTCGCCCATTTTACAGCTTATAACAGCCTCGCCTGTTTTTCAGCGCATCACAGCCTCGCCCGTTTTAAAGCGTATCCCAGCCTCGCCCGTTTTACAGCGTATCAAAGCCTCGCCCGTTGTACAGCGTATCCCAGCCTCGCCCGTTTTACAGCGTATCCCAGCCTCGCCCGTTTTACAGCGTATCACATCCTCTCCCGTTTTACAGCTTATCACAGGCTCGCCTGTTTTACAGCGTAACAGAGCCTCGCTTGTTTTAGAGCCTATCCCAGCCTCGCCCGTTTTACAGCGTACCACAGCCTCGCCGATTTTACAGGGTATCGCAGCCTCGCCCGTTTTACAGCTTATCACAGCCTCGCCTGATTTACAGCATATCTCAGCCTCGCCCGTTTTACAGCGTATCACAGCGTCGCCCATTTTACAGCTTATAACAGCCTCGCCCGTTTTTCAGCGTATCACAGCCTCGCCCGTTTTAAAGCGTATTCCAGCCTCGCCCGTTTTACAGCGTATCAAAGCCTCGCCCGTTGTACAGCATATCCCAGCCTCGCCCATTTTACAGCGTATCACATCCTCTCCCGTTTTACAGCGTATCACATCCCCTCCCGTTTTACAGCGTATCACAGCCTCGCCCGTTTTACATCGTATCACAGCCTCGCCCGTTTTACAGCGTATCACAGTCTCGCCCGTTTTACAGCGTATCACAGCCTCGCCTGTTTTACAGCGTATCGCAGCCTCGCCTGTTTTACAGCTTATCACAGGCTCGCCTGTTTTACAGCGTAACACAGCCTCGCTTGTTTTAGAGCATATCCCAGCCTCGTCCGTTTTACAGCGCATCACAGCCTCACCCATTTTACAGCGTATCACAGCCTCGCCCATTTTACAGCGTATAACAGCCTCGCCCGTTTTACAGCCTATCCCAGCCTCGCCCATTTTAAAGCGTATCCCAGCCTCGCCCGTTTTACAGCGTATCAAAGCCGCGCCCGTTGTACAGCATATCCCAGCCTCGCCCGTTTTACAGCGTATCACAGCGTCGCCTGTTTTTCCGCGTGTCACAGCCTCGCCCGTTTCACAGCGTGTCACAGCCTCGCCCGTTTTACAGCGTATCACTGCCTCGCCCGTTTTACAGCGTATCACAGCCTCGCCCGTTTTACAGCGTATCGCAGCCTCGCCTGTTTTACAGCTTATCACAGGCTCGCCTGTTTTACAGCGTAACACAGCCTCGCTTGTTTTAGAGCATATCCCAGCCTCGCCCGTTTTACAGCGTATCACAGCCTCGCCCGTTTTACAGCGTATCACAGCCTCGCCAGTTTTACAGCGTATCACAGCCTCGCCCATTTTACAGCGTATCACAGCCTCGCCCGTTTTACAGCGTATCACAGCCTTGCCCTTTATACAGCGTATCGCAGCCTCGCCCATTTTACAGCGTATCACAGGCTCGCCTGTTTTACACCGTAACACAGCCTCGCATGTTTTAGAGCATATCCCAGCCTCGCCCGTTCTACAGCGTATCACAGCCTCGCCCATTTTACAGCGTATCCCAGCCTCCCCCGTTTTACAGGCTATCGCAGCCTCGCCCGTTTTACAGTGTATCACAGCCTCGCCCGTTTTGCAGTGTATCACAGCCTCGCCAGTTTTACAACGTATCACAACCTCGCCCGTTTTACAGCGTATCACAGCCTCACCAGTTTTACAGCGTATCACAGCCTCGCCCATTTTACAGCGTATCACAGCCTCGCCCGTTTTACAGCGTATCACAGCATCGTCCGTTTTACAGCGTATCACAGCCTTGCCCTTTATACAGCGTATCGCAGCCTCGCCCATTTTACAGCGTATCACAGGCTCGCCTGTTTTACAGCGTAACACAGCCTCGCTTGTTTTAGAGCATATCCCAGCCTCGCCCGTTTTACAGCGTATCACAGCCTCGCCCATTTTACAGCGTATCCCAGCCTCCCCCGTTTTACAGGCTATCGCAGCCTCGCCCGTTTTACAGTGTATCACAGCCTCGCCCGTTTTGCAGCCTATCACAGCCTCGCCCATTTTACAGCGTATCACAGCCTCGCCAGTTTTACAGCGTATCACAGCCTCGCCCATTTTACAGCGTATCACAGCCTCGCCCGTTTTACAGCGTATCACAGCCTCGCCCGTTTTACAGCGTATCAGAGCCTCGCCCTTTTTACAGCGTATCGCAGCCTCGCCCTTTTTACAGCGTATCACAGCCTTGCCCATTTTACAGCGTATCGCAGCCTCGCTTGTTTTAGAGCATATCCCAGCCTCGCCCGTTTTACAGCGTATCACAGCCTCGCCCATTTTACAGCGTATCCCAGCCTCACCCGTTTTTCAGCGTATCACAGCCTCGTCCGATTTACAGCATATCACAGCCTCGCCCTTTTTACTGCTTATCACAGCCTCGCCCGTTTTTCAGCGTATCACAGCCTCGCCCGTTTTAAAGCGTATTCCAGCCTCGCCCGTTTTACAGCGTATCAAAGCCTCGCCCGTTGTACAGCATATCCCAGCCTCGCCCATTTTACAGCGTATCACATCCTCTCCCGTTTTACAGCGTATCCCAGCCTCGCCCGTTTTACAGCATATCACAGCCTCGCCTGTTTTTCAGCGTATCACAGCCTTGCCCGTTTTACAGCATATCACAGCCTCGTCCGTTTTACAGCGTATCACAGCCTCGCCCATTTTACAGCGTATCACAGCCTCTCCCGTTTTACAGCGTATCACAGCCTCGCCCGTTTTACAGCGTATCACAGCCTTGCCCGTTTTACAGCGTGTCACAGCCTCGCCCATTTTACAGCGTATCACAGCCTCGCCCATTTTACAGCGTATCACAGCCTCGCCCATTTTACAGTGTATTGCAGCCTCGCCTGTTTTACAGCGTATCGCAGCCTCGCCTGTTTTACAGCTTATCACAGGCTCGCCTGTTTTACAGCGTAACACAGCCTCGCTTGTTTTAGAGCATATCCCAGCCTCGTCCGTTTTACAGCGCATCACAGCCTCACCCATTTTACAGCGTATCACAGCCTCGCCCATTTTACAGCGTATAACAGCCTCGCCCGTTTTACAGCCTATCCCAGCCTCGCCCATTTTAAAGCGTATCCCAGCCTCGCCCGTTTTACAGCCTATCCCAGCCTCGCCCATTTTAAAGCGTATCCCAGCCTCGCCCGTTTTACAGCGTATCACAGCCTCGCCTGTTTTTCCGCGTCACAGCCTCGCCCGTTTCACAGCGTGTCACAGCATCGCCCGTTTTACAGCGTATCACTGCCTCGCCCTTTTTACAGCCTATCACAGCCTCGCCCGTTTTACAGCGTATCGCAGCCTCGCCCGTTTTACAGCGCATCACAGCCTCGCCCGTTTTACAGCGCATCACAGCCTCGCCCGTTTTAAAGCGTATCCCAGCCTCGCCCGTTTTACAGCGTATCAAAGCCTCGCCCGTTGTACAGCGTATCCCAGCCTCGCCCGTTTTACAGCGTATCCCAGCCTCGCCCGTTTTACAGCGTATCACATCCTCTCCCGTTTTACAGCTTATCACAGGCTCGCCTGTTTTGCAGCGTGACAGAGCCTCGCTTGTTTTAGAGCCTATCCCAGCCTCGCCCGTTTTACAGGGTATCGCAGCCTCGCCCGTTGTACAGCTTATCCCAGCCTCGCCCGTTTTACAGCGTATCACAGCGTCGCCTGTTTTTCCGCGTGTCACAGCCTCGCCCGTTTCACAGCGTGTCACAGCCTCGCCCGTTTTACAGCGTATCCCAGCCTCGCCCGTTTTACAGGGTATCGCAGCCTCGCCCGTTGTACAGCTTATCCCAGCCTCGCCCGTTTTACAGCGTATCACAGCGTCGCCTGTTTTTCCGCGTGTCACAGCCTCGCCCGTTTCACAGCGTGTCACAGCCTCGCCCGTTTTACAGCGTATCACTGCCTCGCCCGTTTTACAGCGTATCACAGCCTCGCCCGTTTTACAGCGTATCGCAGCCTCGCCTGTTTTACAGCTTATCACAGGCTCGCCTGTTTTACAGCGTAACACAGCCTCGCTTGTTTTAGAGCATATCCCAGCCTCGCCCGTTTTACAGCGTATCACAGCCTCGCCCGTTTTACAGCGTATCACAGCCTCGCCAGTTTTACAGCGTATCACAGCCTCGCCCATTTTACAGCGTATCACAGCCTCGCCCGTTTTACAGCGTATCACAGCCTTGCCCTTTATACAGCGTATCGCAGCCTCGCCCATTTTACAGCGTATCACAGGCTCGCCTGTTTTGCACCGTAACACAGCCTCGCATGTTTTAGAGCATATCCCAGCCTCGCCCGTTTTACAGCGTATCACAGCCTCGCCCATTTTACAGCGTATCCCAGCCTCCCCCGTTTTACAGGCTATCGCAGCCTCGCCCGTTTTACAGTGTATCACAGCCTCGCCCGTTTTGCAGCGTATCACAGCCTCGCCAGTTTTACAGCGTATCACAACCTCGCCCGTTTTACAGCGTATCACAGCCTCGCCAGTTTTACAGCGTATCACAGCCTCGCCCATTTTACAGCGTATCACAGCCTCGCCCGTTTTACAGCGTATCACAGCATCGTCCGTTTTACAGCGTATCACAGCCTTGCCCTTTATACAGCGTATCGCAGCCTCGCCCATTTTACAGCGTATCACAGGCTCGCCTGTTTTACAGCGTAACACAGCCTCGCTTGTTTTAGAGCATATCCCAGCCTCGCCCGTTTTACAGCGTATCCCAGCCTCCCCCGTTTTACAGGCTATCGCAGCCTCGCCCGTTTTACAGTGTATCACAGCCTCGCCCGTTTTGCAGCCTATCACAGCCTCGCCCATTTTACAGCGTATCACAGCCTCGCCAGTTTTACAGTGTATCACAGCCTCGCCAGTTTTACAGCGTATCACAGCCTCGCCCATTTTACAGCATATCACAGCCTCGCCCGTTTTACAGCGTATCACAGCCTCGCCCGTTTTACAGCGTATCAGAGCCTCGCCCTTTTTACAGCGTATCGCAGCCTCGCCTTTTTTACAGCGTATCGCAGCCTCGCCTGTTTTACAGCGTATCAGAGCCTCGACCTTTTTACAGCGTATCACAGCCTTGCCCATTTTACAGCGTATCGCAGCCTCGCCTGTTTTACAGCTTATCACAGGCTCGCCTGTTTTACAGCGTAACAGAGCCTCGCTTGTTTTAGAGCATATCCCAGCCTCGCCCGTTTTACCGCGTATCACAGCCTCGCCCATTTTACAGCGTATCCCAGCCTCACCTGTTTTTCAGCGTATCACAGCCTCGTCCGATTTACAGCATATCACAGCCTCGCCCTTTTTACTGCTTATCACAGCCTCGCCCGTTTTTCAGCGTATCACAGCCTCGCCCGTTTTAAAGCGTATTCCAGCCTCGCCCGTTTTACAGCGTATCAAAGCCTCGCCCGTTGTACAGCATATCCCAGCCTCGCCCATTTTACAGCGTATCACATCCTCTCCCGTTTTACAGCGTATCCCAGCCTCGCCCGTTTTACAGCATATCACAGCCTCGCCTGTTTTTCAGCGTATCACAGCCTTGCCCGTTTTACAGCATATCACAGCCTCGTCCGTTTTACAGCATATCACAGCCTCGCCCATTTTACAGCGTATCACAGCCTCTCCCGTTTTACAGCGTATCACAGCCTCGCCCGTTTTACAGCGTATCACAGCCTTGCCCGTTTTACAGCGTGTCACAGCCTCGCACATTTTACAGCGTATCACTGCCTCGCCCATTTTACAGTGTATTGCAGCCTCGCCTGTTTTACAGTGTATTGCAGCCTCGCCTGTTTTACAGCGTATCACAGCCTCGTCCGTTTTACAGCGCATCACAGCCTCACCCATTTTACAGCGTATCACAGCCTCGCCCATTTTACAGCGTATAACAGCCTCGCCCGTTTTACAGCCTATCCCAGCCTCGCCCATTTTAAAGCGTATCCCAGCCTCGCCCGTTTTACAGCGTATCAAAGCCGCGCCCGTTGTACAGCATATCCCAGCCTCGCCCGTTTTACAGCGTATCACAGCCTCGCCTGTTTTTCCGCGTGTCACAGCCTCGCCCGTTTCACAGCGTGTCACAGCCTCGCCCGTTTTACAGCGTATCACTGCCTCGCCCGTTTTACAGCCTATCACAGCCTCGCCCGTTTTACAGCGTATTACATCCTCTCCCGTTTTACAGCGTATCACAGCCTCGCCCGTTTTACAGCGCATCACAGCCTCGCCCGTTTTACAGCGCATCACAGCCTCGCCCGTTTTAAAGCGTATCCCAGCCTCGCCCGTTTTACAGCGTATCAAAGCCTCGCCCGTTGTACAGCGTATCCCAGCCTCGCCCGTTTTACAGCGTATCCCAGCCTCGCCCGTTTTACAGCGTATCACATCCTCTCCCGTTTTACAGCTTATCACAGGCTCGCCTGTTTTACAGCGTAACAGAGCCTCGCTTGTTTTAGAGCCTATCCCAGCCTCGCTCGTTTTACAGCGTACCACAGCCTCGCCCATTTTACAGGGTATCGCAGCCTCGCCCGTTGTACAGCATATCCCAGCCTCGCCCGTTTTACAGCGTATCACAGCGTCGCCTGTTTTTCCGCGTGTCACAGCCTCGCCCGTTTCACAGCGTGTCACAGCCTCGCCCGTTTTACAGCGTATCACTGCCTCGCCCGTTTTACAGCGTATCACAGCCTCGCCCGTTTTACAGCGTATCGCAGCCTCGCCTGTTTTACAGCTTATCACAGGCTCGCCTGTTTTACAGCGTAACACAGCCTCGCTTGTTTTAGAGCATATCCCAGCCTCGCCCGTTTTACAGCGTATCACAGCCTCGCCCGTTTTACAGCGTATCACAGCCTCGCCAGTTTTACAGCGTATCACAGCCTCGCCCATTTTACAGCGTATCACAGCCTCGCCCGTTTTACAGCGTATCACAGCCTTGCCCTTTATACAGCGTATCGCAGCCTCGCCCATTTTACAGCGTATCACAGGCTCGCCTGTTTTACACCGTAACACAGCCTCGCATGTTTTAGAGCATATCCCAGCCTCGCCCGTTTTACAGCGTATCACAGCCTCGCCCATTTTACAGCGTATCCCAGCCTCCCCCGTTTTACAGGCTATCGCAGCCTCGCCCGTTTTACAGTGTATCACAGCCTCGCCCGTTTTGCAGCGTATCACAGCCTCGCCAGTTTTACAGCGTATCACAACCTCGCCCGTTTTACAGCGTATCATAGCCTCGCCAGTTTTACAGCGTATCACAGCCTCGCCCATTTTACAGCGTATCACAGCCTCGCCCGTTTTACAGCGTATCACAGCATCGTCCGTTTTACAGCGTATCACAGCCTTGCCCTTTATACAGCATATCGCAGCCTCGCCCATTTTACAGCGTATCACAGGCTCGCCTGTTTTACAGCGTAACACAGCCTCGCTTGTTTTAGAGCATATCCCAGCCTCGCCCGTTTTACAGCGTATCACAGCCTCGCCCATTTTACAGCGTATCCCAGCCTCCCCCGTTTTACAGGCTATCGCAGCCTCGCCCGTTTTACAGTGTATCACAGCCTCGCCCGTTTTGCAGCCTATCACAGCCTCGCCCATTTTACAGCGTATCACAGCCTCGCCAGTTTTACAGCGTATCACAGCCTCGCCCATTTTACAGCGTATCACAGCCTCGCCCGTTTTACAGCGTATCACAGCCTCGCCCGTTTTACAGCGTATCAGAGCCTCGCCCTTTTTACAGCGTATCGCAGCCTCGCCCTTTTTACAGCGTATCACAGCCTTGCCCATTTTACAGCGTATCGCAGCCTCGCCTGTTTTACAGCTTATCACAGGCTCGCCTGTTTTACAGCGTAACAGAGCCTCGCTTGTTTTAGAGCATATCCCAGCCTCGCCCGTTTTACAGCGTATCACAGCCTCGCCCATTTTACAGCGTATCCCAGCCTCACCCGTTTTTCAGCGTATCACAGCCTCGTCCGATTTACAGCATATCACAGCCTCGCCCTTTTTACTGCTTATCACAGCCTCGCCCGTTTTTCAGCGTATCACAGCCTCGCCCGTTTTAAAGCGTATTCCAGCCTCGCCCGTTTTACAGCGTATCAAAGCCTCGCCCGTTGTACAGCATATCCCAGCCTCGCCCATTTTACAGCGTATCACATCCTCTCCCGTTTTACAGCGTATCCCAGCCTCGCCCGTTTTACAGCATATCACAGCCTCGCCTGTTTTTCAGCGTATCACAGCCTTGCCCGTTTTACAGCATATCACAGCCTCGTCCGTTTTACAGCGTATCACAGCCTCGCCCATTTTACAGCGTATCACAGCCTCTCCCGTTTTACAGCGTATCACAGCCTCGCCCGTTTTACAGCGTATCACAGCCTCGCCCGTTTTACAGCGTGTCACAGCCTCGCCCATTTTACAGCGTATCACAGCCTCGCCCATTTTACAGCGTATCACAGCCTCGCCCATTTTACAGTGTATTGCAGCCTCGCCTGTTTTACAGCGTATCGCAGCCTCGCCTGTTTTACAGCTTATCACAGGCTCGCCTGTTTTACAGCGTAACACAGCCTCGCTTGTTTTAGAGCATATCACAGCCTCGTCCGTTTTACAGCGCATCACAGCCTCACCCATTTTACAGCGTATCACAGCCTCGCCCATTTTACAGCGTATAACAGCCTCGCCCGTTTTACAGCCTATCCCAGCCTCGCCCATTTTAAAGCCTATCCCAGCCTTGCCCGTTTTACAGCGTATCAAAGCCGCGCCCGTTGTACAGCATATCCCAGCCTCGCCCGTTTTACAGCGTATCACAGCCTCGCCTGTTTTTCCGCGTGTCACAGCCTCGCCCGTTTCACAGCGTGTCACAGCCTCGCCCGTTTTACAGCGTATCACTGCCTCGCCCGTTTTACAGCCTATCACAGCCTCTCCCGTTTTACAGCGTATCACAGCCTCGCCCGTTTTACAGCGCATCACAGCCTCGCCCGTTTTACAGCGCATCACAGCCTCGCCCGTTTTAAAGCGTATCCCAGCCTCGCCCGTTTTACAGCGTATCAAAGCCTCGCCCGTTGTACAGCGTATCCCAGCCTCGCCCGTTTTACAGCGTATCCCAGCCTCGCCCGTTTTACAGCGTATCACATCCTCTCCCGTTTTACAGCTTATCACAGGCTCGCCTGTTTTACAGCGTAACAGAGCCTCGCTTGTTTTAGAGCCTATCCCAGCCTCGCCCGTTTTACAGCGTACCACAGCCTCGCCCATTTTACAGGGTATCGCAGCCTCGCCCGTTTTACAGCGTATCACATCCTCTCCCGTTTTACAGCTTATCACAGGCTCGCCTGCTTTACAGCGTAACAGAGCCTCGCTTGTTTTAGAGCCTATCCCAGCCTCGCCCGTTTTACAGGGTATCGCAGCCTCGCCCGTTTTACAGCTTATCACAGCCTCGCCCGATTTACAGCATATCTCAGCCTCGCCCGTTTTACAGCGTGTCACAGCCTCGCCCATTTTACAGCTTATAACAGCCTCGCCCGTTTTTCAGCGTATCACAGCCTCGCCCGTTTTAAAGCATATTCCAGCCACGCCCGTTTTACAGCGTATCAAAGCCTCGCCCGTTGTACAGCATATCCCAGCCTCGCCCATTTTACAGCGTATCACATCCTCTCCCGTTTTACAGCGTATCACATCCTCTCCCGTTTTACAGCGTATCCCAGCCTTGCCCGTTTTACAGCATATCCCAGCCTCGCCCGTTTTACAGCATATCACAGCCTCGCCTGTTTTTCAGCGTATCACAGCCTTGCCGGTTTTACAGCATATCACAGCCTCGTCCGTTTTACAGCGTATCACAGCCTCGCCCATTTTACAGCGTATCACAGCCTCTCCCGTTTTACAGCGTATCACAGCCTTGCCCGTTTTACAGCGTATCACAGCCTTGCCCGTTTTACAGCGTGTCACAGCCTCGCCCATTTTACAGCGTATCACAGCCTCGCCCATTTTACAGCGTATCACAGCCTCGCCCGTTTTACAGCGTATCACAGCCTCGCCCGTTTTACAGCGTATCAGAGCCTCGCCCTTTTTACAGCGTATCACAGCCTCGCCCATTTTACAGCGTATCGCAGCCTCGCCTGTTTTACAGCTTATCACAGGCTCACCTGTTTTACAGCGTAACAGAGCCTCGCTTGTTTTAGAGCCTATCCCAGCCTCGCCCGTTTTACAGCGTACCACAGCCTCGCCCATTTTACAGGGTATCGCAGCCTCGCCCGTTTTACAGCGTATCACAGCCTCGCCCGATTTACAGCTTATAACAGCCTCGCCCGTTTTAAAGCGTATTCCAGCCTCGCCCGTTTTACAGCGTATCAAAGCCTCGCCCGTTGTACAGCATATCACAGCCTCGCCCATTTTACAGCGTATCGCATCCTCTCCCGTTTTACAGCGTATCACATCCTCTCCCGTTTTACAGCGTATCCCAGCCTCGCCCGTTTTACAGCATATCGCAGCCTCGCCTGTTTTTCAGCGTATCACAGCCTCGCCCGTTTTACAGCATATCACAGCCTCGCCTGTTTTACAGCGCATCATAGCCTCGCCCATTTTACAGCGTATCACAGCCTTGCCTGTTTTACATCGTATCACAGCCTCGCCCGTTTTACAGCGTATCGCAGCCTCGCCCGTTGTACAGCGTATCACAGCCTCGCCAGTTTTACAGCATATCACAGCCTCGCCTGTTTTTCAGCGTATCACAGCCTTGCCCGTTTTACAGCATATCACAGCCTCGTCCGTTTTACAGCGTATCATAGCCTCGCCCATTTTACAGCGTATCACAGCCTCTCCCGTTTTACAGCGTATCACAGCCTCGCCCGTTTTACAGCGTATCACAGCCTTGCCCGTTTTACAGCGTGTCACAGCCTCGCCCGTTTTACAGCGTATCACAGCCTCGCCCATTTTACAGTGTATTGCATCCTCGCCTGTTTTACAGCGTATCGCAGCCTCGCCTGTTTTACAGCTTATCGCAGGCTCGCCTGTTTTTCAGCGTAACACAGCCTCGCTTGTTTTAGAGCATATCACAGCCTCGTCCGTTTTACAGCGCATCACAGCCTCACCCATTTTACAGCGTATCACAGCCTCACCCATTTTACAGCGTATAACAGCCTCGCCCGTTTTACAGCCTATCCCAGCCTCGCCCATTTTAAAGCGTATCCCAGCCTCGCCCGTTTTACAGCGTATCTAAGCTGCGCACGTTGTACAGCATATCCCAGCCTCGCCCGTTTTAAAGCATATCACAGCCTCGCCTGTTTTTCCGCGTGTCACAGCCTTGCCCGTTTCACAGCGTGTCACAGCCTCGCCCGTTTTACAGCGTATCACTGCCTCGCCCGTTTTACAGCGTATCGCAGCCTCGCCCATTTTACAGCGTATCACAGGCTCGCCTGTTTTACAGCGTAACACAGCCTCGCTTGTTTTAGAGCATATCCCAGCCTCGCCCGTTTTACAGCGTATCACAGCCTCGCCCATTTTACAGCGTATCCCAGCCTCCCCCGTTTTACAGGCTATCGCAGCCTCGCCCGTTTTACAGTGTATCACAGCCTCGCCCGTTTTGCAGCGTATCACATCCTCTCCCGTTTTACAGCTTATCACAGGCTCGCCTGTTTTACAGCGTAACAGAGCCTCGCTTGTTTTAGAGCCTATCCCAGCCTCGCCCGTTTTACAGCGTACCACAGCCTCGCCGATTTTACAGGGTATCGCAGCCTCGCCCGTTTTACAGCTTATCACAGCCTCGCCTGATTTACAGCATATCTCAGCCTCGCCCGTTTTACAGCGTATCACAGCCTCGCCCATTTTACAGCTTATAACAGCCTCGCCTGTTTTTCAGCGCATCACAGCCTCGCCCGTTTTAAAGCGTATCCCAGCCTCGCCCGTTTTACAGCGTATCAAAGCCTCGCCCGTTGTACAGCGTATCCCAGCCTCGCCCGTTTTACAGCGTATCACATCCTCTCCCGTTTTACAGCTTATCACAGGCTCGCCTGTTTTACAGCTTAACAGAGCCTCGCTTGTTTTAGAGCCTATCCCAGCCTCGCCCGTTTTACAGCGTACCACAGCCTCGCCGATTTTACAGGGTATCGCAGCCTCGCCCGTTTTACAGCTTATCACAGCCTCGCCTGATTTACAGCATATCTCAGCCTCGCCCGTTTTACAGCGTATCACAGCGTCGCCCATTTTACAGCTTATAACAGCCTCGCCCGTTTTTCAGCGTATCACAGCCTCGCCCGTTTTAAAGCGTATTCCAGCCTCGCCCGTTTTACAGCGTATCAAAGCCTCGCCCGTTGTACAGCATATCCCAGCCTCGCCCATTTTACAGCGTATCACATCCTCTCCCGTTTTACAGCGTATCACATCCTCTCCCGTTTTACAGCGTATCACAGCCTCGCCCGTTTTACATCGTATCACAGCCTCGCCCGTTTTACAGCGTATCACAGTCTCGCCCGTTTTACAGCGTATCACAGCCTCGCCTGTTTTACAGCGTATCGCAGCCTCGCCTGTTTTACAGCTTATCACAGGCTCGCCTGTTTTACAGCGTAACACAGCCTCGCTTGTTTTAGAGCATATCCCAGCCTCGTCCGTTTTACAGCGCATCACAGCCTCACCCATTTTACAGCGTATCACAGCCTCGCCCATTTTACAGCGTATAACAGCCTCGCCCGTTTTACAGCCTATCCCAGCCTCGCCCATTTTAAAGCGTATCCCAGCCTCGCCCGTTTTACAGCGTATCAAAGCCGCGCCCGTTGTACAGCATATCCCAGCCTCGCCCGTTTTACAGCGTATCACAGCGTCGCCTGTTTTTCCGCGTGTCACAGCCTCGCCCGTTTCACAGCGTGTCACAGCCTCGCCCGTTTTACAGCGTATCACTGCCTCGCCCGTTTTACAGCGTATCACAGCCTCGCCCGTTTTACAGCGTATCGCAGCCTCGCCTGTTTTACAGCTTATCACAGGCTCGCCTGTTTTACAGCGTAACACAGCCTCGCTTGTTTTAGAGCATATCCCAGCCTCGCCCGTTTTACAGCGTATCACAGCCTCGCCCGTTTTACAGCGTATCACAGCCTCGCCAGTTTTACAGCGTATCACAGCCTCGCCCATTTTACAGCGTATCACAGCCTCGCCCGTTTTACAGCGTATCACAGCCTTGCCCTTTATACAGCGTATCGCAGCCTCGCCCATTTTACAGCGTATCACAGGCTCGCCTGTTTTACACCGTAACACAGCCTCGCATGTTTTAGAGCATATCCCAGCCTCGCCCGTTCTACAGCGTATCACAGCCTCGCCCATTTTACAGCGTATCCCAGCCTCCCCCGTTTTACAGGCTTTCGCAGCCTCACCCGTTTTACAGTGTATCACAGCCTCGCCCGTTTTGCAGTGTATCACAGCCTCGCCAGTTTTACAACGTATCACAACCTCGCCCGTTTTACAGCGTATCACAGCCTCGCCAGTTTTACAGCGTATCACAGCCTCGCCCATTTTACAGCGTATCACAGCCTCGCCCGTTTTACAGCGTATCACAGCATCGTCCGTTTTACAGCGTATCACAGCCTTGCCCTTTATACAGCGCATCGCAGCCTCGCCCATTTTACAGCGTATCACAGGCTCGCCTGTTTTACAGCGTAACACAGCCTCGCTTGTTTTAGAGCATATCCCAGCCTCGCCCGTTTTACAGCGTATCACAGCCTCGCCCATTTTACAGCGTATCCCAGCCTCCCCCGTTTTACAGGCTATCGCAGCCTCGCCCGTTTTACAGTGTATCACAGCCTTGCCCGTTTTGCAGCCTATCACAGCCTCGCCCATTTTACAGCGTATCACAGCCTCGCCAGTTTTACAGCGTATCACAGCCTCGCCCATTTTACAGCGTATCACAGCCTCGCCCGTTTTACAGCGTATCACAGCCTCGCCCATTTTACAGCGTATCAGAGCCTCGCCCTTTTTACAGCGTATCGCAGCCTCGCCCTTTTTACAGCGTATCACAGCCTTGCCCATTTTACAGCGTATCGCAGCCTCGCCTGTTTTACAGCTTATCACAGGCTCGCCTGTTTTACAGCGTAACAGAGCCTCGCTTGTTTTAGAGCATATCCCAGCCTCGCCCGTTTTACAGCGTATCACAGCCTCGCCCATTTTACAGCGTATCCCAGCCTCACCCGTTTTACAGCGTGTCACAGCCTCGCCCGTTTTACAGCGTATCACAGCCTCGCCCATTTTACAGTGTATTGCATCCTCGCCTGTTTTACAGCATATCGCAGCCTCGCCTGTTTTACAGCTTATCGCAGGCTCGCCTGTTTTTCAGCGTAACACAGCCTCGCTTGTTTTAGAGCATATCACAGCCTCGTCCGTTTTACAGCGCATCACAGCCTCACCCATTTTACAGCGTATCACAGCCTCACCCATTTTACAGCGTATAACAGCCTCGCCCGTTTTACAGCCTATCCCAGCCTCGCCCATTTTAAAGCGTATCCCAGCCTCGCCCGTTTTACAGCGTATCTAAGCTGCGCACGTTGTACAGCATATCCCAGCCTCGCCCGTTTTAAAGCATATCACAGCCTCGCCTGTTTTTCCGCGTGTCACAGCCTTGCCCGTTTCACAGCGTGTCACAGCCTCGCCCGTTTTACAGCGTATCGCAGCCTCGCCCATTTTACAGCGTATCACAGGCTCGCCTGTTTTACAGCGTAACACAGCCTCGCTTGTTTTAGAGCATATCCCAGCCTCGCCCGTTTTACAGCGTATCACAGCCTCGCCCATTTTACAGCGTATCCCAGCCTCCCCCGTTTTACAGGCTATCGCAGCCTCGCCCGTTTTACAGTGTATCACAGCCTCGCCCGTTTTGCAGCGTATCACATCCTCTCCCGTTTTACAGCTTATCACAGGCTCGCCTGTTTTACAGCGTAACAGAGCCTCGCTTGTTTTAGAGCCTATCCCAGCCTCGCCCGTTTTACAGCGTACCACAGCCTCGCCGATTTTACAGGGTATCGCAGCCTCGCCCGTTTTACAGCTTATCACAGCCTCGCCTGATTTACAGCATATCTCAGCCTCGCCCGTTTTACAGCGTATCACAGCCTCGCCCATTTTACAGCTTATAACAGCCTCGCCTGTTTTTCAGCGCATCACAGCCTCGCCCGTTTTAAAGCGTATCCCAGCCTCGCCCGTTTTACAGCGTATCGCAGCCTCGCCCGTTTTACAGCGTATCCCAGCCTCGCCCGTTTTACAGCGTATCACATCCTCTCCCGTTTTACAGCTTATCACAGGCTCGCCTGTTTTACAGCGTAACAGAGCCTCGCTTGTTTTAGAGCCTATCCCAGCCTCGCCCGTTTTACAGCGTACCACAGCCTCGCCGATTTTACAGGGTATCGCAGCCTCGCCCGTTTTACAGCTTATCACAGCCTCGCTTGATTTACAGCATATCTCAGCCTTGCCCGTTTTACAGCGTATCACAGCGTCGCCCATTTTACAGCTTATAACAGCCTCGCCCGTTTTTCAGCGTATCACAGCCTCGCCCGTTTTAAAGCGTATTCCAGCCTCGCCCTTTTTACAGCGTATCAAAGCCTCGCCCGTTGTACAGCATATCCCAGCCTCGCCCATTTTACAGCGTATCACATCCTCTCCCGTTTTACAGCGTATCACATCCTCTCCCGTTTTACAGCGTATCACAGCCTCGCCCGTTTTACATCGTATCACAGCCTCGCCCGTTTTACAGCGTATCACAGCCTTGCCCGTTTTACATCGTATCACAGCCTCGCCCGTTTTACAGCGTATCACAGCCTCGCCCGTTTTACATCGTATCACAGCCTCGCCCGTTTTACAGCGTATCACAGCCTCGCCCGTTTTACATCGTATCACAGCCTCGCCCGTTTTACAGCGTATCACAGCCTCGCCCGTTTTACAGCGTATCACAGCCTCGCCTGTTTTACAGCGTATCACAGCCTCGCCCGTTTTACAGCGCATCACAGCCTCACCCATTTTACAGCGTATCACAGCCTCGCCCATTTTACAGCGTATAACAGCCTCGCCCGTTTTACAGCCTATCCCAGCCTCGCCCATTTTAAAGCGTATCCCAGCCTCGCCCGTTTTACAGCGTATCAAAGCCGCGCCCGTTGTACAGCATATCCCAGCCTCGCCCGTTTTACAGCGTATCACAGCGTCGCCTGTTTTTCCGCGTGTCACAGCCTCGCCCGTTTCACAGCGTGTCACAGCCTCGCCCGTTTTACAGCGTATCACTGCCTCGCCCGTTTTACAGCGTATCACAGCCTCGCCCGTTTTACAGCGTATCGCAGCCTCGCCTGTTTTACAGCTTATCACAGGCTCGCCTGTTTTACAGCGTAACACAGCCTCGCTTGTTTTAGAGCATATCCCAGCCTCGCCCGTTTTACAGCGTATCACAGCCTCGCCCGTTTTACAGCGTATCACAGCCTCGCCAGTTTTACAGCGTATCACAGCCTCGCCCATTTTACAGCGTATCACAGCCTCGCCCGTTTTACAGCGTATCACAGCCTTGCCCTTTATACAGCGTATCGCAGCCTCGCCCATTTTACAGCGTATCACAGGCTCGCCTGTTTTACACCGTAACACAGCCTCGCATGTTTTAGAGCATATCCCAGCCTCGCCCGTTCTACAGCGTATCACAGCCTCGCCCATTTTACAGCGTATCCCAGCCTCCCCCGTTTTACAGGCTATCGCAGCCTCGCCCGTTTTACAGTGTATCACAGCCTCGCCCGTTTTGCAGTGTATCACAGCCTCGCCAGTTTTACAACGTATCACAACCTCGCCCGTTTTACAGCGTATCACAGCCTCGCCAGTTTTACAGCGTATCACAGCCTCGCCCATTTTACAGCGTATCACAGCCTCGCCCGTTTTACAGCGTATCACAGCATCGTCCGTTTTACAGCGTATCACAGCCTTGCCCTTTATACAGCGTATCGCAGCCTCGCCCATTTTACAGCGTATCACAGGCTCGCCTGTTTTACAGCGTAACACAGCCTCGCTTGTTTTAGAGCATATCCCAGCCTCGCCCGTTTTACAGCGTATCACAGCCTCGCCCATTTTACAGCGTATCCCAGCCTCCCCCGTTTTACAGGCTAGCGCAGCCTCGCCCGTTTTACAGTGTATCACAGCCTCGCCCGTTTTGCAGCCTATCACAGCCTCGCCCATTTTACAGCGTATCACAGCCTCGCCAGTTTTACAGCGTATCACAGCCTCGCCCATTTTACAGCATATCACAGCCTCGCCCGTTTTACAGCGTATCACAGCCTCGCCCGTTTTACAGCGTATCAGAGCCTCGCCCTTTTTACAGCGTATCGCAGCCTCGCCCTTTTTACAGCGTATCACAGCCTTGCCCATTTTACAGCGTATCGCAGCCTCGCCTGTTTTACAGCTTATCACAGGCTCGCCTGTTTTACAGCGTAACAGAGCCTCGCTTGTTTTAGAGCATATCCCAGCCTCGCCCGTTTTACAGCGTATCACAGCCTCGCCCATTTTACAGCGTATCCCAGCCTCACCCGTTTTTCAGCGTATCACAGCCTCGTCCGATTTACAGCATATCACAGCCTCGCCCTTTTTACTGCTTATCACAGCCTCGCCCGTTTTTCAGCGTATCACAGCCTCGCCCGTTTTAAAGCGTATTCCAGCCTCGCCCGTTTTACAGCGTATCAAAGCCTCGCCCGTTGTACAGCATATCCCAGCCTCGCCCATTTTACAGCGTATCACATCCTCTCCCGTTTTACAGCGTATCCCAGCCTCGCCCGTTTTACAGCATATCACAGCCTCGCCTGTTTTTCAGCGTATCACAGCCTTGCCCGTTTTACAGCATATCACAGCCTCGTCCGTTTTACAGCGTATCACAGCCTCGCCCATTTTACAGCGTATCACAGCCTCTCCCGTTTTACAGCGTATCACAGCCTCGCCCATTTTACAGCGTATCACAGCCTTGCCCGTTTTACAGCGTGTCACAGCCTCGCCCATTTTACAGCGTATCACAGCCTCGCCCATTTTACAAGCGTATCACAGCCTCGCCCATTTTACAGTGTATTGCAGCCTCGCCTGTTTTACAGCGTATCGCAGCCTCGCCTGTTTTACAGCTTATCACAGGCTCGCCTGTTTTACAGCGTAACACAGCCTCGCTTGTTTTAGAGCATATCCCAGCCTCGTCCGTTTTACAGCGCATCACAGCCTCACCCATTTTACAGCGTATCACAGCCTCGCCCATTTTACAGCGTATAACAGCCTCGCCCGTTTTACAGCCTATCCCAGCCTCGCCCATTTTAAAGCGTATCCCAGCCTCGCCCGTTTTACAGCGTATCAAAGCCGCGCCCGTTGTACAGCATATCCCAGCCTCGCCCGTTTTACAGCGTATCACAGCCTCGCCTGTTTTTCCGCGTGTCACAGCCTCGCCCGTTTCACAGCGTGTCACAGCCTCGCCCGTTTTACAGCGTATCACTGCCTCGCCCGTTTTACAGCCTATCACAGCCTCGCCCGTTTTACAGCGTATTACATCCTCTCCCGTTTTACAGCGTATCACAGCCTCGCCCGTTTTACAGCGCATCACAGCCTCGCCCGTTTTACAGCGCATCACAGCCTCGCCCGTTTTAAAGCGTATCACATCCTCTCCCGTTTTACAGCTTATCACAGGCTCGCCTGTTTTACAGTGTAACAGAGCCTCGCCCGTTTTACAGCTTATCACAGGCTCGCCTGTTTTACAGTGTAACAGAGCCTCGCTTGTTTTAGAGCCTATCCCAGCCTCGCCCGTTGTACAGCGTATCCCAGCCTCGCCCGTTTTACAGCGTATCACATCCTCTCCCGTTTTACAGCTTATCACAGGCTCGCCTGTTTTACAGTGTAACAGAGCCTCGCTTGTTTTAGAGCCTATCCCAGCCTCGCCCGTTGTACAGCGTATCCCAGCCTCGCCCGTTTTACAGTGTATCCCAGCCTCGCCCGTTTTACAGCGTATCACATCCTCTCCCGTTTTACAGCTTATCACAGGCTCGCCTGTTTTACAGTGTAACAGAGCCTCGCTTGTTTTAGAGCCTATCCCAGCCTCGCCCGTTTTACAGCGTATCACAGCCTCGCCCATTTTACAGGGTATCGCAGCCTCGCCCGTTTTACAGCTTATCACAGCCTCGCCCGATTTACAGCATATCTCAGCCTCGCCCGTTTTAAAGCATATTCCAGCCTCGCCCGTTTTACAGCGTATCAAAGCCTCGCCCGTTGTACAGCATATCCCAGCCTCGCCCATTTTACAGCGTATCACATCCTCTCCCGTTTTACAGCTTATCACATCCTCTCCCGTTTTACAGCGTATCCCAGCCTCGCCCGTTTTACAGCATATCGCAGCCTCGCCTGTTTTTCAGCGTATCACAGCCTCGCCCGTTTTACAGCATATCACAGCCTCGCCTGTTTTACAGCGCATCATAGCCTCGCCCATTTTACAGCGTATCACAGCCTTGCCTGTTTTACATCGTATCACAGCCTCGCCCGTTTTACAGCGTATCACAGTCTCGCCCGTTTTACAGCGTATCACAGCCTCGCCCGTTGTACAGCGTATCACAGCCTCGCCAGTTTTACAGCATATCACAGCCTCGCCCGTTTTAAAGCGTGTCACAGCCTCGCCTGTTTTACAGCGTATCACAGCCTCGCCCGTTTGACAGCGTATCACAGCCTCGCCCTTTTTACAGCGTATCGCAGCCTCGCCCGTTTTACTGCGTATTACAGCCTTGCCCGTTTTACAGCATATCCCAGCCTCGCCCATTTTACAGCATATCACAGCCCCGCCTGTTTTTCAGCGTATCACAGCCTTGCCCGTTTTACAGCATATCACAGCCTCGTCCGTTTTACAGCGTATCACAGCCTCGCCCATTTTACAGCGTATCACAGCCTCTCCCGTTTTACAGCGTATCACAGCCTCGCCCGTTTTACAGCGTGTCACAGCCTCGCCCATTTTACAGCGTATCACAGCCTCGCCCATTTTACAGCGTATCACAGCCTCGCCCGTTTTACAACGTATCACAGCCTCGCCCGTTTTACAGCGTATCAGAGCCTCGCCCTTTTTACAGCGTATCACAGCCTCGCCAATTTTACAGCGTATCGCAGCCTCGCCTGTTTTACAGCTTATCACAGGCTCGCCTGTTTTACAGCGTAACAGAGCCTCGCTTGTTTTAGAGCCTATCCCAGCCTCGCCCGTTTTACAGCGTACCACAACCTCGCCCATTTTACAGGGTATCGCAGCCTCGCCCGTTTTACAGCTTATCACAGCCTCGCCCGATTTACAGCGTATCACAGCCTCGCCAGTTTTACAGCGTATCACAGCCTCGCCCGTTTTACAGCGTATCACAGCCTCGCCCATTTTACAGCTTATAACAGCCTCGCCCGTTTTTCAGCGTATCACAGCCTCGCCCGTTTTAAAGCGTATCAAAGCCTCGCCCGTTGTACAGCATATCCCAGCCTCGCCCATTTTACAGCATATCACAGCCTCGCCCGTTTTACAGCGCATCACAGCCTCGCCCTTTTTACAGCGTATCGCAGCCTCGCCCTTTTTATAGAAAATCACAGCCTCGCTTGTTTTAGAGCATATCCCAGCCTCGCCCATTTTACAGCGTATCACAGCCTCGCCCATTTTACAGCGTATCACAGCCTCGCCCGTTTTAAAGCGTATCACAGCCTCGCCCGTTTTACAGTGTATCACAGCTTTGCCCATTTTACAGCGTATCACAGCCTCGCCCGTTTGACAGCGTATCACAGCCTCGCCGATTTTACATCGTATCACAGTCTCGCCCTTTTTACAGCGTAGCCCAGCCTCATCTGTTTTACAGCGTATCACAGCCTCGCCTGTTTTACAGAGTATCACAGCCTCGCCCGTTTTACAACTTATCACAGCCTCTCCCATTTTACAGCGTAACACAGCCTCACCCTTTTTACAGCATATCACAGCCTCGCCCGTTTTACAGCGTATCACAGCCTCGCCACTTTTACAGCGTATCACACAGCCTGGCCCATTTAATATATCCCCGCCTCACCCGTTTTATAGCATATCACAGCCTCGCCCCTTTTACAGCGTATCACAGCCTCGCCCCTTTTGCAGCGTATCACAGCCTCGCCCGTTTTACAGCGTATCACAGCCTCGCCCCTTTTGCAGCGTATCACAGCCTCGCCCCTTTTACAGCGTTTCACAGCCTCGCCCCTTTTGCAGCGTATCACAGCCTCACCCGTTTTATAGCATATCACAGCCTCGCCCCTTTTACAGCGTATCACAGCCTCGCCCCTTTTGCAGCGTATCACAGCCTCGCCTGTTTTACAGCATATCACAGCCTCGCCCGTTTTACAGCCTATCACAGCCTTGCCCGTTTTACAGCGTATCACAGCCTCGCCCTTTTCACAGCGCATCATAGCCTCGCCCGTTTTACAGCGTATCACAGCTTTGCCCATTTTACAGCGTATCACAGCCTCGCCCGTTTTACAGCGTATCACAGCCTCGCCCTTTTTACTGCTTATCACAGCCTCGCCCGTTTTACAGCGTATCACAGCCTCGCCCATTTTACAGCGTATCACAGCCTCGACCATTTTACAGCGTATCCCAGCCTCGCCCATTTTACAGCTTATCACAGCCTCGCCCGTTGTACAGCCTATCACAGCCTCGCCCGTGTTATAGCGTATCACAGCCTCGCCCATTTTACAGCGTATCACAGCCTCGACCATTTTACAGCGTATCCCAGCCTCGCCAGTTTTACAGGGTATCGCAGCCTCGCCCATTTTACAGCGTATCCCAGCCTCGCCAGTTTTGCAGCGTATCACAGCCTCGCCCATTTTACAGCGTGTCACAGACTCGCCCATTTTACAGCATATCACAGCCTCGCCCGTTTTACAGCGTATCGCAGCCTCGCCCGTTTTACAGCGTATCACAGCCTCGACCATTTTACAGCGTATCCCAGCCTCGCCAGTTTTACAGGGTATCGCAGCCTCGCCCATTTTACAGCGTATCCCAGCCTCGCCAGTTTTGCAGCGTATCACAGCCTCGCCCGTTTTACAGCGTGTCACAGACTCGCCCATTTTACAGCATATCACAGCCTCGCCCGTTTTACAGCGTATCGCAGCCTCGCCCGTTTTACAGCGTATCCCAGCCTTGCCCATTTTAAAGCGTATCCGAGCCTCGCCCGTTTTACAGCGTATCAAGGCCGCGCCCGTTGTACAGCATATCCCAGCCTCGCCCGTTTTACAGCGTATCACAGACTCGCCCGTTTTTCAGCGGATCACAGCCTCGACCGTTTTACAGCGTATCACAGCCTCGCCCGTTTTACAGCGTGTCACAGCCTCGCCCGTTTTACAGCGTGTCACAGCCTCGCCCGTTTTACAGCGTATCACAGCCTCGCCCATTTTACAACGTATCACAGCCTCGCCCGTTTGACAGCGTATCACAGCCTCACCCGTTTGACAGCATATCACAGCCTCGCCCATTTTACAGCATATCACAGGCTCGCCCATTTTACAGCGTATCGCAGCCTCGCCCGTTTTACAGGGTATCGCAGCCTCGCCCATTTTACAGCCTATCACAGCCTCGCCCGTTTTACAGCGTATCACATCCTCTCCCGTTTTACAGCATATCACAGCCTCGCCCTTTTTACTGCTTATCACAGCCTCGCCCGTTTTACAGCGCATCACAGCCTCGCCCATTTTACAGCGTATAACAGCCTCGCCCGTTTTACAGCGTATCCCAGCCTTGCCCATTTTAAGGCGTATCCCAGCCTCGCCCGTTTTACATTGTATCAATGCCGTGCCCGTTGTACAGCATATCCCAGCCTCGCCCGTTTTACAGCGTATCACATCCTCTCCCGTTTTACAGCGTATCCCAGCCTCGCCCGTTTTACAGTGTATCACAGCCTCGCCCGTTTTACAGCGTATCGCAGCCTCGCCCGTTATACAGCGTATCCCAGCCTCGCCCATTTTACAGCGCATCACAGCCTCACCCGTTTTACAGCGTATCACAGCCTCGCCCGTTTTACAGCGTATCACAGCCTTGCCCGTTTTACAGCGTGTCACAGCCTCGCCCATTTTACAGCGTATCACAGCCTCGCCCATTTTACAGCGTATCACAGCCTCGCCCATTTTACAGTGTATTGCAGCCTCGCCTGTTTTACAGCGTATCGCAGCCGCGCCTGTTTTACAGCTTATCACAGGCTCGCCTGTTTTACAGCGTAACACAGCCTCGCTTGTTTTAGAGCATATCCCAGCCTCGTCCGTTTTACAGCGCATCACAGCCTCACCCATTTTACAGCGTATCACAGCCTCGCCCATTTTACAGCGTATAACAGCCTCGCCCGTTTTACAGCCTATCCCAGCCTCGCCCATTTTAAAGCGTATCCCAGCCTCGCCCGTTTTACAGCGTATCAAAGCCGCGCCCGTTGTACAGCATATCCCAGCCTCGCCCGTTTTACAGCGTATCACAGCCTCGCCTGTTTTTCCGCGTGTCACAGCCTCGCCCGTTTCACAGCGTGTCACAGCCTCGCCCGTTTTACAGCGTATCACTGCCTCGCCCGTTTTACAGCCTATCACAGCCTCGCCCGTTTTACAGCGTATTACATCCTCTCCTGTTTTACAGCGGATCACAGCCTCGCCCATTTTACAGCGCATCACAGCCTCGCCCGCTTTACAGCGCATCACAGCCTCGCCCGTTTTACAGCGTATCAAAGCCGCGCCCGTTGTACAGCATATCCCAGCCTCGCCCGTTTTACAGCGTATCACATACTCTCCCGTTTTACAGCGTATCCCAGCCTCGCACGTATTACAGCGTATCACAGCCTCGCCCGTCTTTCAGCGTATCACAGCCTCGCCCGTTTTACAGCGTATCACAGCCTTGCCCATTTTACATCGTTTCACAGCCTCGCCCGTTTTACAGCGTACCACAGCCTCACCCTCTTTACAGCGTATCACAGCCGCGCCCGTTTTAAAGCGTATCCCAGCCTCGCCCGTTTTACAGCGTATCACATCGTCTCCCGTTTTACAGCGTATCCCAGCCTCGCCCGTTTTACTGCGTTTCACAGGCTCGCCTGTTTTACAGGGTATCGCAGCCTCGCCCGTTTTACAGCGAATCACAGCCTCGCCAGTTTTACAGCGTATCACAGCCTCGCCCGTTTTACAGCTCAGCCCTGTCTCGCCCATTTTACAGCGTATCCCAGCCTCGCCAATTTTACAGCGTATCCCAGCCTCGCCCGTTTTACAGCGTATCACAGCCTCACCCGTTTTACAGCGTATCACAGCCTCGCCCGTTTTACAGCGTATCCCAGCCTCTCCCGTTTTACAGCACATCACAGCCTCGCCCGTTTTACAGCGTATCACAGCCTCGCCCGTTTTACAGCGTATCACAGCGTCGTCCGTTTTACAGCTTATCACAGCCTCGCCAGTTTTACAGCGTATCACAGCCTCGCCCGTTTTACAGCGTATCACAGCCTCGCCCGTTTTACAGCGTATCACAGCCTTGCCCGTTTTAAGGCGTATCCCAGCCTCGCCCGTTTTACAGCGTATCACATCCTCTCCCGTTTTACAGCGTATCCCAGCCTCGCCCGTTTTACAGTGTATCACAGCCTCGCCTGTTTTTCAGCGTATCACAGCCTCGCCCGTTTTACAGCGTATCACAGCCTCGCCCGTTTTACAGCGTATCACAGCCTCGCCCATTATACAGCGCGTCACAGCCTCGCCTGTTTTACAGCGTATCACAGCCTCGCCCGTTTTACATCGTATCACAGCCTTGCCCGTTTTACGGCGTATCACAGCCTCGCCTGTTTTACAGCGTATCACAGCCTCGCCCTTTTTACAGCGTGTCACAGCCTCGCCCGTTTTACAGTGTATCACAGCCTCGCCCATTTTAAAGCCTATCACAGCCTCGCCCGTTTACAGTGTATCAAAGCCTCGCCCTTTTTACAGCGTATCGCAGCCTCGCCCGTTTTACAGCATATCACAGCTTCGCCCGTTTTACAGCGTATCACAGCCTCGCCCGTTTTAAAGCGTATCCAAGCCTCGCCAGTTTTGCAGCGTATCAAAGCCTCGCCCGTTGTACAGCGTATCCCAGCCTCGCCCATTCTACAGCGTATCCCAGCCTCGCCCGTTTTACAGCGTATCACATCCTCTCCCGTTTTACAGCGTATCCCAGCCTCGCCCGTTTTACAGCGTATCACAGCCTCGCCCGTTTGACAGCGTATCACAGCCTCGCCCTTATTACAGCGTATCGCAGCCTCGCCCGTTTTACAGCGTATCGCAGCCTCGCCCATTTTACAGCATATCACAGCCTCGCCCATTTTACAGCGTATCGCAGTCTCGCCCGTTTTACAGCGTATCACAGCCTCGCCCGTTTTAAAGCGTATCCCAGCCTCGCCCGTTTTACAGCGTATCAAGGCTGCGCCCGTTGTACAGCATATCCCAGCCTCGCCCGTTTTACAGCGTATCACAGCCTCGCTCATTTTGCATCGTGCCACAGTCTCGCCTGTTTTACAGCGTGTCACAGCCTCGCCCGTTTGACAGCGTATCACAGCCTCGCCCTTTTTACAGCGTATCGCAGCCTCGCCCATTTTACAGCGTATCGCTGCCTCGCCCGTTACACAGTGTATCACAGCCTCGCCCATTTTACAGCCTATCACAGCCTCGCCCGTTTTACAGCGTATCACATCCTCTCCCGTTTTACAGCGTATCCCAGCCTCGCCCTTTTTACAGCTTATCACAGCCTCGCCCGTTTTACAGCGTATCACAGCCTCGCCCGTTTTACAGCGCATCACAGCCTCGCCCGATTTGCAGCGTATCACATCCTCTCCTGTTTTACAGCGTATCCCAGCCTCGCCCGTTTTACAGCGTATCCCAGCCTCGCCCGTTTTGCAGCGTATCAAAGCCTCTCCCGTTGTACAGCGTATCCCAGCCTCGCCCATTTTACAGCGTATCCCAGCCTCGCCCGTTTTGCAGCGTATCACATCCTCTCCTGTTTTACAGCGTATCCCAGCCTCGCCCGTTTTACAGCGTATCACAGCCTCGCCCGTTTTACAGCGCATCACAGCCTCACCCGTTTTACAGCGTATCACAGCCTCGCCCGTTTTACAGCGTATCACAGCCTCGCCCGTTTTACAGCATATCACAGCCTCGCCCGTTTTACAGCGTATCACAGCCTCGCCAGTTTTGCAGCGTATCACAGCCTCGCCCGTTTTACAGCGTGTCACAGACTCGACCATTTTACAGCATATCACAGCCTCGCCCGTTTGACAGCGTATCACAGCCTCGCCCGTTTGACAGCATATCACAGCCTCGCCCTTATTACAGCGTATCGCAGCCTCGCCCGTTTTACAGCGTATCGCAGCCTCGCCCATTTTACAGCATATCACAGCCTCGCCCATTTTACAGCGTATCGCAGTCTCGCCCGTTTTACAGCCTATCACAGCCTCGCCCGTTTTACAGCGTATCCCAGCCTCGCCCGTTTTAAAGCGTATCCCAGCCTCGCCCGTTTTACAGCGTATCAAAGCCGCGCCCGTTGTACAGCATATCCCAGCCTCGCCCGTTTTACAGCGTATCACATACTCTCCCGTTTTACAGCGTATCCCAGCCTCGCACGTATTACAGCGTATCACAGCCTCGCCCGTTTTTCAGCGTATCACAGCCTTGCCCGTTTTACAGCGTATCACAGCCTTGCCCATTTTACATCGTTTCACAGCCTCGCCCGTTTTACAGCGTACCACAGCCTCACCCTCTTTACAGCGTATCACAGCCGCGCCCGTTTTAAAGCGTATCCCAGCCTCGCCCGTTTTACAGCGTATCACATCGTCTCCCGTTTTACAGCGTATCCCAGCCTCGCCCGTTTTACTGCGTTTCACAGGCTCGCCTGTTTTACAGGGTATCGCAGCCTCGCCCGTTTTACAGCGAATCACAGCCTCGCCAGTTTTACAGCGTATCACAGCCTCGCCCGTTTCACAGCTCAGCCCTGTCTCGCCCATTTTACAGCGTATCCCAGCCTCGCCCATTTTACAGCGTATCCCAGCCTCGCCCGTTTTACAGCGTATCACAGCCTCACCCGTTTTACAGCGTATCACAGCCTCGCCCGTTTTACAGCGTATCCCAGCCTCTCCCGTTTTACAGCACATCACAGCCTCGCCCGTTTTACAGCGTATCACAGCCTCGCCCGTTTTACAGCGTATCACAGCGTCGTCCGTTTTACAGCTTATCACAGCCTCGCCAGTTTTACAGCGTATCACAGCCTCGCCCCTTTTACAGCGTATCACAGCCTCGCCCGTTTTACAGCGTATCACAGCCTCGCCCGTTTTACAGCGTATCACAGCCTTGCCCGTTTTAAGGCGTATCCCAGCCTCGCCCGTTTTACAGCGTATCACATCCTCTCCCGTTTTACAGCGTATCCCAGCCTCGCCCGTTTTACAGTGTATCACAGCCTCGCCTGTTTTTCAGCGTATCACAGCCTCGCCCGTTTTACAGCGTATCACAGCCTCGCCCGTTTTACAGCGTATCACAGCCTCGCCCATTATACAGCGCGTCACAGCCTCGCCTGTTTTACAGCGTATCACAGCCTCGCCCGTTTTACATCGTATCACAGCCTTGCCCGTTTTACGGCGTATCACAGCCTCGCCTGTTTTACAGCGTATCACAGCCTCGCCCGTTTTACAGCGTGTCACAGCCTCGCCCGTTTTACAGCGTATCGCAGCCTCGCCCATTTTACAGCGTATCGCAGCCTCGCCCGTTTTACAGTGTATCACAGCCTCGCCCATTTTAAAGCCTATCACAGCCTCGCCCGTTTACAGTGTATCAAAGCCTCGCCCTTTTTACAGCGTATCGCAGCCTCGCCCGTTTTACAGCATATCACAGCTTCGCTCGTTTTACAGCGTATCACAGCCTCGCCCGTTTTACAGCGCATCACAGCCTCGCCCGTTTTAAAGCGTATCCAAGCCTCGCCAGTTTTACAGCGTATCAAAGCCTCGCCCGTTGTACAGCGTATCCCAGCCTCGCCCATTCTACAGCGTATCCCAGCCTCGCCCGTTTTACAGCGTATCACATCCTCTCCCGTTTTACAGCGTATCCCAGCCTCGCCCGTTTTACAGCGTATCACAGCCTCGCCCGTTTGACAGCGTATCACAGCCTCGCCTTTATTACAGCGTATCGCAGCCTCGCCCGTTTTACAGCGTATCGCAGCCTCGCCCATTTTACAGCATATCACAGCCTCGCCCATTTTACAGCGTATCGCAGTCTCGCCCGTTTTACAGCGTATCACAGCCTCGCCCGTTTTACAGCGTATCCCAGCCTCGCCCGTTTTAAAGCGTATCCCAGCCTCGCCCGTTTTACAGCGTATCAAGGCTGCGCCCGTTGTACAGCATATCCCAGCCTCGCCCGTTTTACAGCGTATCACAGCCTCGCCCGTTTTACAGCGTATCACCGCCTCGCTCATTTTGCATCGTGCCACAGTCTCGCCTGTTTTACAGCGTGTCACAGCCTCGCCCGTTTGACAGCGTATCACAGCCTCGCCCTTTTTACAGCGTATCGCAGCCTCGCCCATTTTACAGCGTATCGCTGCCTCGCCCGTTACACAGTGTATCACAGCCTCGCCCATTTTACAGCCTATCACAGCCTCGCCCGTTTTACAGCGTATCGCTGCCTCGCCCGTTTTACAGCGTATCGCTGCCTCGCCCGTTACACAGTGTATCACAGCCTCGCCCATTTTACAGCCTATCACAGCCTCGCCCGTTTTACAGCGTATCACATCCTCTCCCGTTTTACAGCGTATCCCAGCCTCGCCCTTTTTACAGCTTATCACAGCCTCGCCCGTTTTACAGCATATCACAGCCTCGCCCGTTTTACAGCGTATCACAGCCTCGCCCGTTTTACAGCGCATCACAGCCTCGCCCGTTTTAAAGCGTATCCCAGCCTCGCCAGTGTTACAGCGTATCAAAGCCTCTCCCGTTGTACAGCGTATCCCAGCCTCGCCCATTTTACAGCGTATCCCAGCCTCGCCCGTTTTGCAGCGTATCACATCCTCTCCTGTTTTACAGCGTATCCCAGCCTCGCCCGTTTTACAGCGTATCACAGCCTCGCCCGTTTTACAGCGCATCACAGCCTCACCCGTTTTACAGCGTATCACAGCCTCGCCCGTTTTACAGCTTATCACAGCCTCGCCCGTTTTACAGCATATCACAGCCTCGCCCGTTTTACAGCGTATCACAGCCTCGCCTGTTTTACAGCGTATCACAGCCTCGCCCGTTTTACAGCGTGTCACAGCCTCGCCCGTTTTACAGCGTATCGCAGCCTCGCCCATTTTACAGCGTATCGCAGCCTCGCCCGTTTTACAGTGTATCACAGCCTCGCCCATTTTAAAGCCTATCACAGCCTCGCACGTTTACAGTGTATCAAAGCCTCGCCCTTTTTACAGCGTATCGCAGCCTCGCCCGTTTTACAGCATATCACAGCTTCGCCCGTTTTACAGCGTATCACAGCCTCGCCCGTTTTACAGCGCATCACAGCCTCGCCCGTTTTAAAGCGTATCCAAGCCTCGCCAGTTTTACAGCGTATCAAAGCCTCGCCCGTTGTACAGCGTATCCCAGCCTCGCCCGTTCTACAGCGTATCCCAGCCTCGCCCGTTTTACAGCGTATCACATCCTCTCCCGTTTTACAGCGTATCCCAGCCTCGCCCGTTTTACAGCGTATCACAGCCTCGCCCGTTTGACAGCATATCACAGCCTCGCCCTTATTACAGCGTATCGCAGCCTCGCCCGTTTTACAGCGTATCGCAGCCTCGCCCATTTTACAGCATATCACAGCCTCGCCCATTTTACAGCGTATCGCAGTCTCGCCCGTTTTACAGCGTACCACAGCCTCGCCCGTTTTACAGCGTATCCCAGCCTCGCCCGTTTTAAAGCGTATCCCAGCCTCGCCCGTTTTACAGCGTATCAAGGCTGCGCCCGTTGTACAGCATATCCCAGCCTCGCCCGTTTTACAGCGTATCACAGCCTCGCCCGTTTTACAGCGTATCACAGCCTCGCTCATTTTGCATCGTGCCACAGTCTCGCCTGTTTTACAGCGTGTCACAGCCTCGCCCATTTTACAGCCTATCACAGCCTCGCCCGTTTTACAGCGTATCACATCCTCTCCCGTTTTACAGCGTATCCCAGCCTCGCCCGTTTTACAGCGTATCACATCCTCTCCCGTTTTACAGCGTATCCCAGCCTCGCCCTTTTTACAGCGTATCACAGCCTCGCCCGTTTTACAGCATATCACAGCCTCGCCCGTTTTACAGCGTATCACAGCCTCGCCCGTTTTACAGCGCATCACAGCCTCGCCCGTTTTAAAGCGTATCCCAGCCTCGCCAGTGTTACAGCGTATCAAAGCCTCTCCCGTTGTACAGCGTATCCCAGCCTCGCCCATTTTACAGCGTATCCCAGCCTCGCCCGTTTTGCAGCGTATCACATCCTCTCCTGTTTTACAGCGTATCCCAGCCTCGCCCGTTTTACAGCATATCACAGCCTCGCCCGTTTTACAGCGCATCACAGCCTCACCCGTTTTACAGCGTATCACAGCCTCGCCCGTTTTACAGCGTATCACAGCCTCGCCCGTTTTACAGCATATCACAGCCTCGCCCGTTTTACAGCGTATCACAGCCTCGCCAGTTTTGCAGCGTATCACAGCCTCGCCCGTTTTACAGCGTGTCACAGACTCGCCCATTTTACAGCATATCACAGCCTCGCCCGTTTGACAGCGTATCACAGCCTCGCCCTTATTACAGCGTATCGCAGCCTCGCCCGTTTTACACCGTATCGCAGCCTCGCCCATTTTACAGCATATCACAGCCTCGCCCGTTTTACAGCGTATCCCAGCCTCGCCCGTTTTAAAGCGTATCCCAGCCTCGCCCGTTTTACAGCGTATCAAGGCCGCGCCCGTTGTACAGCATATCCCAGCCTCGCCCGTTTTACAGCGTATCACAGCCTCGCCCTTTTTTCAGCGGATCACAGCCTCAACCGTTTTACAGCGTATCACAGCCTCGCCCGTTTTACAGCGTATCACAACCTCGCCCGTTTTACAGCGCATCACAGCCTCGCCCGTTTTACATCGTATCACAGCCTCGCCCGTTTTACAGCGTATCACAGCCTCGCCCGTTTTACAGCGTGTCACAGCCTCGCCTGTTTTACAGCGTGTCACAGCCTCGCCCGTTTTACAGCGTATCACAGCCTCGCCCATTTTACAACGTATCACAGCCTCGCCCGTTTGACAGCGTATCACAGCCTCGCCCAATTTACAGCGTATCACAGCCTCGCTCATTTTACAGCATATCACAGGCTCGCCCATTTTACAGCGTATCCCAGCCTCGCCCGTTTTACAGCGTATCACATCCTCTCCCGTTTTACAGCGTGTCACAGCCTCACCCGTTTTACAGCGTATCACAGCCTCGCCCGTTTTACAGCGTATCACAGCCTCGCCCTTTTTACAGCGTATCGCAGCCTCGCCCTTTTTACAGCGTATCACAGCCTCGCCCATTTTACAGCGTATCACAGCCTCGCCCTTTTTACAGTGTATCACAGCCTCACTTGTTTTAGAGCATATCCCAGCCTCGCCCGTTTTACAGCATTTCACAGCCTTGCCCATTTTACAGCGTATCCCAGCCTCGCCCATTTTACAGGTTATCACAGCTTCGCCCGTTTTACATCGTATCACAGCCTTGCCCGTATTACAGCGTATCACAGCCTCGCCCGTTTTACAGCGTATCACAGCCTCTCCCGTTTTTCAGCGTACCACAGCCTCGCCCTTTTTACAGCATATCACAGCCTCGCCCGTTTTACAGCGTATCACAGTCTGCCCCGTTTTACAGCGTATTACAGCCTCGCCCTTTTTACAGCGTATCCCAGCCTCGCCCATTTTACAGGTTATCACAGCTTCGCCCGTTTTACATCGTATCACAGCCTCCCCCGTTTTACAGCGTATCACAGCTGATGTAACAAAAGAGTCTCACACATCAGGGAACTTTAAAGTAAGCTTTAAGCAACTTATAATTAAACTATATACAAGAGCGCTCTTCACCATGCCTCTAGGTGAAGCCCTTTTACCATACTGAGCAGTTCAGTATTTATACTAGTCCAAACACAGGATGTTACGTATGCACAGGAAGTGATGTATGCACAGAGTTCACAGTTCACAGGAAGTGATGTGCACATAACTTCCCGGCAGTTATTATTATTATTATCACAACAGCCTCACCCGTTTTACAGCGTATCACAGTCTCGCCCGTTTTACAGCGTACCACAGCCTCGCCCTTTTTACAGCATATCACAGCCTCGTCCGTTTTACAGCGTATCACAGCCTCGCCCATTTTACAGCGTATCACAGCCTCACCCTTCTTTCAGGGTATCGCAGCCTCGCCCATTTTACAGCGTATCACAGCCTCACCCTTTTTACAGCGTATCGCAGCGTCGCCCGTTTTACAGCATATCACAGCCTCGCCCGTTTTACAGCGTATCACAGCCTCTCCCGTTTTACAGCGTACCACAGCCTCGCCCTTTTTACAGCGTACCACAGCCTCGCCCTTTTTACAGCATATCACAGCCTCGTCCGTTTTACAGCATATCACAGCCTCGCCAATTTTACAGCGTATCACAGCCTCGCCCGTTTTACAACGTAGCACAGCCTCCCCCGTTTTACAGCGTATCACAGCCTCGCCCATTTTACAGCGTATCACAACATCGCCCTTTTTACAGCATATCACAGCCTCGTCCGTTTTACAGCGTATCACAGCCTCGCCCATTTTACAGCGTATCACAGCCTCGCCTGTTGTGTATGTAATATGTGTGCTACTTTGAACCTATGGACAGGACTGCACTACTTGTTGGGCGTAGTGATACGCAGTACCACTCCTGGCCATAGGGGTATAAATAGTACTGTGGGTACTGATCCCCCTCAGTTCCCGCCTGTGGGCATGAAGTAAAGACCTATGTATAGTCCCTACCTCCAACCAGTAAAGACTTGTTTGAGTTATACGTTTAAGTCTTTGTGTTAATTGTTCAATACAATACACATACTTAACACTGGTGACGAGTCGGTTCGAACCCTGCGGCAGTTATTCCACGGCGGCTTCGTCCAAAGACAGGATGTTGAAGAGAGGTTCCAATCCTCAACACCCCACTGAAAACTGAAGGGCAGCAGAAATCCTGACAGCTTCCAGCGACTGGAAGCGACAGGCATTAGGACCCTGAAGCCTCCATAACCTCGTGGGTAAGCCAGAGCCCGGGAGGGCACGAGCGGGTAAGCCAGAGCCCGGGAGGGAGCGAGCAAGAGCCGCCGAGCGGGTGAGCCAGAGGCCGGGAGCCGCTTCAAGCGGGAGGCGCTTAGCGGGCCAGCGATCGCACCGGTGATAAGGGCTGAGAACCGTTTCGGGCGGGCGGCGCACCAGCGATCGCACAGGAGATAAGAGCCGCAGTCGGGCTGAAAGTCAGCGACGAGAAGCGCGGGAAAACCGCCATTGAAGTGGGCGGGGAGAGCGAGAAGCGCGGGAAAGCCGCCATTTTTCACGGGAAAACCGCTGGGGAAGAAGGCAGAAGCGGGAAAACCGCCATTTTGTGGGCGGAGGACGACGGCAAGAGCGGGAAGCCGCCATCTTGGATAACAGTAAAAAAAAAAAAATCTGAGAAATTGCAAATCTGATAAAGTACTACAATGCCTAAACACGGGAATATTAGCAACTTTGATAGTGACATCGAAGATTGGGCCATATATGTTGAACGAGTTAAAAATTATTGTAAGGCCAATAAAATTCGTGAGGCTGATAAAGCACTAACATTATTAAATTTAATGGGTGCGAAGACATACGGGCAATTGAAACACCTGTTATCACCAGATGAACCGGCGGATAAGACGTTCGATGAGATTGTTACTGTCCTGAAAGATCATCTAAACCCCACGCCGCTGATGCTAGCGGAACGATTTACATTTTATGACAGAAGGCAGCTACAGCATGAAAGCAATGCTGATTATTTGCTGGAATTGCGTAAATTAGCGAAATATTGCCAGTTTGGAACGGGACTGACAGAGGCACTTCGAGACAAATTTGTGTGTGGTTTATTTAAACAGGATACACAAAAGCGACTGCTCGAGGAGAATGAGCTGACGCTTGAGAAGGCGGTCACTATGGCAGCAGCACACGAAGCCGCAGCGAGAGGCACGGCAGTAATGCAGCTACGGTCACCGGAGCTCAGTGCACACAAATTGGGTGTGAGTTCTGGCAAATGTTATCGTTGTGGAAAGACAACGCATGATCAGAACCAGTGTTGGTTTAAAAACCAAGAATGTAGAACTTGTGGTAGGCTTGGACATATAGCTAGAGTATGCAGGTCAGGGAAGAAGACCAGCAACAAGAAGTCACCGCAAGGAAAATACGCAAAGGTACACAAGGTGACCGAACAGGAGTCCGATTCAGACGCTAGCAGTAATGAACTGGCTAGCTTAAGCTGTAATGAACTGGCTAGCTTAAGAGTACTCAACGCTGGTAAGGGTGCAGACCTCCAGACAATTTGGGTCACTCTTCAGATAGAAGGAGTCCAAGTAAAACTGGAATTGGACACTGGATCGGCATTGACGGTCATAAATAAGAAAGATTACGGAAAGTTATTCCAACATATTCCCCTACAGGATACGGGGATTATATTGGAAACATACACGGGGCAAAGAGTGTACCCCATCGGGAAAATAGAGGTTGCAGTGGTCCACAAGGGCGAAGACAGTCAAATAATGGACTTATATGTGATATCTGAAGGAGGTTCTCCACTACTAGGACGGGAGTGGATTAGGAAAATGAATATGGACTGGCATTTCCTACAAACAATAACGAGTGAGAACTCGGTGAAGATAGTCGGCCCAGACTCTGGAACGGATGATGGTAAGCCCAACTCAGGTGCAAAAGACAAAGTTTCAGCACAGAATTCCACTGAGCAACAACAACATAGTTTAACTGTGGATTCTGAGTCTGGCAAGTCTACTGATGTGCCCATTTCTGAGGGACACCGGGCTCGAACTCAACTCCATTTCAAACTACAACAGCAATTAGAACAAATGCTTCGCCGTTTTGAGCAAGAGTTGAATGCAACGAAAGAGTTCTTTGATATAGAGTTGGAGAATCTGGAAAGACAACAGAAGCAGCTGATGGAGAAAATGGAGCAGGAGCACACAAAACGTCTGATGTCAGAGGAGTTAACGGTCAGCCAACTCCTGCATATGCTGAAGGACAGGACTCTGAAATGGGAAAAACTTGAACACGAACTTCAATATTCAAACGAAAGGGGTTCGGAGCTCTCAAAGGTTATTGGAAGAGCTGAGGTGGCAACACAGACTGAGATGACTGCAACAGAGCAGCCCTTGGATGCCAAAAGTACGCTGACTCACGTCAACGTAGAACAACAGACCGCTGAAACAGCTGCTCCGGTAGAGGGATTGAATAGTCCGATCAATCAATCTCCAAAAGAAGTTGAAGTAGTAAAATCTCAAATGAGGTCATTAGTAAACGACTTGCTGAAAGCCCAGAAAAAGCTGGATGAAGAGGTACGCATGAAGAAGTCTCTTCAGGAAAGATGTCTGGACTTGGAACAAAAGCTGGCTAACGCCCAGCTGGGTATGGAGGAAATAGAAGACCCTCTCGCTGGCCTAGATCAGGACGACACCGAATATTACTATGTCCTGTCCTGCCCAACTTGTAACTTCGACTCCCACCATACAGAAATCATGGAGGAGCACCGAAAGTCTACGGAACATCGGGAGAAGGTGGCTCTACTACGGAAAAAGGAGGGAGAGAAGGAGGAACTGCGCATGCAGCTGGCAGCTGACAGTGGAGCCCAGAGAGTCTCCAAGAAGCAGAAAAGGAAAAGTCGAAACAGAAGATGACCCATCTGAACCATTATTACCTCTACCAGATCACACACGTGGTCCCTCCGAACGGAGCCAATTCAGTTCGGAAGTTCAAACTGTTAAATCCATGGAAGGACTATTGAATGAGTCACTCCAGCAACGTGAACCGACTCCACCACAGAGATTGAATCTGTGAACTGTTTTCCGCAGAGACTGAATCTGTGATCTGTTTTGACATGAAGTTATCTATGTATCTATGTTATTCTGTTATGTAAACCTGAAGTTATATATGTATATATGTTATTACGTTATGTTAAATGGGGAGATGACTGTAAAGCTAGGAAGGGAGGAATGTTGTGTATGTAATATGTGTGCTACTTTGAACCTATGGACAGGACTGCACTACTTGTTGGGCGTAGTGATACGCAGTACCACTCCTGGCCATAGGGGTATAAATAGTACTGTGGGTACTGATCCCCCTCAGTTCCCGCCTGTGGGCATGAAGTAAAGACCTATGTATAGTCCCTACCTCCAACCAGTAAAGACCTGTTTGAGTTATACGTTTAAGTCTTTGTGTTAATTGTTCAATACAATACACATACTTAACATCGCCCATTTACAGCATATCACAGCCTCGCCTGTTTTACACCGTATCACAGCCTCGCTTGTTTTAGAGCATATCCCAGCCTCGCCCGTTTTACAGCATATCACAGCATCGCCCATTTTACAGCGTATCACAGCCTTGCCCGTTTTACAGCGTATCACAGCTGATGTAACAAAAGAGTCTCACACATCAAGGAACTTTAAAGTAAGCTTTAAGCAACTTATAATTAAACTATATACAAGAGCGGTCTTCACCATGCCTCTAGGTGAAGCCCTTTTACCATACTGAGCAGTTCAGTATTTATACTAGTCCAAACACAGGAAGTTGCGTATGCACAGGAAGTGATGTATGCACAGAGTTCACAGTTCACAGTAAGTGATGTGCACATAACTTCCCGGAAGTTATTATTATCACAACAGCCTCACCCGTTTTACAGCGTATCACAGTCTCGCCCGTTTTACAGCGTACCACAGCCTCGCCCTTTTTACAGCATATCACAGCCTCGTCCGTTTTACAGCGTATCACAGCCTCGCCCATTTTACAGCGTATCACAGCCTCACCCTTTTTTCAGCGTATCGCAGCCTCGCCCATTTTACAGCGTATCACAGCCTCACCCTTTTTACAGTGTATCACAGCCTCGCTTGTTTTAGAGCATATCGCAGCCTCGCCCGTTTTGCAGCGTATCACAGCCCCGCCCGTTTTACAGCCTCGCCCGTTTTACAGCATATCACAGCCTCGCCCGTTTTACAGCGTATCAAAGCCTCGCCCATTTTACATCGTATCACAGCCTCGCTCGTTTTACAGCGTATCGCAGCCTCGCCCGTTTTACAGCGTATCACAGCCTTGCCTGTTTTACAGCATGTCACAGCCTCGCCCATTTTACAGCGTATCACAGCCTCTCCCGTTTTACAGCGTACCACAGCCTCGCCCTTTTTACAGCATATCACAGCCTCGTCCGTTGTACAGCATATCACAGCCCCGCCCATTTTACAGCGTATCACAGCCTCGCCCGTTTTACAGCGTATCACAGCCTTGCCTGTTTTACAGCATGTCACAGCCTCGCCCATTTTACAGCGTATCACAGCCTCTCCCGTTTTACAGCGTACCACAGCCTCGCCCTTTTTACAGCATATCACAGCCTCGTCCGTGGTACAGCGTATCACAGCCTCGCCCATTTTACAGCGTATCACAGCCTCGCCCGTTTTACAGCGTATCACAGCCTCGCACTTTTTACAGCGTATCACAGCCTCGCCCATTTTACAGCGTATCACATCCTCTCCCGTTTTACAGCGTATCCCAGCCTCGCCCGTTTTACAGCGTATCAAAGCCTCGCCCGTTGTACAGCGTACCCCAGCCTCGCCCGTTTTACAGTGTATCGCAGCCTCGCCCGTTTTACAGCATATCACAGCCTCGCCCATTTTACAGCGTATCACAGCCTCGCCCGTTTTACAGCGTACCACAGCCTCGCCCTTTTTACAGCATATCACAGCCTCGTCCGTTTTACAGCATATCACAGCCTCGCCCATTTTACAGCGTATCACAGCCTCGCCCGTTTTACAGCGTAGCACAGCCTCCCCCGTTTTACAGCGTAACACAGCCTCGCCCATTTTACAGCGTATCACAACATCGCCCTTTTTACAGCATATCACAGCCTCGTCCGTTTTACAGCGTATCACAGCCTCGCCCATTTTACAGCGTATCACAGCCTCGCCCATTTACAGCATATCACAGCCTCGCCCGTTTTACACCGTATCACAGCCTCGCTTGTTTTAGAGCATATCCCAGCCTCGCCCGTTTTATAGCATATCACAGCATCGCCCATTTTACAGCGTATCCCAGCCTCGCCCATTTTACAGGTTATCACAGCTTCGTCCGTTTTACATCGTATCACAGCCTTGCCCGTTTTACAGCGTATCACAGCTGATGTAACAAAAGAGTCTCACACATCAAGGAACTTTAAAGTAAGCTTTAAGCAACTTATAATTAAACTATATACAAGAGCGGTCTTCACCATGCCTCTAGGTGAAGCCCTTTTACCATACTGAGCAGTTCAGTATTTATACTAGTCCAAACACAGGAAGTTGCGTATGCACAGGAAGTGATGTATGCACAGAGTTCACAGTTCACAGTAAGTGATGTGCACATAACTTCCCGGAAGTTATTATTATCACAACAGCCTCACCCGTTTTACAGCGTATCACAGTCTCGCCCGTTTTACAGCGTACCACAGCCTCGCCCTTTTTACAGCATATCACAGCCTCGTCCGTTTTACAGCGTATCACAGCCTCGCCCATTTTACAGCGTATCACAGCCTCACCCTTTTTTCAGCGTATCGCAGCCTCGCCCATTTTACAGCGTATCACAGCCTCACCCTTTTTACAGTGTATCACAGCCTCGCTTGTTTTAGAGCATATCGCAGCCTCGCCAGTTTTGCAGCGTATCACAGCCCCGCCCGTTTTACAGCCTCGCCCGTTTTACAGCATATCACAGCCTCGCCCGTTTTACAGCGTATCAAAGCCTCGCCCATTTTACATCGTATCACAGCCTCGCTCGTTTTACAGCGTATCGCAGCCTCGCCCGTTTTACAGCGTATCACAGCCTTGCCTGTTTTACAGCATGTCACAGCCTCGCCCATTTTACAGCGTATCACACCCTCTCCCGTTTTACAGCGTACCACAGCCTCGCCCTTTTTACAGCATATCACAGCCTCGTCCGTTGTACAGCATATCACAGCCTCGCCCATTTTACAGCGTATCACAGCCTCGCCCGTTTTACAGCGTATCACAGCCTTGCCTGTTTTACAGCATGTCACAGCCTCGCCCATTTTACAGCGTATCACAGCCTCTCCCGTTTTACAGCGTACCACAGCCTCGCCCTTTTTACAGCATATCACAGCCTCGTCCGTGGTACAGCGTATCACAGCCTCGCCCATTTTACAGCGTATCACAGCCTCGCCCGTTTTACAGCGTATCACAGCCTCGCACTTTTTACAGCGTATCACAGCCTCGCCCATTTTACAGCGTATCACATCCCCTCCCGTTTTACAGCGTATCCCAGCCTCGCCCGTTTTACAGCGTATCAAAGCCTCGCCCGTTGTACAGCGTACCCCAGCCTCGCCCGTTTTACAGTGTATCGCAGCCTCGCCCGTTTTACAGCTTATCACAGCCTCGCCCATTTACAGCGTATCCCAGCCTCGCCCATATTACAGGGTATCGCAGCCTCGCCCGTTTTACAGTGTATCACAGCCTCGCCCGTTTTACAGCCTACCACTGTCTCGCCCATTTTACAGCGTATCACAGCCTCGCCAGTTTTACAGCGTATCACAGCCTCGCCCAATTTACAGCGTATCGCAGCCTCGCCCTTTTTATGGCGTATCACAGCCTCGCCCATTTTACAGCGTATCACAGCCTCGCCCTATTTTAGAGCATATCCCAGCCTCGCCAGTTTTACTGCGTATCACAGCCTCGCCCAATTTACAGCGTATCGCAGCCTCGCCCTTTTTACGGCGTATCACAGCCTCGCCCATTTTACAGCGTATCACAGCCTCGCCCTGTTTTAGAGCATATCCCAGCCTCGCCCGTTTTACAGCGTATCCCAGCCTCGCCCATTTTACAGGTTATCACATTTCGCCCGTTTTACATCGTATCTAAAGCCTCGCCCTTTTTACAGCGTATCACAGCCTCGCCCGTTTTACAGTGTATCACAGCCTCGCCCGTTTGACAGCGTATCACAGCCTCGCCCTTTTTACAGCGTATCGCAGCCTCGCCCGTTTTACAGCGTATCGCAGCCTCGCCCGTTTTAAAGCGTATCCCAGCCTCGCCCGTTTTACAGCGTATCAAAGCCTCGCCCGTTGTACAGCGTATCCCAGCCTCGCCCGTTTTACAGAGTATCCCAGCCTTGCCCGTTTTACAGCACATCACAGCCTCGCCCGTTTTACAGCGTATCCCAGCCTCGCCCGTTATACAGCGTTTTACAGCATATCACAACCTCGCCCGTTTTACAGCGTATCACAGCCTCGCCCGTTTTACAGCGTATCACAGCCTCGCCCGTTTTACAGCGTATCACAGCCTCGCCCGTTTTACAGCACATCACAGCCTCGCCCGTTTTACAGCGTATCACAGCCTCGCCTGTTTTACAGCGTATCACAACCTCGCCCGTTTTACAGCGTATCACAGCCTCGCCCGTTTTACAGCGTATCACAGCCTCGCCCGTTTTACAGCGTATCACAGCCTCGCCCGTCTTACAGCGTATCACAGCCTCACCCGTCTTGCAGCGTATCACAGCCTCGCCAGTTTTGCAGCGTATCACAGCCTCGCCCGTTTTACAGCGTGTCACAGCCTCGCCCGTTTTACAGCGTTTCACAGCCTCGCCCGTTTTACAGGGTATCACAGCCTCGCCCTTTTTACAGTGTATCACAGCCTCGCTTGTTTTAGAGCATATCCCAGCCTCGCCCGTTTTACAGCGTATCCCAGCCTCGCCCGTTTTACAGCGTATCACAGCCCCGCCCGTTTTACAGCCTCGCCCGTTTAACAGCGTATCACAGCCTCGCCAGTTTTACAGCGTATCACAGCCTCGCCCGTTCTACAGCGTATCACAGCCTCGTCCGTTTTACAGCGTATCACAGCCATTCCCTTTTTACCGCGTATCGCAGCCTCGCCCGTTTTACAGCGTATCACAGGCTCGCCTGTTTTACAGTGTAACACAGCCTCGCTTGTTTTAGAGCATATCCCAGCCTCGCCCGTTTTACAGCGTATCACAGCCTCGCCCATTTTACAGCGTATACCAGCCTCGTCCGTTTGACAGCGTATCCCAGCCTCGCCCGTTTTGCAGCAGATCACAGGCTCGCCTGTTTTACAGGGTATCGCAGCCTCGCCCGTTTTACAGCGTATCACAGCCTCGCCCATTTTACAGCATATCCCAGCCTCGCCCGTTTTACAGCGTATCCCAGCCTCGCCCGTTTTACAGCGTATCGCAGCCTCACCCGTTTTACAGCGTATCACAGCCTCGTCCATTTTACAGCGTATCGCAGCCTCGCCTGTTTTACAGCTTATCACAGCCTCGCTTGTTTTAGAGCATATCCCAGCCTCGCCCGTTTTACAGCGTATCACAGCCGCGCCCATTTTACAGCGTATCCCAGCCTCGCCCGTTTTGCAGCTTATCACAGCCCCGCCCTTTTTACAGCGTCTCGCAGCCTCGCCCGTTATGCAGAATATCAGAGCCTCGTCCGTTTTACAGCGTATCACAGCCTCGTCCGTTTTACAGCGTATCACAGCCTTGCCCTTTTTACAGCGTATCGCAGCCTCGCCCGTTTTACAGTGTGTCACAGGCTCGCCTGTTTTACAGCGTAACACAGCCTCGCTTGTTTTAGAGCATATCCCAGCCTCGCCCGTTTTACAGGGTATCGCAGCCTCGCCCATTTTACAGTGTATCATAGCCTCGCCCATTTTACAGCGTATCACAGCCTCGCCCGTTTTACAGCGTATCACAGCCTCGCCCGTTTTACAGCGTATCACAGCCTCGCCCATTTTACAGCATATCCCAGCCTCGCCCTTTATACAGCGTATCCCAGCCTCGCCCCTTTTACAGCGTATCACAGCCTCGCCCCTTTTACAGCGTATCACAGCCTCGCCCATTTTACAGCGTATCCCAGCCTCGCCCGTTTTACAGGTATCGCAGCCTCGCCCGTTTTACAGTGTATCGCAGCCTCGCCCGTTATACGGCCTATCACAGCCTCGCCCATTTTACAGTGTATCACAGCCTCGCCGGTTTTACAGCATATCACAGCCTCGCCCATTTTACAGCGTATCACAGCCTCGCCTGTTTTACAGCGTATCACAGCCTCGCCCGTTTTACAGCGTATCACAGCCTTGCCCTTTTTACAGCGTATCGCAGCCTCGCCCTTTTTACACCATATCACAGCCTCGCCCATTTTACAGCATATCACACGCTCGCCCTTTTTACACTGTATCACAGCCTCGCTTGTTTTAGCGCATATCCCAGCCTCGCCCGCTTTACAGCGTATCACAGCCTCGCCCATTTTACAGCTTATCCCTGCCTTGCCCATTTTACAGGGTATCACAGTTTCGCCTGTTTTACATCGTATCACATCCTCTCCCGTTTTACAGCGTATCCCAGCCTCGACAGTTTTGCAGCGTATCACAGCCTCGCCCATTTTACAGCGTATCGCAGCCTCGCCTGTTTTACAGCTTATCACAGGCTCGCCTGTTTTACAGCGTAACACAGCCTCGCTTGTTTTAGAGCATATCCCAGCCTCGCCCGTTTTACAGCATATCACAGCCTCGCCCGTTTTACAACGTATCCCAGCCTCGCCCGTTTTACAGGGTATCGCAGCCTCGCCCGTTTTACAACTTATCGCAGCCTCGCCCTTTTTACAGCGTATCACAACCTCGCCCTTTTTACTGCTTATCACAGCCCTGCCCGTTTTACAGCGTATCACAGCCTCGCCCGTTTTACAGCATATCACAGCCTCGCCCGTTGTACAGCGAATACCAGCCTCGCCCATTTTACAGTGTATCAGAGCCTTGCCCATTTTACAGCGTATCACAGCCTCGCCCGTTTTACAGCGCATCTTAGCCTCGCCCGTTTTACAGCGTATCACAGCCTCGCCCGTTGTACAGCGTATCACAGCCTCGTCCGTTTTACAGCGTATCACAGCCTCGCCCATTTTACAGCGTATCACAGCCTCGCCCGTTTTACAGCGTATCACAGCCTCGCCCTTTTTACAGCGTATCGCAGCCTCGCCCTTTTTACAGCGTATCACAGCCTCGCCCATTTTACAGCGTATCACAGCCTCGCCCTTTTTACAGTGTATCACAGCCTCGCTTGTTTTAGAGCATATCCCAGCCTCGCCCGTTTTACAGCGTATCACAGCCTCGCCCTTTTTACAGCGTATCGCAGCCTCGCCCTTTTTACAGCGTATCACAGCCTCGCCCATTTTACAGCGTATCACAGCCTCGCCCTTTTTACAGTGTATCACAGCCTCGCTTGTTTTAGAGCATATCCCAGCCTCGCCCGTTTTACAGCGTATCCCAGCCTCGCCCATTTTACAGGGTATCACAGCTTCGCCCATTTTACATCTTGTCACAGCCTCGCCCGTTTTAGAGCATATCACAGCCTCACCCCTTTTACACCATATCACAGCCTCGCCCGTTTTACAGCGTATCACAAGCTCGCCCGTTTTAATGCTTTTCACAGCCTCACCCATTTTACAGCGTATAACAGCCTCGCCCGTTTTACAGCGTATCACAGCCTCACCCGTTTTACAGCGTATCACAGCCTCTCCCGTTTTACAGCGTAGCACAGCCTCTCCCAATTTACAGCGTAGCACAGCCTCTCCCTATTTACAGCGTAGCACAGCCTCGCCCGTTTTACAGCGTATCACAGCCTCGCCTGTTTTACAGTGTATCACAGCCTCACCCGTTTTACAGCGTATCACAGCCTCTCCTGTTTTACAGCGTATCACAATCTCGCCCGTTTTACAGCGTATCACAGCCTCGCCCGTTTTACAGCGTATCGCAGCCTCGCCCATTTTACAACTTATCACAGCCTCGTCTGTTTTACAGCTTTTCCCAGCCTCGCCCGTTTTACAGCGTATCACAGCCTCACCCGTTTTACAGCGTATCACAGCCTCTTCTGTTTCAGAGCGTATCACAGCCTTGCCCGTTTTACAGCGTATCACAGCCTCTTCTGTTTCAGAGCGTATCACAGCCTCGCCCGTTTTACAGCGTATCACAGCCTCTCCCGTTTTACAGCGTATCACAGCCTCGTCCGTTTTACAGCTTATCACAGCCTCGCCCATTTTACAGCATATCACAGCCTCGCCCGTTTTACAGCGTATCACAGCCTCGCCTGTTTTACAGCGTATCACAGCCTCGCCCGTTTTACAGCGTATCACAGCCTCGCCCGTTTTACAGCGTATCACATCCTCGACCTTTTTACAGCGTATCGCAGCCTCGCACGTTTTAAAGCGTATCACAGGCTCGCCTGTTTTACAGCGTAACACAGCCTCGCTTGTTTTAGAGCATATCCCAGCCTCGCCCGTTTTACAGCGTATCACAGCCTCGCCCGTTTTACAGGGTATCGCAGCCTCACCCATTTTACAGTGTATCACAGCCTCGCCCGTTTTACAGCCTATCACAGCCTCGCCCATTTTACAGCGTATCAGAGCCTCGCCCTTTTTACAGCGTATCGCAGCCTCGCCCTTTTTACAGCGTATCACAGCCTCGCCCATTTTACAGCGTATCACAGCCTCGCCCTTTTTACAGTGTGATGCGCTATCAATTACTCATAAAAGACTGAGAGTTAGAAGAGTAACTAAAGGCTTTTATTAACAACAGAATGGAGGTCTGCCTCGAGTGGTCGACCGGTCCAGGATACAAGGGCTGGGGAGCAGTCACCTTTATACTAGGACCTGTGGGAGGAGTCAGCCGAGGCATGTCCAGGCATGTACACAGTGGAATACAAACAGGACAAACAGGAATACAAACAGTGGTTTACCACATTCACCCCTTGTTTAAAATTGAGTCCGGCGGGGTGAAGTGTATTAAAAGTTAGTGTATTGGAGTCTCTCCGGAGGTCTTGTCTGCCGCTGTGATCGGCGTGGTGACGGCAGGGGTAGTGAAGCTTCCGGCGTCGAGTCCAGCGTAGGCTGTGGCACAGGCGTGTCGTCCTCATAGATGTCGAGCGGGTCGCGGGGCCCAGGCCTGCCGTCTGCTGGGGCTGGATATCGGATCGTGGGGGGGTTGGTAGTGGGTAGTGGGTTACTGTGGTCCCCGAGGGTGCAAGGTCTCTTATGGAGACTGTGTCCTCCCGCCCGTCCGGGTATGCGATGTAAGCATACTGGGGGTTGGCGTGGAGGAGGTCGACCCTCTCGACCAGGGGGTCCGTTTTATGGGTCCTCACGTGTCTTCTCAGTAGGACCGGCCCTGGGGACGTCAGCCATGGCGGTAGCGATGTCCCTGATGTGGACTTCCTTGGGAAGACAAACATTTTCTCATGAGGGGTGGCGTTAGTGGCAGTGCAGAGCAGTGACCGAATAGAGTGGAGCGCATCGGGGAGCACATCCTGCCAGCGGGAGGTTGGAAGGCCCCTAGACTTTAAGGCTAGCAGGACGGCCTTCCAAACTGTCGCATTTTCTCTTTCCACCTGTCCGTTCCCCCGGGGGTTGTAACTGGTGGTCCTGCTTGTGGCAATACCCCTAGTTAGCAGGTACTGACGGAGTTCGTCGCTCATAAACGATGAGCCCCGGTCGCTATGGATATAGCTGGGGAAGCCGAACAGGGTGAAGAGGTTGTTCAGACATTTAATGACCGTGGCACTGGTCATGTCCGGGCAGGGGAAGGCGAACGGGAAACGGGAGTACTCATCAATAATATTGAGGAAGTACACATTGCGGTCGGAGGAGGGGAGAGGCCCTTTAAAATCAACGCTCAGGCGCTCGAAGGGGCGAGTGGCTTTTATCAGGTGGGCCCTGTCTGGTCTATAAAAGTGTGGTTTGCACTCAGCGCAGACTTGGCAGTTCCTGGTCATGGTCCTGACCTCCTCAATAGAGTAAGGCAGGTTGCGGGCCTTGATGAGGTGGAAGAACCTGGTGACCCCCGGGTGGCAGAGGTCATTGTGGAGGACCCGTAGTCTATCGATCTGCGCGCTGGCGCAGGTGCCACGCGATAGCGCATCCGGGGGTTCATTTAGCTTCCCTGGCCGGTACAAGATCTCGTAGTTGTAGGTGGAAAGTTCGATTCTCCACCTCAAGATCTTGTCATTTTTTATTTTGCCCCTCTGCTTGTTGTTAAACATAAAAGCAACTGAACGCTGGTCAGTGAGCAGGGTAAATCGTTTTCCGGCCAGGTAGTGCCTCCAATGACGCACAGCCTCCACAATCGCCTGGGCCTCCTTCTCAACAGTGGAGTGTCTGGTCTCCGGGCCTTGGAGGGTTCGTGAAAAGAAGGCCACGGGTCTCCCCGCCTGATTGAGGGTAGCGGCCAGGGCAAAGTCGGACGCGTCGCTTTCCACCTGGAAGGGGATGGATTCGTCCACTGCGTGCATGGTGGCTTTGGCAATGTCCTCCTTGATACGGTGGAAGGCTAAGCGGGCCTCTGCCGTCAAGGGAAAAGAGGTGGACTTGATCAGCGGACGGGCCTTGTCCGCATAGTAGGGGACCCACTGGGCGTAATAGGAGAAAAACCCTAGGCACCTCTTCAGGGCCTTGAGGCAGTGGGGCAGTGGAAGTTCCATAAGGGGACGCATCCGGTCGGGGTCGGGGCCGATGACTCCGTGTTCCACAACACAGCCAAGGATGGCGAGGCGGTTTGTGCGGAATATGCACTTCTCCTTGTTATATGTCAGGTTTAGGAGTTGGGCGGTGCGGAGGAATTTTTCGAGGTTTGCGTCATGGTCCTGCAAGTCACGGCCGCAGATGGTCACATTGTCCAGATATGGGAAAGTGGCCTGCAACGCATTTTGATCTACCATCCGGTCCATCTCCCTTTGGAAGATGGAGACCCCGTTGGTGACGCCAAAGGGAACCCTAAGGAAGTGATAGAGGCGGCCGTTTGCCTCAAAGGCAGTGTACTGGCGGTCCTCAGGGCGGATGGGGAGCTGGTGGTACGCTGATTTCAGGTCAATGGTCGAGAAGACGCGGTACTGCGCGATCTGGTTGACCATATCAGCTATACGGGGGAGTGGGTAGGCGTCCAGCAGGGTGTAGCGATTTATTGTCTGGCTGTAGTCGATGACCAGGCGCTGCTTCTCGCTGGTCTTAACGACCACAACCTGGGCTCGCCAGGGGCTGGTGCTGCCCTCAATAATCCCTTCTTTCAGGAGCCGCTCCACTTCGGTTTTAATGAAAACCCTGTCCCCGGCACTGTATCGCCTGCTCTTTGTGGCGATGGGCTTACAGTCGGGGGTGAGGTTAGCAAACAGTGGTGGGGGGGTGACTCTGAGTGTGGAGAGGTTGCACCTGGTGCGCGGCGGGCAGTTTGGAAGCTGCTGGCTGCGGACTGTGAGTGGGGGTAGGGGTCCACCGTACGCCATCGTAACACTTTTAAGGTGGCACTGAAAATCTAACCCCAGCAGGACGGCAGCGCAGAGGTCAGGCAGGACCAGAAGTTTAAAATGATCGTACACGGTCCCGTCTACTACGAGTGTCACCACGCAGTAGCCGCCGATGTCCGCCGACTGGGACTCGGAGGCCATAGAAATCCGCTGTTGCGCAGGCAGGACTGGGAGAGAGCAACGCCGCACCGTGTCGGGGTGGATGAAGCTCTCCGTGCTCCCAGAGTCAAAAAGGCAGATTGTATCGTGACCATTTACCTTAATGTCCATTGTGGAACTGGCCAGTTGGTGCGGTCTCGCTTGGTCCAGTGTAACGGATGCCAGCGTAGGGGTCGGTGTGTCGCTGCGGGTATCAGATGAGGCGGTGTCGGGGGCCTGCTGCGTCCCGGCTGTCGTCCAAGATGGCGGCGTCCATGATCCCCATGTGGCTGGAGGCGTCCAAAATGGCTGCTGTACCGGTGATTCGCACACGGCCGGGGAGGTCCAAAATGGCGGCCCGCATGGCCCACACGCGGCGCTGCTGGGGTTCGGGGTGGCTTTGGCCCTGCAGACGCTAGCGTAGTGTCCCTTCTTCCCGCAGCCCGAGCAGATCGCGTTTTTCGCCGGGCAGCACGCTCTGGGGTGTTTTGCCTGGCCACAGAAGTAGCATTTCTGGCCTTGGGGCACTGCTGTCTGGCCTTGGGACACTGCTGCGGTAGTTGGGCCGTTGTTGGGGTGTGGCTGGGGTGGCACGGCGCTATGAGGCGGTCCTACCGTGTCCCAGGCTGTCATTCCCCGCGGCGTCCACGGTGCAGAGGAGTAGGCATCCATGCCCTGGTAGGCTGCATCCAACGATAGTGCGAGTTCAGAGGCCTTGTTGAGGTCGAGGTTACTCTGCTCCAACAGTCGCTGTCGTGTGTAATTGGATCTGTGGCCCGCTACAAAAGCGTCCCGGATAAGTTCCTCTGTGTACACGGCGGCCTTTACATCCTTACAACCACAGGCCCGGCCAAGCACAGACAGTGCCTGAAGGTATTCCACGGTCGATTCCCCAGGTTGTTGTTTACGACTCCCCAGGAGGTGCCTGGCGTACACTTAGTTCACTGGGCGCGTGTACTGGTCCTTGAGGAGCTTGATAGCATCCGCGTACGAGGTCGCGTCTTGGATGACCGAGTACACTCGGTGGTTCACTTTGGAGGTCAGGACATCCAGTTTGTCCTCGTCCGATTTGATTGCTTCGGAGGCGGTCAGGAATTTTTCGAAACACTTAAGCCAGTGAGTAAACTTGGTGGATGAGTCCGCCTCCCGATGATCTAAGTCCAGGCATGCTGGTGTGAGGATCTTCTCCATTATAAAAATGTTGTTAATAAAATTGATGCGCTATCAATTACTCATAAAAGACTGAGAGTTAGAAGAGTAACTAAAGGCTTTTATTAACAACAGAATGGAGGTCTGCCTCGAGTGGTCGACCGGTCCAGGATACAAGGGCTGGGGAGCAGTCACCTTTCTACTAGGACCTGTGGGAGGAGTCAGCCGAGGCATGTCCAGGCATGTACACAGTGGAATACAAACAGGACAAACAGGAATACAAACAGTGGTTTACCACACAGTGTATCAGAGCCTCGCTTGTTTTATAGCATATCCCAGCGTCGCCTGTTTTACAGCGTATCACAGCCTCGCCCATTTTACATCATATCACAGCCTCTCCCGTTTTACAGCGTATCACAGCCTCTCCCGTTTTACAGCGTACCACAGCCTCGCCCGTTTTACAGCGTATCACAGCCTCGCCTGTTTTACAGCGTATCACAGCCTCGCCCGTTTTACGGCGTATCACAGCCTCGCCCATTTTACATCGTATCACAGCCTCGCCCGTTTTACAGCGTATCACAGCCTCGCCCGTTTTACGGCGTATCACAGCCTCGCCCATTTTACATCGTATCGCAGCCTCGCCCGTTTTACAGAATATCCCAGCCTCATCCGTTTTACAGCGTATCACAGCCTCGCCTGTTTTACAGCCTATCACAGCCTTGCCCTTCTTACAGCGTATCACAGCCTCACCCGTTGTACAGCGTATCCCAGCCTCGCCCCTTTTACAGCTTATCACAGCCTCGCCCGTTTTACAGCGTATCACAGCCTCGCCAGTTTTACAGCGTATCACACAGCCTGGCCCATTTTAGAATATCCCCGCCTCGCCCGTTTTAGAGCATATCACAGCCTCGCCCCTTTTACAGCGTATCACAGCCTCGCCCATTTTACAGCGTATCCCAGCCTCGCCCGTTTTACAGCGTATCACAGCCTCGCCCGTTATACGGCCTATCACAGCCTCGCCAGTTTTACAGCGTATCACCGCCTCGCCCGTTTTACAGCGTATCACAGCTTCGCCCGTTTTACAGCGTATCACAGCCTCGCCCTTTTTACAGCGTATTGCAGCCTCGCCCTTTTTACACCGTATCACAGCCTCACCCAATTTACAGCGTATCACAGCCTCGCCCTTTTTACAGTGTATCACAGCCTCACTTGTTTTAGAGCATATCCCAGCCTCGCCCGTTTTACAGCGTATCACAGCCTCGCCCGTTTTACAGCGTATCACAGCCTCGCCCGTTTTACAGCATATCAAAGCCTCGCCCGTTGTACAGCGTATCCCAGCCTCGTCCGTTTTACAGCGTATCACAGCCTCGCCTGTTTTACAGCGTATCACAGCCTCGCTCATTTTACAGCGTATCACAGCCTCTCCCGTTTTACAGCGTACCACAGCCTCGTCCGTTTTACAGCGTATCACAGCCTCGCCTGTTTTACAGCGTATCACAGCCTCGCTCATTTTACAGCGTATCACAGCCTCTCCCGTTTTACAGCGTACCACAGCTTCACCCTTTTTACAGCGTATCACACAGCCTGGCCCATTTTAGTATATCCTGGCCTCCCCCGTTTTAGAGCATATCACAGCCTCGCCCCTTTCACAGCGTATCACAGCCTCGCCCATTTTACAGGGTATCGCAGCCTCGCCCGTTTTACAGCGTATCACAGCCTCGCCCGTTTTACAGCGTATCACAGCCTCGCCCCTTTTACAGCGCATCACAGCCTCGCCAGTTTTACAGCGTATCACACAGCCTGGCCCATTTTACAGCGTATCACTGCCTCGCTCATTTTACAGCTCATCACAGCCTCTCCCGTTTTACAGCGTACCACAGCCTCGCCCTTTTTACAGCGTCTCACAGCCTCACCCGTTGTACAGTGTATCACAGCCTCGCCAGTTTTACAGCATATCACAGCCTCGCCCGTTTTACAGCGTATCACAGCCTCGTCCGTTTTACAGCGTATCACAGCCTCGCCCTTTTTACAGCGTCTCGCAGGCTCGCCCGTTTTACAGCGTATCACAGGCTCACCTGTTTTACAGCGTAACACAGCCTCGCTTGTTTTAGAGCATATCCCAGCCTCGCCCGTTTTACAGCGTATCACAGCCTCGCCCGTTTTACAGTGTATCACAGCCTCGCCCGTTTTACAGCGTATCACAGCCTCGCCCGTTTTACAGTGTATCACAGCCTCGCCAGTTTTACAGCGTATCATAGCCTCGCCCATTTTACAGCGTATCACAGCCTCGCGCTTTTTACAGCATATCGCAGCCTCGCCCTTTTTACAGCGTGTCACATCCACACCCGTTTTACAGCGTATCGCAGCCTCGCCCGTTTTACAGCCTATCCCAGCCTCGTCCGTTTTACAGCATATCACAGCCTCGCCTGTTTTACAGCGTATCACAGCCTCGCCCGTTTTACAGCGTATCACAGCCTCGCCTGTTTTACAGCGTATCACAGCCTCGCTCATTTTACAGCATATCACAGCCTCTCCCGTTTTACAGCGTACCACAGCCTCGCCCTTTTTACAGCATATCACAGCCTCTCCCGTTTTACAGGGTATCGCAGCCTCGCCCGTTTTACAGCGTATCACAGCCTCGCCCATTTTACAGCGTATCCGAGCCTCTCCCGTTTTACAGGGTATCACAGCCTCGCCCGTTTTACAGTTTACCACAGCCTCGCCCTTTTTACAGCGTCTCACAGCCTCACCCGTTTTACAGCGTATCACAGCCTCGTCCGTTTTACAGCGTATCACAGCCTCGCCCATTTTACAGCGTATCCGAGCCTCTCCCGTTTTACAGGGTATCACAGCCTCGCCCGTTTTACAGTTTATCACAGCCTCGCCCGTTTTACAGCGTATCACAGCCTCGCCCGTTTTACAGCGTATCACAGCCTCGCGCTTTTTACAGCGTATCGCAGCCTCGCCCTTTTTACAGCGTATCGCAGCCTCGCCCATTTTACAGCCTATCCCAGCCTCGTCCGTTTTACAGCGTATCACAGCCTCGCCAGTTTTACAGCGTATCACAGCCTCGCCAGTTTTACAGCGTGTCACATCCACACCCGTTTTACAGCGTATCGCAGCCTCGCCCGTTTTACAGCCTATCCCAGCCTCGTCCGTTTTACAGCGTATCACAGCCTCGCCAGTTTTACAGCGTATCACAGCCTCGCGCTTTTTACAGCGTATCGCAGCCTCGCCATTTTTACAGCGTGTCACATCCACACCCGTTTTACAGCGTATCGCAGCCTCGCCCGTTTTACAGCCTATCCCAGCCTCGTCCGTTTTACAGCGTATCACAGCCTCGCCTGTTGTACAGCGTATCCCAGCCTCGCCCATTTTACAGGGTATCACAGTTTCGCCCGTTTTACATCGTATCACAGCCTCGCCCGTTTTACAGCATATCACAGCCTCGCCCGTTTTACAGCGTATCACAGCCTCGCCCTTTTTACAGCGTCTCGCGGCCTCGCCCGTTTTACAGCGTATCACAGGCTCGTCCGTTTTACAGCGTATCACAGCCTCGCCTGTTTTACAGCGTATCCCAGCCTCGCCCATTTTACAGGGTATCACAGTTTCGCCCGTTTTACATCGTATCACAGCCTCGCCCGTTTTACAGCATATCACAGCCTCGCCCGTTTTACAGCGTATCACAGCCTCGCCCTTTTTACAGCGTCTCGCGGCCTCGCCCGTTTTACAGCGTATCACAGGCTCGCCTGTTTTACAGCGTAACACAGCCTCGCTTGTTTTAGAGCATATCCCAGCCTCGCCCGTTTTACAGCGTATCACAGCCTCGCCCGTTTTACAGCGTATCACAGCCTCGCCCGTTTTACAGTGTATCACAGCCTCGCCAGTTTTACAGCGTATCATAGCCTCGCCCATTTTACAGCGTATCACAGCCTCGCGCTTTTTACAGCATATCGCAGCCTCACCCTTTTTACAGCGTGTCACATCCACACCCGTTTTACAGCGTATCGCAGCCTCGCCCGTTTTACAGCCTATCCCAGCCTCGTCCGTTTTACAGCGTATCACAGCCTCGCCTGTTTTACAGCGTATCACAGCCTCGCTCATTTTACAGCGTATCACAGCCTCTCCCGTTTTACAGCGTACCACAGCCTCGCCCTTTTTACAGCATATCACAGCCTCTCCCGTTTTACAGGGTATCGCAGCCTCGCCTGTTTTACAGGGTATCGCAGCCTCGCCCGTTTTACAGCTTATCACAGCCTCGCCCGTTTTACAGCGTATCACAGCCTCTCCCGTTTTACAGCGTACCACAGCCTCGCCCTTTTTACAGCGTATCACAGCCTCTCCAGTTTTACAGCGTATCACACAGCCTGGCCCATTTTAGTATATCCCCGCCTCGCCCGTTTTACAGCTTATCACAGCCTCGCCCCTTTTACAGCTTATCCCAGCCTCGTCCGTTTTACAGCTTATCCCAGCCTCGTCCGTTTTACAGCTTATCCCAGCCTCGTCCGTTTTACAGCGTATCACAGCCTCGCTCATTTTACAGCGTATCACAGCCTCTCCCGTTTTACAGCGTACCACAGCCTCGCCCTTTTTACAGCGTCTCACAGCCTCACCCGTTTTACAGCGTATCACAGCCTCGTCCGTTTTACAGCGTATCACAGCCTCGCCCTTTTTACAGCGTCTCGCAGCCTCGCCCGTCTTACAGCGTATCACAGGCTAGCCTGTTTTACAGCGTAACACAGCCTCGCTCATTTTACAGCGTATCACAGCCTCTCCCGTTTTACAGCGTACCACAGCCTCGCCCTTTTTACAGCGTCTCACAGCCTCACCCGTTTTACAGTGTATCACAGCCTCGCCCATTTTACAGCGTATCCGAGCCTCGCCAGTTTTACAGGGTATCACAGCCTCGCCCATTTTACAGCCTATCCCAGCCTCGCCCGTTTTACAGTTTATCACAGCCTTGCCCGTTTTACAGCGTATCACAGCCTCGTGCTTTTTACAGCGTATCGCAGCCTCGCCCTTTTTACAGCGTGTCACATCCACACCCGTTTTACAGCGTATCGCAGCCTCGCCCGTTTTGCAGCCTATCCCAGCCTCGTCCGTTTTACAGCGTATCACAGCCTCGCCAGTTTTACAGCGTATCACAGCCTCGCGCTTTTTACAGCGTATCGCAGCCTCGCCCGTTTTACAGCCTATCCCAGCCTCGTCCGTTTTACAGCGTATCCCAGCCTCGCCCATTTTACATCGTATCACAGCCTCGCCCGTTTTACAGCATATCACAGCCTCGCCCGTTTTACAGCGTATCACAGCCTCACCCATTTTACAGCGTATCCCAGCCTCGTCCGTTTTACAGCGTATCGCAGCCTCACCCTTTTTACAGCGTATCACAGCCTCGCCCTTTTTACAGCGTATCACATCCACACCCGTTTTACAGCGTATCGCAGCCTCGCCCGTTTTACAGCGTATCCCAGCCTCGTCTGTTTTACAGCGTATCACAGCCTCGCTCATTTTACAGCGTATCACAGCCTCACCCGTTGTACAGCGTATCCCAGCCTCGCCCGTTTTACAGCGTATCACAGCCTCGCCCATTTTACAGCGTATCACAGCCTTGCCTGTTTTACAACGTATCACAGCCTCTCCCGTTTTACAGCGTACACGAGCCTCGCCCCTTTTACAGCTTATGACAGCCTCGCCCGTTTTACAGCACATCACAGCCTCGCCCTTTTTACAGCGTATCACAGCCTCGCCCATTTTACAGCGTTTCACAGCCTCGCCCGTTTTACAGCGTATCACAGCCTCGCCCCTTTTACAGCTTATGACAGCCTCGCCCGTTTTACAGCGTATCACAGCCTCGCCCATTTTACAGCGTATCACAGCCTCGCCCATTTTACAGCGTATAACAGCCTCGCCCATTTTACAGCGTATCCCAGCATCGCCCGTTTTACAGCGTATCCCAGCCTCGCCCGTTTTACAGCGTATCACAGCCTCGCCCGTTTTACAGCGTATCACAGCCTCGCCCGTTTTACAGCGTATCACAGCCTCGCCCGTTTTACAGCGTATCACAGCCTCGCCCGTTTTACAGCGTATCACAGCCTCGCCCGTTTTACAGCGTATCACAGCCTCGCGCTTTTTACAGCATATCGCAGCCTCGCACTTTTTACAGCGTATCACATCCACACCCGTTTTACAGCGTATCGCAGCCTCGCCCGTTTTACAGCCTATCCCAGCCTCGTCCGTTTTACAGCGTATCACAGCCTCGCCTGTTTTACAGCGTATCACAGCCTCGTCCGTTTTACAGCGTATCACAGCCTCGCCTGTTTTACAGCGTATCACAGCCTCGCTCATTTTACAGCGTACCACAGCCTCGCCCTTTTTACAGCATATCACAGCCTCTCCCGTTTTACAGGGTATCGCAGCCTCGCCCGTTTTACAGGGTATCGCAGCCTCGCCTGTTTTACAGCGTATCACAGCCTCTCCCGTTTTACAGCGTACCACAGCCTCGCCCTTTTTACAGCGTATCACAGCCTCTCCAGTTTTACAGTGTATCACACAGCCTGGCCCATTTTAGTATATCCCCGCCTCGTCCGTTTTACAGCGTATCACAGCCTCGCCCATTTTACAGCTTATCACAGCCTCACCCGTTGTACAGTGTATCACAGCCTCGCCCGTTGTACAGTGTATCACAGCCTCGCCCGTTGTACAGCGTATCGCAGCCTCGCCCGTTTTACAGCGTATCAGAGGCTCGCCTGTTTTACAGCGTAACACAGCCTCGGTTGTTTTAGAGCATATCCCAGCCTCGCCCGTTTTACAGCGTATCACAGCCTCGCCCATTTTACAGCGTATCCCAGCCTCGCGCTTTTTACAGCGTATCGCAGCCTCGCCCTTTTTACAGCGTGTCACATCCACACCCGTCTTAAAGCACATCACAACCTCGCCCGTTGTACAGCGTATCCCAGCCTCGCCCCTTTTACAGCTTATCACAGCCTCGCCCGTGTTACAGCGTATCACAGCCTCGCCCATTTTACAGCGTATCACAGCCTCGCCAGTTTTACAGCTTATCCCAGCCTGGCCCATTTTAGTATATCCCCGCCTCGCCCGTTTTAGAGCATATCACAGCCTCGCCCCTTTTACAGCGTATCACAGCCTCACCCATTTTACAGCGTATCACAGCCTCGCCCATTTTACAGCGTATAACAGCCTCGCCCATTTTACAGCGTATCACAGCCTCGCCTGTTTTACAGCGTATCACAGCCTCGCTCATTTTATAGCGTATCACAGCCTCTCCCGTTTTACAGCGTACCACAGCCTCGCCCTTTTTACAGCATATCACAGCCTCTCCCGTTTTACAGGGTATCGCAGCCTCGCCCGTTTTACAGGGTATCGCAGCCTCGCCTGTTGTACAGCGTATCACAGCCTCTCCCGTTTTACAGCGTACCACAGCCTCGCCCTTTTTACAGCGTATCACAGCCTCTCCAGTTTTACAGTGTATCACACAGCCTGGCCCATTTAAGTATATCCCCGCCTCGTCCGTTTTACAGCGTATCACAGCCTCGCTCATTTTACAGCGTATCACAGCCTCTCCCGTTTTACAGCGTACCACAGCCTCGCCCATTTTACAGCGTATCCGAGCCTCGCCCGTTTTACAGGGTATCACAGCCTCGCCCGTTTTACAGTTTATCACAGCCTCGCCCTTTTTACAGCGTATCACAGCCTCTCCCGTTTTACAGCGTACCACAGCCTCGCCCTTTTTACAGCGTATCACAGCCTCTCCAGTTTTACAGTGTATCACACAGCCTGGCCCATTTTAGTATATCCCCGCCTCGTCCGTTTTACAGCGTATCACAGCCTCGCTCATTTTACAGCGTATCACAGCCTCTCCCGTTTTACAGCGTACCACAGCCTCGCCCTTTTTACAGCGTCTCACAGCCTCACCCGTTTTGCAGCGCATCACAGCCTCGTCCGTTTTACAGCGTATCACAGCCTCGCCCTTTTTACAGCGTTTCGCAGCCTCGCCCGTCTTACAGCGTATCACAGGCTAGCCTGTTTTACAGCGTAACACAGCCTCGCTCATTTTACAGCGTATCACAGCCTCTCCCGTTTTACAGCGTACCACAGCCTCGCCCTTTTTACAGCGTCTCACAGCCTCACCCGTTTTACAGCGTATCACAGCCTCGTCCGTTTTACAGCGTATCACAGCCTCGCCCATTTTACAGCGTATCCGAGCCTCGCCCGTTTTACAGGGTATCGCAGCCTCGCCCGTTTTACAGTTTATCACAGCCTCGCCCATTTTACAGCGTATCACAGCCTCGCCCGTTTTACAGCGTATCACAGCCTCGCGCTTTTTACAGCGTATCGTAGCCTCGCCCTTTTTACAGCGTGTCACATCCACACCCGTTTTACAGCGTATCGCAGCCTCGCCCGTTTTACAGCCTATCCCAGCCTCGTCCGTTTTACAGCGTATCACAGCCTCGCCAGTTTTACAGCGTATCACAGCCTCGCCATTTTTACAGCGTGTCACATCCACACCCGTTTTACAGCGTATCGCAGCCTCGCCCGTTTTACAGCCTATCCCAGCCTCGTCCGTTTTACAGCGTATCACAGCCTCGCCTGTTTTACAGCGTATCCCAGCCTCGCCCATTTTACAGGGTATCACAGTTTCGCCCGTTTTACATCGTATCACAGCCTCGCCCATTTTACAGCATATCACAGCCTCGCCCGTTTTACAGCGTATCACAGCCTCGCCCATTTTACATCGTATCACAGCCTCGCCCGTTTTACAGCGTATCACAGCCTCGCCCGTTTTACAGCGTATCCCAGCCTCGCTCATTTTACAGCGTATCACAGCCTCGCCCATTTTACAGCGTATCACAGCCTCGCTCATTTTACAGCGTATCACAGCCTCTCCCGTTTTACAGCGTACCACAGCCTCGCCCTTTTTACAGCGTATCACAGCCTCACCCGTTGTACAGCGTATCACAGCCTCGCCCGTTGTACAGCGTATCCCAGCCTCGCCAGTTTTACAGCGTATCCCAGCCTCGCTCATTTTACAGCGTATCACAGCCTCGCCCATTTTACAGCGTATCACAGCCTCGCCCATTTTACAGGGTATCGCAGCCTCGCCCGTTTTACAGCGTATCCCAGCCTCGCCCCTTTTACAGCTTATGACAGCCTCGCCCGTTTTACAGCGTATCACAGCCTCGCCCGTTTTACAGCGTATCACAGCCTCGCCCGTTTTACAGCGTATCACAGCCTTGCCCGTTTTACAGCGTATCACAGCCTCTCCAGTTTTACAGCGTATCACAGCCTCGCCCGTTTTACAGCTTATCACAGCCTCGCCCATTTTACAGCGTTTCACAGCCTCGCCCGTTTTACAGCGTATCACAGCCTCGCCCGTTTTACAGCGTATCACAGCCTCGCCCGTTTTACAGCGTACCACAGCCTCGCCCCTTTTACAGCTTATGACAGCCTCGCCCGTTTTACAGCGTACCACAGCCTCGCCCCTTTTACAGCGTATCACAGCCTCGCCCATTTTACAGCGTATCCGAGCCTCGCCCGTTTTACAGAGTATCACAGCCTCGCCCGTTGTACAGCGTATCACAGCCTCGCTCGTTTTACAGCGTATCACAGCCTTGCCAGTTTTACAGCGTATCACACAGCCTGGCCCATTTTAGTATATCCCCGCCTCGCCCATTTTACAGCATATCACAGCCTCGCCCCTTTTACAGCTTATCCCAGCCTCGTCCGTTTTACAGCGTATCGCAGCCTCGCCCTTTTTACAGCGTCTCACAGCCTCACCCGTTATACAGTGTATCACAGCCTCGCCCATTTTACAGCGTATCACAACCTCGCCCATTTTACAGCTTATCACAGCCTCACCCGTTGTACAGTGTATCACAGCCTCGCCCGTTGTACAGTGTATCACAGCCTCGCCCTTTTTACAGCGTCTCGCAGCCTCGCCCGTTTTACAGCGTATCACAGGCTCGCCTGTTTTACAGCGTAACACAGCCTCGCTTGTTTTAGAGCATATCCCAGCCTCGCCCGTTTTACAGCGTATCACAGCCTCGCCCATTTTACAGCGTATCACAGCCTCGCCCATTTTACAGCTTATCACAGTATCGCGCATTTTACAGCGTATCGCAGCCTCGCCCTTTTTACAGCGTGTCACATCCACACCCGTTTTACAGCACATCACAACCTCGCCCGTTGTACAGCGTATCCCAGCCTCGCCCCTTTTACAGCTTATCACAGCCTCGCCCGTGTTACAGCGTATCACAACCTCGCCCATTTTACAGTGTATCACAGCCTCGCCAGTTTTACAGCTTATCACACAGCCTGGCCCATTTTAGTATATCCCCGCCTCGCCCGTTTTAGAGCATATCACAGCCTCGCCCCTTTTACAGCGTATCACAGCCTCGCCCATTTTACAGCGTATCACAGCCTCGCCCATTTTACAGCGTATAACAGCCTCGCCCATTTTACAGCGTATCACAGCCTCGCCCGTTTTGAAGCGTATCCCAGCCTCGCCCGTTTTACAGCGTATCCCAGCCTCACCCATTTTACAGCGTATCCCAGCCTCGCCCGTTTTACAGCGTATCACAGCCTCGCCCGTTTTACAGCGTATCACAGCCTCACCCGTTTTACAGCGTATCACAGCCTCGCCCGTTTTAGTGTATCACAGCCTCGCTTGTTTTAGAGCATATCCCAGCCTCGCCCGTTTTACAGCGTATCACAGCCTCGCCCATGTGGTGATTATTCCTTGATTAGTAAAAGTATTATGATTCGTTGTTTGTTAACTGCCTTGGGATATGTGTTGTAATCTCATTGGTAGTTGATGATCACATGATGTGTTGTGGCTACCTTAAATTCAGGCCTTTTCTAGCCTTAGTTGGGACTGGATGTAGAAAGATATGCTGCTAATTTTAAAGTAAATAAAGCGTAACTTTGGAAGGCAAATCTATTCTTTATTTCAATTTATTAACTTTTTGTTGGAATGGAGCGATATCTTCAACCAGAACGATTCAAGGCTGACCCCAATTCTGCTGGAGTGGATGATAAATGGAAACATTGGTATTGTACATTTAAAAACTTTTTGGGCGTGTTGGATCAAGAGGCTCTAAATAAGCTGAATATGCTGATCAACTACATTGACCCGGATGTATATAAATATATTTTGCACTGTAAAACTTATGAAGAGGCTATTTCTACATTGGAAAAGATTTTTGTTAAACCAAAGAATGAGGTATTCGCACGTCATCTTTTATCTGCCCGTAGGCAGCAGGTGGGAAAATCTTTGGATACTTATTTACAAGCACTTCGGTGCCTTAGTGTTGACTGTAATTATAAGGCTGTGACGGCTGAAGAACATAAGGACGAATCGGTACGGGATGCTTTTATTAATGGATTACTGTCTAGATCAATTCGTCAGCGGTTGTTAGAAAATAAGACTCTGGATCTTAAAAGTGCTTTTGAGCAAGCTTCTACATTGGATGTGGCTCAGAGAAGTTCGGATTATTATGCTCTTTTTAATCGGCCTGCGACTATGGTTTCGGCAGTTTCGGATGAAAAGGAATTATGTGGACTTAATGGGAGTGGTTTACTAGATTTTGAAACACTTTCTACTTTGGCGGCCGTTGCCTCTAGGATTCAGAAGTGTTATTTTTGTGGGAATATCCGGCACCCTCGTCTGAAGTGTCCTGCTCGGGAGGCTGTGTGTAGTAAATGCGGCAAGAGAGGTCATTATGCACGTGTGTGCAAATCATCAGGTTCAATTACCTTCCCTCCTTCTGGTGTGGGAGGGTCTTCCTCCACTACCTCTTCTGTGACTATTCAGCCTTTAGATAGGGCGTTTATTGCATCAATTTCTGCTGCATTTGCTCATGGCCTAAACAAAGCTATAGTTATGGCTCAAGTTAATGGGTTGGAAGTGAAGGCCCTTATAGATACGGGCAGTACTGAGAGTTTTATAAGTCTTCAGTTTGCGAAGGAGAAGCATTTGAAAATTTCGCCTGTTACGTATCAGGTGTGTATGGCTCAGACGACCCTTATTTCACAAATAGCTGGTTGTTGCTTTGTGAAAATGGTTCTTCTGGGTAATACGTATACTGATATACGCCTATCTGTTTTGCCTAATCTCTGTGCGGATATTTTGATTGGACATGATGTTCTTCAGTTACACGAGTCTCTTAGTCTTTCATTTGGAGGGACTAAGCCACCTTTATCTATTTGTGGATTAACCTCTTTATCTATTCCTCCATTATCACTTTTTTCTAATTTGATGTCGGATTGTAAGCCAATTGCTACCAAGTCAAGAAGATATAGTAGTCAGGATAGAGAATTTATTAATTCTGAAGTTCAACGTCTCTTATTGGAAGGAATCATTGAACCTAGTTGTTCGCCTTGGCGAGCACAGGTAGTTGTCACGACTAATGAGAGACACAAGAAACGAATGGTGATAGACTATTCCCAAACTATTAATAGGTATACTCAATTAGACGTGTACCCTTTGCCTAAGATTAATGAGCTTATCAATAAAGTATCTCAGTATCAAGTTTTTAGCACTATTGATTTAAAGAGTGCTTATCATCAGATTCCTATTGTTAAGAAGGATCAACCATATACGGCCTTTGAGGCTGGTGGAAAGCTGTATCAGTTTTGCCGAATACCATTTGGTGTTACTAATGGTGTTGCTTGTTTTCAACGGGCAATGGATGCTTTTATAAGTGATAACTCCCTCTCTGACACCTTTTCATACTTAGATGACATCACAGTGTGTGGCAAATCAAGGGTGGAGCATGATTCTAATTTAAAAAGATTCCTTCAAGCTGCGGAAAAAGTTGGTTTAACTTTTAACAAAGAGAAATGTGTCTTTTCGACTACTGAGGTAAATTTATTGGGGTATATTATTTCGGGAAATAAGATTAAACCAGATCCAGAACGTCTGCGACCATTGATCGATTTACCTTGTCCTACTAATTCTAAGGCTTTGCAACGAGTTGTTGGACTGTTTTCTTATTATTCTAATTGGATTGCAAATTTTTCACGGAAGATCCGGCCTCTTATTCGGGTTACGACATATCCTCTATCATGGGAGGCCAGGACATGTTTTGAGAATTTTAAAAAGGATATTTTAGGAGCAGTTGTGCATTCCATTGATGAGCAGGTTCCCTTTGTGATTGAGACGGATGCTTCGGATTTTGCAATTGGGGCTACTTTGAACCAAAATGGAAGACCTGTGGCCTTTTTCTCACGTACTTTGAATAATAGTGAAAAAAGACATTCCTCAATAGAAAAAGAGGCATACGCAATAGTAGAAGCATTGCGTAAATGGAGACATTATTTATCGGGGCGACATTTCACGCTGGTAACTGACCAAAAATCTGTGTCCTTTATGTTTGATGTTAAACATTTTGGAAAGATTAAAAATGATAAAATAATGAGATGGAGGATTGAGTTGGCATGTTACCATTTTGACATAGTTTATCGTCCGGGGAAGGATAATGTTGCTGCTGATGCACTGTCGAGGGCTTATTGTTCGGTGATTCACGGAGATACGCTTATTAATCTTCACAATGCCTTATGTCATCCTGGGGTTACGAGGATGATACACTTTGTACGCAGTAAGAACTTGCCTTTTTCAGTTGAAGACGTCAAGCGGATGACTTCATCATGTTCTATCTGTGCTCGGTGTAAACCGAATTTCTTTAAGCCTCAACGAGCTCATCTTATAAAGGCTACTTCTCCTTTTGAACGTTTGAGTGTTGATTTTAAGGGACCTCTTCCTTCAACTACTCAAAACCGATATATATTTACTGTTGTGGATGAGTTTTCAAGGTTCCCTTTTGCTTTTCCTTGTGCAGATGTATCAGCTGCTACAGTTATTAAATGTCTGACTCAACTTTTTGTCATCTTTGGGATGCCTGCACATATCCATTCGGATCAGGGAAGTTCTTTTATGTCTTCCCAGTTGAAGGAATACCTTCAGAGTCGGGGAATTTCTACTAGTAGAACTACCCCGTATAATCCCCAGGGTAATGGACAGTCCGAACGATACAATGGGGTGATCTGGAAGGCAGTTATGTTGGCGTTGACATCCCGGAACCTTAAGAATACACAGTGGGAAATGATGCTGCCTGATGCCCTGCATTCCATTAGATCACTGCTTTCAACGGCTACTAATGTGACCCCCCATGAAAGGCTCTTTAACTATCCGCGGAGATCTACTACGGGATATTCGGTACCTTCATGGCTTACTATGCAGGGACCTGTGTTGCTTCGACGCCATGTTAGATTGTCAAAATATGACCCCTTGGTGGAGGAGGTGGAGCTGTTGGAGGCAAATTCCCAATATGCTCATATTCGATTCCAAGATGGGAAAGAAAGTACTGTTTCAATTAAAGACTTGGCTCCTTGTGGGGGCCAGCCCTCTTCTGAGGATATTAATAATGGTCATGATTCGGATAAGGTGGATGCTGTTACAGATACTACGAATATTTCCAATCCGATTGCAGATAATCATACTTCTATTAGTCAGCCTTTGGTAGATGTTTATGACCATCCCAGTTCATCTTCTGATGGGATTTCTAATCCGGAAACCGTTGAGAATCGGGATATGGATAGCCTTCCTGTTGAAGATACTTCTGTGCCTTCTGGCGTGGGAGGGCAAGGAATTTCACCAAGGTTAAGAAGGTCGACACGAACAAGATATCCGGTCGACCGATTGAAAATGGACTTTTAAATTGATAATGTTTTAAAAATTGTTGAAATATTATTGTTTTAGTTGAGAGATACTTAAAACTTATGCGTAATGTTATTATTTGTTGTTGTTCATTTAGTATTGTGTTATGTAAATAGTTTTATTCTCGTGCATAGTTTAGTTGTAAATAATTAATTGTAAATTGTAAAAGTTATTAGGAGTATATTTTAAAAGGAGGGGTGAATGTGGTGATTATTCCTTGATTAGTAAAAGTATTATGATTCGTTGTTTATTAACTGCCTTGGGATATGTGTTGTAATCTCATTGGTAGTTGATGATCACATGATGTGTTGTGGCTACCTTAAATTCAGTCCTTTTCTAGCCTTAGTTGGGACTGGATGTAGAAAGATATGCTGCTAATTTTAAAGTTAATAAAGCCTAACTTTGGAAGGCAAATCTATTCTTTATTTCAGCCCATTTTACAGCGTATCCCAGCCTCGCCCATTTTACAGGGTATCACAGTTTCACCCGTTTTACATCGTATCACAGCCTCGCCCGTTTTACAGCGTATCACAGCCTCGCCCGTTTTATAGCGTATCACAGCCGCGCCCGTTTTACAGCGTATCACAGCCTCGCCCGTTTTACATCGTATCACGGCCTCGCCCGTTTTACAGCGTATCGCAGCCTCGCCCGTTTTACAGCATATCCCAGCCTCATCCGTTTTACAGCGTATCACAGCCTCGCCTGTTTTACAGCGTATCACAGCCTCGCCAATTTTACAGCGTATCACAGCCTCTCCCGTTTTACAGCGTATCACAGCCTCGCCCTTTTTACAGCGTATCACACAGCCTGGCTCATTTTAGTATATCCCCGCTTCGCCCGTTTTACAGCATATCACAGCCTCGCCCCTTTTACAGCGTATCACAGCCTCACCCATTTTACAGCGTATCACAGCCTCGCCCGTTTTACAGGGTGTCGCAGCCTCGCCAGTTTTACAGCGTCTCACAGCATCGCCCATTTTACAGCGTACCACAGCCTCGCCCGTTTTACAGCGTATCACAGCCTCGCCAGTTTTACAGCGTCTCACAGCCTCGCCCATTTTACAGCGTCTCACAGCCTCGCCCGTTTTACAGCGTATCACAGCCTCGTCCGTTTTACAGCGTATCACAGCCTTGCCTTTTTTACAGCGTCTCGCAGCCTCGCCCGTTTTACAGCGTATCACAGGCTCGCCTGTTTTACAGCGTAATACAGCCTCGCTTGTTTTAGAGCATATCCCAGCCTCGCCCGTTTCACAGCGTATCACAGCCTCGCCCATTTTACAGCATATCCCAGCCTCGCCCGTTTTAAAGCCTATCACAGCCTCGCCCATTTTACAGTGTATCACAGCGTCGCCAGTTTTACAGCGTATCATAGCCTCGCCCATTTTACAGCGTATCACAGCCTCGCCCGTTTTACAGCATATCACAGCCTCGCCCGTTTTACAGCCTGTCACAGCCTCGCCCGTTTTACAGCGTATCGCAGCCCCGCCCGTTTTACAGCGTATCACAGCCTCGCCCGTTTTACAGCGTATCATAGCCTCGCCCATTTTACAGCGTATCACAGCCTCGCCCGTTTTACAGCATATCACAGCCTCGCCCGTTTTACAGCGTGTCACAGCCTCGCCCGTTTTACAGCATATCGCAGCCCCGCCCGTTTTACAGCGTATCACAGCCTCGCCTGTTTTACAGCGTATCGCAGCCCCGCCCGTTTTACAGCGTATCACAGCCTCGCCCGTTTTACAGCGTATCATAGCCTCGCCCATTTTACAGCGTATCACAGCCTCGCCCGTTTTACAGCATATCACAGCCTCGCCCGTTTTACAGCGTGTCACAGCCTCGCCCGTTTTACAGCATATCGCAGCCCCGCCCGTTTTACAGCGTATCACAGCCTCGCCTGTTTTACAGCGTATCGCAGCCTCGCCCTTTTTACAGCGTGTCACAGCCTCGCCCGTTTTACAGCTTTTCGCAGCCTCGCCCGTTTTACAGCCTATCCCAGCCTTGTCCGTTTTACAGCGCATCACAGCCTCTCCCGTTTTACAGCGTACCACAGCCTCACCCTTTTTACAGCACATCACAGCCTCGCCCATTGTACAGCGTATCCCAGCCTCGCCCCTTTTACAGCTTATCACAGCCTCGCCCGTTTTACAGCGTATCACAGCCTCGCCCGTTTTACAGCGTATCGCAGCCTCGCCCTTTTTACAGCGTGTCACAGCCTCGCCCGTTTTACAGCGTATCGCAGCCTCGCCCGTTTTACAGCCTATCCCAGCCTCGCCCGTTTTACAGCGTATCACAGCCTCGTCCGTTTTACAGCGTATCACAGCCTCGCCCTTTTTACAGCGTATCGCAGCCTCGCCCTTTTTACAGCGTGTCACAGCCTCGCCCGTTTTACAGCGTATCCCAGCCTCGCCCATTTTACAGGGTATCACAGTTTTGCCCGTTTTACATCATATCACAGCCTCGCCCGTTTTACAGCGTATCACAGCCTCGCCCATTTTACAGCATAGCACAGCCTCGCCCGTTTTACAGCGTATCACAGCCTCGCCCGTTTTACAGCATATCACAGCCTCGCCCATTTTACATCGTATCACAGCCTCACCCGTTTTACAGCGTATCGCAGGTCGCCCATTTTACAGCATATCCCAGCCTCATCCGTTTTACAGCATATCACAGCCTCGCCCATTTTACAGCGTATCACAGCCTCTCCCGTTTTACAGCGTACCACAGCCTCGCCCTTTTTACAGCGTATCACAGCCTCGCCCGTTTTACAGCGTATCACAGCCTCGCCAGTTTTACAGCGTATCACACAGCCTGGCCCATTTTAGTATATCCCCGCCTCGCCCGTTTTGCAGCATATCACAGCCTCGCCCCTTTTACAGCGTATCACAGCCTCGCCCGTTTTACAGGGTGTCGCAGCCTCGCCCGTTTTACAGCGTATCACAGCCTCGCCCGTTTTACAGGGTATCGCAGCCTCGCCCGTTTAACAGCGTGTTACAGCCTCGCCCGTTTTACAGCGTATCACTGCCTCGCCAGTTTTACAGCGTATCACAGCCTCGCCCTTTTTACAGCGTCTCGCAGCCTCGCCCGTTTTATAGCGTATCACAGGCTCGCCTGTTTTACAGCGTAATACAGCCTCGCTTGTTTTAGCGCATATCCCAGCCTCGCCCGTTTAACAGCGTATCCCAGCCTCGCCCGTTTTACAGTGTATCACAGCCTCGCCCGTATTACAGCCTATCACAGCCTCGCCCGTATTACAGCCTATCACAGCCTCGCCCATTTTACAGCTTATCCCAGCCTCACCCCTTTTACAGCGTATCACAGCCTCGCCTGTTTTACAGCGCATCACATCCTCGCCCCTTTTACAGCTTATCCCAGCCTCACCCCTTTTACAGCTTATCACAGCCTCGCCCATTTTACATCGTATCACAGCGTTGCCCTTTTTACTGCTGATCACAGCCTCGCCCGTTTTACAGCGTATCACAGCCTCGCCCATTTTACGGCGTATAACAGCCTCGCCCATTTTACAGCGTATCCCAGCCTCGCCCGTTTTGAAGCATATCCCAGCCTCGCCCGTTTTACAGCGTATCCCAGCCTCGCCCGTTTTACAGCGTATCCCAGCCTCGCCCGTTTTACAGCATATCACAGCCTCGCCCATTTTACAGCGTATCACAGCCTCGCCCATTTTACAGCGTATCACAGCCTCGCCCGTTTTACAGCGTATCACAGCCTCGCCCATTTTACAGCGTATCACAGCCTCGCCCCTTTTACAGCGTATCACAGCCTTGCCAGTTTTACAGCGTATCCCAGCCTCGCTCATTTTACAGCGTATCACAGCCTCGCCCGTTTTACAGCGTATCACAGCCTCGCCAGTTTTACAGCGTATCACAGCCTCGTCCATTTTACAGTGTATCACAGCCTCGCCCATTTTACAGCCTATCACAGCCTCGCCCATTTTACAGCGTATCACAGCCTCGCCAGTTTTACATCGTATCACAGCCTCGCCCGTTTTACAGCGTATCACAGCCTCGCCAGTTTTACAGCGTGTCACAGCCTCGCCCGTTTTACAGTGTATCACAGCCTCGCCCATTTTACAGCCTATCACAGCCTCGCCCATTTTACAGCGTATCACAGCCTCGCCAGTTTTACAGCGCATCACAGCCTCACCCGTTTTACAGCGTATCACAGCCTCGCCCGTTTTACAGCGTATCACAGCCTCGCCCTTTTTACAGTGTATCGCAGCCTCACCCTTTTTACAGTGTATCACAGCCTCGGCCATTTTACAGCGTATCACAGCCTCGCCCTCTTTACAGTGTATCACAGCCTCGCTTGTTTTAGAGCATATCCCAGCCTCGGCCGTTTTACAGCGTATCACAGCCTTGCCCATTTTACAGCGTATCCCAGCCTCGCCCATTTTACAGGGTATCACAGCTTCGCCCGTTTTACAGCATATCCCAGCCTCGCCCGTTTTACAGCGTATCGCAGCCTCGCCCGTTTTTCAGCGTATCCCAGCCTCGTCCGTTTTACAGCGTATCACAGCCTCGCCTGTTTTACAGCGTATCACAGCCTCGCCCGTTTTAAAGCGTATCCCAGCCTCACCCGTTTAACAGCGTATCACAGCCGCGCCCGTTTTACGGCTTATCACAGTCTCACCCGTTTTACAGCGTATCACAGCCTCGCCCGTTTTACAGCGTATCACAGCCTCGCCTGTTTTACAGCATATCACAGCCTCGCCCGTTTTACAGCTTATCACAGCCTCGCCAGTTTTACAGCGTATCACAGCCTCGCCCCTTTTACAGCGTATCACAGCCTTGCCAGTTTTACAGCGTATCACAGCCTCGCCCATTTTACAGCGTATCGCAGCCTCGCCTGTTTTACAGCTTATCACAGGCTCGCCTGTTTTACAGCGTAACACAGCCTCGCCCGTTTTACAGCGTATCACAGCCACGCCCATTTTACAGCATATCCCAGCCACGCCCGTTTTACAGGGTATCGCAGCCTCGCCCATTTTACAGGGTATCGCAGCCTCGCCCATTTTACAGCGTATCACAGCCTCGCCAGTTTTACAGCGTATCACAGCCTCGCCCATTTTACAGCGTATCACAGCCTCGCCCGTTTTACAGGGTATCGCAGCCTCGCCCATTTTACAGCGTATCACAGCCTCGCCCATTTTACAGCGTATCACAGCCTCGCCCGTTTTACAGCTTATCACAGCCTCGTCTGTTTTACAGCGTATCACAGCCTCGCCCTTTTTACAGCGTATCGCAGCCTCGCCCGTTTTACTGCGTATCACAGGCTCGCCTGTTTTACAGCGTAACACAGCCTCGCTTGTTTTAGAGCATGTCCCAGCCTCGCCCGTTTTACAGCGTATCACAGCCTCGCCGATTTTACAGCGTATCCCAGCCTCGCCCGTTTTACAGGGTGTCACAGCCTCGCCCGTTTTACAGCATATCACAGCCTCGCCCTTTTTACAGCGTATCGCAGCCTCGCCCTTTTTACCGCGTATCACAGCCTCGCCCATTTTACAGCATTTCACAGCCTTGCCCTTTTTACAGTGTATCACAGCCTCGCTTGATTTAGAGCATATCCCAGACTCACCCGTTTTACAGCACATCACAGCCTCGCCCATTTTACAGGGTATCACAGCTTCGCCCATTTTACATCGTATCACAGCCTCGCCCGTTTTACAGCGTATCACAGCCTCGTCCATTTTACAGCGTGTCACAGCCTCGCCCGTTTTACAGGGTATCGCAGCCTCGCCCATTTTACAGCGTGTTACAGCCTCGCCCGTTTTACAGCGTATCACTGCCTCGCCAGTTTTACAGCGTATCACAGCCTCGCCCTTTTTACAGCGTCTCGCAGCCTCGCCCGTTTTATAGCGTATCACAGGCTCGCCTGTTTTACAGCGTAATACAGCCTCGCTTGTTTTAGCGCATATCCCAGCCTCGCCCGTTTTACAGCGTATCACAGCCTCGCCCGTTTTACAGCCTATCACAGCCTCGCCCGTTTTACAGCGTATCACAGCCTCGCCCGTTTTACAGCCTATCACAGCCTCGCCCGTTTTACAGCGTATCACAGCCTCGCCCGTTTTACAGCGTATCACAGCCTCGCCCGTTTTACAGCTTATCCCAGCCTCACCCCTTTTACAGCCTATCACAGCCTCGCCCGTTTTACAGCGCATCACATCCTCGCCCCTTTTACAGCTTATCACAGCCTCGCCCATTTTACATCGTATCACAGCCTTGCCCTTTTTACTGCTGATCACAGCCTCGCCCGTTTTACAGCGTATCACAGCCTCGCCCATTTTACGGCGTATAACAGCCTCGCCCATTTTACAGCGTATCCCAGCCTCGCCCGTTTTGAAGCGTATCCCAGCCACGCCCGTTTTACAGCGTATCCCAGCCTCGCCCGTTTTACAGCGTATCCCAGCCTCGCCCGTTTTACAGCATATCACAGCCTCGCCCATTTTACAGCGTATCACAGCCTCGCCCATTTTACAGCGTATCACAGCCTCGCCCGTTTTACAGCGTATCACAGCCTCGCCCATTTTACAGCGTATCACAGCCTCGCCACTTTTACAGCGTATCACAGGCTCGCCCTTTTTACAGCGTCTCGCAGCCTCGCCCGTTTTATAGCATATCACAGGCTCGCCTGTTTTACAGCGTAATACAGCCTCGCTTGTTTTAGCGCATATCCCAGCCTCGCCCGTTTTACAGCGTATCACAGCCTCGCCCATTTAACAGCGTATCCCAGCCTCGCCCGTTTTACTGGGTATAGCAGCATCGCCCGTTTTACAGTGTATCACAGCCTCGCCCGTATTACAGCCTATCACAGCCTCGCCCGTTTTACAGCGTATCACAGCCTCGCCCATTTTACAGCTTATCCCAGCCTCACCCCTTTTACAGCGTATCACAGCCTCGCCTGTTTTACAGCGCATCACATCCTCGCCCCTTTTACAGCTTATCCCAGCCTCACCCCTTTTACAGCTTATCGCAGCCTTGCCCTTTTTACTGCTGATCACAGCCTCGCCCATTTTACATCGTATCACAGCCTTGCCCTTTTTACTGCTGATCACAGCCTCGCCCGTTTTACAGCGTATCCCAGCCTCGCCCGTTTTACAGCATATCACAGCCTCGCCCATTTTACAGCGTATCACAGCCTCACCCATTTTACAGCGTATCACAGCCTCGCCCATTTTACAGCGTATCACAGCCTCGCCCATTTTACAGCGTATCACAGCCTCGCCCCTTTTACAGCGTATCACAGCCTTGCCAGTTTTACAGCGTATCACAGCCTCGCCCGTTTTACAGCGTATCACAGCCTCGCCAGTTTTACAGCGTATCACAGCCTCGTCCATTTTACAGTGTATCACAGCCTCGCCCATTTTACAGCCTATCACAGCCTCGCCCATTTTACAGCCTATCACAGCCTCGCCAGTTTTACAGCGTATCACAGCCTTGCCCGTTTTACAGCGTATCACAGCCTCGCCAGTTTTACAGCGTATCACAGCCTCGCCCATTTTACAGCGTATCACAGCCTCGCCCGTTTTACAGGGTATCGCAGCCTCGCCCATTTTACAGCGTATCACAGCCTCGCCCATTTTACAGCGTATCACAGCCTCGCCCGTTTTACAGCTTATCACAGCCTCGTCTGTTTTACAGCGTATCACAGCCTCGCCCTTTTTACAGCGTATCGCAGCCTCGCCCGTTTTACAGCGTATCACAGGCTCGCCTGTTTTACAGCGTAACACAGCCTCGCTTGTTTTAGAGCATGTCCCAGCCTCGCCCGTTTAACAGCGTATCACAGCCTCGCCGATTTTACAGCGTATCCCAGCCTCGCCCGTTTTACAGGGTGTCACAGCCTCGCCCGTTTTACAGCATATCACAGCCTCGCCCTTTTTACAGCGTATCGCAGCCTCGCCCTTTTTACCGCGTATCACAGCCTCGCCCATTTTACAGCATTTCACAGCCTTGCCCTTTTTACAGTGTATCACAGCCTCGCTTGATTTAGAGCATATCCCAGACTCGCCCGTTTTACAGCACATCACAGCCTCGCCCATTTTACAGGGTATCACAGCTTCGCCCATTTTACATCGTATCACAGCCTCGCCCGTTTTACAGCGTATCACAGCCTCGTCCATTTTACAGCGTGTCACAGCCTCGCCCGTTTTACAGGGTATCGCAGCCTCGCCCATTTTACAGCGTGTTACAGCCTCGCCCGTTTTACAGCGTATCACTGCCTCGCCAGTTTTACAGCGTATCACAGCCTCGCCCTTTTTACAGCGTCTCGCAGCCTCGCCCGTTTTATAGCGTATCACAGGCTCGCCTGTTTTACAGCGTAATACAGCCTCGCTTGTTTTAGCGCATATCCCAGCCTCGCCCGTTTTACAGCGTATCACAGCCTCGCCCGTTTTACAGCCTATCACAGCCTCGCCCGTTTTACAGCGTATCACAGCCTCGCCCGTTTTACAGCCTATCACAGCCTCGCCCGTTTTACAGCGTATCACAGCCTCGCCCGTTTTACAGCGTATCACAGCCTCGCCCGTTTTACAGCCTATCACAGCCTCGCCCGTTTTACAGCGTATCACAGCCTCGCCTGTTTTACAGCGTATCACATCCTCGCCCCTTTTACAGCTTATCCCAGCCTCACCCCTTTTACAGCCTATCACAGCCTCGCCCGTTTTACAGCGCATCACATCCTCGCCCCTTTTACAGCTTATCACAGCCTCGCCCATTTTACATCGTATCACAGCCTTGCCCTTTTTACTGCTGATCACAGCCTCGCCCGTTTTACAGCGTATCACAGCCTCGCCCATTTTACGGCGTATAACAGCCTCGCCCATTTTACAGCGTATCCCAGCCTCGCCCGTTTTGAAGCGTATCCCAGCCACGCCCGTTTTACAGCGTATCCCAGCCTCGCCCGTTTTACAGCGTATCCCAGCCTCGCCCGTTTTACAGCATATCACAGCCTCGCCCATTTTACAGCGTATCACAGCCTCGCCCATTTTACAGCGTATCACAGCCTCGCCCGTTTTACAGCGTATCACAGCCTCGCCCATTTTACAGCGTATCACAGCCTCGCCACTTTTACAGCGTATCACAGCCTTGCCAGTTTTACAGCGTATCACAGCCTCGCCCGTTTTACAGCATATCACAGCCTCGCCAGTTTTACAGCGTATCACAGCCTCGTCCATTTTACAGTGTATCACAGCCTCGCCCATTTTACAGCCTATCACAGCCTCGCCCATTTTACAGCGTATCACAGCCTCGCCAGTTTTACAGCGTATCACAGCCTCGCCCGTTTTACAGCGTATCACAGCCTCGCCAGTTTTACAGCGTATCACAGCCTCGTCCATTTTACAGTGTATCACAGCCTCGCCCATTTTACAGCCTATCACAGCCTCGCCCATTTTACAGCGTATCACAGCCTCGCCAGTTTTACAGCGCATCACAGCCTCACCCGTTTTACAGCGTATCACAGCCTCGCCCGTTTTACAGCGTATCACAGCCTCGCCCTTTTTACAGTGTATCGCAGCCTCACCCTTTTTACAGCGTATCACAGCCTCGGCCATTTTACAGCGTATCACAGCCTCGCCCTCTTTACAGTGTATCACAGCCTCGCTTGTTTTAGAGCATATCCCAGCCTCGGCCGTTTTACAGCGTATCACAGCCTCGCCCATTTTACAGCATTTCACAGCCTTGCCCTTTTTACAGTGTATCACAGCCTCGCTTGATTTAGAGCATATCCCAGACTCGCCCGTTTTACAGCACATCACAGCCTCGCCCATTTTACAGGGTATCACAGCTTCGCCCATTTTACATCGTATCACAGCCTCGCCCGTTTTACAGCGTATCACAGCCTCGTCCATTTTACAGCGTGTCACAGCCTCGCCCGTTTTACAGGGTATCGCAGCCTCGCCCATTTTACAGCGTGTTACAGCCTCGCCCGTTTTACAGCGTATCACTGCCTCGCCAGTTTTACAGCGTATCACAGCCTCGCCCTTTTTACAGCGTCTCGCAGCCTCGCCCGTTTTATAGCGTATCACAGGCTCGCCTGTTTTACAGCGTAATACAGCCTCGCTTGTTTTAGCGCATATCCCAGCCTCGCCCGTTTTACAGCGTATCACAGCCTCGCCCGTTTTACAGCCTATCACAGCCTCGCCCGTTTTACAGCGTATCACAGCCTCGCCCGTTTTACAGCCTATCACAGCCTCGCCCGTTTTACAGCGTATCACAGCCTCGCCCGTTTTACAGCGTATCACAGCCTCGCCCGTTTTACAGCCTATCACAGCCTCGCCCGTTTTACAGCGTATCACAGCCTCGCCTGTTTTACAGCGTATCACATCCTCGCCCCTTTTACAGCTTATCCCAGCCTCACCCCTTTTACAGCCTATCACAGCCTCGCCCGTTTTACAGCGCATCACATCCTCGCCCCTTTTACAGCTTATCACAGCCTCGCCCATTTTACATCGTATCACAGCCTTGCCCTTTTTACTGCTGATCACAGCCTCGCCCGTTTTACAGCGTATCACAGCCTCGCCCATTTTACGGCGTATAACAGCCTCGCCCATTTTACAGCGTATCCCAGCCTCGCCCGTTTTGAAGCGTATCCCAGCCACGCCCGTTTTACAGCGTATCCCAGCCTCGCCCGTTTTACAGCGTATCCCAGCCTCGCCCGTTTTACAGCATATCACAGCCTCGCCCATTTTACAGCGTATCACAGCCTTGCCAGTTTTACAGCGTATCACAGCCTCGCCCGTTTTACAGCATATCACAGCCTCGCCAGTTTTACAGCGTATCACAGCCTCGTCCATTTTACAGTGTATCACAGCCTCGCCCATTTTACAGCCTATCACAGCCTCGCCCATTTTACAGCGTATCACAGCCTCGCCAGTTTTACAGCGTATCACAGCCTCGCCCGTTTTACAGCGTATCACAGCCTCGCCAGTTTTACAGCGTATCACAGCCTCGTCCATTTTACAGTGTATCACAGCCTCGCCCATTTTACAGCCTATCACAGCCTCGCCCATTTTACAGCGTATCACAGCCTCGCCAGTTTTACAGCGCATCACAGCCTCACCCGTTTTACAGCGTATCACAGCCTCGCCCGTTTTACAGCGTATCACAGCCTCGCCCTCTTTACAGTGTATCACAGCCTCGCTTGTTTTAGAGCATATCCCAGCCTCGGCCGTTTTACAGCGTATCACAGCCTCGCCCATTTTACAGCGTATCCCAGCCTCGCCCATTTTACAGGGTATCACAGCTTCGCCCGTTTTACAGCATATCCCAGCCTCGCCCGTTTTACAGCGTATCGCAGCCTCGCCCGTTTTTCAGCGTATCCCAGCCTCGTCCGTTTTACAGCGTATCACAGCCTCGCCTGTTTTACAGCGTATCATAGCCTCGCCTGTTTTACAGCGTATCACAGCCTATCCCGTTTTACAGCGTATCACAGCCTCGCCCCTTTTGCAGCGTATCACAGCCTCGCCCGTTTTACAGCGTATCACAGCCTCGCCCGTTTTAAAGCGTATCCCAGCCTCACCCGTTATACAGCGTATCACAGCCTCTTATGTTTAACAGCGTATCACAGCCGCGCCCGTTTTACGGCTTATCACAGTCTCACCCGTTTTACAGCGTATCACAGCCTCGCCCGTTTTACAGCGTATCACAGCCTCGCCTGTTTTACAGCATATCACAGCCTCGCCCGTTTTACAGCTTATCACAGCCTCGCCAGTTTTACAGCGTATCACAGCCTCGCCCATTTTACAGCGTATCGCAGCCTCGCCTGTTTTACAGCTTATCACAGGCTCGCCTGTTTTACAGCGTAACACAGCCTCGCCCGTTTTACAGCGTATCACAGCCACGCCCATTTTACAGGGTATCGCAGCCTCGCCCATTTTACAGCGCATCGCAACCTCGCCAGTTTTACAGCGTATCACAGCCTCGCCCATTTTACAGCTTATCACAGCCTCGTCTGTTTTACAGCGTATCACAGCCTCGCCCGTTTTACAGCTTATCACAGCCTCGTCTGTTTTACAGCGTATCACAGCCTCGCCCGTTTTACAGCTTATCACAGCCTCGTCTGTTTTACAGCGTATCACAGCCTCGCCCTTTTTACAGCGTATCGCAGCCTCGCCCGTTTTACAGCGTATCACAGGCTCGCCTGTTTTACAGCGTAATACAGCCTCGCTTGTTTTAGAGCATGTCCCAGCCTCGCCCGTTTTGCAGCGTATCACAGCCTCGCCGATTTTACAGCGTATCCCAGCCTCGCCCGTTTTACAGCGTGTTACAGCCTCGCCCGTTTTACAGCGTATCACTGCCTCGCCAGTTTTACAGCGTATCACAGCCTCGCCCGTTTTACAGGGTATCGCAGCCTCGCCCGTTTTACAGCGTGTTACAGCCTCGCCCGTTTTACAGCGTATCACTGCCTCGCCAGTTTTACAGCGTATCACAGCCTCGCCCTTTTTACAGCGTCTCGCAGCCTCGCCCGTTTTATAGCATATCACAGGCTCGCCTGTTTTACAGCGTAATACAGCCTCGCTTGTTTTAGCGCATATCCCAGCCTCGCCCGTTTTACAGCGTATCACAGCCTCGCCCATTTAACAGCGTATCCCAGCCTCGCCCGTTTTACTGGGTATAGCAGCATCGCCCGTTTTACAGTGTATCACAGCCTCGCCCGTATTACAGCCTATCACAGCCTCGCCCGTTTTACAGCGTATCACAGCCTCGCCCATTTTACAGCTTATCCCAGCCTCACCCCTTTTACAGCGTATCACAGCCTCGCCTGTTTTACAGCGCATCACATCCTCGCCCCTTTTACAGCTTATCCCAGCCTCACCCCTTTTACAGCTTATCGCAGCCTTGCCCTTTTTACTGCTGATCACAGCCTCGCCCATTTTACATCGTATCACAGCCTTGCCCTTTTTACTGCTGATCACAGCCTCGCCCGTTTTACAGCGTATCCCAGCCTCGCCCGTTTTACAGCATATCACAGCCTCGCCCATTTTACAGCGTATCACAGCCTCACCCATTTTACAGCGTATCACAGCCTCGCCCATTTTACAGCGTATCACAGCCTCGCCCATTTTACAGCGTATCACAGCCTCGCCCCTTTTACAGCGTATCACAGCCTTGCCAGTTTTACAGCGTATCACAGCCTCGCCCGTTTTACAGCGTATCACAGCCTCGCCAGTTTTACAGCGTATCACAGCCTCGTCCATTTTACAGTGTATCACAGCCTCGCCCATTTTACAGCCTATCACAGCCTCGCCCATTTTACAGCCTATCACAGCCTCGCCAGTTTTACAGCGTATCACAGCCTTGCCCGTTTTACAGCGTATCACAGCCTCGCCAGTTTTACAGCGTATCACAGCCTCGTCCATTTTACAGTGTATCACAGCCTCGCCCATTTTACAGTGTATCACAGCCTCGCCAGTTTTACAGCGCATCACAGCCTCACCCGTTTTACAGCGTATCACAGCCTCGCCCGTTTTACAGCGTATCACAGCCTCGCCCTTTTTACAGTGTATCGCAGCCTCACCCTTTTTACAGCGTATCACAGCCTCGGCCATTTTACAGCGTATCACAGCCTCGCCCTCTTTACAGTGTATCACAGCCTCGCTTGTTTTAGAGCGTATCACAGCCTCGGCCGTTTTACAGCGTATCACAGCCTCGCCCTTTTTACAGCGTATCCCAGCCTCGGCCGTTTTACAGCGTATCACAGCCTCGCCCATTTTACAGCGTATCCCAGCCTCGGCCGTTTTACAGCGTATCACAGCCTCGCCCATTTTACAGCATATCCCAGCCTCGCCCATTTTACAGGGTATCACAGCTTCGCCCGTTTTACAGCATATCACAGCCTCGCCCATTTTACAGCGTATCACAGCCTCGCCCATTTTACAGCGTATCACAGCCTCGCCCGTTTTACAGCGTATCACAGCCTCGCCCATTTTACAGCGTATCACAGCCTCGCCACTTTTACAGCGTATCACAGCCTTGCCAGTTTTACAGCGTATCACAGCCTCGCCCGTTTTACAGCATATCACAGCCTCGCCAGTTTTACAGCGTATCACAGCCTCGTCCATTTTACAGTGTATCACAGCCTCGCCCATTTTACAGCCTATCACAGCCTCGCCCATTTTACAGCGTATCACAGCCTCGCCAGTTTTACAGCGTATCACAGCCTCGCCCGTTTTACAGCGTATCACAGCCTCGCCAGTTTTACAGCGTATCACAGCCTCGTCCATTTTACAGTGTATCACAGCCTCGCCCATTTTACAGCCTATCACAGCCTCGCCCATTTTACAGCGTATCACAGCCTCGCCAGTTTTACAGCGCATCACAGCCTCACCCGTTTTACAGCGTATCACAGCCTCGCCCGTTTTACAGCGTATCACAGCCTCGCCCTTTTTACAGTGTATCGCAGCCTCACCCTTTTTACAGCGTATCACAGCCTCGGCCATTTTACAGCGTATCACAGCCTCGCCCTCTTTACAGTGTATCACAGCCTCGCTTGTTTTAGAGCATATCCCAGCCTCGGCCGTTTTACAGCGTATCACAGCCTCGCCCATTTTACAGCGTATCCCAGCCTCGCCCATTTTACAGGGTATCACAGCTTCGCCCGTTTTACAGCATATCCCAGCCTCGCCCGTTTTACAGCGTATCGCAGCCTCGCCCGTTTTTCAGCGTATCCCAGCCTCGTCCGTTTTACAGCGTATCACAGCCTCGCCTGTTTTACAGCGTATCATAGCCTCGCCTGTTTTACAGCGTATCACAGCCTATCCCGTTTTACAGCGTATCACAGCCTCGCCCCTTTTGCAGCGTATCACAGCCTCGCCCGTTTTACAGCGTATCACAGCCTCGCCCGTTTTAAAGCGTATCCCAGCCTCACCCGTTATACAGCGTATCACAGCCTCTTATGTTTAACAGCGTATCACAGCCGCGCCCGTTTTACGGCTTATCACAGTCTCACCCGTTTTACAGCGTATCACAGCCTCGCCCGTTTTACAGCGTATCACAGCCTCGCCTGTTTTACAGCATATCACAGCCTCGCCCGTTTTACAGCTTATCACAGCCTCGCCAGTTTTACAGCGTATCACAGCCTCGCCCATTTTACAGCGTATCGCAGCCTCGCCTGTTTTACAGCTTATCACAGGCTCGCCTGTTTTACAGCGTAACACAGCCTCGCCCGTTTTACAGCGTATCACAGCCACGCCCATTTTACAGCATATCCCAGCCACGCCCGTTTTACAGGGTATCGCAGCCTCGCCCATTTTACAGGGTATCGCAGCCTCGCCCATTTTACAGCGCATCGCAACCTCGCCAGTTTTACAGCGTATCACAGCCTCGCCCATTTTACAGCTTATCACAGCCTCGTCTGTTTTACAGCGTATCACAGCCTCGCCCGTTTTACAGCTTATCACAGCCTCGTCTGTTTTACAGCGTATCACAGCCTCGCCCGTTTTACAGCTTATCACAGCCTCGTCTGTTTTACAGCGTATCACAGCCTCGCCCTTTTTACAGCGTATCGCAGCCTCGCCCGTTTTACAGCGTATCACAGGCTCGCCTGTTTTACAGCGTAACACAGCCTCGCTTGTTTTAGAGCATGTCCCAGCCTCGCCCGTTTTACAGCGTATCACAGCCTCGCCGATTTTACAGCGTATCCCAGCCTCGCCCGTTTTACAGGGTGTCACAGCCTCGCCCGTTTTACAGCATATCACAGCCTCGCCCTTTTTACAGCGTATCGCAGCCTCGCCCATTTTACAGCATTTCACAGCCTTGCCCTTTTTACAGTGTATCACAGCCTCGCTTGATTTAGAGCATATCCCAGACTCGCCCGTTTTACAGCACATCACAGCCTCGCCCGTTTTACAGGGTATCGCAGCCTCGCCCGTTTTACAGCGTGTTACAGCCTCGCCCGTTTTACAGCGTATCACTGCCTCGCCAGTTTTACAGCGTATCACAGCCTCGCCCTTTTTACAGCGTCTCGCAGCCTCGCCCGTTTTATAGCATATCACAGGCTCGCCTGTTTTACAGCGTAATACAGCCTCGCTTGTTTTAGCGCATATCCCAGCCTCGCCCGTTTTACAGCGTATCACAGCCTCGCCCATTTAACAGCGTATCCCAGCCTCGCCCGTTTTACTGGGTATAGCAGCATCGCCCGTTTTACAGTGTATCACAGCCTCGCCCGTATTACAGCCTATCACAGCCTCGCCCGTTTTACAGCGTATCACAGCCTCGCCCATTTTACAGCTTATCCCAGCCTCACCCCTTTTACAGCGTATCACAGCCTCGCCTGTTTTACAGCGCATCACATCCTCGCCCCTTTTACAGCTTATCCCAGCCTCACCCCTTTTACAGCTTATCGCAGCCTTGCCCTTTTTACTGCTGATCACAGCCTCGCCCATTTTACATCGTATCACAGCCTTGCCCTTTTTACTGCTGATCACAGCCTCGCCCGTTTTACAGCGTATCCCAGCCTCGCCCGTTTTACAGCATATCACAGCCTCGCCCATTTTACAGCGTATCACAGCCTCACCCATTTTACAGCGTATCACAGCCTCGCCCATTTTACAGCGTATCACAGCCTCGCCCATTTTACAGCGTATCACAGCCTCGCCCCTTTTACAGCGTATCACAGCCTTGCCAGTTTTACAGCGTATCACAGCCTCGCCCGTTTTACAGCGTATCACAGCCTCGCCAGTTTTACAGCGTATCACAGCCTCGTCCATTTTACAGTGTATCACAGCCTCGCCCATTTTACAGCCTATCACAGCCTCGCCCATTTTACAGCCTATCACAGCCTCGCCAGTTTTACAGCGTATCACAGCCTTGCCCGTTTTACAGCGTATCACAGCCTCGCCAGTTTTACAGCGTATCACAGCCTCGTCCATTTTACAGTGTATCACAGCCTCGCCCATTTTACAGTGTATCACAGCCTCGCCAGTTTTACAGCGCATCACAGCCTCACCCGTTTTACAGCGTATCACAGCCTCGCCCGTTTTACAGCGTATCACAGCCTCGCCCTTTTTACAGTGTATCGCAGCCTCACCCTTTTTACAGCGTATCACAGCCTCGGCCATTTTACAGCGTATCACAGCCTCGCCCTCTTTACAGTGTATCACAGCCTCGCTTGTTTTAGAGCGTATCACAGCCTCGGCCGTTTTACAGCGTATCACAGCCTCGCCCTTTTTACAGCGTATCCCAGCCTCGGCCGTTTTACAGCGTATCACAGCCTCGCCCATTTTACAGCGTATCCCAGCCTCGGCCGTTTTACAGCGTATCACAGCCTCGCCCTTTTTACAGCGTATCCCAGCCTCGGCCGTTTTACAGCGTATCGCAGCCTCACCCTTTTTACAGCGTATCCCAGCCTCGGCCGTTTTACAGCGTATCACAGCCTCGCCCATTTTACAGCATATCCCAGCCTCGCCCATTTTACAGGGTATCACAGCTTCGCCCGTTTTACAGCATATCCCAGCCTCGCCCGTTTTACAGCGTATCGCAGCCTCGCCCGTTTTACAGGGTATCGCAGCCTCGCCCGTTTTACAGCGTGTTACAGCCTCGCCCGTTTTACAGCGTATCACTGCCTCGCCAGTTTTACAGCGTATCACAGCCTCGCCCTTTTTACAGCGTCTCGCAGCCTCGCCCGTTTTATAGCATATCACAGGCTCGCCTGTTTTACAGCGTAATACAGCCTCGCTTGTTTTAGCGCATATCCCAGCCTCGCCCGTTTTACAGCGTATCACAGCCTCGCCCATTTAACAGCGTATCCCAGCCTCGCCCGTTTTACTGGGTATAGCAGCATCGCCCGTTTTACAGTGTATCACAGCCTCGCCCGTATTACAGCCTATCACAGCCTCGCCCGTTTTACAGCGTATCACAGCCTCGCCCATTTTACAGCTTATCCCAGCCTCACCCCTTTTACAGCGTATCACAGCCTCGCCTGTTTTACAGCGCATCACATCCTCGCCCCTTTTACAGCTTATCCCAGCCTCACCCCTTTTACAGCTTATCGCAGCCTTGCCCTTTTTACTGCTGATCACAGCCTCGCCCATTTTACATCGTATCACAGCCTTGCCCTTTTTACTGCTGATCACAGCCTCGCCCGTTTTACAGCGTATCCCAGCCTCGCCCGTTTTACAGCATATCACAGCCTCGCCCATTTTACAGCGTATCACAGCCTCACCCATTTTACAGCGTATCACAGCCTCGCCCATTTTACAGCGTATCACAGCCTCGCCCATTTTACAGCGTATCACAGCCTCGCCCCTTTTACAGCGTATCACAGCCTTGCCAGTTTTACAGCGTATCACAGCCTCGCCCGTTTTACAGCGTATCACAGCCTCGCCAGTTTTACAGCGTATCACAGCCTCGTCCATTTTACAGTGTATCACAGCCTCGCCCATTTTACAGCCTATCACAGCCTCGCCCATTTTACAGCCTATCACAGCCTCGCCAGTTTTACAGCGTATCACAGCCTTGCCCGTTTTACAGCGTATCACAGCCTCGCCAGTTTTACAGCGTATCACAGCCTCGTCCATTTTACAGTGTATCACAGCCTCGCCCATTTTACAGTGTATCACAGCCTCGCCAGTTTTACAGCGCATCACAGCCTCACCCGTTTTACAGCGTATCACAGCCTCGCCCGTTTTACAGCGTATCACAGCCTCGCCCTTTTTACAGTGTATCGCAGCCTCACCCTTTTTACAGCGTATCACAGCCTCGGCCATTTTACAGCGTATCACAGCCTCGCCCTCTTTACAGTGTATCACAGCCTCGCTTGTTTTAGAGCGTATCACAGCCTCGGCCGTTTTACAGCGTATCACAGCCTCGCCCTTTTTACAGCGTATCCCAGCCTCGGCCGTTTTACAGCGTATCACAGCCTCGCCCATTTTACAGCGTATCCCAGCCTCGGCCGTTTTACAGCGTATCACAGCCTCGCCCTTTTTACAGCGTATCCCAGCCTCGGCCGTTTTACAGCGTATCGCAGCCTCACCCTTTTTACAGCGTATCCCAGCCTCGGCCGTTTTACAGCGTATCACAGCCTCGCCCATTTTACAGCATATCCCAGCCTCGCCCATTTTACAGGGTATCACAGCTTCGCCCGTTTTACAGCATATCCCAGCCTCGCCCGTTTTACAGCGTATCGCAGCCTCGCCCGTTTTTCAGCGTATCCCAGCCTCGTCCGTTTTACAGCGTATCACAGCCTCACCTGTTTTACAGCGTATCATAGCCTCGCCTGTTTTACAGCGTATCACAGCCTATCCCGTTTTACAGCGTATCACAGTCTCGCCCCTTTTGCAGCGTATCACAGCCTCGCCCGTTTTACAGCGTATCACAGCCTCGCCCGTTTTAAAGCGTATCCCAGCCTCACCCGTTATACAGCGTATCACAGCCTCTTATGTTTAACAGCGTATCACAGCCGCGCCCGTTTTACAGCTTATCACAGTCTCACCCGTTTTACAGCGTATCACAGCCTCGCCCGTTTTACAGCTTATCACAGCCTCGCCAGTTTTACAGCGTATCACAGCCTCGCCCATTTTACAGCGTATCGCAGCCTCGCCTGTTTTACAGCTTATCACAGGCTCGCCTGTTTTACAGCGTAACACAGCCTCGCCCGTTTTACAGCGTATCACAGCCACGCCCATTTTACAGCATATCCCAGCCACGCCCGTTTTACAGGGTATCGCAGCCTCGCCCATTTTACAGGGTATCACAGCCTCGCCCATTTTACAGCGTATCACAGCCTCGCCAGTTTTACAGCGTATCACAGCCTCGCCCGTTTTACAGCGTACCACAGCCTCGCCCATTTTACAGGGTATCGCAGCCTCGCCCATTTTACAGCTTATCACAGCCTCGTCTGTTTTACAGCGTATCACAGCCTCGCCCATTTTACAGGGTATCACAGCCTCGCCCGTTTTACAGCTTATCACAGCCTCGTCTGTTTTACAGCGTATCGCAGCCTCGCCCGTTTTACAGCGTATCACAGGCTCGCCTGTTTTACAGCGTAACACAGCCTCGCTTGTTTTAGAGCATATCCCAGCCTCGCCCGTTTTACAGCGTAGCACAGCCTCGCCGATTTTACAGCGTATCCCAGCCTCGCCCGTTTTACAGGGTGTCACAGCCTCGCCCGTTTTACAGCATATCACAGCCTCGCCCTTTTTACAGCGTATCGCAGCCTCGCCCTTTTTACCGCGTATCACAGCCTCGCCCATTTTACAGCATTTCACAGCCTCGCCCTTTTTACAGCGTCTCACAGCCTCGCTTGATTTAGAGCATATCCCAGCCTCGCCCGTTTTACGGCCTATCACAGCCTCGCACATTTTACAGCGTATCCCAGCCTCGCCCGTTTTACAGTGTATCACAGCCTCGCTTGTTTTAGAGCATATCCCAGCCTCGCCCGTTTTACAGCGTATCACAGCCTCGCCCATTTTACACCGTATCCCAGCCTCGCCCATTATACAGGGTATCAATGCTTCGCCCGTTTTACATCGTATCACAGCCTCACCCGTTTTACAGCGTATCACAGCCTCGCCCGTTGTACAGCGTATCACAACCTCGCCCGTTTTACAGCATATCACAGCCTCGCCCATTTTACATCGTATCACAGCCTCGCCCGTTTTACAGCATATCGCAGCCTCGCGCGTTTTACAGCGTATCCCAGCCTCGCCCGTTTTACAGCGTATCACAGCCTCGCCTGTTTTACAGCGTATCACAGCTTCGCCCGTTTTACAGCGTTTCACAGCCTCTCCCGTTTTACAGCGTACCACAGCCTCGCCCTTTTTACAGCATATCACAGCCTCGCCCGTTGTACAGCGTATCCCAGCCTCGCCCCTTTTACAGCGTATCACAGCCTCGCCCGTTTTACAGCGTATCACAGCCTCGCCCGTTTTACAGTGTGTCGCAGCCTCGCCCGTTTTACAGCGTATCACAGACTCGCCCGTTTTACAGCGTATCACAGCCTCGCCCGTTTTACAGGGTATCGCAGCCTCGCCCGTTTTACAGCGTGTTACAGCCTCGCCCGTTTTACAGCATATCACTGCCTCGCCAGTTTTACAGCGTATCACAGCCTCGCCCTTTTTACAGCGTCTCGCAGCCTCGCCCGTTTTATAGCGTATCACAGGCTCGCCTGTTTTACAGCGTAATACAGCCTCGCTTGTTTTAGCGCATATCCCAGCCTCGCCCGTTTTACAGCGTATCACAGCCTCGCCCATTTAACAGCGTATCCCAGCCTCGCCCGTTTTACTGGGTATAGCAGCATCGCCCGTTTTACAGTGTATCACAGCCTCGCCCGTATTACAGCCTATCACAGCCTCGCCCGTTTTACAGCGTATCACAGCCTCGCCCATTTTACAGCTTATCCCAGCCTCACCCCTTTTACAGCGTATCACAGCCTCGCCTGTTTTACAGCGTATCACAGCCTCGCCTGTTTTACAGCGCATCACATCCTCGCCCCTTTTACAGCTTATCCCAGCCTCACCCATTTTACATCGTATCACAGCCTTGCCCTTTTTACTGCTGATCACAGCCTCGCCCGTTTTACAGCGTATCCCAGCCTCGCCCGTTTTACAGCATATCACAGCCTCGCCCATTTTACAGCGTATCACAGCCTCACCCATTTTACAGCGTATCACAGCCTCGCCCATTTTACAGCGTATCACAGCCTCGCCCCTTTTACAGCATATCACAGCCTTGCCAGTTTTACAGCGTATCACAGCCTCGCCCGTTTTACAGCGTATCACAGCCTCGCCAGTTTTACAGTGTATCACAGCCTCGTCCATTTTACAGTGTATCACAGCCTCGCCCATTTTACAACCTATCACAGCCTCGCCCATTTTACAGCGTATCACAGCCTCGCCAGTTTTACAGCGTATCACAGCCTTGCCCGTTTTACAGCGTATCACAGCCTCGCCAGTTTTACAGCGTATCACAGCCTCGTCCATTTTACAGCGTATCACAGCCTCGCCCATTTTACAGCCTATCACAGCCTCGCCCATTTTACAGTGTATCACAGCCTCGCCAGTTTTACAGCGCATCACAGCCTCACCCGTTTTACAGCGTATCACAGCCTCGTCCATTTTACAGCGTATCACAGCCTCGCCCATTTTACAGCCTATCACAGCCTCGCCCATTTTACAGTGTATCACAGCCTCGCCAGTTTTACAGCGCATCACAGCCTCACCCGTTTTACAGCGTATCACAGCCTCGCCCGTTTTACAGCATATCACAGCCTCGCCCTTTTTACAGTGTATCGCAGCCTCACCCTTTTTACAGCGTATCACAGCCTCGGCCATTTTACAGCGTATCACAGCCTCGCCCTCTTTACAGTGTATCACAGCCTCGCTTGTTTTAGAGCATATCCCAGCCTCGGCCGTTTTACAGCGTATCACAGCCTCGCCCATTTTACAGCGTATCCCAGCCTCGCCCATTTTACAGGGTATCACAGCTTCGCCCGTTTTACAGCATATCCCAGCCTCGCCCGTTTTACAGCGCATCGCAGCCTCGCCCGTTTTTCAGCGTATCCCAGCCTCGTCCGTTTTACAGCGTATCACAGCCTCGCCTGTTTTACAGCGTATCATAGCCTCGCCTGTTTTACAGCGTATCACAGCCTATCCCGTTTTACAGCGTATCACAGTCTCGCCCCTTTTGCAGCGTATTACAGCCTCGCCCATTTTACAGCGTATCACAGCCTCGCCCGTTTTAAAGCGTATCCCAGCCTCACCCGTTATACAGCGTATCACAGCCTCTTATGTTTAACAGCGTATGACAGCCGCGCCCGTTTTACAGCTTATCACAGTCTCACCCGTTTTACAGCGTATCACAGCCTCGCCCGTTTTACAGCGTATCACAGCCTCGCCTGTTTTACAGCATATCACAGCCTCGCCCGTTTTACAGCTTATCACAGCCTCGCCCATTTTACAGCGTATCGCAGCCTCGCCTGTTTTACAGCTTATCACAGGCTCGCCTGTTTTACAGCGTAACACAGCCTCGCCAGTTTTACAGCGTATCACAGCCACGCCCATTTTACAGCATATCCCAGCCACGCCCGTTTTACAGGGTATCGCAGCCTCGCCCATTTTACAGGGTATCACAGCCTCGCCCGTTTTACAGGGTATCGCAGCCTCGCCCATTTTACAGGGTATCACAGCCTCGCCCATTTTACAGCGTATCACAGCCTCGCCAGTTTTACAGCGTATCACAGCCTCGCCCATTTTACAGCGTATCACAGCCTCGCCCGTTTTACAGCTTATCACAGCCTCGTCTGTTTTACAGCGTATCACAGCCTCGCCCCTTTTACAGCGTATCGCAGCCTCGCCCGTTTTACAGCGTAACACAGCCTCGCTTGTTTTAGAGCATATCCCAGCCTCGCCCGTTTTACAGCGTAGCACAGCCTCGCCGATTTTACAGCGTATCCCAGCCTCGCCCGTTTTACAGGGTGTCACAGCCTCGCCCGTTTTACAGCATATCACAGCCTCGCCCTTTTTACAGCGTATCGCAGCCTCGCCCTTTTTACCGCGTATCACAGCCTCGCCCATTTTACAGCATTTCACAGCCTCGCCCTTTTTACAGCGTCTCACAGCCTCGCTTGATTTAGAGCATATCCCAGACTCGCCCGTTTTACAGCACATCACAGCCTCGCCCATTTTACAGGGTATCACAGCTTCGCCCATTTTACATCGTATCACAGCCTCGCCCGTTTTACAGCGTATCACAGCCTCGCCCGTTTTACAGCGTATCACAGCCTCGCCCGATTTACAGCGTATCCCAGCCTCGTCCGTTTTACAGCGTATCAAACCACGCCTGTTTTACAGCGTATCAACAGCTTCGCCCGTTTTACAGCGTATCACAGCCTCTCCCATTTTACAGCGTATCACAGCCTCTCCCATTTTACAGCGTACCACAGCCTCGCCCTTTTTACAGCATATCACAGCCTCGCCCGTTGTACAGCGTATCCCAGCCTCGGCCCTTTTACAGCATTTCACAGCCTCGCCCGTTTTACAGCGTATCACAGCGTCGCCAGTTTTACAGCGTATCAAACAGCCTGGCCCATTTTAGTATATCCCCGCCTCGCCCGTTTTAGAGCATATCACAGCCTCGCCGCTTTTACAGCGTATCACAGCCTCGCCCATTTCACAGCTATTCCAGCCTCACCCGTTTTACAGGGTATCGCAGCCTCGCCCATTTTACAGTGTATCACAGCCTCGCCCGTTTTACGGCCTATCACAGCCTCGCACATTTTACAGCGTATCCCAGCCTCGCCCGTTTTACAGCGTATCACAGCCTCGCCCATTTTACAGCGTATCCCAGCCTCGCCCATTACACAGGGTATCAATGCTTCGCCCGTTTTACATCGTATCACAGCCTCACCCGTTTTACAGCGTATCACAGCCTCGCCCGTTGTACAGCGTATCACAACCTCGCCCGTTTTACAGCGTATCACAGCCTCGCCCATTTTACATCGTATCACAGCCTCGCCCGTTTTACAGCATATCGCAGCCTCGCGCGTTTTACAGCGTATCACAGCTTCGCCCGTTTTACAGCGTTTCACAGCCTCTCCCGTTTTACAGCGTACCACAGCCTCGCCCTTTTTACAGCATATCACAGCCTCGCCCGTTGTACAGCGTATCCCAGCCTCGCCCCTTTTACAGCATTTCACAGCCTCGCCCATTTTACAGCTTATCCCAGCCTCGCCCGTTTTACAGCGTATCCCAGCCTCGTCCGTTTTACAGCGTATCAAACCACGCCTGTTTTACAGCGTATCAACAGCTTCGCCCGTTTTACAGCGTATCACAGCCTCTCCCATTTTACAGCGTATCACAGCCTCTCCCATTTTACAGCGTACCACAGCCTCGCCCTTTTTACAGCATATCACAGCCTCGCCCGTTGTACAGCGTATCCCAGCCTCGCCCCTTTTACAGCATTTCACAGCCTCGCCCGTTTTACAGCGTATCACAGCGTCGCCAGTTTTACAGCGTATCAAACAGCCTGGCCCATTTTAGTATTTCCCCGCCTCGCCCGTTTTAGAGCATATCACAGCCTCGCCGCTTTTACAGCGTATCACAGCCTCGCCCATTTTACAGCTATTCCAGCCTCACCCGTTTTACAGGGTATCGCAGCCTCGCCCATTTTACAGTGTATCACAGCCTCGCCCGTTTTACGGCCTATCACAGCCTCGCACATTTTACAGCGTATCCCAGCCTCGCCCGTTTTACAGCGTATCACAGCCTCGCCCATTTTACAGCGTATCCCAGCCTCGCCCATTACACAGGGTATCAATGCTTCGCCCGTTTTACATCGTATCACAGCCTCACCCGTTTTACAGCGTATCACAGCCTCGCCCGTTGTACAGCGTATCACAACCTCGCCCGTTTTACAGCGTATCACAGCCTCGCCCATTTTACATCGTATCACAGCCTCGCCCGTTTTACAGCATATCGCAGCCTCGCGCGTTTTACAGCGTATCCCAGCCTCGCCCGTTTTACAGCGTATCACAGCCTCGCCTGTTTTACAGCGTATCACAGCTTCACCCGTTTTACAGCGTTTCACAGCCTCTCCCGTTTTACAGCGTACCACAGCCTCGCCCTTTTTACAGCATATCACAGCCTCGCCCGTTGTACAGCGTATCCCAGCCTCGCCCCTTTTACAGCATTTCACAGCCTCGCCCATTTTACAGCTTATCCCAGCCTCGCCCCTTTTTACAGCGTATCACAGCCTCACCCGTTTAACAGCGTATCACAGCCTCTTCTGTTTTACAGCGGATCACAGCCTCGCCCGTTTTACAGCGTATCACAGCCTCTCCCGTTTTACAGCGTATCACAGCCTCGCCCATTTTACAGCGTATTACAGCCTCGTCGTTTTACAGCGTATCACAGCCTCGCCTGTTTTAGAGCGTATCACAGTCTCGCCCATTTTACAGCGTATCACAGCCTCGATGTTTTACAGCGTATCACAGCCTCGCCTGTTTTAGAGCGTATCACAGCCTCGCCCGTTTTACACCGTATCACAGCCTCACCAGTTTTACAGCATATCACAGCCTCGCCCGTTTTACAGCGTATCACAGCCTCACCCGTTTTACCGCATATCAGAGACTCGCCCGTTTTACAGCGTATCACATCCTCGGCCTTTTTACAGCGTATCACAGCCTCGCCCGTTTTACAGCGTATCTCAGGCTCGCCTGTTTTACAGCGTAACACAGCCTCGCTTGTTTTAGAGCATATCCCAGCCTCGCCCGTTTTACAGCGTATCACAGCCTCGCCCGTTTTACAGCGTATCACAGCCTCGCCCGATTTACAGCGTATCCCAGCCTCGTCCGTTTTACAGCGTATCAAACCACGCCTGTTTTACAGCGTATCAACAGCTTCGCCCGTTTTACAGCGTATCACAGCCTCTCCCATTTTACAGCGTATCACAGCCTCTCCCATTTTACAGCGTACCACAGCCTCGCCCTTTTTACAGCATATCACAGCCTCGCCCGTTGTACAGCGTATCCCAGCCTCGCCCCTTTTACAGCATTTCACAGCCTCGCCCGTTTTACAGCGTATCACAGCGTCGCCAGTTTTACAGCGTATCAAACAGCCTGGCCCATTTTAGTATATCCCCGCCTCGCCCGTTTTAGAGCATATCACAGCCTCGCCGCTTTTACAGCGTATCACAGCCTCGCCCATTTCACAGCTATTCCAGCCTCACCCGTTTTACAGGGTATCGCAGCCTCGCCCATTTTACAGTGTATCACAGCCTCGCCCGTTTTACGGCCTATCACAGCCTCGCACATTTTACAGCGTATCCCAGCCTCGCCCGTTTTACAGCGTATCACAGCCTCGCCCATTTTACAGCGTATCCCAGCCTCGCCCATTACACAGGGTATCAATGCTTCGCCCGTTTTACATGGTATCACAGCCTCACCCGTTTTTCAGCGTATCACAGCCTCGCCCGTTGTACAGCGTATCACAACCTCGCCCGTTTTACAGCGTATCACAGCCTCGCCCATTTTACATTGTATCACAGCCTCGCCCGTTTTACAGCATATCGCAGCCTCGCGCGTTTTACAGCGTATCCCAGCCTCGCCCGTTTTACAGCGTATCACAGCCTCGCCTGTTTTACAGCGTATCACAGCTTCGCCCGTTTTACAGCGTTTCACAGCCTCTCCCGTTTTACAGCGTACCACAGCCTCGCCCTTTTTACAGCATATCACAGCCTCGCCCGTTGTACAGCGTATCCCAGCCTCGCCCCTTTTACAGCATTTCACAGCCTCGCCCATTTTACAGCTTATCCCAGCCTCGCCCGTTTTACAGCGTATCACAGCCTCGCCCGTTTTACAGCGTATCACAGCCTCGCCCGTTTTACAGCGTATCACAGCCTCTCCCGTTTTACAGCGTATCAGAGCCTCGCCCATTTTACAGCGTATCACAGACTCGCCCTTTTTACAGTGTATCACAGCCTTGCTTGTTTTAGAGCATATCCCAGCCTCGCCCGTTTTACAGCGTATCACAGTCTCGCCCATTTTACAGCGTATCCCAGCCTCGCCCATTTTACAGGGTATCACAGCTTCGCCCGTTTTACATCGTATCACAGCCTCTCCCGTCTTACAGCGTACCACAGCCTCGCCCGTTTTACAGCGTATTACAGCCTCTTCTGTTTTACAGCGTATCGCAGCCTCGCCCGTTTTACAGCATCTCACCCTCTCCCGTTTTACAGCGTATCACAGCCTCGCCCATTTTACAGCGTATCACAGCCTCGTCGATTTACAGCATATCACAGCCTCGCCTGTTTTACAGCGTATCACAGCCTCGCCCGTTTTACACCTTATCACAGCCTCGCCCGTTTTACAGCGTATCACAGCCTCACCCGTTTTACCGCATATCACAGCCTCGCCCGTTTTACAGCGTATCACATCCTCGCCCTTTTTACAGCGTATCACATCCTCGCCCGTTTTACAGCGTATCTCAGGCTCGCCTGTTTTACAGCGTAACACAGCCTCGCTTGTTTTAGAGCATATCCCAGCCTCGCCTGTTTTACAGCATATCACAGCCTCGCCCGATTTACAGCGTATCACAGCCTCGCCCATTTTACAGCGTATCACAGCCTCGCCAGTTTTACAGCGTATCACAGCCTCGCCCGTTTTACAGCGTATCACAGCCTCGCCCGTTTTACCGCATATCACAGCCTCGCCCGTTTTACAGCGTATCTCAGGCTCGCCTGTTTTACAGCGTAACACAGCCTCGCTTGTTTTAGAGCATATCCCAGCCTCGCCCGTTTCATAGCGTATCACAGCCTCGCCCATTTTACAGCGTATCCCAGCCTCGCCCGTTTTACAGGGTATTGCAGCCTCGCCCGTTTTACAGCGTATCGCAGCCTTGCCCGTTTTACAGCGTATCACAGCCTCGCCCGTTTTACAGCGTATCACAGCCTCGCCCTTTTTACAGCGTCTCACAGCCTCGCCCTTTTTACAGTGTATCACAGCCTCGCTTGTTTTAGAGTATATCCCAGCCTCGCCCGTTTTACAGCGTATCACAGCCTCGCCCATTTTACAGGGTATCACAGCTTCGCCCGTTTTACATCGTATCACAGCCTCGCCCGTTTTACAGCGTATCGCAGCCTCGCCCGTTTTACAGCGTATCACAGCCTCGCCCGTTTTACAGCGTATCACAGCCTCGCCCGTTTTACCGCGTATCACAGCCTCGCCTGTTTTACAGCGTATCACAGCCTCGCCCGTTTTACAGCGTATCACAGCCTCTCCCGTTTTACAGTGTACCACAGCCTTGCCCTTTTTACAGCATAAAACAGCCTCGTCCGTTTTACAGCGTATCACAGGCTCGCCTATTTTACAGCGTATCACAGCCTCCCCCGTTTTACAGCGTATCACAGTCTCGCCAGTTTTACAGCGTATCACAGCCTCGCCCGTTTTACAGCGTATCACAGCCTCGCCCGTTTTACCGCATATCACAGCCTCGCCCGTTTTACAGCGTATCTCAGGCTCGCCTGTTTTACAGCGTAACACAGCCTCGCTTGTTTTAGAGCATATCCCAGCCTCGCCCGTTTCATAGCGTATCACAGCCTCGCCCATTTTACAGCGTATCCCAGCATCGCCCGTTTTACAGGGTATTGCAGCCTCGCCCGTTTTACAGCGTATCGCAGCCTTGCCCGTTTTACAGCGTATCACAGCCTCGCCCGTTTTACAGCGTATCACAGCCTCGCCCTTTTTACAGCGTATCACAGCCTCGCACTTTTTACAGTGTATCACAGCCTCGCTTGTTTTAGAGTATATCCCAGCCTCGCCCGTTTTACAGCGTATCACAGCCTCGCCCATTTTACAGCGTATCCCAGCCTCGCCCATTTTACAGGGTATCACAGCTTCGCCGGTTTTACATCGTATCACAGCCTCGCCCGTTTTACAGCGTATCACAGCCTCGCCCATTTTACAGCGTATCACAGCCTCGCCCGTTTTACAGCGTATCACAGCCTCGCCCGTTTTACAGCGTATCACAGCCTCGCCCGTTTTACAGCGTATCACAGCCTCGCCCGTTTTACATCGTATCACAGCCTCGCCCGTTTTACAGCGTACCACAGCCTCGCCCTTTTTACAGCATAAAACAGCCTCGTCCGTTTTACAGCGTATCACAGCCTCGCCCATTTTACAGTGTATCACAGCCTCCCCCGTTTTACAGCGTATCACAGCCTCGCCCGTTTTACAGCGTATCAGAGCCTCGCCCTTTTTACAGTGTATCACAGCCTCGCTTGTTTTAGAGCATATCCCAGCCTCGCCCGTTTTACAGCGTATCACAGCCTCGACCGTTTTACAGCGTATCGCAGCCTCGCCCGTTTTACAGCGTATCGCAGCCTCGCCCTTTTTACAGCATATCACAGCCTCGTCCGTTTTACAGCGTTTCACAGCCTCGCCCATTTTACAGCGAATCACAGCCTCACCCATTTTACAGCGTATCACAGCCTCGCCCTTTTTACAGCGTATCGCAGCCTCGACCTTTTTACAGCGTATCGCAGCCTCGCCCATTTTACAGCGTCTCATAGACTCGCCCTCTTTACAGTGTATCACAGCCTTGCTTGTTTAAAGCATATCCCAGCCTCGCCCGTTTTACAGCGTATCACAGTCTTGCTTGTTTAAAGCATATCCCAGCCTCGCCCGTTTCACAGCGTATCACAGTCTCTCCCATTTTACAGCGTATCGCAGCCTCGCCCATTTTACAGGGTATCACAGCTTCGCCCGTTTTACATCGTATCACAGCCTCTCCCGTTTTACAGCGTACCACAGCCTCGCCCTTTTTACAGCATATCACAGCCTCGTCCGTTTTACAGCTTATCCCAGCCTCGCCCGTTTTACAGCGTATCACAGCCTCTTCTGTTTTACAGCGTATCACAGCCTCGCCCGTTTTACAGCATCTCACCCTCTCCCGTTTTACAGCGTATCACAGCCTCGCCCATTTTACAGCGTATCACAGCCTCGTCGATTTACAGCATATCACAGCCTCGCCTGTTTTACACCGAATCACAGCCTCGCCCGTTTTACACCTTATCACAGCCTCGCCCGTTTTACAGCGTATCACAGCCTCGCCCGCTTTACCGCATATCACAGCCTCGCCCGTTTTACAGCGTATCACATCCTCGCCCTTTTTACAGCGTATCACATCCTCGCCCGTTTTACAGCGTATCTCAGGCTCGCCTGTTTTACAGCGTAACACAGCCTCGCTTGTTTTAGAGCATATCCCAGCCTCGCCTGTTTTACAGCATATCACAGCCTCGCCCGATTTACAGCGTATCACAGCCTCGCCCATTTTACAGCGTATCACAGCCTCGCCAGTTTTACAGCGCATCACAGCCTCGCCCGTTTTATAGCGTATCACAGCCTCGCCCGTTTTACCGCATATCACAGCCTCGCCCGTTTTACAGCATATCTCAGGCTCGCCTGTTTTACAGCGTAACACAGCCTCGCTTGTTTTAGAGCATATCCCAGCTTCGCCCGTTTCATAGCGTATCACAGCCTCGCCCATTTTACAGCGTATCCCAGCCTCGCCCGTTTTACAGGGTATTGCAGCCTCGCCCGTTTTACAGCGTATCGCAGCCTTGCCCGTTTTACAGCGTATCACAGCCTCGCCCGTTTTACAGCGTATCACAGCCTCGCCCTTTTTACAGCGTATCACAGCCTCGCCCTTTTTACAGTGTATCACAGCCTCGCTTGTTTTAGAGTATATCCCAGCCTCGCCCGTTTTACAGCGTATCACAGCCTCGCCCATTTTACAGGGTATCACAGCTTCGCCCGTTTTACATCGTATCACAGCCTCGCCCGTTTTACAGCGTATCACAGCCTCGCCCATTTTACAGCGTATCACAGCCTCGCCCGTTTTACAGCGTATCACAGCCTCGCCCGTTTTACAGCGTATCACAGCCTCGCCCGTTTTACAGCGTATCACAGCCTCGCCCGTTTTACATCGTATCACAGCCTCGCCCGTTTTACAGCGTACCACAGCCTCGCCCTTTTTACAGCATAAAACAGCCTCGTCCGTTTTACAGCGTATCACAGCCTCGCCCATTTTACAGTGTATCACAGCCTCGACCGTTTTACAGCGTATCGCAGCCTCGCCCGTTTTACAGCGTATCGCAGCCTCGCCCTTTTTACAGCATATCGCAGCCTCGTCCGTTTTACAGCGTTTCACAGCCTCGCCCATTTTACAGCGAATCACAGCCTCACCCATTTTACAGCGTATCACAGCCTCGCCCTTTTTACAGCGTATCGCAGCCTCGACCTTTTTACAGCGTATCGCAGCCTCGCCCATTTTACAGCGTCTCATAGACTCGCCCTTTTTACAGTGTATCACAGCCTTGCTTGTTTAAAGCATATCCCAGCCTCGCCCGTTTTACAGCGTATCACAGTCTTGCTTGTTTAAAGCATATCCCAGCCTCGCCCGTTTCACAGCGTATCACAGTCTCGCCCATTTTACAGCGTATCGCAGCCTCGCCCATTTTACAGGGTATCACAGCTTCGCCCGTTTTACATCGTATCACAGCCTCTCCCGTTTTACAGCGTACCACAGCCTCGCCCTTTTTACAGCATATCACAGCCTCGTCCGTTTTACAGCTTATCCCAGCCTCGCCCGTTTTACAGCGTATCACAGCCTCTTCTGTTTTACAGCGTATCACAGCCTCGCCCGTTTTACAGCATCTCACCCTCTCCCATTTTACAGCGTATCACAGCCTCGCCCATTTTACAGCGTATCACAGCCTCGTCGATTTACAGCATATCACAGCCTCGCCTGTTTTACACCGAATCACAGCCTCGCCCGTTTTACACCTTATCACAGCCTCGCCCGTTTTACAGCGTATCACAGCCTCGCCCGTTTTACACCTTATCACAGCCTCGCCCGTTTTACAGCGTATCACAGCCTCGCCCGTTTTACACCTTATCACAGCCTCGCCCGTTTTACAGCGTATCACAGCCTCGCCCGTTTTACCGCATATCACAGCCTCGCCCGTTTTACAGCGTATCACAGCCTCACCCGTTTTACAGCGTATCACAGCCTCGCCCGTTTTACAGCGTATCACAGCCTCGCCCATTTTACAGCGTATCAAAGCCTCGCCCGTTTTACAGCGTATCACAGCCTCGCCCGTTTTACAGCGTATCACAGCCTCGCCCGTTTTACAGCGTATCACAGCCTCGCCCGTTTTACATCGTATCACAGCCTCGCCCGTTTTACAGCGTACCACAGCCTCGCCCTTTTTACAGCATAAAACAGCCTCGTCCGTTTTACAGCGTATCACAGCCTCGCCCATTTTACAGTGTATCACAGCCTCCCCCGTTTTACAGCGTATCACAGCCTCGCCCGTTTTACAGCGTATCAGAGCCTCGCCCTTTTTACAGTGTATCACAGCCTCGCTTGTTTTAGAGCATATCCCAGCCTCGCCCGTTTTACAGCGTATCACAGCCTCGACCGTTTTACAGCGTATCGCAGCCTCGCCCGTTTTACAGCGTATCGCAGCCTCGCCCTTTTTACAGCATATCACAGCCTCGTCCGTTTTACAGCGTTTCACAGCCTCGCCCATTTTACAGCGAATCACAGCCTCGCCCTTTTTACAGCGTATCGCAGCCTCGACCTTTTTACAGCGTATCACAGCCTCGCCCATTTTACAGCGCCTCATAGACTCGCCCTTTTTACAGTGTATCACAGCCTTGCTTGTTTAAAGCATATCCCAGCCTCGCCCGTTTTACAGCGTATCACAGTCTTGCTTGTTTAAAGCATATCCCAGCCTCGCCCGTTTCACAGCGTATCACAGTCTCGCCCATTTTACAGCGTATCGCAGCCTCGCCCATTTTACAGGGTATCACAGCTTCGCCCGTTTTACATCGTATCACAGCCTCTCCCGTTTTACAGCGTACCACAGCCTCGCCCTTTTTACAGCATATCACAGCCTCGTCCGTTTTACAGCTTATCCCAGCCTCGCCCGTTTTACAGCGTATCACAGCCTCTTCTGTTTTACAGCGTATCACAGCCTCGCCCGTTTTACAGCATCTCACCCTCTCCCGTTTTACAGCGTATCACAGCCTCGCCCATTTTACAGCGTATCACAGCCTCGTCGATTTACAGCATATCACAGCCTCGCCTGTTTTACACCGAATCACAGCCTCGCCCGTTTTACACCTTATCACAGCCTCGCCCGTTTTACAGCGTATCACAGCCTCGCCCGTTTTACCGCATATCACAGCCTCGCCCGTTTTACAGCGTATCACATCCTCGCCCTTTTTACAGCGTATCACATCCTCGCCCGTTTTACAGCGTATCTCAGGCTCGCCTGTTTTACAGCGTAACACAGCCTCGCTTGTTTTAGAGCATATCCCAGCCTCGCCTGTTTTACAGCATATCACAGCCTCGCCCGATTTACAGCGTATCACAGCCTCGCCCATTTTACAGCGTATCACAGCCTCGCCAGTTTTACAGCGCATCACAGCCTCGCCCGTTTTACAGCGTATCACAGCCTCGCCCGTTTTACCGCATATCACAGCCTCGCCCGTTTTACAGCATATCTCAGGCTCGCCTGTTTTACAGCGTAACACAGCCTCGCTTGTTTTAGAGCATATCCCAGCTTCGCCCCTTTCATAGCGTATCACAGCCTCGCCCATTTTACAGCGTATCCCAGCCTCGCCCGTTTTACAGGGTATTGCAGCCTCGCCCGTTTTAGAGCGTATCGCAGCCTTGCCCGTTTTACAGCGTATCACAGCCTCGCCCGTTTTACAGCGTATCACAGCCTCGCCCTTTTTACAGCGTATCACAGCCTCGCTTGTTTTAGAGTATATCCCAGCCTCGCCCGTTTTACAGCGTATCACAGCCTCGCCCATTTTACAGGGTATCACAGCTTCGCCCGTTTTACATCGTATCCCAGCCTCGCCCGTTTTACAGCGTATCACAGCCTCGCCCATTTTACAGGGTATCACAGCTTCGCCCGTTTTACATCGTATCACAGCCTCACCCGTTTTACAGCGTATCACAGCCTCGCCCGTTTTACAGCGTATCACAGCCTCGCCCGTTTTACAGCGTATCACAGCCTCGCCCGTTTTACAGTGTATCCCAGCCTCGCCCGTTTTACAGCGTATCACAGCCTCTCCCGTTTTACAGCGTACCACAGCCTCGCCCTTTTTACAGCATAAAACAGCCTCGTCCGTTTTACAGCGTATCACAGCCTCGCCCATTTTACAGCGTATCACAGCCTCCCCCGTTTTACAGCGTATCACAGCCTCGCCCGTTTTACAGCGTATCAGAGCCTCGCCCTTTTTACAGCGTATCACAGCCTCGCTTGTTTTAGAGCATATCCCAGCCTCGCCCGTTTTACAGCGTATCACAGCCTCGACCGTTTTACAGCGTATCGCAGCCTCGCCCGTTTTACAGCGTATCGCAGCCTCGCCCTTTTTACAGCATATCACAGCCTCGTCCGTTTTACAGCGTTTCACAGCCTCGCCCATTTTACAGCGTATCACAGCCACGCCCGTTTTACAGCGTATCACAGCCTCGCCCTTTTTACAGCGTATCACAGCCTCGCCCATTTTACAGCGTATCACAGACTCGCCCTTTTTACAGTGTATCACAGCCTTGCTTGTTTTAGAGCATATCCCAGCCTCGCCCGTTTTACAGCGTATCACAGTCTCGCCCATTTTACAGCGTATCCCAGCCTCGCCCATTTTACAGGGTATCACAGCTTCGCCTGTTTTACATCATATCACAGCCTCTCCCGTTTTACAGCGTATCACAGCCTCGTCCGTTTTACAGCTTATCCCAGCCTCGCCCGTTTTACAGCGTATCAGAGCCTCGCCCGTTTTACAGCGTATCACAGCCTCTCCCGTTTTACAGCGTACCACAGCCTCGCCCTTTTTACAGCATATCACAGCCTTGTCCGTTTTACAGCTTATCCCAGCCTCGCCCGTTTTACAGCGTATCACAGCCTCACCCGTTTTACAGCGTATCACAGCCTCGCCCGTTTTACAGCGTATCACAGCCTCGCCTGTTTTACAGCGTATCACAGCCTCGCCCATTTTACAGCGCATCACAGCCTCGCCCGTTTTACCACGTATCACAGCCTCGCCCGTTTTACAGCGTATCACAGCCTCGCCAGTTTCACAGCGTATCACAGCCTCGCCCGTTTAACAGCGTATCACAGCCTCGCCCGTTTTACCGCATATCACAGCCTCGCCCGTTTTACAGCGTATCACATCCTCGCCCTTTTTACAGCGTATCACATCCTCTCCCGTTTTACAGCTTACCACAGCCTCGCCCATTTTACAGCATATCACAGCCTCGTCCGTTTTACAGCTTATCCCAGCCGCGCCCGTTTTACAGCATATCACAGCCTCGCCCTTTTTACAGCATATCACAGCCTCGTCCGTTTTACAGCTTATCCCAGCCGCGCCCGTTTTACAGCTTATCCCAGCCGCGCCCGTTTTACAGCGTATCACAGCCTCTCCCGTTTTACAGCGTACCACAGCCTCGCCCTTTTTACAGCATATCACAGCCTTGTCCGTTTTACAGCTTATCCCAGCCTCGCCCGTTTTACAGCGTATCACAGCCTCACCCGTTTTACAGCGTATCACAGCCTCGCCTGTTTTACAGCGTATCACAGCCTCACCCGTTTTACAGCGTATCACAGCCTCGCCAGTTTTACAGCGTATCACAGCCTCGCCCATTTTACAGCGCATCACAGCCTCGCCCGTTTTACCACGTATCACAGCCTCGCCCGTTTTACAGCGTATCACAGCCTCGCCAGTTTTACAGCGTATCACAGCCTCGCCCGTTTTACAGCGTATCACAGCCTCGCCCATTTTACCGCATATCACAGCCTCGCCCGTTTTACAGCGTATCACATCCTCGCCCTTTTTACAGCGTATCACATCCTCGCCCGTTTTACAGCGTATCTCAGGCTCGCCTGTTTTACAGCGTAACACAGCCTCGCTTGTTTTAGAGCATATCCCAGCCTCGCCCGTTTTACAGCATATCTCAGCCTCGCCCATTTTACAGCGTATCCCAGCCTCGCCCGTTTTACAGCATATCACAGCCTCGCCCGTTTTACAGCGTATCACAGCCTCGCCAGTTTTACAGCATATCACAGCCTTGCCCCTTTTACAGCGTATCACAGCCTCGCCCATTTTACAGCGTATCCCAGCCTCGCCCATTTTACAGGGTATCACAGCTTCGCCCGTTTTACATCGTATCACAGCCTCGCCCGTTTTACAGCGTATCACAGCGTCGCCCGTTTTACAGCGTATCACAGCCTCGCCCGTTTTACAGCGTATCACAGCCTCGCCCGTTTTACAGCGTATCACAGCCTCGCCCGTTTTACATCGTATCACAGCCTCGCCCGTTTTACAGCATATCGCAGCCTCGCCCGTTTTACAGCGTATCCCAGCCTCGTCCGTTTTACAGCGTATCACAGCCTCGCCTGTTTTACAGCGTATCACAGCTTCGCCCGTTTTACAGCGTATCACAGCCTCTCCCGTTTTACAGCGTACCACAGCCTTGCCCTTTTTACAGCATATCACAGCCTCGCCCGTTGTACAGTGTATCCCAGCCTCGCCCCTTTTACAGCATTTCACAGCCTCGCCCGTTTTACAGCTTATCCAAGCCTCGCCCGTTTAACAGCGTATCACAGCCTCTTCTGTTTTACAGCGTATCACAGCCTCGCCCATTTTACAGCGTATCACAGCCTCGTCGATTTACAGCATATCACAGCCTCGCCTGTTTTACAGCGTATCACAGCCTCGCCCGTTTTACAGTGTATCACGGCCTCGCCCGTTTTACAGCGTATCACAGCCTCGCCCGTTTTACCGCATATCACAGCCTCGCCCGTTTTACAGCGTATCACATCCTCGCCCTTTTTACAGTGTATCACATCCTCGCCCGTTTTACAGCGTATCTCAGGCTCGCCTGTTTTACAGCGTAACACAGCCTCGCTTGTTTTAGAGCATATCCCAGCCTCGCCCGTTTTACAGCATATCTCAGCCTCGCCCATTTTACAGCGTATCCCAGCCTCGCCCGTTTTACAGCATATCACATCCTCGCCCGTTTTACAGCGTATCACAGCCTCGCCAGTTTTACAGCGTATCACAGCCTTGCCCCTTTTACAGCGTATCACAGCCTCGCCCTTTTTACAGTGTATCACAGCCTCGCTTGTTTTAGAGTATATCCCAGCCTCGCCCGTTTTACAGCATATCGCAGCCTCGCCCGTTTTACAGCGTATCACAGCCTCGCCAGTTTTAGAGCGTATCACAGCCTCGCCCGTTTTACACCTTATCACAGCCTCGCCCGTTTTACAGCGTATCACAGCCTCGCCCGTTTTACAGCGTATCACAGCCTCGCCCGTTTTACAGCGTATCACAGCCTCGCCCGTTTTACATCGTATCACAGCCTCGCCCGTTTTACAGCGTACCACAGCCTCGCCCTTTTTACAGCATAAAACAGCCTCGTCCGTTTTACAGCGTATCACAGCCTCGCCCATTTTACAGTGTATCACAGCCTCCCCCGTTTTACAGCGTATCACAGCCTCGCCCGTTTTACAGCGTATCAGAGCCTCGCCCTTTTTACAGTGTATCACAGCCTCGCTTGTTTTAGAGCATATCCCAGCCTCGCCCGTTTTACAGCGTATCACAGCCTCGACCGTTTTACAGCGTATCGCAGCCTCGCCCGTTTTACAGCGTATCGCAGCCTCGCCCTTTTTACAGCATATCACAGCCTCGTCCGTTTTACAGCGTTTCACAGCCTCGCCCATTTTACAGCGAATCACAGCCTCACCCATTTTACAGCGTATCACAGCCTCGCCCTTTTTACAGCGTATCGCAGCCTCGACCTTTTTACAGCGTATCGCAGCCTCGCCCATTTTACAGCGCCTCATAGACTCGCCCTTTTTACAGTGTATCACAGCCTTGCTTGTTTAAAGCATATCCCAGCCTCGCCCGTTTTACAGCGTATCACAGTCTTGCTTGTTTAAAGCATATCCCAGCCTCGCCCGTTTCACAGCGTATCACAGTCTCGCCCATTTTACAGCGTATCGCAGCCTCGCCCATTTTACAGGGTATCACAGCTTCGCCCGTTTTACATCGTATCACAGCCTCTCCCGTTTTACAGCGTACCACAGCCTCGCCCTTTTTACAGCATATCACAGCCTCGTCCGTTTTACAGCTTATCCCAGCCTCGCCCGTTTTACAGCGTATCACAGCCTCTTCTGTTTTACAGCGTATCACAGCCTCGCCCGTTTTACAGCATCTCACCCTCTCCCGTTTTACAGCGTATCACAGCCTCGCCCATTTTACAGCGTATCACAGCCTCGTCGATTTACAGCATATCACAGCCTCGCCTGTTTTACACCGAATCACAGCCTCGCCCGTTTTACACCTTATCACAGCCTCGCCCGTTTTACAGCGTATCACAGCCTCGCCCGTTTTACCGCATATCACAGCCTCGCCCGTTTTACAGCGTATCACATCCTCGCCCTTTTTACAGCGTATCACATCCTCGCCCGTTTTACAGCGTATCTCAGGCTCGCCTGTTTTACAGCGTAACACAGCCTCGCTTGTTTTAGAGCATATCCCAGCCTCGCCTGTTTTACAGCATATCACAGCCTCGCCCGATTTACAGCGTATCACAGCCTCGCCCATTTTACAGCGTATCACAGCCTCGCCAGTTTTACAGCGCATCACAGCCTCGCCCGTTTTACAGCGTATCACAGCCTCGCCCGTTTTACCGCATATCACAGCCTCGCCCGTTTTACAGCATATCTCAGGCTCGCCTGTTTTACAGCGTAACACAGCCTCGCTTGTTTTAGAGCATATCCCAGCTTCGCCCCTTTCATAGCGTATCACAGCCTCGCCCATTTTACAGCGTATCCCAGCCTCGCCCGTTTTACAGGGTATTGCAGCCTCGCCCGTTTTAGAGCGTATCGCAGCCTTGCCCGTTTTACAGCGTATCACAGCCTCGCCCGTTTTACAGCGTATCACAGCCTCGCCCTTTTTACAGCGTATCACAGCCTCGCCCTTTTTACAGCGTATCACAGCCTCGCTTGTTTTAGAGTATATCCCAGCCTCGCCCGTTTTACAGCGTATCACAGCCTCGCCCATTTTACAGGGTATCACAGCTTCGCCCGTTTTACATCGTATCACAGCCTCGCCCGTTTTACAGCGTATCACAGCCTCACCCGTTTTACAGCGTATCACAGCCTCGCCCGTTTTACAGCGTATCACAGCCTCGCCCGTTTTACAGCGTATCACAGCCTCGCCCGTTTTACAGTGTATCCCAGCCTCGCCCGTTTTACAGCGTATCACAGCCTCTCCCGTTTTACAGCGTACCACAGCCTCGCCCTTTTTACAGCATAAAACAGCCTCGTCCGTTTTACAGCGTATCACAGCCTCGCCCATTTTACAGCGTATCACAGCCTCCCCCGTTTTACAGCGTATCACAGCCTCGCCCGTTTTACAGCGTATCAGAGCCTCGCCCTTTTTACAGCGTATCACAGCCTCGCTTGTTTTAGAGCATATCCCAGCCTCGCCCGTTTTACAGCGTATCACAGCCTCGACCGTTTTACAGCGTATCGCAGCCTCGCCCGTTTTACAGCGTATCGCAGCCTCGCCCTTTTTACAGCATATCACAGCCTCGTCCGTTTTACAGCGTTTCACAGCCTCGCCCATTTTACAGCGTATCACAGCCACGCCCGTTTTACAGCGTATCACAGCCTCGCCCTTTTTACAGCGTATCACAGCCTCGCCCATTTTACAGCGTATCACAGACTCGCCCTTTTTACAGTGTATCACAGCCTTGCTTGTTTTAGAGCATATCCCAGCCTCGCCCGTTTTACAGCGTATCACAGTCTCGCCCATTTTACAGCGTATCCCAGCCTCGCCCATTTTACAGGGTATCACAGCTTCGCCTGTTTTACATCATATCACAGCCTCTCCCGTTTTACAGCGTACCACAGCCTCGCCCTTTTTACAGCATATCACAGCCTCGTCCGTTTTACAGCTTATCCCAGCCTCGCCCGTTTTACAGCGTATCCCAGCCTCGCCCGTTTTACAGCGTATCAGAGCCTCGCCCGTTTTACAGCGTATCACAGCCTCTCCCGTTTTACAGCGTACCACAGCCTCGCCCTTTTTACAGCATATCACAGCCTTGTCCGTTTTACAGCTTATCCCAGCCTCGCCCGTTTTACAGCGTATCACAGCCTCACCCGTTTTACAGCGTATCACAGCCTCGCCCGTTTTACAGCGTATCACAGCCTCGCCTGTTTTACAGCGTATCACAGCCTCGCCCATTTTACAGCGCATCACAGCCTCGCCCGTTTTACCACGTATCACAGCCTCGCCCGTTTTACAGCGTATCACAGCCTCGCCAGTTTCACAGCGTATCACAGCCTCGCCCGTTTAACAGCGTATCACAGCCTCGCCCGTTTTACCGCATATCACAGCCTCGCCCGTTTTACAGCGTATCACATCCTCGCCCTTTTTACAGCGTATCACATCCTCTCCCGTTTTACAGCTTACCGCAGCCTCGCCCATTTTACAGCATATCACAGCCTCGTCCGTTTTACAGCTTATCCCAGCCGCGCCCGTTTTACAGCATATCACAGCCTCGCCCTTTTTACAGCATATCACAGCCTCGTCCGTTTTACAGCTTATCCCAGCCGCGCCCGTTTTACAGCTTATCCCAGCCGCGCCCGTTTTACAGCGTATCACAGCCTCTCCCGTTTTACAGCGTACCACAGCCTCGCCCTTTTTACAGCGTATCACAGCCTTGTCCGTTTTACAGCTTATCCCAGCCTCGCCCGTTTTACAGCGTATCACAGCCTCACCCGTTTTACAGCGTATCACAGCCTCGCCTGTTTTACAGCGTATCACAGCCTCACCCGTTTTACAGCGTATCACAGCCTCGCCAGTTTTACAGCGTATCACAGCCTCGCCCATTTTACAGCGCATCACAGCCTCGCCCGTTTTACCACGTATCACAGCCTCGCCCGTTTTACAGCGTATCACAGCCTCGCCAGTTTTACAGCGTATCACAGCCTCGCCCGTTTTACAGCGTATCACAGCCTCGCCCATTTTACCGCATATCACAGCCTCGCCCGTTTTACAGCGTATCACATCCTCGCCCTTTTTACAGCGTATCACATCCTCGCCCGTTTTACAGCGTATCTCAGGCTCGCCTGTTTTACAGCGTAACACAGCCTCGCTTGTTTTAGAGCATATCCCAGCCTCGCCCGTTTTACAGCATATCTCAGCCTCGCCCATTTTACAGCGTATCCCAGCCTCGCCCGTTTTACAGCATATCACAGCCTCGCCCGTTTTACAGCGTATCACAGCCTCGCCAGTTTTACAGCATATCACAGCCTTGCCCCTTTTACAGCGTATCACAGCCTCGCCCATTTTACAGCGTATCCCAGCCTCGCCCATTTTACAGGGTATCACAGCTTCGCCCGTTTTACATCGTATCACAGCCTCGCCCGTTTTACAGCGTATCACAGCGTCGCCCGTTTTACAGCGTATCACAGCCTCGCCCGTTTTACAGCGTATCACAGCCTCGCCCGTTTTACAGCGTATCACAGCCTCGCCCGTTTTACATCGTATCACAGCCTCGCCCGTTTTACAGCATATCGCAGCCTCGCCCGTTTTACAGCGTATCCCAGCCTCGTCCGTTTTACAGCGTATCACAGCCTCGCCTGTTTTACAGCGTATCACAGCTTCGCCCGTTTTACAGCGTATCACAGCCTCTCCCGTTTTACAGCGTACCACAGCCTTGCCCTTTTTACAGCATATCACAGCCTCGCCCGTTGTACAGTGTATCCCAGCCTCGCCCCTTTTACAGCATTTCACAGCCTCGCCCGTTTTACAGCTTATCCAAGCCTCGCCCGTTTAACAGCGTATCACAGCCTCTTCTGTTTTACAGCGTATCACAGCCTCGCCCATTTTACAGCGTATCACAGCCTCGTCGATTTACAGCATATCACAGCCTCGCCTGTTTTACAGCGTATCACAGCCTCGCCCGTTTTACAGCGTATCACGGCCTCGCCCGTTTTACAGCGTATCACAGCCTCGCCCGTTTTACCGCATATCACAGCCTCGCCCGTTTTACAGCGTATCACATCCTCGCCCTTTTTACAGTGTATCACATCCTCGCCCGTTTTACAGCGTATCTCAGGCTCGCCTGTTTTACAGCGTAACACAGCCTCGCTTGTTTTAGAGCATATCCCAGCCTCGCCCGTTTTACAGCATATCTCAGCCTCGCCCATTTTACAGCGTATCCCAGCCTCGCCCGTTTTACAGCGTATCACAGCCTCGCCCGTTTTACAGTGTATCCCAGCCTCGCCCGTTTTACAGCGTATCACAGCCTCTCCCGTTTTACAGCGTACCACAGCCTTGCCCTTTTTACAGCATAAAACAGCCTCGTCCGTTTTACAGCGTATCACAGCCTCGCCCATTTTACAGCGTATCACAGCCTCCCCCGTTTTACAGCGTATCACAGCCTCGCCCGTTTTACAGCGTATCAGAGCCTCGCCCTTTTTACAGCGTATCACAGCCTCGCTTGTTTTAGAGCATATCCCAGCCTCGCCCGTTTTACAGCGTATCACAGCCTCGACCGTTTTACAGCGTATCGCAGCCTCGCCCGTTTTACAGCGTATCGCAGCCTCGCCCTTTTTACAGCATATCACAGCCTCGTCCGTTTTACAGCGTTTCACAGCCTCGCCCATTTTACAGCGTATCACAGCCACGCCCGTTTTACAGCGTATCACAGCCTCGCCCTTTTTACAGCGTATCACAGCCTCGCCCATTTTACAGCGTATCACAGACTCGCCCTTTTTACAGTGTATCACAGCCTTGCTTGTTTTAGAGCATATCCCAGCCTCGCCCGTTTTACAGCGTATCACAGTCTCGCCCATTTTACAGCGTATCCCAGCCTCGCCCATTTTACAGGGTATCACAGCTTCGCCTGTTTTACATCATATCACAGCCTCTCCCGTTTTACAGCGTACCACAGCCTCGCCCTTTTTACAGCATATCACAGCCTCGTCCGTTTTACAGCTTATCCCAGCCTCGCCCGTTTTACAGCGTATCCCAGCCTCGCCCGTTTTACAGCGTATCAGAGCCTCGCCCGTTTTACAGCGTATCACAGCCTCTCCCATTTTACAGCGTACCACAGCCTCGCCCTTTTTACAGCATATCACAGCCTTGTCCGTTTTACAGCTTATCCCAGCCTCGCCCGTTTTACAGCGTATCACAGCCTCGCCCGTTTTACAGCGTATCACAGCCTCGCCTGTTTTACAGCGTATCACAGCCTCGCCCATTTTACAGCGCATCACAGCCTCGCCCGTTTTACCACGTATCACAGCCTCGCCCGTTTTACAGCGTATCACAGCCTCGCCAGTTTCACAGCGTATCACAGCCTCGCCCGTTTAACAGCGTATCACAGCCTCGCCCGTTTTACCGCATATCACAGCCTCGCCCGTTTTACAGCGTATCACATCCTCGCCCTTTTTACAGCGTATCACATCCTCTCCCGTTTTACAGCGTATCACAGCCTCGCCAGTTTCACAGCGTATCACAGCCTCGCCCGTTTAACAGCGTATCACAGCCTCGCCCGTTTCACCGCATATCACAGCCTCGCCCGTTTTACAGCGTATCACATCCTCGCCCTTTTTACAGCGTATCACATCCTCTCCCGTTTTACAGCTTACCACAGCCTCGCCCATTTTACAGCATATCACAGCCTCGTCCGTTTTACAGCTTATCCCAGCCGCGCCCGTTTTACAGCATATCACAGCCTCGCCCTTTTTACAGCATATCACAGCCTCGTCCGTTTTACAGCTTATCCCAGCCGCGCCCGTTTTACAGCTTATCCCAGCCGCGCCCGTTTTACAGCGTATCACAGCCTCTCCCGTTTTACAGCGTACCACAGCCTCACCCTTTTTACAGCATATCACAGCCTTGTCCGTTTTACAGCTTATCCCAGCCTCGCCCGTTTTACAGCGTATCACAGCCTCACCCGTTTTACAGCGTATCACAGCCTCGCCTGTTTTACAGCGTATCACAGCCTCACCCGTTTTACAGCGTATCACAGCCTCGCCAGTTTTACAGCGTATCACAGCCTCGCCCATTTTACAGCGCATCACAGCCTCGCCCGTTTTACCACGTATCACAGCCTCACCCGTTTTACAGCGTATCACAGCCTCGCCAGTTTTACAGCGTATCACAGCCTCGCCCGTTTTACAGCGTATCACAGCCTCGCCCATTTTACCGCATATCACAGCCTCGCCCGTTTTACAGCGTATCACATCCTCGCCCTTTTTACAGCGTATCACATCCTCGCCCGTTTTACAGCGTATCTCAGGCTCGCCTGTTTTACAGCGTAACACAGCCTCGCTTGTTTTAGAGCATATCCCAGCCTCGCCCGTTTTACAGCATATCTCAGCCTCGCCCATTTTACAGCGTATCCCAGCCTCGCCCGTTTTACAGCATATCACAGCCTCGCCCGTTTTACAGCGTATCACAGCCTCGCCAGTTTTACAGCATATCACAGCCTTGCCCCTTTTACAGCGTATCACAGCCTCGCCCATTTTACAGCGTATCCCAGCCTCGCCCATTTTACAGGGTATCACAGCTTCGCCCGTTTTACATCGTATCACAGCCTCGCCCGTTTTACAGCGTATCACAGCGTCGCCCGTTTTACAGCGTATCACAGCCTCGCCCGTTTTACAGCGTATCACAGCCTCGCCCGTTTTACAGCGTATCACAGCCTCGCCCGTTTTACATCGTATCACAGCCTCGCCCGTTTTACAGCATATCGCAGCCTCGCCCGTTTTACAGCGTATCCCAGCCTCGTCCGTTTTACAGCGTATCACAGCCTCGCCTGTTTTACAGCGTATCACAGCTTCGCCCGTTTTACAGCGTATCACAGCCTCTCCCGTTTTACAGCGTACCACAGCCTTGCCCTTTTTACAGCATATCACAGCCTCGCCCGTTGTACAGTGTATCCCAGCCTCGCCCCTTTTACAGCATTTCACAGCCTCGCCCGTTTTACAGCTTATCCAAGCCTCGCCCGTTTAACAGCGTATCACAGCCTCTTCTGTTTTACAGCGTATCACAGCCTCGCCCATTTTACAGCGTATCACAGCCTCGTCGATTTACAGCATATCACAGCCTCGCCTGTTTTACAGCGTATCACAGCCTCGCCCGTTTTACAGCGTATCACGGCCTCGCCCGTTTTACAGCGTATCACAGCCTCGCCCGTTTTACCGCATATCACAGCCTCGCCCGTTTTACAGCGTATCACATCCTCGCCCTTTTTACAGTGTATCACATCCTCGCCCGTTTTACAGCGTATCTCAGGCTCGCCTGTTTTACAGCGTAACACAGCCTCGCTTGTTTTAGAGCATATCCCAGCCTCGCCCGTTTTACAGCATATCTCAGCCTCGCCCATTTTACAGCGTATCCCAGCCTCGCCCGTTTTACAGCATATCACATCCTCGCCCGTTTTACAGCGTATCACAGCCTCGCCAGTTTTACAGCGTATCACAGCCTTGCCCCTTTTACAGCGTATCACAGCCTCGCCCTTTTTACAGTGTATCACAGCCTCGCTTGTTTTAGAGTATATCCCAGCCTCGCCCGTTTTACAGCATATCGCAGCCTCGCCCGTTTTACAGCGTATCACAGCCTCGCCAGTTTTAGAGCGTATCACAGCCTCGCCCGTTTTACACCTTATCACAGCCTCGCCCGTTTTACAGCGTATCACAGCCTCGCCCGTTTTACCGCATATCACAGCCTCGCCCGTTTTACCGCGTATCACATCCTCGCCCTTTTCACAGCGTATCACATCTTCGCCCGTTTTACAGCGTATCTCAGGCTCACCTGTTTTACAGCGTAACACAGCCTCGCTTGTTTTAGAGCATATCCCAGCCTCGCCTGTTTTACAGCATATCACAGCCTTGCCCGATTTACAGCGTATCACAGCCTCGCCCATTTTACAGCGTATCACAGCCTCGCCAGTTTTACAGCGTATCACAGCCTCGCCCGTTTTACAGCGTATCACAGCCTCGCCCGTTTTACCGCATATCACAGCCTCGCCCGTTTTACAGCATAAAACAGCCTCGTCCGTTTTACAGCGTATCCCAGCCTCGCCCGTTTTACAGCGTATCACAGCCTCGACCGTTTTACAGCGTATCACAGCCTCTCCCGTTTTACAGCGTACCACAGCCTCGCCCTTTTTACAGCATAAAACAGCCTCGTCCGTTTTACAGCGTATCCCAGCCTCGCCCGTTTTACAGCGTATCACAGCCTCGACCGTTTTACAGCGTATCGCAGCCTCGCCCGTTTTACAGCGTATCGCAGCCTCACCCTTTTTACAGCATATCACAGCCTCGTCCGTTTTACAGCGTTTCACAGCCTCGCCCATTTTACAGCGTATCACAGCCTCGCCCGTTTTACAGCGTATCACAGCCTCGCCCTTTTTACAGCGTATCGCAGCCTCGACCTTTTTACAATGTATCACAGCCTCGCCCATTTTACAGCGTATCACAGACTCGCCCTTTTTACAGTGTATCACAGCCTTGCTTGTTTTAGAGCATATCCCAGCCTCGCCCGTTTTACAGCGTATCACAGTCTCGCCCATTTTACAGCGTATCCCAGCCTCGCCCATTTTACAGGGTATCACAGCTTCGCCCGTTTTACATCGTATCACAGCCTCTCCCGTTTTACAGCGCACCACATCCTCGCCCTTTTTACAGCATATCACAGCCTTGTCCGTTTTACAGCTTATCCCAGCCTCGCCCGTTTTACAGCGTATCACAGCCTCACCCGTTTTACAGCGCATCACAGCCTCCCCCGTTTTACAGCGTATCACAGCCTCGCCTGTTTTACAGCGTATCACAGCCTCGCCCGTTTTACAGCGTATCACAGCCTCGCCAGTTTTACAGCGTATCACAGCCTCGCCCATTTTACAGCGCATCACAGCCTCGCCCGTTTTACCACGTATCACAGCCTCGCCCGTTTTACAGCGTATCACAGCCTCGCCAGTTTTACAGCGTATCACAGCCTCGCCCGTTTTACAGCGTATCACAGCCTCGCCCGTTTTACCGCATATCACAGCCTCGCCCGTTTTACAGCGTATCACATCCTCGCCCTTTTTACAGCATATCACAGCCTCGTCCGTTTTACAGCTTATCCCAGCCGCGCCTGTTTTACAGCGTCTCCCAGCCTCGCCCGTTTTACAGCGTATCAGAGCCTCGCCCGTTTTACAGCGTATCAGAGCCTCGCCCGTTTTACAGCGTATCACAGCCTCTCCCGTTTTACAGCATACCACAACCTCGCCCTTTTTACAGCATATCACAGCCTTGTCCGTTTTACAGCTTATCCCAGCCTCGCCCGTTTTACAGCGTATCACAGCCTCGCCCATTTTACAGCGCATCACAGCCTCGCCCGTTTTACAGCGTATCACAGCCTCGCCCATTTTACAGCATATCACAGCCTCGCCCGTTTTACAGCATACCACAGCCTCGCCCTTTTTACAGCATATCACAGCCTCGTCCGTTTTACAGCGTATCACAGCCTCGCCTGTTTTACAGCGTATCACAGCCTCGCCCGTTTTACAGCGTACCACAGCCTCGCCCATTTTACAGCGTATCACAGCCTCACCCGTTTTACAGCGTATCACAGCCTCGCCTGTTTTACAGCGTATCACAGCCTCGCCCTTTTTACAGTGTATCACAGCCTCGCTTGTTTTAGAGCATATCGCAGCCTCGCCCGTTTTACAGCATATCGCAGCCTCGCCCGTTTTACAGCTTATCCCAGCCTCGCCCGTTTAACAGCGTTTCACAGCCTCTTCTGTTTTACAGCGTATCACAGCATCGCCCGTTTTACAGCATCTCACAGCCTCTCCCGTTTTACAGCGTATCAGAGCCTCGCCCACTTTACAGCGTATCACAGCCTCGTCGATTTACAGCATATCACAGCCTCGCCTGTTTTACAGCGTATCACAGCCTCGCCCATTTTACAGCGTATCACGGCCTCGCCCGTTTTACAGCGTATCACAGCCTCGCCCGTTTTACCGCATATCACAGCCTCGCCCGTTTTACAGCGTATCACATCCTCGCCCTTTTTACAGCGTATCACATCCTCGCCCGTTTTACAGCGTATCTCAGGCTCGCCTGTTTTACAGCGTAACACAGCCTCGCTTGTTTTAGAGCATATCCCAGCCTCGCCCGTTTTACAGCATATCTCAGCCTCGCCCATTTTACAGCGTATCACAGCCTCGCCAGTTTTACAGCGTATCACAGCCTTGCCCCTTTTACAGCGTATCACAGCCTCGCCCTTTTTACAGTGTATCACAGCCTCGCTTGTTTTAGAGTATATCCCAGCCTCGCCCGTTTTACAGCGTATCACAGCCTCGCCCATTTTACAGCGTATCCCAGCCTCGCCCATTTTACAGCGTATCCCAGCCTCGCCCATTTTACAGGGTATCACAGCTTCGCCCGTTTTACATCGTATCACAGCCTCGCCCGTTTTACAGCGTATCACAGCCTCGCCCGTTTTACAGCGTATCACAGCCTCGCCCGTTTTACAGCATATCACAGCCTCGTCCGTTTTACAGCGTACCACAGCCTCGCCCTTTTTACAGCATATCACAGCCTCGTCCGTTTTACAGCGTATCACAGCCTCGCCCATTTTACAGCGTATCACAGCCTCACCCGTTTTACAGCGTATCACAGCCTCGCCTGTTTTACAGCTTATCCCAGCCTCGCCCGTTTTACAGCGTATCCCAGCCTCGCCCGTTTTACAGCGTATCAGAGCCTCGCCCGTTTTACAGCGTATCACAGCTTCTCCCGTTTTACAGCGTACCACAGCCTCGCCCTTTTTACAGCGTATCACAGCCTTGTCCGTTTTACAGCTTATCCCAGCCTCGCCCGTTTTACAGCGTATCACAGCCTCACCCGTTTTACAGCGCATCACAGCCTCCCCCGTTTTACAGCGTATCACAGCCTCGCCTGTTTTACAGCGTATCACAGCCTCGCCCGTTTTACAGCGTATCACAGCCTCGCCAGTTTTACAGCGTATCACAGCCTCGCCCGTTTTACAGCGTATCACAGCCTCGCCTGTTTTACAGCGTATCACAGCCTCGCCCGTTTTACAGCGTATCACAGCCTCGCCAGTTTTACAGCGTATCACAGCCTCCCCCGTTTTACAGCGTATCACAGCCTCGCCTGTTTTACAGCGTATCACTGCCTCGCCCGTTTTACAGCGTATCACAGCCTCGCCAGTTTTACAGCGTATCACAGCCTCGCCCATTTTACAGCGCATCACAGCCTCACCCGTTTTACCACGTATCACAGCCTCGCCCGTTTTACAGCGTATCACAGCCTCGCCAGTTTTACAGCGTATCACAGCCTCGCCCGTTTTACAGCGTATCACAGCCTCGCCCGTTTTACCGCATATCACAGCCTCGCCCGTTTTACAGCGTATCACATCCTCGCCCTTTTTACAGCATATCACAGCCTCGTCCGTTTTACAGCTTATCCCAGCCGCGCCTGTTTTACAGCGTCTCCCAGCCTCGCCCGTTTTACAGCGTATCAGAGCCTCGCCCGTTTTACAGCGTATCAGAGCCTCGCCCGTTTTACAGCGTATCACAGCCTCTCCCGTTTTACAGCATACCACAACCTCGCCCTTTTTACAGCATATCACAGCCTTGTCCGTTTTACAGCTTATCCCAGCCTCGCCCGTTTTACAGCGTATCACAGCCTCGCCCATTTTACAGCGCATCACTGCCTCGCCCGTTTTACCACGTATCACAACCTCGCCCGTTTTACAGCGTATCACATCCTCGCCCGTTTTACAGCGTATCTCAGGCTCACCTGTTTTACAGCGTATCACAGCCTCGCCAGTTTTACAGCATATCACAGCCTTGCCCCTTTTACAGCGTATCACAGCCTCGCCCATTTTACAGCGTATCCCAGCCTCGCCCATTTTACAGGGTATCACAGCTTCGCCCGTTTTACATCGTATCACAGCCTCGCCCGTTTTACAGCGTATCACAGCCTCTCCCGTTTTACAGCGTACCACAGCCTTGCCCTTTTTACAGCATATCACAGCCTCGCCCGTTGTACAGCGTATCCCAGCCGCGCCCCTTTTACAGCATTTCACAGCCTCGCCCGTTTTACAGCTTATCCCAGCCTCGCCCGTTTAACAGCGTTTCACAGCCTCTTCTGTTTTACAGCGTATCACAGCCTCGCCCGTTTTACAGCATCTCACAGCCTCTACCGTTTTACAGCGTATCACAGCCTCGCCCACTTTACAGCGTATCACAGCCTCGTCGATTTACAGCGTATCACAGCATCGCCTGTTTTACAGCGTATCACAGCCTCGCCCGTTTTACAGCGTATCACGGCCTCGCCCGTTTTACAGCGTATCACAGCCTCGCCCGTTTTACCGCATATCACAGCCTCGCCCATTTTACAGCTTATCACATCCTCGCCCTTTTTACAGCGTTTCACATCCTCGCCCGTTTTACAGCGTATCTCAGGCTCGCCTGTTTTACAACGTAACACAGCCTCACTTGTTTTAGAGCATATCCCAGCCTCGCCCGTTTTACAGCATATCTCAGCCTCGCCCATTTTATAGCGTATCCCAGCCTCGCCCGTTTTACAGCGTATCACAGCCTCGCCCGTTTTACAGCGTATCACAGCCTCGCCAGTTTTACAGCGTATCACAGCCTTGCCCCTTTTACAGCGTATCACAGCCTCGCCCTTTTTACAGTGTATCACAGCCTCGCTTGTTTTAGAGTATATCCCAGCCTCGCCCGTTTTACAGCGTATCACAGCCTCGCCCATTTTACAGCGTATCCCAGCCTCGCCCATTTTACAGGGCATCACAGCTTCGCCCGTTTTACATCGTATCACAGCCTCGCCCGTTTTACAGCGTATCACAGCCTCGCCCGTTTTACAGCGTATCACAGCCTCGCCCGTTTTACAGCATATCACAGCCTCGCCCGTTTTACAGCGTACCACAGCCTCGCCCTTTTTACAGCATATCACAGCCTCGTCCGTTTTACAGCGTATCACAGCCTCGCCTGTTTTACAGCGTATCACAGCCTCGCCCGTTTTACAGCGTACCACAGCCTCGCCCATTTTACAGCGTATCACAGCCTCACCCGTTTTACAGCGTATCACAGCCTCGCCTGTTTTACAGCGTATCACAGCCTCGCCCTTTTTACAGTGTATCACAGCCTCGCTTGTTTTAGAGCATATCGCAGCCTCGCCCGTTTTACAGCATATCGCAGCCTCGCCCGTTTTACAGCTTATCCCAGCCTCGCCCGTTTAACAGCGTTTCACAGCCTCTTCTGTTTTACAGCGTATCACAGCATCGCCCGTTTTACAGCATCTCACAGCCTCTCCCGTTTTACAGCGTATCAGAGCCTCGCCCACTTTACAGCGTATCACAGCCTCGTCGATTTACAGCATATCACAGCCTCGCCTGTTTTACAGCGTATCACAGCCTCGCCCGTTTTACAGCGTATCACGGCCTCGCCCGTTTTACAGCGTATCACAGCCTCGCCCGTTTTACCGCATATCACAGCCTCGCCCGTTTTACAGCGTATCACATCCTCGCCCTTTTTACAGCGTATCACATCCTCGCCCGTTTTACAGCGTATCTCAGGCTCGCCTGTTTTACAGCGTATCACAGCCTCGCCCATTTTACAGCGTATCACAGCCTCGCCAGTTTTACAGCGTATCACAGCCTCGCCCTTTTTACAGTGTATCACAGCCTCGCTTGTTTTAGAGCATATCCCAGCCTCGCCCGTTTTACAGCGTATCACAGCCTCGCCCATTTTACAGCGTATCCCAGCCTCGCCCATTTTACAGCGTATCCCAGCCTCGCCCATTTTACAGGGTATCACAGCTTCGCCCGTTTTACATCGTATCACAGCCTCGCCCGTTTTACAGCGTATCACAGCCTCGCCCGTTTTACAGCGTATCACAGCCTCGCCCGTTTTACAGCATATCACAGCCTCGTCCGTTTTACAGCGTACCACAGCCTCGCCCTTTTTACAGCATATCACAGCCTCGTCCGTTTTACAGCGTATCACAGCCTCGCCCATTTTACAGCGTATCACAGCCTCACCCGTTTTACAGCGTATCACAGCCTCGCCTGTTTTACAGCTTATCCCAGCCTCGCCCGTTTTACAGCGTATCCCAGCCTCGCCCGTTTTACAGCGTATCAGAGCCTCGCCCGTTTTACAGCGTATCACAGCTTCTCCCGTTTTACAGCGTACCACAGCCTCGCCCTTTTTACAGTGTATCACAGCCTTGTCCGTTTTACAGCTTATCCCAGCCTCGCCCGTTTTACAGCGTATCACAGCCTCACCCGTTTTACAGCGCATCACAGCCTCCCCCGTTTTACAGCGTATCACAGCCTCGCCCGTTTTACAGCGTATCACAGCCTCGCCAGTTTTACAGCGTATCACAGCCTCGCCCATTTTACAGCGCATCACAGCCTCGCCCGTTTTACCACGTATCACAGCCTCGCCCGTTTTACAGCGTATCACAGCCTCGCCAGTTTTACAGCGTATCACAGCCTCGCCCGTTTTACAGCGTATCACAGCCTCGCCCGTTTTACCGCATATCACAGCCTCGCCCGTTTTACAGCGTATCACATCCTCGCCCTTTTTACAGCATATCACAGCCTCGTCCGTTTTACAGCTTATCCCAGCCGCGCCTGTTTTACAGCGTCTCCCAGCCTCGCCCGTTTTACAGCGTATCAGAGCCTCGCCCGTTTTACAGCGTATCAGAGCCTCGCCCGTTTTACAGCGTATCACAGCCTCTCCCGTTTTACAGCATACCACAACCTCGCCCTTTTTACAGCATATCACAGCCTTGTCCGTTTTACAGCGTATCCCAGCCTCGCCCGTTTTACAGCGTATCACAGCCTTGCCCATTTTACAGCGCATCACTGCCTCGCCCGTTTTACCACGTATCACAACCTCGCCCGTTTTACAGCGTATCACATCCTCGCCCGTTTTACAGCGTATCTCAGGCTCACCTGTTTTACAGCGTATCACAGCCTCGCCAGTTTTACAGCATATCACAGCCTTGCCCCTTTTACAGCGTATCACAGCCTCGCCCATTTTACAGCGTATCCCAGCCTCGCCCATTTTACAGGGTATCACAGCTTCGCCCGTTTTACATCGTATCACAGCCTCGCCCGTTTTACAGCGTATCACAGCATCGCCCGTTTTACAGCGTATCACAGCCTCGCCCGTTTTACAGCGTATCACAGCCTCACCCGTTTTACAGCGTACCACAGCCTCGCCCTTTTTACAGCATATCACAGCCTCGTCCGTTTTACAGCGTATCACAGCCTCGCACTTTTTACAGTGTATCACAGCCTCGCTTGTTTTAGAGCATATCGCAGCCTCGCCCGTTTTACAGCGTATCACAGCCTCGCCCGTTTTACAGCGTATCACAGCCTCGCCCGTTTTACATCGTATCACAGCCTCACCCGTTTTACAGCATATCACAGCCTCACCCATTTTACAGCGTATCACAGCCTCGCCTGTTTTACAGCGTATCACAGCTTCGCCCGTTTTACAGCGTATCACAGCCTCTCCCGTTTTACAGCGTACCACAGCCTTGCCCTTTTTACAGCATATCACAGCCTCGCCCGTTGTACAGCGTATCCCAGCCGCGCCCCTTTTACAGCATTTCACAGCCTCGCCCGTTTTACAGCTTATCCCAGCCTCGCCCGTTTAACAGCGTTTCACAGCCTCTTCTGTTTTACAGCGTATCACAGCCTCGCCCGTTTTACAGCATCTCACAGACTCTACCGTTTTACAGCGTATCACAGCCTCGCCCACTTTACAGCGTATCACAGCCTCGTCGATTTACAGCGTATCACAGCCTCGCCTGTTTTACAGCGTATCACAGCCTCGCCCGTTTTACAGCGTATCACGGCCTCGCCCGTTTTACAGCGTATCACAGCCTCGCCCGTTTTACCGCATATCACAGCCTCGCCCATTTTACAGCGTATCACATCCTCGCCCTTTTTACAGCGTATCACATCCTCACCCGTTTTACAGCGTATCTCAGGCTCGCCTGTTTTACAACGTAACACAGCCTCACTTGTTTTAGAGCATATCCCAGCCTCGCCCGTTTTACAGCATATCTCAGCCTCGCCCATTTTACAGCGTATCCCAGCCTCGCCCGTTTTACAGCGTATCACAGCCTCGCCCGTTTTACAGCGTATCACAGCCTCGCCAGTTTTACAGCGTATCACAGCCTTGCCCCTTTTACAGCTTATCACAGCCTCGCCCTTTTTACAGTGTATCACAGCCTCGCTTGTTTTAGAGTATATCCCAGCCTCGCCCGTTTTACAGCGTATCACAGCCTCGCCCATTTTACAGCGTATCCCAGCCTCGCCCATTTTACAGGGCATCACAGCTTCGCCCGTTTTACATCGTATCACAGCCTCGCCCGTTTTACAGCGTATCACAGCCTCGCCCGTTTTACAGCGTATCACAGCCTCGCCCGTTTTACAGCATATCACAGCCTCGCCCGTTTTACAGCGTACAACAGCCTCGCCCTTTTTACAGCATATCACAGCCTCGTCCGTTTTACAGCGTATCACAGTCTAGCCTGTTTTACAGCGTATCACAGCCTCGCCCGTTTTACAGCGTACCACAGCCTCGCCCATTTTACAGCGTATCACAGCCTCACCCGTTTTACACCGTATCACAGCCTCGCCTGTTTTACAGCGTATCACAGCCTCGCCCTTTTTACAGTGTATCACAGCCTCGCTTGTTTTAGAGCATATCGCAGCCTCGCCCGTTTTACAGCATATCGCAGCCTCGCCCGTTTTACAGCTTATCCCAGCCTCGCCCGTTTAACAGCGTTTCACAGCCTCTTCTGTTTTACAGCGTATCACAGCCTCGCCCGTTTTACAGCATCTCACAGCCTCTCCCGTTTTACAGCGTATCAGAGCCTCGCCCACTTTACAGCGTATCACAGCCTCGTCGATTTACAGCATATCACAGCCTCGCCTGTTTTACAGCGTATCACAGCCTCGCCCGTTTTACAGCGTATCACGGCCTCGCCCGTTTTACAGCGTATCACAGCCTCGCCCGTTTTACCGCATATCACAGCCTCGCCCGTTTTACAGCGTATCACATCCTCGCCCTTTTTACAGCGTATCACATCCTCGCCCGTTTTACAGCGTATCTCAGGCTCGCCTGTTTTACAGCGTAACACAGCCTCGCTTGTTTTAGAGCATATCCCAGCCTCGCCCGTTTTACAGCATATCTCAGCCTCGCCCATTTTACAGCGTATCACAGCCTCGCCAGTTTTACAGCGTATCACAGCCTTGCCCCTTTTACAGCGTATCACAGCCTCGCCCGTTTTACCGTGTATCACATCCTCGCCCGTTTTACAGCCTATCACAGCTTCCCCCATTTTACAGCGTATCACAGCCTCGCCAGTTTTACAGCGTATCACAGCCTCGCTTGTTTTAGAGTATATCCCAGCCTCGCCCGTTTTACAGCGTATCACAGCCTCGCCCATTTTACAGCGTATCACAGCCTCGCTTGTTTTAGAGTATATCCCAGCCTCGCCCGTTTTACAGCGTATCACAGCCTCGCCCATTTTACAGCGTATCCCAGCCTCGCCCGTTTTACAGCGTATCACAGCCTCGCCCATTTTACAGCGTATCCCAGCCTCGCCCATTTTACAGCGTATCCCAGCCTCGCCCATTTTACAGGGTATCACAGCTTCGCCCGTTTTACATCGTATCACAGCCTCGCCCGTTTTACAGCGTATCACAGCCTCGCCCGTTTTACAGCGTATCACAGCCTCGCCCGTTTTACAGCATATCACAGCCTCGTCCGTTTTACAGCGTACCACAGCCTCGCCCTTTTTACAGCATATCACAGCCTCGTCCGTTTTACAGCGTATCACAGCCTCGCCCATTTTACAGCGTATCACAGCCTCACCCGTTTTACAGCGTATCACAGCCTCGCCTGTTTTACAGCGTATCACAGCCTCGCCCTTTTTACAGTGTATCACAGCCTCGCTTGTTTTAGAGCATATCGCAGCCTCGCCCGTTTTACAGCATATCGCAGCCTCGCCCGTTTTACAGCGTATCCCAGCCTCGTCCATTTTACAGCGTATCACAGCCTCGCCTGTTTTACAGCGTATCACAGCTTCGCCCGTTCTGCATCGTATCACAGCCTCTCCCGTTTTACAGCGTACCACAGCCTTGCCCTTTTTACAGCATATCACAGCCTCGCCCGTTGTACAGCGTATCCCAGCCTCGCCCGTTTTACAGCGTATCACAGCCTCACCCGTTTAACAGCGTATCACAGCCTCTTCTGTTTTACAGCGTATCACAGCCTCGCCCATTTTACAGCGTATCACACCCTCGTCGTTTTACAGCATATCACAGCCTCGCCTGTTTTACAGCCTATCACAGCCTCGCCCGTTTTACAGTGTATCACAGACTCGCCCGTTTTACAGCGTATCACAGCCTCGCCCGTTTTACCGCATATCACAGCCTCGCCCGTTTTACAGCGTATCACATCCTCGCCCTTTTTACAGCGTTTCACAGCCTCGCCCGTTTTACAGCGTAACACAGCCTCGCTTGTTTTAGAGCATATCCGAGCCTCGCCCGTTTTACAGCGTATCACAGCCTCGCCTGTTTTACAGAGTAACACAGCCTCGCTTGTTTTAGAGCATATCCGAGCCTCGCCCGTTTTACAGCGTATCACAGCCTCGCCTGTTTTACAGCGTAACACAGCCTCGCTTGTTTTAGAGCATATCCGAGCCTCGCCCGTTTTACAGCGTTTCACAGCCTCGCCTGTTTTACAGCGTAACACAGCCTCGCTTGTTTTAGAGCATATCCGAGCCTCGCCCGTTTTACAGCATATCACAGCCTCGCCCATTTGACAGCGTATCCCAGCCTCGCCCATTTTACAGGGTATCGCAGCCTCGCCCATTTTACAGCGTATCACAGCCTCGCCCATTTTACAGCGTATCACAGCCTCGCCCGTTTTACAGCGTATCCCAGCCTCGCCCGTTATACAGCGTATCACAGCCTCGCCCGTTTTACAGCGTATCACAGCCTCGCCAGTTTTACAGCGTATCACAGCCTTGCCCGTTTTACAGCGTATCACAGCCTCGCCCGTTTTACAGCGTATCACAGCCTCGCCCGTTTTACAGCGTATCACAGCCTCGCCCGTTTTACAGCGTATCACAGCCTCGCCCGTTTTACAGCGTATCACAGCCTCGCCAGTTTTACAGCTTATCACAGCCTCGCCCGTTTTACAGCGTATCGCAGCCTCGACCTTTTTACAGCGTATCGCAGCCTCGACCTTTTTACAGCGTATCGCAGCCTCGACCTTTTTACAGCGTATCACAGCCTCGCCCATTTTACAGCGTATCACAGACTCACTTGTTTTAGAGCATATCCCAGCCTTGCCTGTTTTACAGCGTATCCCAGCCTCGCCCATTTTACAGGGTATCACAGCTTCGCCCGTTTTACATCGTATCACAGCCTCGCCCGCTTTACAGCGTATCACAGCCTCGCCCGTTTTACAGCTTATCACAGCCTCGCCCGTTTTACAGCGTATCACAGCCTCGCCCGTTTTACAGCGTATCACAGCCTCGCCCGTTTTACAGCGTATCACAGCCTCGCCTGTTTTACAGCGTATCACAGCCTCGCCCGTTTTACAGCGTATCACAGCCTCGCCAGTTTTACAGCGTATCACAGCCTCGCCCGTTTTACAGCGCATCACAGCCTCGCCCGTTTTACAGCGTATCACAGCCTCGCCAGTTTCACAGCGTATCACAGCCTCGCCCGTTTTACAGCGTATCACAGCCTCGCCCGTTTTACAGCGTATCACAGCCTCGCCCGTTTTACAGCGTATCACAGCCTCGCCAGTTTTACAGCGTATCACAGGCTCGCCCATTTTACAGCGCATCACAGCCTCGCCCGTTTTACAGCGTATCACAGCCTCGCCCGTTTTACAGCGTATCACAGCCTCGCCAGTTTTACAGCGTATCACAGCCTCGCCCGTTTTACAGCGTATCGCAGCCTCGCCCGTTTTACCGCATATCACAGCCTCGCCCGTTTTACAGCGTATCTCAGGCTCACCTGTTTTGCAGCTTAACACAGCCTCGCTTGTTTTAGAGCATATCCCAGCCTCGCCAGTTTTACAGCGTATCACAGCCTCGCCCGTTTTACAGCGTATCACAGCCTCGCTTGTTTTAGAGCATATCCCAGCCTCGCCAGTTTTACAGCGTATCACAGCCTCGCCCGTTTTACAGCGTATCACAGCCTCGCCTGTTTTACAGCGTATCACAGCCTCGCCCGTTTTACAGCGTATCACAGCCTCGCCAGTTTTACAGCGTATCACAGCCTCGCCCATTTTACAGCGCATCACAGCCTCGCCCGTTTTACAGCGTATCACAGCCTCGCCCGTTTTACAGCGTATCACAGCCTCGCCCGTTTTACAGCGTATCACAGCCTCGCCCGTTTTACAGCGTATCACAGCCTCGCCCGTTTTACAGCGTATCACAGCCTCGCCCGTTTTACAGCGTATCACAGCCTCGCCCGTTTTACAGCGTATCACAGACTCGCCAGTTTTACAGCGTATCACAGCCTCGCCCATTTTACAGCGCATCACAGCCTCACCCGTTTTACCACGTATCACAGCCTCGCCCGTTTTACAGCGTGTCACATCCTCGCCCTTTTTACAGCGTATCACAGCCTCGCCCATTTTACAACGTATCTCAGGCTCGCCTGTTTTAAAGCGTAACACAGCCTCGCTTGTTTTAGAGCATATGCCAGCCTCGCCCGTTTTACAGCGTATCCCAGCCTCACCCGTTTTACAGGGTATCGCAGCCTCGCCCGTTTTACAGCGTATCGCAGCCTCGCCCGTTTTACAGCGTATCACAGCCTCACCCGTTTTACAGCGTATCACAGCCGCGCCAGTTTTACAGCGTATCACAGCCTCGCCCATTTTACAGCTTATCCACAGCCTCGCCCGTTTTACAGCGTATCACAGCGCCGCCCATTTTACAGCGTATCACAGCCTCGCCCTTTTTACAGTGTATCGCAGCCTCGCCCATTTTACAGCTTAACCCAGCCTCGCCCGTTTTACCGTGTATCACATCCTCGCCCGTTTTACAGCCTATCACAGCTTCCCCCGTTTTACAGCGTATCACAGCCTCGCCAGTTTTACAGCGTATCACAGCCTCACCCATTTTACAGCGTATCACAGCCTCACCCATTTTACAGCGTATCACAGCCTCACCCTTTTTACAGCGTATCACAGCCTCTCCTGTTTTACAGCGTATCACAGCCTCGCCCGTTTTACAGCGTATCACAGCCTCACCCTTTTTACAGCGTATCACAGCCTCGCCCGTTTTACAGCGTATCACAGCCTCACCCTTTTTACAGCGTATCACAGCCTCGCCCGTTTTACAGCGTATCACAGCCTCGCCCGTTTTACAGCGTATCACAGCCTCGCCAGTTTTACAGCGTATCACAGCCTCGCCCATTTTACAGCTTATCACAGCCTCGCCTGTTTTACAGCGTATCACAGGCTCGCCTGTTTTACAGCGTATCACAGCCTTGCCCATTTTACAGCGTCTCACAGCCTCTCCCGTTTTACAGCTTATCCCAGCCTCGCCCGTTTTACAGCGTATCACAGCCTCACCCGTTTTACAGCGTATCACAGCCTCGCCCGTTTTACAGCTTATCACAGCCTCGCCCGCTTTACAGCGTATCACAGACTCTCCCGTTTTACAACGTATCACAGCCTCGTCCGTTTTACAGCTTATCACAGCCTCGCCCGCTTTACAGCATATCACAGCCTCGCCCGTTTTACAGCGTATCACAGCCTCGCCCGTTTTACAGCGTATCACAGCCTCGCCCGTTTTACAGCGTATCACAGCCTCGCCCGTTTTACAGCGTATCACAGCCTCGCCTGTTTTACAGCGTATCACAGCCTCGCCCGTTTTACAGCGTATCACAGCCTCGCCAGTTTTACAGTGTATCACAGCCTCGCCCGTTTTACAGCGCATCACAGCCTCGCCCGTTTTACAGCGTATCACAGCCTCGCCCGTTTTACAGCGTATCACAGCCTCGCCCGTTTTACAGCGCATCACAGCCTCGCCAGTTTCACAGCGTATCACAGCCTCGCCCGTTTTACAGCGTATCACAGCCTCGCCAGTTTTACAGCGTATCACAGGCTCGCCCATTTTACAGCGCATCACAGCCTCCCCCGTTTTACCACGTATCACAGCGTCGCCCGTTTTACAGCGTATCACAGCCTCGCCAGTTTTACAGCGTATCACAGCCTCGCCCGTTTTACAGCGTATCGCAGCCTCGCCCGTTTTACCGCATATCACAGCCTCGCCCGTTTTACAGCGTATCTCAGGCTCACCTGTTTTGCAGCTTAACACAGCCTCGCTTGATTTAGAGAATATCCCAGCCTCGCCAGTTTTACAGCGTATCACAGCCTCGCCCGTTTTACAGCGTATCACAGCCTCGCCTGTTTTACAGCGTATCACAGCCTCGCCCGTTTTACAGCGTATCACAGCCTCGCCCGTTTTACAGCGTATCACAGCCTCGCCCGTTTTACCGCATATCACAGCCTCGCCCGTTTTACAGCGTATCACATCCTCGCCCTTTTTACAGCGTATCCCAGCCTCGCCCATTTTACAGGGTATCACAGCTTCGCCCGTTTTACATCGTATCACAGCCTCGCCCGTTTTACATCGTATCACAGCCTCGCCCGTTTTACAGCGTATCACAGCCTCACCCGTTTTACATCGTATCCCAGCCTCGCCCGTTTTACATCGTATCACAGCCTCGCCCGTTTTACAGCGTATCACAGCCTCACCCGTTTTACAGCGTATCACAGCCTCGCCCGTTTTACAGCGTATCACAGCCTCGCCCGTTTTACAGCGTATCACAGCCTCTCCCGTTTTACAGCTTATCACAGCCTCGCCCGTTTTACAGCGTATCACAGACTCGCCAGTTTTACAGCGTATCACAGCCTCTCCCGTTTTACAGTGTATCACAGCCTCTCCCGTTTTACAGCTTATCACAGCCTCGCCCGTTTTACAGCGTATCACAGACTCGCCAGTTTTACAGCGTATCACAGCCTCACCTGTTTTACAGCGTATCACAGCCTCGCCCGTTTTACAGCGTATCACAGACTCGCCAGTTTTACAGCGTATCACAGCCTCGCCCATTTTACAGCGCATCACAGCCTCGCCCGTTTTACCACGTATCACAGCCACGCCCGTTTTACAGCGTGTCACATCCTCGCCCTTTTTACAGCGTATCACAGCCTCGCCCATTTTACAACGTATCTCAGGCTCGCCTGTTTTAAAGCGTAACACAGCCTCGCTTGTTTTAGAGCATATGCCAGCCTCGCCCGTTTTACAGCGTATCCCAGCCTCACCCATTTTACAGGGTATCGCAGCCTCGCCCGTTTTACAGCGTATCGCAGCCTCGCCCGTTTTACAGCGTATCACAGCCTCACCCGTTTTACAGCGTATCACAGCCGCGCCAGTTTTACAGCGTATCACAGCCTCGCCCATTTTACAGCTTATCCACAGCCTCGCCCGTTTTACAGCGTATCACAGCGCCGCCCATTTTACAGCGTATCACAGCCTCGCCCTTTTTACAGTGTATCGCAGCCTCGCCCATTTTACAGCTTAACCCAGCCTCGCCCGTTTTACCGTGTATCACATCCTCGCCCGTTTTACAGCCTATCACAGCTTCCCCCGTTTTACAGCGTATCACAGCCTCGCCAGTTTTACAGCGTATCACAGCCTCGCTTGTTTTAGAGTATATCCCAGCCTCGCCCGTTTTACAGCGTATCACAGCCTCGCCCATTTTACAGCGTATCACAGCCTCGCTTGTTTTAGAGTATATCCCAGCCTCGCCCGTTTTACAGCGTATCACAGCCTCGCCCATTTTACAGCGTATCCCAGCCTCGCCCGTTTTACAGCGTATCACAGCCTCGCCCATTTTACAGCGTATCCCAGCCTCGCCCATTTTACAGCGTATCCCAGCCTCGCCCATTTTACAGGGTATCACAGCTTCGCCCGTTTTACATCGTATCACAGGCTCGCCCGTTTTACAGCGTATCACAGCCTCGCCCGTTTTACAGCGTATCACAGCCTCGCCCGTTTTACAGCATATCACAGCCTCGTCCGTTTTACAGCGTACCACAGCCTCGCCCTTTTTACAGCATATCACAGCCTCGTCCGTTTTACAGCGTATCACAGCCTCGCCCATTTTACAGCGTATCACAGCCTCACCCGTTTTACAGCGTATCACAGCCTCGCCTGTTTTACAGCGTATCACAGCCTCGCCCTTTTTACAGTGTATCACAGCCTCGCTTGTTTTAGAGCATATCGCAGCCTCGCCCGTTTTACAGCATATCGCAGCCTCGCCCGTTTTACAGCGTATCCCAGCCTCGTCCATTTTACAGCGTATCACAGCCTCGCCTGTTTTACAGCGTATCACAGCTTCGCCCGTTCTGCATCGTATCACAGCCTCTCCCGTTTTACAGCGTACCACAGCCTTGCCCTTTTTACAGCATATCACAGCCTCGCCCGTTGTACAGCGTATCCCAGCCTCGCCCGTTTTACAGCGTATCACAGCCTCACCCGTTTAACAGCGTATCACAGCCTCTTCTGTTTTACAGCGTATCACAGCCTCGCCCATTTTACAGCGTATCACACCCTCGTCGTTTTACAGCATATCACAGCCTCGCCTGTTTTACAGCCTATCACAGCCTCGCCCGTTTTACAGTGTATCACAGACTCGCCCGTTTTACAGCGTATCACAGCCTCGCCCGTTTTACCGCATATCACAGCCTCGCCCGTTTTACAGCGTATCACATCCTCGCCCTTTTTACAGCGTTTCACAGCCTCGCCCGTTTTACAGCGTAACACAGCCTCGCTTGTTTTAGAGCATATCCGAGCCTCGCCCGTTTTACAGCGTATCACAGCCTCGCCTGTTTTACAGAGTAACACAGCCTCGCTTGTTTTAGAGCATATCCGAGCCTCGCCCGTTTTACAGCGTATCACAGCCTCGCCTGTTTTACAGCGTAACACAGCCTCGCTTGTTTTAGAGCATATCCGAGCCTCGCCCGTTTTACAGCGTTTCACAGCCTCGCCTGTTTTACAGCGTAACACAGCCTCGCTTGTTTTAGAGCATATCCGAGCCTCGCCCGTTTTACAGCATATCACAGCCTCGCCCATTTGACAGCGTATCCCAGCCTCGCCCATTTTACAGGGTATCGCAGCCTCGCCCATTTTACAGCGTATCACAGCCTCGCCCATTTTACAGCGTATCACAGCCTCGCCCGTTTTACAGCGTATCCCAGCCTCGCCCGTTATACAGCGTATCACAGCCTCGCCCGTTTTACAGCGTATCACAGCCTCGCCAGTTTTACAGCGTATCACAGCCTTGCCCGTTTTACAGCGTATCACAGCCTCGCCCGTTTTACAGCGTATCACAGCCTCGCCCGTTTTACAGCGTATCACAGCCTCGCCCGTTTTACAGCGTATCACAGCCTCGCCCGTTTTACAGCGTATCACAGCCTCGCCAGTTTTACAGCTTATCACAGCCTCGCCCGTTTTACAGCGTATCGCAGCCTCGACCTTTTTACAGCGTATCGCAGCCTCGACCTTTTTACAGCGTATCGCAGCCTCGACCTTTTTACAGCGTATCACAGCCTCGCCCATTTTACAGCGTATCACAGACTCACTTGTTTTAGAGCATATCCCAGCCTTGCCTGTTTTACAGCGTATCCCAGCCTCGCCCATTTTACAGGGTATCACAGCTTCGCCCGTTTTACATCGTATCACAGCCTCGCCCGCTTTACAGCGTATCACAGCCTCGCCCGTTTTACAGCTTATCACAGCCTCGCCCGTTTTACAGCGTATCACAGCCTCGCCCGTTTTACAGCGTATCACAGCCTCGCCCGTTTTACAGCGTATCACAGCCTCGCCTGTTTTACAGCGTATCACAGCCTCGCCCGTTTTACAGCGTATCACAGCCTCGCCAGTTTTACAGCGTATCACAGCCTCGCCCGTTTTACAGCGCATCACAGCCTCGCCCGTTTTACAGCGTATCACAGCCTCGCCAGTTTCACAGCGTATCACAGCCTCGCCCGTTTTACAGCGTATCACAGCCTCGCCCGTTTTACAGCGTATCACAGCCTCGCCCGTTTTACAGCGTATCACAGCCTCGCCAGTTTTACAGCGTATCACAGGCTCGCCCATTTTACAGCGCATCACAGCCTCGCCCGTTTTACAGCGTATCACAGCCTCGCCCGTTTTACAGCGTATCACAGCCTCGCCAGTTTTACAGCGTATCACAGCCTCGCCCGTTTTACAGCGTATCGCAGCCTCGCCCGTTTTACCGCATATCACAGCCTCGCCCGTTTTACAGCGTATCTCAGGCTCACCTGTTTTGCAGCTTAACACAGCCTCGCTTGTTTTAGAGCATATCCCAGCCTCGCCAGTTTTACAGCGTATCACAGCCTCGCCCGTTTTACAGCGTATCACAGCCTCGCTTGTTTTAGAGCATATCCCAGCCTCGCCAGTTTTACAGCGTATCACAGCCTCGCCCGTTTTACAGCGTATCACAGCCTCGCCTGTTTTACAGCGTATCACAGCCTCGCCCGTTTTACAGCGTATCACAGCCTCGCCAGTTTTACAGCGTATCACAGCCTCGCCCATTTTACAGCGCATCACAGCCTCGCCCGTTTTACAGCGTATCACAGCCTCGCCCGTTTTACAGCGTATCACAGCCTCGCCCGTTTTACAGCGTATCACAGCCTCGCCCGTTTTACAGCGTATCACAGCCTCGCCCGTTTTACAGCGTATCACAGCCTCGCCCGTTTTACAGCGTATCACAGACTCGCCAGTTTTACAGCGTATCACAGCCTCGCCCATTTTACAGCGCATCACAGCCTCACCCGTTTTACCACGTATCACAGCCTCGCCCGTTTTACAGCGTGTCACATCCTCGCCCTTTTTACAGCGTATCACAGCCTCGCCCATTTTACAACGTATCTCAGGCTCGCCTGTTTTAAAGCGTAACACAGCCTCGCTTGTTTTAGAGCATATGCCAGCCTCGCCCGTTTTACAGCGTATCCCAGCCTCACCCGTTTTACAGGGTATCGCAGCCTCGCCCGTTTTACAGCGTATCGCAGCCTCGCCCGTTTTACAGCGTATCACAGCCTCACCCGTTTTACAGCGTATCACAGCCGCGCCAGTTTTACAGCGTATCACAGCCTCGCCCATTTTACAGCTTATCCACAGCCTCGCCCGTTTTACAGCGTATCACAGCGCCGCCCATTTTACAGCGTATCACAGCCTCGCCCTTTTTACAGTGTATCGCAGCCTCGCCCATTTTACAGCTTAACCCAGCCTCGCCCGTTTTACCGTGTATCACATCCTCGCCCGTTTTACAGCCTATCACAGCTTCCCCCGTTTTACAGCGTATCACAGCCTCGCCAGTTTTACAGCGTATCACAGCCTCACCCATTTTACAGCGTATCACAGCCTCACCCATTTTACAGCGTATCACAGCCTCACCCTTTTTACAGCGTATCACAGCCTCTCCTGTTTTACAGCGTATCACAGCCTCGCCCGTTTTACAGCGTATCACAGCCTCACCCTTTTTACAGCGTATCACAGCCTCGCCCGTTTTACAGCGTATCACAGCCTCACCCTTTTTACAGCGTATCACAGCCTCGCCCGTTTTACAGCGTATCACAGCCTCGCCCGTTTTACAGCGTATCACAGCCTCGCCAGTTTTACAGCGTATCACAGCCTCGCCCATTTTACAGCTTATCACAGCCTCGCCTGTTTTACAGCGTATCACAGGCTCGCCTGTTTTACAGCGTATCACAGCCTTGCCCATTTTACAGCGTCTCACAGCCTCTCCCGTTTTACAGCTTATCCCAGCCTCGCCCGTTTTACAGCGTATCACAGCCTCACCCGTTTTACAGCGTATCACAGCCTCGCCCGTTTTACAGCTTATCACAGCCTCGCCCGCTTTACAGCGTATCACAGACTCTCCCGTTTTACAACGTATCACAGCCTCGTCCGTTTTACAGCTTATCACAGCCTCGCCCGCTTTACAGCGTATCACAGCCTCGCCCGTTTTACAGCGTATCACAGCCTCGCCCGTTTTACAGCGTATCACAGCCTCGCCCGTTTTACAGCGTATCACAGCCTCGCCCGTTTTACAGCGTATCACAGCCTCGCCTGTTTTACAGCGTATCACAGCCTCGCCCGTTTTACAGCGTATCACAGCCTCGCCAGTTTTACAGTGTATCACAGCCTCGCCCGTTTTACAGCGCATCACAGCCTCGCCCGTTTTACAGCGTATCACAGCCTCGCCCGTTTTACAGCGTATCACAGCCTCGCCCGTTTTACAGCGCATCACAGCCTCGCCAGTTTCACAGCGTATCACAGCCTCGCCCGTTTTACAGCGTATCACAGCCTCGCCAGTTTTACAGCGTATCACAGGCTCGCCCATTTTACAGCGCATCACAGCCTCCCCCGTTTTACCACGTATCACAGCGTCGCCCGTTTTACAGCGTATCACAGCCTCGCCAGTTTTACAGCGTATCACAGCCTCGCCCGTTTTACAGCGTATCGCAGCCTCGCCCGTTTTACCGCATATCACAGCCTCGCCCGTTTTACAGCGTATCTCAGGCTCACCTGTTTTGCAGCTTAACACAGCCTCGCTTGATTTAGAGAATATCCCAGCCTCGCCAGTTTTACAGCGTATCACAGCCTCGCCCGTTTTACAGCGTATCACAGCCTCGCCTGTTTTACAGCGTATCACAGCCTCGCCCGTTTTACAGCGTATCACAGCCTCGCCCGTTTTACAGCGTATCACAGCCTCGCCCGTTTTACCGCATATCACAGCCTCGCCCGTTTTACAGCGTATCACATCCTCGCCCTTTTTACAGCGTATCCCAGCCTCGCCCATTTTACAGGGTATCACAGCTTCGCCCGTTTTACATCGTATCACAGCCTCGCCCGTTTTACATCGTATCACAGCCTCGCCCGTTTTACAGCGTATCACAGCCTCACCCGTTTTACATCGTATCCCAGCCTCGCCCGTTTTACATCGTATCACAGCCTCGCCCGTTTTACAGCGTATCACAGCCTCACCCGTTTTACAGCGTATCACAGCCTCGCCCGTTTTACAGCGTATCACAGCCTCGCCCGTTTTACAGCGTATCACAGCCTCTCCCGTTTTACAGCTTATCACAGCCTCGCCCGTTTTACAGCGTATCACAGACTCGCCAGTTTTACAGCGTATCACAGCCTCTCCCGTTTTACAGTGTATCACAGCCTCTCCCGTTTTACAGCTTATCACAGCCTCGCCCGTTTTACAGCGTATCACAGACTCGCCAGTTTTACAGCGTATCACAGCCTCACCTGTTTTACAGCGTATCACAGCCTCGCCCGTTTTACAGCGTATCACAGACTCGCCAGTTTTACAGCGTATCACAGCCTCGCCCATTTTACAGCGCATCACAGCCTCGCCCGTTTTACCACGTATCACAGCCACGCCCGTTTTACAGCGTGTCACATCCTCGCCCTTTTTACAGCGTATCACAGCCTCGCCCATTTTACAACGTATCTCAGGCTCGCCTGTTTTAAAGCGTAACACAGCCTCGCTTGTTTTAGAGCATATGCCAGCCTCGCCCGTTTTACAGCGTATCCCAGCCTCACCCATTTTACAGGGTATCGCAGCCTCGCCCGTTTTACAGCGTATCGCAGCCTCGCCCGTTTTACAGCGTATCACAGCCTCACCCGTTTTACAGCGTATCACAGCCGCGCCAGTTTTACAGCGTATCACAGCCTCGCCCATTTTACAGCTTATCCACAGCCTCGCCCGTTTTACAGCGTATCACAGCGCCGCCCATTTTACAGCGTATCACAGCCTCGCCCTTTTTACAGTGTATCGCAGCCTCGCCCATTTTACAGCTTAACCCAGCCTCGCCCGTTTTACCGTGTATCACATCCTCGCCCGTTTTACAGCCTATCACAGCTTCCCCCGTTTTACAGCGTATCACAGCCTCGCCAGTTTTACAGCGTATCACAGCCTCACCCATTTTACAGCGTATCACAGCCTCACCCATTTTACAGCGTATCACAGCCTCACCCTTTTTACAGCGTATCACAGCCTCTCCTGTTTTACAGCGTATCACAGCCTCGCCCGTTTTACAGCGTATCACAGCCTCACCCTTTTTACAGCGTATCACAGCCTCGCCCGTTTTACAGCATCTCACAACCTCGCCCATTTTACAGCGTATCCCAGCCTCGCCCGTTTTACAGGGTATCGCAGCCTCGCCCGTTTTACAGCGTATCACAGCCTCGCCCGTTTTACAGCGTATCACAGCCTCGCCAGTTTTACAGCGTATCACAGCCTCGCCCATTTTACAGCTTATCACAGCCTCGCCTGTTTTACAGCGTATCACAGGCTCGCCTGTTTTACAGCGTATCACAGCCTCGCCCATTTTACAGCGTCTCACAGCCTCTCCCGTTTTGCAGCGTATCACAGCCTCGTCCGTTTTACAGCTTATCCCAGCCTCGCCCGTTTTACAGCGTATCCCAGCCTCGCCCATTTTACAGCGGATCACAGCCTCGCCCTTTTTACAGCGGATCACAGCCTCGCCCTTTTTACAGTGTATCGCAGCATCGCCCGTTTTACAGCGTATCACAGCCTCGCTTGTTTTAGAGCATATCCCAGCCTCGCCCATTTTACAGCATATCCCAGCCTCGCCCGTTTTACAGGGTATCGCAGCCCCGCCCGTTTTACCGTGTATCACATCCTCGCCCGTTTTACAGCCTATCACAGCTTCCCCCGTTTAACAGTGTATCACAGCCTCGCCAGTTTTACAGCGTATCACAGCCTCACCCATTTTACAGCGTATCACAGCCTTGCCCGTTTTCAGCTTAGCCCTGTCTCGCCCGTTTTACAGCGTATCCCAGCCTCGCCCGTTTTACAGCGCATCGCCGCCTCGCCCGTTTTACAGCGTATCGCAGCCTCGCCCGTTTTACAGCATATCACAGCCTCGCCAGTTTTACAGCGTATCACAGCCTCGCCCATTTTACAGCGTATCACAGCCTCGCCAGTTTTACAGCGTATCACAGCCTCGCCCTTTTTACAGTGTATCGCAGCCTCGCCCATTTTACAGCTTAACCCAGCCTCGCCCGTTTTACCGTGTATCACATCCTCGCCCGTTTTACAGCCAATCACAGCTTCCCCCGTTTTACAGCGTATCACAGCCTCACCCTTTTTACAGCGTATCACAGCCTCTCCTGTTTTACAGCGTATCACAGCCTCGCCCGTTTTACAGCGTATCACAGCCTCACCCTTTTTACAGCGTATCACAGCCTCGCCCGTTTTACAGCGTATCACACTCACCCGTTTTACAGCGTATCACAGCCGCGCCAGTTTTACAGCGTATCACAGCCTCGCCCATTTTACAGCTTATCCACAGCCTCGCCCGTTTTACAGCGTATCACAGCGCCGCCCATTTTACAGCGTATCACAGCCTCGCCCTTTTTACAGTGTATCGCAGCCTCGCCCATTTTACAGCTTAACCCAGCCTCGCCCGTTTTACCGTGTATCACATCCTCGCCCGTTTTACAGCCTATCACAGCTTCCCCCGTTTTACAGCGTATCACAGCCTCGCCAGTTTTACAGCGTATCACAGCCTCACCCATTTTACAGCGTATCACAGCCTCACCCATTTTACAGCGTATCACAGCCTCACCCTTTTTACAGCGTATCACAGCCTCTCCTGTTTTACAGCGTATCACAGCCTCGCCCGTTTTACAGCGTATCACAGCCTCACCCGTTTTACAGCGTATCACAGCCTCGCCCGTTTTACAGCGTATCACAGCCTCGCCAGTTTTACAAAGTATCACAGCCTCGCCCATTTTACAGCTTATCACAGCCTCGCCTGTTTTACAGCGTATCACAGGCTCGCCTGTTTTACAGCGTATCACAGCCTTGCCCATTTTACAGCGTCTCACAGGCTCTCCCGTTTTGCAGCGTATCACAGCCTCGCCCTTTTTACAGCATATCACAGCCTCGTCCGTTTTACAGCTTATCACAGCCTCGCCCGCTTTACAGCGTATCACAGCCTCTCCCGTTTTACAACGTATCACAGCCTCGCCCGTTTTACAGCTTATCACAGCCTCGCCCGTTTTACAGCGTATCACAGCCTCGCCCGTTTTACAGCGTATCACAGCCTCGTCCGTTTTACAGCTTATCACAGCCTCGCCCGTTTTACAGCGTATCACAGCCTCGCCCGTTTTACAGCGTATCACAGCCTCGCCCGTTTTACAGCGTATCACTGCCTCGCCCGTTTTACAGCTTATCACAGCCTCGCCCGTTTTACAGCGTATCACAGCCTCGCCCGTTTTACAGCGTATCACAGCCTCGCCTGTTTTACAGCGTATCACTGCCTCGCCAGTTTTACAGCGTATCACAGCCTCGCCAGTTTTACAGCGTATCACAGCCTCGCCCGTTTTACAGCGTATCACAGCCTCGCCCGTTTTACAGCGTATCACTGCCTCGCCCGTTTTACAGCGTATCACAGCCTCGCCAGTTTTACAGCGTATCACAGCCTCGCCCGTTTTACAGCGCATCACAGCCTCGCCCGTTTTACAGCGTATCACAGCCTCGCCAGTTTTACAGCGTATCACAGGCTCGCCCATTTTACAGCGTATCACAGCCTCGCCAGTTTTACAGCGTATCACAGCCTCGCCCGTTTTACAGCGTATCGCAGCCTCGCCCGTTTTACCGCATATCACAGCCTCGCCCGTTTTACAGCGTATCTCAGGCTCACCTGTTTTGCAGCTTAACACAGCCTCGCTTGTTTTAGAGCATATCCCAGCCTCGCCAGTTTTACAGCGTATCACAGCCTCGCCCGTTTTACAGCGTATCACAGCCTCGCCTGTTTTACAGCGTATCACAGCCTCGCCCGTTTTACAGCGTATCACAGCCTCGCCCGTTTTACCGCATATCACAGCCTCGCCCGTTTTACAGCGTATCACATCCTCGCCCTTTTTAGAGCGTATCCCAGCCTCGCCCATTTTACAGGGTATCACAGCTTCGCCCGTTTTACATCGTATCACAGCCTCGCCCGTTTTACAGCGTATCACAGCCTCACCCGTTTTACAGCGTATCACAGCCTCGCCCGTTTTACAGCGTATCACAGCCTCTCCCGTTTTACAGCGTATCACAGCCTCACCTGTTTTACAGCGTATCACAGCCTCGCCCGTTTTACAGCGTATCACAGACTCGCCAGTTTTACAGCGTATCACAGCCTCGCCCATTTTACAGCGCATCACAGCCTCGCCCGTTTTACCACGTATCACAGCCTCGCCCGTTTTACAGCGTGTCACATCCTCGCCCTTTTTACAGCGTATCACAGCCTCGCCCATTTTACAACGTATCTCAGGCTCGCCTGTTTTAAAGCGTAACACAGCCTCGCTTGTTTTAGAGCATATGCCAGCCTCGCCCGTTTTACAGCGTATCCCAGCCTCACCCATTTTACAGGGTATCGCAGCCTCGCCCGTTTTACAGCGTATCGCAGCCTCGCCCGTTTTACAGCGTATCACAGCCTCACCCGTTTTACAGCGTATCACAGCCACGCCAGTTTTACAGCGTATCACAGCCTCGCCCATTTTACAGCTTATCCACAGCCTCGCCCGTTTTACAGCGTATCACAGCGCCGCCCATTTTACAGCGTATCACAGCCTCGCCCGTTTTACCGTGTATCACATCCTCGCCCGTTTTACAGCCTATCACAGCTTCCCCCGTTTTACAGCGTATCACAGCCTCGCCAGTTTTACAGCGTATCACAGCCTCACCCATTTTACAGCGTATCACAGCCTCACCCATTTTACAGCGTATCACAGCCTCACCCTTTTTACAGCGTATCACAGCCTCTCCTGTTTTACAGCGTATCACAGCCTCGCCCGTTTTACAGCGTATCACAGCCTCACCCTTTTTACAGCGTATCACAGCCTCGCCCGTTTTACAGCGTCTCACAACCTCGCCCATTTTACAGCGTATCCCAGCCTCGCCCGTTTTACAGGGTATCGCAGCCTCGCCCGTTTTACAGCGTATCACAGCCTCGCCCGTTTTACAGCGTATCACAGCCTCGCCAGTTTTACAGCGTATCACAGCCTCGCCCATTTTACAGCGCATCACAGCCTCGCCAGTTTTACAGCGTATCACAGCCTCGCCCATTTTACAGCGTATCACAGCCTCGCCTGTTTTACAGCGTATCACAGGCTCGCCTGTTTTACAGCGTATCACAGCCTCGCCCATTTTACAGCGTCTCACAGCCTCTCCCGTTTTGCAGCGTATCACAGCCTCGCCCTTTTTACAGCATATCACAGCCTCGTCCGTTTTACAGCTTATCCCAGCCTCGCCCGTTTTACAGCGTATCACAGCCTCGCCCGTTTTACAGCGGATCACAGCCTCGCCCTTTTTACAGTGTATCGCAGCCTCGCCCGTTTTACAGCGTATCACAGCCTCGCTTGTTTTAGAGCATATCCCAGCCTCGCCCATTTTACAGCATATCCCAGCCTCGCCCGTTTTACAGGGTATCGCAGCCCCGCCCGTTTTACCGTGTATCACATCCTCGCCCGTTTTACAGCCTATCACAGCTTCCCCCGTTTAACAGCGTATCACAGCCTCGCCAGTTTTACAGCGTATCACAGCCTCACCCATTTTACAGCGTATCACAGCCTTGCCCGTTTTCAGCTTAGCCCTGTCTCGCCCGTTTTACAGCGTATCCCAGCCTCGCCCGTTTTACAGCGCATCGCCGCCTCGCCCGTTTTACAGCGTATCGCAGCCTCGCCCGTTTTACAGCATATCACAGCCTCGCCAGTTTTACAGCGTATCACAGCCTCGCCCATTTTACAGCGTATCACAGCCTCGCCAGTTTTACAGCGTATCACAGCCTCGCCCTTTTTCCAGTGTATCGCAGCCTCGCCCATTTTACAGCTTAACCCAGCCTCGCCCGTTTTACCGTGTATCACATCCTCGCCCGTTTTACAGCCTATCACAGCTTCCCCCGTTTTACAGCGTATCACAGCCTCGCCAGTTTTACAGCGTATCACAGCCTCACCCATTTTACAGCGTATCACAGCCTCACCCATTTTACAGCGTATCACAGCCTCACCCTTTTTACAGCGTATCACAGCCTCTCCTGTTTTACAGCGTATCACAGCCTCGCCCGTTTTACAGCGTATCACAGCCTCACCCTTTTTACAGCGTATCACAGCCTCGCCCGTTTTACAGCGTATCACAGCCTCACCCTTTTTACAGCGTATCACAGCCTCGCCCGTTTTACAGCGTATCACAGCCTCGCCCGTTTTACAGCGTATCACAGCCTCGCCAGTTTTACAGCGTATCACAGCCTCGCCCATTTTACAGCGTATCACAGCCTCGCCCGTTTTACAGCTTATCCCAGCCTCGCCCGTTTTACAGCGTATCACAGCCTCACCCGTTTTACAGCGTATCACAGCCTCGCCCGTTTTACAGCGTATCACAGCCTCGCCCGTTTTACAGCGTATCACAGCCTCACCCTTTTTACAGCGTATCACAGCCTCTCCCGTTTTGCAGCGTATCACAGCCTCGCACTTTTTACAGCATATCACAGCCTCGTCCGTTTTACAGCTTATCCCAGCCTCGCCCGTTTTACAGCGTATCACAGCCTCACCCTTTTTACAGCGTATCACAGCCTCGCCCGTTTTACAGCGTATCACAGCCTCGCCCGCTTTACAGCGTATCACAGCCTCTCCCGTTTTACAACGTATCACAGCCTCGTCCGTTTTACAGCTTATCACAGCCTCGCCCATTTTACAGCGTATCACAGCCTCGCCCGTTTTACAGTGTATCACAGCCTCGCCCGTTTTACAGCGTATCACAGCCTCGCCCGTTTTACAGCGTATCACTGCCTCGCCCGTTTTACAGCGTATCACAGCCTCGCCTGTTTTACAGCGTATCACAGCCTCGCCCGTTTTACAGCGTATCACAGCCTCGCCAGTTTTACAGCGTATCACAGCCTCGCCCGTTTTACAGCGCATCACAGCCTCGCCCGTTTTACAGCGTATCACAGCCTCGCCAGTTTCACAGCGTATCACAGCCTCGCCCGTTTTACAGCTTATCACAGCCTCGCCCATTTTACAGCGTATCCCAGCCTCGCCCGTTTTAAAGCTTATCACAGCCTCGCCCGTTTTACAGTGTATCACAGCCTCGCCAGTTTTACAGCGTATCACAGGCTCGCCCATTTTACAGCGCATCACAGCCTCCCCCGTTTTACCACGTATCACAGCGTCGCCCGTTTTACAGCGTATCACAGCCTCGCCAGTTTTACAGCGTATCACATCCTCGCCCTTTTTACAGCATATCACAGCCTCGCCCGTTTTACCGCATATCACAGCCTCGCCCGTTTTACAGCGTATCACATCCTCGCCCGTTTTACAGCGTATCACAGCCTCGCCCATTTTACAGGGTATCACAGCTTCGCCCGTTTTACATCGTATCACAGCCTCGCCCGTTTTACAGCGTATCACAGCCTCGCCCGTTTTACAGCGTATCACAGCCTCGCCCGTTTTACAGTGTATCACAGCCTCGCCCGTTTTACAGCGTATCACAGCCTCACCTGTTTTACAGCGTATCACAGCCTCGCCCGTTTTACAGCGTATCACAGACTCGCCAGTTTTACAGCGTATCACAGCCTCGCCCATTTTACAGCGCATCACAGCCTCGCCCGTTTTACCACGTATCACAGCCTCGCCCGTTTTACAGCGTGTCACATCCTCGCCCTTTCTACAGCGTATCACAGCCTCGCCCATTTTACAACGTATCTCAGGCTCGCCTGTTTTAAAGCGTAACACAGCCTCACTTGTTTTAGAGCATATGCCAGCCTCGCCCGTTTTACAGCGTATCCCAGCCTCACCCATTTTACAGGGTATCACAGCTTCGCCCGTTTTACATCGTATCACAGCCTCGCCCGTTTTACAGCGTATCACAGCCTCGCCCGTTTTACAGCGTATCGCAGCCTCGCCCGTTTTACAGCGTATCGCAGCCTCGCCCGTTTTACAGCGTATCACAGCCTCACCCGTTTTACAGCGTATCACAGCCGCGCCAGTTTTACAGCGTATCACAGCCTCGCCCATTTTACAGCTTATCCACAGCCTCGCCCGTTTTACAGCGTATCACAGCGCCGCCCATTTTACAGCGTATCACAGCCTCGCCCTTTTTACAGTGTATCGCAGCCTCGCCCATTTTACAGCTTAACCCAGCCTCGCCCGTTTTACCGTGTATCACATCCTCGCCCGTTTTACAGCCTATCACAGCTTCCCCCGTTTTACAGCGTATCACAGCCTCGCCAGTTTTACAGCGTATCACAGCCTCACCCATTTTACAGCGTATCACAGCCTCACCCATTTTACAGCGTATCACAGCCTCACCCTTTTTACAGCGTATCACAGCCTCTCCTGTTTTACAGCGTATCACAGCCTCGCCCGTTTTACAGCGTATCACAGCCTCGCCCGTTTTACAGCGTCTCACAACCTCGCCCATTTTACAGCGTATCCCAGCCTCGCCCGTTTTACAGGGTATCGCAGCCTCGCCCGTTTTACAGCGTATCACAGCCTCGCCCGTTTTACAGCGTATCACAGCCTCGCCAGTTTTACAGCGTATCACAGCCTCGCCCATTTTACAGCTTATCACAGCCTCGCCTGTTTTACAGCGTATCACAGGCTCGCCTGTTTTACAGCGTATCACAGCCTCGCCTGTTTTACAGCGTATCACAGGCTCGCCTGTTTTACAGCGTATCACAGCCTCGCCCATTTTACAGCGTCTCACAGCCTCTCCCGTTTTGCAGCGTATCACAGCCTCGCCCTTTTTACAGCATATCACAGCCTCGTCCGTTTTACAGCTTATCCCAGCCTCGCCCGTTTTACAGCGTATCACAGCCTCGCCCTTTTTACAGTGTATCGCAGCCTCGCCCGTTTTACAGCGTATCACAGCCTCACCCGTTTTACAGGGTATCGCAGCCCCGCCCGTTTTACCGTGTATCACATCCTCGCCCGTTTTACAGCCTATCACAGCTTCCCCCGTTTAACAGCGTATCACAGCCTCGCCAGTTTTACAGCGTATCACAGCCTCACCCATTTTACAGCGTATCACAGCCTTGCCCGTTTTCAGCTTAGCCCTGTCTCGCCCGTTTTACAGCGTATCCCAGCCTCGCCCGTTTTACAGCGCATCGCCGCCTCGCCCGTTTTACAGCGTATCGCAGCCTCGCCCGTTTTACAGCATATCACAGCCTCGCCAGTTTTACAGCGTATCACAGCCTCGCCCATTTTACAGCGTATCACAGCCTCGCCAGTTTTACAGCGTATCACAGCCTCGCCCATTTTGCAGCTTATCACAGCCTCGCCTGTTTTCAGCTTAGCCCTGTCTCGCCCGTTTTACAGCGTATCCCAGCCTCGCCCGTTTTACAGCGTATCACAGCCTCACCCATTTTACAGCGTATCACAGCCTCTTCCCTTTTACAGCGCATCACAGCCTCGCCCGTTTTACATCGTATCACAGCCTCGCCCATTTTACAGCGTATCACAGCCTCGCCCGTTTTACCACGTATCACAGCCTCGCCCGTTTTACAGCGTATCACATCCTCGCCCTTTTTACAGCGTATCACAGCCTCGCCCATTTTACAGCGTATCTCAGGCTCGCCTGTTTTACCGCGTAACACAGCCTCGCTTGTTTTAGGGCATATCCCAGCCTCGCCTGTTTTACAGCGTATCACAGCCTCGCCCATTTTACAGCGTATCCCAGCCTCGCCCGTTTTACAGCGTATCGCAGCCTCGCCCGTTTTACAGCGTATCACAGCCTCGCCCGTTTTACAGCGTATCACAGCCTCGCCAGTTTTACTGTGTATCACAGCCTCGCCCGTTTTACAGCGTATCACAGCCTCGCCAGTTTTACAGCGTATCACAGGCTCGCCTGTTTTACAGGGTATCGCAGACTCGTCCGTTTTACAGCGTATCACAGCCTTGCCCGTTTTCAGCTTAGCCCTGTCTCGCCCGTTTTACAGCGTATCCCAGCCTCGCCCGTTTTACAGCGTATCACAGCCTCGCCCGTTTTACAGCGTATCACAGCCTCGCCAGTTTTACAGCGTATCACAGCCTCGCCCGTTTTACAGTGTATCACAGCCTCGCCCGTTTTACAGCGTATCACAGGTTCGCCTGTTTTGCAGTGTAATACAGCCTCGCTTGTTTTAGAGCATATCCCAGCCTCGCCAATTTTACAGCATATCACAGCCTCGCCCATTTTACAGCGTATCCCAGCCTCGCCCGTTTTACAGGGTATCGCAGCCTCGCCCGTTTTACCGTGTATCACATCCTCGCCCGTTTTACAGCCTATCACAGCTTCCCCCGTTTAACAGCGTATCACAGCCTCGCCAGTTTTACAGCGTATCACAGCCTCACCCATTTTACAGCGTATCACAGCCTCGCCCGTTTTACAGCGTATCACAGCCTCACCCGTTTTACAGCGTATCACAGCCTCTTCTGTTTTACAGCGTATCACAGCCTCTCCCGTTTTACAGCGTATCACAGACTCGCCCGTTTTACAGCGTATCACAGCCTCACCCGTTTTACAGCGTATCACAGCCTCTCCCATTTTACAGCGTATCACAGCATCGCCCGTTTTACAGCGTATCACAGCCTCTCCCGTTTAACAGCATATCACAGCCTCGCCAGTTTTACAGCGTATCACAGCCTCACCCATTTTACAGCGTATCACAGCCTCGCCCGTTTTACAGCGTCTCACAACCTCGCCCGTTTTACAGCGTATCACAGCCTCGCCCGTTTTACAGCGTATCACAGCCTCGCCAGTTTTACAGCGTATCACAGCCTCGCCCATTTTACAGCTTATCACAGCCTCGCCTGTTTTACAGCGTATCACAGGCTCGCCTGTTTTACAGCGTATCACAGCCTCGCCTGTTTTACAGCGTATCACAGGCTCGCCTGTTTTACAGCGTATCACAGCCTCGCCCATTTTACAGCGTCTCACAGCCTCTCCCGTTTTGCAGCGTATCACAGCCTCGCCCTTTTTACAGCATATCACAGCCTCGTCCGTTTTACAGCTTATCCCAGCCTCGCCCGTTTTACAGCGTATCACAGCCTCGCCCTTTTTACAGTGTATCGCAGCCTCGCCCGTTTTACAGCGTATCACAGCCTCGCCCGTTTTACAGGGTATCGCAGCCCCGCCCGTTTTACCGTGTATCACATCCTCGCCCGTTTTACAGCCTATCACAGCTTCCCCCGTTTAACAGCGTATCACAGCCTCGCCAGTTTTACAGCGTATCACAGCCTCACCCATTTTACAGCGTATCACAGCCTTGCCCGTTTTCAGCTTAGCCCTGTCTCGCCCGTTTTACAGCGTATCCCAGCCTCGCCCGTTTTACAGCGCATCGCCGCCTCGCCCGTTTTACAGCGTATCGCAGCCTCGCCCGTTTTACAGCATATCACAGCCTCGCCAGTTTTACAGCGTATCACAGCCTCGCCCGTTTTACAGTGTATCACAGCCTCGCCCGTTTTACAGCGTATCACAGGTTCGCCTGTTTTGCAGTGTAATACAGCCTCGCTTGTTTTAGAGCATATCCCAGCCTCGCCAATTTTACAGCATATCACAGCCTCGCCCATTTTACAGCGTATCCCAGCCTCGCCCGTTTTACAGGGTATCGCAGCCTCGCCCGTTTTACCGTGTATCACATCCTCGCCCGTTTTACAGCCTATCACAGCTTCCCCCGTTTAACAGCGTATCACAGCCTCGCCAGTTTTACAGCGTATCACAGCCTCACCCATTTTACAGCGTATCACAGCCTCGCCCGTTTTACAGCGTATCACAGCCTCACCCGTTTTACAGCGTATCACAGCCTCTTCTGTTTTACAGCGTATCACAGCCTCTCCCGTTTTACAGCGTATCACAGACTCGCCCGTTTTACAGCGTATCACAGCCTCACCCGTTTTACAGCGTATCACAGCCTCTCCCATTTTACAGCGTATCACAGCATCGCCCGTTTTACAGCGTATCACAGCCTCACCCTTTTTACAGCGTATCACAGCCTCTCCTGTTTTACAGCGTATCACAGCCTCGCCCGTTTTACAGCGTATCACAGCCTCGCCCGTTTTACAGCGTCTCACAACCTCGCCCATTTTACAGCGTATCCCAGCCTCGCCCGTTTTACAGGGTATCGCAGCCTCGCCCGTTTTACAGCGTATCACAGCCTCGCCCGTTTTACAGCGTATCACAGCCTCGCCAGTTTTACAGCGTATCACAGCCTCGCCCGTTTTACAGCGTATCACAGCCTCGCCAGTTTTACAGCGTATCACAGCCTCGCCCGTTTTACAGTGTATCACAGCCTCGCCCGTTTTACAGCGTATCACAGGTTCGCCTGTTTTGCAGTGTAATACAGCCTCGCTTGTTTTAGAGCATATCCCAGCCTCGCCAATTTTACAGCATATCACAGCCTCGCCCATTTTACAGCGTATCCCAGCCTCGCCCGTTTTACAGGGTATCGCAGCCTCGCCCGTTTTACCGTGTATCACATCCTCGCCCGTTTTACAGCCTATCACAGCTTCCCCCGTTTAACAGCGTATCACAGCCTCGCCAGTTTTACAGCGTATCACAGCCTCACCCATTTTACAGCGTATCACAGCCTCGCCCGTTTTACAGCGTATCACAGCCTCACCCGTTTTACAGCGTATCACAGCCTCTTCTGTTTTACAGCGTATCACAGCCTCTCCCGTTTTACAGCGTATCACAGACTCGCCCGTTTTACAGCGTATCACAGCCTCACCCGTTTTACAGCGTATCACAGCCTCTCCCATTTTACAGCGTATCACAGCATCGCCCGTTTTACAGCGTATCACAGCCTCTCCCGTTTAACAGCATATCACAGCCTCGCCAGTTTTACAGCGTATCACAGCCTCACCCATTTTACAGCGTATCACAGCCTCGCCCGTTTTACAGCGTCTCACAACCTCGCCCATTTTACAGCGTATCCCAGCCTCGCCCGTTTTACAGGGTATCGCAGCCTCGCCCGTTTTACAGCGTATCACAGCCTCGCCCGTTTTACAGCGTATCACAGCCTCGCCAGTTTTACAGCGTATCACAGCCTCGCCCATTTTACAGCTTATCACAGCCTCGCCTGTTTTACAGCGTATCACAGGCTCGCCTGTTTTACAGCGTATCACAGCCTCGCCTGTTTTACAGCGTATCACAGGATCGCCTGTTTTACAGCGTATCACAGCCTCGCCCATTTTACAGCGTCTCACAGCCTCTCCCGTTTTGCAGCGTATCACAGCCTCGCCCTTTTTACAGCATATCACAGCCTCGTCCGTTTTACAGCTTATCCCAGCCTCGCCCGTTTTACAGCGTATCACAGCCTCGCCCTTTTTACAGTGTATCGCAGCCTCGCCCGTTTTACAGCGTATCACAGCCTCGCCCGTTTTACAGGGTATCGCAGCCCCGCCCGTTTTACCGTGTATCACATCCTCGCCCGTTTTACAGCCTATCACAGCTTCCCCCGTTTAACAGCGTATCACAGCCTCGCCAGTTTTACAGCGTATCACAGCCTCACCCATTTTACAGCGTATCACAGCCTTGCCCGTTTTCAGCTTAGCCCTGTCTCGCCCGTTTTACAGCGTATCCCAGCCTCGCCCGTTTTACAGCGCATCGCCGCCTCGCCCGTTTTACAGCGTATCGCAGCCTCGCCCGTTTTACAGCATATCACAGCCTCGCCAGTTTTACAGCGTATCACAGCCTCGCCCGTTTTACAGTGTATCACAGCCTCGCCCGTTTTACAGCGTATCACAGGTTCGCCTGTTTTGCAGTGTAATACAGCCTCGCTTGTTTTAGAGCATATCCCAGCCTCGCCAATTTTACAGCATATCACAGCCTCGCCCATTTTACAGCGTATCCCAGCCTCGCCCGTTTTACAGGGTATCGCAGCCTCGCCCGTTTTACCGTGTATCACATCCTCGCCCGTTTTACAGCCTATCACAGCTTCCCCCGTTTAACAGCGTATCACAGCCTCGCCAGTTTTACAGCGTATCACAGCCTCACCCATTTTACAGCGTATCACAGCCTCGCCCGTTTTACAGCGTATCACAGCCTCACCCGTTTTACAGCGTATCACAGCCTCTTCTGTTTTACAGCGTATCACAGCCTCTCCCGTTTTACAGCGTATCACAGACTCGCCCGTTTTACAGCGTATCACAGCCTCACCCGTTTTACAGCGTATCACAGCCTCTCCCATTTTACAGCGTATCACAGCATCGCCCGTTTTACAGCGTATCACAGCCTCACCCTTTTTACAGCGTATCACAGCCTCTCCTGTTTTACAGCGTATCACAGCCTCGCCCGTTTTACAGCGTATCACAGCCTCGCCCGTTTTACAGCGTCTCACAACCTCGCCCATTTTACAGCGTATCCCAGCCTCGCCCGTTTTACAGGGTATCGCAGCCTCGCCCGTTTTACAGCGTATCACAGCCTCGCCCGTTTTACAGCGTATCACAGCCTCGCCAGTTTTACAGCGTATCACAGCCTCGCCCATTTTACAGCTTATCACAGCCTCGCCTGTTTTACAGCGTATCACAGGCTCGCCTGTTTTACAGCGTATCACAGCCTCGCCTGTTTTACAGCGTATCACAGGCTCGCCTGTTTTACAGCGTATCACAGCCTCGCCCATTTTACAGCGTCTCACAGCCTCTCCCGTTTTGCAGCGTATCACAGCCTCGCCCTTTTTACAGCATATCACAGCCTCGTCCGTTTTACAGCTTATCCCAGCCTCGCCCGTTTTACAGCGTATCACAGCCTCGCCCTTTTTACAGTGTATCGCAGCCTCGCCCGTTTTACAGCGTATCACAGCCTCACCCGTTTTACAGGGTATCGCAGCCCCGCCCGTTTTACCGTGTATCACATCCTCGCCCGTTTTACAGCCTATCACAGCTTCCCCCGTTTAACAGCATATCACAGCCTCGCCAGTTTTACAGCGTATCACAGCCTCACCCATTTTACAGCGTATCACAGCCTTGCCCGTTTTCAGCTTAGCCCTGTCTCGCCCGTTTTACAGCGTATCCCAGCCTCGCCCGTTTTACAGCGCATCGCCGCCTCGCCCGTTTTACAGCGTATCGCAGCCTCGCCCGTTTTACAGCATATCACAGCCTCGCCAGTTTTACAGCGTATCACAGCCTCGCCCATTTTACAGCGTATCACAGCCTCGCCAGTTTTACAGCGTATCACAGCCTCGCCCATTTTGCAGCTTATCACAGCCTCGCCTGTTTTCAGCTTAGCCCTGTCTCGCCCGTTTTACAGCGTATCCCAGCCTCGCCCGTTTTACAGCGTATCACAGCCTCACCCATTTTACAGCGTATCACAGCCTCTTCCCTTTTACAGCGCATCACAGCCTCGCCCGTTTTACATCGTATCACAGCCTCGCCCATTTTACAGCGTATCACAGCCTCGCCCGTTTTACCACGTATCACAGCCTCGCCCGTTTTACAGCGTATCACATCCTCGCCCTTTTTACAGCGTATCACAGCCTCGCCCATTTTACAGCGTATCTCAGGCTCGCCTGTTTTACCGCGTAACACAGCCTCGCTTGTTTTAGGGCATATCCCAGCCTCGCCTGTTTTACAGCGTATCACAGCCTCGCCCATTTTACAGCGTATCCCAGCCTCGCCCATTTTACAGCGTATCGCAGCCTCGCCCGTTTTACAGCGTATCACAGCCTCGCCCGTTTTACAGCGTATCACAGCCTCGCCAGTTTTACTGTGTATCACAGCCTCGCCCGTTTTACAGCTTATCACAGCCTCGCCAGTTTTACAGCGTATCACAGGCTCGCCTGTTTTACAGGGTATCGCAGCCTCGTCCGTTTTACAGCGTATCACAGCCTTGCCCGTTTTCAGCTTAGCCCTGTCTCGCCCGTTTTACAGCGTATCCCAGCCTCGCCCGTTTTACAGCGTATCACAGCCTCGCCCGTTTTACAGCGTATCACAGCCTCGCCAGTTTTACAGCGTATCACAGCCTCGCCCGTTTTACAGTGTATCACAGCCTCGCCCGTTTTACAGCGTATCACAGGTTCGCCTGTTTTGCAGTGTAATACAGCCTCGCTTGTTTTAGAGCATATCCCAGCCTCGCCAATTTTACAGCATATCACAGCCTCGCCCATTTTACAGCGTATCCCAGCCTCGCCCGTTTTACAGGGTATCGCAGCCTCGCCCGTTTTACCGTGTATCACATCCTCGCCCGTTTTACAGCCTATCACAGCTTCCCCCGTTTAACAGCGTATCACAGCCTCGCCAGTTTTACAGCGTATCACAGCCTCACCCATTTTACAGCGTATCACAGCCTCGCCCGTTTTACAGCGTATCACAGCCTCACCCGTTTTACAGCGTATCACAGCCTCTTCTGTTTTACAGCGTATCACAGCCTCTCCCGTTTTACAGCGTATCACAGACTCGCCCGTTTTACAGCGTATCACAGCCTCACCCGTTTTACAGCGTATCACAGCCTCTCCCATTTTACAGCGTATCACAGCATCGCCCGTTTTACAGCGTATCACAGCCTCTCCCGTTTAACAGCATATCACAGCCTCGCCAGTTTTACAGCGTATCACAGCCTCACCCATTTTACAGCGTATCACAGCCTCGCCCGTTTTACAGCGTATCACAGCCTCTTCTGTTTTACAGCGTATCACAGCCTCGCCCGTTTTACAGCGTATCACAGCCTCACCCGTTTTACAGCGTATCACAGCCTCTCCCATTTTACAGCGTATCACAGCCTCGCCCGTTTTACAGCGTATCACAGCCTCACCCGTTTTACAGCGTATCACAGCCTCTCCCATTTTACAGCGTATCACAGCCTCGCCCGTTTTACAGCGTATCACAGCCTCGCCCGTTTTACAGCTTATCACAGCCTCGCTCATTTTACAGCGTATCACAGCCTCGCTCATTTTACAGCGTATCCCAGCCTCGCCCGTTTTACAGCGTATCACAGCCTCGCCCGTTTTACAGCGTATCACAGCCTCGCCCGTTTTACAGCGTATCACAGCCTCGCCAGTTTTACAGCGTATCACAGGCTCGCCTGTTTTACAGGGTATCGCAGCCTCGTCCGTTTTACAGCGTATCACAGCCTTGCCCGTTTTCAGCTTAGCCCTGTCTCGCCCGTTTTACAGCGTATCCCAGCCTCGCCCGTTTTACAGCATATCACAGCCTCGCCCGTTTTACAGCGTATCACAGCCTCGCCAGTTTTACAGCGTATCACAGCCTCGCCCGTTTTACAGCATATCACAGCCTTGCCTGTTTTACAGCATATCACAGCCTTGCCCGTTTTACAGCAAATTAAAGCCTCACCTATTTTACAGCGTATCACAGCCGCGCCCGTTTTACAGCATAGCACAGCCTCGCCCATTTTACAACATATCACAGCCTCTCCCGTTTTACAGCGCATCACAGCCTCGCCCTTTTTACAGCATATCACAGCCTCGCCCGTTTTACAGCATATCACAGCCTCTCCCGTTTTACAGCGTATCACAGCCTTGCCCTTTTTACAGCGTATCACAGCCTCGCCCGTTTTACAGTGTATCCCAGCCTCTCCCGTTTTACAGCGTATCACAGCCTCGCCCGTTTTACAGCGTATCACAGCCTCGCCCGTTTTACAGTGTATCCCAGCATCGCCCGTTTTACAGCGTATCACAGCCTTGCCCGTTTTACAGCGCATCACAGCATCGCCCGTTTTACAGTGTATCCCAGCATCGCCCGTTTCACAGCGTATCACAGCCTCGCCCGTTTTACAGCGCATCACAGCATCGCCCGTTTTACAGTGTATCCCAGCATTGCCCGTTTCACAGCGTATCACAGCCTCACCCGTTTTACAGCATATTCCAGCTTTGCCCGTTTTACAGCGTTTCCCAGCTTTGCCTGTTTTACATCATATCCCAGCTTTACCAGTTTTTCAGCATATCCCAGCTTTGCCCATTTTACTGTGTTTCCCAGCTTCGTCTGCTTTACAGGCATAAACCAATTTCTAGGCCTGTATTTTATAAATCAGTGCACTTTTCTATGTCCATGATCAGTAGAGGTAAAGAACAAACACTTTCCTTCCATATCATACTGGGAAATGTTTAAAGGCTTCTATAGTTGAGTCCTGAACTCCCAGCAACTAGATTTCATGGAATTTTCTCAATGAGGATTACACACCTCCCTCTCACTCTCCCTGGAGCAGCACTAAACTTATGAATCAGTTTCTTCAATTTGGCTACTTGTATCATTTCCACAACAAAACACCCAGCACATCTGTAGCATCATCTCTCTGGGTTAAGCTGTACCCCACCTCAATTCTTCTCAGTTCTCAACAAGAGGAGAAATGAATGTCAGCTTTTCCAGCTGCTTAATGAGAATTTCTTTGAAGTTAGGAAATCCAAAAGGAATACTATAGTTACCATTGGGAGCATGCAACATTGTTTCATTTTGCATCACCATCTTAAGCAGTAGTTGTTTAAGATCTGTACCACTTTATGATTTAGTGAGTATTCCCAATGGGAGTTGGAATAAGCTGCCTTCAGATTTATTGGCCCAGATATTCCGATTGCAGGCCTCCCGCGGGCGGAGGCCTGCGATCTGGAAAAATCTACGCCCTTACCTGAGGGCTCCCGGGACGCGCACACTTCCGATCCTGGGCCTCTCCAAACTCCAAATGCGCAGGGCCCACGTATCCCAGAGGCGCAAGTACTTTGCAGCGTCCCTGGGATCACGTGGGCAATGGGAAGCTGATAATCACAGAAAGGAATCTCCCTTCATACACTTGACAGATAGACCTGTCAAATATATGAATGGAGATCACCCCCAAAACATAGTAAAACTTTAAATAAATTTTAAAAAACATCACATTTTTAAAATGACTTGAAATTACAACAAATTAACTATTTTAAACAAAAATTTAAATTTTTGAAAAAAATAATTAAAGTTTTTTACGGGGCTAAAAATAAACTTAACTTTTTTAAAAAATATTTTAAAATGATAAATCAGTGGAAATTAAAAAAAAAACTTTTTCTCAACTCTTATCCTGGTAAAAGCAGGCCTTACGCCTGCTGTTACCAGGTGCAAGAATTGTAAGTGTTTTCTGCAGGTGGAGGGTCTCCAAAAAGCAGAACTGTCCACCCGCAGAGGCCCTTCTCTAGGGCAGCCGGAGGATCTGTCAAGACCATTCTTGACAGATCGGAAATGCCGGTTTCCAGCGCATGTGCTGTGCATGCCTGAAACCGGCATTTCCTATGTCCCTACGGGTGGGTACACAGCACGTACACACCCATAGTGATCGGAATATCTGGGCTGTTGTATATCCGTCACCTGGACTGGTCCACAATACTCATCGCCTTTAGCCTGCTAGGGGTTAGATGGAATCTGTTTGAGAATGGTTAACTGAATGAATTTAAATCTTAGATTTTCCATAGCCCTAAGCATTCTCTTGCAGATGTGGCACCATCTTCCTGGGTTAAGGTCTACTCCATATCAATTGGCCATCGTTGACTGGTTGAGCAGGAGAAATTATTCAGATAGTCTATCACGATCATCATGCATATATTTGGATACAAAGTGTTTCCTTCTCTTCATTCTTTTTGAGAAAGCATTCAAGTTTTGACAGCAGGCCTTCAGTAACCATCTATTTAGGGTTTTGCAAATAAGGTTAACCCCACTCACCCCATAAATCTCTGATCTACTGTGACATCTCAGTTAAGACTTTTTTCTTTTTTTGTGCTTTTTATATGGAAGATTTAAGTTCAAGAAGCCAATCATTACAATAAACAGATTGCGTTACTCATTCACTACTAAATCTCTGCTGACATCAATCGGCAGGAAGTTGAAAAGAAATATATTTTTACATATTCTAATGGCTCTTCCAGCAGTCACTGAGGTTCAATATGAAAATTTGCACCAGAATCTCGTTCCAGTATTATTTTCAAATCCAATTCTTATAGGTGTATGAAAAAGTTTAACATTTATTTAGTCCCTTTCACGTGACAAAGAGTCCCAATTCACTTTACTGGGGGAAGGTAGATCCTGACTAGGCGGAATGATTGGGTGAGGTGACTGAAAAAATGGTGAAAGAGACAAGTTCTGAGGAGGCTTTTGAAGGTGGTGGGAGAGGTAGCAAGGTGAAGAGGTTTAGGAAGAGAATTTCAGAGTGCAGAGAAGTGGATTGCAAAGCTGCACAGTAGTGTAGAGAGTTGGAGCTGGGACATTGGGCTGGAGACAAATGCACATGTAGGATGGAGTGAGAGCATTAGATGAGAATTTTGAGGTTACTACTGAGAAACAAGGAGCTAGCGGAGGTCGATAAGAATAGTAAGTATAGGTGAGTGAGACTTTGTGCGGGATAAGATATGGGCTACAAAGATAAGTTAGAGTTGTGTATGATGGACATAAGAATTAGGAGCAGGAGTAGGCCATATGTCCCCTCAAGCCTGCTCCACTATTCAATAAGATCATGGCTGATCTTCAACCTCAACTTCACTTTCCCGCAGATCCCCATATCCCTTGATTCCCTTAGTGTCCAAAAACCTTTCGATCTCAGTCTTGAATATACTCAATGACTGAGCATCCACAGCCCTCTGGGGTAGAGAATTCCAAAGATTCACAACCCTCTGAGTGAAGAAATTTCTCCTCATCTCAGCCCTAAATAGCTGACCCCTTCTCCTGAGACCATGACCTCTAGTTCTAGACTCTTCAGCCAGGGGAAACAACCTCTCAGCATCTACCCTGTTAAACCCTCCAATAAATTCATAAGTTTCAATGAGATCCCCTCCCATTCTTCTAAACTCCAGAGAATGTAGGCCCATTCTACTCAATCTCTCCTCATAGGACAGCCCTCTCATTCTAATGAACCTTTGCTGCACCCCCTCTAAGACAAGTATACCCTTCCTTAGCTAAGGAGACCAAAACAGTACACAGTACTCTAGCACTCCAGGTGTGATCTCACCAGAGCCCTATATAATTGCAGCAAGACTTCCTTACGCTTATACTCCAACCCCCTTGCAGTAAAGGCTAACATACCATTTGCCTTCCTTATTGTTTGCTGTACCTGCATGTTAACTTTCTGTGATTCATGTAGAAGGACACCCAAATCTTGATGAATACCAACATTTACTAGTCTCTCAGCTTTCAAAAAATATTCTGCTTTTCTATTCTTCCTACCAAAGTGGATAATTTTGCACTTTACCCACATTATACTCCATCTGTCACCTTCTTGCCCATTCACTTCACCTGTCTATATCCCTTTGCAGCCACTTTGCGTCTTCCTCACAGCTTGCTTTCCCACCTAGCTTTGTATTGTCAGCAAAATTGGATACATTACACTCGGTCCCCTCATCTAAGTCATTGATATAGATTACAAATAGCTGAGGCCCAAGCACTGATCCTTGCGGCACTCCCTACCATCCCGAAAATGACCCGTTTATTCCTAATCTCTGTTTACTATGCGTTAACCAATATTCAGTCCAACCTAATATATTACCTGCAATCCCATGAGCCCTAATCTTGTGTAACAACCTCTTGTGTGGCACCTTATTGAATGCCTTTTGAAAATCCAAACATACTGCATCCACTGGTTCTCCTTGCTAGTTACAACCTCAAAAATTCTAATAGATTTGTCAAACATGATTTCCCTTTCATGAAACTGTGTTGACGCTGCCTAATTATATTATGATTTTCTAAGTGCCCTGTTACCACAGCCCTAATAATAGAGGGTTGCGGAGAGGGAGAGAAGGGTCGGTCCGGGGAGGGATCGCTGGGGGGTGGGGTCGGGGAATGGCTCGCTCGGTCGAGGATTGCGGGGTGGAGGGGAGGTGGGGGATCGGCGGGGGAGGATCGGGAATGGGGGGTCAGTGATCGGCGGGGGAGGGTCGGGGATGGGGGGTCAAGGATCGGGGATGGGGGTCGGTGATCGGCATGGGAGGATCGGGGATGGGGGGGTCGGCGGGGGAGGATCGGGGATGGGGGGGTCGGTGGGGGAGGATTGGGGATGGGGGGATCGAGGATCGGCGGGGGAGGATCGGGGATGGGGGGGTTGGTGGGGGAGGATTGGGGATGCGGGGTCGAGGATCGGCGGGGGAGGATCAGGGATGGGGGGGTCGGTGGGGGAGGATTGGGGATGGGGGGGTCGAGGATCGGGGATGGGGGTCGGCGGGGGTGGATCGGGGATGGGGGGGTCGGCGGGGGAGGATCGGGGATGGGGGGTCGGTGATCGGCGGAGGAGGATCGGGGATGGGGGGGTCGGCGGGGGAGGATCGGGGATGGGGGGTCGGTGATCGACGGGGGAGGATCGGGGATGGGGGTGTCGGGGATTCGCGGGGGTGGGTAGGAGTTGGGGATCGGGGGTTCAGCAGGAGGATCGGGGATCAGCAGGGGGGTTGGCCGGGGATTGGCGGGGGGGGGTGTTGGAGGATCGTGGGGGGGGGGCACAGTCGGCCAGGGAGCAGATTTTGAGGGGGTCGGGATCAGTGATAGGCAGGGGGGGAAGAGAGGATCGATGCTGGCCACTGGAGGATTGTGGCCAGCCTCAGCAACAGTGGTGGGGTGGGGGAGTGAGGCCTCATGGTGGGGATCGGAGGCCAGGAGAGCTGATCGGAGGGTTCATGGTGAGTCTCCGATTGCGAGGAGCGGGTTAGGTAGAGACCTTGGATCCAGGTGGCAGGTATAAAGCCACTTACCTTCTGGATCCACCAGTCCCCGCCTCAGTTTAACTGCTGGGTTTCACGAATTGTGTGAAACCCGTCCACATGCAGCTAAAAACAAAATGAAGGTGTAAAAAGAAACCCAGCCTCATTATAATATTTAAATTGACATACTGCCCCCTGGGAGCGTGTTGGTCGCCCACCCCCAACCCGAGTCCGTTAAAACCGGAAGAGGGCAGGATGGAGGTGGGATCAGGTTGGGAATCCCATTTTTAACACTTTAACTGCCCCCACATTCCAAACGAACCCATTTTTTAGGGGAAAATTCCGGCCTACGGTCTTGGCAACAGACTATGTACGTGGTCCAAAGTTCAGCGTCAAACAATGTTGTGTATCTGTGGGTTCAGACTGAGTGAGGCCCCAGGTGAAAAAGATGGAATCGGTTCCTGAGGTGCAAAAGTTCTGATGGGAGCCATGACACAAATGTGACATTATAAAACAGTACCTAATGTTTGCCTTTAATTTTTTTCCCTTCCCAGAAAGACAATAGTTTGACTGGAACGTTTCTGATGAGGGTGTCTTGTATATATAATATGATATTGGCCTGGGTTTTGCAGTCAGCGGTGAACGAACGGTGCTAGCTGTTCATTAAACTTACATTTACAATTGCCCAGAGACTTTCTATGGGCTTTTGAACTGGAACTTGCCGTGATTAGAAATCCATTACGGTGCGGTGCCCTCTCCAGGGGATCTGGGATCGGTGTGAACAGGACAAGCAACTGTGTATCTCCTTAACTGATCAGATTGACAAATCCTCACTGAGTCACACAGTGACTGAACCAGGAAGTGTAAGTTAGAAGATTTAATTCAATGCCAAATCAAGTACAGAAAGTGAAATAAAGACAGGGAAAGAAAGAAGGGATTAAGAACGAGAGATAAAACAGACAGAAACAAAAAGTAATTTTTTAAAAATCACCAACAATAATTAAAAACATTTAAAATTTGGATATGATAACAGCAATTAGTAGCATCCGACATCCCACCCTTGAAATTCTACACACTTGTAAAAGTTAATTTTCAGAGGTTGTTTGATTGTAGTTAAGACTTTAACGCCGCTAAAAATTCACTTGTATGGTCAAGCCCTAACTTTTTCTGGCATGTTTATTGGGTATCTATTACATAAGTACAGCAACTTCACACATTCATGTGTTTTCATGCTGAGTCTCCCAGTGAGATACTGTTATAGCAAAGCTTCTGGAGGAGCAGGGCATCGCGGACAGCAACTTCCTGATTTCCGCGTTTAACTGCATGTGCGGTCACCAGAAGTTGCTGTCCGATTTACTCTTTGATAATGGTGAGTGCCAACAGCCTCACTGTTATTTTGACCACAAATTCCGGGCCATTATGAGTTCTTAGTTGAACCATTTACTGAAACTTGTTGAAGATTTTTTTATAAAGCAAAGGAAACATTTTTGTATTTTGAAATGATAAGAAATCTTGGGATGAACTGCTTTATGTCGTACTGCATAGAAGCAATTGTTACACAAAGCATGCAAAGTTTATCTAGTAAATAACTTATATTTTAAAATACAGATTGAATTTTCTATATTACATTTTGGAGGGGAAAAACAACCAAATAACAAGGAGGAAAATGGTGTAGGAAACACAAATATCTCATTATTTGTACTTACAATGATAAATAATTACGTAATAAAAAATATTTTTTTAATGCCAGGAGCGTGTCTATAGTGTTGGTGATGATGTCTGTCACAGTGAAGCCTGTGAAAAGTGTGACGCCTAACTGCCTAAAGGACAAACATCACACCTAAAAGCAGCAAAATGGTGGATTGTGTAGTGTATGCACCTTTAAGAGGAACTATGTTTTTGAAGCCCCTGTACACTGTAGTACCAGTAGCGACCACTCGGGCATATAAGCCTGTATAGCGTCTTGTGTAGTTAGTTCACCTTCAGACTTTGTTCAGTAAACACTTGTTAAATCAACTCCTGCATTCCGTGTCTCCATTAACACACGGATCTAACAGTGGCGATGAGTTAGAAACGAACTTACCTGCAATTCGGCAGCACCTCAAGGGGATTGATTCCTCAGGCGAAGGTCGAAGCCAGAAGCAAGAAAAAAACTGTGGTTTCACCAGCTAAACGGGCTGGTGGCAGGTAGTGCACTGATCCTTCCTGGGCTGCGGCGGGCTAGAGCTCGATCGGGTGGCTCTGCAACGGGGCTGGGCAGCGAGTCGGGAAGCAGAAGCAAAGAGAGAGAGAGGGTGGAGCACTCAGGGCGCGGCCAGTGCTGCAAAGCAGGTTGGCGTTTGGACCGAGCAGAGGGAGGGGAAAGTCCCAGAGGGTCCGCTCCATGACGGGAACAGTTCTCCAAGTAACGGAGAAACTATTGAAGCGATATGTAAAAAAAAAAAATAGAAATACCGCGAAAAGCTGCAGGTCGCAACGGGAACTGCGGAGAACAGCATTGGCAGCAGTGGCAGTGGCGGGAAAGCACGGGAGGCGCCATCTTAACTCGGCAGGGAAGAAAGAAAAGCGCGGGAGGCGCCATTTTGATCCATCGGGGACAGAGGAAAAGCGCGGGAAGCGCCATTTTAGATTTTCAAGATGCCGAAGACTGGCAATATTACTGCTTTCGATAGTGATATAGAAGATTGGACCACATATGTGGAAAGAGTGGAGGTATATTGCAAGGCGAATGAAGTAGCGGATGATAAAAAGGCATCGGTACTTCTAAATCTGATGGGCGCAAGGACATACGGGCTGTTACAAAACTTGATCACTCCAGCCAAACCGATGGACAAGAATTTTAAGGAGATTGTTGATACCTTACAGGAGCACTTAAACCCAACACCGCTGCTGATAGCGGAACGATTCAAATTCTTCAGGCGGAATCAGCACAAGAATGAAAGTAACGCTGATTACCTCACCGAATTACGAAAGCTGTCAAAACACTGCCAATTCGGGGCAGGACTGGCAGATTCTCTACGAGACAAATTCGTCTGCGGTCTCCTAAGCGAAGGAACACAGAAAAGACGACTTTCTGAGAAAGATTTGACACTGGACAAGGCTTTCAGTGTGGCTGTATCATACGAAGCAGCAGCAAGAGGAGCTGCAGAGATACAGCAAAAGCCACAGGACTTCGGCACCCATGAAATGACACAGGGTTTCGAGAGATGTTATCGCTGCGGCAGATCCACCCATGAACAGAAGGACTGCTGGTTCAAGGACAAAGCATGCAGGCAATGCGGAAAGATGGGACACATTGCACGTGTATGCAGATCTGGAAAGAAATCTGCTGACAGTAAAAAGGTCAATAAGGAAAAGTACAGAAAGGTACAAATGATGACGGACAGTAGCTCCGAAGATCAGAAGAGCGATAGTGACTCCGGAAACAAGAGACTAAGCAGTCTCAAATTACATAATGTAATTGCCAAAGAAGATTACCAGACCATTTGGGTTACCCTCACGATAGCGAGGTCCCCAGTCAAAATGGAGCTAGATACAGGATCAGCTCTGACCGTCATGAGTCAACGGGATACGAGCGGCTATTTCCGCATATACCTTTGAAAGACACATCCATTGTCTTGAAGACATATACGGGGCAGAAAGTATACCCCAGAGGGAAAATAAGGGTGCCTGTTGTATACAACGGCAAGGAAATACAGAAGTTGTATTTATACGTTCTGCAAGATGGTGGTCCACCGTTGTTGGGACGTGAATGGATCAGAAAGATACGTTTAGACTGGCACTCCATTCAGGCACTGACGGTGACCAGTAAGAAAAAAAACGATGATGACGTCATACCTGGACGATTAAAAGAAATCTTGGCTAACACCAAAGAAGTGTTTCAACAGGAACTAGGAACCCTGAAAGGCGCCACCGCCTCAATAAAAGTGGAAGATGCGGCAATTCCCAAGTTTTTAAAGGCAAGGCCGGTGCCATACGCAATTCGTCCAGCCGTCGAGGCAGAGCTGGAGAATTTGGAAAAAGCAGGCGTGTTATCCAAGGTAGATTGGAGCGAGTGGGCAACACCCATCGTCCCGGTCATGAAGAAAACATTGAATAATGATAAATCTGAAGAACAGGGAAAAGTTTGCATCTGTGGGGACTTCAAGGTGACTGTAAACCCAGTTCTTCACATGGTACAGTATCCTCTTCCGAGGATAGAAGATATTTTCGCCTCACTATCCGGAGGGAAACGTTTCACCAAAATTGACTTAGCACAGGCATATCTACAGATGAAGGTTGAGGAGGCCTGTAAAAGGTATCTCACGATAAACACACACAAAGGCCTGTACCAGTACAATCGACTGGTTTTCGGAGTGGCATCAGCTCCGGCTATCTGGCAAAGAGCTATGGAGCAAGTCCTGCAAGGGATTCCGGGGACTCAATGCTACCTAGACGACATCCTTGTAACAGGAGAAAACGACAACGAGCACCTTGCCAACTTGGAGCAGGTGCTCACGAGGCTGAGAGAACGGGGCCTACGAGCAAATCGCCCCAAGTGCGAATTTTTCCAGAAACAAATATCATATTGTGGCCATGTCATTAACGAAGAAGGGTTGCATAAGTCACCTGAAAAAATTGAAGCGGTCGTAAAGGCCCCAGCGCCTGAAAATATCTCACAATTAAGGTCGTTCCTGGGATTAGTAAATTACTATCATAAATTGTTACCAAACTTGTCGACGGTTCTGCACCCTCTTAACACACTGCTACAAACGGGAGTAGTTTGGAAATGGAGCGAAGACTGTAAACGTGCCTTCCATAAATGCAAAGGCTTGATCACGTCCAGGGAAGTGTTGGCTCATTACAACCATCACTGCCAATCAGACTGGCGTGCGATGCATCCCCTTATGGCGTGGGAGCGGTATTATCGCATAGATTCCCTGATGGCTCGGAGCGGCCGATAGCTTTTGCGTCACGCTCATTGAACTCAGCTGAGCGTAACTATGCCCAGATCGACAGGGAGGCACTCAGTCTGGTGTGGGGGGTGAAGAAATTCAACCATTACCTACACGGACAAAAATTTACCTTGTTGACTGACCATCAACCCCTCGTCTCCATATTCAACCCTAAAAAGGGCGTTCCCATTATGACAGCGCAAAGGCTACAGAGGTGGTCCTTTTTCCTAGGGGCACACCAATATGACATAGAATACAAAGGAACAAAACAGCATGGGAATGCTGACGGGTTATCGCGCCTACCGTTGCCAATGGTGGAAGAGGCGCCTACAGTGGACCCAGTGGAGATGTTCCACTCGACCATAGTGGAATGTCTACCGGTGACAAATTCTACCATTGAAAAGGAAACGCGAAATGACCCGACTCTCTCACGAGTCTACGATTTAACGGTGAAGGAATGGCCAGCACATGGCTAACCACTGTTGCCAGCATTCTCGCAAAGAAGAGAACAGCTGTCAGTGTGCCGAGGAACCTTGATGTGTGGATCCAGAGTGGTGATTCCACCCAAACTCAAGGATAGAGTGCTAAAGGAGCTTCACGAGGGGCATCTGGGTGGAGTGAAAATGAAGAACTTAGCCAGAGCGTTTGTGTGGTGGCCAGGTATCGATGGAGACATCGAAGAAATGACCAAGAGCTGTCTAGGATGCCAGAAGGTCCAAAACGCCCCACCACAAGCCCCTTTACATCCATGGGAGTGGCCCTCATCTCCATGGCAAAGGATACATATCAACTTTGCTGGTCCATTTATGGACTCAATGTTCTTAATCGCGGTGGATGCACACTCCAAGTGGCCGGAGGTAATAAAGATGTCCTCCACCACCACGGAAAAAACCATCACAGTATTAAGGACCATATTCGCCAGGAATGGGCTGCCTGAACAGATCTGTTCTGATAATGGACCGCAATTTGTATCCGAAGAATTCAGGAAGTTCTTAAAAAACAATGGGGTTAAGCACTACACGTCCGCCCCATACCATCCCGCCACCAATGGATTGGCTGAAAGGTTTGTCCAGACCTTCAAGATGGCCATAAAGGCCATGGGTAATGAAGACATAAATCTACAACATAAGGTAGATAACTTCTTGTTTGCGTACAGGAATGCAACACATGTGGTTACAAACCAAACCCCCACCATGATATTTTTCAATAGAAGCCTAAGATGCCGGCTGGATTTGGTCAAGCCAAACGTCAGAAGGGACGTAGAGAACCGGCAATTTCAAAGCATGAATGAAAGGCCAACTAGAACCTTCCAGATAGGTCAACCAGTTTTGGCCCGGGACTACCGTACCGAGAAATGGCAGCCTGGAACTATTTGCACACGACTAGGACCGCTGATGTATACCGTGGACATTGGAGAAAGCATAATAAGGCGCCATGCTGACCAGATCATAGAGTCATCCGAAAAAGGACAACCTACACCACAACTCTATACGCCTAGTGATGAAGCAGAGATACCCATAGTATCTACCTCCAATCCGGTGATACTGGAACCAGATGAACCCGACACTGGCATTGAAGCCGAATCGACCTTGCCAAAAGAACCTACTACACCACCGAGGCGTTATCCGGACCGAGTCAGGAAGCCTCCAGAGAGACTGAATTTGTAATTGATTAACTTCAGCAAATGTGTATATTATTGTTCTTGTAAAAATGTTATTTAATGATTACTTAAAATGTTATGTACTATTTATCTAAAAGGGGAGGAATTGTAGTGTATGCACCTTTAAGAGGAACTATGTTTTTGAAGCCCCTGTATACTGTCGTACCAGTAGTGACCACTCGGGTATATAAGCCTGTATAGCGTCTTGTGTAGTTAGTTCACCTCCAGACTTTGTTCAGTAAACACTTGTTAAATCAACTCCTGCATTCCGTGTCTCCATTAACACACGGATCTAACAGATTGGTAACAATTTTATGTTAGGCAGATAAAGTTTGCATTCACTTTCTCATAATATGCATCATCACCATGATGTAGCCAAATTAAATAATGGCACGAGGGACCAAGTCTGATGTAAAGAAATTCTTACCAAATGGTAAGTATAACGTAAGTGAGAATGTTTATCAGCAGCTTTGATGCTGAGTTTAGAAATTGTGGCTGCCGTCAATCAATCAGTCAGGCTTGGAACATTGTGAATGGTCGCCTGCTCAAGGTGTTGTTCATTGGAGACTTGGCAATGGGGTACACTTACCTTGTGTTCTGTTAAAGACAGCTTCAGCAAGAACCAGGAATTGACTGTGGGAAGTAAGAGTGAGAAAAAATCATTCACAGAGAAAAAGACGGAAGATTTTGGGAGGGAGGAGGGAAGAATAAAGATAAATAAAGTACATGCGCCTTCTGCAAATACTGTAAATCCCTGTGGATGAAGTGGAGATGAGAGATGAAACAGTGCTCATGGTATACAATTCATATCATGGCGTCAAAATGTGGGCTCACTTCCTCAGTCTAGGTTGGCACAGATAGTGTCCTGCCTGCATCTGCCAACCTGGACTTTTTCTTTTATTCATTCATGGGATGTGGGCATCGCTGGTAAGGCCAGCATTTATTACCCATCTCTAATTACCTTTGAGAAGGTGGTGGTGAGCCACCTTCTTGAACCGCTGCAGTCCATGTGGTGAAGGTACTCCCACAGTGCTGTTAGGGAGGGAGTTCCAGGATTTTGACCCAGCGACGATGAAAGAACAGCGATATACTTCCAAGTCAGGATGGTGTGTGACTTGGAGGGGAAGTTGAAGGTGATGATGTTCCAATGCGCCTGCTGCCCATGTCCTTCTAGGTGAAAGAGGTCGCGGGTTTGGGAGGTGCTGCTGAAGAAGCCTTGGTGAGTTGCTGCAGTGCATCTTGTAGATGGTACACACTGCAGCCACGGTGCGCCGGTGGTGGAGGGAGTGAATGTTTAAGGTGGTGGATGGGGTGCCATTCAAGCATGCTACTTTGTCCTGGATGGTGTCTAGCTTCTTGAGTGTTGTTGGAGCTGCACTCATCCAGGCAAGTGGAGAGTATTCCATCACACTCCTTACTTGTGCCTTGTAGATGGTGGAAAGGCTTTGGGGAGTCAGGAGGTGAGACACTCGCCACAGAATACACAGCCTCTGACCTGCTCTTGTTGCCACAGTATTTATGTGGCTGGTCCAGTTATGTTTCTGGTCAATAGTGATCCCCAGGATATTGATGGTGGGGATTCGGCAATGGTAATGCCATTGAATGTCACGGGGCGGTGGTTAGATGCTTACTTGTTGGAGATAGTCATTGCCTGGCACTTGTATGGTGTGAATCTAACCTGCCACTTATCAGCCCAAGCCTGAATCTCATCCAGGTCTTGTTGCATGCGGGCCTGGACTGCTTCATTATCTGAGGAGTTGTGAATGGCACTGAACACTGTGCAGTCATCAGCGAACATCCCCATTTCTGACCTTATGTTTGTGGGAAGGTCATTGATGAAGCAGTTGAAGATGGTTGGGCCTAGGACACTGCCCTGAGGAACTCCTGCAGCGATGTCCTGGGGCTGTGATGATTGACCTCCAACAACCACAACCATCTTCCTTTGTGCTAGGTATGACTCCAGCCAGTGGAGCGTTTTCCCCCCAATTCCCATTGACTTCAGTTTTACTAGGGCTCCTTGATGCCATATATGGTCAAATGCTGCCTCGATGCCAAGGGCAGCCACTCTCACCTCACCTCTGAAATTCAGCTCTTTTATCCATATTTGGACCAAGGCTGTAATGAGGTCTGGAGCTGAGTGGTCCTGGCGGAACCCAAACTGGGCATCAGTGAGCAGGTTATTGGTGAGTGACATGAATCTTGTCATTCATGTGGAAATGACTTATGAAAAATACTGGGCGGCCTGCTGGTGGCGCTGTCCAGGGAGAGTATAAATACTCGGGCATGGGCCCAGCTTGCTCAGGACATTCTTTAACAGGAACCAGTGAAGGACACAACTAGATCTCCATGTTGAAAAACAGTTGATTAAAGCCTTGTTTAATACTCAGACCAAGTGCCTAGTAGTTTTCTTACGTCAGTGAGTCAGTGCTGCTTGATGGCACTGTCGACGACACCTTCCATCACTTTGCTGATGATTGAGAGTAGACTGATGGGGCGGTAATTGGCCAGATTGGATTTGTCCTCCTTTTTGTGGACAGGACATACCTGGGCAATTTTCCACATTGTCGAATAAATGCCAGTGTTGTAGCTGTACTGGAACAGCTTGGCCAGCGGCGCGGCTGGTTCTGGAGCACAAGTCTTCAGCACAACAGCCGGGATGTTGTTGGGGCCCACAGCCTTTGCTGTATCCAGTGCACTCAGTTATTTCTTGATATCACGTGGAGTGAATCGAATTGGCTGAAGACTGGCTTCTGTAATGTTGGGACCGCAGGAGGAGGCCGATATGGATCATCCACTCGACACTTCTGGCTGAAGATGGTTGGAAATGCTTCAGTTTTGTCTTTTGCACTCGCATGCTGGGCTCCACCATCATTGAGGATGGGGATATTTGTTGTTTAATGGTCTACCAGCATTCACGACTGGATGTGGCAAGACTGCAGAGCTTTGATCTGATCCATTGATTGTGGGATTGCTTAGCCCTGTCTATAGCATCCTGCTTCTGCTTTTTAGCACGCATGTAGTCCTGTGTTGCAGCTTCCCCAGGTTGGCACTGCATTTTTAGGTATGCCTGGTGCTACTCCTGGCATGCTCTTCCACACTCCTTATTGAACCAGGTTTGGTCCCCTTGCTTGATGGTAATGGTAGAGTGAGGGATATGCCGGGCCATGAGGCTACAGATTGTGGTGGAATACAATTCTGCTGCTGCTGATGGCCCACAGTGCCTCATTGATGCCCAGTTTTGAGCTGCTAGATCTGTTCTGAATCTATCCCATTTAGCACAGTGGTAGTGCCACACAACATGATGGAGGTTGTCCTCAGTGTGAAGACGGGACTTCATCTCCACAATGACTGTGCGGTGGTCACTGCTACTAATGTTGTCATGGACAGATGCATCTGGGACAGATAGATTGGTGAGGATGAGGTCAAAAGTAGGTTTTTCCTCTTATGTTGGCAGCTATGTCCTTCAGGACTGACCGAGCTCAGTCAGTCATGGTGCTACTGAGCCATTCTTGGTGACATTGAAATCCCCCACCCAGAGTACATTCAGTGCTTCTTCCAAGTGGTGTTCAACATGGAGGAGTACTGATTCATCAGCAGGTGGTTTCCTTGCCCATGTGCCTTGAGACTTCATGGGGTGTGGAGTCACTGTTGAGGACTCCCAGGGACACTCCTTCCCAATTGTATACCACTGTGCTGCCACTACCAGTGGGACAGGACATACCCAGGGATGGTGATGGAGGAGTTTGGGACATTGGCTGAAAGGTATGATTCTGTCAAACTGTTGCTTGACTAGTCTTTGGGACAGCTCTCCCAATTTTGGCACAAGTCCCCAGATGTTGGTGAGGAGGACTCTTGCAAGGTCAACTGGGCTAGGTGTGCCATTGTTGTGTCCATAGCCAGTACCAAGGTGGGCTGTCCTGTTTTTTCCTTATTGTTTTTCCTCAACTGACTAGTAGACCTTTTTAGAGGGCAGTTAAGCAACTACATTGCTGTGGGTCTGGAGTCACATATAGGCCAAACCAGGTAAGGACAGCAGATTTCCTTCCCTAAAGGGCATTAGTGAACCAGATGGGCTTTTACTACAATTCATTACTAATACTAGCTTTTTATTAATTGTTTAATTAACTGAATTGAAATTTCCCAGCTGCTGTGGTGGGATTTGAACTCACGTTTCACACGGATCATTAGTCCCGGTCTCTGGATTACTAGTTCAGTAACATAACCACTGTGCTACCATTCCCACTGATTCCATTAGCCTCCAACCTAAATATCTTCCAACATTATAACCCATGTCTTACTTCCTTGTGCCCTCTCACCTCTAGTCCCAATTGACTTTTATTTTATGTATTTCTGTTGTTGATTAGTTCTGAGGAATGGAACCTTTTTTTCCACTTTACATCCAGTTATATCATGGGATTAGTACAGATTTGGCACAGATCGATGCAACAAGCTGCTTCTCATAGATTAATTTATCTTAATTTCAACCAGTACTACAGCACTGTCAGTGAGATTGCTAAACAGTGCCAGTAAGTGCCAAATCTGATTACTGTTTTGTGTTGTGGAATATTATGGGCCAAGAACTAGAATCAGTCACATTTGTGGTCCTCAGAAGGTTGTCCATCCAAGGTACCCTTAATATCTTTCTTCTTAGCGGCTCTGTAACTAAAGTTGTAAATTTGAAGCCAGTGCTTTATTTTCCCCCATGTTGTAGGAATTTTCATAAATAAAAAGAAACAAAAAATTTGCAGCCATGCTGTTGAGCAGAATATTAAATTACCACAGTGTATATAAGGCTGGAGGTATATTTTACGATTGCATAAGTTTGCATATAATTGAACAATTTGTAGGCATTTAAGAGCCCAAATCCATTTGCTTGATTAATTAGATGTTTTCTTAATTGTAAGAAAAGTGTCTAAACATGAATAAGGCTATCCATTCATTTCCCAGGTTCCTTTGAACCAAATCACTTGTTGGAAAGGAGACTGGCGGTTTAGCATTTCCTGCAGGGTGGAGATTGCCCATGAGATCTGCAGTGCATTCAGACTCCTCCGGGTTGTTGCATATATTCTCCAAAAAAATGTAATTATCTCATCTTGGTGTCGTACAAAATCCACAGCACTTGGTTATATTTGTCAAATTAGTGTGGTTAGAGGCCACTTGTTAAATCATTGTGGTTGGAGGCCACTTTCCTACCATCAACAGTAGTTTTGTTGGCTTGGACTTGCTTGCTTTGCATGAAATCTATTTTTCCCAGTGATGTTTCCCACTGCCATCTGGTTACAGCTCTGAATCCTGGTTTAGAGCAGGTTTACCTGAATCACTCTGAAAATATCTGTAGAATTGTTGAGATATTTAACAGTAAGCCTCGTATAACTTTCACAATCAAAGACGAGCCTAAAACTACAATTACTTCGTACTATTCAACGTGAGGCTCCCTTGGCTGCTTTATGCCAGATGGTAGGTTTCCTTTAATTAATCATTTTATTGTAACCTCAAAAAAGGCACAGGAAATATTGGGCCGTATTTTGCGACCCCGTAGGGGCCACGCAAGTTCCGGGTTTAGGCATGCAAAGTATTGGCTAGAACAAGTCCATCTGCATCTGAATGGATCTGGGGGATGAGACCCCCCTCTTGAAACAGATCCTACTGACCCTGGTGCTAATTCAGATCCAGACAGTTTGGGATTTTAATGACAAAAAAGGAGTCTGGATTTAAGAGTAATTTATGGTAGTCAAGTGTCTCCGGGTCATCAGAAGATTTCGCAACCTGTTTATGTTTTAAACCTGGAATCACTTGCTTTTTGCATTAATTAAAGGGAAACAGCAGGTTATTTTATTTTTTTTAATTTAAGATTGCAAGTAAGTCATTGTTAGAAATTAAAAATGTTGCCTCTTTTATTAATGATATAAGCTGGCCAGGCAGAGCTTCAAAAAACAAAATTGGGGAGGTGTCAGATTTTCCAGTGAGCTGCTCTCTACTCTGCAAAGCATTGTTACTGTATAAATGGTCTGCTGCTGGTTATATCGCTGTAAACCAGGCTACCCTTGTGTAATCTGCAGCAACGAAAGGATTCAGAGAAACATTCCATGTTTTTGATCTTGTTGCAATCACTAGTGAAGACACCTTTGAAGATTTGATGTTTACCTTATGTGAATTGGATATTTGAGGAAAAAGAGACTAAACCATTAAAAACAACTTCTTTGCTCCTCTATTTCAAACAGACCCTGACGTGGGAGGGGAGGGGTCACAAATTCTGAAGGACAAGTGGAAGCAAAGCAAAACTTAAGTGAAGCAGTAAAAGAGACAGAGATAGGAGTTCTTAAAAGACCGGTCTTTTTGATAAAAAATAAAATAAAAATGCTGAATCAGTAGCTCTGATAAGTAAGCTTTTGACCTCCAGCCAGAAGAATGTGTATTTGAGAGCCAAAACTTTGCATTACATGAGAGTGCTTGCATTAGGTAGTTATGTAGTTGAAAGTTTCCAAATCTAGACTTTTTAATTGTTTGGTAAATCTGAATATAGTATTTCAACCATAAAATCGATGCCAAATATGAAACTAGAAGAATATTCAAAAACACAATACAAATGCATAAATACAAACAAGGGTGATGAGAAACGCTTGAAATGATGGCCCTGAAATGACAATGCTATGCTCAGGGCATTGATGTGGGTGCGTGAAGGTCATCATTTTCGGTGTGTATTAACATGCACTTAAGTTGGTGCATGCTACAATTTGTAACCATCAAAAAGGGAAACCAAAGAGAGGCTGTTGTGTTGGCCAGCATCAACTCCCTGGTGAAGAAGAAGTGAAGGTAACGCGGTCCCATGTTTGGTGAGCCCTGCTCCAACTGCTCATCTCACCCAATAAAAAATGGCCACCTGGCTAATCCACTGGCCTGGTATGCTGAAGTTGGATTCTTAAATCTAATTTATAATTCCCAAAGTTTATTCATAAGGTGCATTTTTTTTTGGTAGTAGCATTGATATTTAGTTATATGTAACTCCCTGCATTAGTTTCTTTTGCTATGCAGGAAACTGGGGTTGGGGGATTTTAACTCTGCCTGCCTGGCAGAATGAGCAGTTCAAATTGCCCAAGTTACTTATCTGCCCTGAAGCTGCCAGGAACCAAATGATTGCCATTTTAACCTGTTCAACTGAGCAGGTGGTAAGGACACCCGTTCAAAGTCCTAGTTAACATTTGCCTGTCAGGTCTTGATGATATCATCGGGACCCGCAATTTTTACTAGGTGGCCTGAGCTAATCAAGCGAGGAGTGGATCAGGCCTAGAAGAGGCCCAAAAAGATATTCTTTTCAGATTGCCGCTCAAGTCATAAAGACAGTATGTTATACGTTTCCATCTACTGTCACCTGTCTGCTGTCTCACACTACCCTATCATGATTTGGAGCCTTAACATGCACTTCCCAACAGATGGACTCCAAATAAAGAGCTCAAAATTTATTAGGTGATATTTACATAATGTTTCTACTGCTTACCACCATGCTTCCCCTTGGTGACCCTATAACAATAACAACTTGCATTTATATGTAGAAAAATATCCCAAGTTGTTTCCCAGAGGCATAAACAGATCCTGAGCCAAAGAAAGACCAAAAGCTAGTTCAAAGAGTTGGGTTTTAAGGTCGGGGGCTGCTCTTAAAGAAGGAGAGAGTGTTGACGGGGTTTTGGAAGGGAACTCCTCAGTATGGGGCCTAGGTGGCTGAAGGCTTGGCTGCCAATAGCCTGGTGAAAGGAGATGAGGGGTGCATAAGAGACTAGAGTCAGAGGAAAGGAGAGTTTGGGGGTGGGTTTGTAGAGCTGGAGTATGTTGCATAGATAGAAAGGATGAACGCATGAAGGGATTTAAACAGAAGATTGAGAATTTTAAATTTGGGGTTGTCAAGGATTTTTGACCTTTTTCTCCAAAGAAAGGATTTGGAAAAAAATATTAATAGGTTTAAGAAGAAAGGACCATAAGGAAAGCTTAGGTCTCCCAGTGGAGTCATTGACTGCAAAATTCCTCGAAGCTGCTCCTGCTCCTGCTCTGCCAGTGTTACACCAGAAGTGTGGGTAAAACAATGTTTACAGGGTTTCCACTGCAGATCTGCCAAAGTAGCGACAGGGTATCAGGAGCAGCTCTGAGGAATTTCCTGGCCTGTTAAGTATATTTAAATGAGCAGCACAGTAAATAATCCAAAATAAATTAAAATAATACTCCCTGTGAAGGAACTGCTTAATTTTGCAGCTAAACCTTTGGGAGACGTGAATAGATCACAGTTGAAGTTATAGGGAGTATCAAAGTGTCTTTCAGCCATTGCTCAAAAAGCACTTTGGAAGCATCAGGCAGTGTGGAGCCTTTTCCTGAAAATTAACTCTACCCAGACATCCCCACCACACACCCAGACTGCGCCACAGGATGGTAAGAATGGGTTAATTGGGAGCATACTTGCAAACTATCAAGAGTTGTCTTCCTTTCAACTAGGCTGTGAAAGCCCCATATAGGCCAATGACCCAGCTCTGTGTGACTCACTATTGAGGCAGGACACTGGAAATCCCCCGGCCCAGACCCCGAAGCATATGGCTCCCAGCTTAGTCTTAACGGCATCAACATGTGTCATTGTAATCTCCTGAAATGACAGTGTTACATAACTGTACATAGACTTCACAAAATGCATGTAAGGATTTTTTTGGAGTAAATAAAAGAAAAATCAAAATAGCATTTAATGGCTTCACAAAATATTTAGCTTGAAATTTTAATTTAACATAAGTTTTAATAGGTGTATTAATGATGTAATAAATATTCAACAATGCAATAAAGAGGATACTCCAATGGTGTGTAAACCTTCAGGGCTGACTTCTGACTTCATTACTGGTAAGTTACTGGATCATCCTATGAGTGCGATACCCTGTGCATTCCACTGTTCCTCGTTGCATATCCTCAATACCACTCAGCCCAATGTGCTTTCTTCTCTGACACAGCTGGTTCTAATCCTGACACTTGTGTAGATTTCTGTGTGATGTGGTTCAGTGGTCAAGGTGAGATGAAATAATCTGCAATCATTCACTCGTGCCACAAAGAAACTGATGAGGATTGTTTGGAATTAAAAACAATGCCTATGGTAAAGCTACCAGTGATTTAGTGTGTTTAGACTTCCAAATTGTGTGGGTATAGGTTACAAAAATGTGCACTACATTTATTTTCAATGTGTGTTATTTATAGGTGCAGTCAATGCTGGGGAGGAGGGCAGCTCCAGTGACAATCAGCAGTGCATGTAAAAAATGGAGAAACTAATGTAGAAAATAGAAGCCGTCAAACGCATGCAGGCAATTTCTTTTTTAGTTGCCCATCCAAAAATACTAATCATTTTTATTCTGTAATTCATTTGATTTAAGTATGTGTGATTTAAGTGTTTGGATGAAAATGGCATTTAAGCTTTTGAACTGTTGACCTTGGCATTTGGCTTATTTTCTTTCTCCCGTGTGACTTTTAATATCTGCCATATTTCCCATTCAGGAACCAATGGGACAAGGTTAGTGACTATTATTAAGGCAAGGGATTTGTGATAACTCTGATCCACTCAGTAACTGGCATTTTCACTGTCCCTGGGACTCCTTATACATAATTGCAGCATTTGCGTAACAAATCCAGTAGGAATTTGCAGGATGTTGCCCTGTACCAATTCGCTTGCCCTAGTTATGGTTGCAGTTGGAAAACACTCCCAATGTGGGAGGGACGAGAATCAAGTTTTGCCGTCTGTTGGAGCTTCAAAGTCATCCAAGTGGGCTGAATAAGGGCTTAAAAGAATAACGCTTAGCAGTAGTTGCAATACACATTACTTTGAAATGAAATACTCCTTGTAGTCTACATATTTGATGTATAAATATATTAAATCAGAAACCTTTAATAAATATAGGTGAAACAAAACACATTTTTTGTGGCAGACCCAGTACTTAAAAAAAAATGAAAGAATAGCATTGCGTGTTTAAAGAAATATTATCTATATTTTTTGTTGCCATGTTTATTCTGATTTTCAAAAGCAGCAACAATATATGGTGCAATGTGAAATATTTCTCATGTCCACACTGAAAGGCTGTGTAAATGGCAAATTCATAGCACGCCATATAAAGCTCATATTGTGAAAAGGTCATTTTTTCCCCAAAAAGGCTATTTTTTTTGTTCAGCTTCATTTTTTTTTTGTTAGTACGTCACTGTTGTAGTTACAATGGGAATACGACCAAAGCAGAAAAGGTACTGGGAGAGATAAGAAACAGGAATGGATTTAGAGGGTGGGTAAAATGAATGTAACTAATTATAGGAGAATCTGGAGAAAGCTCCAGTCGCTACAACAAAAACAAAAAAGGTTTAGGAATGATTATGTTATTTCATCTGGCATATTATATTTTTAATGATTAGTGATATGTGAGTAATATAGAGCATCATGCATCTGTTAATCCTTAGTGATCTACATCGTAAGCGTGTTCTTTGTAAATAAAGTACAAATACCTGATGGTCTTTTATCTCCTACTGGCTCCTCTTTGATGATGTTTATCAGTGGAGGCTTTAACTTAATCCTGCTGCATATCATGACATCTAAGCCTCTACTGTGGTTTTATTTGATATAAATTTTGTTACCTTAAGCCACATTATAATTCTCTCTTGAATGGTTTACTATGCTGTAATATTTAAATATATGTGTAATAAAACTTAAAGGGTTACAATATAAAACAAAACTTTAAAACTGCTTTTAACATACACCAGCATCTGTGAACATTATAGTCTCTCTTTTTCACCCCTTTCTTGCCAGTGTTCTCCTCTGCACCTCCTCTAATTCCTTGGAAACGTTTACAAAAACGAATGTTACAAAGAGAGTGAGATCCACATTAACGTACTTTTTATTTCATCCTGTCTCATTCAATCATTTTTTAAATTATTCTAATGGGACATCAATGCATTCGGTGGATGCAGAGAAGAAGAACAAGAATGACCAAAACATAATGGGGATGAGCTATGAAAAAGATCAGAGAAGCTTAAATTATCCAGTCTAGATATAAGATGGTTAAGGAGGCATCTCATTGAGCTACATAAAGTACTAAATAAAGCAAACCAAAAATATCACAAAGCTTACTCAGGCTAGTAGGACAAGGGGACATAAATTTAAATTCGTAAATTTAAAACAAATCCTTAAACATTTTTTTTTACTGCAAGGGTAATAAACATTTGGAATACCTGTCAGGTAAAATAGTGGAATCAAATATGTTAGGGGAGTTCAGGATGGTAGATTGGGTGAGTTGAAATGCTAGAGGGAGGAGCTTGATAGCCTGATAGATCCTCAACTTTTTCTCATTTTGTTATTATTTTTGTTTAAGCTGGGAGTGCTGGTGGCACTGAATCTGATAGTATGATGGGATGAATTAATGTACCTGGTTGAATGATAAACTATCCCATGGTTTATAACTACAGGTATATCTCTATCAATTATGATTCATTTCCAGAATTGTCAGTCTTGGTAACTCTTTATAGCCAATACCTCAATGACGCAATCAACACTCGCAGTTTAAATTTAAAAAAAATTGAAAAATGGTCAAAAATCGACAAAGGTAAAGGAAATCTGTATTAATTAGGATTCTTTGTAATCATTTGAGTTTCAGTGGTATCCTGGTGGTAGTCTCTTTTCAAATAGCTTTGAGCTTCTTAATGGGCAGAAGTTTATCACCAAGGCTAAGTAGCATTAACTTCACAAATGAAAGGGTGAAGAAAGTTTAGCTGGGCACACACAAATTCCAATGAAACAAATGGGATCACTTTGGAAGCAATGGAACCACTTTGGAAGCAATGGAACATTGCCATTATTCTTAGTTTCTTCATACTACATAATATGGTATTAGATGTATTTTTGCAAGGTTGACTGCCCATATATGAAAGCATAAATTAGAAACCGCTCAGAGCAAACCACCCTGGTTTCTCCTTATTCAATAAGCAGCTGATTTCTCTACCAGCCCAGGAAAACCTCTGTATCAGTTTAGATACAAGGGTAAATGACATTCTGGTGGGTATGAGGTAGGCTCCCAATATGTGATGTGAGTGAGGTTTGACCTTTACTGCTGTAACCATGGAGCTGACTGAAGGATGTGTGGGATCCTAGTGGTTCTCGAATATCTAGAAAGCCAAGCAGAATTAAGAGTGGCCGCAATATCAGTCTTTCAGTTACCAATAAATGGTAGCACATGGGCAAAGACTCTCTGGTGTTCCAGCTTGTGGACTATTTAAAATGTGATGCAATTTCATGAGACGAAAGCTTCTTAATGGAATGATTCAAGGATACATGATTGGAACTTCATGTTGCCCACATGCAACATTTTGTTCCAATCTAGGAAAATGACTTCTCCAGCAGCCTTAGTCTTGGCAAGGACTCTCACTGATTCCTACTTGCTGTCATAGCAGATGCCCCAGATGTTCCATCTGTGGCAGTGCTTTAGGTTTCACCCTTTGTTTTGAGCCCATGGTGGTTGTAAACGTCCATTTGGTTCAGAAGATTTTTATTGCATTGATCTTTCAAGTCAGAGGTAGAATGTACAACCCTATAGCTGGTTGAATATACATATGACATAAATTTCCAACATTTGTTTATCACTATAGAATGTGTACTCTAAGTCAGCCAGTGTCCAAAAGGAGATAGAAAAAATTGATGATAGTGTGAGGTCAGCACAATTGCAGTTAGATAACCTTTCAGTTAAAAGTAATTGTCCAAGGACAGTGGTCACTCCAGATGGAGCTCTTTTTCACCTAATGGCATCACCTGGGCAAGTGAATTTTTCAGTGTGTCTAAATACAGTCTACAATAGTGGTCTTGAAATGTTTTTGTGCGAGGGACTCCATAAGAATATTGGCAGATTCCTGGAGACACCCCGCCTCCTCCCCCCAATGCTAAGTAGTAAAAAAAATGTCCACCAACCAAAGAAATTATAGTACAGTACTTTCAATACAGAAATTATTTTTATCATACACAGCAGCAGAAACAAAGGTCCTGGTATTTATGGGGAGGCAGGGAGGGTGCGGGGGAGTGCGGAAACAACCGGGGAACGAGTCAAGGCCGGAGTCGGGGAGGTCCTGCTGAATTTAACATCAGGACTTCATTATAATTTTTTTCTTCAGTTTCTTGCCGGGCAGTGGGCAAATTGGCAGTCTGGCTGGCTACTGGGTGGGAAAACCAACAGGAGGAGGGAAGGCTGAAGATCAGGGCTTGGGTGTGTGGTGGGGCGGGGGGAGAGATAAACCATCGAGGGAGGGTGGAAGGCCGGAGATCGGTGCTTGGGTAGGGGAGGTCAGCCACGATCGCCCATGGAGAGGACATAGGTGCTGAGGGGTGGTTGGGGAGGGGAAAGGTCTGCGATCATGGCAGGGGTGAGAGAGAGGCTGCAATCGGCAGAGGAGTGGCCGAAGGCTTCCTTGATGGGCCGGGGGAGCACTCCTACTCCTCCTAGTTCACAAGCAGTGCTGTAAAAGGCACTTAGCTTCTTTAGCCGGCAGCTCCCTGTTTTCAAAAAAATGTTAACCCTCGTGGGAAGGGTTAATATCGAAGCCAACAAACATTTTTTAAAAATGAAGAAATCCAATGATAAAAAGTCCCCATGGAGTCTAGAGATCCCAATTTAAAAACCTATGGCCGAGCACTTCAATTTAAACGAGGCTATGTGAACTTGCCTACATTGGTTGAGTTTAACTGAAAATGGTGAGTGTGCATTTATATCCATTTACCAGAGTGTGGTTGAGTGTGGTCTCATGAGAGCATTTGGGTACGTTCAAATTTAAAAGTGCAAGCATGCATCTTCTCATGTGATGATTACTGATAGGATTCAGTGACCCATGGTATGTGGAGAAGCCCTTTCTCTTCAGAGAACTTCTGGTGAGTAATCGTTGCTTTAATTTCAAATTTACTACACGCCATTCAGTTGTATTGTATATTTTGACAACATAACTACCCGTGACCTATTGTAATATGTATCACCTATGCTGCAATTAACGATGTTGTACTCATGTACATAGCTATATTACTGTTATCTTTCCTATAATATTACATTGCCGTTTCCTTTTCCCTCTGATTGTACTGCATTAATGAGGTAAATATAGGCAAACTAGTGGTCACAGTAGCGCTTTCATTTATTAGCTCACTTTCAGATTATTCCACATAATTAGATCATTATTTTACAAGACTGTTTAAAGGTCATTGCTAAAGAGGATTCTGTGTTACAGATATGCCTGAAATTCTTTCAATTTATTTAATAAATAACTGCAGTGCAGTACACAAGAAATAGAGGGGGCAGCAGGCATTTGAAACTGGTGCAGCCCGGAGCTGTGGTATCATAATAATAAAATGTCACATCTATTCTGTCCGTTCTTGTTGGGATTATTACAATGCTCCACTATACAGGGGAATTACTGATATTGGCTTTTTAAGTTTGCCAGCAGAGCAAGTAACAATAAGTGTCAGTAAGTGAAAAGGTTTAAAGTGATTCCATCAAAATGCTTACTACTGTATGTAGCAGTAAGTTGCTTTCCTCATGACTGGTACTAAAATCTTGTGGAGATTTTGATTATGTTTTTCACTCAACTGTGAGGTACAAACATTGAAACTGATTGTGTAACAAAAAAACAGTAAAATATAAGAATGTGAAAAATTTGTACTTTTTAAGTCAAATTTAAGCCCCTCGAGCCAGTTCTGCCATTCAATTTGCTTATGGCTGATCTGTAGTGAGGCTTAAATGAATTTGTAATGGAGTGAAATCATGCTGTGCGATATTAGCATATCAATGCAATATTATCACCAGGAATTTCCTTGGGCTGGGGGGTGCAGATGGTGTGGGGGAGGGGGAGTGGGATGGGGGAGGTGGGGGAGGGGGGGAGCGGGGTGGGGGGTGTGGGGAGTGGGATGGGGGGAGGTGGGGGGAGTGGGGTGGGGGGAGATGGGGGGAGTGGGGTGGGGGGTTCCAGTTCCGCTGCCATAGCTTAGACGATTGGAAGAAGAATTGTTTACAGAGTATATTGGGGGTTTCCGCCGATCTTCCACCATAGTTACTGCGGCCGAATGGGAGAATCCCAAGGAATATTTGCGCATGTTTATAGTTCTTTGGTCTTATATTTTAACAGAGATTACAAATAAATGGGTTAACATGGGGCTTGAGGAGCTCACAGAGATAACAAAAGATGATACTTTGGCGAGATTTGAATGTGGGGATGGGAAGCTACTGGAGGTCAGTGAGGCTAGGGGTGACGGGGATGCAGACCATAGTGTGATTGAGAGCACGGGCTGCATCATTCCGAATGACTAGCACTTTATGAACGGTTGAAGTGGGGAAGTTGGCAAGGACAGTGATGGAGCTGTCCAGCAGCAGTGATAAAAATATAGATTAGGGTTTCGACAGTGGAGGGGAAGAGGAAAGGGCAGAGGTATGCAGTGTTGCAAAGATGGAAGAAAATGACCTTGGGGACAAATCAGCTGTAGGTGAGAAAGCGGAGTGTGGAGTCGAACAGTACACCAATGTCACTCACCACTTGGCTAAGCCTGAGTTGGCTGTCTGGGGTGGAGGTAGCATTGAGGCTGGAGGCACATAGATATTTGTGGGGAAGTGAAGAGGATAGCATTTATTTCAACATTAAACTGAAGGAATTTCTGCTTTATCCTGGTTTTGATATCAGACCAGCAGTTGCAGCTGGTGGCAACAGCTGTGAGGTTAATGGGGGAGATGGCGAAGAACTGGATGTCATCAGAATACTGTATATGCAAAAACTGATCCCAAGCTTCCATATAATATTTCCAAGGGGTATCATGTAAGTGATGAAGATAAGTGAGCCAAAATACAGTCTTGGTGTACACCACAGGTGACAGTGTGGGCATGGAAGGAGGAATCATTTGAGGAAACATTATGTTTTCAGTGCAATAAAATAGGACTGGAACCAGGAGAGAGTAGTGCCATGGAAGTGACTGTGCAGGAGTGATGTTCTAGGAGGGTGGCGTAGTCGCCATTGTCAAAGGCAGCAGAATGGTTGAAATGGGAATGAGGACGATGTGGTTTTGTGCTGTGGGCAAAGTGTCATCCTGATTGGAAAGCTTCGAACAAGGAGTGGTGAGAGAGGTGGGAGGGAGACTATTATGTCTTTCTGAACTTTAGAAAGAAAGGGAAGGTTAGAGATGGGGCAGTCATTGGAGAGAATAGAAGTGTTGAGAGTAGGTTTTTTTAAGAGTGGGCGATGACAGTGACGTTGAAAGATATAGGCTGGAATTTTCTTTACCTTGGCGGGTCTGGTGCGGGCGGTGGTCATGTCAGGTCCTGACCCCACTGCTGGCTCCATCCCACTGTTGAAAATGAATCTACCTTAATGGGCCCTATTAAGCCCGCCCAGAACCACCACACCCCACCACTCACCCACCAAGCATCTGCACCTACTCAAACTCACATCCACGTCTCACGCCTTGCCTACAATCACAGCTATTCAATGACGGCAGGCATATCTCCCAAACACATAACTGGACTCTGACTCACACACATTCATTTCTCTTGCAGGCCAAGATGGCCCACAACAGGAGGGAGCAGCACAGAGCAGGCGGGGGTGATGCACAGCTCCAGCAGCTTTAGACCTGGAGGAGCGAGTGCTGCGACTTATTCGGCAGCAGGTGGTGGGCGGTGTGGCTATCGGCAACATTGACCCCCTTGGGGGCAACAACAGTATGTTCATCCCCTCTCCTTCTCTCATCCTACTTCCCCCTCACACCACAAGCCTTTCCCAATTTCCAGGTCCTGATACTGTCTGCATTCCTTGCTCCCTTCCTGCCCTCCCCCCCGCGCCACCCCTTCCCTCATCTTAATACGAGCCTTGTGCCTTTATGCTCTCAGAGAATTAGCAACCAGATGACCAACCAACATCCATTGCAGCACACGTGGAAGCCACGCAACGTCTTAGTGCTGTAATGCAGTCAATGGTTTCTGCTATTGAGTCTCAGACTTCTCTCATGCAGTCTCAGCTTAATGCCACAAAAGCCCTGACCACCCTGTCCCTGAGCCTCCCACTGAGAGTGAGGAAGGAGAAGAGGAGGAGGAGCAAAGCACCGCGTCACTGCATCTCTCATCCGCAGGCACCACCTCAGATACTGGCAGTACGTGATCTTTAGAGGCAACTTTAGTAGAGGGGTCTGCACTGGGTGATGCACCAGGGACGAGCGGGCTGCAGCAAGGCCAGGGGGAAAGTGTAGCTTGGGGGCCAGCTCCCCGGAGGGCGAGTCTGCATGCGAGTTCTGCTGCACAGGACTCAGATGAGGACCTCAATGGGGAAGCGTTCACAAGAAGGGTGATGGCCATGCACACCGAGATGATAGGTGCAATGGCAAGGGTGCCCGAGAGCCTGTCGGCAATGGTAAGGAGCATGGAGGAGTCCGCCTCCAACATTGCACAGAGCTCTGCGCACACCATGGAGCGCATCCTTGGCAGTCTGCGAAGGATGGCGGACTCCCTGAGAGACCGTGGGGATGTAATGAGCGATGTTGCAACATCCATTGAGGCACAGGCGGAAGCCACACAACGTCTTAGTGCTGTAATGCAGTAAATGGTTTCTGCTATTCAGTCTCAGACTTCTCTCATGTAGTCTCAGCTTAATGCCACGGAAGCTCTGACTGCTACCATCATCACTGGGTCCACCACAGTCCACCGGGGATTCACGGTGTCGCAACAGCCCAGCAATCTGTGATGCAGCAGATTGGTAGGGATGCTGAGGTGCTGCCCCAGGGGGAGTGGCAGTGGGTCAGTGGAGCAGGAACCTGCTCTCCTCTCTCAGGATGACAGCATTCCTGCTCCCACCACTGCCCTTGCCACTGCCAGTTATCCAGCCAGGCCAGACTGCTGCCGCCCAGCCTGACATGGTGCAGTCTACAGCCGGGCCTTCCAGGCTCAGAGCTGGTCGAGGGCATCCTGCAAGGCCATCTGTAGTTTCTGGGACTGACACTCAGCAGCCTTCCACCAGCCCTGCTGCAGCCATTGGGGAGACACTACATAGGAGCACTAAAAAAAAAAATGTTTTTTAAATGGCAGCGCGCACGGACGCAGTGGCTTTGTCTCTCCCGAGACTGAGCGTTTTCACCCTCTTTCTGAGTCTCTTCTGGACTCTGCTGATAAGGGAATTAAGGGCAGACCTACTGTACAGCCGGCAGACGCTCCTCGACAGCGGGGCCGACTGCGTGCAGCTCACACTCGGCGCCATCGATCTGCCTCCCGACATCGCCAGACCCCCGGGACCAGCGTGGCGTCCTTCCCCAGCCGGAAGTCGGCGCAGACCGCGCAGAGAACACAAGCAGAAGCGGGGTAAGAGGGCCGGAATCCAAAATAGGCTGAAGAGGGCCCCACACAAACCCTCCCTCCCAAGTATTTTCCTGGCCAACGTCAGGTCACTAGAAAATAAAATGGATGAGATCAAACTTGATCTCACCACACAGAAAAGGACAAAGGAATGCTGCGCCATGATCTTCACAGAGACCTGGTTGAACAACGGCATCCCTGACACCACCATCCAACTAGAAGGACGCAAGGTCTTCCGCGCCGACAGAACTGCAGACTCTGGTAAGAGCAAGGGAGGCGGTTTGTGCATTTACACTAACAATGCTTGGTGCACTAACACTGACATAATCGATAGATCCTGTTCGGCTGATTTGGAATTCCTCATGGTAAGGTGCAGACCCTTCTACCTGCCTCGGGAATTCACGGCTGTTATCATCACTGCGGTCTACATCCCACCACATGCTAATGCCAAACTAGCACTGAAGGACCTCTACAGGGCCATCAGCGAACAACAAACTGCGCACCCAGACGGAGCTTTTATCGTTGCGGGGGACTTCAATCACATAAACCTAAAAACTGTACTACCGAAATTGCACCAGAATGTTTCCTGCCCCACAAGAGGGGAGAACACACTGGATCAAGTCTACACGAGCATTGTAGACGCTTATAAGGCCATTCCCTGCCCCCACCTTGGGAAGTCTGACCACCTCTCCCTGTTTCTAGCCCCGGCATACAAACCGCTCATCAAAAGAGTGAGAACATCAGTGAGATCAGTGAAAGTATGGCCAGAGGGGGCAGTCTCGGAGCTTCAGGATTGCTTTGAACGCACTGATTGGGGCATGTTTGCCCATAATGACATCGAGGAATACGCATCCACAGTGCTATTCTACATTAACAGTTGCGTCGAGGTCATCATGACCCATAAAAATATCAGGACATACCCAAACCAGAGACCCTGGATGAACGGAGAGGTCCGCTCGCTGTTGAAAGCACGCGACGCAGCATTTAAATCTGGCGACGCGGCGGCTTACAGTGCAGCTAGGACCAACCTAAAAAAGGGTATCAGGACTGCCAAAAGGAAACAGACACTGCGGATAGAGGATAATTTCCACAACAACTCGGACCCCCGGCGCATGTGGCAAGGCATCCAGTCCATCACTGACTACAAGAGCAAAAACACCAGCCCCCCGGTTAGCGATGCCTCTCTTCCGGAGGAGCTTAACAACTTCTACGCTCGCTTCGACAGGGACAACAGGGAGCCGGCTACCAAAGCCTTGCCACCCCCGGAAGACCAAGTGCTCACTCTGTCGACCTCCGATGTAAGGGGTGTTCTACGCGGAGTGAACACACGAAAGGCTGCTGGACCGGATAGCATCCCTGGACGGGTACTCAAGGAATGTGCTGATCAGCTGGCTGATGTCTTCACCGCCATCTTCAATCTGTCATTGGCCCAGGCAGTAGTCCCTACATGCTTCAAGACCACTACCATTATTCCTGTGCCAAAACAAACGGCTGTGACGTGCCTGAACGACTATCAACCTGTCGCACTCACACCCATCATAATGAAGTGTTTCGAGAGACTGGTCCTGGCTCACACCAAAACCAGTGCTCCCGCCTCTCTTGACCAACACCAGTTTGCCTATCGTGCAAACAGATCAATGGAGGATGCAATCACAACTGCTCTACACTCTGCACTGAATCACTTAGATAGTAAAGAGACCTACATCAGAATGCTGTTCATAGACTACAGCTCAGCATTCAACACTATCGTCCCCAACAAGCTGGCCACCAAACTCCACACTCTTGGCCTGAACACTTCCCTCTGCGACTGGACCCTGGACTTCCTAACAAACAGACCCCAGTCTGTCAAATTAGGTAACCAAACCTCCCCCCCCCGACCCTGAACACGGGGGCCCCACAAGGATGTGTGCTGAGCCCCCTCCTCTACTCCCTCTTCACCCACGACTGTGTGGCTGTTCATGGTTCCAACACCATCATCAAGTTTGCGGATGATACCACGGTAGTAGGCCAGATCACCAACAACGATGAGTCAGCCGACAGGGAGGAGGTCCAGCATCTCGTGAAGTGGTGCGCCGATAACAACCTGGCCCTTAACATCAAGAAAACCAAAGAAATCATTGTGGACGTCAGGAAGTCTAAAGGCGGAAGTCACGCCCCCATCCACATCAATGGGGCTGTGGTGGAAAGGGTGGACAGCTTTAAGTTCCTCGGAGTCCACATCACGGAAGACCTCTCCTGGTCCCTCAATACCTCCTCTCTGGTGAAGAAGGCCCAGCAGCGCCTATATTTCCTAAGGAGGCTGAAGGGATGTAACCTGTCACCCCTGATCCTCTCTAACTTTTACCGCTGCACAATAGAGAGCATCCTGACGAACTGTATCACAGTATGGTATGGCAGCTGTAGCTACTATGACCGGAAAGCCCTGCAGCGGGTAGTCAAAACTGCCCAACGCATTACCAGCACCCGGCTACTGACCATAGAGCACATATACCAGAAACGCTGTTTACGGAGGTCACGGTCCATCGTCAAAGACCCTTCCCACCCCAGCCACAGTCTGTTTGCCCTCCTGCCATCTGGGAGACACTACAGATGCATTCACACCCGTACGACCAGATTTAGGAACAGCTTCTTTCCCAGGGCTGTCATCCTACTGAACTCCACAAATAACCTCTAAAGCCTGCACATCTGCCAATGCACTTTATTATGGTTATGTTTATGTTAATGTATTACAAGCCAAATGTATGTTGAATGTTTAAATGTCTTAATCTAAATGTACACTCTCGGGAGCCGCAAGCCTACATTTCGTTGTACTGCACTTGTGCACTAACAATGACAATAAAGTTGATTATGATTATTATTATTATTAGGAAAAGTCACTGTAAAGTGGGGAAGTAAGGGTTTGCACAAGGGTGATTAGTTAATATTGTTGCTGTATATGTGTGTCTGTGTGGAGTTTGCACATTCTCCCCGTGTTTGCGTGGGTTTTCTCCGGGTGCTCCGGTTTCCTCCCACAGTCCAAAGATGTGCGGGTTAGGTTGATTGGCTATGATAAATTGACCCTTAGTGTTAGGGGGATTAAATACATGGGGTTACGGGGATAGGGTGGGATATGTGTTGGTGTAGGGGTTACGGGGATCGGGTGGGATATGTGTCGGTGCAGGCTCGATGGGCCGAAATGGCCTCTATCTGCACTGTGGGGTTTCTGTGATTTCTGTGATTCTGTGATATATGTGGTTGCTGAATTTGGATAAATTGGATAATGTTGCAGAAATGGTGCTGTGTCTCCTTTCAGCTTTGGGGTGTGGTATGGAATGAGAAATTGATGGAATGATGGGGACTGGATGAGCAACCGGGAAGTGGCCTCAAATTCATTAGAACCGCAGTCTGATGAGGCGGTCATGAACACATGGCCGATGGAGTGGCTGGATCCTCCGTCACTGCTGTTCATGCTCCTGGTCCTCCTCCTCATCCTCCTCCTCCTCCACCACCTCCTCTTCCTCCTCCTGAGGTGCTGTAGCTATGCCTGGTGGCAAGGGCTGGGCCCTCATGATGACCAAGTTGTGGAGCATGCAGTAGGCCACGACGAAAAGGGACACCCACTCAGCCAAGTACTGGAGAGCTCCTCCCGAGCGGTCAAGGCAGTGGAACCATTGCTTGAGCACTCAGGTGGTCTGCTCAATGATGTTCCTGGTGGCAGCATGTCTCTCATTATATGAGTGCTGGGCAGGAGTGTTGGGGTTGCATGAGCCAGATGGAGAGCGGATAGCCCTTGTCTCCCAGCAGCCATCCGCTAGCTTGATGGTGGTGGATGGAAGATTGCTGACACACCAGTCTGGTGCAGGATGAAGGTATCGTGGCTGCTGCCAGGATAGCGGGCATTGGCGGTGAGGATGCGCTGTGTGTGGTCGCACACCAACTGCACATTAAGTGAGTGGTAGCCTTTGCGGTTATTGAATACCTCAGGATTGTTATGTGGTGCCCGCAATGCCACGTGGGTGCAGTTAATGGCGCCCTACACCATCAGAAAGCCCGCTATCCTGGCAATGCCACATGCACGCTCGTGCTGCTTCTCTCTGGTCATGGGGAAGGAAATGTAGTCCCTTCTCCTTCTGTAAAGAGCACCTGTGACCTCCTGGATGCAGCAATGGATGGCGAACTGTGAGATGTTAGATATGTCTCCTGTTGCACCCTGGAAGGATCCGCTGGCGTAGAAATTGAGCGCGACATTGACCCTGTCACTGAGACGTGGTGCTCTTGATCTGAGGCTCGAGGTCTAGCTGCAGGAGGTGGCAGAGCTCTGTGACCATGTCCTTGGTGAAGCGGAGCTGACTAAGACACTGCTCCTCAGTGAGATTGATGTAGGAGAAATGGTGCCGGAATACCCTGGGAGGGTAAGGCCTCCTGTTGAGAGCCCTGTTGGCCCACCTCCCTCTGGCCACATTTTGCAATCTTTCTCTCTGCCTCCGCTGCCTCCGATGGTGATGCTGGAGGGCGAGGTCCAGTGCCAATACAGTCCCCATTAACTGATGGAAATGTTGCACTATCAAATGTAACCCAAATGAAAGTGATAAATTTTTCTCAGCCAGAATACTCCTTCAAGTTGAGAACATTTAAATTGCTCAAAATGCCTGTTTGCTTTTGTCCAACTGACAAGGCAGCATTCTTTGCCGACAATAAAAACAGAAGTTGACGCCTTTATATCGCGCTCCTCCAGCACTCATCCGACTGCATTCCACCTCTTCTACCTGTCATTGCTAACGGCAGGTGCTCAGGCAGGGGGCGAGAGTGAATTTCAGATCCGGGGCGCTGTGCACCCGGATGGCATCATGATGTCCAGCCGCAGGAGAGCATGGCGCTAGTGGTTATCGCCGCCGCAAACCTCCACTTCAATTTCGTGGGCATCAGTACTATCGCCATGCCCGCTCGCAAAGCCAATAGCGCTCCCCGGAGGCGCTAACGGGAGGCGCTAAGGTGCCCAATTTCTCCCCCTTGAAGTTTCATCTAACATAATGCTGTCAGTGCACTACAGCATTGGAGTGCTGCAAACACTGACAAAGACTGCACAGAGGCAGAGGGCTGCACCCAGGTTCTCCCATGACTCCCTCCATTTACTTATGGGAGGTCCTCTTCCCTTCCGATGGGCAGAAGAGACCACCTCAGGAGACCAACACAGCCTGGTTGCACATTGCACAGGAGGGCACAAGCAGGGATGTGGTCAGGAGGACCTGGGTGCAGTGCCGCAAACATTTCAATCATCTCATTAGATCAGGAAACGTTAGTACAAAGCCACACTCAACCTCATCCTGCCTCTCACCACATCCCCATCGCTCAGCCTTCCCTACCCTACTCCTGCACATCCTTACTCACACCAACATACCTTGCACCTCCACCCATCCCTCTCTATCTACATCACATCCCATCTCACTAGCCACCCCTCACACTCACCCACATCCTAATGCAATCATACCAATTAACAACACACAAGGGTAGCCACTTGGGTGTTTTATCCAATGTTTATGTAAAGTTTCTGTTAATGTGGTGTCAAACAGAAAAACATTATTTTCAACACTTTCTGGCCTTGGACAGAAATGTGTGCACCTTTGGAAGTGGCTTAGTGAGTTGTCGTGAATGGTGAGACATAACGGTACCCTCTGCAATGGTGATGAGTGTGAAAGGAATGGCTTGGTCATTGCAGGGATGCTTTATGGTGTTGGTGTGGGGTGGTGCCAACCTGGTGCATCATGTGACAGCCATATGGGTGTACAGCGTAAAGTTAACAAATCTGGCCATGGTGAGGCCATCCCTGGCCTCCCTGGCAGCAATGTGGTCGGGTGCTGATGCCCTCTGTCCTGTGCAGCATCAGTTGATTGCGGAGAAGGTTAGTGTTGTTGTTTGTGCTGCTGGTGTGCCTGGTGCCTGAATTTAAATAAAGGAAACTACGATGGTCTGAGGCGCGAGTTGGGTAGGATTGATTGGGGAATGTCACTCAAAGGGCTGATGGCGGATAGGCAATGGCAAACATTCAAAGACCGCACGGATGAACTACAGAATTTGTTCATCCCAGTTTGGCATAAAAATAAAACAAAAAAAGGTGACTCAACCGTGGCTAACAAGGGAAATTAGGGCAAGCATAAGATCCAAGGAGAGGACATATAAATTGTCCAGAAAAAGCAGTAAACCTGAGGATTGGGAGCAGTTTAGGATTCAACAAAGGAGGACAAAGGGATTAATTAAGAAGGGGAAAATAGAATATGAGAGTAAGCTTGCAGGGAACATAAAAACTGACTGTAAAAGCTTTTATAGATATGTGAAGAGAAAAAGATTGGTGAACTCAAGCGTAGGTCCCTTGCAGTCAGAATCAGGGGAATTTATAATGGGGAACAAAGAAATGGCAGACCAATTAAATACATATTTTGGTTCTGTCTTCACAAAGGAGGACACAAATAACCTCCCAGAGATGTCGGGAAACATAGGGTCTGATGAAAGGGAGGAACTGAAAGAAATCAGTATTTGTAGGGAAATGGTGTTAGGGAAATTGACGGGATTGAAGGCCGATCAATCCCCAGGGCCTGATAATCTACATCCTAGGGTACTTAAGGAAGTGGCCCTAGAAATAGTAGATGCATTGCTGATCATCTTCCAACATTCGATGGAATCTGGAACAGTACCCATGGATTGGAGGGTAGCTAATGTTACCCCACTATTCAAAAAAGGTGGCAGAGAGAAAACGAGGAATTACAGACCGGTAAGCCTGACATCGGTAGTGGGGAAAATGCTAGAGTCCATTATAAAAGATGTAATAGCAGAGCACTTGGAAAACAGTGACATGATCGGACAAAGTCAACATGGATTTACAAAAGGTAAATCGTGCTTGACATAGAAAATAGGAGCAGGAGTAGGCCATTCGGCCCTTCGAGCCTGCTCCGCCATTCAACGAGATCATGGCTGATCATCCAAACCCTAGCACCCGGTCCCTACACCAACAGCCATCCCACACAAGCCCTATCCCCGTAACCCTACGTATTTAATCCCCCCTAACACTAAGGGCCAATGTTTTTTATCATGGCCAATCAACCTAACCCGCACATCTTTGGACTGTGGGAGGAAACCGGAGCACCCGGAGAAAACCCACGGAGAATGTGCAAACTCCACACAGACAGTCACCCGAGGCCGGATTTGAACCCGGGTCCCTGGCGCTGTGAGGCAACAGTGCTAACCACTATGCCACTGTGCTGCTGTAATTTTTTGAGGATCTAACTGTTAAATAGATAAGGGAGAACCAGTGGATGTGGTGTATTTGGACTTTCAGAAGGGTTTCGATAAGGTCCCGCATAAGAGATTAACATGTAAAGTTAAGGCACATGGGATTGGGGGCAAGGTATTGACTTGGATAGAAAACTGGTTGGCAGACAGAAAGCAAAGAGTTGGAATAAACGGGTCTTTTTCCGAGTGGCAGACAGTGACTAGTGGGGTACCGCAGGGATCGGTCTTTGGACCCCAGCTATTCACAATATATATTAATGATGATCTAGACAAGGGAACTAGATGTAATATCTCCAAGTTTGCAGATGACACAAAGCTGGATGGGCGTGTGTGCTGTGAGGAGGATGCCGAGAAACTCCAGGATGATTTGGACAGGTTGGGTGATTGGGCAGAAGCATGGCAGATACAATATAACGTGGATAAATGCGAGGTTATCCACTTTGATGGCAAAAACAGGAAGGCAGATTATTATCTGAATGGCAATAGATTGGGAGAAGGGGAACTGCAACGAGACCTGGGTGTCCTTGTGCACCAGTCACTGAAGGTAAGCATGCAGGTGCAGCAGGCGGTTAAGAAGGCAAATGGTATGTTAGCCTTCGTAGCGAGAGGGTTTGAGTACAGGAACAAGGATGTCTTGCTGAAGTTGTACAGGGCCTTGGTGAGACCTCATCTTGAGTATTGTGTGCAGTTTTGGTCGCCTTATCTAAGGAAGGATATTCTTGCCATGGAAGGAGTTCAGCGAAGATTCACCAGGCTGATACCTGGGATGGCAGGAATGACGTATGAGGAGAGATTGGGTCGATTGGGCTTATACTCGCTGGAGTTTAGAAGAATGAGAGGGGATCTCATTGAAACTTATAACATTCTGACAGGACTGGACAGACTAGATGCAGGAAGGATGTTCCCGATGGTCGGGGAGTCCAGAACCAGGGGTCACAGTCTAAGGATAAGGGGTAAGCCATTTAGGACAGAAATTAGGAGGAATTTCTTCACCCAGAGAGTGGTGAACCTGTGGAATTCTTTACCACAGAAGGCAGTAGAGGCCAATTCATTAAATATATTCAAGAAGGAGTTGGATATATTTCTTAAGGCTAAAGGGATCAAGGGGTATGGGGAGAAAGCAGGGACCGGGTACTGAGTTTGGATGATCAGCCATGATCACATTGAGTGGCGGAGCAGGCTCGAGGGGCCGAATGTCATACTCCTGCTCCTATATTCTATGTTTCTATGTGCTGCTGGTGTTGGGGCTCATCGTGGTCCACGTCTGAGGACCAAGGTGAGACAGTATAAATGGCACCCATGTTGATGGAATAGATGGCGGGTGAAGCAGAGATGGCAGAAGCGATCTGTCAGTGGTGAGAGTGTTCTTCCAATGAGGTGACACTGGATGGAGACTTTGCTGGAAACACTTGCAGCCTGCAGAATCTGTGCTGGAAATGGACTGAACAACAGCTTCTGCCTGAGGAAAGTAATCAGCTGTCAGGTGGGAGCTTTTACTGTACATTTGATGCTGTCAAGTAATCAGCTGGAGCAATGGCCACTGAACTCCCACCTCAGGTTGACAGATATGGTTGCCAAGCTGCGTGAATCCCATGGCCATGCAGGGAAATTTAAAAAGTAAGTAAAAAAAGGCTAAGTGACTGTAAATTACCTGATAATCATCTCAATTGGGTCCCCCGCCGCTGCCAGTTGGGTCGAGTCCGTGATGACAGATGTGCCTGGGAGAAAGACGCGTGGGAGCAAGATGACAGCAGGTTTCTGACCCATTGTCAAAAATAACAACTTTCCCACCCGGCCCGCCTCCAATCACGCCTGCTAACACCCCAGAAAATTCCGGCCATAATGACTGAGGAAGAGGATAATGATAGCTTAATGATTCACTTATCATAGGACTGAGAAGGAGATGTTGGATAGTCAGGAAATGGGGTGGTGGGGAATGCGGTGTCAATGGATCAGGTCGTGAATATCCTGGAAGTGATATGTGGAAGAGGAATGTGGATCATGAGGTTATAAATTTGGTTATAGTTAGCCAAGCAGGTCACCTCTCAAGTACGCTACAGCTTACAAAGTGTATTTGAGGCCACAGACGTGGGTTTGTACCAAAGATGGGGAGGAGAAGGAAAACTGTTTGTGATCTGATGCCATTATTGGAGCATTTAAGGGGGAGACCAACAGAGGCAGTAATTTCCTACTGAGTGGAGAGCTACGGTTTAGGGAGGTTGCAGCATGAGAAGACTTCTATGTGAGAGTTTGGTTGTAAGTTTTTCCTGGGGCAGGCAGGGAGATAGGTCAGAGAAAGATAATCAGGAATTGATTAATAAGAGCTATTTGGAGACCTCAGAGATCTCAAGGCCATGTGTGATGACAGAGTAGCCATCTGGGCTGGGCGGGTGTTAATGTGAAGGGTAAATCTGAAGTAAGCAAGGAGGCAACAAAATTAACTATGCTGGTGTAGGGTGAGTTCAGGTGGTGGTTGAATTCACTGATGAGGAGGTGTGTCACGGTGCAAAGACTGAGAGCAGAGAGGAGGAAGGAGATTCAGTGGTGAAGGCACCTGTGGTCTAGAGGGTGGTGGTGCATGGTAAACGAGAAAGATCTTGAAGGAGGGTAAGGTGTTTGAATGTGGAGGAGACACAGGTATAAGTAAAGAAACTGAGGTGGAATTGATGGACCATGATAAAATCATAGAATCTTACAGCAGAAAAGGAGGCTATTCAGCCCGACATGTCTGTGCCAGCTCTTTGAAAGAGTTTACCTTTCAGGTAGTGCGTTTCAATCTTAACAGCCCTCTGTGTGAGGACATTTCTCCTCATTTCCCCTATAACTCTTTTGCCAATTATTTTAAATCTATGACCCTGGTTACCGACCCACTTGCGAAAGGAAATAGTTTCTCCCTACTTGCTCTTATCAAAACCCTTCATAATTTTGAATACCTCTATTAGAAGGTTAAGGTCTCCCCCTTAACCTTCTCTGTGCTAAGGAGAACAATCCCAGCTTCTCCAATCTCTCCACAAAACTCAATTTCCTCATCCCTGGTATCATCCTGGTAAACCTGCTCTGCACTCTCTCCAGGGCCTTAACATCCTTCCTAAGGTGTGGTGCCCAGAATTCTACACAATACTCCAGCTGAAACCTAACCAGAGATTTGTGAAGGTTTTGCATGACTTCCTTTTTTCTGCATTCAATGCCCATATTTACAAAGCCAATTGTCCCATACGCTTTCTTAACTGCCTTCTCAACTTGCTCTACCACCTTCAAAGATTTGTGAATATGCACCCCCAGGTCCCTCCACCATTGCACCCCCCTAAAAATAGTGCCATTTAGATTATACTGCTTCTTGATATTATTTCTCCTGTAGTGCATCACTTCACACTTATCCGCAATAAATTGCATCTGCCATGTGTCTGCCCATTTCACCAGTCTGTCTATGTCCTCCTGAAGTCTACTACTATCCTGCTCACTAATTACTATGCTGACAAGTTTTGTATCATCTGCAAACTTCAAAATTGTAATCCTTACACCCAAGTTCAGCTCATTTATAAATAACAAGAAAAGCAACAGTACTGGGGGACCCCACTGCATACTTCTCTCCAGTCAAGAAAGCATCCGTTCACCACTACTCTCTGCCTCCTATCCCTTAGCCAATTCCATACTTAAGTTACCACTGTCCCTTTAATACCATGTGCTTCTGCTTTCCGAATAAGTCTGTTTTGCGGTATTTTATTAAATGTCTTTTGAAACTCCACATATACAACATCTACTGCATTATCTTCATCAACCTTTCTGTTACTTCATCAAAGAACTCAATCAGGTTAGTCAGACATGATTTGCCTTTAACAAATCTGCGCTGGCTGTCCCTTATTAACCCATGCTTCTCCAAGTGAGAATTAATTTTGTTCTTGACAATAGTCTCTAGCAGTTTTCCCACCACTGATGTTCGACTGATTGGCCTGTAGTTACCAGGTTTATCCCTCTCCCCTTTTTTGAACAGGTTCTAACATTTGCAATCCTCCAGTCCTCTGGCATCACTCCAATATCCAAGGAGGATTGAAAGATTGTGATCAGAGCTTCTGCTATCTCCATCCCAACTTCCCTCAGCAAACTAGGATACATCCCATCTGACCGGATGACTTGTTGACTTTGAGTGATGCCAGCCTATTTAGCATCTCCTTTCTATCTATTTTTAACCAATCCAATATCTCTACTTCCCCCCTCCTCTATTCTAACATTAACTTCATCCTCTTTTGTGAAGACAGATGCAAAGTACTCATTCACTACCTCAGTCATGCTCTCTGCCTCCACAAGAAGATTTCCTTTTTGGTCCTTAATTGGCCCCACCATTCCTTTAATTATCCTTTTACTTTTTATGGGCCAACATTTGCGATCGGAGGCTTCCGACCTGCAAAAAATCTACAAATATACCTGCTGGCCCGGGAGATACGCAGGCTTGCGATCCTGGGCCTCTCCGGGTCTGCGTGGGCAGAGCCCCCCGTATCCCAGGGGCACCTGCGGTTTGTAGACGCCCCTGAGATTACGTGGGCCGGCTCACCCAATAAAAGAATGGAATCCCATTCATACTTGTGCGAGTTCTGTACGTACGGAACTCCAATAAGTATGAATGGGGATCACTTAAAAAATACACAAACACATTATTTAATTATTTTTTAAATTACATATTTAAAATTAATTAAAATGCCATTTAATTAAATATTTTAAACAAAAATGTAATTTTTTGCAAAAAATTATATGTTTTTATGGGGCTAAAAATAAATTTACCTTTTTTGAAGAGTATTTTTATTAATTTATAAATGAGTAATAAAATTTTATTTTTCTATTTTTTTAAACTCTTATGCTGGTAAAAGCAGGACTTACGCCTGCTTTTACCATGCATAAGAATTTGACAGGCATTCAGCGGGCGGAAGTTGGGCAAATAGCTCAACTCTCCACCCGCAGAGGCCCATCTCCCAGGGATACGGCGGTTCAGTCAAGAGAATTCTTGACCGATTGCAAGTGCCGGGTTTTAGCACATGCGCTTCGCAAGCCTAAACCCAGAACTTACGCGACCCCTATGGGCGCGTACACACCTTGCAAAATACGGCCCTATATGTATATATAAAAGATTCTTGGGTTCCCTTTTATGTTACCTGCTAATTTTTCCTCATACTTTCTCTTTGCCCTTCCTATACCTTTTTTCAATTTCTCCCTGCAATTTCCCCCTGCACTCTTTGTATTCTGCCTGGTTTTTGATTGTATTCTGTACTTGACATTTGTCATAAACCTCCTTTTTCTATTTTATTTTTACCTCTATTTCCCTTGTCATCCAGGGAGCTCTAGCTTTGGATGCCCCGTCTTTCCTCCTTATGGGAATATGCTTGGTTTCATGTGAGGCATTTTTACTTTTGTCTGCACTCCTTTAATGTAAAAATGCTTGGAGTCTTTGACTCTCTTCTCCTTCTCTGTGGTCCACGTTTTGCATTACCTGTACCCTGACAGCATGTTTCCTGTGAGACTATCTTACTCTGATTCCAGATTAATGTTTGGGTTGCCTCAATTACTTGCTGTCAATCCATACGTGTTTGGAATGAAATCAATTGGTCTAGCAAGGTGAATAAAGATAAAATGCTTGCTCAGATTTTTAAGACTTTTTGTGAAAAGGAAAAGGGAAAACTGCCAGAAAATTGCAAAAATGATGCAACCATCAAAAGGCAAAGGGTTGATTTTCAACTTGCTGCCCAGGTGTAAAACTGACGTTGCGGATTGGTCGCCCTTTATGGAAACTGCCCAATTTTCATTTCTATTGGTTTCAATAGAAATGAAAGCTGAGTGGTCTTTTTATCTAAAGTTTAAAATCAACCCCCATAAGTCGAAATGCCTAAGTATATTGCACATACAAAATAATGTATGTCACTTGTACTAAATAAACACATGATTATCAATACCATTTCTATTAACATTTTGCTTTGTAAAATATAATGGGGTGAATTTTAACCCCCAGAAATGGGTGGGTTGGGGTCGGGTCAGATGTTAAACTTAAAAAAAATCTCAACCTCGACTCCAATCCGCCCATTTCTGAGTTTAACGGAGGTGTGACAAGAGGTAGGCAGCCAACCAGCTCCCAGGAGGTGGGTTGGCAATTTAAATATTCTAATGAGGCTGGCAGCCTCTGAGTTAACCTACTTTGCAGGTTTAACTATGGCCGCCTGGGTTTTCCAGGCCTTGGGAAACCCGGCAGCTGAAGGGAGGTGAGGACAGCTTCGGGGAGGAGGTAAGTGCCTTTACAGCACTATTTGTGGGCCAGGAGGAGCAGGAGTGCTTCCCCCCAGCCGCCCAAGCTCCCACCCCGCAATCAGACCCCCTATACAAAGACCCCCAGGGTCGACGTTCGGACCCCCGCTCCCCCGTGATGGGAACCCCTCTCCACACCCCCCCCACCCCCCAGGGTCGGGGATCAGACCTACCATCTCCTGTGGCCTGCTCCAGAGTCCTCCCCGCCCAACTAGAAGCCAAGCCTGTCAATCAGGCTGACTTCCAGGTGGGGAACCTGTCAAGGAGAAAAGACACACACTGGAGTTAAAACTCCGCAGGATGTGAGAAAACCTGGACTTCTGCGATTCCCACCCCCCCATCCAACCCCCCCCACCCCCCCCCGGGCACCCCCACCTACGCAACCCGCCCCCCGTTAATATCCAGGCCAAATCTTTCCCCAGATGTGACTTTAATTGTATGGGAAAGAAATCTTAGCCCTGCTTTAATTCTATGGGCTTTAGTTTAAACTCCAGTGGAAACTGTGATTATGCCCATATTTTAAATGATTATTGTATTGCCAAGAAAATCAGATTGTGAAATCTCTAACCACAGTCCAAGTTTAAATTAATACTGCTATTACATTTTATATGAAGAATTATTGAGCCGCAAATGTAAAACTTTAGGCCCAGAAATTTGAACATTTAGTGCCAGCCATTAAGGCCGGTTTTGAAGAAAAATGGCGGCCGGCTCTGTACACCCACTTCCGGTGGGGAATGTGGTCACCGCCATATTGGGCAGGTTGGCAGCACTGCCATTGCCTGCACTCACCGGAAGTATTTTAATTACCAGGAGCGTGACGTCAATCGGCGTGTGAGACTGAACTGACACACACTCAGCGATTTTGGCCGTTGCCACTCCTCTTACTGCCCTCTCTACAGCACGCCCGTCCTTGCAGCCATCGACAGTGCCTTGAGCTGCGAGAAAGTGGCAGTGAGCTATAAACTTACTTAGAAACATTCTGCATAATTCACACTTACTGTGCTACTTTTAAATAAGTTACACCCAAACAACTGACTTCAATTGTCTTTCAGTTTATTGCAAAAATTCTCTAATATGATCCAGATCGAGCTGGCTTCTTTCTCGTTGTTGCTTAATTTAACTTATTTTTTGATCTTTTCATCAAGATCCAGTTGATGTCAAGAAAATGCTGATGAACTCACTAAATAAAGAAATATTAAGATTTATAGAGGGTATTTTTGTTTTTATTGCAAATCGTAACTTCTCAACCAGCCCCATATCTCATAAAGACGGGAAATAGCAATTTGTATTGTCTGGGGAATTGGGAGGGGGCGGGGCAGGTTCCCCATTGTTTTGTATCGTGGAAACGTAATTGGTGGGCCCCACTAAAAGTCTTGAATTACAAATTGTATGAAGGGATTAAAACATTAATTCAAACATGTTCTGCTCCATTTGACATCTATGCCACAGTCTTTCACTTAGAAATGTACTGTTAATAAGGTGACTGCTCGAGAATGCCGCACCGATCCTTTCAACCCGACCTTCAGCCTCCTGCTGATGTTACCACCGGAAAGAGCGCGTTGTACGGGAGCTTCTGCGCTGCACTCATTTAAATCAGCAGGCAGCACCAAAATACCTGTCTGCGCTATTTTTGCGGGCGGCCATTAACCTTGGCGCACGGTGGCACTGCCCGTTTTCGGGCATAATCGAACCTCTAGCTCTTAATGCTAGAAGAGGACATTTAAAGGAACGGAAACCTTCTTGACGATCTATAGTTTCACCCATTCTGTTTTATTGGGCCATATTTTGTGACTCCTACGGGTGCGTACGAGGTGCGCACGTATCCGTAGGGGCCGCGCAAGTGCCGGGTTTAGGCATGCGAAGCACATACGCTAAAACCTGGCACTTGCGATCTGTCAAGCATCTTCTTGACAGATCCTCCGCATCCCCGGGAGATGGGCCTCTGCGGGTGGAGAGTTGCGCTATTTGCACAACTTCTGCCCGCTGAAAGGCCGTGGAATTCTTACGCCTGGTAAAAGCAGGCCTAAGGTCTGCTTTTATAGCATAAGAGTTTAAAAAATAGAAAAATAAAATGTTATCACTCACTTATACATTAGAAACCCCGTCAATAAGGTAAGTTTATTTTTAGCCCCGTTAAAACATATTTTAAAAAAATGCAAAAAATTACATTTTTGTTTAAAATATTTAGAAACATAGAAACATAGAAGATAGGAGCAGGAGTAGGCCATTTGGCCTCTCGAGCCTGCTCCGCCATTTAATGAGATCATGGCTGATCATCCAAATACAGTACCCTGTCCCTGCTTTCTGCCCATGTCCCTTGATCCCTTTAGCCTTAAGAAATATATCCAACTCCTTCTTGAATATATTTAATGAATTGGCCTCTACTGCCTTCTGCGGTAGAGAATTCCACAGGTTCACCTCTCTCTGGGTGAAGAAATTCCTCCTCATCTCTGTCCTAAATGGCTTACCCCTTATCCTTAGACTGTGACCCCTGGTTTTGGCTCCCCGACCATCGAGAACATCCTTCCTGCATCTAGTCTGTCCAGTCCTGTCAGAATTTCATAAGTTTCAATGAGATCCCCTCTTATTCTTCTAAACTGCAACGAGTATAAGCCCAATCGACCCTGTAATGTCCAAGTATAAATAATACACGGATTGCAGGAGAACAATAAAACAGGTATTTACTTGAACAGAGGGTACTCTTTTATTTGGACCCAAAAAAAACCAATTCGACTGTAAATAAACAAAAGTTCAACGAAAGCTTAACAAATCAAATTAAAATTTGGTTTTCCGTGTTGATGATGCACTCCAGTCCCCGCGGCGCCCACCGGTCGCGGAAATACTCAAGCGCACCGGCGGACACCGCGTGCTCCATCTCCAGGGCCACCCGGGCGCGAACATGGCCGCGGAAGAGATGCAGGCAATCCGGCTGGACGACCCCCTCGACCGCCTGCTGCCTGGACCAATTGATGGCTCTTTTAGCCAGGCCCAGGAGCAGGCCCACAAGGAGGTCCTCCAACCTGTCCGCTCCCCTCCGCACCGGGTGACCGTAGATCAAGAGCGTGGGACTGAAGTGCAACCAAAAATCGAGGAGCAGCCCCTTCAAGTAGTGAAAGAGGGGCTGCAACCTCTCACAATCCATATAAACGTGAAACACGGACTCCTCCAGGCCGCAAAAAATGCAGGCGGCCTGGGAGTCCGTGAACCTACTTAAAACCTTATTGCACGGGACCGCTCCGTGCAACACCCTCCAGGCCAAGTCCCCGATGGAACAAGGGAGGACTCCCGCATAGAGAGCCCTCCATTGGGGACCTCCGCTACCGCCGGTCGGCAAAACGCCACGCCAAGGCGTGTCCGGACGGTAGACGAAGATGGCAAAGTGGAGAGTGTGCAGGAGCAGCCCGTACAGGAAACCCCTCCGCGCGGAATGAAAAGGCACGGAGGGTATTTCCTCGAGACGGCTCAAGTTGTGAGGCGCCGGTTCCCGAGGGGAGTTTCGGGGCCGGGCGCCGATGAGGAATTCCGTCCGAACGGGGGTAAGCTCGGACGGGATCGCCCCACGTGCTTGAGCCGCCTCGATACACCTAGTGGAGTCGGGGCCCAGTGCCGCTTTTACCGATTCGATGGTTTCGACCGCGAGCTGGACGTTGGCCCAGGACAGGCGCCGCGCCAGCTCCTCCGGCGCCATCCAGCCCGCTCCTCCGCCATCGAGCAGGTCCCCGACTCTGGTCACCTTGCCAGCCACAGCCCTACCCTCCGCCAGCCGCCCGAACCCGTGTTCGTGGAGGTGCGGATTCCTGAGCAGCGGCTCCCGAAGGAGAGCCGCCGCTCCTGACGGGGGAGAGCTCCGCCTGGAAGCGACGTAGTTCCAAACCCATAGTAGTTCCTGGTAGAAGACAGGCAGCTCCCGCAGGCCGGCACGCCTGCTGCCCACTTTCGCAAACAGGAGCTGCGTGTCGTAATTGAGGCCATGCAGCTGGCGGAAGAAAAACGTCGCCAGCGCACACCATCTCGGAGGATTCTCGACGTACAGGTATCTCTGCAGCATCTGAAGACGGAAAGTCGCAGCCTGGGTGCGAAGGCACACCAGCGCCTGACCGCCCTCCCTAAGCGGGAGACACAGAACCGCGGCAGAGACCCAGTGCTTCCTTTTGTCCCAGAAGAAGTCGATGAGCTTCTTCTGAATCTTGGCGACAAACGCAGGGGGAGGGATCAAAGTGACCAACCGGTACCACAACATGGCGGCCACCAGCTGGTTTATGACCAGCGCTCGACCCCTGTAGGACAACACTCGGAGCAGTCCTGTCCAGCGTCCTAGGCGAGCGGTGACTTTGGCCTCCAGCTCTTGCCAGTTCGCCGGCCAAGCGTCCTCGGCAGGGCTAAGGTAGACTCCCAAATAGAAGAGGTGCGTGGTGCTCCAGGCGAAAGGCCTGAACTCCTCCGGCAGGGAGTCCACCCGCCACTGACCCACCAGGAGTCCGGAACATTTCTCCCAGTTGATCTTGGCGGAGGATGCGTCCGAGTAAATCTGCTGGCATTCCCGCATCCTCCGCAAGTCAGCGGGATCCGTGACCGTGAGGAGCACGTCATCGGCGTAAGCCGAGAGGACCACCTCCACGCCCGGCCCTTGCAGAGCCAGTCCCGTCAACCTCTTCCGCAAGAGGCGCAGGAAAGGCTCCACGCAAATGGCATATAACTGACCGGACATGGGGCATCCCTGACGCACCCCCCTCCCGAAGCGAAGGGGCGCCGTCAAGGACCCATTAACTTTAATCAGACACTCCGCGGCGGCGTACAGAAGTCGGATCCGGGCGACGAAATGCGTCCCGAACCCGAATGCGCGCAGAGTCCCGAAGAGATACTCGTGATCCACCCTGTCGAACGCCTTCTCCTGATCCAGGGAAAGGAAGGCGACCGACAGACCAGCCCTCTGGGAGTGGTGGACCAGGTCCCGGACCAGATGGATGTTATCGTGGATGGTCCGGCCCGGGACCGTGTAGGACTGGTCGGGGTGGATCATGTGGGCCAGCACGGTGCCAAGGCGAGCAGACATGGCCCTGGCAAAGATTTTATAGTCCGTGCTGAGGAGGGAGACCGGGCGCCAGTTCTTAAGGAGGCGGAGATCGCCCTTCTTAGGCAGCAGGACAATGACCGCCCTGCGCCAAGAGAGGGGCATCTCCCCGGTCGCCAAACTTTCCCCCAGGACCCGCGTGTAGTCGCCCCCCAAGACGTCCCAGAACGCCCTGTGGAACTCCACGGTCAGCCCGTCCAGCCCCGGGGACTTTCCCCTAGAGAGCTGGCGGAGGGCGCCGGTCAGCTCCGCCAGACTTAGCGGAGCGTTCAATTTTTCGGCGCCCTCCGGGCCAACCTTCGTCAGGTCCTCCCACAAAACTCTGCGCGCATCCTCGCTGGACGGATCCGGAGAGAACAGAGCCCCGTAATAGGCGCGGGTCTCCGCGCTGATTCCCTCCGGATCCGAGACCAGAGATCCGTCGTCGGCCAGCAGCCCCAAGAGCTGCTTACGGACCCCCCGTCTTTTTTCCAGCGAGTAGAAGAAGGGGGAGCCGCGGTCCAGGTCCCGCAGGAGCTGGATCCGCGACCTCACGTACGCGCCTCGGGACCCGACGAGCTGCAGGTCCTTCAGCGCGCCCTTCTTCTCTTCGTACACCTTCCGCAGGGCCGGGTCCTCGACGACCTGACCGAGACGGGACTCCAGGTCGAGCACCTCCTTCTCCAACCGCCCGACCCGGGCCTCCCGCCTCTTGGTCGACCCCTTCGCGTACTCCTGACAGAAGAGACGGATGTGAGCCTTGCCCACATCCCACCATAGCCTCAAGGAGGGGAAGCCCCCCTGCTTCCTTCTCCAGTCGGCCCAGAATCGACGAAACGAATCCCGGAACCGTGCGTCCTCCAGCAGCAGGTTGTTAAAATGCCAGTACACGGACCCCCCCGCGCGCGCAGCGGAGCGAGCTCCGCCCACACCAGGTGGTGGTCCGTGCACGGCACCGGCCGCATGGAAGCTGCCGGAACGCAGGAGACGAACGCCCGGGAAATGTAGAGGCGGTCGATTCTGGACCTTCCTCCCCCAGACCTCACGCTAGTGAAGGCGCTGGAGTCGGGGTGGAGATTTCGCCAGACGTCCACCAAGTCGAAGGACCCAACCAGGTCCCTCAACTTCTCCATCGCCGCCGGGCTTCGCGGGGGACCCGAACGGTCCCTCGCCTCGAGGGTGCAGTTAAAATCCCCCCCGAGGATGACGCACTCGCCCACGTCGATGGAGCCCAAGAGAGCGGACACTTCTTCGAAGAAGCGCACTTGCTGCGCACTGGTCTGAGGGGCGTACACGTTCACTAGATGGAGCGGCACGCCCCCCAGGCGAACAGTGACCTGGAGCAAGCGGCCCGGCACGTGCTCCTTGACCCCCAAGATCTCCGGCTGAAAATGCGGGGCCAGCAAGATAGCCACCCCGCTGGAATTGTTGGAGAGGTGACTCATGCTGACCCCTCCTTGCCACTCCAGGAGCCACGTGGCTTCGTCTCCCGGAACGGTGTGGGTTTCTTGCAGGAAGCACACCGCATACTTCCCGTCCCGAAGGACCGAGAAGTTATTGAATCTGCGGCGCGCCTCCCTGCTGCCGTTGATGTTGAGGCTGGCTATGGTTATCTTCATGTCAGAAGCATAGTGCAACCTCTACCTACACCTAACGGGGCGAGGAAGCGCAGCCGCTGGTCCGCCGCCACTTCCTCAGCAGCCCAGTGAGAAACGTTGTGAGCCGACGCAGCTCGAGCGGGTTCACACCCTCGTCCGCGCCCAAGATCTTAACGGCGGCGCGGACGGAATCGATGAGCAGCGCCAGCTCCGACCACCTGTCGAGGGCCAGCCGGACCTTATTGCGCTGACCCAGGCACGTGGCCATAAAATCCCAGAGTTCCCTTACGGAAATGAGGGGAGACTCGGCAAGGGGCACGAGGTCATCCATCGCCACATCGGCGCTGGAGTCCGAATCGTCCTCCGTGCCCATCACCGAGTCCCCATCCTCCTCCAGGGGGTCGTCACCAGCGGCCGACCCGTCCGCCGCGCAGTGCGAAACGAACGACTCGGCCGCGCCAGCCAGCCCCGCCTCCGCCCGGATCCCACCCCCAGGATCGGCGGCAGAGGATTTCTCCCTGGGCTCCTCTAGGGGTGCCGGGCCAGAAGACGGCGGCGGTTCAGAGCTCCCCTCCGCCTCAGACGCCGGAACGACCGGAGAGAGAACAATTTCCAGCTCCTCCAGTACGTCCGGCACCAGAGACGCAGCCAGGGGGCCATCCTCCTCCCCGCCACCAACCTCCGACCCAGCGGACGGGGGGTTTTGAATGAAAAGCTCTACCAGGACGAGCATCCCCTGGGAGACGTCCGGGTCGCATTGGGCGAGCTCATTATCCTCGAGCTCGCCCGACCCAGCCCCCAGGCTGCCCGACCCGGCGAGGGGTAACGACACCGATAAAAGGTCAACTTCAATTACTGCCGCGGGTTGTTCCGCAACCCCCCCCATGGGTAGGGTCGCATCCCCATCCCCGGGAGGCACGTGCTGGACAGACACATCTGCCTCAGCCTCCCGAGGGACAGGCGACTCCTGCCGATCGCTGGTGATGACGACAGCGCTGGGGGGGTGGGGGGGCGCGGTACCCGCGGCGGGCGACGACTCCCCCTGCTCGGAGGGACCTTCCTCCTCCCGGTCCTCCTCCTCATCCAGGGGATTGCGCCTTTTTAGCACGGAGGAACGAGGGAGACCTCCATGTCTGCAAAGGCCTCCTCCTCGACTCCCTCCGGCGGAGCAGGTTTGTCGGGTTCCTCGGGCCCGAGCCCGGCCGCAGGTATTGGCATTACCGCTGCGGCGGTTGCGGCCACAGGCTCGGGCACGGGGCCCCTCCCGCTCACATCTGCCCTGATCAACTCCGCGAGGAGCGCGGGTGTAAGGGGCTCAAGGGGCAAGGGCTCACCATCCACGGGGGGACCTGCCCTAAGGTGCTTCTTTTTTCCCCGCGCCTTCTTTCCGGCCGGACACGCTCCCTCCCCCCCGCCGGAGGCCATGGTGGCATCGGCCCCCGACGTCAACCGCGCATCAGACGTACTTGACGCGCGGGCAGATCCGGGGGGAAGGGCGGCGGCGGCGGCGCCAGCCTCGGCCGCACGAGATGATCCGGCGGCCTTGGAGGCAGGGCAGTTCCTCCTAATGTGCCCCACCTCCCTGCAGGCATGGCACCTCACACCGTCCGACGTCCAAAAGGCGCGGTAGGCGGTCCCCTCGTGGAGGACGACGAACGCCCCTTCAGTGTCCTCCTCCCGCGCCAGCTGGATAAACAGCTGGCGCCGGAAGGAGAAGACGTGGCGAAGGCTGGCCTCCCGGAAGCCGAGCGGGATGGGTGTGATCCCCGACCTCACCTCCCCAAGTTGTCGCAAATGGGGAAGGAGGAGCTCACCAGGAACATAGGGCGGGACGTTGGAAATAATGATCCTCTGCGCGGTGGCCTCGAGAGGATCCACCGGCAGGAAGGTCCCGCCCACGGTGAGCCCCTTGGCGACAGCCAGGGACACCGCCCGCTCCGACCCCAGGAAGAACACAGCCTTCCCATACATTTTCGAGGCCGCGACGATGGCTGAGGGGCCGACAACCCCAGCCATGGCCTTGACGCAGGCCTCGATGGTCATAGTGGGGTGAGTGTAGCTCTTCACCCCAAGCTTTTTTGTTATTAATCGAAAAGGTGACGGGGCAGCAGGGACAGCGGGAGCAGCTGTGGCTGTGGCTACCACTCTCGCATAGGTCCCGGCTGGCCCCGCCACCGGCGAAGACGCAGTCGCCATTCTGGGGTGCTTTTTTTTTTTTAAGGGCTACACTCACCCCAAGTCACAGGCCTGAAGGTGTTAATGGCCTCGGTGTATATATATATTTTTTTGTCCTCTATTGAGCAGAGGGAGCTGATTAAAATGAGGACACACCTCTCTCCTTATTGATTTAAATTGGGAGAGGAGCCCTCGCCCCTCTGCTCAATTGGCAATTAATAAAATAGATGAAACTAAGGTGCCTTAGAAAGACAGGCAGAGAGAGACAAAGAGAGAGAGAGAGAGAGAGGTGGGGGGGTGGGAAGGAGGGAGGCCGCAAAGGGCAGTGTTGCCACTCAGGATGGTGGGTGGGTGTTGGCAGGGTTGCACTCTCCGATGGAAAAAGTCTTTGGTGATGGTGGTCTTCTGGCAGGGGGAGAAGACGTCTTCACCTGGAAAAGCTGGAGAAGCCCAGGCTTAGTCCTGCAACAGGTCTTAACGATGTAATTAAATTAAATTAAGGACTTCACCTTGGGCAGCTCCAAGCTCTCCCAGGGCAGGCAATAGAAGGGATGCTAATTAGTGGTGTGTGTGGCCTTGCTTTTAACAAGAGCACACACACACACTACACCCCTTGATGATCCGGCCTTGCTTCTTCTTTTCTCCCCCCACCTAAAATACAAAGTCTTGGGAGAGTGCCCCAAATAACACCCACCTGTAGATGTTCCGGATGAAGTTTTCTTCCCTCCTTTCAAGCAGTTGGTTTCTCTCCCCTCTCTCCCTCTCCTGAAGTGGAGGCCAATTTGGGGAGGCAGTGATAGAAAGGCCTCTCCCCTGGTTGATGTTGATGTAGGCCTCCTTTCTCCTTCTCCTCCTCTGTCCTCTCTCTCCAGGCACCTCAGTTGATGTAATGATGGTGGAGTTGGTGGTGGTGGTCCAACGTTCTCCTCCTCTTCCTGGTCAGGGGACCACCACTTTAATCCACTCTCCAAAGTCTGGCTGCTCCCTCTGCTCGTGCTTGCAGCTGAACAGAGGGTAACTTAAGACTGAAATACAGAAGCCTGCTATGGCTTTATATACAGGGGTGGTCACTGCCGGTACTGCAGTATAGAATCAGTTCTTCTCTTAAAGGCACATACACAACAGACCCAATCTCTCCTCATACGTCATTCCTGCCATCCCAGGTATCAGCCTGGTGAATCTTCGCTGCACTCCCTCCATGGCAAGAACACTTATCCTTCCTCAGATAAATGTAAGAAGTCACACAACACCAGGTTATAGTCCAACAGCTTTGGACTATAACCTGGTGTTGTGTGACTTCTTACATTTGTCCACCCCAGTCCAACTCCGGCATCTCCACACCATTCCTGAGATAAGGCGACCAAATCTGCACACAATACTCAAGATGTGGTCTCACCAAGGCCCTGTACAACTGCAGCAAGACATCCTTGTTCCTGTACTCAAACCCTCTCCCTACGAAGGCCAACATACCATTTGCCTTCTTAACCGCCTGCTACACCTGCATGCTTACCTTCAGCGACTGGTGCACAAGGACGCCCAGGTCTCGTTGCACTTCCCCTTCTCCCAATCTATTACCATTCAGATAATAATCTGCCTTCTTGTTTTTGATACCAAAGTGGATAACCTCGCATTTGTCCACATTATATTGCATCTGCCATGCTTCTGCCCAATCACCCAACCTGTCCAAATCATACTGGAGTTTCTCGGCATCCTCCTCACAGCACACACGCCCACCCAGCTTTGTGTCATCTGCAAACTTGGAGATATTACATCTAGTTCCCTCGTCCAGATCATTAGTATTGTGAATAGCTGGGGTCCAAGGACCGATCCCTGCGGTACCCCACTAGTCACTGCCTGCCACTCGGAAAAAGAGCCGTTTATTCCAACTCTTTGCTTTCTGTCTGCCAACCAGTTCTCTATCCACGTCAATACCTTGCCCCCAATCCCATGTGCTTTAACTTTACACGCTAATCTCTTATGCGGGACCTTATTGAAAGCCTATTGAAAGTCCAAATACACCACATCCACTGGTTCAACCTTATCTATTTTACCAGTTACATCCTCAAACAATTCCAGTAGATTAGTCAAGCACGATTTACCTTTTGTAAATCCATGTAGACTTAGTCCGATCCGGTCACTGTTTTCCAAGTACTCTGCAATTACATCTTTTATAATGGACTCTAGCATTTAATTAATGGCATTTAATTAAATGCCATTTTAATTAATTTTATATATGTAATTTTTAAAAATTTATTTCATGTGTTTGTGTATTTTTTAAGTCATTCCCATTCATACTCATGGGAGTTCCGTACGAACGGAAACCCCATAAGTATGAATGGGGATTCCCTTCTTTCATTGGTTGGGCCGGCCCACATGATCCCAGGGGCACTTGCGAACCGCCTGCACCCCTGGGATACGTGGGCCTCTACGCACTTCTACCAGGAGAGGCCCAGGATCGCGAGCCTCCATATCTCCCGGACCACCAGGTAAATGCGTAGAAAATGTGATGATCGGAGGCCTCCGCCCGTAGGAAGCCTCCAATTGCAAATTTCGGCCCATTGTGTTGTCCTGGATAAAAAGTTGTTGTTTTTTTCTATTTTTTGTTTTGTCCTGTTTTTCTACTCCTTGCTTGTTCGTTGTTTTCTAAAATAATTCAGTAAACTTTCTGTGCCGTAAGTAGGGTAAGAAAGAAAACAAAATTTGTTTCCACCCACCCAAATGGCAGCCATTTGTATTACATTGACTTGTAAATATCCATACTGCCTATGTCTCACTTAAACACTGTTCGGCATGTGTAAAATTTAGCTTTTGCCAATGCAATTAACAATTAGCTACTACATTTATTTTTACTTCCTTATATTTTGCTTAACCAAGCTTTTTACAATCCTGCCAAGGTTTTTGCTAACATTGAGGGAAATGTATCGCAGTGTTTAAGAGTTAAATGCAGAGATCTGGGCTAATTTCACTCTTTCCAAAGACAACGATGATGCCATTAAAAGTTTTTTTTAAATTTTGGCCAGCAGGAACTGATCCCACTCCTGATCTCTGCTTTGGCATCATATAACACACAATGTCACTTGTGTTAGTGGCAAAAAGGGAACGAGAAGGCAGTTGTTGAGCACCTGTTAAGTCCCTTCATAATTGGCATTAAAGAGGCTGTGGCCAGGAAATAGCTGTGAGAAGCAGAGACTTCAGTGTTAGTGGCATTATGCCTGATTCTGGCACGAAAGCCCACTCCAGGGCCACGGCTGCAAAAAGTGCTCATGGATAAAGTGCCGGCTCAACAGCAGGTTTTTCTTTGGGTCAGAGTGTTAGATCCGTGTATCTTGATGTGTTTCCTTCAATAATGAGACAAGAGACTGCAGGGAACAATCAACAGGTGTTTACTGGATGAGGGTTACTCTAAAACTAACTGTACAGATCCCTACTCAGGGTTTATATACAGGTGTGGTCACTGCCGGTACTACAGTATACAGGAGCTGTAAAAAGTAGTTCTCCCCTTAAAGGTACATACACTACAATTCCTCCCCTTTTAGATTAACAGCACCATAACATTCATTTAACAATTAAATATCAACTAATTACAATTAACACTTTTAACATGCAACATTAACTGAAAATAGTCTATTTATAAATTCAGTCTTTGGGGAGGCTTCCTGATCCTTTCTGGATAGCGCCTTTCCTGAGTGTCTTGCTCTTGGTGCGGAGGCGATTCTGGCCCCCTGTCGTCGGTTGGTTCATCAGCTTCCGATGCTACTGTTTCTGGGGTATGTCGGGTTCATCACCAGGTACGTATGGGCGAGACATGGGGTTGACTCGTTCCTGTGACTCTAGGATCTGGTCAACATAGTGTCTCACAATGTTCTCCCCAACATCCACTGTGTACATTAGCGGCCCCTGCCGTGTGCATATCGTTACTGGTTGCCATTTCTCTGTTCGGTAGTCGCAGGCCAAGACTGGTTGCCCTACATTGAAGCTCCTTGTCGGCTTCCCATTGATGTGCTGGAATTACTTATTCTCAACATCTCTTCGTACATTTAGTCTGAGCAAATCCATACAAGATCTCAACCTTCGGTTAAAGAACATCATGGCCGGGGTCTGGTTGGTGACTGCATGTGTCGCATTTCTGTAGGTTAACAGGAAATTGTCCACCTTATGCTGCAGTGGAATGTCGTCATCACACATGGCCCTTACTGCTTTCTTAAAGGTTTGTACGAACCTCTCAGCCAATCCATTTGTAGCTGGATGATACGGGGCGGATGTGTAATGCTTTACCCCATTCCTTTTCATAAATCTTCGAAACTCCTCGGACACAAACTGTGGTCTGTTATCAGAGCAAATCTGCTCTGGCAAGCCGTTCCTGGCAAATATGATCCGTAGGACTGCAATAGTTTTCTCCGTGGTGGTGAAGGACATTTTGATCACCTCAGGCCATTTCGAGTGCGCATCCACAGCTATTAAAAACATTGAGTCCATGAATGGACCAGCAAAATCAATATGCACCCGTTGCCATGGAGATGAGGGCCACTCCCATGGGTGTAGAGGGGCCTGTGGTGGTGCATTTTGGACCTTCTGGCATCCTGAGCAGCTCTTTGTCAGGTCCTCGATTTGCTGATCGATCCCCGGCCACCACACATAAGCCCTAGCAAGGCTTTTCATTTTCACCCCTCCCAGATGGCCTTCGTGAAGCTCATTGAGCACTCTCTCCCTTAACTTGGGTGGAATTACCACTCGGGATCCACACATCAAGGTCCCCTGGCATACTGACAGCTGTTCTCTTCTGGATGAGAATGCTGGCAACAGTGAGTCGCCATGTGTTGGCCATCCCTTCACCGTCAAGTCATATACCCGAGACAGTGTCGGGTCATTTCGGGTCTCCTTCACTATATCAGCGTTAGTTACAGGCAAGCGTTCAATTATAGTCGAATGAAATATTTCGACAGGGTCCACTGCTGGTGCTTCCTCCGCAGTAGGCAGTGGCAGGCGTGATAGCCCATCAGCGTTTCCATGCTGTTTCGTGCCCTTATACTCAATTTCATATTGGTTCGCCCCTAGAAAAAGGGACCATCTTTGTAGCCGTTGCGCAATCATCACCGGAATGCCCTTCTTTGGATTAAAGATGGAGACAAGTGGTTGGTGGTCAGTCAGCAAGGTGAACTTCTGCCCGTGCAGATAGTGGTTGAACTTTTTCACTCCCCACACTAGGCTGAGGGCCTCCCTGTCAATCTGGGCGTAGTTACGCTCGGCTGAGGTTAGTGATCGTGACGCAAAGGCTATTGGCCTCTCTGAGCCGTCCGATAATTTGTGCGACAGCATCACTCCAATGCCATAGGGTGATGCATCACACGCCAACCGAATTGGTAGTGCTGGGTTGAAATGAGCCAACACCTCTTTTGATGTGATCAATTCTTTGCTCTTCTGGAAAGCTCGTTTACATTCGTCATTCCACTTCCATGGTACCCCCGTTTGCAGTAGGGTGTTCAGTGGGTGTAGTACGGTAGACAAATTTGGCAAGAACTTATGGTAGTAGTTCACCAGCCCGAGGAACGACCTCAGTTGTGACACATTTTCCGGTGCTGGAGCCTTGGCTACTGCCTCAATGTTTTCAGGGGACTTATGTAACCCCTCTTCATCAATAACATAGCCACAATACGAGATCTGCTTCTGGAAAAACTCGCATTTGTGGCGATTAGCTCGGAGACCATATTCCTTCAATCTAGTGAGCACCTGCTCCAGGTTGGCGAGGTGATCACTGTCATTTTCGCCCGTGACCAGGATGTCATCCAAATAACACTGGGTCCCTGGAATCCCTTGCAGGACTTGATCCATTGCCCTTTCCCAAATAGCCGGAGCTGATGCTACCCCGAACACCAGCCGGTTGTATTGGTAGAGACCTTTATGAGTGTTGATCGTGAGGTACTGTTTCGAGGCTTCTTCTACCTCCATTTGCAGGTACGCCTGGGCCAGATCAATCTTAGTGAAGCGTTTCCCTCCAGATAGCGAGGCGAAAATATCTTCAATACGCGGAAGCGGATATTGTGCCGTGTGAAGGACTGGGTTCACTGTCACCTTAAAGTCCCCACAGATGCGAACCTTCTTCGGTTCCCCAGGCGTATTACTCAATGACCTCTTCATTACAGGAATGATGGGTATAGCCCACTCACTCCAGTCCACTTTGGACAGTACTCCTGAATGTTCCAAACCTTCCAGCTCTGCTTCGATGGCTGGGCGGATCGCATAAGGCACCGGTCCGGCCTTAAAAAACTTTGGGCTTGCATTTTCCTCTATTTTGATCATCGCTGTTATGCCTTTTAGTGTTCCGAGTTCCTCCTGGAACACTTCTTGTGCGTCAGTTAGCATTTTTGACAGTCATCCAGGTGTGACGTCGTCATCCTTTTTGGCATCTACAGTCAGTGCTTGTATGGAATGCCAATCTAGCTGTATCTTCCGAATCCATTCACGTCCTAGTTGTGGTGGTCCTCCCTCTGGCAATACATATAGGTCCATTTTTGGTGTTTCCTTGCCGTTATATATAGCGTTCACCCTTATTTTTCCTTTGGGGTAGACTTTTTGCCCCGTGTACGTCTTCAAGACGATCTCTGTATCTCTCAAGGGTATATGTGAGAATAGCCGCTTGTAGTCCCTTCGGTTTATGACTGTTAGGGCTGATCCTGTGTCCAATTCCATTTTCACTTGGACTCCGGCTATCTTGAGCGTGACCCAGATAGTTTGGTGATCCTCCGTTTTGATCACATTATGTAGTTTCAGACAACCCAACTCCTTGCTTCCGGAGTCTGTATCACTTTTCTGTTCGTCTGAACTACTCTCCGTCACCTTATGTACCTTCTTGTACTTCTCCTGTGGAGATTTCTTGCTGCTGGTTATCTTTTCCGACCTGCAGACTCTTGCTATGTGTCCTACTTTTCCACACTGTCTGCACTCTTGGTCCTTGAACCAGCAATCCTCATGGTCGTGTGTTGTTCTGCCGCAGCGATAGCACTTCACTGTTCCGTGTGACATTTCATTTGTGCCATATTCTTGCGGTCTCCGTTGTATCTCTGCCGCGCCCCGTGCTGCTGCTTTGTGTGATACTGCCATGCTGAAAGCCTTGTCCAGCGTAAGATCCTTTTCTGATAGAAGCCGTTTCTGGGTTCCTTCACTTTGAAGCCCACACACAAACTTGTCCCTTAAAGTATCTGCTAGTCCCGTTCCAAACTGGCAGTGTTTCGATAGCTTGTGCAGTTCTGTTAAATACTTAGCATTACTTTCATCTTTATGCTGGTTCCTTTTGTGAAACTTAAATCTTTCTGCTATCAGCAGCGGTGTGGGGTTTAAGTGGTCCTGTAGGATTGACACTATGTTTTCAAAATTCTTTTCCACTGGTTTCTCTGGGGTTACTAGGTTTCGCAGTAAGCCATACGTTTTTGCACCCATTGAATTCAACAATACCAGCGCTTTCTTGTCATCTGGCACTTCATTCGCCTTGCAGTATACTTCAATGCGTTCGACATATGTCATCCAATCTTCCACTTCATTGTCGAACGCTGTGATACTGCCACTCTTCGGCATTTTTGGGTGTGGTTAGACTGGCTCAAAATGGTGTCTCCCGCGCTCTCCCTTCTTCTCCGCTGCGGCTCAAAATGGCGTCTCCCGCGCTCTCCCTTCTTCTCCGCTGCGGCTCAAAATGGCGTCTCCCGCGCTCTCCCTTCTTCTCCGCTGCGGCTCGGCCCTTGAACACCGGCTGCGCTCTGCGCATTTTCCTGCGCACCTCTCTCTCTCGTTGCCGCTGCTCGGCCCTTGAACACCGGCTGCGCTCTGTGCGCTCTACCCTCTCTCTTCTCCCGTCGACGTCGCTCGGTCCTGAACACCGGCTGCGCCCTGTGTGCTCTACCCTCTCTCTTCTCCCGTCGACGCTGCTCGACCTTTTCTGTGCCATCGGTCGGCTCTAGCCGCCACTGTCCAGGAAGGGTCTGCGCCATACCTGTTGCCAGCCCGTTTCGCTGGACCACCGTGACTGGAGAACCAAGCCCAGCTCTCAACAGCCTCCCCTGCGATGCTCAAATCTCCGCTGGATGGTCGACGCCCATGCTTCTGGACTCGGCCTTCTTCTTTCACTGTTCTCCAGGAGCGAATCCCTGGGAGGTGATGCAGAGTTGCAAGTAGGTTTGAATCTTCTCGTCGCCAATGTTAGATCCGTGTATCTTGATGTTGTGTTTCCTTCAATAATGAGACAAGAGACTGCAGGGAACAATCAACAGGTGTTTACTGGATGAGGGTTACTCTACAGATCACTACTCAGGGTTTATATACAGGTGTGGTCACTGCCGGTACTACAGTATACAGGAGCTGTAAAAAGTAGTTCTCCCCTTAAAGGTACATACACTACACAGAGGTTAGCACATCCACCAAGGCTTGCTGACTGCAAGTGTGGGAGGAGGTGACGTACTGAGGAAAACTGTCACAAACCAGGAGGACAGTTGAGGAGGCCAGAAGAAATTTGCTGACAATCAGGAGGTCACCAAAGGGCATTTAATGTAAACTTCTATTCTGCACTATTTTAGATCACGTAACGGTATTGGCTGCAAAATTCCAGGGGCGGGGGATGTTTCTGCTGGTCTCTTGCTGTAAATCTAGCGGAGCTAATCGGAGAATGGCAGAGACCTGGTTACAAACAGAAAATGCTGGAAATACTCAGCAGGTCAGGCAGCATCTGTGGAGAGAGAAACAGAGTTAACATTTCAGGTGGATGACCCTTCGTCAGAACTGGAAAAAGCTGGAGATGGAACAGGTTTTTAAGCAAGTGCAGGGGCAGGGAAAGGGGGAGAGGAGGAAAGAACAAAAGGGAAGGTCTGTGCTAAGATGGAAGGCAGGAGAGATTAAGAGACAAAAGGGATGATGGTGCAAGGCAAAAGGAGATGGTAATGGGACAAGTTAAGAAACAAAAGATGACTCTAGATGAGGTGTAAATGGCAATGGCAGAATGATCGACAGCTGCCAGGTGAGAGAGAGGGAAAAAAGTGATGGGGCAGAGGTTATGGTCTGAAATTGTTGAACTCGATGTTGAGTCCAGAAGGCTGTAAAGGGCCTAATCGAAAGATGAGGTGCTGTTCCTTGAGCTTACGTTGAGCTTCATTGGAACCGTGTAAGAGGCCGAGGACGGAGAGGTCAGAGGGAGTGGAGCGGAGAATTAAAGTGACAGGCGACCGGAAGCTTGGGGTCACCCTTACGGACTGAACAGAGGTGTTCCGCAAAGCGGAGATCTGGTTACACTGGGTTTCCACCATTTCCGTAAGTTACCTCAATGCCTTGTATGGGGTAGAACATCCGTCCACCACTTACAAGGCAAATGGCAGCTGGGGTGGGGACTTGGGGTGGGAGCTCACACTATGTGCTGGCTTACACTAGGATATATGTGGGTCCCACCGGTGCAGTCCAGGCCAGGAAGCTGGGATTGAAGAGCCTCACTCATCCACTGAACAACTGTCACCGCCACTGTGTCTTTCACAGAATACTTCCCTTGGTCCCTACATATCGTCACTTTCCAAACAAGTCTTCAACCAGTGCTGGTAGCACTGCACAAGGCAGGAGGTGCATCCAAGGCAGGCTTCAGAGATGGGAGCAGACTCATTGCAGAAGCTCAGTTTACCTGTTGCCACTCCTGAATTGCTAATTGTGACATTTTACTACATTAAAGGCGCTATGTGCAAGTTGTTGTTGTTGTAATGGATGGAGACCTCAGTGAAGGTCTCTTGGAACAGAGGATGGTGAAACATATTGCAAGTGAGTAAAAGTCTTTCAATTTCATGGAGTGTGGTGTGAGTGAACATTTAGGTGCTGTGCAGGAGTGTATGATTCAGTTTTGCCAAATATCTTTTCACAAGCATATGTCCCCTTTAACAAAGTTGTTCTTGGGCACAACATTCTGTTCTTCAGTCACTATATTACAAATGTTTGTAAAGAAAATTCTGAAATATTGGCCCGTATTTCCCGATCCCTACGGGTGTGTACGAGGTGTGTACATACCCGTAGAGACTTCGCAAATGCCGGTTTCAGGCATGCGAAGCACATGCACTGAAAACCGGCATTTCCGATCTGTCAAGAATCGTCTTGACAGATCCTCCACCTGCCCTGGAGAAGGGCCTCTGCGGGAGGAGAGTTACGCTTTCTGCAGAACCTCCGCCCGCTAAAATCCCTTAAAAATCTTACACCTGGCAAAAGCCGGTGTAAGGCCTGCTTTTACCAGCACAAGAGTTTAAAAAAGTTTTAAAAAACAATTTTTTTTCACTCATTTATAATTTAATAATACATTTAAAAGGTAAGTTTATTTTTAGTCCCATAAAAAACTTTAATTTTTTTTCCCAAAAATTACATTTTTGTTTATAATATTTAATTTAATGTAATTTTAACTAATTTTAAAAACGTGATTTTTAAAATATTTATTTAATGTTTTGATGTGTTTTTGGAGTGATCTCCATTCATACTTTTGACTAAGCTGTCAAAAGTATGAAGGGGGATTCCCTTCTTTCATTGGCTGGCCTGGCCCACGTGATCCCAGGGGCACTTGCGAACCGCATGTGCCCCTGGGATACGTGGGCCCTGCGCATTTCGTCGTGGAGAGGCCCAGGAGTGGAAATGTCTGGACCTCTGGAGCCCTCAGGTAAGGGTATAGATTTTTTCCAGATTGGAGGCCTCCGCACGCAGGAAGCCTCTGATCGGAAAATACAGGCCATAGTCTTAAGAGCTGAAAAGGCGGGTAAGTGAATGCGTTGATTCAGATGTCCACCAATATAAGCCAACTGGCCAGAAGCATGCAGCAAGCTGGCACAATGCACGTTATGCTGTCAGTCTCCAAGAGCACAGGTACAGGGTGTGCAAGCTCAGGGTTGGCACAACAACTGCTTTATGCATTGCATGACGGCATCCATGAAGATGTCAAGACCATCTTTAACTCTTTGGGGGAAATGGTGCCAGAGCTAATGCAGCCACAAAGGTCATTCCTGATGCACGGCCAAGCTCTGTCCAAGTTCCTGTCTTGTGGTTTCAGAGTCGTACCCGCGCACGGATGTCACAATTAAACTCCTGCTTGATACACCTATGAACAGCGGTTTGATTAGTCACCACTGGCAACTTCGAATGAGCTAAAGACATAAAATTTATTTCATGATGGAAAATTAAATATGCAGCTGGACAGTGCATTAAGGTTTTTAAACTGTGTACTGAACAGTCAGTGGGTGGTGTGAGTGCTTAATCCTTGGTGGAGCCTGCTAACCTGGAGACCTCTCCCACTGCTGCTGACACTGAACCAGTTATTATTGCAATATTACAGCAAACTCCATGCTCAACAGATAATATGCCAGAGTTTAACCACCCCATCATTGAATTCATTGCAGCTCACCGGGTGAGGTAAATAATACTTGGACATTATAGTATTCTTCAGTGGAAAACTGGCACCCTTTTCTCTGAATGCCCATTAACAAGGTCTAAACAGGTCTTGACAAGCAAATCAGATTACATCAAAAAGATGTTGCTGTGACTTTCATTCCCCTTTGGGCTCTGCCTGCTATACTCTCAATTAAAGCAATGGTTGTCCTTCTGGTCACCTTCATTGAATCGCTATTTGTCTAAAGCAATCTTTTTCTTCAGAAGCAGTTGGTTTGTAGTTGACTGTGGTACACAAACCTTCACCATTGAACACCATTAAACGGGAAAGTTATACAACATAGTTTCCATCAATGAGAGGCGAATTTCACTTTTGCATCAATGCAAATTGTCTCCTGTAATTCAGGTGTCAAGTTGCCTGACTCCAAATTGGGATAGTGGTATCGCCATCTCAAGAGGTTAGTCTCTCATTACTTCAGCTTCACACATGCTGCAGCATAACAGTAGATGAAGTTTAAATAGTTCCCCAGGTGGGATCGCATAGTAATCTTTCACTGTTAGTAAAGGCAGTTCAGAGAAGGTTCACGAGTTGATTGCTGAGATGAAGGGGTTGTCTTATGAAGAAAGGTTGAGCAGGTTGGGCCTATACTCATTGGAGTTTAGAAGAATGAGAGGTGACCTTATTGAAACATATAAGATGCTGAGGGGGCTTGACAAGGTAGATGCAGAGAGGATCCTTCCCCTCGTGGGAGAATCTAGAACTAAGGGGCACAGTTTCAGGATAAAACTGAGATTAGGAGGAATTTCTTCTCTCAGAGGGTCGTGAATCTGGAATTCTCTACTCCAGAGAGCTGTGGAGGCGGAATCATCATTGAATATATTTAAGGTGGAGATAGACAGATTTTGAACACTAAGGGAGTTAAGGGTTATGGGGAGCGGGCAGGGAAGTGGAGTTGAGGCCAAGATCAGATCAGCCATGATCTCATTTAATGGCAGAGCAGGCTCAAGGGGCCAAATGACCTACTCCTGCTCCTATTTCTTATGTTCTTATGTTCTTATGGTAGCGTGGAGTTGACAGGACAGCCAACTGTCTACTAATGTGAAAATTTAACTTGTATTTAATGGTGAGAAAGTCAGCAGTACAAATCAGATCTATGCCACTCTAAACAGATAGCAATTTCAAACTGGCCTGTGCAATATAATGGCATCAAAAATGAATGCTTAACCTTTAAAAAAAATTACAATACTTGTACCAAGGAAAAAATACTGAATGACTAAACTCAATTTCAGAAAATATTGAGCAAATGGTTTCTAGCAAGAGCACTTCAAAATACATCAATGTCATGGCACCGAAAAGTACATTGATTCTATACGAAATCCAAGATCTGAAAGAATGGAACCCACGACATAAAACTTTAGGATCTAAAGAACTTTGTACTTTAAATTGTAATAAATGAGCCTTTAAAAAGGACCACTTATTCTCGTGTTCTTTTTGGAAATAAATGCATAATAAGGATTTCAAACATACCTGAATTGTGGATGAAATTGTTTTGAAAGCGAACAATGAGATTCGGTCCTCAGAAGATCCCAGTAGTTAGTTAATAAAAATAGAAAATGCTGGAAATACTCAGCAGGTCAGGCAGCATCTATAGAGAGAGAAACAGAGTTGACATTTCCTTTGTCAGACAAATATATTCTCTCTTTACATGACTCGCTGCATTGTTACTGCACTCAGCTACCTTAAATATGTTTAGCTAAAATATTTGGATATCCCTTGGTTAGCAACACAACAGTGGTCCATTTGAAGAGTTCACATCATGTTCTAAACCACAAGAGTGAGGCTTGAACATTGAGGTACATATCTACCTTAAGCCAGTACTTATTATTATTTATATATATATACATATAGCACCTTGTTAGGTCAAAAAGGATTGTTTCATCCAATTAATTACTCTTGAAGTGCGGTGACTACTTTTGTAAGTACTCCCATGGAATTGCTTACAATGAGTTGGAGTTTTATTAGAACAGGGATATTATGCAAAGTAGTAGTATTGGGTATAAAGGACAGTCCTGGAATCTGGAAAAGGGGGTCTAGGGTCCAGCAGTATTGGAATGGGACTAAAGGGTCGAGCATTACTTTGAGGGGGCCTTGTGATTTGGAAACACTGTGGTGGGAGGCAGGGTCTAGAAGCACCGCAGAGATGGATTCAGGGAACACTGGTACAGGTCCCAGTATCTGTGATCATTGGGTGAGAGCAAGGGTTCTGAGATCTGAGATCATTGGGGACGGTCCTGCTGTTTGGGAGTACTGCAAGGGTGGTGATGGGGTTTGCGAGCACTGCGAGGGAAGTTCTGGAATCTGGAAATGGGGGAAGTCGAGGGCTGCAACAACAACTTGCATTTATATAGCGCTATTAACATGGGTACTAATTTTGTATGTGGTTATTGTGCATATCTGTATGGGCCTAGGTGAGAAGATGGGGAAGAAATAAGAACAGGATGCTACAAGGACATAGCTTGAGGTAAGCCTCTGGCTTTATGTCTGGGAGCATAAAGGCCACTGAACTTTCAGTCTTGCTGGTTTAATGCCAAGACCAGAACATCGTCACTATTGTGTTTGCACTCTCTTCTTTGATCAGTTTGCAATTCATGTATTTGCTGTTGCAGAGTTTCAAAACATTTATTATATATTGTTAGTACTTCTTGCCTCCTTCTGTGAGACCGAGGGCCATTGCTGCAGAAATCAGTCATCTTTGATTTCTGTTTTCAGAATTATTTTCAAGCAGCAGATGGATGTAAATCTTTTATTGAGTTTTGGAGTGTGTGATCACAGGCCTGTTAAAATATTATGACAAGAACATTGTTATGATGTGACTGACATCATGTCTGAGTGGAGGAAGACAGATTTGCAACTCAGTGACTAAGGGTCTCTGTTGTAAGCTAAAACACTCCATTTGTATGATGTAATTTATTTTGCAAAATTAAAATTTCTCTGACACTTTGCAGCCAAAAAAAAATTGGGCAATTTATTCAGATACCAGAAGCCGTGCCGCTTTCTTCTCTTGTAAGTGGGGTATTGTATTTTCTGAAATGTGTCATTTTGAAGTGCAACGCACTAGATTTTGACACTTTTGCATGTTTAAAGAGATTGAGCTAACTTCAGTTCAACTGTTTTATAATGCAGACACTAACAGGAATTTAGTACATCCCAACACTAAAATGAGTTTTATTTATTTTGCCATTTTTTCTGGTGTTATATAAATATTCAACATTTTGGCCCCGATTTTCTGCCGGCCGTCGGGCGGGTTTTCAGGCGGGCAGGGGTCAAAAATCACAGAAATAGGGGATCACGACCCCCCCCCCCGCCTGATTCCCCGCCCCGTCTGACTTTCGGACCGCCATTTCTCTGTGACCCGAATCAGTCCCGCCCGCCGCTGGCGGGACTGGCCGTCGCAACCCTAATCACCAATTATTGGCATGTTTAATGCCATTTTAAGGGGCTCTTGCGATTTTCAAGGGTTCCCCACGCTAAACACGCCTGCGGGGAACCGCTGATAAAACCTGGCGTGAAGCTTGCCTTCTTGCTTGCTCTCAGCTGCAGGTCATTCGGGAAAGCTGCGATTTAATCGGAGAGCATTTGTATGTTGAAGGACCTTGTTGTTGCAGGCTTGGGGCTACTTCTTCAAGGCTTAGGCACAGCTGTGGAAGGTTGGAGCCTCACACACTTCTCCAATGCAATCTCCTGGGAAGCCCCTCTCGCCACCCTCACTCAGCGCTTCCTCAGCGGAGGCATCTACCAGAAGCATGGGACGCCTTTTTTTCCTTCCCTTCTTGCCATTAGAGGATCTCCAGCAGCAGAGGCGGCAGCAGCAGAACCAGGAACAGCAGGATCAGCAACAGGAGCACCAGGCTGCTGCTCACTCACCTGAAGCTGCACAGGCCAGAAGGGGCCAGCGCTTGGAAGTGGCTTGAGAGCACCTTGCTGCACATTAGGGGGCCATGGGGACCCGTATCTGCACTGGCAGTCCTACTCAGAAGGACTGCCATGAAGGTCTGGTTTCTCTGTTCAATAGATGGCCATTGCTCCTCAAGAGATGTCATTCTCTTATGAGCACTCACCATGTTTTCCATACCCTGGCGACTTATCTCCTCCATGGAGGTTGCCAACCTTTCCATGGTGATGCGTTCATGCGCCAATGACTCCACAAAGGCTCTGCTCATGGTCGCTATGGACTCCTCCATTCGCTTCACACTCGCAGCGACCCTGGAGACAAAACCTGCCAGAGACTCCTGCATCTGTGCATGGAGATCCATCACCTCTTCTCTTGCGGATGGACCCAGAGGCAGAGGGTCGACATGCAGTGCAGCTGAGCTGAGCTGGCAGAGTCCTGCGCCCTCCGACGAGGGCTCTCCACTGCTGTCCCTGTCTCCACAATCTGCTGAGGCTCACTTGTGAGCTGTGAAACACCAGGTGACAACACTACTCTATGTCCCGAAGGTCCCCCCGAGGTGTGAGTGTCTGCGCTGGTGCTGGGTGCGCTGACGCTGCGCCCTCTGAGGAGTCTGGCTGCACAGCCTCTTCCTCCTCCACAGTGGGGATGGGGGCTCTGGATGGTCCTGTGGGGGAGTAGAGGAAGGAGTTAGAGATGTGATGCCAAGGTTACATGCACATTCGAGTTGACATCTGCTGACACCTGCATCCATGCAGCCTTGGTCTCAGTGGGAGGCCTCTTCCTGCCTGACCTAGGGAAGAGGACCTCCCTGTGGGCCCTAACCCCATCCAATAATGCCTGCAGTGAAGCTTCGTCGAATTTGGAGGCAGCTCGGGGTCTGGCACTGGCCACAGCTGCTGCAGGCTCCTCTGCCATCCTATATGGTTCGTTTGGAAGCCAACAGAGGAAGCAATGCTTGCTGTGGATCTTGAAAGCACCACGAATGATGACATCATACTGTGGGGCTTTCTGACTAGAAATGGACAATTAGCAAGGCTGTCCACACGTTGGAAATTAATTGGCCACTTGAGGGAAAATTGCGTGCAGCTGGCTGACCCATTTTTTTTCAGGTCAGAACCCCACATTCAGGGAATCTGACCATTTCCCACACAATCCACAAAATCGGGCCCTTTGTTTTAGCTCCAGGGCCAGGAAGGAATAGGAAATTACATCAGATATTAAAGCATCAACAATCCTCTCCACCACCAGCACAAGCACCACCACCATCAGTACCAGTATCACCACCAGCAGCACCACCATCACCAGCACCACCACCAGCAGCAGCACCACCACCAGCAGCAGCACCACCAGCACCACCGCCACCACCAGCAGCACCAGCACCACCACCACCACCAGCAGCACCACCACCACCAGCAGCACCACCACCAGCAGCACCACCAGCACCACCACCACCACCACCACCAGCAGCACCAGCACCACCACCACCACCAGCAGCAGCACCAGCACCAGCACCACCACCAGCACCACCACCACCACCAGCACCACCACCAGCAGCACCACCACCACCAGCACCACCACCACCAGCACCACCAGCACCACCACCACCACCAGCACCACCAGCAGCACCACCACCAGCAGCACCACCACCAGCACCGGCACTACCAGCACCACCAGCACCACCACCACCAGCACCAGCACTACCACCACCACCAGCACTAGCACCACAACCACCAGCAGCACCACCACCACCAGCACCACCACCACCAGCGCCAGCACCAGCACTACCACCACCACCAGCACCAGCACCACAACCACCAGCACCACCACCACCACCAGCACCAGTACCGAGTATGAGCTTTAGAAAAATTGTTTGGAATGCCTCTCCTTCAGGGTTAGTGGCCCACAACGTATTGACTTTTTCGTTCTTTCACATTTATGAGATTTATAGTAGTGCCATTACCATGCTGCTTCTAAAGCTCATCTAGCTGCTAAATGTTTTCATAACTCTGGGCAATTGTCCATTTCCGTCCACTCCCCACAGCAACAGAATCCTCCCCGATTGCTGATGAGAAGGAGGGGGAGAGTATTCTGTTGCATTTGATTTGTATGCTGTGAAGTACCATGACGTGGTATTGTTAATGTTGGTACTGCATTGGTAATAAATGTATTCTAACTCTGGTGCAAGAAGACAAGTTATGGACAAAAATAGAACGAATTAGGCTGATTGAATTTACACTATCCATTTCACAGAAATCACAAAAACCCCACAGTGCAGATAGAGGCCATTTCGGCCCATCGAGCCTGCACCGACACATATTCCACCCGATCCCCGTAACCCCTACACCAACACATATCCCACCCTATCCCCGTAACCCCACATATTTAATCCCCCTAACACTAAGGGTCAATTTATCATAGCCAATCAACCTAACCCGCACATCTTTGGACTGTGGGAGGAAACCGGAGCACCCGGAGGAAACCCACGCAAACACGGGGAGAATGTGCAAACTCCACACAGACAGTCGCCCGAGGCCGGATTCGAACCTGGGTCCCTGGTGCTGTGAGGCAACAGTGCTAACCACTATGCCACCGTGTCTGCCCCATTTGGAGATGTTTTCATAGCATCTCCTACAGTATTAACCAGGTGAGCATTTATTAATGCTTCTCATGACAGGAAAGTCTCAGGTTAAATCACTGGTTGGTGCTGCATTAGCTCAGCTCAGGTGAGGCAGTAGTCAGGGTGCTAGGATTGGCCACACTGCCCTTGGATTTGGGAGAGGAAAATTTCTGGATTATCATCCTTGCTCATTATCTAATCACTTTAAGTGCTAATGTGTGGACATCATGGTAGGACAGGGTTCAACTCTGCTATGAGATCCTCCACAGTTGAATAGATCACTAGAGCTCACAATCAAGCCTCACGAATCATGGCCCCTTGGGTGTAGTACCAGACAATGCCCAGTATTCATGGAAATGTACTTTGTTTGAGGAGGGGGAAAATTGGTATAAAAAAATAATGCTTTTCATATGCTGTGGTAAATATGCTGTAGCAAAACAAGAAAATTGAATGTGCAACTCATTTCAACAGTTGAACCCTGCCAGTGGAGAGCACTGGTTCAGTGTTTCCCCTACATGTGTCATTGAAGTTCTAATCGCAATTGCACTGCTAAGTGGAATATAGGACTGAGTTCAGGTTGCCTGTCGAACCGAAAGAATTTGGACAGAAAGTAGAAAGATTTTGTAACCTGAAAAGGCAGATAAATCTGCATCACATCAGACTACCTATGAAGACATATAAGGAGAGCTCTTGGTAGGAATTGCCTAAAATATTTTTTCTCATTTCTGTTCGGTTTCTACCTTGGTTATTTTCCACTAGAAAAACTAAAACAGTATGGGGGTGAAATTGGTCTTCAGCAATGTCCCCGTTAAGCTGCACGTCCGCATGGCCGCACAGCGGTCTGAAGCTCCCACACAGGCCACTCGCCGGCTGTTCAGTTGAAATAACCGCGCATTTGTGAACATTTGAATGGGCCGCGCAGCCACTTAAAGGAGCCGCACACCCAAAAAGAAATGACTGGGAACATTGGTCTTGAGTGGTATCAACCACCTAACAGGCGTAGGCAATCAGCAGCCTGTTTTACAGCCCACCTAATTTTCATTTCCATGCAAAAGGTTTGCTTTTGCCCGTTTTGTAATACCACGGAAGACCAACTTCACCCCTTATGTTTCTTTAACTCAACCTCACGCAGGCTTATTGTATACTGGAAACTAAAGGAAAGTCACATGTAACTATAAAGAATTTTTAAAAGTTGAAATGTGCACTAACATTTTTTATGCATAAATTTGAAATATTTTAATTCTTAAAATGAACTCTCATTGCTATATGCTAAATGGGTGGAGAAGGAGGAAGAATTGCTCAGTTTTCTAACTGTACACCTTCATTTTTAGTGAATTTACAATATTTTTTTCAACTCGTTTTATGGGATGTGGGCATCGCTGACAAGGCCAGCATTTATTGCCCACCCCTAGTTGCCCTTGAGAAGGTGGTGGTGAGCCACCTTCTTGAACCGCTGCAGTCCGTGTGGTGAAGATACTCTCACAGTGCTGTTAGGGAGAGAGTTCCAGGATTTTGACCCAGTGACGATGAAGGATCGGCGATGTACTTCCAAGTCAAGATGGTGTGTGACTTGAAGGGGACCTTGGAGGTGGTGGTTGCCAGTTTGGGAGGTGCTGCCGAAGAAGCCTTGGCGAGTTGCTGCAGTGCATCTTGTAGATGGTACACACTCCAAACACGGTACGCCGATGGGGGAGTGAGTGAATATTTAAAGTGGTGGATTGGGTGCCAATCAAACGGGCTGCTTTGTCCTGAATGGTGTCAAGCTTCTTGAGTGTTGTTGGAGCCGCACTCATCCAGGCAAGTGGAGAGTATTCCATCACACTCCTTATTTGTGCCTTGTAGAGGTTGGAAAGGCTTCGGGGAGTCAGGAGGTGAGACACTCGCCACAGAATACCTAGCCTCTGACCTGCTCTGGTTGCCACAGTATTTATGTGGCTGGTCCAGTTACGTTTCTAGTCAATGGTGACCCCCCAGGATGTTGCTGGTGGTGGATTTGGCAATGGTAATGCCGTTGAATGTCAAGGGGCGGTGGTTAGATTCTCGCTTGTTGGAGATAGTCATTGCCTGGCACTTCTGTGAGGCGAATCTAACCTGCCACTTGTAAGCCCAAGCCTGAACGTCGTCCAGGTCTTGTTGCATGCGGGCATGGACGACTTCATTATCTGAGGAGTTGTGAATGGCGCTGAACACTGTGCAGTCATCAGCAAACATCCCCATTTCTGACCTTATGTTGGAGGGAAGGTCATTGATGAAGCAGCGGTAGCTGGTTGGGCCTGGGACACTGCCCTGAGGAACTCCTGCCGCGATGTCCTGGGGCTGTGATGATTGACCTTTAACCACCATAACCATCTTCCTTTGTACTAGGTATGACTCCAGCCAGTGGAGAGTTCCCCCACCCTGCCGATTCCCATTGACTTCAGTTTTACTAGGGCTCCTTGATGCCATACTCGGTCAAATGCTGCCTTGATGTCCAGGGCAGTCACTCTCACCTCACCTCTGGAATTCAGCTCCTTTGTCCATGTTTGGACCAAGGCTGTAATGAGGTCGGGAGCTGAGTGGTCTTGGCAGAACCCAAACTGGGCATCAGTGAGCAGGTTATTGGTGAGTAAGTGCCGCTTGATAGCACTGTCGATGACACCTTCCATCACTTTACCGATGATGGAGAGTAGACTGATGGGGCAGTAATTGGCCAGATTGGATTTGTCCTGCTTTTTGTGGACAGGACATACCTGGGAAGTTTTCCACATTGTCGGATAGATGTCAGTGTCGCAGCTGTACTGGAACAGCTTGGCTAGAGCACAAGTCTTCAGCACGATAGCCGGGGCCCATATCCTTTGCTTTATCCAGTGCGCTCAGCCGTTTCTTGATATCACGTGGAGTAAATCGAATTGGCTGAAGATTGCCTTCTGTGATGGTGGGGACCTCAGGAGTAGGCTGATATGGATCATCCATTCGGCACTTCTGGCTGAAGATGGTTGCAAACGCTTCAGCCTTGTCTTTTGCACTCACATGCTGGGCTCCACTATCATTAACAATGGGGATATTCATGGAGCCACCTCCTCCTCCTGTTAGTTGTTTAATGGTCCACCACCATTCATGACTGGATGTGGCAGGACTGCAGAGCTTTGATCTGATCCATTGATTGTGGGATCGCATAGCTCTGTCTATAGCATGCTGCTTCTGCTATTTAGCATGCATGTAGTCCTGTGTTGCAGCTTTCCACCTCATTTTTAGGTACGTCTGGTGCTGCTCCTCTACACTCCTTATTGAAGCAGGGTTGGTCCCCTGGCTTGATGGTAAAGTGAGGGATATGCCAGGCCATGAGGTTACAGATTGTAGTGGAATACAATTCTGCTGATCTGATGACCCAAAGCACCTCATGGATGCCCAGTTTTGAGCTGCTAGATCTGTTCTGAATCTATTTCATTTAGAACGGTGGTAGTGCCACACAACACGATGGAGGGTGTTCTCAGTGTGGAGGCAGGACTTCATCTCCACAGTGACTGTGTGGTGGTCAAGTAGGTTTTTCCCTCATGTTGGTTCTCTCACCACCTGTCACAGGCCCAGACTGGCAGCTATGTCCTTCAGGACTCGGCCAGCAGTGGTGCTACTGAGCCACTCTTGGTGATGGACTTTGAAGACCCCACCCAGAGTACATTCTGTGCCCTTCTCAGTGATGCTCCACATGGCGGAGCACTGATTCATCAGTAGGTGGTAATCAGCAGGAGGTTTCCTTGCGAATGCTTGACCTGAAGCCATGAGATTTCTTGAAGTCAATGTTGAGGACTCCCAGGGCCACTCCTTCCCAACTGTGCTGCCACCTTGACAGTGGTGACAGGCCATACCCAGGGATGGAGTTTAGGACATTGGCTGAAAGGTATGATTCTGTGAGGCTGCAGCTCTCCCAATTTTGGCACAAGTTCCCAGCTGTTGGTGAGGAGTACTTTGCAGGTTCGACTGGGCTGGGTGTGCCATTGCCACGTCCATAGCCAGTGCCGAGTGGTCCATCCAGTTTCATTCTTATTATTGTGTTTCATATCGGTTTGTTACAACTGAGTGGCTTGTTAGGCTATTTGAGAGAGCAGTTAAGAGTCAACCACATTGCTGAGTCTGGAGTCACCTATAAGCCAGATCCGGTAAGGACAGCAAATTTTCATGATTAGTGAACCAGATGGGGTTTTACAACAATCTGGTAGTTTCATGATTTATTTAATTAACTGAATTTAAATTCCCAGTTGCCATGGTGGGATACTGGATTACTAGCCCCGTGACAATACCACTATGCTACCGTTCCCTTTGGTACAGATGGTGGGTACAGCAATTGTTCTTTCAAGATAGAACAGCAAGTTTGAAACAAAACATTTGTGTAGCTATTGGCCTAGAAATTGGAGATTGCTAAAAACCTGCCGGTGTCACCGCAGGCCGGTGTTAACGGCCGCCGAAATTGATGGCGCTGGCAGGACTGGTAAATTGGCGCTGGTTGTTACTTAACATTAGCCCAACGTTAAATTTATTGTGCAAGGCCGTTTTCGTGGTGTTAGTCCCGGCAGGAGGCCCCAATGTAGTGTGGCCATAGCGACATTGCTGCAAGAACAGCCTTTCCTTAAAGCAAGGCTGTCATTTTAGAGAGCAGTTCGGTCTTCTAAAATGAAAAAAATAAAAATCATTTAAAAATAGAGGGGGAAAAATTCAGTTTCGCCCCATTTGGGGCGCGTTTATCGACCGTGCGCAAAGTTTAGCGCCTGGCGCTAATTATCGCCTCCAACTGCAAACTTGGCTTTTATCGCCCCTGGAGGTGATTGGAGCGCTAAATCAGGTGCAACACACCTGTCTTAAGGCGCAAAGGCCGAGGAGCGAGGCGCTAACTCAGAGCGCGGGCACAGCGCAGGTGCTGGCAGTTAGCAATGGAACACAGGCACACTAGCGCTGGCCAGTTCTTAAAGGGGAGGGTCGATTTTTGCTCTCCAGCCACACCCTGCTCATTGGAGCCTTGAATCTCGGCCTGGAGAGACCGGTGGCTAAATCTTGCAGCTAAGGACTATGGAGAGGGCCAGGGAGCGAGCACAGCGCTTCAGCGATCGGGCCTTGGAGGCTCTGGTTGGCGCGGTGGAGCGCTGAAGATCAATACTGTACCCAGAGAGTGGCAGGAGGTCTTTGCCACGCGAGTACAGAAGAGTGTGGAGGGAGGTGGCTCAGAGCGTTTCCTCCAGGAGCATGGTGCCCAGGACCCATATACAATGTAGAAAAAAGTTCAATGATCTCACTCGGGTCGTCAGGGTGAGTGGCTTTTTTCAAAACCTCTCCATCCCTCCATCTCAACCTCACTCTATGGCCAGAGGGTCTTAAAACCCCCAATGCCCAACACTCATCCAACACCTATGGCCCTCTCATGAAACACACACGTACATTCCACACTTTGCATATAGTAAGGGCTATTCACCTATGGGTGCAACATCAGGCAAGACCATGGCTGCATACAGTAATGGCTATTCACCTATGGGAGGCACATCAGGCAAGACCAAGGCTGCATACAGTTAGGGCTATTCACCTATGGGAGGCACATCAGGCAAGACCATGGCTGCATACAGTAAGGGCTATTCACCTATGGGAGGCACATCAGGCAAGACCAAGGCTGCATACAGTAAGGGCTATTCAGCTATGGGAGGCACATCAGGCAAGACCATGGCTGTATATTTACGCAGACGCCGTCCTTTTTCTTGCAGGCTAAGCTATCTCATAATAGGAGACAGCAGCAATGGCGGGTGGAGGGCGGCCTCAGCTGCAACCCCTCAGTGATCTTGAGGTGCGCATCCACAGGATTGTGGCAAGCCAGGTGATTGGTCCCGTCACCACTGGAGAGGCCGACCGCATTCTGGACAGCAGTGGTAAGGTCATCACCTTTCTCTCCTCTCTCCTTCCACTTGTCCCTCACAACACCAGCCTTTGACACTTTCAATCCAACTTACTAAATCGCTGCACTCATTCTTCCCTTACTGGCACCCTGTCCTCACGCTAAAGCCACTCTTGTACCTCCCTGCTTTCAGATGGTGATTCACCAGCTGAGGAGACGGGCCCTCAAGCTGCCAGTGGGAGTGAAGCTGCAGGTGAGGAGGAAGATGAAGCCGGAGCATCAGCGCCACCCTCTCCCGAGGAAGCCCATGCCACACTGGGAACACGCCTTCCCTAGAGGGGAGCAGGGGGGAAGGGTCTGATGAGGGTGAAGCTCCAGGACCCAACGGGCTGCAGCAACGCGATGGGGGTAGGGAAGCTCGGGGGCCTTCTCCCCAGAGGGAGAGTAGGCCAGCGAGTCCTACTGCACTGGATGCAGAGGAGGAGTGGCTCATCGCTGAAATGAACACCCAGGCGGTGGACATGCACACAGAGCTCATGGGTGCAGTGGGAAGGGTGCCCAAATGCATTGAATCACTGGCAAGGAGTTTGGAGCACTTTGCTGTAGCACAGGCAGCTGCCACGCAAATGTTTAGTGCTGCAATTCAGTCACTGGCTGCCATGACCCCATTTCTGATTGCTCTCATGCAGATTCAGATAGAGGCCACGCGAGCACTGACTGCTGCCATCAGACACATTTCCCTGGGGCTCTCACCGCGTCGCAGCAGGCCAGCAATCTGTGCTCCAGCAGATTGCTCCGGATGCTGAAGTGCTGCCCCGTGGGAGTGCCAGTGTGTTGGTTGAGCAGGGAGTTGCTGTCCTCTCTCAAGATGACAGCATTCCTGCTGCCACCACTGTCACTTCTCCACTGCACTTGCCACCACCTGTAGGACAGACTGCTGCCGCCCATGCAGAGTTGGTGCAGTCTGCAGCCGGGCCCTCCAGGCCCAGAGCTGGTCGAGGCCTGTTGTATCCGTGTGTTAATGGAGACACGGAATGCAGGAGTTGGTTTACAGGTGTTTACTGAACAAAGTCTGGAGGTGAACTAACAGATACAAGACACTATACAGGCTTATATAGCCCGAGTGGCCACTACCGGCATTACAGTACACAGGGGCTCTTAAAGGCACATACACCACAATTCCTCCCCTTTTAGACAACCAGTACATAACATTTTAAGTAATCATTAATTAACATGTTTACAAGAACAATAATCTACACATTTTCTGCAGTTAATCAATTATAAGTCAGTCTCTCTGGAGGCTTCCTGACTCGGTCCGGATAACGCCTCGGTGGTGTAGTAAGTTCTTTTGGCAAGGTCGATTCGGCTTGAATGCCAGTGTCGGGTTCATCTGGTTCCAGTATCACCGGATCGGAGGTAGATACTATGGGTATCTCTGCTTCATCATTAGGCGTATAGAGTTGTGGTGTAGGTTGTCCCTTTTCGGATGACTCTATGATCTGGTCAGCATGGCGCCTTATTATGCTTTCTCCAATGTCCACGGTATACATCAGCGGTCCTAGTCGTGTGCAAATAGTTCCAGGCTGCCATTTCTCAGTACGGTAGTCCCGGGCCAAAACTTGTTGACCTATCTGGAAGGTTCTAGTTGGCCTTTCATTCATGCCTTGAAATTGCCGGTTCTCTACGTCCCTTCTGATGTTTGGCTTGATCAAATCCAGCCAGCATCTTAGTCTTCTATTGAAAAACATCATGGCGGGAGTTTGGTTTGTAATCACATGTGTTGCATTCCTGTATGCAAACAAGAAGTTATCTACCTTATGCTGTAGATTTATGTCTTCATTACCCAGGGCCTTTATGGCCTTCTTGAAGGTCTGGACAAACCTTTCAGCCAATCCATTGGTGGCAGGATGGTATGGGGCGGACGTATAGTGCTTAACCCCATTGTTTTTTAAGAACTTCCTGAATTCTTCGGACACAAATTGATGTCCATTATCAGAACAGATCTGTTCAGACAGCCCATTCCTGGCAAATATGGTCCTTAATACTGTGATGTTTTTTTCCGTGGTGGTGGAGGACATCTTTATTACCTCCAGCCACTTGGAGTGTGCATCAACCGCGATTAAGAACATTGAGTCCATAAATGGACCAGCAAAGTCGATGTGTACCCTTTGCCAAGGAGATGAGGGCCACTCCCATGGATGTAGAGGGGCTTGTGGTGGGGCGTTTTGGACCTTCTGGCATCCTAGACAGCCCTTGGTCATTTCTTCGATGTCTCCATCGATACCTGGCCACCACACAAACGCTCTGGCTAGGTTCTTCATTTTCACTCCACCCAGATGCCCCTCGTGAAGCTCCTTTAGCACTTTATCCTGGAGTTTGGGTGGAATCACCACTCTGGATCCACACATCAAGGTTCCTCGGCACACTGACAGCTGTTCTCTTCTTTGCGAGAATGCTGGCAACAGTGGTTCGCCATGTGCTGGCCATCCCTTCACCGTTAAATCGTAGACTCGTGAGAGAGTCGGGTCATTTCTCGTTTCCTTTTCAATGGTAGAATTTGTTACTGGTAGACATTCCACTATGGTTGAGTGGAACATCTCCACTGGGTCCACTGTAGGTGCCTCTTCTACTGTTGGCAATGGTAGACGCGATAAACCGTCAGCATTTCCATGCTGTTTTGATCCTTTGTATTCTATGTCATATTGGTGTGCCCCTAGGAAAAGGGACCACCTCTGTAGCCTTTGCGCTGTCATAATGGGAACGCCCTTTTTAGGGTTGAATATGGAGATGAGGGGTTGATGGTCAGTCAACAAGGTAAATTTTTGTCCATGTAGGTAATGGTTGAATTTCTTCACTCCCTATACCAGGCTGAGTGCTTCCCTGTCGATTTGGGCATAGTTACGCTCAGCTGAGCTCAATGAGCGTGACGCAAAAGCTATCGGCCGTTCCGAGCCATCAGGGAATCTATGCGATAATACCGCTCCTATGCCGTAAGGGGATGCATCGCACGCCAGTCTGATTGGCAGTGATGGGTTGTAATGAGCCAAAACTTCCTTGGACGTGATCAAGCCTTTGCATTTATGGAAGGCACATTTATAGTCTTCACTCCATTTCCAAATTACTCCCGTTTGTAGCAGTTCGTTAAGAGGGTGCAGAACAGTTGACAAGTTCGGTAAAAATTTATGATAGTAATTTATCAATCCCAGGAATGACCTTAATTGTGAGACATTTTCAGGTGCTGGGGCTTTTATGACCGCTTCAATTTTTTCAGGTGACTTATGCAACCCTTCTTCGTTAATTATGTGGCCATAATATGATATTTGTTTCTGGAAAAATTCGCACTTGGGGCGATTTGCTCGTAGGCCCCGTTCTCTCAGCCTAGTGAGCACCTGCTCCAAATTGGCAAGGTGCTCGTTGTCGTTTTCTCCTGTTACAAGGATGTCGTCTAGGTAGCATTGAGTCCCCGGAATCCCTTGCAGGACTTGCTCCATAGCTCTTTGCCAGATAGCTGGAGCTGATGCTACTCCAAAAACCAGTCGATTGTACTGGTACAGGCCTTTGTGTGTGTTTATTGTGAGATACTTTTTAGAGGCCTCCTCAACATCCATCTGTAGATATGCCTGTGCCAAGTCAATTTTGGTGAAACGTTTCCCTCCGGATAGTGAGGCGAAAATATCTTCTATCCTTGGAAGAGGATACTGTACCATGTGAAGGACCGGGTTTACAGTCACTTTGAAGTCCCCACAGATGCGAATTTTTCTCTGTTCTTCAGATTTATCATTATTCAACGTTTTCTTCATGACCGGGACGATGGGTGTTGCCCACTCGCTCCAATCTATCTTGGATAACACGCCTGCCTTTTCCAAATTCTCCAGCTCTGCCTCGACTGCTGGACGAATTGCGTATGGCACCGGCCTTGCCTTAAAAAACTTGGGAATCGCCGCATCTTCCACTTTTATCGAGGCGGTGATGCCTTTCAAGGTTCCTAGTTCCTGTTGAAACACTTCTTTGGCGTTGGCCAAGATGTCTTTTAATCGTTCAGGTATGACGTCATCATCATTTTTTTTCTTACTGGTCACCGTCAGTGCCTGAATGGAGTGCCAGTCTAAACGTATCTTCCTGATCCATTCACGTCCCAACAGCGGTGGACCACCATCTTGCAGAACGTATAAATACAACTTCTGTATTTCCTTGCCGTTGTATACAACAGGCACCCTTATTTTCCCTCTGGGGTATACTTTCTGCCCCGTATATGTTTTCAAGATAATGGATGTGTCTTTCAAAGGTATATGCGGAAATAGCCGCTCGTAATCCCGTCGACTTTTGACGGTCAGAGCTGATCCTGTATCTAGCTCCATTTTAACTGGGGACCCCGCTATCGTGAGGGTAACCCAAATGGTCTGGTAATCTTCTTTGGCAATTACATTATGTAATTTGAGACAGCTTAGTCTCTTGTTTCCGGAGTTGCCATCGCTCTTCTGGTCTTCGGAGCTACTGTCCGTCATCATTTGTACCTTTCTGTACTTATCCTTATTGATTTTTTTTCTGTCAGTGGATTTTTTTTTCCAGATCGGCATACACGTTCAATGTGTCCCATCTTTCCGCATTGCCTGCATGCTTTGTCCTTGAACCAGCAGTCCCTCTGGTCATGGGTGGATCTGCCGCAGCGATAACGTCTCTCGAAACCCTGTGTCATTACATGGGTGCCGAAGTCCTGTGGCTTTTGCTGTATCTCTGCAGCTCCTCTTGCTGCTGCTTCGTATGATACAGCCACACTGAAAGCCTTGTCCAGTGTTAAATCTTTCTCAGAAAGTAGCCTTTTCTGTGTTCCTTCCCTTAGGAGACCGCAGACGAATTTGTCTCGAAGAGAATCTGCCAGTCCTGCCCCAAATTGGCAGTGCTTTGACAGCTTCCTTAATTCGCTGAGGTAATCAGCATTACTTTCATTCTTGTGCTGATTCCTCCTGAAGAATTTGAATCGTTCTGCTATCAGCAGCGGTGTTGGGTTTAAGTGCTCCTGTAGGGTATCAACAATCTCCTTAAAATTCTTGTCCATCGGTTTGGCTGGAGTGATTATGTTTCGTAACAGCCCGTATGTCCTTGCGCCCATTAGATTTAGAAGTACCGATGCCTTTTTATCATCCTCTATTTCATTCGCTGTGCAATATACCTCCACTCTTTCCACATATGTGGTCCAATCCTCTACATCACTATCGAAAGCAGTAATATTGCCAGTCTTAGGCATCCTGAAAAAAAAATGGCGCCTCCCGCGCTTTCCTTTCCTCCCTGCCGAGAAAAAATGGTGCCTCCCACGCTTTCCCGCCACTGCCGCTGCTGACAACGCTGTTCTCTGCGGTTTTTATTTATACAGATATTTTTTTTTAATAGTTGGAGACTCGTTCCCGCCGGACTCTCTGGGACTTTTCCCTCTCTCTGCTTTGCAGCGCTGGCCATCTCCCGAGTGCTCCACCCTCTGTCTGTGTTTGCTTCCGCCTTCGCTGCTCGGCCCCGCTGCAGAGCCAGCCGATCGAGCCCCAGCCCGCCGCCCAGGAAGGATTATTGCAGTACCTGCCACCAGCCCGGCTAGCTGGTGAAACCACAGTTTTTTCTTTTTTTTGTTTTTTTCTTCGACCTTCGTCTGAGGAATCGATCTCCTTGAGATGCTGCCGAATTGCAGGTAAGTCCGTTTGCAATTCGTCGCCACTGTTGTATCCATGTGTTAACGGAGACACGGAATGCAGGAGTTGGTTTACAGGTGTTTACTGAACAAAGTCTGGAGGTGAACCAACAGATACAAGACACTATACAGGCTTATATAGCCCGAGTGGCCACTACCGGCATTACAGTACACAGGGGCTCTTAAAGGCACATACACCACAAGGCCGTCCTTCAAGGGCATCTGCAGTCTCAGGTTCTGACAATCAGCAGCCTTCCACCAGTCTTGCTGCAGCCACTGGGGTCCCATTACGGAGGAGCAGTAGGGTGGGAAGGGGGGAAGTGCGCAAGGGAAGGAGATCACCCTCGAAGGGCAAAAAGTAGAAGGTGTGACAAAATGTTGTCATTTTTTTATTAAAGGCCGAGGTTCGTGGTCAAACTTTTGTTTAGTGTTTTGGACATTATCTCCAGGTTGTGAGAACCAGTTATGTTAATGACTGTTTTTTTGTGTTTCTTTCTATTAGTTTGTCATGAGGAAATGACACACACAGAGTTTGTAAAATAAATCAGTTTTTGTATTCAAAATGTACATGTTTGGTCTTTGCAATCATTGCTGCCTTGGCCGGCTTAGGGGTTGCGGGTTGGTTTCATTCATGTTGTTCTCAATGGCAGAAGCCATTTTCTCAGCAGGGGCCTAGAAGCGGCTTGCTATCAGACGTTGACGGACAGCCCTTCCAGTTTCTACATTGTGGGCCCCCCTCCCGCCTTGGTGCTGCTGCTGATGATCATCCTCCTCCTCTTCCTCCTCCTCTTCCTCCTCCTCCTCTGCTGGTGCTCCAGTGCCTGGTGGCATTGGCTGGGTCCTGAGGATTGCCAGGTTATGCAGCATGCAGCACACAACTACGAAGAGGGAGACTCGCTCAGGCGAGTACTGCAGGGCTCCTTCTGAGTGGTCCAGACAGCTGAACCATTGCTTGAGCACGCCGATTGTGTGCTCAACGATGATCCTGGTAGTGAGATGGCTCTCGTTGTACCACAGCTCAGCAGGGGTGTTGGGCGTACGGAGCGGTGTCATCAGCCAGGTGCACAGAGGATATCCTTTGTCCCCGAGAAGCCAACCACCTGGGTGATGCAGTGCCTGGAAAAGTTCTGCCACAGTAGTCTGCGCAGGATGAATGCATCGTGGCTGCTGCCAGGATAGCGGGCATTGACAGCGAGTATCAGCTGTCTGTGGTCACACACCAACTGGACGTTTAAGGAATGGAACCCCTTTCGGTTGCGGAAATCCTCTGCATTCTCATGCGGTGCCCGCAATGCCACATGCGTGCAGTCAATGGCGCCCGCATCATGGGGAAGCCCGCTATCCTCGCAAAGTCCAATGCGCGTTCATGCTGTTTGGCCCGGGTCATGGGGAAAGAGATATACTGTCGTCTCCTTTTATAGAGGGCATTTGTGACCTGACGGATGCAGCAATGCACCGCGAACTGGGAGATATTGGCGATATCCCCAGTAGCTGCTTGAAAGGAGCTGGTGGCATAAAAGTTCAGAGCTACTGTGATCTTCACTGCCACTGACAGAGACATCCTGCTCCTCAGTTGAGGCTGCAGATCTGGCTGCAGCAGATGGCAGAGCTCAGTGACCACCTCCTTGCTGAAGCACAACCTTCGCAAACACTGCTCCTCAGACATATTAATGTAGGAGAATTGTTGGCGAAATAAACTGGGAGGGTAAGGTCTCCTGCACAGGGGCCTGTTGGCCCTCCTCCATCTGGCCATGATTGCCACTCTCTCTCTGCATCTCTGTGGCCTCCAATTCTGCAGGCGTAGGACGACGCCCCCAATCAGTGCAGCCCCCATAATCTCTTGGCAATCAAAGTAATGAAGGTCGAAAACCAAAGTACCTGCAAAGTGATGCTCAGTAGCCAAAACTACTTCACACAGCGTTGACTCTATGCAGAATTCTCTCTATCTCTCTCTCAGAATCTCTCTCTCTCTCAGAACGGGTGGTGCAAAAATGTCTACCACAGAAAAAGCCAGGAAGAGGCCCCCTTTAAATAGCGCCCCCCCAGTCCCACAGCGACTGGGAAACGTTCCAGTCTACCTGTCATTGCTTGCGCCAGGCCGAAAGGAGGGGGGCGCCACTCAATTTCCATTCCAGGGCGCCACAAGGGCGTTGCACGCTTGAATGACGTCAAGATCTGCGTGCGCAGGAGATTGGGTGGTATTGTTTAGCGCCGCCGCAAAATGTCTGGTCAATTTCGCAAGAGGCACAGGTATCGCCGTGCCCAGGCGCTAGTTGCTTTGTGCCCCATTAGCGCCCTCTTAAGGCGCTAACGGGAGGTGCAAACCAACTGAATTTTTCCCCCAGACAGTTTATAGCCCTTGCAGCTCAACTGCCTTCTGAAAAAAAAAATTATGTTAAAAAGAATTCCCAAGTGGGAGTCTTCAGCTCTTAAAGCTGAATTACCTTTCACACCTAAAAAAATACTCAATGTGCTTCAGTACTAACACAAATGGCTCAGCAAGCCAGGGAAGGGTCACGCCGGGTCTCGCATGCAGCACTCCAGCTTTGTGCAGGGGATCAACACTGCAAGAGAGGTCCTCTATCCACAGGGGCCAGGAAGTCCTCCAGAAAGAACGATGTGGGACCAGATCACTGTGGCCGTCACTGCCAGCAGTGCCACCCCCACGACTTGGCTGCAGTACCCAAAGAAGCTTCATGACCTCAGACCAGTGGGCAAGGTCAGTGAATGTATCTTCAGCAGCTGTCTCCTACCAACTGCATCAATAGCCTCACACACTTCTCAATGCATGACCCCCCCCCACCCCAATCAGTCACCTACCAACAATCTGTACCAAACACGAGGCACAGCTGCCATTCCTAGCTTCACCTCAACCCTTGGAGGAGACAGTGCTGGCCATTCTTGGGAGGGGTATGGCTGTGCCCTTGGCCTGCTGCGGGGCTGAAAGGGTACAAGATGCTGGTATCCTCATATGTTATCCTCCTCCTCGCATGCACCTCTTGCTTTCCCATCACCCCTCCACCCCACCCACCCGGCCCACCTGCCCTCACCAAAACTCCACCCTTGTGCCTTCCTCATTTCACACACCCAAGAAATGCAGCCTGCCCAGCCAGTGGTTGACCAATAAGAGGGAGTGGAGAGTGAAGAAGAAGAAGAAGAAGAAACACCGTCACTCGATTTGACACTCCCAGCCACCAGCTCCTCAAGGTCGACCAGCAAGGCCATCTGCAGTGTCCCCCACTGACAGTCAGCAGCCTTCCACCAGTCATGCTGCAGCCACTGGGGAAGCACTGCATGGCATCAGTAAGATAGGCAAAGGCACACACAAGACAGTCACTTAGAGAATGCATAGGGTGCTTAGTTGACTTCTTGATGTCATATTCGATGGATATAAAGTTGGTTTGGAAAGTTTTCTTTGTGGTGGCAATTTATTTCAGCATTGTGTACAAGAGAACACTGTGATGATCAGTAACAGAAGGGCGGTAAGGTGTGGGACAAATGTTGAAAGGGGAATTGGGGTTGTGGTCACTGGTACTGCAGGTGAATGATTCCATCCTGGATATCCCGGCCAGAAAGGGGCTGTCTGGGTTACATCCTTCCTTCTGCGTCTTCCTCTTCTGCATCTTCCTCTTCTGCGTCTTCCTTTTCTGCGTCTTCCTCTTCCCTCTGCAAGCGGATGCTGTAAATCTTTTAAAAAAGTATTAAATGCTGGAAATACTCAGCAGGTCAGGCAGCATCTCGACCTGAGATATGGGGCTGGATTTTCATTGAGGAGTCGGGTTGGAGGCGGGACTGCAGCTTTCAGGGTTGTAGTCCCGCCTCCATCGAGTTCTAGCCAACCCACGCGATTTTGACTTGATTGACCTTGTTGAGCCCGCCCAGCAGGCTCAGCAGGCCAATTAAGGGCCACCCGGCAACAGGTGACATCACAGATTGATATTTCATCTGTCAAGACCTTTTGATAGATGAAATATCAGCATTTCAGAGCTGTTTCTGACAATCTGTACTCCAAGTTAATTCCTTCCTGTCAGGATGATTTAGAGGTCTCCCCGGAACAGAAAGCTGAATGCTGCAATTTTTGACAGCTTGCAGCCATTCTACTTTCTGTGCCGGTGAGATGAGGGACTCCCGAGACTTGAAGGAAGGAAGGCTGTAAAAGTAAGTAAAGATATGTAAAACTTCTTTAAACACTTTACACACACCAAACACACTTACCTTTGCACTCATGCACCCATCACTCACCTGAACACCAGACATCTCGACCCCTCCAAGCCCTTCATCCCGACGGTCCGCCTCCTCTAACTTGGCGTGGTTTGGAGCCATCAGGAATCCCACACTTCAACCTTAAAAATAGGGATTAGGCTAAAAACTGCCTGTTAACTACCTGTTAACAGGCAGTTAATTGGCACTAATCCCCTTCCCGCCTCGGGGAGGTGGGTCCCAGTGCGGGGCGGGTACCCGCCTCCTTTGAAACTGGCATGGGGGCGGAATGGTGTCTGGACCCCGATTTCAGGATTTTAACCCCCCACACGCCTCCAATCCCACCTCCACGGCCCAATGAAAATCCTGCCCATGAACTCTGTTTCTCTCTCTATGGATGCTGACTGACCTGCTGAGTATTTCCAGCATTTTCTGTCTTCTCAGAGGCCTTCCTTTACCATCCGAAGTCTTGCAAGAATCCAGCAGCACTCCCTACACATTTAAAAAACTTTTAACATGTATTGCACCAAGCCACTACTTCAATAAAACATTAAAAAATCCAATTGAAACGCTTAAATGCAAACTTACCTGAAAGATGTGTGTGTCCATTGAAGAAATGCTGATAGCATCTCTGTCAGTCTGCTGCATTCTCGCTTTTCAGAGCGAGGTTAGGAGCCAGTGCTAAACTTAGCACTAACGTCGAAGTTCGCAGAGTGTGATGTTAAGTCGGCATTGCATGGCGACTGATGTCACGCTCTCCGTATTTGCATCACCAGGGCCAGCACAACTATCAGCAGCACCAAGACCCTCACCAAAATGACGGCCGCTCAGTCCTGCATCGGAGAAGGGCGTTAGAGTGGCGGCTACCATTTTTCGCCAAGATTGCGGTGCTAACTCGTGGTGGTAAGAAAGGGAATTTCTGGGCCATTAATTCTTCCCTTTGATTTGTTGCATTGTCTAAGCTTAGGGATACGTGAATGCTTAATTACTATACTTTACCATCCAGCATGCATAAGTCAGTAGTTTTTGAAGGCATCAGCAAACATGGGCTCGATTTTGCCGTTGGGGCGGGCTGGGGGCGTGTCAGCCACTTTTCGTGTTAGCCACCCGACTCCAATTTGATGTGGGAAAAATAAGCGATTTTCCCCTAATTGGGCAATTGATTTCCAGTGTATGGGAACCCCTGGCCCACTTAGTCTTTCCATCCTGAAAGTCACCCCCGATGACATCATCAGTGCTGCTGGATTTAAGGCCTGCAAGCAGCTTTGCTTCTTCTGCAGACTGCAAATCTTATGCCCTTTGCTGCGATAGATTCCTCCAGCCAATATGTCCAGCAGTAGGCCAAAGTCTGCACCAAGGTTCGATGACGCCGCCCTGCAAGCTCTGGTGCAGGGTGCAAGAGGAAATAATGAGGTGCTCTTCCCTTCCTCAGGGAGGAAGAACCCTCGCCAGCAGACGAAAGCTGTGTGGATGCAAGTGGCCCAGGAGGTCAACTCTTTGTCTATGTGCTGCAGAACCTGGCTGCAGTGCAGGAAGAGGTTTCATGACCTTCAGCACACTGGAAAAGTGAGTATGACTTTCCCATCACCCTGAATCTGATCCCCATTGCCTCTCATCACCAGCACTCAGTTTTAACAACCTCTTCCTCCACATCCCACTTGACACTGACATCCCTGCACCCTTATCCATTCCCTCTCTCTCTATGGTCACATTCACCAAACTATTCGACTATGCAGTCCTCACACTCCCTATCGCTGTGATGCTATGAAAACAACTTACAACACACAGGGAGGGCCCTTGGTCTTGCCACCTCACTCCATCTTTGTCTCCTTCTAACCATCAATGATATGGATTCTCTGCACTCACTCCTTCATTCTCACTCAAACTCCATTTGTCTCCCTCATTGCAGGAAAAGAGAGCTCACAATAAGAGGGAAAGGGTGAGGACAGGAGGAGGGCCACTCTCAGTAGCCCAGCTCATAAGAACATAAGAACATAAGAAATAGGAGCAGGAGTAGGCCAATCGGCCCCTCGAGCCTGCTCCGCCATTCAATAAGATCATGGCTGATCTGATCCTAACCGCCAATCTCTATCACAGAACTATCTCCTGAAACTAACAGAATTAGACACACGAAATAGGAGCAGGATCAGGCTACACGGCCCCTGGGCCCGCTCCGCTACCCACAGGGCCATGACCGATCCGAACCTAGACTCATGTCCAAATTCCTGCCCGCTCCCCGTAACCCTTAATTCCCTTTACTTCTAGGAAACTGTCTATTTCTGTTTTAAATTTATGTAATGATGTAGCTTCTACAGCTTTTTGGGGCAGCATATTCCATGGACCTACCACCCTCTGAGTGAAGTAGTTCCTCCTCATCTCAGTTTTGAAAGAGCAGCCCCTTATTCTAAGACTATGCCCCCTAATTCTAGTTTCACCCATCATCGGGTACCCCCTAGGAGGAGGCGGCCCTGGAGATCGTGGGTGTGGAGGAGGATGCGCAAGTGGGGGACGGACAGACGGGTGCATCAGAGCAAGCTGGTGACAGAATAGTTTATCATCTCTCTCATTGACATTGCACGAGTCACTGATAATGATTCTGGTGCTCTAACAGATTGACTTTTGATCATCTGCAATATTCAATGTGCATGTAACCTTGGCCTCACATCTCTGACTCTTTCCTTTACTCCCCCACAGGACCATCGAAAGCCCCCGTCCCCACTATCCAGGAGGAACAGCCTGAGTCTCCAGATTCCTCAGAGGAAGCTGCAACCTCTGAGGGCGCAGCATCAGCAGAATTCAGCGCACCCAGCACCAGCGCTAACACTCACACCTCGGTGGTACCTTCACGAGATAGTGCAGTGTTGTCAACTGGTGTGTCACAGCTCACGAGTGAGCTTCAGCAGATGGTGGAGACAGGGACAGCAGTGGAGGATCCTAGTCGGAGGGTGCAGGACTCTGCCAGCTCGGCTCAGCTGCATGTCGACCCTCTGCCTCCGGGTCCATCCAGAAGAAGAGCGGTGCTGGAACTCCAGGAAGAGGTGCAGGAGTCTCTGGCAGGTTTTGTCTCCAGGGTCGGTGCGAGTGTGGAGCGAATGGACGAGTCCATCGCTAACATGAGCAGAGCCTTTGTGGAGGCGTTGGCGCATGAACGCATCACCACGGAAAGAATGGCAACCTCCGTGGAAAGGATGGCTACCTCCATGGTAAGGCTGGCTACCAAAGAGGAGAGGATGGCTACGGTAGAGAGGATGGCTACGTCCATGGAGGTGCTTAGTCGCCAGGGTATGGAAAACATGGTATTTGTTCAGAATAAACTGACATCTCTTGAGGAGCGATGGTCAGCTCTTGAGCAAACAAACCAGACCTTCAGGCAAGTCCTCGGGAGTAGGCCTTCCAGTACAGAAACGGGTCCTCATGGCCCCCCTGAATTGCAGCAAGGTGCTGTCAAGCCAGTTGCTAGCTCTGAAGTGGGGCTGACCCATGAGAGGGATGTTGGTGGCATACAACAAGGAAGTGGGGGCTCCTCTCCAAGCGCTCACACGACCATGCCACTGCAGAGCCCTCGGTCAGGGCCTCACCAGAGTCCCCACCCAACTGAGATCGGCGTCTCAACCACTGCGCAGCCACAGGAGCAGCAGACTGTTGCCGAGCTCTCAGAGGTTCGCAACCCCAGAGGACGCCCGCCAAAAGTGTCGAGACAGAAGCAGCAAGAAAGTGAGCAAGCGGTCTCCACATCTGCTGAAGCCACAGGGGAAGCACCACGTAGGAGCACGCATAAGAGGAAGATAATGCACAAGTAGTCACAAGGGTAGTCACTTGGGTGAAACATTATGTTTAATATTGAAAAGCCATCAGTTGGTTATTGTCATTAAAAATTCTGATGTCAACTGTTGCAGTTGTGGCGTGCGTCATATCGCTAATGGGGCTTCCACATTGAGGGCTTAGGATGACTTGCAATTGTCAGTATGGTGGTCAGAGTGGTAGGAACCGCAGGTTCTTGGCCATTGTTGATGCTCTGGTAAGAAGCTGCGAGGCAAAAGTGCTTGATTGGCTAGGCTAAGCAAATCGGGCCAAGATGAGTGCGTGCCTTGCATCCCGGCCAGCAATGTGCTCGCATGCTGCTGGCATTGGTTGGTGCGCCTCTGCAAGCTGGTCGCTCTCCTCCTCCTCCTCATCTGAGGAGGCTATGCGATGAGCCACTTGTTCGTCAGGCATCTGCAAGCCACGATGCTGTGCCATGTTGTGAAGTGCACAGCAAACTACGACGATTCTGGAGACCCTGGCTGCTGAGTACTGCAGGGCTCCACCTGATCTATCCAGGCATTTGAAGCGCATCTTCAGCAAGCCAATGGTTTGCTCGATTATGGATCTGGTGGAAATGTGGCTGGAGTTGTAGCGCTCCTCAGCTTCGTTGGATGGGCTCCTCAATGGCGTCATTAGCCACGGCTTCAGGGGATAGCTCTTGTCTCCAAGTAGCCATCTGTAAATTTGGTCTGGCGGACTGAAGAGCGGAGGCACACTAGACTGGCGCAGGATTAAGGAGTCATGGCAACTGCCAGGGTACTTGGCACAAACATGCAAAATGTCCTTTTTGTGGTCACACACCAGCTGGATGTTGAGGGAGTCATTGACAAAATTACCTGGATTGTGATGGAGTGCCTTAAGGGCCACATGTGTGCAGTCAACGACGCCCTGCACCCTTGGAAAACCTGCCAGATTGTCAAAGCCAACCGAACGCGCAGTTACACTGGCTTGATCCTTGGAAAAATGGATTTGATTCTGCGCGACAGCAAAGAGGGCATCAGTTACCTGCGTGATGCAAGTGTGTGCGGCCGCCTGGGAGATGCCGCTGATGTCTGCTGCTGATCCCTGGAATGAGCCTGAAGCAAAAAAGTTGAGTGCGGTGGTGACTTTGACGGCCGCTGATAAGGGGTGTCCATCTGCTCCTCTGGGCTCCAGGTCTTGCTGCAGCATTGCGCAGATGTCACCCACTACCTCTCGTGAAAGTCTCAGCCTCCTTTGGCACTGCTGCTCAGTCATGTTGAGATAGCTGATCCTCTGTCTGTAGACCCTGTTTGGGAGGTATCTCCTGCGCCGACGGGCTTCCATGCGCTGGCGCCTTCTGGCCTGTGCAGCTTCAGGTGGGTGAGCAGCAGCTTGGAGCTCCTGCTGTTGCTCCTGCAGTTGGTGCTGCTGTTGTTCAGGGTTCTGCTGCCGCGGCTGGTCTTCATCCGAATCTGATGTCCAGGGGGAAAGGAAATAAATAGTTCCCATTCTTCTGGTATACACCTCAGTTGAGAAAGCACTCAGTCAAGGTGGGGAGAGGGGTTTCTCAGGAGATGGGTGTCAGGCTCCAAGCTTCCACAACAATGAGTAGGCCTGTTAAAAGTTCCCTCAGACCTGAGACAACAAAGTTCTGCAACCTGCAAATGATGTTTGGTGAAAACTCCTTTTTAATGGTGGAGCTGTAGCTGTTAGTAAGCAATCCACTTGTGCTGCCGCCAGGTTTCACTGGCATGTTTCAGAGGAGGCGTGCAGCACATGGGAAAACTGTTAAGATCAGAAAGGCCTCTCAAAATGGGATTATGGAGGCACTTAACTGGTTGTTAAGGGTCTCAAGGGCCTATCCCGCCTCTTGGAGGCGGGATGGAGATGGGGTCAGAAAACTTGCATGAGGGAAAATTGCTCGGAGGCGGGATGGAGGCAGGATCAGGCCCGCCCGCCAGTTTTTGTGATTTTAACACCTCACATGCCTCCAATCCCACCTCTTCAGGCCTGGCAAAATCGAGCCCAGACACTCTCCTGAGGAAACCTCTCCCTCCCCACAGACATAAATCGAGACACTCTCCTGAGACCCCCCCTTAAATATAGACACTCTCCTGAGACCCCCTTAAATATAGACACTCTCCTGAGACCCCCTTAAATATAGACACTCTCCTGAGACCCCCTTAAATATAAACACTCTCCTGAGACCCCCCATAAATATAGACACTCTCCTGAGACCCCCCTTAAATATAGACACTCTCCTGAGACCCCCCTTAAATATAGACACTCTCCTGAGACCCCCCTTAAATATAAACACTCTCCTGAGACCCCCCTTAAATATAGACACTCTCCTGCGATCCCCCCTTAAATATAGACACTCTCCTGAGACCCCCTTAAATATAGACACTCTCCTGAGACCCCCTTAAATATAGACTCTCCTGAGACCCCCTTAAATATAGACACTCTCCTGAGACCCCCTTAAATATAGACACTCTCCTGAGACCCCCCTTAAATATAGACACTCTCCTGAGACCCCCCATAAATAGAGACAGTCTCCTGCGATCCCCCCTTAAATATAGACACTCTCCTGAGACCCCCTTAAATATAGACACTCTCCTGAGACCCCCCTTAAATATAGACACTCTCCTGAGACCCCCTTAAATATAGACACTCTCCTGAGACCCCCCTTAAATATAGACACTCTCCTGAGACCCCCCTTAAATATAGACACTCTCCTGAGACCCCCCTTAAATATAGACACTCTCCTGAGACCCCCCTTAAATATAAACACTCTCCTGAGACTCCGTTAAATATAGACACTCTCTTGAGACCCCCCTTAAATATAGACACTCTTCTGAGACCCCCCTTAAATATAGACACTCTCCTGAGACTCCGTTCAATATAGACACTCTCCTGAGACCTCCCTTAAATATAATCACTGACATAAGAAAACTACTAGGCACTTGGTCAGAGTATTAAACAAGGCTTTAATCAACTGTTTCACAACTAGTTATCCTTCACTAGTTCCTGTTTACAAAATGGCCCTGAGAAAGCTGGGCCCGTGCCCAAGCATTTATACTCTCCCTGGACAGTGCCACCATCTCCTCGGATCGTGTTTTGGTCCCTGGGTCGCTTAGTTCGTACCAGCGGGCTGGCAGAGTCCATGTCGCTTTGATCGACCTGAGGGGGACTGGGAAGATCGTGGCTCCGGGTGCGTTTGGATCTCCGTTGGAGGCCGGAAGGCACGTCTCCTCGGATCGTGTTTTGGCCCCTGGGTCGCTTAGTTCATACCAGCGGGCTGGCAGATTCCATGTCGCCTTGAGCGACCTGAGGGGGACTGGGGAGATCATGGCTCTGGGTGCGGGCCCCCACAGGCACAGAGCTGGCTTCACCCTGCCCACTAGTCGGTGACTGACCGACGTCCTGGCTTCAGGTGGCCATCCCGTGGGGAGCACTCTGTTCCCCGAGTTGATCCGGCGGAATAGCTGGCAGATCCCTTGACGTCCCGGGTAGGGCATCATCCTCAGAGGAGCGCAGGGTACCGGCGTCATTGATACGGGTCCCACCATCGATTGGGTCCGTGGGACCTGTTGGGCAGGGAGCCTGATCCCGGAGTGACACTGCGGATTCCCGGCCATCAGGGTACCGCACGTATACGTACGTGGGATTGACATCTGTCAGTTCCACTTCGTCGATGAGGGGATCACTCTTAGAGGATCGGACGAATCTTCGGAGCAGCACGGGGCCAGGAGCTGCCAATCATGATGGTAGGGACGTCCCATGAGTGGAGCGACGCTGGAACCCAAAGAATTGTTCGTGAGGAGTAGCGTTGGTGGATGTAGAAAGAAGAGACCTGATGGGATGCATTGCGTCAGGGAGCATAGTTTCCCACTGCTGGTCTGATAGGTTGTGTGACCTCAGTACAAGATGAACAGCATTCCAAATGATAGCATTGTATCTCTCAACCTGTCCATTTCCAATCGGATGATATGGTGTCGTTCTACTTGTGGCGATTCCCCGTTGGGAAAGATAACTTTTGAGTTCGCTTGACATGAAGGAGGGACCCTGATCAGAGTGGATGAAATTGGCCGTACCGCAAAGGGAAAAGACCTGATCGAAGCATTTGATCACTGTGGAAGTAAGCATATTGGGACAGGGGAAAGCAAAGGGAAAGCGTGAATATTCATCCCCCACAGTAAGCAAGTAGGTGTTTCATGTTGAGGAAGGTAGTGGCCCCTTAAAGTCAATGCTGGGTCGCTGCATAGGCTGTGTAGTGTGTATGAGCGAGCCATCCGACGGACGGAAGAATTGCAGTTTTAATTCCGCGTAAATTCTACAAGTGGAGCATGTTCTTCTCATGTCTTCTGTAGAAAATGGGAGAATTTTAGATCGCACAAAGTGTAACATATGGGTAACGCCAGGATGGCATAAGTCAGTATGAAGATCCGCAAGAGTCGAAGTTGACATGAAAGAGCAGAATGCACGTGGGAGGGTATCCGGGGCCACATTCTCTTTGCTGGGTCGATAATGTGTGGTGTAGCCAAAGGCGGCCAATTCCATCCTCCAGAGCTGTATTTTGTTATTCTTGATCTTAATGCATTTCCGGTTATCCAGCATAAAGGCCATGGAGCGCTGATCGGTTCTCAGCATGAAATGACGACCAGCGAGAAAATGACTCCATTTACGTACTGCTTCGATGATAGCCGTAGCCTCCTTCTCAGCAGGAGGATATTGGAGCTCGCTACCCTGCAAAGTTCTGGACAGAAATGCAACGGGTCGACCACCTTGATTCAAGGTAGCCGAGATCGCCACATCCGATGCATCGCACTCGACCACGAAAGGGAGATTTTCATCGATGGAACGAAGCGTGGCTTTTTCCAGTTGTTGCTTGAGGAGGTCGAAAGCTGAAATAGCCGTTGCCTTCAACGGAAATGACTTCGCGTGAAGCAGTGGCTGGATCTTGTCGGAAAAGTGGAGTATCCACTTCGCATAATAGGCAAAAATGCCGAGGGTCCGATGAAGATAGCCGAGATTCGTAGGAGGAGGGAACTCCTGAAGCGGACGAAGTCGCTCCAGATCCAGTTTGATGATACCATTGCCCACCCAGTAGCCAAGGATGTTGACTGATGGTACTGATTTCACAGATTTGGACTCATTTAAGGTTAAGTTGCGATGACGGAGAACGTCAAGAAATTTCTGGAGGTTGGCATCATGCTCCTTCTGGTCATGACCAGCAATGGTGATATTATCCAGATATGGAAAAGTGTCCGTCAAGTTCTCCTGTTTGACTAGGCTATCCATTGCCCGTTGGAAGATGGCCACCCCATTGGTAACTCCAAATGGAAGGCGACAAAACTGGTAAAGCCGACCATTGGCCTCAAAGGCCATATACTTTTTGTCAGAGTCCTTTAACGGTACTTGATGGTATGCGCTCTTTAAGTCAAAAGTTGAAAATACCTTGTAGTTGGCAAGGTTATTGACCATGTCATCGATGCGTGGTAGTGGGTAGGCATCCAGGTCGGTATACTGGTTAATAGTTTGCGAGTAATCGATGCAAAGACGTTGCTTGTGTTGTTTCAGAGGATTTTTAACAATGACAACTTGAGCCCGCCAGGAAGATGAACATGGCTCAATGATACCGTCAGCTAGAAGGCGCGAGATCTCTGCCTCGATAAAGGATAGATCATCTTGGCTGAAACATCGTGATTTAGTGACTATGGACTTACATCGGGGGGAAAGATTGGCAAACAAGGAGGGCTCGTCGAGCGAAGCCGCCGAAAGTGCACAAAACGGTACTTTGGAAATAGCAAGCTCCGGTTTTGACCCTCCAAACTCAAAAGTGAGTCTTTTGTATTGTTTCTGGAAAACCTGTCCCAGGAGTACATCACTGCATAGGTTTTTGAGCACCACGAGCCGGGTGGAGGAATAAGTGCGGCCATTGAGAATAAGGTCAACAAGACAAAAGCCGGAAGAGTTGGTGGTCAGTGTCATCAGAGCCATTGCAATTTCCCTGTCCGAGGGGTAAATATGCAGTTTTAACTTACTGACAGCTTGCTCACTGATGAAGCTGTCAGAGCTGCATGAGTCGATTAGTGCACTCAAAATGTGTCCATGTACCGAAACCTTCGTGGCTGCATGGGACAGGCTTTGGGGAAAACAACTGTGATGGGAGGAGGAGTAGCTTTACCCTTGACAGTTGTAACCTTAGTAGTGGCTCTTGGGGGAGGAGCGGTTTTATAGATAGCAGCTGTAAACTTAGTAGTGGCACTTGGGGGAGGAGCAGTTTTATAGATAGCAGCTGCAAAACTAACAGGGGCTCTTGTCCGGTATACCTTAGAAAAGTGACCTTTCTTACTAACAGAGGCTCTTGACTGGCATACCTTAGAGAAGTGACCTTTCTTACTGCAATGACTGCAGGTTGCGTTATGAGCAGGACAAAATTTCCTATAGTGGAATGCACCTCCACAGAAGAAACACTTCCTTCCAGATTGCCAAGATGCCGCTAGGGCAGGGTTGTCATCAGTGAGGGCTTCTAGGGTAGGGTCGTCATTGGCTAGGATAGAGTAATCATCAGTGAGGGCTTCTGCCTGAGGCCCATTGGAGGAGTCACCAAAAGTGATAGCAGCAGTCCACGCATGCGGTAAAAGATAGGCATCTGCATTTTTTTTGCTAAGTCCAGAGAACATGCCTGATCATAGGCAGCTGCAATTTTTTTGCTAAGTCCAGAGAACATGCCTGGTCATAGGTAACTTGTAACTTGAGGGTTTTATTCTCCAACAGACTCTGGCGTATGAAAGGAGATGCAATTCCGTTAATAAAGGAATCAGAAATTAACTCCTCCTGGAACTGCTCAGCTGAGACAGCTTTGAGATTACAATCCATGTTGAACCTGCAAAGCTCTTGAAGGAATTCGTCAAGTGATTCCCCGGGTTGTTGTCGAGTTGTGGCCAGTAGATGCCGAGCAAAAATGTTGTTTGGGGCCTTAACATATAGTTGCTGTAGTATTTGGATAGTGGAGTCATAGTCTAGACAGACTTCGATATAGTCAAACACATGAGGGGATACATAATTGGCAAGCATCTCTAACTTATCAGGAACATTCTCACCACACACCCTGAGGAAGTTGCTGAAGGTACAATACCAGTGTTTCCATACCTTAGCCGTTGTAGGTGAATTCGGGTCCAGGTCAAGACTGGCAGGTCGGAGTACTTTCTCCATGATGAATTGATTTCTACTTCTGGTTCCCTTCTACCATTTGAGTCGTAGCCGTCTGTTCCCAAAACCACTCAGAGCGTGGAGCAGCAAACAGTCGATTAAATTGACGTAAGAAAACTACTAGGCACTTGGTCAGAATATTAAACAAGGCTTTAATTGACTGTTTCACAACATGGAAGTCCAGTTATCCTTCACTAGTTCCTGTTTACAAAATGTCCCTGAGCAAGCTGGGCCCGTGCCTGAGTATTTATACTCCCCCGGGACAGCGCCACCAGCAGGCCGCCCAGTATATTTCACAATGCATTTCTACATGAATGGCACGATTTATGTCAGTCACTCTCCTGAGACCCCCCTTAAATATAAACACTTTCCTGAGACCCCCCTTAAATATAGACACTCTCCTGGCCCCCCTTAAATATAGACACTCTCCTGAGACCCCCCTAAATATAAACACTCTCCTGAAACCCCCCTAAATATAGACACTCTCCTGAGACCCCCTTAAATATAGATACTCTCCTGAGACCCCCTTAAATATAGACACTCTCCTGAGACCCCCCTTAAATATAGATACTCTCCTGAACCCCCCCTAAATATAGACACTCTCCTGAGACCCCCCTTAAATATAGACACTCTCCTGGCCCCCCCTTAAATATAGACACTCTCCTGAGACCCCCCTTAAATATAGACACTCTCCTGAGACCCCCCTTAAATATAGACACTCTCCTGAGACCCCCTTAAATATAAACAATTTCCTGAGACCCCCCTTAAATATAGACACTCTCCTGAGACCCCCTTAAACATAAAGGGCTGGATTTTGTCAATGGGGAGCTTTTGGAGGCAGGACTCCCACTTTTTGGGTTGTAGTCCCACCTCCATTGACTTGTGGCCAACCCACGCTATTTTTCCTTGATTGACATTGTTAAGCCCGCCCAGCGGGCTCAGCAGGCCAATTAAGGGACACCTGGTTTCTGGTGATGTCAACGATTGACATTTCATCTGTCAAGAGCTATTGACAGCTGAAAAATCACCGTTTGGCAGCTCTGTGAAGCTGTCAAACACTGACAATCTGTCTTCTAACTTGAATCCTTCTAATCAGACTCAGTTTGAGATCTCTCCAGACCAGAAAGCAGAGGCTGCAGCTTTTGACAGTTCAGCGGCCATTCTGCTTTCTGTGCCGGTGAGCTGAGGGACTCCCGAGAACTGAAGGAAGGAAGCCTGCAGGAGAAATTAAAGGTAAGTAAAACTTATTAAAACACTTTACACTCACCTCACACACTTACCTCTGCACACGTGCACCCATCACTCAACTGCACAACGGACATCTCGACCCCTCCAACCCTTGCAAACCCACGGTCCGCCTCGCTAACTTGGCGTGGTTCGGAGCCGTCGGGAAACCCACACTTCAGGGCTAAAAATAGGGATTAGGCAAAAAACTGCCTGTTAACTACCTGTTAACAGGCAGTTAATTGGCACTAATCCCCTTCCTGCCTCGGGGAGGCGGTTCCCAGCAGAGGTCGGGTCCCCGCCTCCTGGGACATTGGCACGGAGGCGGGTTGGGGGCGAGATGGGTTCCTGCCCCCCGATACTGCAGTTTTCCCACCACTCCCGCCTCCAAACCCGCATCCTCGAGGCTTGGAAAATCGAGCCCAAACACTCTCATGAGACCCCCCATAAATATAGACACTAGGGGGGATAGGCCTTTAAGGCCCTTAACAACCACTTAATTGCCTCTATAATCCCTTTTTGAGAGGCCCTTCTGAATTTAACACTTTTCCCATGAGTTGCACGTCTCCTCTGGAACACGCCAGTGAATCCTGGCGGCATCACAAGTGGATTCCTTACTAACAGCTGCAGCTCCACCATTAAAAAGGAGATTTCAGCAATCTTCATTTGCAGGTGGCAGAACTTTGTTGTCTCAGGTCTGGGGGATCTTTTAGCAGGCCTACTCATTGTTGTGGAAGTTTGGCGCCTGACACCCATCTCCAGTGTGACCTCCTAGGAAACCCTTCTCCGCACCTTGAATGAGCGCTTCCTCAACTGAGGTATAGACCTGAAGAATGGAAACTATTTATTTCCTTTCCTCCTGGACATCAGATTCGGATGAAGACCAGCCGCGGCAGCAGCAGAACCCTGAACAACAGCAGCACCAACTGCAGGAGCAACAGCAGGAGCTCCAAACTGCTGCTCACCCACCTGAAGTTGCACAGGCCAGAAGGCGCCAGCGCATGGAAGCATGTCGCCGCAGGAGATACCCCCAAAACAGGGTTTACAGACAGAGGATGAGCTACCTCAACATGACTGAGCAGCAGTGCCAAAGGAGGCTCAGACTTTCGTGAGAGGTAGTGGGTGACATCTGCACAATGCTGCAGCAAGACCTGGAGCCCAGGGGAGCAGGTGGACACCCATTACCAGTAGCCGTCAAAGTCACCACCACACTCAACTTTTTTGCTTCAGGCTCCTTCCAGGGATCAGCAGCAGACATCAGTGGCATCTCCCAGGCGGTCGTACACACTTGCATCACGCAGATAACTGATGCCCTCTTTGCTATCGCGCAGAATCAATTCCATTTTTCCAAGGATCAAGCCAGTGTAACTGTGTGTTCGGTTGGGTTTGACAATCTGGCAGGCTTTCCAAGGGTGCAGGGCGTCGTTAACTGCACAAATGTGGCCCTTAGGGCACCCCATCACAATCCAGGTATTTTTGTCAACCGCAAGGGCTTCCACTCCCTCAACGTATAGCTGGTGTGTGACCACAAGAAGGACATTTTGCATGTTTGCACCAAGTACTCTGGCAGTTGCCATGACTCCTTCATCCTGCGCCAGTCTAGTGTGCCTCCGCTCTTCAGTCTGCCAGACCAACTTCTCGGATGGCTACTTGGAGACAAGGGCTATCCCTTGAAGACGTGCCTAATGATGCCATTGAGGAGCCCATCCAACAAAGCTGAGGAGCGCTACAACTCCAGCCACATTTCCACCAGATCCATAATCGAGAGTTTGCTGAAGATACGCTTCAAATGCCTGGATAGATCAGGTGGAGCCCTACAGTACTCAGCAGCCAGGGTCTCCAGAATCATCGTGGTTTGCTGCGCACTTCACAACATTGCACAGCATCGTGGCTTGCAGATGCCTAAGGAACAAGTGGCTCATCACATAGCCTCCTCAGATGAGGAGGAGAGCGATAATGACCAGCTTGCAGAGGCGCACCAACCAATGCCAGCAGCATGCGAGCACATTGCTGGCCGGGATGCAAGGCACACATTCATCCTGGCCAGATTTACTTAGCCCAGCCATTCAAGCACTTTTGCCTCGCAGCTTCTTACCAGAGCATCGACAATGGCCAGGAACCTGCGGATTCCTATCACTATGACCACCATACTGACAATTGCAAGTCACCCTAAGCCCTCAATGTGGAAGTCCCATTCGCGAAATGACACAGGCCACAACTTCAACAGTTTGCCAGCACAAATTTTTATCACAACAAGCAACTGATTGCTTTTCAAAAATAAACACAACATGACACCCAAGTGACTACCCTTGTGACTACTTGTGCATTATCTGGGCCACTGAGGGTGGCCCTCCTCCTGTCATGGCTCTTCCCTCTTATTGTAGGCTCTCTTTTTCTGCAATGAGGGACACAAGTGGAGTTTGATTGAGAATGAAGGAGTGAGTGTAGAGAATCCATTGCATAGATACTTAGGATACAAAGGACCCTCCATGTGTGTTGAAAGTTGTTGTTGTCATGGCATCACAGTGATAGGGAGTGTGAGGGCTGCATGGTCGAATAGTTAAGTGAATGTGACCTTCGAGAGAGAGGAAATGGGTAAGGGTGCAGGCATGTAAATGTCACGTGGGATGTGCAGGAAGAGGTTGGCAAAGCAGAGTGCTGGTGAGGAGAGGCAATGGGGATCAGGTTGAGGGTGATGGGAAAGTCATACTCACTTTTCCTGTGCAGAGAAGATCATGAAACCTCTTCCTGCATTGTAGCCAAGTTCTGCGGCTTAGCGAAATGGAGTTGACCGCCTGGGCCACTTGCAGCCACACAGCTTTTGTCTGCTGGGCTGGCTTTTTTCTCCCTGAGGAAGGGAACAGCACCTCCTTATTGCAGCTGGCTCCGTACACCAGAGCTTGGAGGGAGGGCTCACCAAATCAAGGAGCACACCTTTCCTTGATCATGGACATTGTTGGGAAATCAACTCCCCCTTCATACAATTTGCAGAGCCTTTGCAGTCTCCAGAAGAAGCAAGGCTGCTTGCATGTCTGAAATCTAGCAGCATTGATGACCTCATCGGAGGCGACCTTCTGTATGAACTGACTCAATGGGCCAGGGGTTCCCACATGCAGGAAATCAATTCCCCAATTAGGGGAAAATTGCACATTTTCAGCACTTCACTTCAGAGTCGGGGTCCTGACACGATTTCCAACTGACACCCCCCAGCCCGCCCACACTGAAAAAATCCAGCCCAGACACTCACCTGAGACCCCCCCTTAAATACAGACACTCTCCTGTGACCCATCGTAAATATAGACAATCTCCCGAGATCCATCTTAAATATAGACACTCTCCTGTGACCCATCGTAAATATGGACAATCTCCTGAGACCCATCATAAATATAGACACTCTCCTGAGACCCCCCTTAAATATAGACACTCTCCCGAGATCCATCGTAAATATAGACACTCTCCCGAGATCCATCTTAAATATAGACACTCTCCTGTGACCCATCATAAATATAGACACTCTCCTGTGACCCATCATAAATATAGACACTCTCCTGTGACCCATCATAAATATAGACACTCTCCTGAGACCCCCCTTAAATATAGACACTCTCCTGAGACCCATCGTAAATATAGACACTCTCCCGAGATCCATCTTAAATATAGACACTCCCCTGTGACCCATCGTAAATATAGACAATCTCCTGAGACCCATCTTAAATATAGACACTCTCCTGTGACCCATCTTAAATATAGACACGCTCCTGAGACCCATCTTAAATATAGACACTCTCCCGAGATCCATCTTAAATATAGACACTCTCCTGTGACCCATCGTAAATATGGACAATCTCCTGAGACCCATCGTAAATATAGACACTCTCCCGAGATCCATCGTAAATATAGACACTCTCCTGTGACCCATCATAAATATAGACACTCTCCTGTGACCCATCATAAATATAGACACTCTCCTGAGACCCCCCTTAAATATAGACACTCTCCTGTGACCCATCGTAAATATAGACAATCTCCTGAGACCCATCTTAAATATAGACACTCTCCTGTGACCCATCTTAAATATAGACACGCTCCTGAGACCCATCTTAAATATAGACACTCTCCCGAGATCCATCTTAAATATAGACACTCTCCTGTGACCCATCGTAAATATAGACACTCTCCTGTGACCCATCATAAATATAGACACTCTCCTGAGACCCCCCTTAAATATAGACACTCTCCTGTGACCCATCGTAAATATGGACAATCTCCTGAGACCCATCTTAAATATAGACACTCTCCTGTGACCCATCTTAAATATAGACACTCTCCTGTGACCCATCGTAAATATGGACAATCTCCTGAGACTCCCCTTAAATATAGACACTCTCCTGAGACCCATCTTAAATAAAAAGGGGGGAAAAATTCAGTATCGCCCGTTTGGGGTGCCATTATCAGCCGTGTGCAAAGTTTAGCGCCTGGCGCTAATTATCGCCGCCGACGGCAAACTTGGCTTTTATCACCCCTGGAGGTGATTGGAGCGCTAAATCAGGCGCTTCACACCTGTCTTAAGGCACAAAGGCCGAGGAGCGAGGCGCTACCTCAGAGCGCTGGCGAAGGTCATGTGATGTCAGTCAGGAATGGAACACAGACACACTGACACCGGCCAGTTCTTAAAGGGGAGTTCTGAGGAAAGGTCATCGATGCTGCTTGATCTGCTGAGTTTCTCCAGCATTTTCTGTTTTTATCTTAAAGGGGAGGGTTGATTTTGCTCTCCATCCGCATCCTGCTCATTGCAGCCTTGAATCTCGGCCTGGAGAGACCTGTACATCAAATCTGCTGGAAAGAACAATGGAGAGCCCAGGGAAAGAGCTCAGAGTGCAGCCCCCACAGTCTCTTCTAAATCAATACAAAGAAGGGCAAATCAAAATGAACCTGCAAAGTGCTGCTCAGTACCCAAAGCTCCTTCACACAGCGTTGAACCTCTCCAGAAGTCTGTCTCTCTCTCTCAGAATGCGTGGTGCAAAAATGTCACCAACAAAAAAGGCAGGAAGCGGTCACCTTTAAATAGCGCTCCCCCAGTCTCTTCCTGACTGCAGAACGCTCCCCTCAACCTGTCGTTGCTAGTGGCAGGCGGTAAGGCAGGGGGCGCCACTCAATATCCAGTCCGGGATGTTACCGGGGCGTTGCACACTCGACTGACGTCACGATCTGCCAGTGCAGGAGATCGTGGCGGTAGTGTTTAGCGCCACTGCAAAATGTCTAGTTAATTTCGCGAGCGGCACAAACATCACCACGCCCAGGCGCTAGTTGCTTTGCACCCCATTAGCGCCCTCTTAAGGCGCTAATGGGAGGCGCAAACCAACTGAATTTTTCCCCCAGACACTCTCCTGACGACCCCCCTTAAATATAAACACTCTCCTGAGACCCCCCTTAAATATAAACACCCTCCTGAGACCCCCCTTAAATATAAACACCCTCCTGAGACCCCCCTTAAATATAAACACTCTCCTGAGACCCCCCTTAAATATAGACACTCTCCTGGGACCCCCCTTAAATATAAACACCCTCCTGAGACCCCCCTTAAATATAGACACTCTCCTGAGACCCCCCTTAAATATAGACACTCTCCTGAGACCCCCCTTAAATATAGACACTCTCCTGAGACCCCCCTTAAATATAGACAATCTCCTGAGACCCCCCTTAAATATAGACACTCTCCTGAGACCCCCCTTAAATATGGACACTCTCCTGAGACCCCCCTTAAATATAGACACTCTCCTGAGACCCCCCTTAAATATAGACACTCTCCTGAGACCCCCCTTAAATATAGATACTCTCCTGAGACCCCCTTAAATATAGACACTCTCCTGAGACCCCCCTTAAATATAGACACTCTCCTGAGACCCCCCTTATATATAGACACTCTCCTGAGACCCCCCTTAAATATGGACACTCTCCTCAGAACCCCCTTAAATATAGACACTCTCCTGAGACCCCCCTTAAATATAGACACTCTCCTGAGACCCCCCTTAAATATAGACACTCTCCTGAGACCCCCTTAAATATAGACACTCTCCTGAGACCCCCATAAATATAGACACTCTCCTGAGACCCCCCTTAAATATAGACACTCTCCTGAGACCCCCTTAAATATAGACACTCTCCTGAGACCCCCTTAAATATAAACACTCTCCTGAGACCCCCCTTAAATATAGACACTCTCCTGAGACCCCCTTAAATATGGACACTCTCCTGAGACCCCCCTTAAATATAAACACTCTCCTGAGACCCCCCTTAAATATAGACACTCTCCTGAGACCCCCTTAAATATGGACACTCTCCTGAGACCCCCCTTAATATAAACACTCTCCTGAGACCCCCTTAAATATGGACACTCCTGAGACCCCCCTTAAATATAGACTCTCTCCTGAGACCCCCCTTAAATATAAACACTCTCCTGAGACCCCCCTTAAATATAGACACTCTCCTGAGACCCCCTTAAATATGGACACTCTCCTGAGACCCCCCTTAAATATAAACACTCTCCTGAGACCCCCTTAAATATGGACACTCTCCTGAGACCCCCCTTAAATATAGACACTCTCCTGAGACCCCCTTAAATATAGACACTCTCCTGAGGCCCCCCTTAAATATAGACACTCTCCTGAGACCCCCCTTAAATATAGACACTCTCCTGAGACCCCCCTTAAATATAGACACTCTCCTGAGACCCCCTTAAATATAGGCACTCTCCTGAGACCCCCTTAAATATGGACACTCTCCTGAGACCCCCTTAAATATAGACACTCTCCTGAGACCCCCCTTAAATATAGACACTCTCCTGAGACCCCCCTTAAATATAGACACTCTCCTGAGACCCCCTTAAATATAGACACTCTCCTGAGACCCCCCTTAAATATAGACACTCTCCTGAGACCCCCCTTAAATATAGACACTCTCCTGAGACCCCCTTAAATATAGACACTCTCCTCGCCCCCCTTAAATATAGACACTCTCCTGAGACCGCCCTTAAATATAAAGGAGGAAAAATTCAGTATCGCCCCGCTTGGGGCGCCATTATTGACCGTGCGCAACATTTAGCGCCTGCCGCTAGTTATCGCCTCCGACAGCAAACCTGGCTTTTATCGCCCCTGGAGGTGATTGGAGCGTTAAATCAGGCGCTTCACACCTGTCTTAAGGCACAAAGGCCGAGGAGCGAGGTGCTACCTCAGAGCGCTGGCGAAGCAAGGAAGGGCAAATCAAAATAAAGCTGCAAAGTGCTGCTCAGTATTCAAAACTCCTTCATACAGCATTGAATCTCTCCAGAAGTCTCTCTCTCTCTCAGAATGCGTGGTGCAAAAATGTCACCGACAAAGAAAGGCAGGAAGCGGTTGCCTTTAAATAGGGCTCCCCGAGTCCCTTTTTGACAACATAACACTCCCCTGAACCTGTCGTTGCTAGCGGCAGGCGGTAAGGGAGGGGGCGCCACTCAATATCCGGTCCGGGGCACTAATGTGGTGTTGCACTCTCGACTGACGTCACGATCTGCCGACGCAGGAGATCGTGGTTGTAGTGTTTAACGCCGCCACAAAATGTCTAGTTATTTTCGCGAACGGCGCAAACATCGCCGCGTCCGGGCGCTAGTTGCTTAGCGCCCCAATTGGCGCCCTCTTAAGGCACTAACGGGAGGTGCAAACAACTGAATTTTTCCCCCACTCTCCTGAGACCCCCTTAAATATAGACACTCTCCTGTGACCCCCCTTAAATATTGACACTCTCCTGAGACCCCCCTTAAATATAGACACTCTCCTGTGACCCCCCTTAAATATAGACACTCTCCTGAGACCCCCCTTAAATATAGACACTCTCCTGAGACCCCCCTTAAATATAGACACTCTCCTGAGACTCCCCTTAAATATAGACACTCTCCTGAGACTCCCCTTAAATATAGACACTCTCCTGAGACCCATTTTAAATATAGACACTCTCCTGAGGACCCCCCTTAAATATAGACACTCTCCTGAGACTCCCCTTAAATATAGACACTCTCCTGTGACCCCCCTTAAATATAGACACTCTCCTGAGACCCATCTTAAATATAAACACTCTCCTGAGACCCCCCTTAAATATAGACACTCTCCTGAGACCCCCCTTAAATATAGACACTCTCCTGAGACCCCCTTAAATATAGACACTCTCCTGAGACCCATCTTAAATATAGACACTCTCCTGAGACCCCCCTTAAATATAGACACTCTCCTGAGACCCCCCCTTAAATATAGACACTCTCCTGAGACCCATCTTAAATATAGACACTCTCCTGTGACCCCCCTTAAATATAGACACTCTCCTGTGACCCCCCTTAAATATAGACACTCTCCTGGGACCCATCTTAAATATAGACACTCTCCTGAGACCCCCCTTAAATATAGACACTCTCCTGAGACCCCCCCTTAAATATAGACACTCTCCTGAGACCCCCTTAAATATAAACACTCTCCTGTGACCCTTAAATATAAACACTCTCCTGAGACCCCCTTAAATATAGACACTCTCCTGAGACTCCCCTTAAATATAGACACTCTCCTGTGACCCCCCTTAAATATAGACACTCTCCTGAGACCCCCCTTAAATATAGACACTCTCCTGAGACCCCCCTTAAATATAGACTGTCCTGAGCACACCCCTTCCCCCCCCACAACAGACATAAATATAGACACTCTCCTGAGAGCCCCACATATAGACAGTTTGCTTTGTACCCACTGTCCTTAGTTTCAAAAGACAATGCCAACTACTTAAAGGTAAACAGAAATGTTTTTATTAATGTCAAACAACAGAAACAACATGCTCGTAAACCAATATAGGGAAAATATAGAAGTCTGATGATTTGGAAACTTCATGAAATATCATTACAGACTGTTTCGGGTCCTGAGACCCCAGATTGAAAACCTTAGTTACAGTAACCACGCAACTTCCTGTATGTGTGGGAGAGTGTGGGTTAATAATATCCAGCACAATAAAGCAAGTTAAATATATATTTTTTAAAGTCTATAAGGTTACATTTTATTAAAAGGGCTTAAATATATTTATCGATAAGCTTATGCATCCTGTGAACTAGTTGTTCGCAGCCCCATTAAGTAGAGCCTGTGGGCTGTATTTCTGAAGTGATGGAAAACACAGATTAATTCAGTGAATGTAACAATGTAGCTGGATGCTAATCTACTCGATATAACAATGTAGCTGGACGTCTTGTTTTCAGTTTTCAAAGGTATTTGTTCTCAGATAAAACCCAGGAAATTGCTAGCTACATGCTGGTGGGAACCTATGGAAAAGAATACACTTTCTATCAATTGTGCTGTGCTTATCCCCAGGGCTGTTCTAGTGGGTGTGGGAATAGCGTGCGGCCAGTGTGTTCTGTGCCACCGAGATAGTATTGAAAAGGCAAGCAGAACAGCAGGCTTTATTTCCAAAGCATTCAGGCGAGGGAGCAAGGGACAACCTATACCCAGCAGCATGTGGGGATAGACAATGTAATGCTATATTTGGGTTTACAAATAAGGACTTCAGTAAGAGCTCATAGGGAGGGTAATAAAAATACGCAACGTCTGCTTTACAAGAGAATTTTATTCTTCCCTTTCTCTCCATTACTGGATTACATGTTGCCTGCAGCCTTCCATATCTAACCTGTATTATGAAGTAATATTCAGAAGGAAAACACCTGATTATTGTAGAAGAGAATAAAGTCGAAAACTCTTTGGATTTCTGTGGCTAATGTTATTTACAGAAAGCACAAAATCACAGGTTTGTATATAGAGAAGAAGGACTGGCTCATGGGTGAGTTACAGATGTGCATGCAGTCCTGAATTGGCTTAAGCCCATTGTGGAAGCAGTTAGGGTTGAATAATATACATGACAGTGTTAGATACATATCCTTCAGTTTTCACCTTTGGGGGTTGGAGGAATTTATTTTGCTTCATGGAAGTTTTATGTGGGGGAGGGGGAAGAGTATTTTTCTTGACTGCTCCATGATAATTTTATTCATACACAATTAAAAATATCTGTTAACAAGCAGCCTAATTGTATCGGCCATTTAGAAAAATAAACTTTCTCTCATTTCCTCCACCGCCTCGCAACTCTTTCAGTTTGCGACAGACAGTGATGCAACAAAATGAAAGTTTGCTTCACATCAGTTTCATTTGAGACCCAACTTTTCTCAGCCATTGAATAGATCCAGCTGCACCTGAAATAGTAACAAGAAGTATGGAAAGAGAAACAGCCATTCATTCAATCTCTTGAAAGAAGCATCCAACTACCAATGGACATTCAACAAGCTAAAGCTCCATGAAATTTCTGTCAGGCCCCCAAATATAATTAAAACTCAATATTGATGGGGACAGAAAGACTAGGAGAAGTACTTTTTATTCAAAGTACTTCTATTTTTGTAGCATGAAATACTATGCTTACCAAAAATTTCTTTGAACATTTTTTTAAATATAGGGCCATCTGGCAGCCCTCCCTTAGGCTGCCCTTCCCTGTTAGGCAGCTCCACAACATTAATTATGAGGAACATTCTTTTGTGCCATTGAGCAGCATTACTGCAGTGGGGACTGCCCTTGAAGGTTGTTTCCAGGGTCAGGTGGTTATAGAGCATCTCTCAGTCTGGTCTTTAGTCACAACCCCTACTATCTGGATCAAACCTCTCTGGGACACTCCCCCTAATTTGATGTCAGCAGAGGGATCCAGTAGAGCAGGATACCCTACTCAAAGGTCTTCACATTGGCACTAAAATTGACATGAAAAAGAGAGTCGAAGAAATATCTGGTAAGGATGGTATTTTCTTCTATAACTATACCTTGAAGCAGGCTTTTAACCTACATTTACCATGCTGACCATATTCTACAGGTGACACAACCGTAGTCCCAGCAATGATAGTGATTTAACAAGAATATAAATACTGATGATTTCTAACCAATAGTAATGGGGACATACTCTCCACTTCAATTACTTCTCAAATGGCCAATTTCAAATATATTTAGCTTTACAGTGTTAATGAGTTACAGAGAGAGTAATTTAGTCCAAGACTGAAGCAAGCTATTGAAAATGCACACCCTGTGTATGTCTCCTTTAGATTACTTGTGTATAAATACATTTTGAAGTGTAATTTCTAATAGGCATTTTTGGTTTACATTAGTGAGAACTTTGATAAGTACAGATAGCAGTACACAATGGGTCATGTGATCTACCTCTACCCTCACTCCAGAAGTGAATGGCCGCCACCTTGAAATCCTTTTAAGAATGATGAAGAATTAAATGCTGGACCTTTCTCAGCTCCTACTGATTATGTTTCAGCAGTGAGCCACTAGGATGAGGTTTTATCTCAATGAATCAAAACCTATTATTCGTCATAAGACGTGAAACATTCACCCTACCAGTCTCTCTCCACAGATGCTGCCTGCCCTGTCAATTATATTCTTCTTTTCTCTTTAAAATCAGCCTAGTACAAGTAACAGATTAAAGATAAAGATGCCTTTACAGTTAATCAAAACTGTTAACCAAAATAGATTTCAAAGCATCACAGTCCTAAACTGTAGGATTTAGGCCATTGACACCCTGGTAATTGAGCTTTTAAACAATAACATTGTTCTGGATAGCAGGTTTAAGAGTGTCTAGTTACTTGTCCTCTATTTCTTGCCTGGTTAATTGCCAGAACAAACCACCTGTCTCTGGCATAAGAAGATAAGAAATAAAAGCAGGAGTAGGCCATACAGCCCCTCGAGCCTGCTCCGCCATTCAATAAGATCATGGCTGATCATCGACCTCAACTCCACTTTCCTGCCCTATCTCCATATCCCTTGATTCCCCTAGAGTCGAAAAATCTATCTATCTCAGCCTTGAATATACTCAAAGACTCAGCATGCACAACCCTCTGGGGCAGAGAATTCCAAAGATTCACAACCCTCTGACTGAAGAAATTCCTCCTCATCTCAGCCTTAAATGACCTGCCCCTTATCCTGAGTCTATACCCACTAGTTCTAGACACTCCAGCCAGAGGAAACAACCTCTCAGCATCTACCCTGTCAATCCCCTTCAGAATCTTGTATGTTTCAATGAGATCACCTCTCATTCTTCTAAACTCCAGAGAGTATAGGCCCATTCTACACAATCTCTCATCATAGGACAACCCTCTCATCCCAGGAATCAATCTAGTGAACCTTCATTGCACTGCCTCCAAGGCAGGTAAGGAGACCAAAACTGTGCACAGTACTCCAGGGCCTAGAAATTGGGTTGGGGCGCCAAAGTGGCGCAAAAGTCGCCTGAGCGCAGGATTTAGCGCAGTGATCGGAGTGATACCGATCACCAGAAATTCAGTTTCAGTGCCCCTCGAGGGACACGGGGCGAGGCTCGAGGCGCTCCACGTCCCTCTTAGGGCGCTGAAACTGATTATCGCAGCGCAACGTGCCGCAGCGCCACACGCTGCGGCATGGCACGCTGCGGTACTGCAGGCCTTCCTCCCACTGTTAAGGGGGAGGTGCCTGCAACAGCGCGATCCCTGATCGCGAGTGCCGGCAAATGAGCCCAGCACCAAGGAGAAGTGCCGGGCTCTCGGGAAACAGCCGGCAATGCCGCGGCGGGGGGGGGGTTAGGAGGCTGGGGACGGAGGTGCTGGCAGGCGGCCGCCGAAAAAGCGGCCGCCCTGCACCTCCACCTTAACTTGCGCCGCTGCTGGCACAGTAAGGCCCCGTGAACCGGGCGCGGGTAGCGAGCGGCGCAACTGCGGCGTTCGCTACCAAATATCGTGAACGGGGCACGAATGGGGCGCTGCGCACACCGATGATGTCATCGGTGGCGGTGCAGCGCAAATGCCTAATGCCACCATTAGCGCCCCTACTGAATATCGCCGGAGACGCAGCCAGTGGCGCTGCAGCCACTGACTGTCTCTTTAGGCGCTAACAGGTGGCGCTACTCACCCAATTTCTCCCCCTATGTGTGGTCTCACCAAGGCCCTGCAAGACTTCCTTACTCTTATACTCCAACCCCCTTGCAATAAAGGCCAAAGTGCCATTTGCCTTCCTTATTGTTTGCTGTACCTGCATGCTAGCTTTCTGTGTTTCTTGCACAAGGACACCCAAATCTCTCTGAACACCAACATTTGAAAGTTTCTCACCATTTAAAAATATTCTGTTTTTCTATTCTTCCTACCAAAGTGAATAACCTCACATTTCCCTACATTATACTCCATCTGTCACCTTACTGCCCACTCACTTAGTCTATCTGTATCCCTTTGCAGACTCTATAGGCTGGATTATGTGAATGGAGGTGAGTTGGAGGCGGGACTGCTGCTTGTTGTGTCAATGTCCCGCCTCCATCCTCGCCTGACCATTCAGAGGGATTTTCCCCTGATTGAGCTTGTTAAGCCCACCCTGCGGGCTCAGCAGGCCAATTAGGGAAGAAGTCACTGACAGATTACGTCAACGTCAGACGTGCTATCTGTCAAGATTTATTGAAAGAAGAAATGACAGCATTTGACAGCTCTGTGAAGCTGTCAAACACTAACATTCTCTTTAGTTTGATGAGCCATTGAGGTGAGGACTCATCAAACATTGCAAATTTGTAAATTTCAGATGTCTGATGGATCGAAGGGTCCATCAGCCATTACCTGAAATTGACAAGCAGGATGTCGGCTCTCCCGATCCTTCACGGCTAAAGGCTATGGAAGGAAAACAAGGTAAGTGAACACTTTTTTAAACTTATCACTCAGCTTGCATACTTACCACTCCACACTTGCACCCATCACTCACCTCTACATCTTACTACCAGGTGCCTCCGACCACTGCAGACCTCCTCCACCCCGGCGGGCTTCTCCGAGGTCAGGAAGCCTTCACCTGTGAAGGTAAAATGGCACTAATACTTTTTTCTGCCTGTTAACTACCTGTTAACAGGCAGTTAAAAGGATTAAATGCCTTTCCCATCTCCAGGAGACGGGACCCGAAGCTGCACATCTTCCCGCCTCCTGGCAAATGGGCACGGAGGCGGGATGGGGGCGGGTTTGCCATCCGCTCCCAATTTCTCCGAGTTTACCAGCTGTCCCGCCTCCATGCCCGCCTCCTCGGGGCTTGGAAAATCGAGCCCTTTGTGTTCTCCTCACAGCTTACTGTCCCACCTAGCTTTGTATCATCATCAAACTTAAATACATTACACTTGGCTAATGCACCACTCACAGGAGCACATAGTCTCTATGAAGTATAGATGGCTATCTATGGAGGATAGATGGCTATGCATGGAGAGTAGATGACAAAGGCTCATAGACCTCCTCTCTAAGAGGATATCAGCGTAGACATGGACCCTCATGGCCCCACTGATGTGCAGCAAGGTGCCCTCCAGCTCCTTGGCAGCAGGGAAGTGAGCAGGCTGCCTCTACCTCTGCTGAAGCCATAGGGCTAGCACCTCATAGAAGCATTTGGAAGAGAAAGGTGACATACAAGTAGATTCACAAGGGTAGCCACTTGGATGTTTTATCCAATACTTATGTAAAGTTTCCATTAATGTGTTTTCAAACATAAAAATCTTTATTTTCAAAACTTTCCGGTCTTGGACAGATTTGTGTGCACCTTTGTAAGTGGCTTAGTGAGTTGCAGTGAATGGTGAAACATAACGGTATCCCCGCAGTGGTGATGAGTGTGAAAGGAATGGTTTGGGCATTGTAGGGATGCTTTATGGTGTTGCTGTGGGGTGGTGCCAACCTGGTGCATCATGTGACAGCCATATGGGTGTAGAGCATCAAGTGAAGTAAATCTGGCCATGATGAGGCAATCCCTGGCCTCCCGATCGGGTCAGGTTGGGTCCGCGCTGACAGATGCACCTGGGGGAAAGGTGTGTGGGAGCGGGATGACAACGGGTTCCCGACCCGCTCCCAAAAATAACAACTTTCCCACCCGACCTGCCTCCGATCGCGCCCGCTACCACCCCAGAAAATTCCAGCCTAAGAGTCAGCAAGTGATCTTTGTATTAGTAACCCAATGTGTTGAGGAGGAAGTGGGTAAGAACGCAGTGTAAGATTTCCTTAGGAATCACGTTTATTAGTACCACACGCTCTTTGCTCTGGGTTTTGGACGCTGAAATGCGCTGAGTGTCAAAGTCCTTGTTGAAGACTCTGGCATATATGGCTGCCATTGTAAATCTCAGGAGACTGCTGCAATGAAATGAGGAAACTCGGAAACAGATTTTCTCTGAGAGACCATTTTGCAAAGGTTTCACAAATCAAGAAAGATGACTGAGGTTTTGTGCTGAATGACCACGGTTTAAAAAAAGACTATTCTCCCTTGCATTTCAGTTCGTTTGATTGAAGTGTGTTAAATTGAAGTTAATAGTGTTTGGAGCTAGTGATAGACCTTTCTAATTCGGCATAGTTGTCAGCATTGCTATTAATTGTTTAAAGCAATTTTTGGAAAACACTTTACCTTCTGTTTGTTGAGTTGGAACTTGACTAAATGGTATTTTCTCTGGTGAATATTAGCCAGAGAAATAAATCATAAAAAAGGCACAAACTATACCTTTGATATAGACTGGCTGGTCATTAGGAGAAAAGAAGACCTGTAGTAGATCAGAGCAGATTGGGACAACGCTAGAAGGCATTTTAACGTTAAGTTGTAATCAGGCTGTTTTTTTATGCCTGGGCATGATCTAATTAATGCACTGGAAATTCTGCCGTAAATTGATCTCAGCAAAATTGGCGTACGAATGGGTGTAAAATCAGGCGTACAGGAAATTCAAGCCACACGCTAGAGACAGCGGAGAAGAAGCAAAAAAACAAAGTTACACTATTTTTGAATAGTTATGGGTCAGTGAAGCTAGACAACAGGATAGATATTTCACATCTTCCCCATGAAAGTGTCCTGGACGCAGTCACAGAAGATACTTTTAAATTTGTTACAAAACAGGTAAGCTACAAATTCCTCATTAAAACTGGATGGAAGGGCTTGTCCTTTTTTTTTAACTCTCAGCCCTATTCTTTAAAATAGTGCATGTAGTTAAGATGCACTATTTTAATGGATGCATTGAAATGAACACGTTAAAACTTTGTTAAAATAGCGAATAGAGGAATTTGGTCTGAGCATGCATTCATGCGCTATTATTGCACATTATAATTTCCAGGCTAATGTATTCCAGCTTTATATTCTGGCCACATAAGCATAATCCCAGGATATTTTTTTTTTTTCCGTTTAGGATTTCAAATCTGATTAGAACAAAGCTATTAAAAGGGATTTCAGATAAACTAACCAATTGCATCGACTGAGTTTTAGGTGTGCAACATACATTGCATACTGAACGTCACTGAGTTTGTTATTTCTTAATTAGTATTATTTTACTGGCAAACAAAACAATTATTAACTGCTATTCAAGTAACTAAGCCAGTCCATTAGCAATCTGACATTTTGTTTGACTTGGAAAAATTTCCGTTCTTTTGTTTTTTGTTTACACTGCAGTAACTATGGGCAACTCAAGAAAATGAAGCTTTTGTATTGCAAATACAAGGGCTTTAGTCATCACAGAGAGGCAGCTTACTGTACATGGCTTGATTTATTCAGGGCCGACAAGGCTCCCAAGTATCAAAAAAATTATTATAGAGTGCTTAAAAGAAACCAGTATACCAAACTTAAACATGTTGCTAAATATGTCCTTATTGCCTGTGACAGAATAGCAATTTTAGAGGAAATTTGCTACGTTCAGATTCTTTGGGCTCAGATGAATTTGTTATGCGAAGCAAAATGCAATTTTATTAGTTTTGTCTCCATGCACTGAAATGGATAAGGATAAAATGGGACTTGTTAAATGGGAATTAAAATAGAACTGCCCTTCGGAAATGGGTCAGAAGCAGCCCCTAAAATAGCTGTGCTGCACTTACTTCGCACTCCATTTGCTCCCGCCGCCATATTTCCCAGCGCCTTCTGCAGGGGCAGTTCAGGTGCTGACTGAATCAGGCAGGAGCCTCATTATTGCATGTGACATACGTAGGACCTTGACGCAATTTTGAGGGACAATTGGGCAGAGCATGCGCCGTACACACTTCGCCCAGTTGTACTGAGCGGTGAAGCAAAAAAAAAGCCCACAAAGTTAAGCTCAGAGTTATGTCTGTCGGGTGTAGAGGAGCAAGAGTGCTCCTCTGATCTACACAGGAATACTGCTGCCCCGGTCCTCCTCCCTGGCGGCGTGGTAATGAGACCTGACATTCACAATGGACTGGGCCTCCTGCCGGCAGGAATGGGCCAGCGTTCTGCCTGCTGCTCGCCTGTTCCATACCCAGGGTTAAAATCGACCCCGTCTTCTGAACTGATTAAAATCTGTTTGAGTTTAGGTAGCAGCGCAAACGGCAATTGCAGGCATTCAGAATGGGAAACTACAGTGTGTGTGTTCACAATGGGTAGCATATTGCCTGGTGAAAAATACTGGCCTGGAGTTGCTGCTTGATTGCGCTGTTTTTTTCGGCGCAATTTTCCCCGATATCAGCATAACTGCGCAAAAGATTGCGGAATTTTAAGCGGAAATTGTGAACAGCGCAACTCAAGTTTCCCTGATCTTTTGTGCTAATTTTAAAAACATCTAGAAGCAGGCCCCACCCACAAAACTGCCCCCCCCCCCCAGGGTGAATTAATCACCATTGTCAGTTTCCGCTAATTGTGCTCATTTGTGGGCCTTCGATGAGGCTCCAAAAATTAAGCTGGATCTTTTGGGCTCAAGGACACTAATAGGCACGTTTTAAAAGCTTTTTTTTAAGAAAAATTACTAAGGAACTGACGAACCCCCATCTAACTAGAAAATCGGGTTACTATGGATTGACAGTGCGATTTAAAATACTTATTTTTTTGTGATAAACCCATTTTTAGCTGTATTAATCAAACTTTACCAAGTTACCACTCTTAATTAGACCAAGGAATATTTTTTGAAGCAAAATATTTTTAAAAATTACATTTAAAACAAAGCTGCTCGATTGCACTGGTTCAGGGCAGATTTTGTTTTCAGTGATATGCAAATGAGTTTCAGCAGAAACTCGGGAGAAGAAAAACACTTTTCAAAATTGGCACAATTCGCGCCGGAATCGCCAATTGCACTCAAAGCGGAAACTCTACCGTACTATGTATAAAACAGAAAATGGTGATGACCATGCACATAGCATATATTTATCTACGGTATAAGGCTGAAATGTTGTGCATCATATTAAGAATGAACAGCTTGAAATAACATTCTACCAATATTAGCCTGTGAACACTTTGGGCTTGATTTTGCCAGGCCCAAGGAGGCGGGATTGAAGGCATGTGAGGTGGTAAAATCGCAAAAAATGGCGGGCGGGCCCGATCCCGCCTCCATCCTGCCTCCGAGCAATTTTCCCAAATGCGAGTTTTCTAACCCCGTTTCCACCCCACCTCCAAGAGGCGGGATAGGCCCTTAAGGCCCTTAACAACCAGTTAGGTGCCTCTATAATCCCATTTTGAGAGGCCTTTCTGATATTACCACTTTTCGCATGTCCTGCACGCCTCCTCTGGAACATGCCAGTGAATCCTGGTGGCCTCACAAGTGGACTGCTTACGAACAGCTGCAGCTCCACCATTAAAACAGAGTTTTCAGCAATCATCATTTGCAGGTGGCAGAACTTTGTTGTCTCAGGTCTGTGGGAACTTTTAGCAGGCATACCCATTGTTGTGGAAGTTTGGAGCCTGACACCCATCTGCAGTGTAACCTCCTGGGAAACCCCTCTCGCCACCTTGTAAGGTTCGAAAATTTCTGCATAACCCCAGAACAGAAGGAAAGGTAATTTTTAAAGTGATTTTGGAACATCACAGAAGAAATCTGTAAAAAGGACAACAGTGTGGTTGGGCCAAACAGAAGGATTTCAAAGAGTTTAATTTAAGGAAGAGATTTTTGGACTGGTTTCAGAGTTATTGGGCAAAAAGGATTTAAATCAAAATCCCAGGAAGATTTGGCTGGTTTAAAAAGACATGTTCAGACTTGTAGAAAAAGGTTGCGACAGGAATGTGGGATTGACCTCTGCAGAGGAACAGTTTGTGTATTCGAAAGTAGCTAGACTGTCTGGGAGAAACAATAATATATTCAGCCCCTATCTGGGAATTTGCATTCAATCAATAAATCAATGAAAACCCCAGCCTCACCTAACACCCAAAGCCCATTTTAACCCATGCATAAAAGAACCTGCACAGAATTTGAAGGCCTTACAGGAAATCTAAGATTAAAAGAGTGTTTGAGACATTCAAAACCACTTCACACCTTCGCCAACTACTCAGGAAGCTAGCCCGAAACCAGTTAACTAAATGGGACCAATCAAGTGGCACTTAACGAGCCAGCCAAAAATCTAACAAGATTAGCAGGTTTTGTTTTAGTATAAACTAAAGACCTGTCTCCACAAGAAGGCAGTTTGTTCGATGGGTTTGATCAGTACAGTTTGGACAGTCACAGAAAAAGGCACAGCTCATTCGAAAGACATCAGCCACGGGACAACAGAAGGAGAACGGAAGGAATCACAGCAACCAAGGGCCCCACGAAACAAACAACCAACAATATTACCAACAACTAGCTAACATTGGGCCACCGCGACCAACAAGAAACCAACCTGGAAGAAACCGAAGATCTGCAAGTTTTTCCCACTCTACAAACTATTCCTGCATTTGGTGAGCATCTCCTGGTCCTCTGGAATTCAACCTAGTTAGTATAGTGGGATTGGGAGGGGTAAGGTATTTTTGTCTATTGTCATTCTCCCTCGCATATTCCGAAGTGTTCCCCTTTTAGAGAGATAAGATTTATTGTGTTGTGTATATTTTCTTGTCTCAAATAAAATCCAAGTTCTTTTCACCAACTCAGTTGTCTGTTGCAATTTCATTACAACCCCCAAATAAGTCCAGGTCTGGAACCTGTGTGGGAGTGATTTGAACCGCTCAGAGGAGTCAGAGGTGAAGCTGACACACACACCACCCACTACAACCTTGACTGAGCGCTTCCTCAACTGAGGCATATACCAGAAGCATGGGAACCATTTATTTCCTTTCCCCCTGGACATCAGATTCAGACGAAGACCAGCCGTGGCAGCAGCAGAACCATGAACAACAGCACCACCAACAGCAGCAGCAACAACAGGAATGCCAAGCTGCTGCTCACCCACCTGAAGCTGCACAGGCCAGAAGGTGCCAGCATGCGACCACATTGCTGCCCGGGATGCAAGGGATGCACTCATCTTGGCCAGATTTGCTTAGCCTGCACAATCAAACACTTTTGCCTCACACCTTCTTATCAGACCATCGACAATGGCCAAGAACCTGCGGATTCCTCTCACTCTGACCACCATACTGACAATTGCAAGTCGCCCTAAGCCCTCAATGCAGAAGTCCCATTAATGAAATGACAGATGCCAACAGTTTGCCCTCAGAATTTTTTATGACAATAAGCAACTGATGGCTTTTCAAAATTAAACACAACATGACACCCAAGTGACTACCCTTGTGACTACTTGTGCATTATCTTCCTCTTATGCATGCTCCTACGTGGTGCTTCCCGTGTGGCTTCAGCAGATGTGGAGGCCCCTTGCTCACTTTCTTGCTGCTCCTGTCTCAACACCTTTGGTGGGCGTCCTCTGGGGTTGCAAACCTGTGAGGGCTCGGCAACAGTCTGGAAGTCCTACTCCAGAGGACTTGCATGAAGGTCTGGTTTGTTTGCTCAATAGCTGACCATCGCTCCTCAAGCGATCCCAGTCTATTCTGAACAATTACCATGTTTTCTATACCCTGGCGACTAAGCTCCTCCATGGACGTAGCCATCCTCTCCTCTACCGTAGCCATGCTCTCCTCTACGGTAGCCAGCCTTACCATGGAGGTAGCCATCCTTTCCAAGGAGGTTGCCATCCTTGCCGTGGTGATGCGTTCATGCGCCAACGCCTCCACAAAGACACTGCTCATGTTCACGATGGACTCCTCCATTCGCTCCACACTCACAGCAACCCTGGAGACAAAACCTGCCAGAGACTCCTGCATCTGTCCCTGGAGTTCCAGCACCGCTCTCCTTCTGGATGGACCTGGAGGCACAGGGTCGACATGCAGCGGAGCCGAGCTGGGAGCATCCTTTCCACTGCGACAAGGACTCTCCACTGCTGTCCCTGTCTCCACCTTCTGCTGATGCTCACTTGTGAGCTGTGATACACCAGGTGACAACTCTACTCTATGTCCCGAAGGTCCCACCGAGGTGTGAGTGTCTGCGCTGGTGCAGGGTGCGCTTAATTCTGCTGATGGAGCGCCCTCAGAGGTTGCAGCTTCCTCTGAGGAGTCTGGAAGCTCAGGCTCTTCCTCCTGGACAGTGGGGACGGGGGCTCTCGATGGTCCTGTGGGGGAGTAAAGGAAAGAGTTAGAGATGTGAGGTAAAGGTTGCATGCACATTGAATTGTGCAGATGATCATAAGTCAATCTGTGAGAGCATCAGAATCATTATCAGTCACTCATGCAATGTCAATGAGAGAGATGCCAAACCATTCTGTCACCAGCTTGCTGTGACGTGCCTGCCTGTCCGTCCCCCACTTGGGAATCCTCCTCGATCCCGGCAATGTCCAGGGCTGCCTCCTCCCAGGGTGTGAGCTGGGCTACTGGTGAGGGTGGCCCTCCTCCTGTCCTCGCTCTTTGCCTCTTATTGTGGGCTCTCTTTTCCTGCAATGAGGGACACAAGTGAAGTTTGAGTGAGAATGAAGGAGTGAGTATAGAGAATCCATAGCATAGATGCTTAGACGGAGACAAAGGGCCCTCCCTGTGTGTTGTAAGATGTTGTCATTGCGTCACAGTGATAGGGAGTATGAGGGCTGTATGGTCGAATAGTTAAGTGAATGTGACCATAGAGAGAGAGGGAATGGGTAAGGGTGCAGGGATGTCAGTGTCAAGTGGGATGTGGAGGAAGTGATTGGCAAAACAGAGTGCCGGTGAGGAGAGGCGATGGGGATGAGATTGAGGGTGATGAGAAAGTCATACTCACTTTTCCTGTGCGGAGAAGGTCATGAAACCACTTCCTGCACTGCAGCCAGGCTCTGCGGCACAAAGAGATGGCATTGACCTCCTGGGCCACTTGCAGCAACACAGCTTTAGTCTGTTGTGGTGGCTTTTTTCTCCCTGAGGAAGGGAAGAGCAGCTCCTTATTAGATCTTGCTCCCTGCACCAGAGCTTGGAGGGAGGGCTCATCAAAGCGAGGTGCAAACTTTGGTTTGCTGGTGGACATGGTCGGTAAATGAAGTCTTTCATACAATGTCCAAAGCATTTCCAGTCTCCAGAAGAAGCAAGGCTGCTTGCAGGCCTTAAATCCAGCAGCACTGATGACGTCATCGGAGGCGACTTTCAGGATGGAAAGACTAATTGCGCCAGAGGTTCCCACACGCTGGAAATCAAGTGCCCAATTAGGGGAAAATCGCACTTTTTTCCCATTTCGCATCGGAGTTGGGGTCCTGACACGAAAACCACCTGACACGCCCCAGCCCGACCCCAATGGCAAAATCGAGCCCTTTGTTTGTCTGCTAATTCACTAGAGGAACAGCCTAATCTTTGCTAAAATTACCACACAAAGCAATTCCATACTAATGTGCTCAGTACTAATATTACACAATGTAATTTCCACCCCACAATGAAGATCATTTTAATGGGTTAGTGTCCGTTTAAATAGTTTTTTTTTATTCATTCATGGGATATGGGCGTTGCTGGCAAGGCCAGCATTTATTGCCCATCCCTAGTTGCCCTTGAGAAGCTGGTGGTAAGCTGCCTTCTTGAACCGCTGCAGTCTGTGTGGTGAAGGTACTCCCACGGTTCTGTTAGGGAGGGAGTTCCAGGATTTTGACCCAGCGACGATGAAGGATCTGTGATATACTTCCAAGACAGGATGGTGTGTGACTTGGAGGGGAACTTGGAGCTGGTGATGTTCCCATGCATCTGCTGCCCTTGTCCTTCTAGGTGGTAGAGGTCGCGGGTTTGGGAGGTGCTGCTGAAGAAGCCTTGGCGAGTTGCTGCAGTGCATCTTGTAGATGGTACACACTGCAGCCACAGTGCGCCGGTGGTGGAAGGAGTGAATATTTAAGGTGGTGGATGGGGTGCCAATCAAGCGGGCTGCTTTGTCCTGGATATTGTCGAGCTTCTTGAGTGTTGTTGGAGCAGCACTAATCCAGGCAAGTGGAGAATATTCCGTCACACTCCATACTTGTGCCTTGTAGATGGTGGAAAGGCTTTGGAGAGTCAGGAGGTGAGACACTCGCCACAGAATACCTAGCCTCTGACCTGCTCTTGTTGCCACAGTATTTATGTGGCTGGTCCAGTTAAGTTTCTGGTCAATGGTGACCCCCAGGATGTTGATGGTGGAGGATTCAGTGATGGTAATGCCATTGAATGTCACAGGGCTGTGATTAGACTCTTGCTTGTTGGAGTTTGTCATTACCTGGCACTGGTGTGGTGCGAATGTTACCTGCCACTTATCAGCCCAAGTCTGAATGTCATCCAGCTCTTGTTTAAATAGTGACTAAAGGTTTTCCATATGAACATGGTAAGTATTCACATGCTAGTATTCACAGAGCATAATTGAGAGGCCACTAATTATTTTTTACATGCTAAAAGTAACCTTCTGGTTCATTGTAAGGCCTCTTCAGCATTTTTTCGCTCAGCATTGCAATTGGGAAAAGCTACATACCTGCCCCCTTAAAAAGTATGCAGAACACACTTGAACTTTCTTGCAGTATTGAAAGTTATTTCTTACTGTGTTGTATCTATTTACCCTTCTCAGTACCACAACTGTTAAATACAGTTTATTTTCACTAGACATCACGGCAAGTCTTCTGTCATTCTGTTACTGTTCATGCCGAGAAGAGCTCAATATTAAGCCACTTTTGTTATCCTTGTGTGTATTTTTGGGAATTCAGCCCAAAATTCCAAGTCGAGGGTAGATGAATCACCCTGCTCCGCCCCCAGCAAGACTCCCTAGTGCCACAATAGCATTTCAACAAACCAAAGCACGCTGTGATGTGCATTAAAGCTAGTTTGATATTTCCTGGCATGAGTCAGACCCCTTTTGGACTGGTTGGCCTTGATTTTCATTGGGCCGTGAGGCGGGTGGGGGGTTAAAATCGCAAAACATGGCGGGCGCCGGGACCCCCCCCCCCGCCTGGTTCCCAACTCCGAGCAATTTTAACTCAGGCGTGTCTGATGGCCCCGACTCCGTTCCGCATCCAACAGGTGGGACTGGTCTTTAAGCCCCTTAATTACCACTAAATGGCCTCTATAACCTATTTTAACAGGCCCTTGCAACTTTAACCCTTTTCCCACGTAAAACACGTCTGGTGGGGATCATGAATATGAAACCTGGCGGGAGCACTATTGGATTGCTGACTATCAACTGCAGGTAAACCATTAAAGAGGAGATTTGAACAGCCATGATTTGCAGGTGGCAGGACTTAGTGGTCTCAGGTCTGGGGCAACTTTTAGAAGGCTTAACCACATCTGTGGAAGGTTGGAGCCTCACAACCATCTCCAGTGTGACCTCCTGGGAAACCCCTCTCACCACCTTCACTCAGCGCTTCCTCAACGGAGGCATATAGCAGAAGCATGGGAACCATTTATTTCCTTCCTTTCTGGGCATTAGATGAGCTCAAACACCAGCCACAGCACCAGCAGAACCAGGAACAACAGCAGCAGCAACAGGAGCGCCAGGCTGCTGCTCACCCACCTGAAGCTGTACAGGCCAGAAGGGGCCAGCGCTTGGAAGTGGCTGGAGAGCACCTTGCTGCACATCAGGGGGCCATGGGGACCCGTTTCTGCACTGGCAGTCCTACTCAGAAGGACTTCCATGAAGGTCTGGTTTCTCTGTTCAATAGATGACCATCGCTCCTCCAGAGATGTCATTCTATTATGAACACTTACCATGTTTTCTGCACTCTGGCGAGTTATCTCCTCCATGGAGGTTGCCATCCTTTCCATGGTGATGCGTTGATGCGCCAATGACTCCACAAAGGCTCTGCTCATGTTCGCTATGGACTCCTCCATTCGCTCCACACTCACATCGACCCTGGAGACAAAACCTGCCAGAGACTCCTGCATCTGTTCCTGGAGTTCCAGCACCGCTGATCTTATGGATGGACCCAGAGGCAGAGGGTCGACATGCAGCTGAGCCAAGCTGGCAGAGTCCTGCGCCCTCCGACGAGCATTCTCCACTGCTGTCCCTGTCTCCACAATCTGCTGATGCTCACTTGTGAGTTGTGATACACCAGGTGACAACACTACTCTATGTCCCAAAGGTCCCACCGAGGTGTGAGTGTCTGCGCTGGTGCTGGGTGTGCTGCATTCTGCTGATGCTGCGCCCTCAGAGGTTGCAGCTTCCTCTGAGGAGTCTGGATGCTCAGGCTGTTCCTCCTGGATAGTGGGGATGGGTGCTTGCGATGGTCCTCTGGGGGAGTAAAGGAAAGAGTCAGAGACGTGAGGCCAAGGTTACATGCACATTGCATATTGCAGATGCTCATAAGTCCATCTGTTAGAACTTCAGAATCATTATCAGCGACTAATGCAATGTCAATGAGAGAGATGGAAAACTATTCTGTCACCAGCTTGCTACGATGCACCCGTCTGTCCGTCCCCCACTTGCGCATTTTCCTCCACTCCTACGATCTCCAGGACCGCCTCCTCCCAGGGGCTGAGGGGGGCTAATGAGGCTGTCCCTCCTCCTGTCCTCGCTCGCTCTCTTTTATTGTGAGCTCTCTTTTCCTGCAATGAGGGAGACAAGTGGAGGTTGAGTGAGAATGAAGGAGTGAGTGTAGAGATTCCATAGCATATATACTTAGAAGGAGACAAAGATGGAGTGAGATGGCAAGACCAAGGGTCCTCCCTGTGTGTTGTCAATTGTGTTCAAAGCATCAGAGTGATAGGGAGTGTGAGGGCTGCATAGCCGAATAGTGATGTGAATGTGACCATAGAGAGAAAGGGAATGGATAAGGGTGCATGGATGTCAGTGTCAAGTGGGATGTGGAGGAAGAGATTGCTAAAGCTGAATGCTGGTGAGGAAAGGCAATGGGGTTCAGATTGAGGGTGATGGGAAATCCATACTCACTTTTCCAGTTCGCAGAAGGTCATGAAATCTCTTCCTGCATTGAACCCAGGTTCTGCAGGGTACTGATAATGAGTTGACCTCCTCTGCCACCTGGATCCACACAGCCTTGGTCTGCTGGGGAAGCTTCTTCCTCCCTGAAGAAGGGAAGAGCACCTCTTTATGAGCTCTTGCTCCCTCAACTAAAGCCTGCAGGGCAACGTCATCAAACCTGGGAGTAGACCTAGGTCTCTCGATGGTCATTCTGCCTCCAGGTCCCTTTAGCATGAAAGGCCAAAAGGTTGGCAGTTTGCAGAAGAAGCAAGGCTTGTTGCAGACCTTAAATGCAGCAGTGTGGAGGAGACCACATAGGGACAATAACACAATATATAGCCAATGCTGTTGTATGTACCTAAACACAATTCACTATGTATAGCAATGTTGTGATATGTACATGCTGGGTTGGGTTATCGGTGCAGGGTCCCTTTAAGAGCATCGGTAGCATGATGACATCATGACGTCAGTTGCGTGATGACGTCATAGCCCCTGCACGGGGCTGAGCCTTAAAACCTCATGGAGAGTGATTAAAGAAAGACACGTTTTGCCTTTGTTTAAACAAAAGCCTCTGCCTGTTGTTTTCTATCGATCCCAACATTGGTGACCCCGCTGCTCTTTTGGACGATTCCAAAGACCTCACCTGTAATGGCGACGAACGCCGTTTCCATCAAATTACCCGAGTTTTGGGAACAACAGGCTTCCGCTTGGTTCGCCCAGGCCGAGGCTCAATTTGCACTCCGGGACATCACCGCGGACGACACGAGGTACTACTACGTCGTCTCTGCTCTTGGCAGCTCCACCACGGCCAGAGTCGTGAACCTGCTCGAAAACCCCCCGGAGCTCAACAAATACGGTACGCTGAAAGCGCATCTCTTACAAACTTTCGGACTCACCAAAGCCAAACGCGCACGCCGGCTTCTCTCTCTACCCGGGCTTGGCGACTCCAAGCCCTCGGAGCTCATGGACCACATGCTGGCCCTCCTGGGCACACACACGCCATGCTTCCTCTTCAAGGAACTGTTCCTTCAACAGCTACCAGGTCAGGTACGGTCGGCTTTAGCCAACTCTTCCACTACCGATTTCCGCGACCTGGCCAAGGAGGCTGACAAATTTTTCTCCGCCGGGCAACAGTACTGCGCGGCCACGCGGAGCCCTGCGGAGCCCTGCCCCCACTGATACAGCCCAACGGCGGCAACCCTCAAGCCTCTGCTTCTACCAAGCGCAGTTCGGCCCCAAAGCCAGGAAGTGCCGGCCCCCGTGCAGTTTTCCCGCATCGAAACAAACTAAAGACCACTCGTCGGCGGCTATGGCTGTCAGCCATTCAGGCAGTTTGTTGTTTATTACAGACACCGACTCCGGATGTCGTTTCCTTTGCGACACGGGCGCCCAGGTGAGCGTCCTGCCCGCGTCAACCATAGACATTCAAGGGGGGATCCACAGCCCCGTCCTCGAAGCCGCCAACAGCAGTTCCATCCGCACCTTCGGGAAACGGAACGTGGCGCTTTGTTTTGGCGGGCAGCGGTTCACCTGGGACTTTGTCACAGCAAAAGTGTCCACCCCACTTCTCGGCACTGACTTCCTCTGCGCCAATGGCCTTTTGTGGACGTCAAGAATCGACATCTCATCAACGCGGAAACATTCAGCTCGCTCCCATGTTCCCTCAGCAAGTCCAGCATGAAGCAGTTGTCCAGCGCACTCTCGGCCTCCGACATGTTTTCCCGCCTCCTCGCCCAGTTCCTGGACCTCACGAAGCCCACGTTCTCGTCCGCCGCCACTAAACACGGGGTAGAACACCACATCTTGACCACCGGTCCGCCCGTCTATGCCCGCGCTCAGCGCCTCGACTCGGGCAAGCTCGCCATTGCCAAAGCCGAGTTCGACACCGTGGAGCGCCTTGGCATCATCCACCGGTCGAACAGTCCATGGGCTTTGCCCCTACACATCGCCCCGAAACCAGGCGATGGGTGGCGCCCGTGCGGAGATGACCGGTGCCTCAACGCTGCGATGACCCCCGACCGCTATCCGATTCCACACATCCAGGACTTTTCCGCCCGCCTGGCCGGGAAAGTGGTATTCTCGAAAGTGGACCTCGTCCGGGGTTACCACCAGGTCCCTGTCCGGCCGCAGGACGTCCCGAAAACCGCCGTGATCACCCCGTTCGGGCTATTCGAATTTCTCCGCATGCCATTCGGCCTCAAAAACGCCACACAGGCTTTTCAACGCCTAATGGACACCGTGTTATGGGACCTGACATTCCTGTTCGTATACCTGGACGACATCCTCATCGCCAGCGCCTCCAGGACGGAGCATGTGTCCCACCTCCGGACTCTCTTCAAATGACTCAGCCAACACGGCCTAATCATCAACCCGGCCAAGCGCCAGTTCGGGCTGTCCTCAATCGACTTTCTCGGGCACCGCATCACGAAGGACGGGGCGGTGCCACTCCCATCGAAAGTGGAGGCCGTGATGGACTTCCCGCGACCCCTCACCGTGAAGGCCCTGCAGGAGTTTTTGGGCATGGTGAACTTCGACCATCGTTTCATCCCCCAAGCAGCCCAGCTTATGCGGCCCCTTTACGAGGCCCTCAAAGGCAAGCCCGACAAACTCGCCATCGACTGGTTCGATGAGATGGCCAGTTCTTTCACGGACACGAAACGGGCCCTGGCTAACGCGACCATGCTGGCGCATCCGTTACCTGATGCGCCGATCGCTCTCATCACCGACGCCTCGGACTATGCGGTCGGCGCCGTCCACGAACAGTGGGTCAACGGCGCCTGGCAGCCGCTCGCCTTCTTCAGCCGGCAGCTCCGCCCCAACGAGCGGAAGTACAGCACCTTTGATCACGAGCTTCTCGGCCTCTACCTTGCCGTCCAACACTTCCGTTTCCTGCTGGAGACCCGCCCGTTCACGGCATTCGTGGACCACAAGCCGTTGACCTTCGCCATGGCCAAAGCCTCCAAGCCGTGGTCGGCCCATCAGCAATGCCAGTTGGCCTTCATCTCGGAGTTTACAACGGACATCCAGCATGTGGCTGGGAAAGACAACCCCGTCGTCGACTGTCTCTCCCGAGCCGTCGCCAGCGCCGTACACCTCGGCATCAACTACACCCGCATGGCAGCCGATCAGGCCTCCGACCCGGACGTCCAGGCCTACAGGACAGCGGTCACAGGCCTTCAACTAGCGGACGTTGCGTTCGACGCTGCCGGCACCACACTCCTGTGCGATGTCTCCGTTGGGCAGCCACGTCCCGTTGTGCCCAAAGGGTGGAGACGGCAAGTTTTCGACGCCGTCCATAATCTTTCCCACCCGGGCAGGAAGCCTTCACAGAAGCTGGTGGCGGCTAAGTTCGTCTCGCACGGGCTCAGGAAAGACGTTCGCGACTGGGCCAGCACCTGCGTGGTATGCCAACGCTCAAAAGTACATCGCCATACTAAGGCCCCGTTGGTGCCTTTCGCGGTGCCGAGAGGCGGTTCGACCACGTTAACGTGGACCTGGTGGGGCCCCTCTCGCGTGTTCACCCACCTCCTCACAATGGCCGACAGAACCACCCGATGGCCGGAAGCCGTCTCACTGTCTTCAACGACGGCCGCCGATGTGGCTCGGGTGTTCATCAGCACTTGGGTCGCCCGGTTCGGCGCCCCATCTGACATTTCCTCCGACCGGGGGCCCCAGTTCTCGTCAGAGCTCTGGAACGCTGTCACCTGAGGCCTCGGGTTGAGACTGCACTGCACCACAGCATACCACCCTCAGGCTAACGGGCTGTGCGAATGGTTTCATCGCTCCATGAAGGCCGCGCTCCGGGCCAGCCTCCGGGACGACAGCTGGATCGACAGACTCCCATGGGTCATGCTGGGACTCAGGACCGCTCCCAAGGAAGACCTCCAGTCCTCGTCCGCCGAGCTCGTCTACGGACAGCCGCTACGGGTTCCCGAGGATTTCGTCCCCAACGCAACGGAACCTTGGTCCGCAGCCCATCAGCGGTCCGACCTTCTGGACAACGGCAAGGTTTTCGGCCAGTGCCCACGTCGCAGCACGTCCTCCCGCAGTCCCACATTCCGCTCGACCTTCGTGAGGCGGAGTCCGTTTTCGTCCACCACGACGCCCACCGGGGAGCCTCTTCAGCCACCCTACGAGGGACCATTCCGCGTCCTGGACAAGACCTTCGTAGTGGATGTCGGCGATAAGCCGGACTGCATTTCTGTGGACCGTCTTAATCCGGCCCACCTGGATCTGGACCGACCCGTTGAGTTGGCACAGCCCCCGAGGCGGGGCCGACCTCCGGTTTCCGCACCCTCAGTCCACCACCGAGCGCCCGAGGTCCCTCCGATGAACCCCCCGGTACCCGCCTCGGAACTGAGGAGCCATTCCGGCCGTGTGATCCAGCCCCCCCAACGACTGACATTGCCAGTGCTAGTGAATTCTGGGGGGATGTATGTGGCGGAGACCACATAGGGACAATAACACAATGTATAGCCAATGCAGTTATATGTACCTAAACACAATTCACTATGTATAGCAATGTTGTGATATGTACATGCTGGGTTGGGTTATCGGTGCAGGGTCCCTTTAAGAGCATCGGTAGCGTGATGACATCATGACGTCGGTTGCATGATGATGTCATAGCCCCTGCACGGGGCTGAGCCTTAAGACCTCGTGGAGAGTGATTAAAGAAAGACACGTTTTGCCTTTGCTTAAACAAAAGCCTCTGCCTGTTGTTTTCTATCGATCCCAACAGCAGCAATAATGACGTCATTGGAGGGAACTTTCAGTCATGAAAAATCCCGCTGCAAAGGCTTCGCACACATTGGAAATCATTTAGCCAATTGAGTTAAAATTGCATCAATCTCCCACATCCATTTAGATTCGTGTGGGAAACACGAAATTCGGATAACACAATACCATCCCGCACCTGAGCTAAAATCACCCCCGTGGTCTCTCACTGGAATCGCTTCACCAGGATACACTTGTGCTGGGCATTCACCTTTCCACCAAAACTCAAACCGCCACTGAAAGGTTTGCAGCAGGTATGTGCCCGAATGCACACAATGGGCTGAATTTTGCTGGCACTCAGAGTGCGGGTTTGGAGGCCGGTCCACTGTCAAAATCACAAAGATTGACAGCGAGTCGGTAACCTGCTGTAAACCCGCCTCCGTGTCAGTTTCCTAAGTGTCGTGTCTGTCATCCCTGAACGAACCCGACACGAAGCGGCAGGTCAGCCAATTTAGATAGTTTAAAGCTTATTAAAAGGTAGTTAAGAACCATTTTCCCATGTACTTACCATTTTACCAGGTTTTCAACGAGGTTCCCGGAGAGTGGCTATCATGTCAGGTAAGTATGTCGGGTTCTCAATGACTGTGGATTGCTGTGAATAGGTGAAAGCTGCAAAAGTGGTCTAACACTTACCATTTCACAGCTGTTCAATCTTAGAAGCTGGAGCATTAATGATTTGGAACCCACTTTTGAGCTTTATGCACTTTTGAAGTGTTTGAAATAATCTCTCTATCCAGTGTCACCTCCTTGGAACAACCTATTTCAACATTGACAGATTACTTCTGTCATCTCAACCTCACCTGCCATCTATTCCATCAGCATCGGTGCCCTTGAAAAAATCTCACCTTGGTTCTCAGAATCCCAACACGATCAGCCCCAGCACCAGCATCACCGGGCACACCAGAAGCACCAACATCCACACCAGCCTTCACTGCAATCAACTGATGCTGCACCGGACACAGGGCATCATTACCCGTGCACATTGCTGCTCAGGACACCAGTGATGGCCTCACCATGTCCAGATTTGCTTCACTTAACACTGTACACCCTGGCTGCCACATGATGCACCAGGTTGGCACCACCCCACACCAGCACCATAAAGCATCCCTACAATGTCCAAGCTATTCCTTTTACACTCATCACCATGGGGGTGGGGGGGGGAACGTTATGTCTCACCATTCACTGGAACTTATTAACACACTTTTAAAGGTGCACACAAATCTGTCCAAGAAGGCAAAGTGGTGACAATGAGGATTTCAATGTTTGACAACACATTAACAGAAAGTTTACACGACCATTGGCTAAAACACCCAAGTGCCTACTTTGTGTGTTGTCAGTTGGTATGATTGGACTAGGATGAGGGTGAGTGTGAGGGGTGGCTACTGAGATGGGGAAGTGATAATATAGATAGAGAGGAATGGGTGGAGGTGCAAGGTATGTTGGTGTGAGTAAGGATGTGCAGGGGTAGGGTAGGGAAGGCAAAGTGATGGGGATGTGATGAGTGACACAGCAGGATAAGGTTGAGTGTGGCTTTGCAGTAACATTACGTGTTCTATTGAGATCATTGAAAGGTTCGTGCCACTGCAGCCTGGTCCTCCTGACCACATCCCTGCTTGTGCCCTCCTGTGCAATGTGCAACCAGGCTGCGTTAGTCTCCTGGGGATGTCTCTTCCGCCCATTGGGAGGGAAGAGGACCTCCTTGTGTGCTGTGACTCCCTCCATAAGCATATGGAGGGAGTCATGGGAGATCCTGGGTGCAGCCCTGCACCTCTGTGCAGTGCTTGTCAGTGTTTGCAGCACCTTAATGCTGTAGAACACTGACAGCACAAATGTCAAAATCAATGTGGACATGGCCCCTTTAAGGAAACCAGCTGATGACGCATCATCAGATGATGTCATCAGACCCGCTTCCTTTTAATTGGCCGGGAACCTCGCATGGCAGGCTTAACAAGCCCAATCAGAGGAAAATCACTTGGAGGAGGCAGGATGAAGACGGGTGCAGAGTTTGCGGCCGCTGTCTGTTCCGGCTGCACCGGACTGGCCACAGCTGGCGAAATCGTGGCCAATAGGGTTTGTACGTTTTGGATGAGACTGGGGCACACTCAGCGCAGGCAATATAATCTGCTCAGTGCAAGTATGGCAGTTTGTTCAATGCACCCAATTTAGCTCTATAGTGTAAGAAGAGCAGGAAAGAAAAGATAACAGGGTAGAGTTTCTGCTTTGGGCACAATTGGTGATCCGGGTGCAAAGTACGTCCAAAATTGCACCCATTTTGAGAAGTGTTTTTTTCTCTCTCGAGTTTCCGCTCAAACTCATTTGCATATCACCAAACGCAAAATCTGCCATGAACCAGCACAAGCGGGCAAATGTTTTAAAACATAATTTCTAAAAAATCGTTTGCTTTAAAAAAAATATTCCTTGATATATTTAAGTCTTAACTTGGTGCAGTTTGATTAATACAGCTGAAAATAGGTTTATCACAAAAAATAAACATTTTTAATCAGAGTGTCAATCCACCACCTGTGAGTAACCTGATTTCAAATCTCTGAAAATGACTTCTAAAAAATATACAGAACTATTTGCTGGTTATATTGGGGTACAGTAGTCAGTTGCTTAGCAAATTAAAAACAAATGACATTCAAAACCTTTAAAATGTGCCTATTAGTGTCCTTGCACCCAAAAGAATCAGCTTAACGTTTGGAGCCTCCATGAAGGTCTGCAAACGAGCGCAATTAGCGAAAACTGCCGATGTTGATTAATTCAATTGGCCAGTTTTGTGGGTGGGGCCAGCTTTTGCGCAAAGCTTTTGAAACTAGCACAAAAATTGCAGATTTACGCTGAACGTAATTTGCACTTAAAATTCTGCAATCTTTTACACGGGTTACACCAATTTCAGCTGAATTGCGCCAAAAAAAAGCAACGCAACTGAGCGGAAACTCCAGGCCAATATTTTAATAATGTGCAGAACAGTAGCAGGGTGGAGGTAGGAGTGCCAACAAGTGTGAATTTGCATCAAAATAGTGACACTGATTGAGTTGATAATCTATATCTGAGATAGACTTTAATTATGCTGAAGGGATAATTACTAGTCCTAGCCCTTTTCGGGCTACCCCAGATCAGGCGTATTCCCCAGATGTTCACCTTCAACTAAAGTTAGAGATAGCCGAATTCTATAAGATGTTTAAATGGGTCTAAATGTTCAGGCTATCTCTCCCTAAAGGAAAGGAATGACTGAAGATGTTACCGTCCTCTGGATAGCACTTTTAATATGTTTAACTAGACTGTAACCTTCCGGATATTATGAGGGTCCGGAATACCCCCCAAAATTCTGCAACTCCTTACAAAAGAGTGTACAGAAATTGGGTTCGCGAGTTTATACAGAAATACTCTGTGAGACAATTCTAAAAATATATAGTTTTATTTAAGAGCCGACATTCAGTTAACAGTTGTTGAGTCAGTCGCAACATTAACAATTCAAAATACAAATAGTTTACATTTCTTATTTCTCAGAGATCCTTATTTTCAAATCTTTACTTCGTTACATTTCTACATTTCTTACTTATTTCTAAATCCAGAACATCCACCAAAATCAAATACTTTGATTACCCGAGACTCATAGTTCTAAAATTACAGAGCGTGCCTGTGAAGTTGCGAAACGCTTGCCCGTTCAGGGACTTTTGACTTTTCAAATGAAAAACTCTATCTTTTATACTCTTTTTTTAGTGCTTTATTCTTTGAAGTTTCCTGCTGATGTAAGCTAATTGTCTTATTCATTCTCTCTGTTGAATGCTTTCTATTCTTACTGTCATTTCAGTTGCCCACTCTCAGACTTCTGTCTCTGCCTTTAGGTGTTCAGTAGTTATCATAAAAACAATATGACGGCAGTCTTTATTTGATGTCATTCTTATCGAAGATTCTCCATTCAATTCTTAATATTGGCTTAACTGGTTTTAGCAGACGTTGTGACTCCGTGGTGTTCCAAGTTCAATACATACACAATGTAATTGCTTGGTGCATCTATTGAAGTCAGATCTTCAAAGTGTTCTACAGGTATCATATTTAATACATGTAAATCAAAACCACTTTAACCAGAGTGTTTGCTTGTTTTCTAGCTATCTTAGTTGGTTGCATATTTAATCGTGTTTCCTGTCTTATTTGATGTTACTTTTACAAAGGCACATGGTTTTTTAATATTCTGTTTCTGTTTCACGTGTTAGTTCTTAGCACTTTACTTGGGTCATTCACTGTGTTGGTTCCAAACCGCAGACCTTTCAGAAGCACCAAACTGCTATTTCAATAGGGCCTTTGTATTAGCGTTAACAATCAATTCCCATTTCAAAACTTGTTGTGTTTACAACTTTGTTAACAACTGATCTTTATCTCAGAAGCCTGTTTTCTGTTTGCAGCCTGTGTCTCCGAGGCTTTAGATTTTTAAACCCAGTATATCATGTATTAATAAATATCAGAATTCTGTTCATATTATGGTGTATCTCTTGAAATATGGCTTATTCCGTCACAGTGCCACAGTATGATGCCAAGGCCCTAAGCTCTGGAATTCTCTGCCTAAACCTCTCCGTCTCTCTACCTCTTTTTCCTCCTTTAAGATGCTCCTTAGAACCAACTTCTTTGACCAAGTCCTTGGTCAGCTGTCCTAATATGTCTTTATGTGGCTCGGTGTCAAATTTTATCTGATAACACTCCTGTGAAGCGCATTGGGGTGTTTTTACTACATACAAGCGCACTATAAATGCAACTTGTTGTTAAATGGGGTGAAGCTGAGGGTTCATGAACAAGGGGGTGAGTGCAGATCTACAGTTCTATGGAATTACACAGAGAAAGGGGCACACAGAGATTAGGAGGGATTGTGCATCAGGACTTGAGAAAATTCGCCTCACTACAGACCAGCTAGTAATTAATTACTTTACAGTTTCATGTTTAAATTTTCTGGACACAGTACATGCAGCACAGTAAGCAAAATTTCTGGCGTTTTTTTGCAGCTTTCGGTCCCAGGAAGGGACTGTGTGTCTGTGAATGCTGAATAGCAGCTTTAAGGTTTGCGTTGGCTGCTTGCACTAAAACCTTTCTCCAAGTCATTGAGACAAAATTGATTTGTTCCATGCCTAAATCTGAACATGTAACGGAACATTCCTGTCACAGCAGAAAATACTGGAAACACACAGCAGGTCAGTCAGTATCTTTAAAAATAAAAAAGACAGGCTGTGATGTTTCAGGTGTTCTGGTTGGGAGAAGAATGGAATGATTGATGAATAAGGATGGAAGCCTAAAATACTACACAGGATTTGAAGTGCCTCCTACAAGTGCCACAAAACTTTAGCATCAAACATGACATGTCCCATAAGAGTTTGATCACTCACATAGGAGACACCCTAGTAAGCCCAAACCTTCTTTGCGGTAAATGATGGACACCTCTTTGTTCCATCTGGTGCAGGACACCACTGTTTTATCATTTTTTTTTGCCTCTCATAAGATGGAAGCGGAAGTTTCTATTATGTTGATGTGTATCTGTGTGTCAGAGAACAAATTACACCGTAGAATGCCAAACAGCTTTGGATGTCTCCTTTCCAAATGACGATTTGCTAGGGATCTGGTTGAATGTATTCTTCATTGCTATCAGTTAACAAGTGGTCTGTAGTGAGAGCTCCACCAGGTCTGTGACCATTTGATGAGTTTCAAAGCAGTCCATCCTGGACACATATGCAGAACTACCTGCTGGAGCTATGTCAGTAGTACCACTGCCTTTATCTATCCCTAGGGATTTGGAATGTGATAGAACTGTTTTGTCTTCCATGGCCCTCCAGGCCAAGCACTTTAAAACAGATAAATGTGCCCTGTTTTATTATAGGTAACCCTCGGTATGTGGAGGAGACCAGACAATGAAGTAGAAAGATAGATTACTTATCTTGCAGAGATTAATCCTCATTTTCTGTGTGTAGATCTCCTACACATACCTACATCTTACTCTCCTCTCCTTCAAAGCTGCTGGACAGTTAAGACTAGGGAGTGGCGTAACTGGTAACAGATGTTATGCAGAATTTCTAGTTAGTAAAGCAACCAATGCTCCAGATAGGGCATGCATTCTTCATTGTGTTTTTTTTGCTACTTACATTACACAAAGTTTAAATATATAGATCTATAATATATTAAACACAGGCTTTCCGGTTCATATTAAGAGAGGTGGCTGTTTGGCTATTGTTGCAAATCATTTTGTTTCCTTGCTAGTTATTTGAGAGTACTTGTTCTATCACAGTTTAAGTGTTTTATTGATTCTGATTAATTGACATTCAGAATTAGCACAGTACTGTATTGAATTAGAATGGCACAGAACACTAATCAAATACAAAATGGGAAGCAGATACGAAATATTGTAAGGACGATTTGGAGGGTAACATCTGAAGGGCTAGGTGCACAGCTTGTATTTTTTGGATGCTTGCGCATCTCTAACCAATGGTGTGAAGAGACCATGAGGGAAAAATTCGGTTGGTTTGCGCCTCCCGTTAGCGCTTTAAGAGGGCGCTAATGTGGCGCAAAGCAACTAGCGCCCGTGTGCGGCAATGTTTGCGCCGCTCATGAAATTGACCAGACATTTTGCGGCGGCGCTAAACACTACCGCCACAATCTCCTGCGCCCACAGATTGTGACATCAGTCGAGCGTGCAACAGCCCGGTAGCGCCCCGGACTGGATATTGAGTGGCGCCCCTTGTTTTACTGCCTGCTGCTAGCAACGACAGGTTGAGGGGAGCATTTTGCAGTCGGGAAGGGACTGGGGAGCGTTATTTAAAGGCGACCACGTCCTGCCTTTTTTTGTCGGCGAAATTTTTTCACCAAGCATTCTGAGTGAGAGAAAGAGACTGCAGGAGATATTTAAAGCTGTGTTGAGGAGTTTTGGGTACCGAGCAGCACTTTGCAGGTTCTTTTTTATTTGATCTTCCTTGCATTGATTTTGAAGAGACTATGGGGGCTGCGCTCTGAGCTCTTTCCTGGGCCTCCCCATTGTTCTTTCCAACAGATTTGATGTACAAGTCTCTCCAGGCCCAGATTCAAGGCTGCCGTGAGCAGGGTGTGGATGGAGAGCAAGATCGACCCAATCCCCTTTAAGAAGTGGCCGGCGCCAGTGTGTCTGTGTTCCATTGCTGACTGACATCACATGAGCTTCGCCAGTGCTCTGAGTTAGTGCCTCGTTCCTCGGCCTTTGCGCCTTAAGGCAGGTGTGCAGCACCTGATTTAGTGTTCCAATAACCTCTGGGGCGATAAAAGCCAAGTTTGCAGTCAGAGGCGATAATTAGCGGCAGGCGCTACACTTTGTTCCCGGCCGATAATCGCGCCCCAAACGGGGCGATACCGAATTTCTCCCCCCATCATTCTTACAATTAAAGCTGAGCAATTTGGATTTTTTTTTAAAGGAAAAAAAACTTGATCTCAGTTGTAACTCTTGAGGACTTAGTGGAGAAGCCTGGTATAGAGTTAACGAATCCACTACAACTTTGGAAAATAATTTTGTGTGCGTGTCTGTCTGAATTTCTCCACTCTGAGCCCAAAGTAAGAAAGGAACATCCACATAAACAGTACTGCCTTCAGGAAGAGAAGCCTTTTCTGCAAATTCTGTGGCTGCAATTGGTTAGGTAAGTGTAGAACCAAGCGAGGGCAGTTCCACTCAGCTGAACAATGGAGGAGACGTGTTGGAGGAGGTTGGTGTAATCGACCGAGCCAAAGCCTGCAAAGAGAAAGGAGGAGGAGGGATAATGCACAATGGTCACATTCACAGAGGAGGCCATTTGTGACACTGATTCAGGCCGTTTCGGTGCTGAGGCAGGGGCAGGAACCTGCTTGGAGAGATTCAAACATGGAGATGTAGGAAAGGTGGGGACGGATTTGGGCGATGACAACATAGTCCAGGATGAGTAGCAGTGGAATAACAACAGAAAATACTGGAAAAACTCAGCAGGCCAGGCAACATCCGTGGAGAGAGAAATTGAGTCAACGTTTCAGGTCGAAACCCTTCGTCAGGACTGAAAAAACACAGGAAATGAAACAGATTAAAAGGCCAGTTTGGGGGCTGGGAAATGGTGATGAAAGAATAAAAGAGAAGTGAAGAGACATTAAGAGGTATTCAAAATGAGACGAGATGGTGATAGGACTAGTAAAGAGACAAAAGACGGCTCTAGATTAGGTGTGAAAGGCGCTGGCAGAATGAGAGACAGCTGCCATGTGGGAGAGGAAAAAAAGGGGGAAGGACACAAAACAAAGGTGTGGATAAAAAATATATAAAAATGTAATAGAGGCCGAGGTTATGATCTGAAATTGTTGAACTCGATATTGAGTCCGGAAGGCTGTAAAGTGCCTAATCGGAAGATGAGGTGCTGTTCCTCGAGCTTACGCTGGGTTTCCATGGAACAGTGCAAGAGCCCGAGTACGGTGAGGTCTGAGTGGGAATGGGGTGATGAATTAAAATGACAGGTGACCAGAAGCTCGGGGTCACCCTTACGGACTGAACGGAGGTGTTCCACAAAGCGGTAACCCAATCTGCGTTTGGTCTCCCCAATGTCATGAGTAGCGGTGGGTTGGGATAGCAATTAAGATGCAAAGTTCTCAAGAGGAGCGAAATTAAAGGAGGACTAACAGGGTGACAGGAGGAGACGGGAGAGGAGAGCCCAAGCGGGGCCAAGAGAAGAAGGAATCGGATATCGAAGTAATAGGTTACATAGGCATGGCAGAGATTAGAAGAGACGTGAAATAAAAACAGAAAATGCTGGAAATACGCAGCAGGTCAGGCAGCATCTGTGGAGAGAGAAACAGAGTTAACTGATGTTCTGTTGAAAGGTCATTGACCTGAAACGTTATCTCTGTTTCTCTCTCCACAGATGCTGCCTGACCTGCTGAGTATTTCCAGCATTTTCTGTTTTTATTTCAGGTTTACAGCATCCGCAGCATTTTGCTTTTGTATTAGAAGAGACATATCCTGGTTGCAAGCATAGAACCTTTCCCCTTGCTTCAGGTACTTTGTATCAGGTGGATCAAACATTGGCCCGGAATTTGTAATCCTGATAATGACGAACTGGCAGCATTCGCCGTCATTTCGCCTTTGAAACTGACCACAACTTTCGGATTGCATGCGCAGCCTAATGCGGAAATCCTGAAGTTGCGGTCTGTCATTCACTGCTCCTCCACAGGCTGCGCTGTGCCTCCCCCCACCCCCACCCTAACCCCCCCCCCCCCCAACCACAGAAATCAGTGAAATCTCTCAAATCATGGAAAGTGACAAAATCTTTGGCTCTTCCGCGGTAATACCACTGTTAAATACCCCATTAAAAGTTAGACCCTTTTGGATTAGGTGTAACTGGGGTTTTAACAACGTAATGCCTGCTAAACAAAGGTTATGGCTCTGAAAAACTCATTTTAATTTTTGTGGAGTGTCAAATTTATCAATTTTGATCAAAATTAAAATTTTTAAGAAATTTAGTTTCTTCATCTTTATTTCACGTTTGCCTGTTTCCCATGTGAAAGCCCCAATCTCTGTTTTGCTCTAACATTTTTAAAAAGTTCGAATCAAAGGAGCTTACCCACTCCCTGGTTTGCTGGCTGTGAGAATTCTGCATTTTAAGAACATAAGAACATAAGAAGTAGGAGCAGGAGTAGGCCATACGGCCCCTCGGGCCTGCTCCGCCATTCAATAGGATCATGGCTGATCCGAATCTAGACTCACGTCCACTTCCCTGCCCTCTCCCCGTAACCCCTAATTCCCTTATCTGCTAGGACAATGTCTATCTCCATTTTAAATTTATTTAACGTTGCAGCTTCCGCAGCCCTCTGGGGTAGCAAATTCCATAGAATTACTACCCTCTGAGTGAAGAAGTTTCTCCTCATCTCAGTTTTGAAAGGGCAGCCCCTTATTCTTAGATTATGCCCCCTAGTTCTAGTCTCACCCATCAGTGGAAACATCCTCACCGCATCCACCCGATCAAGCCCCCTCACAATCTTATATGTTTCGATAAGATCGCCTCTCATTCTTCTTAACTCCAATGAGTAGAGTCCCAACCTACTCAACCTTTCCTCATACGTCAACCCCCACATCTCCGGAATCAACCGAGTGAACCTTCTCTGAACTGCCTCGAGAGCAAGTATATCTTTTCTTAAATATAGAAACCAAAACTGCACGCAGTATTCCAGGTGTGGCCTCACCAATACCCTGTATAACTGCAGCAAGACTTCCCTGTTTTTATACTCCATCCCCCTCGCAATAAAAGCCAAGATTCCATTGGCCTTCCTGATCACCTGCTGCACCTGCATACTAACTTTTTGTGTTTCATGCACCAGGACCCCCAGATCCCTTTGTACTGTAGCACTTTGCAGTTTCTCTCCATTTAGATAATAACTTGCTCTTTGATTTTTTCTGCCAAAGTGCATAACCTCACACTTTCCAACATTATATTGCATCTGCCAAATCTCTGCCCACTCACTTAGCCTGTCTATGTCCACAGCAGCTCTTCGCTGGGAATCCCCATTAACTTGCGTTGATTTCAATTACGCATCAGAAAACCCGAACTTCTCGCCACAGAGATGGCGAGATCTTTGTGTGAAGATTACTTCGGGGCCAGCGGTAAACGCCTTTGCTCCACCGCTGACTGCAAATTATGGGCCTTTGTTACACTAAGAACCTTCGGTACTTTAATGTTATAATAAAATATTACAATATCTAATTAATCAACCGTCGGCCCACAACACTTCACTGTGTCAATAACCTCACCAAACACAAAATCAATCTGTAAAGCAAGGCTCACAAATCCAACAGAAGTTGTCCTTTTTCTTAGTGTGTTTCATGGTCAATGGCACCAATCTCTAGTCTGTCCTGATTTCCAACTAATTTACTGGGTAAAGCCATCAATAGGCAAAGTATACTAACAAAATTGAATACAAAAAAGGGTTAAAACTGACAACACTGAGGTGAATACTTCTTTATTAGGTGATAAAAATCAAGTGTCAGTCCAGGGAGCATTTTCAAAGATATTGGGGAGATAGTGGCTCCACATGAAGTGAGTTGGGACACCACATTTTCCATTTCTTCACTACTTATTTTCTGCTGGGCACAGAAGTAAAGTGGCTGTAGTTTGGCACTAAATCCCAGTCTTGCTCAAAGACTATAAGCATGGCTAGCTTGGAAAATGAAAATGTTACTCAGGGGAGGGTTACGGTTGAGGCACATTTCTGTGGCAGCAAAGAAAACCTCAGCCTGCATCTGACTTCTGACCTGACCTGGGAGTGCTTTATATGGACACTGGGTGCTAAAACTGGAAAAGTTTCCACTCCCAGCACCAATATCTCTCATGTCGAGCACACAAATTCATCAAAAAAGAAGAAAGAGAAAGCTTTGTTTTTGATACTCAGGCTCCAAAAGCACATCTTTAACTACCTTCCACCCAAATAGGCAATAAATTCCCAAATTGGCATGCTTCATTAATTTAAAAAGCCTAGTCACCTGCTTACCTATCTAGCTGACTATTTTGGGTGTTATTTTCTGCTGACTGGATATTGTAATTAAAAATAGCCTGTTATTACTTTTGCTGTAAAGTGCAATTAAGGTAGTGTTTTAATAATGTGATGTTTGTTAGAATTACTTAAAGTAAAAGAATATACGTTGCTGCTTTCAGTCCTGAGTTCCTCAATGTAATACACTTGAGTAGAACAAATGAAGGACAGAGACACGATGAGTTGCTAGTCCATGTGCTTGTTTTATTAGGCCAGAGCGAACTGAGCATGCTCATACTGAACCATGTGATAATACATTAAACTGCTTTCCCCCTTAAAAAAATGTATGTACTCCCCTCTCAAATATAACAAAACTATGGTCCCACCTTTCCCAGCATTACATGTACCACATAACAAAAACTCCTGACTTTTTTTCTTTTAAATGAACAAGAAATCCAGTTTAATAACAGGTTTGCTGAGCCTTCCTGATCTCCTTACAGAAGGTTTTGGTGTCGAACCAATTTTCGGGCTGTTTTATTTTGGTTCTGAACTCAAAGATGATCCTGTTTCTATCTCAGATTTGTTTGAACCTGGTACTTCAGTTACTAAAGTCTGAACTGAGTCAAACTCATGTATGTGTTCATGATCAAGTGGTTCACGATCATGCCTTGGTTCATCTCTAGCAGAGATCATTTGATCTACATGAACACTTCAGATTTTGTCACCAATTTCAACCAAATATCTCTTGGTTCCACCAACCTCTACTATGGTTTCTACATCCCACTTGTGAAAACTCGACTTTCCAGGGGGACTGAGAACACAAACACACTCGTTTTGTTTGAAACTGCGTTCTTTCTGATTGGTGTCATAATAATGTTTCTGACTTAACTGTTTCTGTTCAGCTCTTGAGGCCAAATTCGGTTGAACAAGATTCAATCGTGTTCTCAATCTCCTCTTCATCAAGAGTTCTGCTGGGGTATGTCCAGTTGTAGTGTGTGGAGTAGTTCTGTACTTCAGCAAGAAATTTGCCAAACGTTGCTTCATGCTGAGTTCCAAACAACCCTGCAACACTTGCTTTTTGAGAGCTTCTTTCACTATCCTGACTGACCTTTCGGCTGTTTCGTTTGAAGCTGGATGATATGGTGGAATGAGTTTGTGTTTCATACCGTTCCATTCCATGAATTCTTGGAATAGAGCAGAACAGAACTGAGGGCCATTGTCAGAAACAAACTCTTCAGGTAAGCCATGACATGCAAAGATAGACCTCAACTCATCTATGGTACGTTCAGTTATAGTATTTGAACCCTTGGGGGCGATTTTTCCACTGGATGGAAGCAGGTTTCCGTTTGGGTGGGTTTGAAACCCGCCTCCGCTGATAGTTTTCAAAAAATTGAGATTTTCCCCGATTGGCCACTTGATTTCAGAGGTGTGGGATGCCCTTGGTTAATTAATGTTTTGGGACTGAAACTCGCCTCTGTTGACAGCATTTTCCAGCCTGATTTTATGGGTTCTTGCTCCCTTGGCTCATTCCACAGGATTTCTACCTATGCTGTACCACCTGCAGCATATTTTGAGAAACCACTATGTCCAATTCCAAAGCAAGGGCCTCCCCGAGGCTTTCGGATGAGTCACTGCAAATGTTGTTGAAGGGGGTGACAGCTAGCATGGAGGTGCTCTTCCACTCATCTGGGAAGAAGAGGCCTGCTAAACCTGTGTGGGTACAGCTGGCAAGGGATATAACCTCCAGATCTGTGTGCAGATTGGGAGAATGTTTATGTGTATTGATGAAGTGCCATTCCTGTTGGAAAGCATTAAAATGATTTGAAGCCAAAATGTTGGCGTTATGGCATCTGTTCTTTCGCCTTAGGCAGCTCCACATTGCGGGCTCTGCCACACTTGCATTGTCAGGTTGGTGGCCTGAGTGAAAGGAGGCCAGAGAGTCATGTCCATTGTCAATGATGTACTAGGATGGAGCCAAGGACATGTGCCAACTTGGGCAACCTATGCAAATCTGGCCAGGATAAGTTCATCCCTTGCATTCTGGGCAGCCATGTGCTCACGTGCTGCCGCTGGTCGATACACCGGTGCTCTAACCTCCTCCTGCTCCTCCTCCTCCTCCTCCAGATCTTCATCCTCCTCCTCCTCCTCCTGCTCCTCCTCCTCCTCATCCTCATCTGAGGAGGGCTGGAACTGAGCCGCTTGCTCATCAGGAAGCTGCAAGCCACAACGATGTGCGGTGTTGTGCAGTGTACAGCAGACCACGACCATTCTGGAGACCCTGTATGGTGTATACTGCAGGGCTCCACCTGATCGGTCAAGGCAATCTTCAACAACCCAACGGTTTGCTCTATGATGGACCTGGTCGAATTGTGGCTGGCATTGTAGCGCTCTTCAGCCTCGTTAGCTGGCCTCCTGATCAATGTCATTAGCCACTTCTTCATGGGGTAGCCTTTGTCACCAAGGAGCCATTCGTTAAGTTGGTTTGGTGGATTGAAAAGCGGAGGAACACTAGAGTTCCGTAGGATGAAAGAGTCATGGCAACTACCACAGAACTTGACGCAAACATGCAAGAACTCCTTCTTGTGGTTACACACCAGCTGAACGTTGAGGGAGTGGAAGCCCTTTTGGTTGACAAAGATAGCTGGGTTGTGACGGGGTACCCTAAGGGCCACATGTGAGCAGTCTATGATGCCCTGCACCATTGGCATGCCTGCCATATTTGCAAAGCCTACCAAATGGGCAGTTATACTTGCTTGATCCCTTGTGAACTGGATGTAATTGTGGGCCTTAGCAAAAAGGGCATCGGTAACCTGCGTGATGCAACTGTGGGCGACCGACTGGGAGATGCCGCTGATGTCTGCTGATGATCCTTGGAAGGAGCCTGAGGCAAAGACGTTGAGTGCAGTGGTGACTTTGACAGCCACTGGTAAAGGGTGTCCACCCATTCCTCTGGGCACCAGGTCTTGCTGCAGCAGGCCGCAGATCTCTCGGACAATCTCTCGTGAAAGTCTCAGCTTCCTTTGGCACTGCTGCTCACTCATGTTGAGATAGCTCATCCTTTGTCTGTAAACCCTCTGTCGGGGGTATCTCCTGCAGCGAGGTGCCTTGATGCACTGGTGCCTTCTGCCTTGTGCAGCATCAGGTGGCTAAGCAGGAGGTTGGGGCTCCTGCTAATGTTGCTGCTGAGCTACCTGGTTCTACTGCTGCCATGGATGCTCCTCATCCTCATCTGAGGTCCATGCAGAAAGAAAATGAATGGTTCCCATGTCGCTTGCAGATGTCTCCTTTGGGGAAGCGCTCATTGCAAGCGGGGAGAAGGTCTTCCAAGGAGGTCCCACAGTTGATCGATTCAAGCTGCAGCACCTCCGACTTTGAAAGACCTTCTAAAAGTGCTCAGAGACCTTTTAAAGCCAAGGTCTGGCACCTGCAAGTAATCGTTGCTGCAATAAACGATGTTTTGTAGACCTGCAGCAGTGAGGAGGCCACCCACGAGTCAACCCACCAGGTTTACCTGGCGTGGTTTAGGAGGTGTGTGGAGCGCGCCGAAATCCTCGAAAAATCACGAGGGCCTCTCAAAATAGGCTTTGAGAGGCTCTTAACGAGCATTTAATGATCACAAGTATCACTACGGCTAGCTGGAGGTGGGACCGTTTCCCGACCTCCAAAACCGGCACCGGCAAAATCCCGCGGAGGTTGGTTCGAGGCGGGTTCCAAACCCGTCCTCATTGAATCTGATTTTCCCGCCTTTCCCGCCTCCAAACCCACCTCCGACAGCAGAAAATCGCCCCCCATGTGTTTCACTTCAATCCACTTTAAGTGACTACCTACAAATACCAGAAAATAATCATGTGCTTTCTCACAGAAGTCTACATGTGCTCTCTGAAAAGGTCGACTTGGTCATGACCAAGGTTGTAGTGGAGTTTTGGGTGGTTTGTTTCTGCAATTTTGGCAAACACTGCATTTGCTGACAAGTGATTCAAGATCACTGTCCAAACCAGGCCAGTAAACAAAGCTTCTTGTAATTGATTTCATACGGACAATCCCTGGATGTTCAGTGAAGTTCGGCTAAAATTCTATCTCTCAAAGAAGTAGGTACCACCACTCTGTTTCCCCACTTGATACCACCTTGCTTACAAGACAATTCAGTACAACGGTTATGGAATGGTTTCAATTCTGTGTCCACACACTGATCAATCCATCCATTCAAGGTGTTTTCATACACTCGTTTCAGTACTGAGTCCTTTTGAGTCTTATCTGCAATCTCAGTTGCATTCACTTGAAAGTCTTTGTCAGCTGCACCTAGCGTGAAAATTGCACCTTCACTCCCAACACGAGTCCTCACTGGGCAACCTGGACAAGGCATCTGCGATTGTGTTTTGCTTTGAAGTGTGATATTCAATAGTGTAGTCATATTGTGACAACACTGCCCAATGTTGCATTCTTGATGCGGCCATTGCAGGGATGGCAGATTTGGACCCCAGTATTGCTAGGAGTGGTTTGTGATCGGTTATCAGGGTAAACTTTCTGTCGATCAGGAACTGTTTTTGATTCAAAACACTATGGCGAGTGCTTCCTTTTCAATTTGCGCTTAGTTTCTTTCGCTCTTTGTGAGGGTTCGCGATATGTATGCGATTGGTTTCTCTTGGCCGTCATCCATTACGTGGATTATGACAGCTCCCACACTGTAACTGGAAACATCACATGCTAACTTAAGCTCACATCTGTGTCGCGGTGCACAAGTAGAGCATTGCTAGAGAGACTTCTCTTACAAGCATCGTAAGCTTCCTGTTGTGCTTTTGTCCACTTCCACTGGACATCCTTCTTGAGGAGTTTGCGCAATGGAGCTAACATGGTCACTAACTCGGGTAAGAAACGTGCATAGCACTGGACCATTCCAAGGAAAGATCTTAACTCAGACACGTTCTGTGGCTTTGGAGCATTGATGACATCATCAACCTTTTCCTTCACTGGTTGCAAGCTATTTGCATCAACTTTCAGACCAAGGTACACAACCTTAGGCTGCACAAGAGCACATTTGCTCCTTTTCAATTTGACATTGTGGGCATTCAACCTTTGAAGCACTAAATCTAACACTGCTAGATTTTCTTCCTCGCTGTTTGTCGCGATCAGCACATCATCTTGATTGCATAAGCAATTTGGAATTAACATAGAAACATAGAAGATAGGAGCAGGAGTAGGCCATTTGGCCCCTCGAGCCTGCTCCGCCATTCAATGCGATCATGGCTGATCATCCAAATTCAGTACCCGGTCCCTGCTTTCTCCCTATATCCCTTGATCCCTTTAGCCTTAAGAAATATATCCAACTCCTTCTTGAATATATTTAATGTATTGGCTTCTACTGCCTTCTGTGGTAGAGAATTCCACAGGTTCACCACTCTCTGGGTGAAGAAATTCCTCCTCATCTCAGTCCTAAATGGCCTACCCCTTATCCTTAGACAGTGACCCCTGGTTCTGGACGCCCCGAGCATCGGGAATATCCTTCCTGCATCTAGTCTGTCCAGTCCTGTCAGAATTTTATAAGTTTCAATGAGATCCCCTCTCATTCTTCTAAACTCCAGCGAGTACAAGCCCAATCGACCCAATCTCTCCTCATACGTCATTCCTGCCATCCCAGGTATCAGCCTGGTGAATCTTCGCTGAACTCCTTCCATGGCAAGAACATCCTTCCTCAGATAAGGCGACCAAAACTGCACACAATACTCAAGATGTGGTCTCACCAAGGCCCTGTATAACTGCAGCAAGACATCCTTGTTCCTGTACTCAAACCCTCTCGCTACGAAGGCCAACATTCCATTTGCCTTCTTAACTGCCTGCTGCACCTGCATGCTTATCTTCAGCGACTGGTGGACAAGGACACCCAGGTCTCGTTGCACTTCTCCTCTCCCAATCTATTGCCATTCAGATAATAATCTGCCTTCCTGTTTTTGCCACCAAAGTGGATAACCTCACATTTATCCACGTTATATTGCATCTGCCATGCTTCTGCCCAATCACCCAACCTGTCCAAATCATCCTGGAGTTTCTCGGCATCCTCCTCACAGCACACACGCCCACCCAGCTTTGTGTTGTCTGCAAATTTGGAGATATTACATCTAGTTCCCTTGTCTAGATCATTAATATATATTGTGAATAGCTGGGGTCCAAGGACCGATCCCTGCGGCACCCCACTAGTCACTGCCTGCCACTCGGAAAAAGACCTGTTTATTCCAACTCTTTGCTTTCTGTCTGCCAACCAGTTCTCTATCCAAGTCAATACCTTGCCCCCAATCCCATGTGCTTTAACTTTACACGCTAATCTCTTATGCGGGACCTTATCAAAAGCCTTCTGAAAGTCCAAATACACCACATCCACTGGTTCTCCCTTATCTATTTTACCAGTTACATCCTCAAAAAATTCCAGTAGATTAGTCAAGCACGATTTACCTTTTGTAAATCCATGTTGACTTTGTCCGATCCTGTCACTGTTTTCCAAGTGCTCTGCTATTACATCTTTTATAATGGACTCTAGCATTTTCCCCACTATCGATGTCAGGCTTACCGGTCTGTAATTCCCCGTTTTCTCTCTACCACCTTTTTTGAATGGTGGGGTAACATTAGCTACCCTCCAATCCATGGGTACTGTTCCAGATTCCATCAAATGTTGGAAGCTGATCAGCAATGCATCTACTATTTCTAGGGCCACTTCCTTAAGTACCCTAGGATGTAGATTATCAGGCCCTGGGGATTTATCAGCCTTCAATCCCATCAATTTCCCTAACACCATTTCCCTACAAATACTGATTTCTTTCAGTTCCTCCCTTTCATCAGACCCTATGTTCCCCGACATCTCTGGGAGGTTATTTGTGTCCTCCTTTGTGAAGACAGAACCAAAATATGTATTTAATTGGTCTGCCATTTCTTTGTTCCCCATTATAAATTCCCCTGATTCTGACTGCAAGGGACCTATGCTTGACTTCACCAATCTTTTTCTCTTCACATATCTATAAAAGCTTTTACAGTCAGTTTTTATGTTCCCTGATAGCTTACTCTCATATTCTATTTTCCCTTTCTTAATGAATCCCTTTGTCCTTCTTTGTTGAATCCTAAACTGCTCCCAATCCTCAGGTTTACTGCTTTTTCTGGCCAATTTATATGTCCTCTCCTTGGATCTTATGCTATCCCTAATTTCCCTTGTTAGCCACGGTTGAGTCACCTTTTTTGTTTTATTTTTATGCCAAACTGGGATGAACAAATTCTATAGTTCATCCATGCGGTCTTTGAATGTTTGCCATTGCCTATCCACTGTCAACCGTTTGAGTGACATTCCCCAATCAATCCTACCCAACTCGCACCTCAGACCTTCGTAGTTTCCTTTATTTAAATTTAGGACCCTAGTCTCTGAGTCGACTACTTCATTCTCCATCTTAATGAAGAATTCGAACATATTATGATCGCTCCGACCCAAGGGGCCTCGTACAACAAGATTGCTAATTAATCCTTTCTCGTTACATAATACCCAGTCTAAGATGGCCTGATCTCTGGTTGGTTGCTCAACCTATTGGTACAGGAAACCATCCCGTAAATACTCCAGTAATTCCTCCTCCACAGTATTGTTACTAATTTGGTTAGCCCAGTCTATATGTAGATTAAAGTCACCCATGATGACTGCTGTGCCCTTATTGCACGCTTCTCTAATTTCGCTTTTAATGCCATCCCCAACCTCTGCATTACTGTTTGGAGGTCTATATACCACTCGCACTAACGTTTTCTGCCCCTTGGTATTTCTCAGTTCTACCCATACAGATTCCACATCATCAGAGCTAATATCCTTCCTTACAATTGTGTTAATCCCTTCTTTAACCAGCAATGCTACCCCACCTCCCTTTCCTTTTTGCCGATCTTTCCTGAATATTGAATACCCCTGGATGTTGAGTTCCCAGCCTTGGCCACCCTGGAGCCATGTTTCCGTAATCCCAATCAAATCATATTCATTTACCTCTATTTGCACAGTTAATTTATCTACCTTATTACGAATGCTCCTCGCATTAAGACACAAAGCCTTCAGGCTTGTTTTTTTAACGCTGTTAGACCTATTAGAATTATTATTTACTGTGGCCATGTTTGATTTAAACCATTGATTTCTCTGACTGCCACTTTTGTTTTTCTCCTTCCTATCTTTTGCTTTTATCCTTGTTTCCCTTTCCTCTGTCCCCCTGCTCAGGTTCCCAACCCCCTGCCATTTTAATTTAAACCCTCCCCCAGAGCACTAGCAAACACTCCCCCTAGGACATTGGTCCCGGCCCTGCCCAGGTGCAAACCGTCCGGTTTGAACTGGCCCCACCTCCCCCAGAACCGGTTCCAATGTCCCAGGAATTTGAATCCCTCCCCCTTGCACCATTCCTCTAGCCACGTATTCATCTGAAATATCCTTCTATTTCTACTCTGTCTAGCACGTGGCACTGGTAACAATCCTGAGATTACTACCTTTGAGGTCCTATTTTTTAATTTACCTCCTAACTCCCTATATTCAGCTTTTAGGACCTCATCCCACTTTTTACCTATATCGTTGGTACCTATATGCACCACGACAACTGGCTGTTCACCCTCCCCTTCCAAGATTTTCTGCAGCCGCTCTGAGACATCCTTGACCCTTGCACCAGGGAGGCAACACACCATCCTGGAGTCTCATTTGCGGCCGCAGAAATGCCTATCTATTCCCCTTACAATAGAATCCCCTATTACTATAGCTCTACCCTTCTTTTTCCTCCCGTCCTGTGCAGCAGAGCCACCCCTGGTGCCAGGAAGTTGGCTGCTGCTGCCTTCCTCTGATAAGCCATCCCCCTCAACAGTACTCAATGTGCTGTATCTGTTTGAGAGGGGGATGTCCACAGTGGACCCCTGCACTATCTGCCTGTGCCTAGTACTCTGTCTGTTGATCACCCATTCCCTTTCTGCCTGTCCAACCTTTGCCTGCGGTGTGACCAACTGATCAAACGTGATATCCACGATGTCATCAGCCTTGCGAATGGTCCAGTATGTATCCAATCGCAGCTCCAGCACCGCAATGCGGTCTGCCAGTAGCTGCAGCTGGATACATTTCCTGCACACATAGTTTTCAGGGACACAGGAAGTGTCCCTGAGTTCCCACATAGCGCAGGAGGAGCATACCATGGCACCGGGCTGTCCTGCCATGACTTACCCTTTAATTAATTGCAATTAAATTAAATCAAATCAATCCCACCAATTACACTACCGTTAAATGGTATATTTAAGGGCCCTGGTTTATAAACAGTCCCCGCTACACCACAGAGACTTTGGAAACTATAAACCACAGAGTTAAAGTTTATAAAGAGAGAAATACTCACCATCCAATCACTTACCTGCTTTCTGGTGACGTCACACTTCGATTACTTTTTACTTCTCTCCCTCTCTGAGATTGGAGATTGGTACGCTATGAGGCCTACCTGGTCTCTGGCGCCTTTTTATATCACCGCCGCTGCCGAGATTTCTCCCGCTGCCACCCTGAGGCCTACCTGAGCCTCTGGGGCCTTTTTAGATCATCGCCGCCGCCGAGATTTCTCCTGCCGCCGCCTTGCAAAATCTTATCCATCATAGCCTGGAAGATTTTGGGGGAGGACTTTACACCATACGGCAGCTTGCTGTATGAGTACAGTCCCTTGTGTGTGTTGATGGTGAGATACTGCTGACTCTCTTTGTCAACATTCAGCTGAGCGTAAGCGTGCGACAGGTCAAGCTTGGAGAAAACCTTTGACTCAGAGAGTGCTGCATACAAATCTTGCGATGTAGGTAACGGGTACTGCTCATCATCAACTGCTTGGTTGATAGTAATTTTGTGGTCACCACACAAGTGTACAGTTTTGTCTGCTTTGGGCACTACCACAATCGAGTTAGCCCATTCACTTTTGTCAGTTTTTACCAGCACTCCATTCTCTCTCAGCTTCACTAGTTCTTCCTCCACCTGACTTTTCAATGCATAGGGGACCGGCCTTGCCTTACAATAGACAGGCTTCGCATTGGACTTGATGTGGATATGTACATCATACCCAGTGATGCCCTCATAACGGTCTGTGAACATGCTTTTGTACTTGTTCAGCATTGTGTCGAGTCGCTTCTTTGAAGCATCTACACCGAAGCCGTTTTTCCAGTCTAGCTTTAACTTTCTCAACCAGTCTTTGCCCATGAGAGTTGGCCTGTTGTTGTAGCTCACTTCAATAATAGGCAGCTTTACTGACTGGCCAGTGTGTTGAACTGTACATTCCATTTGTCCACATGTCTTTAGGATTTCTCCAGAGTAGGTACTCTTTGTAAATCATACTTGATTAAACTTACTCTCATATGTGTCCTTACTGATGATAGAGCAGTCCGCTGCCGTGTCGATACACATATCAATATATTGCTCATTGATCAAAAGTTTTGTAGGAAGTCTTTCTCACAACTGCCGCTAATGGCATAGATACTGTAGATGCCTAGTTCTTCAACATCAGGTGTGTTCATTTCCAATATTGTAAACTCCTCCCTTTTGTTGTCGTTGCTTTGCATTGGCCCTAGAATGGTTCTTACTTCCTGCTTTAGATCTAGCTCTGCAAGCTGTTGAAATATGGCCTTGCTTCTGGCAATGAAAACACTTCACATTTCTGTATTCGCAGGACTGTTGTGACTGATTTCCATTACAGCGATAACAATTCACTGAACTGCTCTCACCGACATGCTTTTGACTCGGTCTCACAGCTTTAGGTTTCGTGGTGGCTTTGTGACTGTAGGCATCAGCTGCACTAGTCACTTGAGTTAGACGGAACTTCCTAGCATTCTTAGATGCCATCTCCATAGATAGGACAATTTTGTCAAACATTAGGTTCGGCGTGTTCAGCAACATTGACTGTGTGCGCTCATCCACCAGCCCACACACAAACTTATCTCACAACACACGATCCAACAATGTGCTGAAGTTACAATGTAAAGACAGGTTCTTAAGGGCTACAATGTCCTCACTGATGGTTTCACTTTGTTTTTGGTTTCTGGTACCAAACTTATAGCTCTTTGGTATTCCTAACGGTTTTGAGTCAAAATGGTCCTCGAGTTTCTCGACAATGTCTTCAAACGACGTCTCCTTTACTTTCCCTGGCGCGAGTAGGTTTGTCAAAGTTCCATAGACATCTGGCCTGATCGCCTTTAGAAAATTGCTTTCTTCCACTCACGAATTACTTTATTTTGAGCTTGAACATTCTCATCTGCACCTTCGGTCTCAATAATGTTATTGGCCCTAAAAAACACCTCCATCCACTCAATGTAAGAACTGAATGGTTCACGAGCTTGGTCATACATGCCGAGCCTTCCGGTGAATCCCGTAGGCGTGGCCATGATTGCCCCGATCCCATCGAACAGTGACTCAGCACACTACCTGTGTATCTGTGAGAATTACCGCCGCTGTTGCTGTGTATACATACACGCGAAGCTGAAGCACAGATGATTCTGCATGAGCGTTACTGGTATGCATCGCAAAAATGCAGTTTAGGTGTCACAAATTCGCCTTCAACTTGTCCACTCAAAGGTTGAACACTGTGTCCTTTCATGATCCATAAAAATGGCTTTGGGATCCCTCATTGCCAAAATGTAATATACTTGGGTAGAACAAAGGAAGGACAGAGACACGATGCGTTGCGAGTCCATGTGCTTGCTTTATTAGACCAGAGCGAACTGAGCATGCTCATGCCAAACCATGTGATAATACATTACACTCAAAGGAAAACCAGGCCTGTGCTGCAGAAAGTTTTAAGATGAATATTGGGCCTGAATTTGCTGAAAACTTGCACACGGCAACGTCATTAATGGCCCAGATATTCCGATCGCAGGCCTCCCACGGGCAGGGGACTGCGATCTGAAAAAATCTGCGCCCTTACCTGAGGGCTCCCGAGAGGTGCACAGTTCCGGTGCTGGGCCTCTCCAAACTGCCGGTGCGCAGGGCCCACGTATCCCAGAGGCATAGGTAGTTTGCAGCGTCCCTGGGATCATGTAGGCCATGGGGAGCCAATCACAGAAGGGAATCTCCCTTCATACATTTGACAGGAAGACCTGTCAAATATATGAATGGAGATCACCCCCAAAACATAGTAAAACTTTAAATATATATTTTTTTAAATCACATTTTTAAAATGACTTGAAAGTACAATAAATTAACTATTTTAAGCAAAGCTTTAAATTTTTCAAAAAAATAATTAAAGTTTTTTACGGGGTTAAAAATAAACTTATCTTTTACAGGGATCAAGGGATATGGGGAGAAGGCAGGGACAGGGTACTGAATTTGGATGATCAGCCATGATCTCATTGAATGGCGGAGCAGGCTCGAGGGGCCGAATGGCCTACTCCTGCTCCTATCTTCTATGTTTCTATGTTTTAAAGTATTTTTAAATGATAAATCAGTGGAAATTTAAAAAAAACTTTTTTTAACTCTTATCCTGGTAAAAGCAGACCTTACACCTGCTTTTACCAGGCGCAAGAATTGTAAGTGTTTTCTGCGGGCGGAGGGTCTCCAAAAAGCGGAACTATCCGCCCTCAGAGGCCCTTCTCCCGGGCAGCCGAAGGATCTGTCAAGAGCATTCTTGACAGATCGGAAATGCCGGTTTCCAGCGCAGGCGCTGTGCATAGCTGAAACCAGCATTTCCGATGTCCCTACGGGTGAGTACACAGCCCGTACCCACCCGTAGGGATTGGAATATCCAGCCCATTATATAGTGCAGAAATTCCAGGAAGTTTTGACGTGAGTGACTTATGCCGTTGCTTACGCCACGCCATAATTTGCTGGGACTTTTGCACTGCTCCACGGCGCCCCTCTTCGAAAAGGTTAAACAGTTAATTATCATAGCTCCTCCCCTGCATCAATGACGAGATCGAGTTTGCTGAATTAACGTCACTGCGATCGCCACAGCCACTTTGACCATTACAGAACGATGCAGGAGGACTCAGAATCAGTACATTATTCAATCACTCAGCAGCTTGCCCGAGGGTAATATTTTTACTGACTTGTTCTAAAAACTTCATTGAAATATTAAAACTTCAATTAAGTAATACAATAAGCGTTTTGGCAGCAAGGTATGTTCTCATTTTCCCCTGACCGATATTTTTATATTAATATTTATTGAGCTTGTGCGCTAAGCATGGATCCAACCAGTAATGAAATATGACTAGGGATCGCACACAGTTCGGGAGACAAGCATATACTCACGGGTTTCTTCTTCACTCTGATTTACATATTTATACAGTTTCAGTACAAAGTTGTTAATCAAATTGAAGCTGCCATGGACATTCTGGCTGAAATTTTATGACGTCAATGCAGGCAGGAATAGAGGTGAAATTTGAAATCATTTGCAGCGGATCAGGAACCTGCCATCACCCCGCCCCCACGTGTCTTTGCCTCGGGCTCGTTTGCTAGCACAGCAGCGATCCAAATGGCAGAGACGGCCAAAGTAATTGAGATCATTATGAGATACTTGTCAGACCCTAAAGCATCTTTTTAACCCTACCTTTCAAATTTCCCTGGATGAGCACGGGAATCACGCAGCTCGGGAACCACGTCTGTGAACCTGAGGTGGAAGTTGAGTGGCTGTTGATCCAGCTCATTAGTGCACAGCATGGAAAGTACAATAAAACTCCCACCTGACAACTGGTCACTTTCCTAAAGCAGTGCTGTTGCTGAGTGCATTGTCAGCATAGATTGAGCTTTCTAGAGGTTGCAAGTCTTTTCAGCAAAGTCGGGATCCACTGTCACCTCGTTGGTAGAAACTATCACACCATTTTTAGATTGCTTCTGCCATATCTACTTGACCTGCCATCTATTATATCAGCATGGGTGCCGTTTATACGGTCTCACCTTGGTCCTCGGAATCGGACGATGGTGAGCCCCAATATCAGCAGCACCAGGCACACCATCAGCACCAACAACAACACCGCCAACCTTCTCCTCAACCACCTGATGCTGCACAGGGCAGAGGGCATCAGTGCAGGGCTGCACCGTGCCAGAGGCAGTACCCCCAACGCAGGGTATACAGGCAGAGGATGAGCGTCCTCAACATTACTGAGCAGCAGTGCCAAAGGAGGCTCAGGCTATCGTGCCAGGTCATCGCAGACATTTGCAGCTTGCTGGAGCAAGAGCTGCAGCCCAGAGGATCGGGTGGACACGCCTTACCAGTGGCTGTCAAAGTCAGCACCTCAGGCTGCTTCCAGGGATCTGCAGCAAACATTTGTGACATCTCGCAGACTGCCACCTACAGATGCATCACACAGGTCACCGATGCCCTCTTCGAAAAGTCAGCCAATTATATCAACTTTGCCACTGATGAAGCCAGTGTTGCTGAGCGACCGATGGCCTTTGCCACTCTGGCTGGCTTCCCACGGGTGCAGGACATCATCGACTGCGCACATGTGGCCATCAGGGCACCTTATCATCACCCAGGAGTGTTTGTCAACTGCAAGGACTTCCATTCCCTCAATGTGCAGTTCATCTGCAACCATAGCAAGGTCATCATGCATGTGTGCGCTAAATTCCCTGGCAGCTGCCATGACTCTTTCATCTTGTGCCAGTCCACCCTCCCTCAGCTCTTTGCTCCTCCAAACAGACTTTCCGGCTGGCTGCTTGGAGACATGGTTCATGACACGCTTGAGGAGGCCAAGTACTGAGGCCCAGGAGAGATATAATGAAAGCCACATTTCCACCAGATGTGTCATAGAGCAGACAATAGGCATGCTGAAAATGAGCTTCAGATACCTTGACAGATCTGGAGGAGCCCTTCAGTACGCACCAGCCAGGGTCTCCAGAATCATTGTGGTCTGCTGTGCCCTGCACAACATAGTGCAGCAGCGAGGATTAGTGCTGCATGAGGAGCAAGGCACTGAGCACACAGCCTCCTCAGAGGAGGAGGAGGAGCAGGAGCAGGTGGAGCACAATTGGAAGACGAGGAGGAGCAAGAGCAGGAGGAACCTGTGGTCCAGATCCCACCAGAACCAGAGCACATTGCTGCTTAGGATCCAGGGATGGCCAGATTTACTTAACTTTATTCATTACACCCATATGGCTGCCACATGCTGCACCAGGCTGGCACCACCCCAAAGCAACGCCATAAAGCATCCCTACAATGACCAAACCATTCCTTTCACACTGACCACCATTGCTAGAGGTAATGTTATGTCTCACCATTCACTCCAACTCACTAAGCCACTTCCAAAGTTGCACACAAATTTGTGGTGAACATAAAGGGGGAAAAATTCAGTTGCTTTGCGCCTCCCATTAGCACCCCAAGGGGAGGGAGACCTGCAGTACCGTGGCGCTATGAGCCGGCGTGTGTGACACCGCAGCGTGTAGCGCCGCAATATTCAATGGGTGCGCCCTAAGAGGGAGGGGGAGCGCTTCCAGTAGCGCCCCGCCTCCTGCTTGGGGTGCCACCATTGAATTTTGGGCACGGGGCGCTAACTTTTTTGGGGCGCTAAAAGTCTGGTGACGGTGTGCCCTCAGAGGCTGGAGTCCTCTTCCACTTCCTCCTGGACAGTGGGGGAGGCTCTTGATGGACCTGTGTGAGAGTAAAGAGATGAGTTAGATGTGTCATATCAAGAATAGGTACAGATACCATTATGTACATGACAAACATTCACTGGCTGCTAACATTAGTCCCCATATGAGTGACTGCTGTATGCCATGTGGCTGTATGAGATGTAATTCTGTCACCAGGTTATTGAGATGTCCCCCTCTCTCCATCTCCCACCTCCAGCTCCAGACACTTCCAAGGCAACCTCCTCTGCTGCTGTTAAGATGGACAATGATGAAGGGCCACCTCCAGTTCTCTCCCTCTCCCTCTTATTTAGGCTCTCTTTTCCTGCAAGGAGGGAAAGAAGGGAAGGTTGAGTGAGAGTGATGGAATGAGTGTAAGGAATGGATGGATTACATATTTAGAGGGTGACTATGATGGAATGGGGTGGCACTAACAAGTGGCCCCCTTGTGTGTTGTTAGTTGGTATGATTGCAGTAGGATGAGGGTGAGTGTGAGGGGTGGTCAGTCAGATGGGGATGTGGTAATGTAAATAGAGAGAGGGATGGGTGGATGTGCAAGGTATGTTGGGGTGAGTAAGCATGTGCAGGAGTAGGGTAGGGAAGGCAGAGTGATGGGGATGCGATGAGAGGCACAGCAGGATGAAGTTAAGTGTGGCTTTGCACTCAGCTTTCTAGATCTAATGAGATCATTGAAATGTTTGCGGCACTGCACCCAGGTCCTACTCACAACATCCTTGCTGTTGACCTCTGCTGTTTGGAGCCAGGCTCCTTTGGTCTGTTGGGGAGGTCTCTTCCGCCCATCAGAAGGGAAGAGGACCTCCCTGCATGCTCTCACTCCCTGCACAAGCATATGGAGGGCGTCATCTGAAAACCTGGGTCCTTTAAATATCCCGGCTGAAAACACGCCATCGATGATGTCATCAGACCTGCACCATTTAATAGGGCTGGGTAACGTGCAGGGTGGTCTTAATAGGCTCCTTTAGTGCAAGTCGATCTCAGCAGCGGAATGGAATGGAAGCAACAACGGTGTTGCGACCCGACAGAGTGACCACCCGTACCTGACCCGCCCAGGTACATAAAATTCCGGCCTCTGTCTGTACGGAATGCGACCGATCCTCATGTTATCAGATCAGAGCCATTGCCCCTAAATGCAGTGTTTCATTCTGTATCAGGCCCTGGGACCTTTGATGTGTATCAGACATTGGCCGTGCTTCTCTTGATCCAACTGCTATGCTCACCGTGCCGTATTTTCATTGTTTCTCTAGTAAATTGTGGTGTGAATTCGCCACTGGAGGATCGGTGAGCAGAACGGTCTAACTTACGGCATCCGTTGCCAATATTGACATTGCAACAAATTCCGGGTCGTTATTCTTATTGTGGATTACTAGACCCACAAAAATTATAAACTCAAAACTTTTAACTTTTCCAATATTTAATCATGCTTACAATCACAAAAATTAGTTCATAGGTCACTTGCATCCCACAATTATTCCCTTGAGTTGCATAAGGGAACACTGGAATAAAAAAAACCTTCAGTATTTAAGCACAAGTGCTTATACACTGAAGGTTTTTTTTTATGGAACAGTTATACTATTGAACTAGAATAACCAAACCTGGGGCTGCAGTCAGCCAGAATTTATTGAGAAACTTCCGTAAAGTTTCCTCATTTCCTGCCAGAATCTTCCTGAACATTCTGCGACTGAAGTAATTACCTAAACAGCTTTCACCAAAAATAACTATTAACATCTCCCATGACTTGAACGAATGACACTCAGCTTGTTCCAGCAGCCTCAAAATGAAACGCGGTGAAGATTTTAACATGTTTAACGTGTTGGCATAAAATTCCTTTGCCTGCTATTTTACCAGAGGCGTTGAGTAATTTATTTCAAACAGGTTAAAGCCTGCATTAAAATAGACCACGGGATTTTATTCGAACATGTCAAAGCATTTGTGCGCGAGTTTCATTCACGGTGTAATTCGAAGGTTAATATGCTAAGTCACAGGTTGCTGATGCTGAGACACACAGTAGGTTTTCGGCACCTCTCTTTCACTGTGCAAGGATTAAAACACAGCTTGGAGAGCTGGCTTCATATTTTCACCAGTTAAAATGAAGGTTTTCAATTCTCCTGCAAATTCTCTTTTTTGGCCTGAAGATTTAATTTCATACCATATATCAAACCTACAGTTTTATTTCAACTCAAGGGGTTGCGTGCATAATCTCTATAAAATCAGCAGAACGTGCAAGATATTTTTTTCCTTCTAGTGACTTTGGTTGATGTTATTCAGACATCTGTATATAATACTTTGTAAAATGTTTGTTCCAAATATAAATATTGAAAGCATTTAAAGGTTTAAATTGCTGTCTGATATTTTTGCTTAAAGGGGAAATGCATAAAAAGTAATGAGGATAACAAGGCCAGGGAACAATGCTAACACAGTAGGGAATATTTTATTGTATTTTAAAAGTGAACGCATAACTCCGCTATGATCCTTTGATTCAATTGCCATAGAAAAAAATAAAATTGTAAAAGTACAGTAAAGTAATTGTAAACCTGGCTGTAGTGTAATAAACTGTCAGTCTGGCATATCCAGGTTAGCAGGTTGCCTTATAAATAAGTTTAATGGAATTTAAAATGATACGTTATTTTTTTTTGAAAGACTTACCCCCTATTTTTATTGTGTTCACTTGAGGTACCGTGATATCGTAGGCAGAACTCTCCTTGCACTTGTAATACTCAGGTGTGTGTGGATGAAGAGGGGGAATTTGGCTCTTTGTGCTTTTTACTTTGTATTCAGTTTTCTCCCCTCCACTTTTGGAGACGTGGGGGCTAAAAGTTTCATCTTCATGGCTTGAGTGGTAAGGAAACCGGACGGATCGCCCACTTGTGACAGCAACAGCCCAACTTTCATTTCCGTTGATTTGAATGGAAGTGAAAATCAAGGTGGTTTTTAGAACAAGTGGGCCTTCCCCTCCCGTTTACCACTCAAGCAGTGAAGACAAAAATGACCCCCACTGACGGTTGTCCGAGAATGTTTCCACACACATACACGGGTCCAGAAGAAGTAAGAGCAGACTATTCAACAGTGGAGGACCTCACAGCCAAGCACGTTGCTCTCCTCACCCGGCAACCAGCAGGCATCACTATGAGGAACGGAAAAATGAGCTAATTTTTTTTCTGTCCTCCCTAACCCATTTGTATTGAAGTGAGTCATGGCACAAACTACAACTAACTCAGCACAAACCAGAGTTAGAGCCCAGATATCTTGGTTTGTATGCCTTTAATTTATTAAGGAATATGTGACTGACGTTGTTAGCGAGAGTCAGATTTCTTGTTTAGTCAGTGATTTCTGTGTATATGTGCAGATTGTATTCCTTTTCTAATGCTGTAGCAGTTTTTATCCAAAAATTCTAAAATAAGTTTCACAAAATATATATTGGAAGCAAACAACCATGTAATTGGTTGCAAAATGTTAGCCCTTTCCTGTCATCCTGAAAGAACTACCTGTAAACATCAATCCCATGACTTTCATTTATTTCGTTTTACTTTTCTGTTTTTTTTTAACCAACTTGATGTTATACAAGTTATAGCATGAATTTTAAAAGGAAATAATACATTGATGAAACAATTTTCATAAGCAGCCTGACCTGATTGATATTACATTGGCAAGCTATAGGAAAATACATCACTGATCTATTTTAGCATGATAAAAATTAGCCTTATAGTTAAAAAAAATCATCTGTGTTTCCACGCTACACAAAATTAAATTCATATTGAAGTAAGCAGATCAATTCAGAGCACTGTCTTAAGTTAAGGCATGACTGCAAGACAAAGGGATATAAGTACAAACATGATGGGTATCAGGACACACTTGTTTATATACAAAGGGGTTGATAACAGCAATGGTTTTCTCGGTAGGACAGTGCAGGCAAAAACTCTTGACTTTCAGGAGAAAGCTAGTAGCTTTCTTTGAAAGAATAACCAAATGGACCAAATGGTCACCCTTATCCACAAATATCTATTTTACTTTGATCATAACAAGCAACAGTTCCAGTTTCTGACTTTTGTACAATGCTTTAGAACAGGGAAAGAAATAGAACTAGAATGTGCTCCTTAAAAAAGAAGACATTTTCTTTGCACTGCAGTTATCTACTGACATTGCACTGATTGATATGTTTTGAAGAAAATACTTCAGATGACGAGTTGTAAATTTGAACCAATATTTTGTGATTGTCAATTTGAAATATGTTTTGGAATGTTATTTAACCCTTGTCCCAATGGCAGCACTCACCTCTGAGTCAAAGGTTTGTGGGTTCAAGGCCTACTCCAGGACTTGAGCGCACAATCTAGTTCTGAACTAAAGGAGTGCTGCACTGTCAGAGGTGCTGTCTTTCTGGTGAGATGTTAAACTGAGGATTTGTCTGCTCTCTCAGGTGAACATATAAGATCCATGGCACTATTGGAAGAAGAGCAAGGACGTTGTCCAAGTATCTTGGCCAACATTTATCCCTCAACCAATATCATTAAAACAGATTATTTGGCCATTTATCTCATTGCTGTTTGTGGGACCTTGCTGTGCACAAATCATCTGCTGTGTTTTCCTACATTACAACAGTGACTCTACTTCAAAAGTACAGGTAGACTACCCTTTATCCGGACTTCCGAAAACCGAAACCCTCTTAAAAACCGAAGGTTTCTTCGTTCAGCGTAAGTCGTGCGTACGACTTACGCTGAACGAAAAAACCTTCGGTTTTTAGAGGGTTCCGGTTGCGGAAGTTCGGATAAAGGGTAAGTCGTGCGCACGACCCCCCGCCGACCCCCCCGCCAGCCCCGACAACCGCCGACCCCGCCCGCGGACCCCGCCAGCCCCGACAACCGCCTACCCCGCCGGCCCCGACCCCCGCCGACCCCGACTGACTTACGCTGAGCGTCAGCGTAAGTCGTGCGCACGACCCCCCCGCGGACCCCCGCCGACCCACCTTCCGAAATCCGAAATTCTCCTTTATCCGAAACTCGGCTGGTCCCGAGGTTTTCGGATAAAGGATAGTCTACCTGTACTTCATTGGCTGTAAAGCACTTTGGGACGTCCTGAGGTTGTGATAAGGTGCTCTATAAATGCAAATTTGTTCTTTGTTTTGTTCTCTGGGTTGTAAGACAGGTCAAACTATGCTCACCTTTTCTTTCATTAAAGTTATGCACCAATCATTTTCATGCAATTTATGACAATGGCTTTTATAAAGGAGAATTTTGAAGTGCGCAAAACCTTCTCAATTCCTAATATTCTTAAAATTAAAAAAATGTGAAAACTGAAAATCCTGAAATAAAAATTGTTGGAAATGCAGGGCAGGTCAGTCCACATCTAAAAGGTAAAAAGAAGACATGGCAGGATCCCGGTGGCTATCCGGCGGGTAAGTAACCTGGGGCATTTAATTGCCCACATGCCTGCTTTCCACCAGGCAGGTAGGGTTAAAATGCCCCGCCTTATTTTGTTGTCTGGGCTCACATGTGAAGAGTGCTTATAGCGAGCTATAGCTGTACCTTTGCTATGAACCAAACTATTTAAATTAAATAAAGACGAAAAATGCTAGAAATACTCAGCAGGTCAGGCAGCATCTGTGGAGAGAGAAACAGAGGTGACGGCCCCAATTTTAAGTTTGCGGTATGCTGGGAGCAGTGGGGAGGGGGGGGGGGGGTGCTCCGATTGCATGCGGGAAACCCGGAAGTAAGTGCAGTGCATCTGTCTATGGCTTTTTAACTCAACCACCTCATTATAATTTTACACCCGGGCTTCCCGTCCAATCAGTGGCATGACGCGTTCTCAACTTCAGTTTTTAAATGGATACTCCAAACATGCAAATTGGATGAGTTTGGAATTGGGAAGAAAAGAGAAGCAAGTGGCAGAATGGATTCCAGATGGGCAAAGGCTGTGCCTTGTTTCAGTGACATCTCCCTGGCTGTGCTGCTGGGGGCTGTGCGGAGTCAGAGAGAGATACCCGTCCCTACCAACGGGAGGAAGAAGCCTGCAGTGGAGAACAAGAAGGCGTGGTTGGAGGTTGCAGAGGAGGTCAGCAGCAGGAGCTTAGAGCCACGCTCCTGGATTCAGTGCAGAAAGCACTTTAATGAGCTAAGCAGGTGAGTACAGTGGCACCTTCACCTACATCCTGCTGTGCACATCAACCCAACCCTTCACTCTGCCTTGTCAAGCCTACTGCAGCATATCACTCCTCACACCCACCTACCTTGCAGGTGCACCCATCCTTCTCTTTCTATGCACTTCCTCACATCCCCATCTATCCATCCACCACTGTTACTCACCCTCATCCTTATGCAATGTCATGCCTCTCCCTCATAGTCACCCTCACCAAATGCTCTCCATCCATCAGATGAATACATGCCATACACACTCAGTCATGTTGACTTGATTTCAATAGCGAGTTGAAAATTATCATTTCACAATGATAACTTGCAGCATATTCTTTCCTTGCCAGGGCTAATTCATGTCTTTTATTTCTGACAGGGCCTTCACATGTGCAGCAGCAGTCAGTGGAGGTTGCTAACAGTGATTCCTCAGAGGAGCTGAGTTCTTCTGAGGATGCACCGACACAGGACTCATGCAGACCATGCACCAGCTCAGATACTCACATTTTGGTGAGACCAGTAAGGCAAATTGTTGGGTTTTCACCTGGTGACTCAAACTTCACAAATGAGCAAGAGCAGATGATGGAGACAGGGACAGCAGTGGAGAGTCCGCGTTGGAGGTCGCAGCCCTCTCCAAGCTCTGCTCAGCTGGGCATAGATGCTGTATCTCAGGGGCCATCGATGAAGAGGAGAATCATTGTGTAGCATCAGGTAATGTGAGATGCACTGACAGACCTTCAAAGTGGAATCACCACGATTGCAGAGAGATTGGAGGAATCCACCTCAAGCATGAGGGCGATGATGTCACAGGCCACTGAAATGATGTCTTCTTCCATGGATAGATTGGCCAGCGCCATGGGCCATCATACACGCCAATTAATTGAGTCCATGCACGCCTTCAACACGACTGTGCAGACTCTGGATGCTAATATGTCTGCCACCTTAAATAGGTTGACAGATACCTTAGCCTTGGCCTTACAGGGCCACACTGATCTGCACCAAAGTGTTCTCCAGCACAGTGGTAGCAGTGAAGTGTGGCTGGGCTATGAGAAGGATGATGGCAACAGGGGTCATGGAAATGGGAACTCCACTCAAAGCACTTTGACTTTTCAGCCACAGCCCACCTCTCACTCAGTAGCCCACATGCTGCCTCATCTCCCGATGACTGAGTCTGCCCCTGCACAGGTGCAGGTGGAGCAGTCTGGGTCCAAAACTCAGAGGACGTCGGTCAAGTGCATCTTAGCAGTCAGAGCAGGGTGCTGAGCAGCCTGCCTCTACCTCTGCAGGAGCCACGCAGATTGCGCCACATAGGAGTGGCAGAAAAAGGAAGAAAAAGGCTTGATAGTTGCACAAGGGTATGCACATGGGTGTTGGAGCAAATTTTGTTTTGATAAATTTTTGTTCTTTATCTAGCTCACATAAATGTTATTCTTTTCACTGCTTTCCCGTCTTATCCATTCTTGGGTGCTTGGTGGTAAGTGGCCTTCTAACTTGTTTGATGATGGATCGGAAGACATAAATTGATAAGGACAAATGGGAGGATGTTGAAGGGGTGGCTGCTTGCAGGACTGCTTTGTGTCTGGTATGGGGGCGCAGGGAGGGGGAAGAGTGACCGTTGCATTTTCTGGTGACATGGGTGCACTGGTGCAACCTAAGTGAACCTTGCATTAATAAGGGCATCCCTGGCAGCAATATGAGCAGCTGGGGCTGCTTGCCCTCATCACCCTCCTCCTCCTCTTCCTCCTCCCCCTCCGAATCGTCCGAGGAGGGTCTGAACTCTTCGCCTTCTTCCTACTGCAGGTCCAATCCTCACTGTTGCGCAATGTTGTGCAGAGCACAGCAAATCCCGACCATTCTGGAGACCCAGGTTAGTGCATACTGAAGGGTGCCTCCAGATCTGTCCAGGCACCTGAAGCGCAACTTCAGCACGCCTATTGCCTGTTCGATCACACATCTGGTGGTGATATGACATTCATTGTAGCACTGTTGGGTTTCAGTGGTCGGGTTTCCAATGGGTGCCATCAGCCAAGTTTGCAGTGGCATCCCTTGCCGCCTAGCAGCCACCCCTTAAGTCTGCTTTCAGGTCCAAAGAGATCAGAGTTTGGACTGCCCCAGAATGAAAGTATCGTGGCGGCTGCCCGGGAATCATGCACACACCCGCATAAAGATCTTTTTGTGGTTGCACATTGATGGACAGGAAGCCCTTGCAGTTGACGAATATTCCTGGTTGTTCCAGGGAAGCCTGGATGGCCATGTGTGGGCAGTCGATGGCGCTCTGCACATGTGGGAAGCCAGCCAGAGCCGCAAAGCCTGCTTATTCTAACTGGTATCATCGGTGGCAAAGTTGACATAATTACTGGCCCTGTCTTATGCATTTGTGTGCAGCCGACTGGGAGATCCTGCATATGTCTGCAACAGAGCCCTGGAAGGATCCAGAAGCAAAAACGTTGAGGGTGATGGTGACTTTGAGAGCCGCTGATAACGCGTGGCCACCAGATCCAGCAGGCAGCAGGTCTTCCTCTAGGAGCCTGCAGATGTCTGCCACCGCCTGATGTTTCATCCTGAGCCTTCTGAGACACAGGTGCTCAGACATGTCAAGGAAACTGAGCTTCTGCCTGTAGACCCTCTTTCATGGGTAGTGCCTCCTGCGAGCTGCACCTCTCTGCTTGTCCCCTCTCTGCTGGTCCTCTCTCTGCTGTGCAGCTAAAGGACTGTGAGCAACAGGCTGCTGCGGGTGCTGTTGCTGGTCATCTTGGCCCTCGTGAGGTCCAATTAAAGCAGCATAAGCAGTACCCATCCTGAGGTGATAGAGCGAACCTCCAAAGTGTAGAAAGTAACCTCTCAGCCAAAGTATTGTGAACAAACCCTTTCCCACTAGCCAATAAGAAAGCAGCTGTGAGCACTGAGCATTGACTGGCATCTTTGCCTGAGATTGCTTCAGCCCCCTCAATTGCCGCTGTGTACTCGCCTTGGTTTCACAGGCGAGTTTCAGGAAGCCCGGGAAACCCATGGACCCGACGTTAAACTGAAAACAGTGTGTCAATATCACTCTAATTGAGTGATTAGCATATGGAAATTGACAACCCACCTCTCCCAAGGGGGTTGCGCGCAAACAGCCTAACGCGCTCGAGTGAAATGCAGAAGTCGGCAGGTTGGAGCCAGCTTCCACACGTGCTGTCAATTTTGCCAGTTTTAACCCCCCCTACCCGCTCCCAAATCTACACACTCCCCCAGATTAAAATTCAGCCAACGTTTCAGGTCGCTGACCTTTCATCAGACCTGAAACGTTAACTCTGTTTCTCTCTCCACAGATGCTGCCTGACCTGCTGAACATTTCCAGCATTTTCTCTTTTTGTTTCAGATTTCCAGCTTCTGCAGTATTTTGCTTCTGTATTTAAATAAAATGTTGTTTTGCAGTAATGCCTTCCTGGTGCAGTCAGTCCTAAACAATTGAATCAGTCCTGAACATTTGGGGGGCGAAATTTGGTATCGCCCCGTTCAGGGCGCAATCATTGGCCAGGCGCAAAGTTTAGCGCATGGCGCTAATTACCGCCTCTGACTGCAAACTTGGCTTTTATCGCCCCTGGAGGTGATTGGAGCGCTAAATCAGGCGCTGCATACCTGCTATAAGGTACAAAGGCCAAGGAGCGAGGCACTAACTCAGAGCGCGGGCGCAGCGCAGGTGATGTCAGTTAGCGATGGAACACAGACACACTGGCGCCGGCCAGTTCTTAAAGGGGAGGATCGATCTTGGTCTCCAGCCACACCCTGCTCATTGGAACCTTGAATCTCGGCCTGGAGAGACCTGTGACTACATTTTCCAGCCAAGGACTATGGAGAGGGTGAGAGAACGAGCTCAGTGCTTCAGCAAGTGGGCCTTGGAGGCTTTGGTTGGCACGGTGGAACGCAGAAGATCTATACTGTACCCAGAGAGTGGCAGGAGGCCCTTGCCACGTGACTACAGAAGAGTGTGGAGGGAGGTGGCTCAGCAAGCCTCCCCCAGGAGCATGGTGCCCAGGACCCATACTCAATGTCGCAAAAAGTTCAACGACCACACTTGGGTCGTCAGGGTGAGTGGCTTTTTTTCAATACCTCTCCATCCTTCCATTTCAACCTCACTCTATGGCCAAAGGATCTTAAAACCCCAATGCCCAGCACTCATCCAACACCTATGGCCTTCTCATGAAACACACATGCACATTCTACACCTTGCATACAGTAAGGGCTATTCAACTATGGGAGGCACATCAGGCAAGACCATGGCTGCATACAATAAGGGCTATTCAACTATGGGAGATACATCAGGCAAGACCATGGCTGCATACAATAAGGGCTATTCATTCAATTATGGGAGGCACATCAGGTAAGACCATGGCTGTATATTAACTCAGACGCCGTCCTTTTTCTTGTAGGCCAATCTATCTCATAACAGGAGACAGCAGCAACGGACGGGTGGAGGACGGCCTCAGCTGCAACCTATCAGCGATCTTGAGGCGCGCGTCCACAGGATTGTGGCAAGCCAGGTGATCGGTCCCGTCGCCCCTGGAGAGGTCGACCCCGTTCGGGACAGCAATGGTAAGGTCATCAGCTTTCTCTCCTCTCTCATTCCACTTGTCCCTCACAACACCAGCCTTTGACACTTTCAATTCAACTTACTAAATTGCTCCAGTCCTTGCTCCCTTACTGCTACCCTGTCCTGACATTAAAGCCACTCTTGTACCTCCCTGCTTTCAGATGGTGATTCAGCAGCTAAGGAGACGGGCCCTCAAGCTGCCAGTGGGAGTAAAGCTGCAGGTGAAGAGGAAGCCGGAGCCTCAGCGCTACCCTCTCCCGAGGAAGCTCATGCCCACACTGGGACCACGTCTTCCCTGGAGGGGAGCAGGGGAAAGGGTCTGATGAGGGTGAAGCTCTGGGACCCAGCAGGCTGCAGCAATGTGATATGGCTAGGGAAGCTCGGGGGCCTTCTCCCCGGAGGGAGAGTAGGCCAGCGAGTCCTGCTGCACTGGACGCAGAGGAGGAGCGGCTCATTGCTGAAATGAACACTCAGGCGGTGGACATGCACACTTAGCTCATGGGTGCAGTGGGAAGGGACCCCGGTTGCATTGATGGACTGGCAAGAAGTGTGGAGCACTACGCTGCAGCACAGGCGGATGCCACGCAAATGCTCAGTGCTGCAATTCAGTCACTGGCTGCCGTGATCCAATCTCAGACTGGTCTCATGCAGATTCAGATTGAGGCCATGCAAGCACTGACTGCTGCCATTGGTGCTGGTTCGGACACATTTCCCTGGGGCTCTCACCGTGCTGTAGCAGGCCAGCAATCTGTGCTCCAGCAGATTGCTCCGGATGCTGAGGTGCTGCCCCGTGGGAGTGCCAGTGTGTCGGTTGAGCAGGGAGTTGCTGTCTTCTCTCGATAACAGCATTCCTGCTGCCACCACTGTCACTTCCCCACAGCACTTGCCATCGCCTGTAGCCTAGACTGCTGCCGCCCTTGCAGAGTTGGTACTATCTGCAGCTGGGCCCTCCAGGCCCAGAGCTGGTCAAGGCCGTCCTTCAAGAACATCTGTAGTCTCAGGTTCTGACAATCAGCAGCCTTCCACCAGCCTTGCTGCAACCACTGAGGCCGCATTACGGAGGAGCAGTAGGGTAGGAAGGGGGGAAGTGCGCAAGGGAAGGAGATCACCCTCGAAGGGCAAGTAGTAGGAGGTGTGACGATATGTTGGGAATTTTTTTATTAAATGATTTTTTGTGTTTGTTTCTATTAGTTTGTCATGAAGAAATTACACACACAGAGTTTGTAAATTTAAAAAAGTTTTTGTATTCAAAATGTACAGGTTTGGCCTTTGGAATCATTGCTGCCTTGGCTGGCTTTGGGGTTGCGGGTTGCTTTCATTCATGTTGTTCTCCATGCCAGAAGCCATTTCCTCTGTAGGGGCCTAGAAGCGGCTTGTTATCAGTCGTTGACAGATGGCCCTTGCAGTTTCAACATTGTGGGCCTCCCTCCCGCCTTGGTGCTGCTGCTGATCATCTTCCTCCTCCTCCGGTGGTGCTCCAAGGCCTGGTGGCATTGGCTGGGCCCTGAGGATTGCCAGGTTATGAAGAATGCATCACACAACTATGAAGAGGAAGACTCACTCAGGCAAGTACTGCAGGGCTCCTCCTGAGTGGTCCAGACAGCGGAACCGTTGCTTGAGCACACCAATCGTCTGCTCAACGATGTTCCTTGTGGTGAGATGGCTCTCATTGTACCGCAGCTCAACAGGGGTGTTGGGTTTACGGAGCAGTATCATCAGCCAGGTGCAGAGTGGATAACCCTTATCCCCGAGGAGCCAACCACTTGGCTGATGTGGTGCCTTGAAAAGTTCTGGCACACCAGTCTGGCGCAGGATGAAAGCATCGTGGCTGCTGCCAGGATAGCGGGCATTGACAGCGAGTATCAGCTGTCTGTGGTCACAGACCAACTGGACATTTAAGGAGTGGAACCCCTTGCAGTTTCGGAAAAACTCTGCATTCTCATGCGGTGCCCGCAATGCCACATGCGTGCAGTCAATGGCGCCCTGCACCATGGGGAAGCCCGCTATCCTCGCAAAACCCAATGCGCGTTCATGCTGTTTGGCCCGGGTCATGGGGAAAGAGATCACAGAAATCACAGAAACCCCACAATGCAGACAGAGGCCATTTCGGCCCATCGAGCCTGCACCGACACATATCCCACCCGATCCCCGTAACCCCTACACCAACACATATCCCACTCTATCCCCATAACCCCACGTATTTAATCCCCCCTAACACTAAGGGTCAATTTATCATAACCAATCAACCTAACCCGCACATCTTTGGACTGTGGGAGGAAACCGGAGCACCCGGAGGAAACCCACGCAAACACGGGGAGAATGTGCAAACTCCACACAGACAGTCACCCGAGGCCAGATTCGAACCCGGGTCCCTGGCGCTGTGAGGCAACAGTGCTAACCACTATGCCACCGTGCTGCATCATGTACTGTCGTCTCCTTTTATAGAGGGCATTTGTGACCTGATGGATGCAGCAATGGACCGAGAACTGGGAGATATTGGCGATGTCCCCAGTAGCTGCTTGAAAGGAGCCGGTGGCATAAAAATTCAGAGCCACTGTGACCTTCACTGCCACCAACAGAGACGTCCTGCTCCTCAGTTGAGGCTGCAGATCTGGCTGCAGCAGGTGGCAGAGCTCAGTGACCACCTCCTTGCTGAAGCACAGCCTTCGCAAATGTAACGTCCGTGTGTAATTGAGACACGGACTGCAGAAGTTGGTTATAACAGGTGTTTACTGAATGGAGACAAAACTGGAACTACTATACAAAGTTACTGCACAGGCTTATATACAGGGGTGGTCACTACTGGTACTGCAGTATACAGGGGCTGCAGAATATAGTTCCTTCTTCAAGGTACATACACTACAATTCCTCCCCTTTTAGCTAAACAGTACATAACATTCGATTAATAATTAAATAACATATTTACAATTACAGTTGCTATATAGATTAGCTGAAGTTAATCAATTATAAATTCAGTCTTTGAGGAGGCTTCCTGATTCTGTCCGGATAACGCCTCTTTGGGGTATCAGGTTCTTCTGGCAAAGTTGATTCGGGATCAACGCCGTTGTTTGGTTCGTCTGCTTCCAATATCACCGATTCTGAGGTAGATGCAATTGGTACTTCGGTTTCATCACCAGGTGTATAGGATCATGGTGTAGATTTGACGTTTTCCAGTGACTCTAGAATCTGGTCAGCATGGCGTCTTACAATGCTCTCTCCAACGTCCACGGTATACATTAGAGGTCCTTGCCGTGTGCAGATCGTTCCTGGCTGCCATTTCTCTGTGCGGTAGTCCCGGGCCAAAACTGGTTGACCTATCTTGAAACTCCTGGTTGGCCTTTCATTCATATTCTGAAACTGCCTGTTCTCCACATCTCTTCTGATGTTTGGCTTAACCAAATCCAAGCGGCATCTTAGTCTTCGATTGAAGAACATCATGGCTGGAGTTTGGTTGGTAACCGCATGTGTCGCATTCCGGTAGGCAAACAAGAAGTTATCCACCTTGTGTTGTAGGGGTATGTCTTCATTACACATTGCCTTGATAGCCTTCTTGAATGTTTGAACGAACCTCTCAGCCAATCCATTGGTGGCTGGATGATATGGGGCGGATGTGTAATGCTTAACACCATTGTTCTTTAAGAACCTCCGGAACTCTTCAGACACAAACTGTGGTCCATTGTCGGAGCAAATCTGTTCAGGCAGCCCATTTCTGGCGAATATGGTTCGTAAGACATTGATAGTTTTTTCTGTGGTGGTTGAGGACATTTTTATTATCTCTGGCCACTTTGAATGTGCATCCACCGCAATTAAAAACATCGAGTCCATAAATGGACCAGCAAAATCAATGTGCACCCTTTGCCATGGAGATGAGGGCCACTCCCATGGATGTAGAGGGGCTTGTGGTGGGGCGTTTTGGACCTTCTGTCATCCTGTACAGCTCTTGGTCATCTCTTCAATTTCTCTATCGATTCCCGGCCACCACACAAACGCTCTGGCTAAGTTCTTCATTTTTACCCCTCCCAGATGACCCTCATGAAGCTCATTGAGCACTCTATCCTTCAATTTGGGTGGAATTACTACTCTGGATCCACACATCAAGGTTCCTCGGCACACTGACAACTGTTCTCTTCTCAGCGAGAATGCTGGCAACAGTGGTTCACCATGTGCTGGCCATCCCTTCACCGTTAAATCATAGACCCTGGAGAGTGTCGGGTCATTTTGTGTTTCCTTTTCTATGTTTGCATTCGTCACAGGTAGACATTCGACTATGGTCGAGTGGAATATCTCCACAGGATCCACTGCAGGTGCTTCTTCCACCGTCGGCAACGGTAGGCGCGACAATCCATCAGCATTCCCATGCTGTTTAGTTCCTTTGTACTCAATGTCATATTGGTGTGCCCCTAGGAAAAGGGACCACCTCTGTAGCCGTTGTGCTGTCATTATCGGGATGCCCTTCTTAGGGTTGAAAATGGAGACAAGAGGTTGATGATCAGTTAGTAGAGTAAATTTCTGTCTGTGCAGGTAGTGATTGAACTTCTTCACCCCCCACACCAGGCTGAGGGCCTCCCTGTCAATCTGGGCGTAGTTACGCTCGGCTGCAGTTAACGAGCGTGACGCAAAAGCTATCGGCCTCTCTGAACCATCAAGGGATTTATGTGACAGTACCGCTCCAACGCCATAGGGAGATGCATCACACGCCAGTCTTATCGGTAGTGATGGGTTGTAGTGAGCCAATATTTCTCTTGAAGTGATCAGGCCTTTACACTTCTGAAAGGCCCGCTTACATTCATCGCTCCATTTCCATGCTACTCCAGTTTGTAGCAGGGCGTTCAGTGGGTGCAGAATTGTGGACAAATTCGGCAAAAACTTATGGTAGTAATTCACCAATCCGAGGAATGACCTCGGTTGCGACACATTTTCAGGCGCTGGGGCCTTAACTACCGCTTCAATTTTGTCAGGGGACTTATGTAACCCCTCTTCATCAATCACGTGGCCACAATACGATATTTGTTTCTTAAAAAACTCGCACTTGGGGCAATTGGCTCGTAGCCCATGTTCTCTTAGTCTAGTGAGCACCTGCTCTAGGTTGGCAAGGTGTTCACTGTCATTTTCACATGTCACTAGGATGTCGTCCAAGTAACACTGAGTCCCCGGAATCCCTTGCAGGACTTGTTCCATCGCTCTTTGCCATATAGCCGGAGCTGATGCAACTCCGAATACCAGTCGATTATACTGGTAAAGACCTTTGTGAGTGTTTATCGTGAGATATTTCCTAGAGGATTCTTCAACCTCCATCTGCAGATATGCTTGCGCTAGGTCAATTTTTGTAAAATGTTTCCCTCCAGATAGTGAGGCGAAAATATCTTCTATCCTCGGAAGAGGATACTGTACTGTGTGAAGGACTGGGTTCACAGTCACCTTGAAGTCCCCACAGATGCGAACCTTCCTTGGCTCCTCAGACTTATTGTTTAACGTTTTCTTCATGACAGGAACGATGGGTGTCGCCCACTCGCTCCAGTCTACCTTAGTTAACATGCCTGCATTCTCCAGATTCTCCAGCTCTGCCTCGACGGCTGGGCGAATTGCATACAGTACCGGTCTTGCTTTGAAAAACTTGGGAATTGCATTCTCTTCTATTTTTATCGAGGCGGTTACGCCTTTAAGAGTTCCCAGTTCTTGTTGAAATACCTCTTTAGCGTTAGCCAAGATTTTTGACAATCATCCAGGTGCGACATCGTCATCCTTTTTACCAGCCACAGTCAGTGCCTGAATGGAGTGCCAGTCTAAACTTATCTTTCTGATCCATTCATGTCCCAATAACGGTGGTCCACCATCTTGCAGTATGTACAGATACAATTTCTGTATTTCCTTGCCGTTGTATTCGACAGGCACCCTTATTTTCCCTCTGGGGTATACTTTCTGCCCCGTATATGTCTTCAAGACAATGGATGTGTCTTTCAAGGGTATGTGTGAGAATAGCCGCTCGTAGTCTCGTCGATTCATGATGGTCAGGGCTGATCCTGTATCCAATTCCATTTTGACTTGGGACCCTGCTATCGTGAGGGTGACCCAAATGGTTCGGTGATCCTCTTTTGTGATTACGTTGTGTAGTTTGAGACAGCTTAGTCTCTTGTTCCTGGATTCACGATCGCTCTTCTGGTCTTCAGAACTACTGTCCGTCATCTTTTGTACTTTCTTGTACTTTTCCTTAGTAGTCTTTTTGTTGTCGTTAGTCTTCTTCCCGGACCTGCAAACTCGTGCAATGTGTCCCATCTTTCCGCATTGCCTGCATGTTTTGTCCTTGGACCAGCAGTCCTTCTGGTCATGGGTTGTTCTGCTGCAGCGATAACATTTTTCAAATCCCCGTGTCATTTCATGGGTGCCGTATTCCTGTGGCTTTTGCTGTATTTTCGCAGCTCCCCTTGCTGCTGCTTCGTACGATACTGCCACGCTGAAAACCTTATCTAGCATCAGCTCTTTCTCTGAGAGTAACCTCTTCTGGGTTCCTTCACTCAGGAGTCCACAGCCAAATTTGTCCCGTAGGGTATCTGCCAGTCCTGCTCTGAACTGGCAGTGCTTTGATAGTTTGCGTAGTTCCGTAAGGTAATCAGCATTGCTCTCATCTTTATGCTGATTTCTCTTGTGGAATTTAAATCTTTCTGCTATCAACAGCGGTGTAGGATTTAGGTGTTCCTGTAGGATATGAACAATTTTGCTAAAACTCTTCTCCATCGGTTTGACTGGAGTAATCAGGTTCCGCAATAGGCCGTACGTTCTTGCGCCCATTAAGTTTAGTAGTACCGATGCCTTTTTCTCATCGGCTACTTCATTTGCCTTGCAATATACTTCGACTCTTTCCACATACATGGTCCAGTCTTCTATTGCATTATCGAAGGCAGTGATATTGCCAGTCTTCGGCATCTTGGAGATCTAAGATGGCGCCTCCCGCGCTTTACCTTCTTCCCCGCTGGATTAAGATGGCGCCTCCCGCGCTTTCTGCCTTTTTCGCTGCTGCCAGCGCTTTTGCTGGCATTTTTATGCCTTGATGGCGACGCCCTATGGTCTTCGCGCACTTCCCCCCGTGCTGCTGCCAACGCCGCTCTCCGCGGTCCCCGTGGCAAACTGCAGCTCCTCGCGGCTTTCTGCGCTTCTAATTTCTTTTATTTTAATTACTGTTCCCGTCGTCAGAGCAGACCCTATGGGACACTTTCCTCCCTCTTCTCGGGTCTGTACGCTGCCCGGCTTTGTAGCATCGGCCGCGCCCTGTGTGCTCCACCCTCTCTCTCTCTCTCCTCTTCCCGACAACGCTGCTCGGCCCCGTTGAAAAGCCACCCGATCGAGCTCTAGCCCGCCGCAGCCCAGGAAGGATCAGTGTACTACCTGCCACCAGCCCGATTAGCTGGAACACCATAGACTGGATAACCAAGCCACGCTCTCGACAGCCTCTCCTGCAAATCTTCGAATTCGATGAATCAGAGGGCGGTTGCCCACGGTCGATGCCCGTTTCTTCTGTTTGTTTTTTAAAAATTTCTTTTTGGATTTCTTCCTTCTGGCCTCGACCTCGAACAACTTTGCTTCAGGGATGGATCCCCGTGAGGTGGTGCAGAACTGTAGGTAAGTTCGGATCTGTTCGTCGCCAATGTAACGTCCGTGTGTAATTGAGACACGGACTGCAGGAGTTGGCTATAACAGGTTTTTACTGAATGGAGACAAAACTGGAACTACTATGCAAAGTTACTGCACAGGCTTATATACAGGGGTGGTCACTACTGGTACTGCAGTATACAGGGGCTGCAGAATATAGTTCCTTCTTCAAGGTACATACATTACAGCAAACACTGCTTCTCAGACATATTAATGTAGGAGAATTGTTTCCGGAATACCCTGGGAGGGTAAAGTCTCCTGTGCAGAGGCCTGTTGGCCCTCCTCCCTCTGGCCATGATTGCCACTCTCTCTCTGCGTCTCTGTTGCCTCCGATTCTGCAGGCACAGGACGACGCCCTGAATCAGTGCAGCCCCCAAAAGTCTCTTGGCAATCGAAGTAATGAAGGTGAAATCCAAAAGTATCTGCAAAGTGATGCTCAATAGCCAAAACTACTTCACACAGCGTTGACTCTATGCAGAAGTCTCTCTATCTCTCTCTCTGTCAGAATGAGTGGTGCAACATGTCTACCACAGAAAAAGCCAGGAAGAGGGCGCTTTTAAATAGCGCCTCCCCAGCCCCTCACTGACTGGAAAACGTTTCAGTCTCTCTGTTGTTGCTTGCGCCAGGAGGAAAGGAGGGGGGCGAAACTCAATATCCGGTCTGGGGCGCCACCAGGGCATTGCAAGCTTGATTGACGTCACGATCTGCGGGCGCAGGAGATCGGGGCGCTAAACTTTTGCGCCGCCGCAAAAACTCTAGTCAATTTCGCGAGCAGCGCAAACATCGCCAGGCATTAGTTGCTTTTGCCCCATTAGCGCCCTCTTAGGGCGCTAACGGGAGGCACAAACCAACTGAATTTTTCCCCCTTGTTTCTTTGCCTATCTGATTTAACTGGGAAGAGTAAAAACACCAATGCCTTACTGTCCAATATATCTCCACTGCATAATTCCTGAGGAAATGTTTAAACACCACCACACTGGTAGTGTTCCTTCACATTGCTGTTTCTTCTGATAGCAGTTACTGTAGTAATTTCAACATGGTAGGAAATATTTTGTTCAGAGGAACTATACCTGAAATAACAAGAAGATTGGAGTATATTTCAAGGCTGTTATGTAATGGCGAGGTTCAGGTAACATTCATGAGAGGAAAGCTCGAGCAGTTACTGGCAGCATCTGAAGCCCTCAAAATTCCAATACACACTTTACTTCAGTCAGTATTTTACCTGCTATGTTGTGATTATGTCACTGGTTACAGTCCTGGTGTTATGGAATGAACCATTGCCAGCAATTATCTTCTATATCAATCATGTTAGGATGGAAGTGGGTGCAGCATTATGTTACAGGATGAGGTGGTAGAGCACAAGCTGTGGCAGAAACATGAGAATATATACACCCAGCTGGAGGTGGGAACTGTCCCCAGGGGCACAGCCATTGCTGCACCCGGCTGGTTTTCCTTGCTGTTTTGAAACGCTACACATAAGCAGCACGCGGCCATGTTTCCACGTGGCTTCCAACATTTTGTGGGATCGTTTCTCCAGAACTGCAACTGCAAAACTGCACCTTCCAACTTCCACCACAATGCTGGGTTCATACTATGGATTTGCCGCTGATTTCAACAGTGCTGTTGACAGAAAGGGTCACTGATTCAATGTTTGCAGTATGTTATGGAAAAAAGATACAGATATTGTAAATTATGTAGACTATTATACAGTCACTGTACATTATGAAATAGACAGTAATACATTTCATCTAGAGGATAATACAGCTGCCATATGTATGAATGAATGGATGTATAACTGTGTTGCAACTGAGGAACAATTACAATAATAAAAAATACTGGCACCAGACTGAGAGAAAGGAGAAAATTGACCATTGAGCTGGCTAAAGCAGATGAAATGAAATCCATTTCTTTCTATGCTGGACTATGATGCCTTGTAACCATGGTAAAATCATCAAGAGTTGGCATAGTATTTCCTATATAAAAAAAAACACTGCCAAAAATCACTGTGTATTTGTTGTTTTCTGCTTGCTAATGAATATATGGCTCCCATTTTTCATTTAATAAAAACACCTTCTGAGTGGAAAATTTAAGTTAGCTAATATTTCTTAAATGTTTTGTGCAAAGCTGTAAAATACACCAGCAACTGTCACTCTAGAGTTGTTCGATTGTTTTTGCACTTGACTATATATGTATGTCTATGTATATATTTTATCCCCAGTTCCATGGAAATGAATGATGTGCCAAGTTTTGACATTCTTGTCAGTGAAGTTGAAGGACTCAAAGAACACCTTTCCCAAATTAAATCCCCAATGGTCCTGTGCCATAATGATCTACTGTGTAAGAATATAATCTACACTGAAGCAAAAGGTAGGTTTAAAATTATTAAATAAAAATAATAACACTTGTACTGATATAGTGCCTTTTTATGTCAAACTGTCTCAAAGAGCTACACATAATAAATTATCTTTGAAGGGCAGTGACTATTACAGAAAATAATGTTAAAGCTAGAATTGGCATTTTTAAAAGTTTTACTTTTGCTAAGTAGCACCTGAAATTTTAACAACTGAACATGGAAAGAAGAGAGAAAGATGTGAATTGTTTAACTTATTAACTTGATTGAGTTTTTTGATGAGGTAACAGAGAGGGTGGATGAGGGCAGTGCAGTTGATGTTGTGTATATGACTTTCAAAAGGCATTTGATAAAGCACCACAGATTAGGCTTGGTGGCAAAATTGAAGTCCATGGGATAAAAGGGGCGGTAGCAGCATGGATAAAAAAATTGGCTAAGGGAGAGAAAACAGAGAGTTGTGGTGAATGGCTGTTTTTCGGGCTGGAGGGAGGTATACAGTGGCGTTCCCCAGGGTTCAGTACGAGGACCACTGCTGTTTTTGATATACATTAATGACTTGGACTTGGGGGTACAGGGCACAATTTTGGAATTTGCAGATGAGACGAAACTTGGAAGTGTAGTAAACAGTGAGGAAGATAGGAATGGACTTCAAAAGGACGTAGACAGGCTGGTGGAATGGGAGGACACATGGCAGATGAAATTCACTGCAGAAAAGTGTGAGGTGATACAGTTTGGTAGGAAGAATGAGGAGAGCTAAATGGTACAAATTTAAAGGGGGTGCAAGAACAGTGAGACCTGGGGGTGTTTGTGCACAAATCTTTGAAGGTGGCAGGACAGATAACAAAATGTATGGGATCCTGGGCTTTATAAGTAGAGGCATAGGGCTCGAATTTCATCGGGAAGTTGAGGCGGGATTGGAGGTGTGTGGGGGCTTAAAATTGCAAAAACTGGCAGGCGGGCCCAACTCCGCCTCCATCACGCCTCCATGCAATTTTCATTAAATCGTGTCTACTGGTCCCGTCTCCATCCCGCCTCCAAGAGGCGCGATAGGCTGTTAAGGCCCTTAACAAGGACTAAATTGCCTCTATAATGCCATTTTGATAGGCCTTTGTGATTTTAATCCTTTTCCCACGTGAAGCACGCCTGTTCTGAAACACGACGGTGAAACCTGGCGGTAGCACAATTGGATTGCTGACTATAAGCTGCAGCCCAACCATTAAACAGGAGATTTGATCAGCCATCATTTGCAGGTGGCAGGATTTTGTTGTCTCAGGTCTGGGGGAACTTTTAGAAGGTATAGCCACAGCTGTGGAAGTTTGGAGCCTGACACCCATCTCCAGTGTGACCTCCTGAGAAACCCCTCTTGCCACCTCCGACTTTCGCGAGAGGTAGTGAGTGACATCTGCGCAAAGCTGCAACAAGACCTGGAGCCCAGAGGACCAGGGGGACAACCCTTACCAGTGGCCGTCAAAGTCACCACCGCACTCAACTTTTTTGCCGCAGGCTCATTCCAGGGATCAGCAGCAGACATCAGCGGCATCTCCCAGGCGGCCGCACACGCTTGCATCACGCAGGTAACCGATGCCCTCTTTGCCATCGCGCACAATCACATCCATTTCACCAAGGATCAAGCAAGTGTCACGGCGCATGCAGTTGGATTAGCTAATCTGGCAGGCTTTCCAAGGGTGCAGGGTATCATTGACTGCACACATGTGGGCCTTAAGGCACCCCATCGCAATCCAGGTATTTTTGTCAACCGCAAGGGCGTCCACTCCCTTAACGTTCAGCTGGTGCGTGACCACACGGAGGAAATTTTGCATGGTTGTGCCAAGTACCCTGGCAGTTGCCATGACTCCCTCATACTGCGCCAGTCTAGTGTGCCTCCGCTATTCAGTCCACCAGACCAACTTAACGGATGGCTACTTGGAGACAAGCGCTATCCCCTGAAGACGTGGCTAATGACGCCATTGAGGAGCCCATCCAACGAAACTGAGGAGAGCTACAACTCCAGCCACATGTCCACCAGAGCCATAATCGAGCAAACCATCGGTTTACTGAAGATGCGCTTCAGATGCCTGGATAGATCAGGTGGAGCCGTGCAGTACTCAGCAGCCAGGGTCTCCAGAATCGTTGTGGGTTGCTCTGCACTTCACAACATGGCACAGCGTCGTGGCTTGCAGATTCCTGATGACCAAGTGGCTCGTCACATATCCTCCTCAGGGGAGGAGGAGGAGGAGGAAGAGGAGGAGAGCGAAAACGAACATCTTGCAGAGGCCCATCAACCAGCGGCAGCAGTATGCGAGAACATTGCTGCCCGGGATGCAAGGAATGCACTCATCTTGGCCAGATTTGCTTAGCCTAGCCAATCAAGCACTTTTGCCTCGCAGCTTCTTACCTGAGCATCGACAATTCCAAGCAATTTGACCACCAAACTGACAATTGCAAGTAACCCTATGCCCTCAATGTGGAAGTCCCATTCGTGAAATGACACACCGCAACTACAGCAGTAGCCATCAGATTTTTTATTTACATTAATCATCTGATGGCTTTTTAACATAAAACATCAAATTTCACCCAAGTGACTACCCTTGTGACTAGTTGTGCAGTATCTTTCTCTTACGCATGCTCCTACGTGGTGCTTCCCCTGTGGCTTCAGCAGATGTGGAGACCCCTTGCTCACTTTTTGCTGTTCCTGTCTCGACACCTTTGGCAGGCATCCTCTGGGGTTGCAAACCTGTGAGGGCTCGCCAACAGTCTGCTGCTCCTGCGGCTGTGCAGGAGTTGAGACGTCTATCACACTTGGGTGTGTACTCTGGTGGGGTTCTGGCTGAGGGCTCTGCAGTGGCATGGAAGTGTGAGCGCTTGGAGGGGAGCCCCCACTTCCTTGATGTCTTCCCTCTCATGGGTCAGGTCCCCCATCAGCGGGACCCGTATCTGCACTGGCAGTCCTACTCAGAAGGATTTCCATGAAGGTCTGGTTTCTCTGTTCAAAAGATGTCCATCGCTCCTCCAGAGATGCCATTCTATTCAGAACACTCACCATGTTTTCTGCACTCTGGCGACTTATCACCTCCGTGGAGTTTGCCATCCTTTCCGTGGTGATGCGTTCATGCGCCAATGACTCCACAAAGGCTCTGCTCATGTTCGCCATGGACTCCTCCATTCACTCCACACTCGCAGCGACCCTGGAGACAAAACCTGCCAGAGACTCCTGCATCTGTTCCTGGAGTTCCAGCATCGCTGATCTTATGGATCGACCCAGAGGCAGAGGGTCGACATGCAGCTGAGCCGAGCTGGCAGAGTCCTGTGCCCTCCAACTAGGACTCTCCACTGCTGTCCCTGTCTCCACAATCTGCTGATGCTCACTTGTGAGCTGTGATACACCAGGTGACAACACTACTCTATTTCGCGATGTTCCCTCCGAGGTGTGAGTGTCTGCGCTGGTGCTGGGTGCAGTGAATTCTGCTGACGCTGCGCCCTCAAAGGTTGCAGCTTTCTCTGAGAAGTCTTGAGGCTCATGCTCATCCTCCTCGATAGCGGGGATGGGTGCTTGCGATGGTCCTGTGGGGGAGTGAAGGAAAGAGTCAGAGCTGTGAGGCCAAGGTTACATGCACATTGCATATTGCAGATGATCATAAGTCCATCTGCTAGAGCTTCAGAATCATTATCAGCGACTCATGCAATGTCATTGAGAGAGATGGAAAACTATTCTGTCACCAGCTTTCTCTGATGCACCCGTCTGTCCGACCCCCACTTGGGAATCTTCCTCCAGTCCCACGATCTCCAGAACCGCCTCCTCCCAGGTGATGAGCTGGGCTACTGAGGTGGCCCACCTCCTGTCCTCACTCTTTCCCTCTTATTGTGAGCTCTCTTTTCCTGCAATGAGGGAGACAAGTGGAGTTTGAGTGAGAATGAAGGAGTGAGTGTAGAGAATCCATAGCATAGATGCTTAGAAGGAGACAAAGATGGAGTGAGGTGGCAAGACCAAGGGCCCTCCCTGTGTGTTGTAAGTTGTAATTGCATCACAGCGATAGGGAGTGTGAGGGCTGCATAGTCAAATAGTTAGGTGAATGTGACCATAGAGAGAGAGGGAATGGGTGCATGGATGTCAGTGTCAAGTGGGATGTGGAGGAAGAGATTGCTAAAGCTGAGTGCTGGTGAGGAGAGGCAATGGGGATCAGATTGAGGGTGATGGGAAATTCATACTCACTTTTCCAGTGCGCAGAAGGTCATGAAACCTCTTCCTGCACTGAAGCCAGGTTCTGCGGGTTATTGACAGAGTTGACTCCTCTGCCACCTGGATCCACACAGCCTTGGTTTGCTGGGGAGGCTTCTCCCTCCCTGAAGAAGGGAAGAGCACCTCTTTATTTGCTCTTGCTCCCTCTACTAAAGCCTGCAGGGCAATGTCATCAAAGCGGGGTGCAGACCTAGGTCTCTGGCTGGCCATTCTTCCTGCAGGTGCCTCTAACATGCAAGGGCAAAAGCTTGGCAGTTTGCAGAAGAAGCAAGGCTTGTTGCAGACCTTAAATGCAGCAGCAATGATGACGTCATCGGAGGCGAATTTCAGACTGGAAAAACTCATTGGCCATGGGCTCCCACATGCTGGAACTCAATTGGCCAATTAAGTTAAAATGGCATCATTTTCCCACATCGATTTAGATTCGGGTGGATAACACGAAATGCGGATTACACGACCCCAGCCCGCCCCAGTATCAAAACCCAGCCCAATGAGTACAAAAGCCAGGATGTTATGCTGAACCGTTATAAAACACTAGTTTGGCCCAGCTGGAGTATTGTGTCCAATTCTGGGGACCACACTTTTGGAAGGACGTGAAGGCTTTGGTTCCAGGGATGAGGGGTTACAGTTACGTGAATAGACTGGAGGAGTTGGGATTTTTCTCCTTAGAGCAGAGAAAGCTAGGAGGAGATTTGATTGTTATTTAAAATCATGAAGGGTTTAGATAGAGTAAATAAAGAGAACCTCTTTCCAATGGCTGAAGGGACGATAACCAGAGGTCACAGATTTAAGGTGATTGGCAAAAGAACCAGAGGCGACATGAGGAAAAACTTTTTTATGCAGCGAGTGGTTAGGATTTGGAATGCGCTGCGTGATATGGTGGTGGATACAGTTTCAATAGTAGCCTTCAAAAAGGGAATTGGATAAATACTTGAAGGAGAAAAAATATCAGGATATGGGGAAAGAGCGGGGGAGTGGGGCTAACTGGATTACTCTTCGAAAAAGCCGGTGCAGACTCGATGGGCCGAATGGCCTCCATCTGTGCTGTACTAATCTATGATTCTATATGATTCTATGATTCTATAATTTATATAAGTGTTTCTCAGACAGTGTCAAAGTACAGAAGCTGTTGTCATGTTGGAAAACATGACAGACATTTTGTACACAGCAATATCCCACATATAGGCCGCAAATTTAATAGCGCTGAGGGGGCGGGTTTGGAGGCGGGGCTGCTGTCAAAATAGCAAAGGTTGACAGCAGGCAGTAAACCCGCTGTCAACCCGCCTCCACGCGAGTCTCCCAGGTGTCGGGTTTGTCAGCACAGAACTGACCCGACACCAAGCGGTGGGGGATACAATTCAGCTACGTAAATGGCTTGTTAAGAGCCAATTTAAGACTATTTTGAGGCTTACTTCTAATTTAACCTTCTCCCCCATGGGTGACCTGCTGTTCGAGGAATACGCTGGTTCAACCTGGCGTGTTTTGAGTCTGCTCTGATGTTTGTGAAAAGCTGACAGCTGCAGAAGTGGTGTTGCGGATGCCATGTTGCAGATGGTGAGTTTCAGAATGCAGAAAATGTTGATTACTGCATTTTTAATACATATAGAGATTTCTTTAGCGTACAAGTTTTTAGGTCCAACTGTATGTCCAGTGCCACCTCATTGGGAGAACCTCTCTCACCATTGACAGATCGCTTCTGTCATCTCACCTGCAGCTGCCATCTATTGCAACAACATCGGAGCCAAAGAAACAATCAGACCTTGGTCCTCCTAATTCTTCCACGATCAGCCCCAACACCAATGTCACCAACCTCATCACCAACCTTCTCCACCATCACCTGATTACTGCACTGGACACAGGGCATCAGCCTTTGACAAAATTGCTGCCCGGGAGGCCAGCGATGGCATCACAATGGCCAGATTTTCTTCACTTGCTGCTGTAAACCCTGGCTGCCACATAATGCGCCAGGTTGACACCATCCCACACCAGCACCGTGAAGCATCCCCTTAATGTCTAAGGCCATTCTGTGCACACACACCACTATAGCGGGGGGTGGAGTTATGACTGAACAATTACTAGAACTCAGTAAGACACTTCTCAAGGTGCGCTCAGATCTGTTCACGTTTTGAAAAAGAGATTTCACTGTATGACAACACATTACCAGAAACTTCACATGGACATTGGCTAAACCTTTCAAGTGCCTACCACGTGTGTTGTTAGTTGGTATGCTTGCAGTAGGATGAGGGTGAGTGTGAGGGGTGGCTAGTGAGATGGGGAAGTGATAAAGTAGATAGAGAGGGTTGGGTGGAGGTGCAAGGTAAGTTGGTGTCCTGGGGAGGTCTCTTCCACCCTTGGAAGGGAAGAGAACTTCCCTGTGTGCTGTGACTCCCTCCATAAGCATATGGAGGGAGTTATTGGAGAGCCTGGGTGCAAGCGTTCACCTTTGTGCAGTGATTGTCAGTGTTTGCAGCACCTCAGTGCTGTCAAACACTGACAGAACAATTGTCAAACTCCATGTCGACTTGTCTCTTTAAGGAAATCGGCTGATGACGTGTCATCAAATGATGTCATCAGATCCGCTTCCTGTTAATTGGTTGGTAAGCCCGCAGGGCGGGCTTAACAAGGCCAATCAAGGGAAAATCACGTCTGCAGAGCGGATGCAGCTAGTAGTGGGACTGGAACCCAGAAACTAGCTGTCCCGCCCCCATCCCGCCTCCTCCATTAAATTCGCGGCCATAGTCATGAGATAAATCATAGAATCTTACAGCACAGGAGGAGGCCATTCGGCCCATCATGCCTGTGCCGGCTCTTTGAAAGATCTATTCAATTAGCCCCACTCTACTAAGAGGTAGGTTTTAAGGAGTGTCTAAAAGGAGGAAAGTGAGGTAGAGAGGCACAGAGGTTTAGGGAGGGAATTCCACAGCTTAGGGCCTAGGCAGCTGAAGCCACAGCCACAAATGGTGGTACGATTGAAAGTAGGGGTGCTCAAGAGGCCAGAATTGGAGGAGCACAGATATCTCGGAGAGCTGTAGAGCTTGAGGAGGTTACAACGATAGGGAGGGACAAGGCCATGGAGGGACTTGAAAACAAGGATGAGAAATTTCAAATGGAGGTGTTACTCAACTGGGAGCCAATATAGGTCAGCGAGTTCAGGGGTGATGGGTGAACAGTACTTGGTGCAAGTTAGGATATGGGCAGCCGAGTTTTTGATGAGCTTAAGTTTATGGAGGGTGGGGGATGGGAATCCGGCCAGGAGTGTGTTGGAATGGTCAGGTCTAGAGATAACAAAGGCATGGATGAGGATTTCAGCAGCAGTTGAACTGAGGTTGGGGCTGAGTCGGGCGATGTTACGGAGGTGGAAGTGATGGTGCGAATATGTGGTCGGAAGTTCCGGGTTTCCCGACCGAAGCAGAAGGAACCCATAGTGGAAGGTACCTGATTATGCACATTGTGGGTGCTTTCCATTCAATCCCTTTTATCTAGCTTTAACTTTCTAAATTGAGTAATCTCCTATGCAGATGAGCCATGTGTCAATTTCATCATAAAGGTGTTGCATGTAAATAATGCAATTAATGTGGAGTATAATGTGGGAAAGTATGAGGTTATACACTTTGGTAAGAAAAATTAAAAAGCAAATTATTATCTAAATGGAGAGAGATTACAAAATGCTGCAGTACAGAGGGCTCTGGGGGTCCTTGTGCATGAAACACAAAAAGTTAGCATGCAGGTACAGCAAGTAATCAGGAAGGCAAATGGAATGTTCGCCTTTATTGCAGGGGGATGGAGTATAAAAGCAGGGAAGTCATGCTATAACTGTACAGGGCGTTGGTGAGACCACACCTGGAGTGCGTACAGCTTTGGTCTCCTTATTTAGGAGGGATATACTTGCGTTGGAGGCAGTTCAGAGAAGGTTCATGAGATTGATTCCTGAGATGAAGGGGTTGACTTATGAAGAAAGGTTGAGCAGGTTGGGCCTATACTCATTGGAGTTTAGAAGAATTAGAGGTGATCTTATTGAAACATATAAGATACTGAGGGGGCTCGACGAGGTAGATGCAGAGAAGATGTTTCCCCTCATGGGGGAATCTAGAACTAGGGGGCATAGTTTCAGAATAAGGGGTCGCCCATTTAAAACTGAGATGGGGAGGAATTTCTTCTCTCAGAGGGTTGTAAATCTGTGGAATTCTCTTCCCCAGGAAGCTGTGGAGGCTGAGTCATTAAATACATTTAAGGTGGAGATAGACAGATTTTTGAACAATAAGGGAGTGAAGGATTATGGGGAGTGGGCAGGGAAATGGAGCTGAGCCCAAGACCAGATCAGCCATGATCTCATTAAATGGCGGAGCAGGCTCGAGGGGCCAAATGGTCTATTCCTGCTCCTATTTCTTATTTTCTTATGTTCTTAATGTAAATGGCATCAAAATACAGCACTGCATTATCTCATTGGTAAACTTTGCGCTTTTTTCAAACATTTCTTTATGCAGACAGAAACCCTCTGAATTAATAAGAATTCATTTCAACTTAGCGGCCTTGCCTTCAGCTATCTGGGCCCTTAGCTTTGGAATTCCCTCCCTAAGCCTCTCCGCCTCTCTACATCTCTCTCCTCCTTTAAGATGCTCCTTAAAACCTACCTCTTTGACCAAGCTTTTGGTTACCTGTCCTAATATCTCCTTATGTGGTTCGGTGTCAAATGTTGTTTGATAACGCTCCTGTGAAGGGCCTTGTGACGTTTTACTACATTAAAGGTGCTATATAAATGTAAGTTCTTGTTGTTAAAAGAGATGCTGACCTTTGACTACTGTGTTGGTCTTTGTCCAAGTCATGATGGCCTGGGGATGGGGAGGGGAAAAAGGGGTCGTCGTATCCCAGTCCCGCAACACATACATTCAAGTTTCTAGACAGGCTTCATTTAAAGAGTAGCAAGACTAGCATATCGGTCCAGAGGAGTGATATTTAACTCAGGTAAACACAAAGTGATCGAAATTGAAAGTTGACAGTATTGAGCCACATTAAAGAAAGAGAAAAAGACTTAAATAGCTTCAGGACATGCTGGAGTGCTTCAGAGCCAATGAATTACTTTTGAGATATAGTTTTATAGGTAAACGCAGGGGCCAATTTGCACACAGCAAGGAGTGGCACTAACAGCAATGAGATCAGTGAGCAGTTAATCTGCTTTTAGTAGTGTTGGTTGAAAGACGAATATTGACTTGAACACTGGGAAAATCATTTGCTCCTCTTCGAAAAGGAAACCATTGAATCTTTTATATTCACCTCAACAGGCAGATGGGGCCTGGGTTTAACATCTCACCTGACAGATAGCACTTCCTCAGTACTGTACTGAAGTGTCAGTCTTGATTACGTACTTAAATCCTGAAGGAGAGCTTTGAACCCACAACTTTCTAACTCGGGAAAATGCTACCACAGAGCCAAGGCAGCATCTTAATTCTAATGAATGAATATTCCAGAGCAACTTGTGCCCAAGTTTACAATAAGCCCTTCCACCCTGTCAAGCTCTTACACCTCAGCGCTGAACAGGAAACTGCCCTATACAATGAGCTGTTCATATGGTCTGCATATCATCACTGGTTCAAGGAGTCGATCCCAAAATGATCTGACTAGTTAGCAGCTTAGCCTGTGCATTCCCAGCCTTTGTTTATATACAATATTTTATCTGAACAGACAGTAATGTAACAAGGAATACAGCTTGTACAGTGACTGGAAAGATAGGTTACTTGTGTATTTAAATTCCCATCATAATCGGCTATTAAGGGATTATGTTTCCCTCTCTGTTTCTTGACCCATATATTACACATTGCCCTGTGAATCATGCATGTCAGTTTCTATATGTCTCAGTGTTTTAACTAAAAGGAAACTGCTGAAGTGAGCTTGCTTGTGGAGACTTTTGGCCATATCATGAGATTGGCTGCTGCTCTTGGAAATGCATGTTCTCTGTTGTGCTCAGAACAACTTTGCCTACATCCTGCATTATCCTCAGAGAACATTGCATTTAAAGGGAATTAGTATTTGAAGGCTGCACAACAGCCTTCCCATGGGGAATCCTACTTCACATGATATACATGCTAGAGGAAGAGGAGCAGCAAGAGTCTGTAAAGGCACCAGACGCGAACACTCCCCATGCAGTAGGATTTACCAACCGAGCTGCACTTTCAAGGACCTCTGTCCGAAGAGGCTGTGTTGCAGTCACAAAGGAGGAGCTCTGTTCAGTGCTGCTGCCAGATCTGCAGGTCCGCAGCATGCAGAGCTCTGACTGTGGCAGAGAAAGAGACCACAGATCGCAACCTTTACATGACAGCCTCATTCCAGGGAAACATAGGGGACTTTTGCCAGATCAGCTAATTTGCTATACATTCTTCTTTAAGACAAGTCACCAATGCCCTCGTCGCCCGGGCAGCTCAGGTTATACATTCAGACAGTGGGCCCAGATAATGACTGAGAGGGCCATACATTTTTTAGATTACTGGATATTTCTGGAGGTCTAAGCCCAGTAAATATCTGCACACTTTCACCAACCTTTCTATGGTCTAATTAAAGTCCTTGCTCCTCACAGCTAGCTATCACATCCTAATTCTGAGCCTCAACATCAGCACATTGCCTATTTCCCATTGTCACACAACAGAACCAAACACTAAGCAGTCTTTACAGCAAACATTCCAATGATTTATTGCATCGATTTACAAAAACATGACTTTTTCACCGTGCACATCTCTTGTGACCATGCAACCTTTTCTCTGCCTTTTTCTAGGGCCTGAGATGTAAATGGCTGCTGCAACATATTAGGACCCTTTTAGGATGGAAGTGGCCCTTCACTCAGGGCCTATCAATCCTGGGATGGACATGGGACAGGCAGTGTCCTACCAACATTGGGAAAATGAACTGATCCTGGGATTTCTGATGAGATCAGCCTCCTAGGATGTTGATGGGTATAAATCCCATCCTGATGCACTTATGCCACCAGGTTTGGGGGCACAGGAATTTCAAGGCAGTTTTTAATGTGTTAGCTAATCTCATCCAGGGCAGTAGCTGAGCTGCTACAATTGACTTTAGTGCCCCTAGGCTGGGGAGCGGGGAAAAGAATCAGTCGAGGTTTCCGCCACTGATTGCTATGATGGAAAAGTATATGGGGGAGGAAATGATTGGGCTCACTGCAATGCTCTCCATGGTTGAAATGCCTGCTGACATTCACTGTCAAAGCTCACATATGAACGGTAGCCACTTGATTGAGATATTAAAAGGCTCCCAGCACCGTGGAACCATAACCCAACTAGAGTCAACAAGTGGATGAGAAAAAAAGAGGAAATCGGAAAAAAGAGTTTATGCATGTTTTCAGGCTGCAAAAATGAATGCAATGTTGATGAGGTAACGTTTTATTGCAATTTCCCTATTAAATAATAACTGATAAATGTTCACTCTTTCTTAGGAGTTGTAAAGTTCATTGATTATGAATATACTGGCTACAACTACCAAGCATTTGACATCGGAAACCACTTTAATGAATTTGCAGGTAAGACACAGATTACAAATTTGAATAGAGCTATCATTTTAAACTGGGGTTAGCTGAGGCCCTGAGAAATGGGTTAAGTGGGATTGTGCATTGATACAGGACAATATCCCAACTGATCCCATGTGCCAATATTATACGACTCGTGCACACTGCAACCAATTTCCTTTCCCTTCTTTTACCTATGGGCAGAGGGGACACACACAAGTCAGTTGACTACATTTGAGACTACACCTCGCTACAACTGAATAATGGCCCAGAAATTCGGGTCGGGGGCTTTCCGCGGGTGCAAGCCCCCGACCTACACTTACATATCGCGCTGACATTTGAAGACTGGGCCTGCGTGGATTTCTGGTCTGTGGCCCGGTTCAGCTCCCAGCGCGCTGTGCGTGCGTGATCCAGTGGCGTACTTAGTGCGATGAGCCGGCTGGGATCACGTGAGCACTGGGCAACCAATGGGAGTTTACAAAAGTCCATTCATGAGTTAGACATAAGACCTGTCAAACTCATGAAAACTACGGGCGCCCAAAACAGTACTTAAACTTCAAATAAAAGTTTTTAAAAATCCCACTAATTAAATGAACTATTAATAACTGTAAAAAACTTTTTTAAACAATTATTCAAATTTCTGCCAAATTTTTTTTTTCAAGAAATCGGGTCCAAAAATACTTACCTTACTGTAAATTCTTTAAAAATAATAAACCTGTGGAAAAAATTTTCTAACTTTAATTATTAGACCACTTACCTTTTAAAACTAAGTCCTTACGTCTGCTTTTTTCATTCGTAAAAAGTGGAGGCCTTCACGCACGGACAAACCTGTCAAAAAACCCGAAGTTCAACGCATACGCGCTGCCTGAAATGTCGCACGGGAACCGCCTCTTAACCCCTTGGTTCAGAGGAGAGGAAATGCCGGTTTTCCGCGCATGTGTTGTGCATGCTGAAATCCGGCACTTCCAACGGGCCCACGCGTGAGTACCCCGTCCGTACCCACGCGTTGGGACCCGAATTACTGGGCCGTTATGTCTCCCTCCTGCACTCAAACTATCGCAGAAAGATCCAGGTTCACTCGAGTCCCTGTTCAATGTTTAAATGGCAAAAATGGACATTATTTCAATGGAATAGAGCAGAGCCAAAAAATAACTAAGTTGAGAATAGAAATCCACAAAGGAAGCAAGATAATTGCTACAGAAAAAGCCCCATTTAAAAGGGAAATTTAGTGTTGAGATAAGTACAGTGAATGATGCACTGAGATTAATCCAGCGCTGTATCACATATCCTTGTTAATATCATTAAAAATATTTCAATATTTAAAAAGGAATGATCATATGATTTACAGCAGGCATGTGCAAAGTGCTGTCCTAGGGCCATGCGTGGCCCCTTAGTCCTTAGTCAATCAGGCCCAAAGCCAAGACAATTCAGTCCTATTTGTACTTATTGTTTTTATTTGCTGATACAATGTGAGGAATTTTGTGCACCCGAAGGTTTGGAAAAGGCTGTTTTAAGCACTGTTGCCTCATTGGTGGATAAATCCCAATCAGAGCATCAAGATCTGCTGGAATCAGCAACGTGAGATCTATGAATCAAAGCTTTCTAGGTGCCATGGTATACATATATGCAGCACCACTGATTTATAGGGAGCAGACGTACCCACATGATTCGAGAGTAGTGAGAATTCGGAGTTCTTTTGTTTTTACAGGATGTTTCCAGGAATCCCTCCTCCCACCAACATTCCCCCTGTTGTTGAGGATTTGCTAAAATAAGAAATGCTCAGTGGCGATGTAGTATTTTTTTCACTTATTCCAACACTGATATCAACTTATTTCCCACCTCTCCTGAGGGTAGTAACTGATGTTCATGAATGATTATCCCTATCTCTGTAACCTCCTCCAGCCCTACAACCCCAGATCTCTGCGCTCATCCAATTTTGGCCTCTTTTGCATCCCCGATTTTAATCGCTCCACCATTGGCAGCCATGCCTTCAGCTGCCTAGGCCCTAAGCTCTGGAATTCCCTCCATAAACCTCTCGCCACCCTACCTCCCTCACCTTTGAGGCGCTTCTTAAAACCTACCTCTTTGATGAAGCTTTTGGTCACCTGACCTAATATCTCCTTATGTGGCTCGATATCAAATTTTGTCTGTAACACTCCTGTGGACATTTTTACTACATTAAAGGCACTATATGAATGCAAGTTGTTGTTGTTGGTTCCACAGGAGCAAGCAGGCCTCTGGTAGCTTTTGCCAAGTGGCCATGTGTGAACCCAGACATTGCATTCTGGTAGGTTGTTAGACTGTGAAGGGCTTTGCAACCAACCTGGATCCTACCCTCACCCAACTGCCACACATGAGCACTTTCCTGCAGCAGTCACTGCTTCGCAGTTAAATAGAATCATAGATAGAGTTATACAGCACAGAAAGAGGCCTTCGGCCCATCGTGTCCGCGCCGGCCATCAAGCCCTGCCTATTCTAATCCCATTTTCCAGCACTTGGTCCATGGCTTTGTATGCTATGGAGTTTCATAGAAACATAGAAGATAGGAGCAGGAGTAGGCCATTCGGCCCCTCGAGCCTGCTCCGCCATTTAATGAGATCATGGCTGATCATCCAAATTTAGTGCCCTGTTCCTGCTTTCTCCCCATATCCCTTGATCACTTTAGCCTTAAGAAATATATCTAACTCCTTCTTGAATATATTTAATGAATTGGCATTAAGTGCCTTCTGTGGTAGAGAAATCCACAGGTTCACCACTTTCTGGGTGAAGAAATTCCTCCTCATCTCTGTCCTAAATGACTTACCCCTTATCTTTAGACTGTGACCCCTGGTTCTGGACTCCCCCGCCATCAGGAACATCCTTCCTGCATCTAGTCTGTCTAGTCCTGTTAGAATTTTATAAGTTTCAATGAGATCCCCTCTCATTCTTCTAAACTCCAGTGAATATAAGCCCAATCGACCCAATCTCTCCTCATACGTCATTCCTGCCATCCCAGGTATCAGTCTGGTGAATCTTCGCTGCACTCCCTCCATGGCAAGAACATCCTTCCTCAGATAAGGTGACCAAAACTGCACACAATACTCAAGGTGTGGTCTCACCAAGGCCCTGTACAACTGCAGCAAGACATCCTTGTTCCTGTACTCGAATCCTCTCGCTATGAAGGTCAACATACCATTTGCCTTCTTAACCGCCTGCTGCACCTGCATGCTTACCTTCAGCGACTGGTGCACAAGGACACTCAGGTCTCGTTGCACTTCCCCTTCTCCCAATCTATTGCCGTTCAGATAATAATCTGCCTTCCTGTTTTTGCCACCAAAGTGGATAACCTCGCATTTATCCACATTATACTGCATCTGCCATGCATCTGCCCAATCACCCAACCTGTCCAAATCATACTGGAGTTTCTCTGCATCCTCCTCACAGCACACACGCCCACCCAGCTTTGTGTCGTCTGCAAACTTGTAGATATTACATCTAGTTCCCTTGTCCAGATCATTAATATATATTGTGAATAGCTGGGGTCCTAGCACCGATCCCTGCGGTACCCCACTAGTCACTGCCTGCCACTCAGAGAAAGACCCATTTATTCCAACTCTTTGCTTCCTGTCTGCCAACCAGTTCTCTATCCAAGTCAGTACCTTACCCACAAATCCCATGTGCTTTAACTTTACACGCTAATCTCTTATGCAGAACATTATCGAAAGCCTTCTGAAAGTCCAAATATGCCACATCCACTGGTTGTCCCTTATCTATTCTACCAGTTACATCCTGAAAGAATTCCAGTAGATTAGTCAAGCACGATTTACCTTTTGTAAATCCATGTTGACTTTTTCCGATCCTGTCACTGTTTTCCAAGTGCTCTGCTATTACATCTTTTATAATGGACTCTAGCATTTTCCCCACTGCTGATGTCAGGCTTACCGGTCTACAATTCCCCGTTTTCTCTCTACCACCTTTTTTGAATAGTGGGGTTACATTAGCTACCTTCCAATCCATGGGAACTGTTCCAGAGTCTATAGAATTTTGGAAGATGACCAGCAATGCATCTATTATTTCTAGGGCCACTTCCTTAAGTACCCTATGATGTAGATTATCAGGCCCTGGGGATTTATTGGCCTTCAATCCTGTCACTTTCCCTAACATCATTTCCCTACAAATACTGATTTCATTCAGTTCCTCCCTCTCATTAGACCCTATGTTCCCCGACACGTCTGGGAGGTTATTTGTGTCCTCCTTTGTGAAGACAGAACCAAAGTATGTATTTAATTGGTCTGCCATTTCTTTGTTCCCCATTATAAATTCCCCTGATTCTGACTGCAAGGGACCTACGCTTGACTTCACCAATCTTTTTCTCTTCACATATCTATAGAAGCTTTTACAGTCAGTTTTTATGTTCCCAGCAAGCTTACTCTCATACTCTATTTTCCCCCTCTTAATTAATCCCTTTGTCCTCCTTTGCTGAATCCTAAACGGCTCCCAATCCTCAGGTTTGTTGCTTTTTCTGGCCAATTTATATCTCCTCTCCTTGGATCTTATGCTATCCCTAATTTCCCTTGTTAGCCACGGTTGAGTCACCTTTTTTGTTTTATTTTTATGCTAAACAGGAATGAACAAATTCTGTAGTTCATCCATGCGATCTTTAAATGTTTGCCATTGCCTATCCACCATCAACCCTTTAAGTAACGTTCCCCAATCCATCCTAGCCAACTCGTGCCTCATACCATCGTAGTTTCCTTTATTTAAACTCAGGATCCTAGTCTCTGATTCAAATACTTCACTCTCCATCTTAATGAAGAATTCTATCATATTATGATCGCACCGCTCTAAGGTGCCTCGCACAACAAGATTGCTAATGAATCCTTCCTCATTACATAATACCCATTCTAAGATGGCCTGATCTCTAGTTGGTTCCTCAACATATTGGTTCAGGAAACCATCCCGTATACACTCCAGGAATTCCTCCTCCACAGTATTGTTGCTAATTTGGTTAGCCCAATCTATATGTAGATGAAAGTCACCCATGATAACTGCTGTGCCCTTATTGCACGTGTCCCTAATTTCCCGTTTAATGCCATCCCCAACCTCAGCATTACTGTTTGGGGGTCTGTATACAACTCCCACTAACGTTTTCTGCCCCTTGGTATTTCTCAGCTCTACCCATACAGATTCCACATCATCAGAGCTAATATCCTTCCTTACTATTGTGTTAATCTCCTCTTTAACCAGCAGTGCTACCCCACCTCCTTTTCTTTTTTGCCTATCTTTCCTGAATATTGAATACCCCTGGATGTTGAATTCCCAGCCTTGGTCACCCTGGAGCCATGTCTCCGTAATCCCAATTGTGTCATATCCGTTTACATCTATTTGTGCAGCTAATTCAGCAACTTTATTATGAATGCTCCTCGCATTAAGACACAAAGCCTTCAGGCTTGTTTTTTTTAACACTCTTAGACTTTTAGAATTATTATTTACTGTGGCCATGTTTGATTTACACCCTTGATTTCTCTGACTGCCACTTTTGCTTTTCTCCTTCCTGTCTTTTGCTTCTATCCTTGCTTCCCTTTCCTCTGTCTCCCTGCACAGGTTCCCAACCCCCTGCCATTTTAGTTTAAACCCTCCCCAACAGCACTAGCAAACACTCCCCCTAGGACATCGGTCCGGGTCCTGCCCAGGTGCAAACCGTCCAGTTTGTACTGGTCCCACCTCCTCCAGAACCGGTTCCAGTGTCCCAGGAATTTGAATCCCTCCCCCTTGCACCATTCCTCTAGCCATGTATTCATCTGAAATATCCTTCTATTTCTACTCTGACTAACACGTGGCACTGGTAGCATTCCTGAGATTACTACCTTTGAGGCCCTATTTTTTAATTTACCTCCTAACTCCCTATATTCAACCTTTAGGACCTCATCCCGGTTTTTACCTATATCGTTGCTACCTATATGCACCATGACAACTGGCTGTTCACCCTCTCGCTCCAGAATGCCCTGCAGCCGCTCTGAGATATCCTTGACCCTTGCACCAGGGAGGCAACATACCATCCTGGAGTCTTGTTTGCGGCCGCAGAAACGCCTATCTATTCCCCTTACAATAGAATCCCCTATCACTATAGCTCTCCTGCTCTTTTTCCTCCTGTCCTGTGCAGCAGAACCACCCACGGTGCCAGGAAGTTGGCTGCTGCTGCCTTCCCCCGATAAGCCATCTCCCTCAACAATATCCAAATTGGTATATCTGTTTGAGAGGGGGATGGCCACAGGGTCCCCTGCACTACCTGCCTGCGCCGACTACTCTGCCTGGCGGAACTTGGGTTGATTTTTTGGCTCCCTAGCACACAGACAGTGAGACCAACTATATTACCCTAGCTAATTCCTAACGTTAGTCTTTAAGAACAGGAATATCGATGGCAAACCTGACACTTAGCTCTTCTGCCATTCACAGATCAGTGATGGCTGCCAAGCATCCAATTTACATATCATAGCATTCCAATTTTATCTCCTAGTGCCCTATGGCAAAATAAATATCCTTGGTTGTTTACCTTTAATTTCCCAAAACATGTAGGGAAGGGAAATTCAGTTCTCAATGTTGCAGAGCATAGTGAGCGAGTACTTTTGTTCTAAAGTTGCACGTACATGCACATCAGTCATTCACAACTCATGAAATACGTTGCATGATTCCATTTCATTTGCTCAAGAAATTGCAATCTGTAAAATGGAAGAGAGCCTGTAAAATTCAATTTGTGAGCATGTTGTTTACTGTTAGGCTTGTGACAGTTTCAGCGGCCATTGTAACATAATAACTCCATCAGGATTTAACACTAAAAGCAGGATTGGAAAAATTTAGCTCACTTGGCATTACCACTGTAGTCTTTACAGTTTTTATTTTTAAATGTTATTGTTTAATTAACTATTTACTTGTTTGATTAGTGGAAATCAACTTTTATTACCTCGTACCCTGTCCCATAACAGACTTTTATCACTTAAATAAATTTAATAATCTCTGATGGACAAAATTTATTGTGCCAAGTTTTATGACTGTCTTTATTGCTGCTCGTTTATTACTGAATAGTAAAATGTTTGTTGCATTGTAAATTCTGAATCACTACCATCCATGGAATAGAACTATTGGTAACATGGGTACCGAGTTGGGTTGTTTGTACCCTATATAACAGGAGTTGTCAAAGGATCAATCTAGCTTCTTGTGGATGTGTCCAGAGTGCAAAACATTGTCAGTTTGGCAACAACATTCATTTGTTAGTGTTGGTCAGTCGCTCAAATGTACAACAGAGGGTGGGGACGTGTATAGCGGGGGGTGGGAGGGAGGGGGTGGGGAGGAGGAACCCCAATGACGGAGTAAATGTTGTGTGGCACTGAGTCATATAGGTCAGGAAGTTTTCTGGTTCGATTTTGATCTATTCTTAAATAATTGAGGACCAATTATGCAGTTGGTACAACTCTAGTATTGGTACAGATCAGGTGAGCAAGCCATAGGCTTGTTTCTTGCCTGGTACGCAAAGAGTAGCATTCTGTAGCCATATTGCATTTTAAGAGAAGCGGGCAATCATGCTTTAGTGTCGTGCTTTTAGGGTGTCAGCCGTGGCTCAGTTGGTAGCACGCTTGCCTATTAAGAAGGTAGAGGGTTCAAATCCTGCTCCAGAGACCTGAGCACAAAAGTTAGGTTGCTACTCCAGTGCAGTATTGAGGGAGTGCTGCTCTGCTGGCGGTACTGTCTTTCAGATTAGACGTTAAGCCAAAGCCTCACCTGCTCTTTTGGGTGGACTTGAAAGACACTGTTTCAAAGAAAAGCAGGCCAATTCTCCCTGGTGTCCTGGCCAATATCCCTCAACCAACATCAAATTAAAACAGATTGGCCCAGAAATTCGGGTCGGGGGCTTCCCGCGGGTGCAAGCCTCCGACCTGCACTTACCTTGCGCGCCGGCCGCTGAGCTGTGGGCCCCCATGGGATTCCAATCCTGGGCCTGCTCCAACTGCCGGCGCACAGTACTTGCATATCCCAGGGGCACAGTTAGTTCGATGCGTCCCCTGGGATCACGTGGGCCATGGGGAGCCAATCGGAGCAGGGAAATGCCCATTCATAAGTTTGACAGGAAGACCTGTCAAAACTTAGAAATACTACGGGCCCCAAAACATCACTAAATCTTCAAATACATTTTTTAAAAACATCACATTTTTTAAATAAACTATAAATTACATGAAATAACTATTTTAAACAATAACTTAAATTTTTGAAAAAAATAATTTTATTTTCTAACGGGGCTAAAAATAAACTTACCTTGCTTTAAAGTATTTAAAAATAATAAACCTGTGGAAAAAATGTTTTAATTTTAATTAATTCACCACTTACCTTGTAAAAAGCAGGCCTTGCGACTGCTTTTTAAAAGTGTAACTCCTGGAGACTTACCCTCCCGGGAAAACCTGGAAAAAAATCGTAAGTTCGATGCGCACGCGCTGCCTCTCCTGCGCAAGCTTTCAACCTCTGAACCCCTGCTTTCAGAGGAACAGAAGTGCCGGTTTCCCATGCATGCGCAGTGCATTCAGGAAACCGGCACTTCCATTGGGCTTACGGGTGAGTACCCCGTGCGTACTCACCCGTGGAGACCCGAATTTCTGGATTATTATTATCTCATTGCTGTTTGTAGGACTTTGCTTTGCACAAATTGGCTGCCTCGTTTCCTAAATTGCAACATTTCTAAAGTGCTTCATTGGCTGTAAAGTGGTTTGGGACGTGCTGAGGTCATGAAAGGCGCTATATAAATGCAAGTTTCTTCTTTTTTGTGTCCGCATTAATGCTTTAAAAGCTATGCTAATCACTTGGTGGCCCCATTTCCTGTGTTCAGTGCCAGGAATGGGCTGCAGTCATTGAGCATCCATTTAAAGCAGAGATTACATTTTGGAGATTTCACTCTTAAAGAGGAGTGCCAAAATTATTTGCAGAACATTGTTTTGCTGCAGTATTTTTTCCTTCATTTTGTTGTATTGTTTTCACCATATTTAATATTGATTCCAGTTGTTGCATTATTTGAATGTTTTTAGAGCTTGCTTATTTCTATCTGTGGCTTGTTGACAGTTGAAATTTAGTTTACCACAACCAAAATTCTGTAGCTCTGCATTCTGCTGGGCAAATCTCTTTTTTTTACTTACTTTGGAGGAGGACCTGATGAGCCAGGTGAGGACGGTGCATTTGCATGTAAAACACTCTTGCTACACCAACCATGGATGGGTCACCTCTGTCTGCAGAGCAAGGCACACCCACCCAGATATTTCTGAGCAGATTTTCTTTTGCCAACTACATTTCACTAGGAAGGCAGTTATGTAAGTCTACCATCTCCTCGAGTCAGACAAGTTCCAGGGTGGACAACGCTTTGCCAGTGGCTGTCAAGGTGATCAAATCCTTGAACTTCAAAGTTAGTTGATCCTTTCAAGCAGGGGATATATGCCAGATTTTACAACCTGATGCATGGAGCAGGTGACGGATGCTTTGTTTTCCATGGCTAACGCCATCATTTTCCTCCTGGATAGCATGTGCCCATACATGCCCTATTGAGCAGAAAGTGGTTCCAACTCTGTTATTATGCGACTGTCCTGTGACCATCGGCACAAAACTTTGCATGTGAATGTCCGCTACCCTGAACAGTTATGACTCCTTCATTTTACAATCTGTGATGCCACCGTTTGTTGAAAGGGCAGGAAAACTGGGTGGATAGCACCTTAGCAACCAAGAAAACTGCTACAGCCCTTGCTAATAACACACTTGAGATACCCATGAACAAGAGCTGAAAATTGATATCATGAGGCACATGTGGTCACCAGGATCCTGGTTGAACAGACTATAGACAGATGTCAATATCTGGGGGCATAGATTTAAATTAATTGGTAGAAGGATTAGAGGGGAGTTGAGGAGAACTTTTTTCACCCAGAGGGCGGTGGGGGTCTGGAACTCACTGCCTGAAAGGGTGATAGAGGCAGAAACCCTCACCACATCTAAAAAGTACTTGGATATGCACTTGAAGTGTCGTAACCTACAAGGCTACGGACCAAGAGCTGGAAAGTGGGATTAGACTGAATAGCTCTTTTTTGGCCGGCACAGACACGATGGGCCGAGTGGCCTCCTTCTGTGTAATAAATTTCTATGATTCAATGACTCGCAGAATGATGAAACAAAGTCAACTGGGGAGTGTGTTGCAGAATAGCCCCACTAAAATCTTCAAAACTCATTGCTTTCTGTTGCCTGGTGCAGAACCTCCACCACATAAAGAGGCATTACCATGATCGAAGAGGAGGCTTATCTAGAACCATTGACACAGGACAATGAAACCTCGCCAGAAGGAACACCTGTTGAATCTTTGTTACAGGCTGAAAGGGTCCTAAGGCAGGCTGTAATCAGCGATCACTTCACTTGCGCCTGTTCCACCCCATACACAACCATTCTTGTCCATACTTGCCCAATAAAGCGGACCAAAATACTAGCTACACCTTTGCCCTCAACTACCATGGATGCAATGAATTCTTTTGCTATCTTCCCCGTTATTAAAGTGTAAGTTGCGTGTTTTTTATTACCCAACCTAATGCTGTATCTAAGTCATTCTCGTGTAGTGGAAGAAGGAAGTGTTGTAGCCACCTACCAAATGTCAGTGCATATCTCTTGAGATGGAGGTGGCCTATCAACTTCCTGTGCTGGGTCATGAGATGGCCCTGTAACTGCTGGTGGCACTTCTAATGCTGCTGCCACTGTCTGGTCCCATACACTACATGGCACATTGCAACACGATATGGCACATTGCAATTAATTTGAGTGGAGTGACTGGGTGGGATGGATGTGGTGTCATCTTGAGGGACAGCTCCACGATATATGCCAATTCCTGCCATTCCCTTGATATTAGACACTCCATCAGAATGTCTGTGTTGGAGCAGATTGCTGAACAGAAATGAAGATGTTGAAGCCCTGCATTATAGCTCTCTTAGTCCTATCTCCCAGCATGTTGAAATCAGACAAGACAGACAACTGTACATTGGAATCTACAATATCTATAGCCCCAGACAGCACATTTATTAGAGGAACTGCACTTGGGTTTAGGACTTCTATCATTGTGATTTCCACTGCAGATGACCCTCGATTGGCCATTCCCTCCCTGATGGCTCAGTTAGGTGGTCAATCATCACTGCACAAATACGAATAGTGGACTCCTCTAAGGTTGGCCCCAGACTTTGCAGGATTCTTGGCACACACTCTGTGGTAAACCACTTTTATTGTTCACTATCGTTACACTATGGTTATCACTGTTTATATCGTTACACTATGGTTATCACTGTTTACACTGTTGTATCACTACACAAGGTCACCTCTTGTCACGCTGTTATACCTGGGCTGACCACAGCTGACTCCGCCCATGACTCCGCCTGCTTGCCCAGGTATAAAGGTGGTCGACTGGCTGGTATTCCTCCTTGTTGGACCCGATCACCCACGAGGGTGGGCTCTGTTATTTAGCCAATAAAAACCTATAGTTACTATCTTAACTCGTCGCTTTTCATTGGATGAATTGATAGGTATATCACACTCAGGGGAAGCAATTTGTGCTGAAACCTGGATCAGAGAGGTTTCTGCCCCATGCATGTAGGTGATGCAGTGTATACATGTAGGATGGGCACTTGGGCACAGTTACGGAGGGTTGTCAGTCTCTGAGGAACTATACCACAGCACAAGGGAGAAACCGAGTATGCAAAGTATCATAGAATCATAGAAAGTTACAGCACGGAAGGAGGCTATTTCGGCCCATCGTGTCCGCGCTGGCCAACAAAGACCTATCCAGCCTAATCCCACTTCCTAGCTCTTGGTCCGTAGCCCTGCAGGTTAGAGCATTCCAAGTACACATCCAAGTACTTTTTAAATGTGGTTAGGGTTCCTGCCTCTACCACCCTTTCAGGCAGTGAGTTCCAGACCCTCACAACCCTCTGGGTGAAGAAATTTCCTCTCAAATCCCCTCTACGCCTTCCACCAATTACTTTAAATCTGTGCCCCCTGGTTTTTGACCCCTCTGCTAAGGGAAGTAGGTCCTTTCTAGCCACTTTATCTATGCCCCTCATAATTTTATACACCTCAATAAGGTCTCCCCTCAGCCTCCTTTGTTCCAAGGAAAACAGACCTAGCCTATCCAGTCTTTCCTCATAGCTAAGATTCTCTACTCCCAGCAACATCCTTGTAAATCTCCTTTGTATCCTCTCTAGTGACGTCAGTCGAGTGTGCAATGCCCTGGTAGCGACCCAGACCGGATATTGAGTGGCGCCCCCTGTCTTGCCACCTGCCGCTAGCAATGACCGGTTGAGCGGAACATTTTGCAGTCGGGAAGGGACTGGGGAGCACTATTTAAAGGCGACCGCTTCCTGACTTTTTTTGACGGCGACATTTTTGCACCACGCATTCTGAGAGAGAGAGAGACTTCTGGAGAGATTCAACGCTGTGTGAAGGAGTTTTGGGTACTGAGCAGCACTTTGCAGGTTCATTTTGATTTGACCTTCCTTGCATCGATTTAGAAGAGACTATGGGGCTGCATTCTGAGCTCTTTCCCTGGGTCTCTCCATTGTTCTTTCAAGCAGAATTGATGTACAGGTCTGTCCAGGCCGAGATTCAAGGCTGCAATGAGCAGGGTGTGGATGGGGCACTACCAGTGACTGCTGACTGACATCACATGAGCTTCGCCAGCACTCTGATGTAGCGCCTCGCTCCTCGGCATTAGCGCCTTAAGAAAGGTGTGTAGCGCCTGATTTAGCGCTCCAATCATGTCCAGGGGCAATAGAAGCCAAGTTTGCAGTTGGAGGCGATTATTAGCGGCAGGCACTAAACTTTGCGCCTGGCTGATAATTGCGCCCCAAACGGGGCGATACCGAATTTCTCCCCCTAGATCATTGATATATACCACAAAAAGCAAGGGACCTAGTACTGAGCCCAGCGGAACCCCAGCAGTAAACCTCTGCCTGTCCATTTAAGAGAGAGGCTAAGATTCAAGCAAATTTTTGAATCTAATCTAAGGGAAGCTATGTATATCTTTGATTTACCTAGGATATTGTTACAGGATGAACATGGATAGATTTTTAATGGACAGTAATGGATGACACAGTGAATCATTCAGTCACCATTTTTAACATGATAATGAATATGACCTCAGATGAAATTATGCCATGGTTATCCATTTAATGGCATTGTTTCCCCCTCCACTCTTTTTATGACTAACATCATAATTTATGGAAGATATTATAACGAATGAAGACAGCATTGTTATGACATACAATTCACTGACGTGACATCCAGAAGTTGCCTCCTGTAATTAATCATGAATCATTAATCATGCAGTCATTATCTTCTATTTTATTTTTAATTATTATAAGTGTGTATGATAGCTAAGCTTTATGAATAGTGACAGTGATTGCTAGAGTTGTGAGTTTTTTTTAGTGTTATTAACCATTTGGCCTCAGCAGTCTACTTGCTTTCAACAAAAAGAAACCAGGCTGCTTTGTAAAACAACAATTGGGGATAGAGAGTGCAAAACTGCCACCTCCACAGACAAATGCAATGCGATTTGTTTAAAAAATATGATAAAGTGAGCCTGTTGATAACTACGTTTATAGACCACATGTGTGGTCCCGAGACTGGTGGTTTATGACCAGCTGGACTTGTTCTTGTCAGTTGTGTGATTCAGACATATCAATGCTCACAACAGCATCTTGTTAAGTCTGAAGTAATCTCAAACCTGACAGGACTTGTAATGGCAAATAGTTATCTTTGTGTAAACAGAAATCATCACTAATTAATGGTTTACGAAAGGAAAATAAATTCTGTATTTTGGTGCAAATATTGTAATCCATTTTTACTGTTTGTGGATAAAATGGTGCTGGCATTCATTTTTTGTTGTTGAGAAGCTAAGGTAAAAGGCCCAGAGTCACACTGCAGGACACTACCAAGGTTGAAAAGAGTAGGAGAGAAAGCAATAAACAGTGGTTAGGTAATGTCAAACATAGGTTTCAAAAGCATGTAGAAGGAAGGGGTGATTGAGCGAGGTAAGGAGTTCTGCAGTTATCAAAAGAAGAACAGCAAGGAAGAGCACATACAACGACATACTTGCAGGTTAGGAGCAACAAGAGTGAACATGGCACTCTGTTAGTAAAAGAGAACGTTGAATCACAAACATCACAGAATACAGAGTTTGTGCTCCAAACATTTCAATCATATTTTTAGTTTAAAATGGCAGCAATTTTTGGGCTGAATTTTAATGGGGAAGGCAGGTTGGGGGGGCGGAGAGGCTCCAAGGCTGTCGGAAAATCTGGGAGAGCGGGTTTCCCGTAAGCCCTGCTGATTTTAACGGTAGGGCCTGATTTGAATGGGAACCTTCTGTTTCCCACCCGCAGCCAGTCAAATTGAGAGGCTGGCTCGCTGCTGGCAGGTAGGCCTGCGGCACTAGGCCACACAGAGGAGGGAGGGAGGGATCGAGTGGGGGCCAGGGGCGGCCAGACAAGCAAGGTAGGGGCATCGGATGAGCATCGCGGACCGGGGTCGGCCAGACGAGTCATAGAGTCACAGGCCTAGAAATTGGGTATAGCCCCGCTTGAGGCGTTAGAACTGGCGCTGCGCAAAGTTTATAGCCAGACGAAACTTATCGCTGCCTGGCGAGATATTGGGTTGCATCGCCCCCAAAGGGGATTGAGGCGTGAAATCAGATGTTGCACGGGGCTCCTAAGGCGCAAAAGTTCAGGCGCTACCCAATATCGGCGCGGACGGGCGCAGCGCAGGTGATCTCAATTACCGGAAACCACGAGACTTCCAGGCGCCAGCCAGCTCTTAAAGGGGTAGGTCAGTCAGCCTGAGCTGCCACACTCAACGCCCTGTAGGCCTCAGAATCGGCGTTCGCCCTTCTCTGGTGCAAGAAACTTGGTCAGGATGGAGCAGGTGAGACAGAGAGCAGAGCGCTTCAGCACTGAGGCTCTGGACCAGTTGGTGTCTGCAGTTGAGCGCCGTCGAGATGTCCTGTATCCTGACAATGGCAAGAGGCCGAATCAAAAGGCTTACCGGCGATCTTGGAGGGAGGTTTCTCTGAGGGTCAACTCCAGCAGCATGGCGACCAGGACCCCTGTTCAGTGCAGGAAGAAATTCAACGACCTCACTCGGGTCGTTAGGGTGAGTGTTGGTTATGCAAACTTCTGATTCCCTCCATCTGCACCTGACTTCGAACACCCTGTTGCCATGATGCCCCAATGGCCATCTGTCAGCAAGCACCCATGGCCCTTTCTGGGCACACAGATGGACATTTCACTCAAGGCCACATGTAAGGGCCCTTGCACCATGGGGGGCATGAGATGATCTCTCAAGGGCTCTTGCACCATGGGGGGCATGAGATGATCTCTCAAGGCATCATGTTACAGAACATCCCCTTCTTTCCCCTGCAGTCCAAGCTGGCGGCGAGGCGAAAGGACCAGAGTCGAACCGGTGGCGGGCCTCCACAAGTCGTCACTCTGACGGATCTCGAGGAGAGAGTGCACCAGATTCTTGGAGGACGTCTGTCTGGTCCTGTTACCACTGCAGCTGCCGACCCCATTTCCGACAGCGAGGATAAGGCTCTCTCCTTTTTCAGCTGTTTCCTTCCACTTGGCCCCCCGGCCAACATGCTTCCTCAGTGTGCAGCCATGTCAGAGCCTTGCCGCAATCTGGCATGCCTTTCCGCCAACCTGTCCTTTTGCTAAAGCCACTCTTCCACCTCCCTGTTTTCAGATGATTCATCACCAACTCGGGCTCAACGCCCTGAAGCTGCCAGTGCCAGTGCCTCTGGAGGCGAGGATCAGGAGGAAGCCGGACCATCCGTTCCAATCTCAGGGGAGCATACACATCTACAGACTGGGGATAGTAGTTACCTGGAGGGGAGGGGGGGGCTCTGAGGATCAGCCAGTTGCCGGAACAAGCGGCATGCAGCAACGCAAGGGGGATAGGCACGTTCGGCCACCGTCTCCCTGGAGGGCAAGGCAGGTAGTGATGACTGCTGCACAGAGTGCAGAGGAAGTGCGTCGCCTGGCTGAAATGAGCACCCAGGCCCGGCTCAGGCACACTGAGCTGATGGCTGCAGTGGGGAGGATGCCTCAGTCAATAGATACACTGGCAAAGAGTGTGTTGGACTTCGGGGCAACAATGGAGAGGACTCTCCAGGGCTTCGGGGCAACAATGGACAGGACTCTCCAGGGCTTCGGGGCAACAATGGACAGGACTCTCCAGGGCTTCGGGGCAACAATGGAGAGGACTGTCCAGGGCTTCGGGCCAACAATGGAGAGGACTGTCCAGGGCTTCGAGGCCGCTATGGAAAGGACTGTTCAGGGCTTCGGACAATCCCTGGAAAGGTCTGTCCAGGGCTTGTCCGAGGCAGTGGAGCGGTCGGCACCGGCCTTGTCCGAAGCAATGGAAAGAACTGTCCAGGGCTTCTCCGAAGCACTGGCACCTGGCACACAGGTCCTTACTGCTGCCACGCAGTCACTTGCCGGCCTCGTCCACACCCAGATTGAGGCAACGCAAACTCTCAATGCAGCCACCCTATCTGCATCAGCTAGGATCACCCCAGGCCCTTCCAGTCCCATACAAGGCCAGGAATCAGTGGAGCATGCGATTGTGGCAGATGAGCCGAGCCGGTCCCCTCAGAGAGCCAGTGTGTCGTCCGACCATGGTGCAGGTGTCCTCTCTCAGCAGGTGACCATTGTACATGCCAGCGCTGGTACGTCTGCAGTGCAGCTGCCACCACCTGCAGGGCACACTGCTTCCAGCCATGCTCAGATCAAGCATCCTGCGTCCGCACCCTCCAAGCCCAGAGGTCGGCCAGGCTGTCCCTCAGGGGCTTCTGTGCTTCCACACAGTCAGCAGGCGTCCCCCAGCCTTCACCCCGTCACTGGGGTTCAATTACGTAGGAGCAGCAGGGAGGGAAGGGGCCGACCGCGAAAGAGAAGTCGTTCTCCATCAAGGGGCCAGCAGTAGAGGGAGGTGCTGAGACGTTTCTTTGGCCAAATTCAAGGACACCCTCACCTGTTGTAATTGTTGGAAATGGTTTGTTTAGTTTTGCGGCTTTGCCGAATAGTTAACTGTTATTTTGTTTTTTATGGTTTCTGTTGACATGACGTTGTTTTGCTGTAATGAAAGACTTTTGTGACAATAAAGAGAAGTTTTAATGTGCTATGGTGCACGTGACTAATTACAGTGATGCTGGCCTTCAGAGGCTTTCAAACATCCAAAGTGCGCAGGAGAAAAGACACTCATCATTCCGCCAGAGGGGCCTCGAAACGAGTCCTCATGAGCCTCTGACGGATGGCCCTTCCACTTTCAGGAGCCCTTCCATCTTCCTCCTCCTCCTCCTCCTCCCCCTCGTCCGCATGCTCCTCCTCCTCCTCCGCCTGCTCTTCCTCCTCCTCCTCCTCCTCCTCGACCGCCTGCTCTGCTGGTCGTTGAGGGACAGCTGGAATTGGCTGGGTGCGTCGAATCGCCAAGTTGTGGAGCATGCAGCAGATGACGACGATGTGACCCACTTGCTCCGGCGAGTACTGCAGGGCTCCCCGCAAATGGTCCAGACATCGGAAACGCTTTTTGAGCACACCAATAGTGTGCTCTACAATGTTCCTGGTCGCCTGATGGCTGCTGTTGAACAGCTCTTCTGCTGGGGTGGCGGCCACATGGAGTGGTGTCATCAGCCATGGGCAGAGAGGATAGCCCTTGTCCCCAATAAGCCAGCCTCGTGGTCGAGCCGGCCCCTCAAAAAGGTCACAAACTGAGGTCTACCACAGGATAAATGCATCGTGGCTGCTCCCTGGGAATTGGGCGTTGACTGCCATGATGATTTGGCGGTGGTCACAGACCAGCTGCACGTTGAGGGAGTGGAACCCCTTGCGGCTGTGGAAGTCCTCAGGATTCTGAAATGGCGCCCTCAAAGCCACGTGTGTACAGTCAATCGCCCCCTGCACCATGGGGAAGTCCGCAATAGCAGCGAAGCCCTGCGCGCGCTCCGCCTGCTTCTCCGGGGTCAGAGGGAAGGTGATGAATTGACGCCTTCGCCTATAAAGGGCAGCTGTAACTTGCTGGATGCAACAGTGGACTGCAACCTGAGAGATATTCGCAATGTCCCCAATGGCTGACTGAAAGGATCCGTTGCCATAAAAATTGAGGGCAACAGTCAGTTTAACGGCCACCGACAGAGAGGTCCTGCACCATAGACGTGGCTGCAGATCCTCAGCAAGCAGGTGGCACAGCTCAGTAACAACGTCTCTCCCGATTTGGAGCCTTCGCACACACTGCTCCTCCGACATGTCAAGGTATGACACCTGCTGCCCAAAGACCCTCGCAGCATACCCTCGGATTGGCCGACCTCCATTGCCCCTCCTCCTTCTGGCCAATCCCGGCCCTCTCTCCCGCCGTCTCTCTGCCCCTTCATAGTGTTCGGCCATGAGGCCGTCGCCCTCCAAAGCATCTCCCATTCCGATGCCAGTTGGTCAAAAGGCTGTTAGGTCTAGTGCTCCAACTGCTCCGGACAGGTTTGAAGGTCCCAAGTACTCTAATGCTAAATTCCAAAAACTCTGCTCCACAGTAGCTCACCAACTCTCTCCACCAACGATCGCAATGAACAGGCCAAGTGGCCGAAGCTCCTATACTAGAGCTGTCCCCTTTAAATAGCGCCACCCAACTCCGAGAAGGGCCTGCTAACGCTCCTTCGAACTGTCACTAATAGCGCTAGGTGTAAAGGCTCCGGGCGCCACCCAATATCCGCTCAGGCGCCCCTAAAAGGCATTGCACACTGAAATGACGTCATGATCTGCTTGCGCTCGCGGGCGCGCGCAAACACTTAGCGCAGGCGTTAAATGTATAGTCAATATGGGAGTTGTCGCTATCTTCATTGCGCCCGCCCCAACATTGGGTAACGCCCCAATTCTCGGTCTCTTTAGGCGCTGACCGCTGGCACAAACAACCGAATTTCTAGGCCATAGAGTTATACAGCACAGAAAGAGGCCCTTCGGCCCATCGTGTCCGCGCCAGCCATCAAGCCCTATCTATTCTAATCCCATTTTCCAGCACTTGGTCCGTAGCCTTGTATGCTATGGCATTTCAAGTGCTCATCTAAATGCTTCTTGAATGTTGGGAGGTTCCTGCCTCTACCACCCTTTCAGGCAGTGAGTTCCAGATTCCAACCACCCTCTGGGTGAAAAAGTTTTTCCTCAAATCCCCTCTAAACCTCCTGTCCCTTACCTTGAAACTATGCCCCCTGGTTATTGACCCCTCTACTAAGGGGAAAAGTTCCTTTCTATCTACCCCATCTATGCCCCTCATAATTTTGTACACCTCAATCAGGTCCCCCTCAGCCTTCTCTGCTCTAAGGAAAACAACCCCAGCCTGTCCAGTCTCTCTTTATAGCTGAAGCGCTCCAGCCCAGGTAACATCCTGGTGAATCTCCTCTGCACCCTTTCCAATGCAATCACATCCCTCCTATAGTGTGGCGACCAGAACTGCACACAGTATTCCAGCTGTGCCCTAACTAGCGTTTTGTACAGCTCCATCATAACCTCCCTGCTCTTATATTCTATGCCTCGGCTAATGAAGGCAAGTATCCCATATGCCTTTTTAACCACCTTATCTACCTGTCCTGCTGCCTTTAGGGACCTATGTACATGCACACCAAGGTCCCCCTGATCCTCTGTCCTTCCTAGGGTCCTACCATTCATTGTGTATTCCCTTGCCTTGTTAGTCCTCCCAAAATGCATCACCTCACACTTTTCAGGGTTAAATTCCATTTGCCACTGTTCTGTCCATCTGACCAACCCGTCTATCATCCTGTAGCCTGAGGCTTCCCTCCTCGCAATTTACCACTCCACCAATTTTCGAGTATGGGGTGGGCTGGGACCAACACGGGGGTGGGGGGAGGGGCGGTAGGGTCACTAAAGATCGGGAGGGTGCGAGGAGAATCGGCAGCCAGATAAGGATTGTGGGGGAGAGGGTGAGAGGACAATTGGCAGCCAGCTACGGATTAGGGGCGGGGAGAGGGAGGGTGGTGGTGAGAGGAGAATCAGCGGCCAGCTAAGGATCAGGTGCCGTAAGGAGGATCAGGGGCTGGGAGCAGCACGGGGTGGGGGAGAATCATTGGCCTGAGGGGGGATTGGAAGCCTGACAGGGGTGGAGGATTGGTAGCCTGGGGGAGTGGGGGGAATCGGAGGCCTGCGCAGTTGATTGGAGGCCTCGTGGGGGGGGGGTCTCCGATCGCGGGGGGTGGGCTAGGCAGGGACCCTGGATCCAGGAGGTAGGTATAAAGGCACTTACCTCCTGGATGCAGCAGTCCTCGCCTTCCATTAGATGGCGGATTTTACAAGGTGTGCAAAACCCGATCAGCTAATGTTAAAGACAAAATGGAGGTTAAAGAAGTGGCTTCCAGCCTCATTATAATATTTAAATAGACAGCCTGCTTCCTGGCAGCGGGTTGGCTGCCTGCCCCCATCCCGCCTCCCATCTTGCTTCTGTTAAAACCGGAAGTGGGCGAGTTGGAGGTGGGTTCAGGTCGGGATTCCAAATTTTAACACTTTAGCTACCCCCACGCCACCAACCTACCTGTGTTTTTTAGGTTAAAATTCCCCCATTTGTGTCCATTATATCCCACAAACAGGTGGGATAATGCACACAGAATAATGGAGCAGATAATGTGCGGTGATTGGTGATACCGAATCTCTGATGATATTGCAAATGGCACACATTTCGAGTTCAAGCACCAAAATCTCCTGCCAGAAATAGTTGAGGCTTCATTATTATATTATAATGGCAGGGAAGTGACATCATTTAGTGCTAAACACCATTTCCATCTTTTGTGCTGGAAGTGCACAACTTAATCTTGCCGCATAAACCTGAGGCATAGAATACAAGAGCAGGGAGGTTATGCTTGAACTGTATAAAACACTAGTTAGGCTACAGCTAGAGTACTGCGTACAGTTCTGGTCACCATATTAAAGGAAAGATGTGATTGCACTGGAGAGGATACAGACGAGATTTACAAGGATGTTGCCAGGACTGGAGAATTTTAGCTATGAGGAAAGATTGGATAGGCTGGGGTTGTTTTCTTTGGAACAGAGGAGGCTGAGGGGAGAATTAATTGAGGTGTATAAAATTATGAGGGGCCCAGATAGAGGGGATAGGAAGGTTATGGTCTGAAATTGTTGAACTCCATCTTGAGTCCAAAAGGCTGTAAAGTGCCTAATCGAAAGATGAGGTGCTGTTCCTCAAGCTTACGTTGAGCTTCATTGGAACAGTTTAAGACGTCGAGAACAGTGAGGTCTGATTGGGTGTGGAGCGGAGAATTAAAGTGACAAGTTCAATGTAAGCTCGAAGAACAGCACCTCATCTTTCGATTAGGCACTTTACAGCCTTCTGGACTCAACATTGAGTTCAACAATTTCAGACCATAACTTCTGCCCCATCTTTTTTTTCCATTTATTTTTTTCCCTCTCTCTCACATGGCAGCTGTCTTTCACTCTGCCAGTGCCATTTACACTTCATTTAGAGCCATCTTTTGTTTCTTAACTTGTCCCATTACCATCTCCTTTTGCCTTGCACCATCATCCCTTTTGTCTCTTAATCTCTCCTGCCTTCCATCCTATCACAGACTTTCCCTTTTGTTCTTTCCTCCCCTCCCCTCTTTCCCTGCCTCTGCACTTGCTTAAAAACCTGTTCCATCTCCAGCTTTTTCCAGTTCTGACGAAGGGTCATCGACCTGAAACGTTAACTCTGTTTCTCTCTGTACAGTTGCTGCCTGACCTGCTGAGTATTTCCAGCATTTTCTGTTTTTAATCCAACAAACATGTTTGTTGTGGACTCTTCCACACTTGCTACCATATGCTGAAGTTTGCTAAGCACAGGCTTCAATGACAGCAGTAATCTTTGATATTCAGAAAGCATCCTTCTTTTCAAAGCAGGCCACCTGAGCTCCAGAATCCTGTCCCCACCAGCTGAGGATGGACATTAGCTAGCCCTCCAGACAGCAGGTTCCTGCCATTCCTCGCCACTGCCAACTGCCCCTGTATCACGCAGTGCACTCTCCTCAACCTCAATCTCAACCCCCCCCCCACCCCCCCCAGGGTGAATGTACTTGTACTGCTGTTTTGTAGAATTAGATTGAGGGCAGTGGGAGCAGTGAGGTAGAAATTTTATGTAGGTCCTTGGCCCTTTCTACATCTTCAGATAGCACATGTCAACACACAAGTGTTACAATGAGCTCCTGATGACAACTTAATAAGATGTGGTTTTCCACTGAATGACTTGCACTTCAATGTAAGCTTTGGTTGTAGTGAATAAATGAATGAATAGGATAAGAAAAAGAGCAAACTTTTCAGACAAACCCTGAGCCAGGGCCAGGCTTTCTACATCCCCAACCCTTGTTTCCTCTGTAGTCTCTCTGTCCTGAGTTTCTTATGCCACATTTCAAATATTTGAAGGGTGAACATTTTGCACGGGGCAGGGCTATGGGAAGAGAGCAGGGGAGCGGGACTAATTGGATAACTCTTTCAAAGAGCCGGCACAGGCATGATGGGATGAATGGCCTCCTTCTGTGCTGCGTCATTCTATGATTCTAAGATGTAAAAGGACTGAGGGTGATGGGTCCTCTTCCCTTCTCTCCCTCTTGTTATTCGCGTCATTCTCTTGCAAAAAGAGTAGAAAAGAACAAGTGTTACAATGAGGTCCTGATGGCAACTTAATAAGATGTGGTTTTCCACTGAATGACTTGCACTTCAATGTATGTTTTGGTTGTAGTGAATGAATGAATAAAGTAACAGTAATGAAGAAAATAATGGCACTAAAGAATGACAAATCCCCAGGACCAGATAGTTTCCATCCCAGGGTTTAAAGGAAGTAGGTGAGAATATTGCAGACGCCAGAACTATAACCTTCCAAAATTCTCTCGATTCAGGAACCATTTCTTTAGATTGGAAAATTGCGTATGTCACTCCGCTATTTAACAATGGTGAGAAAGGGAAACCAGGGAGTTATTGAACAGTTAGCCTAACATCTGTTGTCGGGAAATTGCTAGTCTATAATTAAGGATAGGGTGACCAAACACCTCGAAAATTTTCAGTTGATCAGAGAGAGCCAGCATGGATTTGTGAAAGGTAGGTCATGCCTGACAAACCTGATTGAATTTTTTGAAGAGGTGACTAAAGTAGTGGACAGGGGAATGTCTATGGATGTTATTTATATGGACTTCCAGAAGGCATTTGATAAAGTCCCACATAAGAGACTGTTAACTAAAGTAGAAGCCCATGGAATTGAGGGCAAATTATTGACCTGATTAGGAAATTGGCTGAGTGGCAGGAGGCAGAGAGTAGGAATAATGGGTAGGTACTCAACTTGGCAGGAGGTGAATAGTGGTGTCCCGCAGGGATCTGTGTTGGGGCCTCAATTATTCATAGTATTTATTAACGACTTAGATGATGGCATAGAAAGTCATATATCCAAATTTGCTGATGACACAAAGACAGGTGGAATGGTAGGCAGTGTAGATGGAAGCAGAAAATTACAAAGGGATATCGACAGATTAAGTGATGGGCAAAACTGTGGCAAATGGGTTTCAGTGTAGGCAAATGTGAGGTCGTCCACTTTGAACCTAAAAAGGATAGAACAGACTTCTTTCTAAATGGTGAAAGGCTAAAAACAGTGGAGATCCAAAAAGACTTGAGGGGTTCAGGTACATAGATCATTAAAATGTCATGAACAGGTACAGAAAATAATCAAAAAGGCTAATGAAATGCTAGCCTTTATATCTAGCGGACTAATGGAGTACAAGTTATGCTGCAGCTATACAAAACCCTAGTTAGACCACACCTGGAGTACTGTGAGCAGTTCTGGGCACCACACCTTAGGAAGGATACACTGGCCTTGGAGGGAGTGCAGCGTAGGTGTATCAGAATGATACCCGGACTTCAAAGATTACGTTAAGAGGAGAGATTACACAAATTAGGGTTGTATTCCTTAGAATTTAGAAGAGGTGATCTGATCGAAGTTTTCAAGATATTAAGGGGAACAGATAGGGTAGATAATGAGAAACTATTCCCACTGGTTGGGGATTCTAGGACTAGGTGGCATAGTCTAAAAATTAGAGCCAGACCTTTCAGGAGTGACATTAGGAAACACTTCTACACACAAAGGGTGGTAGAAGTTTGGAACTCTCTTCCATAATTGGCAATTGATGCTAGATTAATTGTTAATTTTAAGTCGGAGATTGATAGCTCTCTGTTAACCAAAGGTATTAAGGGATATGGGCCAAAGATATGGGGGGAGAAATTCAGTATCACCCCGTTTGGGGCGCCATTATCGGCCGCGCGCAAAGTTTAGCGCCTGGCGCTAATTATCGCCTCCGACGGCAAGCTTGGCTTTTATCACCCCTGGAGGTGATTGGAGCACTAAATCAGGTGCTTCACACCTGTCTTAAGGTGCAAAGGCCGAGCAGCAAGGCGCTAACTCAGAGCGCTGGTGAAGCAAAGAAGGGCAAATCAAAATGAACCTGCAAAGTGCTGCTCAGTACCCAAAACTCCTTCACACAGCGTTGAATCTCTCCAGAAGTCTCTCTCTCTCTCTCTCTCTCAGAATGCGTGGTGCAAAAATGTCACCAACAAAAAGAGGCAGGAAGTGGTCACCTTTAAATAGCGCTCCCCCAGTCCCTTTCTGACTGCAAAACGCTCCCCTCAACCTGTCATTGCAAGCGGCAGGCGGTAAGGCAGGGGGCGCCACTCAATATCCAGTCCCGGGCGCTACCGGGGTGTTGCGCACTCGACTGACGTCACGATCTGCTGCCGCAGGAGATCGTGGCGGTAGTGTTTAGTGCCGCCGCAAAATGTCTAGTTAATTTTGCGAGCGGCGCAAATATCGCCGCACCCGGGCACTAGTTGCTTTGCGCCCCATTAGCGCCCTCTTAAGGCACTAACGGGAGGCGCAAACAACTGAATTTTTCCCCTATGGTGTTAGGTCGCAGATCAGCCATGATCTCATTGAATGGCGGAGCAAGCTCGAGGGGCTGCATGGCCAACTCCTGTTCCTATGTTCCACATTGTCTTATTAGGCATTAAGAAAGTACAGTAGATGGAAGGATTTGTATGGGGAGCAGCAGTTGGGGATGTGAGGAAAGAGACAATAAGTGGGAATGGGAGCTGCTGCAAAGTGTATCGGTGCATAATGGGCAATCATGGAAGGATTACAAAGTACTGTAAGATTGTAGGTAGGAGATAACTGTTCATGTCATGCGTATTTAATATATTGCACTAATACAATGTTACGGTGGGGTCCCTTACCTTGACTCACTGGTGGGGTCATTGAACCTTTGGCAGTACTGCAGCCAGGTCTGCTGAACAATGCTGTTGGTATTTACATATTCCATTGCTTCCTGCCAAGCACCTTGACCCGCTCATCTCGTCACCCAACAACCATCTGCTGGAAAATATCAGCTCCTTACGCTTGCATACTTGCTCAGGTAATATTTTCACTGCCTCAGCAAATGATTGTGGTGTTCTGTTGCTTGCCCTGCTAGTTGATATAATTGAACTGTGAAGATTCTCTTATATTCTACTTTGCTGACAAAAACACCAATGCCCCTTTAAACTTCAGGAACTGCAGCAGTTTTTATTTCAGATTTCCAGCAGCTTTTGATTTCCCATCCCTGATTCGGTGAGCTCCCATCCAATGAGATGTGCTACTTATCGCTGGAGCACAGCCACATTAGACTGAACCCCGAAATATAGGCGAGTTCAGCACACTATGGGCTGGGATTTAAGGAGGAAGGTGGGTTGGGGGCGGTGCGGAGGGGTGCTCCAATGTGGTCGGGAAACCTGGGAGGCCAGGATTCCCGCAGGCCCTGCCGACTTTAACAGCAGGGCCTGATTTGCATGTGAGGCCTTGGTTTCCCGCCCACAGCCAGCCTGATTGAGAGGCTGGCTGGCGGCGGGCTGGTAGGCCTGTGGCACTAGGCCGCACAGAGGAGGGAGGGAGGGTTCACTTGGGGGCCGGGCCGTTAAAAGAATTGGTGGGGGGCGGCCAGGGATCAGGGATCGTGCCATGTCATTAAAAGGATCGCGGGGGGTGGGGGTGGGGTCGGGCAGGGATCGGGGGAAAGGGGGAGGAGGGAGGATCAGCGCCAGATGATCGGGGTGGTGAAGGGAAGACCGTGGCTAGTCACTGGAGGATCGTGGCTGGCCTCAGCATCATCGGTGGGGGAGGGTGGGGGAGAGGCTCTGGGGGATGATCGGAAGTCTGGGGGTGGGGGGGTGATTGGAGGTGTGGGGGTGGGGGTGATTGGAGGCCTCATGAGGGGTTCTCAGATCGCGTGGGTGGGCTAGGCAGGGATCCTGGATCCAGGAGGTAGGTATAAAGGCACTTACCTCCTGGATGCAGCAGTCCCCGCCTTCCATTAGCTGGCGGATTTTACGAGGTGTGCAAAACCCGACACACTTGAGGTTAAAGAAGTGGCTTTCAGCCTCATTATGATATTTAAATAGACAGCCTGCTTCCTGGCAGTGGGTTGGCTGCCTGCCCAACACCATCGGCCACTCCCCCCCTCCCCGTCCCGCCTCCATTAAAACCGAAAGTGGGCAGGTTGGAGGCGGGTTGAGGTCGGGAATCCCAACTTTATCAATATAACTACCCCCACACCTACAACCCACTCGCTTTTTTTAGGTTAAAATTCCCATGTCAAGATTTGACACTGAACCACATAAAGAGATGTTAGGACAGGTGACCAAAAGTTTGGTCAAAGGTTTAAGGAGTGTCTTAAAGGAGGAAGAAAGGTGGAGAGGTTTAGGGAGGGAATTCCAGAGGGTCTAGACAGCTGAAGGCATGAATGCCAATGATTGAGTGATGAAAATCAGGGATGCAAAAGGGGCCAGAGTGTTTCTAAAGAATACTGGGCCACACTGACTGCCCTGGAGTTAGATTAATGTTCTTTATCCACAACAAAATACACATTAAGATTTTTGGATATAGCATTTCTATCTTACTGTCTGAAAGATAAACTTAAAAAGCGAGTCTTTAAAAATTCTGAATGGTTCTGTACTGACATCAATGATTCATAATAATGACAAAACACAAAAGCATTTTGTAATGTTTATCCTTTGTATTTTTGGAAGAATCATATTAAACTGATGGTGAAAGATAAAACAATTGATACTTACAAAAAAGCCAGCAGAATTTGCAAGAAGTTACGGATTGACCTGTCATTAATATTACATCGTATCACATATTCATTCATAATTGTCACGATACAAAGCTCAGACACTAATGAGGAAAACTACATGTGAAATGTTTAGAAAGTCAAGAGCAAGTGATAAAAGAAATTCTCAACACTGGTATCTTGACATCAAGTTAGCTCCCACCTCGGGATTACTGATTCCGGAATGGCAGGCTGCCAAACTTCTGTATCCCTGTAACTATTGCTTTTTTTCAAAGATAAATGATATTTAGGTGAAATAAGTATTTTCCTGCCAGGTTTTTCTGCAGGACTTCCTTAAGCTCTAGTAGCTTAGCTAAATATAGCACAGATAAAAGCTCTTTCTCTTTATCATTTAAACAATAACGCCTAAGCATTGAACCTAACTATACACGCTTGCAGATGTCCCCTGGCATTGCTCACAGTGAATCAGAAGTTTTATAAGAACCAAGTATCTAGCAATGATTTGAGAGGGGTCTTTGGGTCTGGGAGCACTGAAAGGGTGACACTATAGTCTAAATATAAGCATAGAAAAGTTCCGGCACATTGGGACAGATACTTGGGCTGTGACTTTACCATCGGCGGTGGGTTGGAGTCAGGTTGGCTGGTCGGCGGGTTCCGGTCCCGCTGCCAGTTTAATCCGCTCTGCATTAACTATTTTCCCTTAACTGGGCGTATTAAGCCTATCGTGCGCGTTGCCCGGCCCAATCAGTGGGATCGGGTCTGCTGCTCGCTTCTGCTGACGTCTTCCATTCAGCTGCATTTAAGGGGCCCATGCAGCCTTGTGGTTTTACATTCACATGCTGATGCTTCTCAGTGTGGCAGATAGAGAGGTGAGTGGTTCAAGATCAAAGGCTTCTCCCCGCTTCGATGATGACTCCCTCCATGCTCTTGTGGAGGGAGTGAGAGGGTGTAAAGAGGTTCTGTTGCCCTCAAATGGACGGAGGAAGCCTCCTCAGCAAACCAAGGCAGCCTGACTGCAAATTGCTGAGGAGGTTAGCGCCAGGTCTTTGTGTTCATGCACCTGGGTTCAGTGCAGGAAAAGGTTCAATGATCTGCTATGCTCAGCAAAAGTGAGTATAACATCACACTTACCTTCAATCTGCTCCCCATCTCCTCTCATCGCCAGCACTCTGCATTGTCAACCTACTCCTGCATATCCCAACATACCCTTACATCCCTTGCACCCTTAACCATCCCTCTCTCTATGTACAGAATCATTCCACCATTCGACTATGCACCCCTCACACTCGCTCTCACTGTTATGCAATGGAGCAACTAACAATGCACAGGGAGGGCCCTTGGTATTGGCACCTCACTCCATCTTTGTCTCCCTCTAAGTATCTATGCTGTGGATTCTCTACACTCACTCCAACATTCTCGCTCAAACTCCACTTGTGTCTCTCATTGCAGGAAAAGAGAGCCCACAATAAGAGGGAGAGGGGGAGGACAGGAGGAGGGCCACCTTCCATGGTGCACTTGACCACCGCTGAGGAGGCTGCTCTCGACATCGTCGGAGGTGCAGAGGAGCTGGAAGTGGGGGACGGAGAGACGGGCGCAGTTGAGCAAGCTGGTGACAGAATAGATTTGCAACCCTCTCATTTAGATTGCATGAATGACTGATATGGCACCTGATGTTCATACAGATTGAGTTCTGATCATCTGCACAATGGGATGCGTCTGCTATGTTAATATCACATGTCTAGCTCATGCCCCCACAGGACCATCGAGAGCCCCCCTCCCCACTGTCCAGGAGGAAGAGCTGGAAGACTCCTCAGAGGAAGCTGCAGCCTCTGAGAGTGCAGTGTCAGCAGAATTGAGCGCGCCCAGCACCAGCGCAGAGACGCGCACCTCAGTGGGTCATTCGTGAGATAGACTAGTGTTGTCACCTGGTGTATCACAGTTCACAACTGAGCATCAGCAGATGGTGGAGACAGGGGCAGTACAGGAGAGCCCTTGGCGGAGGACGCAGGATGCTCCTAGCTCTGCTCAGCTGCATGTGGACGCTGTGTCTCTGGGGCCATCCAGAAAGAGAGCGGTGCTGGAACTTCAGGAACAAGTGCAGGAACTAGCTGCGCCCCTAGCCAAGCTGTTCCAGTACAGCTACAACACTGGCATCTACCCGGCAATGTGAAAAAGCAGGACAAATCCGACCCGGCCAATTACCATCCCATCAGTCTACTCTCAATCATCAGCAAAGTGATGGAAAGTGTCGTCGACAGTGCTATCAAGTGGCACTTACTCGGCAATAACCTGCTAACTGACGCCCAGTTTGGGTTCCGCCAGGGCCACTCAGCTCCTGACCTCATTACAGCCTTGGTCCAAACATGGACAAAAGAGCTGAACTCGTGAGGTGAGAGTGACTGCCCTTGACATTAAGGCAGCGATCGAGTGTGGCATCAAGGAGCCCTAGCAAAACTGAAGTCAATGGGAATCAAGGGGGAAACTCTCCATTGGCTGGAATCATACCTAGCACAAAGGAAGTTGGTTGTGGTTGTTGGAGGTCATTCATCTCAATCACATGACATCACTGCAGGAGTTCCTCAGGGCAGTGTCCTAGGCCCAACCACCTTCAGCTGTTTCATCAATGACCTTCCCTCCATCATAAGGTCAGAAGTGGGGATGTTCGCTGATGATTGCACACTGTTCAGCACCATTCAAGACTCGTCAGATACTGACGCAGTCAGTGTCCATATGCAGCAAGACCTGGACAACATTCAGACTTGGGCTGACAAGTGGCAAGTAACATTCGCACCACACAAGTGCCAGGCAATTACCATCTCCAACAAGCGAGACTCTAACCATCTCCCCTTGACATTCAATGGCATTACCATCGCTGAATCCCCCACTATCAACATCCTGGGGGTTACCATTGATCAGAAACTGAACTGGACCAGCCATATAAATACTGTGGCTACAAGAGCAGGCCAGAGGCTGGGAATTCTGTGGCGAGTGTCTCACCTCCTGACTCCCCAAAGCCTTTCCACCATCTACAAGGCACAAGTCAGGAGTGTGATGGAATACTCTCCACTTGCCTGGATGAGTGCAGCTCCAACAACACTCAAGAAGCTCGACACCATTCAGGATAAAGCAGCCCACTTGATTGGCACTCCATCCACCACCTTCAACATTCACTCCCTCCACCACCGGTGCACTGTGGCTGCAGTGTGTACCATCTACAAGATGCACTGCAGCAACTCGCCAAAGCTCCTTCAACAGCACCTTCCAAACCCGCGACCTCTACCACTTAGAAGGACAAGGGCAGCAGACGCATGGGAACATCACCACCTACAAGTTCCCCTCCAAGCCACACACCATCCTAACTTGGACCTGTATCGCCGTTCCTTCACTGTCACTGGGCCAAAATCCTGGAACTCCCTTCCTAACAGCATTGTGGGTGTACCTACACCATATGGACTGCAGCGGTTCAAGAAGGCGGCTCACCACCATCTTCTCAAGGGCAATTAGGGATGGGCACTAAATGCAGGCCTAGCCAGCGATGCCCACATCCCATCAATGAATAAAAAATTTTTTAAAATCTCTGACAGGGTTTGCAGCCACGGTAACTGCGAGTGTGCAGAGAATGGAGGAGTCCATCTCAAACATGAGCAATGCCGTGGTGCACTCAATGGCGAATGTTGGTGGAAAGGATGGCAACCTCCATGGAGGACATAAATCACCAGATGCAAATGAACATGGTGACTCTTCTAAATAGGTGGTCTGCTATGGAGGATAGATGGGCATCTATTGAGGAGAGGAACCAGAGGTACATGGACGTCCCCGTTATGAGGACTGTCAGTACAGAGACGGGTCCTCATAGCCCCACCGATGTGCAGCAAGGTGCTCTCCAGCTACTTGCTAGCAGTGAAATGCAGGTGGCCCATGAGAGGGATGTTGGTGGTCAACAACAAGGAAGTGTAGACTCCTCTCCAAGCGCTCACACTCCCATGCCACTGCAGAGCCCTCGGTCAGAGCCCCAGATTTCTCACACAACTGAGATGGCCGTCTCAGCTCCTGCACGGCCACAGGAGGAGCAGACTGTTGCCGCGCCCTCCCAGGTTCCCAAACCCAGAGGACGCCCGCCAAAGGCATCAAAGCAGGCGCAGCATGGAAGTGAGCAAGGTGCCTCAACATCTGCTGAAGCCACAGGGGAAGCACCACGTAGAAGCACGTGTAAGGGAAAGTTAACACACAAATAGTCACAAGGGTAGTTACTTGGGTGTTTTAATATAATACAAAGTGAAGATTTTCATCGTTATTTCAATTGTAATAAAGAGATACGATGGCAAAGATTCAAGGAGTTGGCCTATGTGTGCTCAGAAATTGAAGTGTCACAGTGAGGGGTCAGGGCGCCTTTCATCTGTAATGATGGTGCTGAGAGTGATAGGATCTTACAGTTTATTGTACAGATGCTGTATAGTGTGTTAAGGTCAGCCAGACACTCATTTCCATGTGCCAGTCATATGTGTTTGCTACTTAAACTTACGCAAATCTGGCATGGATTAGTGTCTCCCTTGCCTCACAGCCAGCAATGTGCTCACGTGCTGGTGGAACTGGCACATGCGGCTCCGCAAGATCTTCCTTATCTGCATCCAAGAAGGAGGAGAAAGAGGCTGTGTGCTGAGCCACTTCTTCCTCAGGCAGCAGTAAGCCACGCTGCTGTGAGATGTTCTGCAGTGCACAGCAGACCACGATGATTCTGGAGACCCTGGCTGGTGAGTACCACCAGATCTGTCGAGGCATCTGAATCACATTTTGAGTAAGCTGGTGGTTTGCTCTATGATGCTTCTGGTGGAAATGTGGATCACATTGTAGCATTCCTCAGCTTCATTTAATGGCCTCCTCATCAGAGTCATTAGTCACGTCTTCAGGGGATAGCCCTTGTCTCCAAGTAGCCAGCTGGAAAGTTGGGTTGGCGGATTGAACAGCTGAGGCACAGTAGACTGCCACAAGATGAACGAGTCATGACAACTGCCAGGGTACTTGGCGCAAACATGCATAATGTTCTTCCTGTGGTTACACTCCAGCTGGACGTTAAGGGAGTAGAAGCCCTTGCGGTTGACAAATACAGCTGGATTGTGATGGGGTGCCCTAATGGCCTTATGTGTGCAGTCTACAACGCCCTTGGGAAGCCTGCCATATTTGCAAAGCCAACCACATGCGCGGTTATACTTGCTTCATCTGCGGAGAAGTGGATGTAATTTTGCGACTTTACAAAGAGGGCATTGGTAACCTGTGTGATGTAACTGTGTGTGGCCGACTGGGAGATGCCGCTTATGTCTGCTGCTGATCCTTGGACGGACCCTGAAGCACAGACGTTGAGTGCGGTGGTGACTTTGACAGCCACTAGTAAGGAGCATCCACACGCTCCTCTGGGCTGCAGGTGTTGCTGCAGCATTGTGCAGATGTCACCCACTACCTCTCACGAAAGTCTCAGCCTCCTTTGGCACTGCTGCTCAGTCATGTTGAGGAAGCTCATCCTCGGCCTGTAAACCCTGTGATGGGGGTATCTCCTGCGGCGACGCACTTCCCTGCGCTGACGCCCTCTGCCCTGTGCAGCATCAGATGGCTGAGAAGGTTGGCGCTCCTGTTGTTGCTGTTGCTGTTGTGCCTGGTTCTGCTGCTGCAGCTGCTCTTCCTCCAATTCTGAGGACCAGGATGAGAGGGTACAAATGGTTCCCATTCTGCTAGTATATATCTCAGTTGAGCTAAGTGTTCAGCCAATGTGGGGAAAGGGTTTTCCAAGGAGGTCACAGTGCATATGGATCTCAGCTTAAATACTTACAAGCTCAATAGACCTGCAAAATGTGTTCCAAAACCTCAAAACACAAAGTTCTGCCATCTGAAAGTGAGTCATGTTACAGGTCAGCTTTTATGCTGCAGGAGCAGCTGTCAACTATTCAGCGAGTTGCTGAACCTGACACAATCAGCTGGCGTGTTTGTTGCAAGACGTGTAACACGCTGAAAATATTGTAAAATGGGAAGAGCCTCTTAAAATAGGATTATCTAAACAGTTAAGCTGTTAATTGCTTTAAGTGCCTCTCCCGCCGTTTGGTGTCGGATCTGATTGGGACTCGCAGACCCGACACTTTGCAAAGTTGCGTGGAGGCGGGATGGCAGTGGGCTCGCAACCCGCCATCAATCATTTAGATTTTCACTACTGACCGGCCTCCAAACCCACCCTCTGGGCGCCGGCAAAATCGCGGCCTTGGGATCTGGCATCACTGGTAGGAGATCTGGGAGCAATGGGGAGGGCTGTCCTGGGGTCTAGAAGGTTTTGTTGTGACTCTGGGGTCTGGAATCCCTCAGAGGACAGTCTAGGGATTTGTGAGCACTGGGAGAGAGTTGTGGGATCCAGAAGTGGGGGAACAGAGCCCTAAGGAAGAAGGTTGTGGAATCCAGAATGTCTGTGAGCATAGGTGGGGCCAAACTTTGGCTTTAATTGGGGGTTGCCAGAGCCTAGTAGTATTGGGGTACAGAGTACACCAGCCTTGAGGGGGAGAGGGCACAGGAGAATGGGACTAAAATGCCCTTGGTGTTTTTCAGACCATCAACTTCACCTGCCACCATGTTCCTGCTTCTCGGCTTTCTTTTCTGCACCTCCCACCTTTCCATGCTTTCCTGTTGTCAATTCCTGTCTTAAATCATCCAATGTACTATTAGTGAGTTTGACGTCTTTAATAAACACTAATTTCCATAAACAAACAATAAATATCTCATAAAATGCTTAGTAATTCATTATTTTAACTGTTTCCTAGTTTCCATACAAGAAAAAAATAGCTTTTTTCCAAAGAGAAAGATTTTACAACTGAATTTGGACCCAAATCAAAGATGAGAGGGGCTTGCTGTGTTTGCCATAGATATTAACCATTCAGGAGGAAGCCATTAATTCAACTTTATCTTCCAGCTTGGTTTAAATTACTTGGAGAACGTAACTGAGACCTTGTTCAGCTTTTCCACTAAGAAAAACAACAATTCATGCTCGAAACAAGCTTTGTTTTATTTTCTAAGTAGCGGCGAAAGAGACTACTGGAACTGTTAATCATATATGTTGTCTAATTTTCTAGAAGCTAAAAATGATCAGTTCATAATAAAATGGTACAGTTGTTAATATTTTAAATGTGAAACGTTCACAGAATAAGGCTCTGAGGGCTAGATTTTCAGTCGCTTGCGCCAGCAGTTAGCGCCTTAAGAGAAGTGATTTTCGGGCGCTATGCGTGTAGCGCCCGGGCGCAGCGCAGTTTGCGCCCCGCCCCAAATTAAGTTGCCCGTTAGCGCCGGCGCAAAGTTTAGTGCCCGCCCGGATGCACGCGCAGAAAATGACGTCACATCCTCGTGCAACGCCCTTTGTGCGCCCCGATTCCAAACTTCAGTCGGACCGCCCCATTGTGCGGCTGGCGGCCGGAGCGTTTGGAAAAAGGAACGCAACACAACCAGCGCGGGCCCCAGGGGGCGCAAATTAAAGGGGACGTACTCTCCAGTATAAAGGCCAGCCTTTTTTCAGAAAACACTCTTGTGCAACGCATTTCTGGAGACACAACAAGGAGGATAGCTAACTGGTTTCAAGCAGCAAGAGCCAGGTATTTTTGGACTCAGGCCAGAGCGCTGCAAGTGGCCTTTTGGAAATTAGAGTGTTTGCCAGGATTTGATGGGGGTTGCATGGGGTGCCAACGCGGAGCTGCAGCTCCATGTCCGTAGGGCTCGCAGACGCATTGTGAGAGGGGCAGCCCTGGCTAGAGGCAGAGGGGGCTACAGGCGTCGGCCACGTAGGCCTTACCCAGTCAGGCTATACCGCCAGCAGCGCTCCTACCTAAACATGAGTGCCGCGCGATGTGTTAAAAGGCTCCGATTCCGAAAGGAGGTGATTGCAGAGATCTGCCACCTGCTTCGCCGAGATCTGCGGCCAAAGCTCAGGTGCAGGACGTCTCTGTCGGTGGAAGTGAAGGTGACGGTGGCATTGAACTTCTATGCCACCGGCTCCTTCCAATACGCTGCTGGGGACATAGCAAACATCTCCCAGTACGGCGCGCATCGCTGCATCCGCCAGGTGACCGAAGCACTGTTCAGAAGGAGAAGCCAATTCATCTCCTTCCCCATGGCCCTGGAGAGCCAGCATCAGCGCGCATTGGGATTTTCCAGACTCGGGGAATTCCCCTTGGTGCAGGGCGCCATTGACTGTACGCATGTGGCTTTGCGGGCCCCTCTGGAGCATGGCGAGCAGTATCGCAACAGGAAAGGCTACCATTCTCTGAATGTGCAGCTGGTCTGTGACCACAAGCAGCGCATCATGGCAGTCAATGCCAGCTTCCCAGGCAGCAGCCACGATGCCTTTATCCTGCGGCAGAGTACTGTGCATGACATGTTCCAGGCACAGCCTCCCCCAAGAGGATGGCTACTCGGGGACAAAGGCTATCCTTTGTGCACCTGGCTCATGACCCCGCTCCGCGTGCCCAGGACCGCTGCTGAAGAGGCCTACAACGAGAGCCATCAAACCACCCGCAACATCATCGAGCTAACTATTGGGGTCCTCAAGCAGTGGTTCCGCTGCCTTGATCGCTCCGGAGGAGCTCTCCGGTATTCGCCGGACCGGGTCTCCCAATTTGTGGTGGTTTGCTGCATGCTACACAACCTGGCTATCCGCAGGACTCAGGCACTGCCACCTGACGTTGGACCAGCACCTCAGGAGGAGGAGCAGGAGGAGCATGAGGAGGAGGAGGAGGAGCAGGAGTACGTTCCCAGGAGGGAGCGACCAGGGCCAAGGGCCGCACGACGCCACCTTATTACACGGTACTTCTAAGCCCCCTGTCAGGGAATGGCCAGGGGCCATGAGGGAAGATGAATGCAGCCGCTCCGCAAGCCCTCAGCCGGCGAAGCCAACAAACACTAAGAAGAACAACCATGGAGACTGCATGAATAAAGATAATTTTTTATTACACAAAAATGAAAAGCCCTTCCCACATGAATCCCCAAAAACAATAAACGGGCCCCACAAAAAGCCCAACAAACGACTCACTCCCACAAACTGGGGAGGAGTCACTCCACCTTTCTTCAAACCGGGCCTCAACGTCGGCCTAACGCAAAAAATAAGCCCTCCAACAACACAACCATGGGCAAAATAAAGATGGCCACCGCCATATTAAAGGAAAGCTGCCCACACCCTCTACTGAGTGGCCCGTGAGGGCGAGACCTTGCCCAGCCTTTTGCCTCCCCTGCCCGGCCTGCTGCTCCTTCGCAAGCTCTGCCCAGTGGCTGCTGCGAGGCTGGGGGAAGGCGCCTGAGGCTCAGATGCCCTTCCGCCAGATGCCGCTGGGGGGCGGCCTACACGGCGTTTGGGCCTCGAGGGGCCATCTGCTGCGTGGCGCACCTGAGCCTGGCCACCATCAGCTGCAGCCGCTTGCCCTTGACGCCCCAGTGGGGGAATGGCGGCGACGGATGGCGCAATGTGGGCCAGCTGGCGTCTGGGATGCGCTGGCTGGTGCTGTGGCACGGTGGCACTCGGCCGGGCCCGCACTGCAGGATCCGCAACAATCAGCCGAGGGGCGGCTTGCTGGGATGGTCCAGCGCGGCGGCTGCCCTGGCGATGCCTGCCTGAGACAGCGCGTGTGGCAGCAGTGAGTGCCCCTGTGGTCCTGGTGTGCGCGCGCATCACAGCCGCCAGGGTCTTGACGGCATCAGTCAGCATGCGGCCACTCGCGGCAGTTGCTGCCCCGAACTCGCGCACACTGGTCGCCAGCGACTCGATGGCCTCAGGCATGCGTCCCACCACGCTCATGAGCTCCGTGTGGCGCCGGTCTGAATCCTCGGCCATCTTATCCAGCTTCCGCACCTCCTCCGAGGTGAAGGTGTCCGGACTGGAGTCGCGACTCTCCCGCTGGGGAGGAGGGGGCCGAACTAGGGGACCCTTGCCGCGTTGGTGGCGGCGAGTGTGCCGATCAGCAGCACTCCCCTCTGATCCTTCCCCCCTTTGGGGGGAAGGCCGCGGGCCACGCGCACGGCTGCTGGGTGGCTGGACGCCACTGGTCCCAGAAGCTGCATTGCCCTGCCACAGTTCCTCCAGGCACTCGTCCAGTGAGGAGGTGTCAAGCATTTCCTCCTCTCCTGCGGGACGTGACTGTTCCCCCGAAGGTCCGGCTTGCTCCTCCTCCTCCTCCTGGTCGGAGGTGCTGTCACTGGCAGCTTCAGGGTCCTGGTCGTCACCAGCTGAAAGCAGGAATGCACAAGAGTAGCTTCAGAGTGAGGAGACGGCGTCAGCGAGGGAGTTAGGACTGGTGGCATTCAGCGCATTGGTGGGACAGTGGCAAAGGAGGTAGCTCGGATGGGCCAGTGCGACGCGAGAGGGCCAAAAGGCGAGGTCCTTACCATTGCCGGGCAGTGGAGGGTCGGATACTCCGCACGCTGTGGGGACAATCACACGGGCTCCCATGAGCACACACACGCGCTCCTCCAGCCGAGTGAGCTTCTGCAGCTTGGCGCGGCCACCCCTGGCACGCACCTGGCGATTAAACGTTACTTTAGCCTGCAAGAGAAAGGACGGGCTGTAAGTGCGCAGTGAAGCCCTGATGTAGTGTGCACTGCCTCCCATGGTGGAATAGCGTGGACAGAGTGAAGCCCTGATGTAGTGTGCACTGCCTCCCATGGTGGAATAGCGTGGACAGAGTGAAGCCCTGATGTAGTGTGCACTGCCTCCCATGGTGGAATAGCGTGGACAGAGTGAAGCCCTGATGTAGTGTGCACTGCCTCCCATGGTGGAATAGCGTGGACAGAGTGAAGCCCTGATGTAGTGTGCACTGCCTCCCATGGTGGAATAGCGTGGACAGAGTGAAGCCCTGATGTAGTGTGCACTGCCTCCCATGGTGGAATAGCTTGGACAAAGTGTAGAGTGCCGAATGGCCATGTGATGCTCATGACTGTCCCAATGCTGCTGGCTGAGGGCTGGCCAATAGGACTTTCAGCTCCCTTTGCCCATCATGTCAGGTGTACATGCAAGAATGAGGAGGAGACTGGAAAGGCTACTCACCTTGACAATCCTGGTCAGATCGTTGTATTTTTTACGACATTGTTTGTGGGTCCTGGGGGCATCGCCGGTGAATATCACCCTCTGGGCGATCTGCTTCCAGGCTTTGATGTAGTCGTGGTGGGTTGGATTCCTCCCACTCTCTGGGAACAAGATCTTGCGCCTCACCTCCAGAGCTGTGACCATTATGTCCAGATCACCCTCTGAGAAGCGCAGGGCACGCTGACGGGCCTTCTCTGGCGTTGCCATGACTCCCTGGGGCTGAGCAGCAGTGTTGAGGCCTCTTTGCAAGGCTGCAGTGTGCAGGGCGTGGCAGCAGACCAATTCGTCCCTTCCCCCTTTAAGAGCTGGTCGGCGCCACGGGGTCTGCTGTCAGTCCAAAAATGACCGCACCCGCGCTGCGCCCCGCCTGGGCGCTATCCCGCTGGACCGCCGGCTTAGCGCCTAAAGATAGGAGTGGAACGCCTCTTTTAGCGCTCCACCAATCTCTTAGGGCAAAGCCACTGAATTTCCGGCAACGGGGCGCTACTTTGGGGCGGGCGCTAACTTCGGGCGGGCGCTAAGGTTAGCGCCCCAAAACTGTCTATACTGAAAATCTAGCCCTGAGAATTCATACTCCAGTTTGTTTTGAAATCTTTTGGGAATAGGCAAAGAAACTTACAAATTCTCACGGGAAGAAGGGGATACAACCCCCTGCTTCAATCAGAAATCTACTGATCTATGAAAACTGCATATGCTCATTATGCGCAGATTGTAAGTTGGGAAATTCTGCAATCTGCGCATTTTCAGAGTGCAGTAACTACCATTAACTTTCTGCTGGAAGAAAATATTCATTAGGCTTTTAAGTTAGGCTAATGCCTTGAAGTAAAAACACAAAGGGGGAAAAATTTGGTATTGACCATTTTGGGACGCTAACATCGCCTGGGTGCTAAATTTAGCGCAGGCGACCGCAAAATTCAGTTTTAGCGCCCCAAGAGGGAGGTGGAGTGCTAATTCAAGAGCTCCACTTCCTTCTTAGAGCACTAACCCCGAATATCGGAGCGGTGCAATCTGCAGCGCTCCGCACTGGGCCATGTAGCGTTGCCGTATGGAAGGGCTCCTCTCCTCATTAAAGGGGAGGGCCCAAGCCTACAACTCTGTGGGGCCCGACCTGAACACCGGGGAGCGGGGTGCCGTGCCAGCAGCCCGGCACACGAGGAGTGCCGGGCTGCCAGATCGCAGCACGGACCCCACGTTCAAAGACACAACAGGCCGCGACAAGTAAGTCGGACGATTTTTTTTCCCCTGCCCGTCACCTCCCCTTTACTTACTGCCCCGAGAGCCTCCTGCCGCTCCGTTCCCACCCCCTGAATCAGTCGCTGTCATTGCCTGGTGCAGATTCAGGGGGTGCGAGCCAATTTTGCAGGTGGGGCAAAAACTGGGTGCTGCGCACGGTGATGACGTCATCATCTGCGCAGAGGAGCGGGGCACTACCGGTTACCGCCGCCACTAAACTCCCGCTGAATTTAGCGGGAGTCCTAGCGGCACTGCACCCGGGCGAAAAGTCATTTGCGCCTCGTTAGCGCCTCCCAGAGGCCCTAACGGGAGGCGCTAAGGTACCCAATTACTACCCCAAAGACAATTTAAGTGGGTATATATAATCATATTATTGTAAAATATTAATTTTTGGGTGTTTTTATTTTGTTTAAAACTTTATTTTGGATGTTAGAAATTTCAGTTACTCGAAAAAATTGGCAGATGGAATATTTTTTCACAAAGCATTTTGAGTGATTCCATTGGTTCCATTTATTTCTTTTATTTTTTATTATTGCCAGGCCCTCCTGAATGGTTATTTATGATTGGTTGTTTTCATAAGTCCTTAGTAGTTTCTCATTTGTGGTTTTCTAGTCGCTTTTGATTCACACATCCCCTACCTCTTCAGTTCTAATTTGCTGCTGTTTTACTTTGAACCAATGAACAACATGTGACTGTGACAGAAACAAACATGACAGTTGCAGAAGTGTGCATATATTAGATGCCACAATGGTTGGTCTGCAGTACAAGATAATAGACCCTGAAAGGGCACCAGTAACATTATAAACCACTTGGTGTAGGAAAAAGGTGAAAATGGACCCATTGGGCCCTGAAATAGGATCTCGGTTGGTGGATTGATTTACAGCTGGCTCCTGGAGTCGAAGCAATGATGATTTACATGACTCAGTTATAAATTTCACTCCTAAAATTTCAGCTTCTTCCAGGCATAATTATTCATTTTAATGATTGTAAGAATAAAAGTTTTGTTTCCATTTAGGTGTGAGTGAATTGGACTTCAGCAGGTACCCACCTCAGGAAATGCAGTTAGAGTGGCTCAAGTCCTACCTGGAGGTATATAAAGAATGTACTGGCTGTGAACCTGTGGTGACTGATCTGGAAGTGCAGAAGCTCTATGTACAAGTGAACAAATTTGCATTGGTGAGTAACAGGTGCTTAATACCATTTCTATGTTGTGGATTGGAACAGTGCGAGAATGATTTTCAAGTAGAAATCAAGAAGCTAGAAGCACCATGCTTCCCGTGTTTTGCTTGCAGTATGCTGCTGGGCCTGGAGGAAATCCAGTAGGGATGGAGGTCCATGTTTTACACTGCCTCAAACAACAGTGTTCAGGGCCTACAAAAATTTGGGCCCTAGCCACTATCAGAGATACAGGGTTCTTCTCCTTTCCATTGTTGGTGTTGGCAGTAGTATATGGTACTGTCAACAGAAAATGAACAAAGTAGAACCACAACAAGGCAAGATATTGAACAGAATCACATTTGTGGCTCAGAAAAGCATTTGTTATAATAAATATTTTATGTGATTGTGTGCGGCATAGATACTTTGGGGGGAAAATTCGGTATCACCACATTTGGGGCGCCATTATTGGCGGTGCGCAAAGTTTAGCGCTTGGTGTTAATTATCGCCTCCGACAGCAAACTTGGCTTTTATCGCCCCTGGAGGTGATTGGAGCGCTAAATCAGGCGCTTCACACCTGTCTTAAGGTGCAAAGGCCGAGGAGCGAGGCGCTACCTCAGAGCGGTGGCGAAGCAAGTAAGGGCAAATCAAAATAAACCTGCAAAGTGCTGCTCAGTATTCAAAACTCCTTCATACAGCGTTGAATCTCTCGAGAAGTCTCTCTCTCTCTCTCTCTCTCTCTCTCTCTCTCTCAGAATGCGTGGTGCAAAAATCTCACCGACAATAAAAGGCAGGAAGCGGTCGCCTTTAGATAGCGCTCCCCTAGTCCCTTCCTGACAGTATAACGCTCCCCCAACCTGTCATTGCTAGCGGCAGGTGGTAAGTCAGGGGGCGCCACTCAATATCCGGTCCGGGGCGCTAACGGGGCATTGCGCACTCAACTGACGTCATAATCTGCCGGCGCAGGAGACCGTGGCGGTATTATTTAGTGCCGCCGCAAAATGTCTAGTTAATTTTGCGAGCGGCACAAACATCGCCGCGCCCAGCCTCTAGTTGCTTTGCGCCCCAATTGGCGCCCTCTTAAGGCGCTAACGGGAGGCGCAAACAACTGAATTTTTCCCCCTTTAACTTTGGTCACTGTTCTGTACGCAGATGCATTAGAAGGATACTAGCATCCATATTCTTTGAAAGCTTACATTATCTATTCCTTTTAAATCACATTAGTTGTGTACATTTGCCTAAATAAGAACAAGGACTACACTTCAAAAGTAATTAATTAGTGGTGAAGTGCTATGGGGCATCCTGAGGATGTGATAAGTTGTTAAATGTATAAGAAAGAAGAAAGAAAACATTCATATTTATATGGCACATTATCATGGTTGCATACAGATGCAAGTACTCTTTGATACGTGGGAACACTTGGAGAGTAATTGTTGTCAAGTAATTGTTCTTACTTCAGCCAACTAAATTAATTACCTAAAAAGTGACTCTTCCAGTATACTAAAAAAAATTGCCTGCCTTAAGCAACCCAATTTGATTGCATGCTTCATACTTGCTTACAAAATGTTGTTTCCATGTTGCTCGCTGGCTACAGCTACAGGCCATGACAGCTGCCTATAATAGGGTGTGGCCAATGTGGGCAAAGCCAGCTGCACTGTTTTTCCAAAGCGATGTGCCATTCTATATAAAGCACCAACAATGTACTCGTATAACTGGGTGCCCAAGATCTCAATAACACCAGGCACAGTGAATATGAGAGAATGCTGTTCTGCATTTGTTTGCTAACTGTCTTGGGGCTCCTCTGCTGTCCTGGTCCTCGCCTGATTGTGTGCAGCTGGCTTGTAAACAGAACACATTAACAGATGATAGGAAGTCTCCGAACACCACTGTGCTCAGACCACCTTCCTCCTCGGGCCAAGATTTGCAAATGACTAGCATGGTATTTCTGCTGCCAGTTCTCAATGAACTGCTATGGGCAAGGTATTATTGTGCTCCACTGCAATTATATCCTTCACATTACCATTGTATGCAAGAGTACTATGAAGACGAGTACATGTTCTGTGAATGCTGTTCCCTGAGAATGCAGGAGAGAAGCATCTGTATTGGGGCCACGCCTTTCATGGCGGAAGAGCAAGCATATAAAAAAAGAAGGGTACGTTTATCTTGGCCCTTCTCCAGATACCAAAGAATGTTTGCCACCTCCGTCCACTCAACTTGCACTTCTGACTTAACAGGAGGGTAATCTTCTGCTCCAAAAAGATGCACCCTCCTTTTCTGCACCTCCTGTAGCAAGACTCCCAAAGCTTTGGCCACAGCATTCAATTATGACGGGGGTGTAAAACGAGCTGTAGAAATTCAGATGGCTTGTATAACAGCCCATTTTATGCCTTCCCCAAAGCTGAAAGTTCCACTCATTATCAGGGAAGGGACCAGTTCCCCACTTATCTCCTTTCAACGCAAGGTTGATATGCAGATCCAAAAATTGTTTATCCTTTAAAGGCCAGTAGCAGCCCATTAAGAGGTGCCGGCTGGCCGATTTTTGTGACTGTTAGCCAATAGCACTCATGGTCTGACATTCTGTACACATAATGCATGCACAAGGAGCCTATTCTATTGAAGGCGAGAAGCTTGCCTTGCAAAATTGGGCAAGACAAACGCCTCCTCCCCCTCACTCCCGATGTGAGAAAGCCCACAGTGCAAGTGAGTACAGTCTTGCAACATCAGAGCTTATATAGAATTACATAGAACGTACAGCACAGAAACAGGCCATTTGGCCCAACTGGTCCATGCTGGTGTTTATGCTCCACACGAGCCTCCTCCCACCCCTTTTCATCTAATCTACATAACCTTTATTAAAACTAATTGAACTCCTAATAAGTAAGAAGCAATTGAATTCATCTTTAGAATTTAGATGTTTTTCATATTTGTTTCTGGCTGTTGAACCATTTTAATCTAAACATCATAATTTTGACAAATCATGCATAATTTAAGTACAGTAACTATTGTTATGTAGGTAAATGCAACAGCCATTCTGCACAACATCCCACAAGCAGCAATTAACTGAATTTACTTTGGTGGTATTGGTTGATGGAATGTTGACCAGGACACTAGAGGCTATCTGGTCTCACTTGACTTATCACATGGTTCTGATGATACCACAGTATGTGCCCTTTACTGTACGACATTTATTTATTTAACAATGAACTCATTCCTAGTGCTGTTATGGCTAAGACTAAGAAATGATGTGTTGACTTCAGGGTAGCTTTGCACTTTAGAAAAAAGTTATGACTTTTAACAAGTATCCTTTCATGGGATTGGATTTGTAACTAGTTCCCAAGAGTTTAAAAATTTTAAGTTGCAGTCTTAATCACATTATGTCACATTATAATATTGAATTACAGTATTACTAAATCCATTTGTAACAGGTCCTGCAGTATATAGTGATTGAGTTGTTTTCTTCCATTTATTGGCCTCCTTCACACATCGATGGGTCATCACATCAGCAGACTGGAAATGGGAGTATGCGTGTGTTTTCAGTTAAACATTTTTTCAACAAGTACTATATGTCATCTATCCCACAGGCACATGTATTTCCTTATCATGCGTCAAATATAACCCTGCCTCCCATATTAATATTCAATTTAACTTCTCCCATTGTCACATTTACCACATTTCCTTGAACTCCCATGCCTTTCCAGGTCAAATTCATTACTTCTCTTTTCTTTACAAAGACTTTAATGCTGTAAGGTACACACAAGTATTGGCATCAGTTTGAACTTTGCATCTGGATTTGGAGTTGCCAAAATTGCAAGATGGAAGGAGTCTCCATAGACAAATAAATAATTTTAATACGTCTAAAATAGTGGACTAGACTAAGGAAATTAAGATGCACCACCCCCTCCCCTCCAAGCACATAGAGTGGACTACCTGGAAATTGGCTACAAACCCAATAGTATAACCCAGAAAATTGGGAGGTGGAAACATCGTAGTTCCTTGCCAATTTCTGTTGGTCTTGAAGGGAATGCACCTGAATTCTCACAGTTTAATTCAAATTCCTTAGTGGTCCAATATGTGTGTTGGGGGGAGGGGAAGAAGATAATTTATGAATTCAATTTTTTTGTTGATTTAGTGGGGCATGTGTTGGAATTTGCTTGTAGTCTAGGAAAAGTCCATGGGATTTTGCTGTTATCTGTCTGAGCACAAAAAGGGTTAATCTAACATTCTCTGTGTGTTCCTAACATAGGACCAGGCTACAAATCGCCTTGGGCTACATGTAAGCTAAGATTCTACTAAGACCCTGTATAGTACTTTAGTGACTTGCTGTTGAGTAACAGTTAATGGCCTAGAAATTCAGTGCCCTTAGCGCCGATTTTGCGGCGCTAGAGGGCCTAGCGCTGCAATTGGCGCCGGTTCCTAAATTGCCTGGGGCCCTTCCGTGGCGGTAGACCGGTAGCGCTGCGCCGGCACCGATGACGTCATCGGTGTGCGCAGCGTCCCGGTTGCCGTGGTAACCCGGCCCCAAGCCGAAATTCAGTTGCGCCCGCCTCGCCCGTGGCAGGCGCAACTAAGACTCTGGCAACAGAGTCTTCCCCCAGTGTGCGCCGGCGCATAAAGGTGGAGCGGCGGCCGGCCGCGTTCCCGGCGGCCGCCTGCCCGCACCTCCCTTCCCGGACTCCTGCATTCCCCCCCCCGCGGCCCTGATCAGTGTCTCATGCGAGCTCGGCACTTCCCCGAGGTGCCGGGCTCAGATGTCGGGTCAATCCGCCGGACAGTTGTCGGCTGCAGGCAGCTCCTCCTTAACAGGAGGAGGAGGCCTGCAGTTCCCCCGCCTGCCGCACCGCATCGGGTGCCGCAGCGGGGGATTAGCGCCGGGAAACCCAAGTTCACGCCCGTTTTGAGGCGCTAAAGGAGGGTTTTAGCGCCCGCCGCCGTCTGGGCCCGGCGCAGCCGAATTTTCGTCGGGCGCTGCCGCATCACCGCTGACGCAAACTTTCTGGCGCTACAGCCCTGGCAAGACCAGAACCCAATTTCTAGGCCAATGTTTGTTAGATTATAGAATAAATCATAGAATGTGGATAACAAATGGAACAATATTTTGTAGTTATTCTCAGCTAACTGACATGTGGAAAGTGCCAAACCTTCACTCCAACTACAAATCCCTACAGTGTGAAGGGAGTTACATTAGTTAAATAGAATTATACATTAATTAAAAATTATGTCAAATTTGGATTTTGGCAAATTAGAACTGGACCATAAGTTGCAGAGTTTAAAACCATATAGTCTTCCTAGAAGTCTGAAGGCACTATTAAAAGGGTGCTGGAGCAACTCTCAAATGGACCTGAAAATGTTCTTAAAGAAAATGCTCTTCCAATGATTCCAAAGTTTTGTGCTGTCTTCATATCAATAATAGATCAATTGCAGCCTGCTGCTCAGTCAGTTGATCATTCAGAAAGTATTGTTTATTGATTCTGACTCTTGAACCCTCGTGCTCTTTCCTCACTATTTTTCAGTGCTACCTATTCAGCCTGTCCATAAGTAGTCCATGTTTCCTACATGAAAATAGCAGAACCACTTATAATGACCCAATTCAGGTCCATGGTACCATGGTGCCACTGCACGAGAACCAGTTTTATTTCAGTGGGTTATTTCAGTGGGTGTAGGAGATACCAGTCCCACATTCAGACTGCATTAGGGACACCCAGTCTGAGTATTCACCTCTTTGATGGTGCAATGGCTTTTAGCTCACTAATACAATAATATACGGCTGAAGCATTAATGTAATCAATAGATTTTTGTATGTTAAGGGAATCAAGGGATATGGGGATAGTGCAGGAAAATGGAGTTGAGGTAGAAGATCAGCCATGATCTTACTGAATGGCGGAGCAGGCTCAACGAGCTGAATGGTCTGCTCCTCCTCCTATTTATTATGTTCTTATGTTATTATGTGGCCCCCTCCTTCCAAATCTATAGGTTTTATTTTATATTTTCCTACTTTGGAACCCTGTTGGCTGCATGAAGATTTCTAGAAACAAGTTGAAAACTCTCAAGATTGTCTCAACTCCTCTTTTCTTGGGGGATAATAACCTATATAATATACTCACCCTATGAATTGTCTCATCAAAGCCACATTGGACAACTCTGCCATCTTGAAATCAAGAAACAATGGGGAAAAAATTCGGTATCGACCATTTTGTGGCGCTAACTTTAGCGCTTGGCACTAATCAGCGCCGGCGACAGCGAAATTGAGTTTTTACACCCCAAGAGGGAATTGGAGCGCTAAATCAAGCACTCCACTTCCTTCTATGGACGCTAACGTCGTAGAGCGGGGCGGAGACTTCAGCAGAGCTGCACACTGGGCCGTGCAGCGCTGCCACGTTCAAAGGCTCCTTCCCTCCCTTAAAGGGAAGGGCCATCGCTGCAGGCTCTGCAATTTAAAAAGTACCTACCTGGACCACTAAGGCAGCCGCGATCCTGCGCAATCAGCCCGGCACTCAAGCAGAGTACCGTGCTGATCGATCACGGGCAGGAATCCGCAAAAAAAACGGAATCAAGGAAGGTAAGGTTTTTTTCCACTTACCTCGGCCACCTCGCCTTTAATCATCGCCCCTGAGGCGGCCAGCCGCCCGATGCATGCCTCCTGCAGCTGTCTGTGTTTTCGACCAGTGCTGTTGCAGGCGGCGGAAGTCAATTTCGGGTCCAGCTACTACCGGGAGGCGCAAAGGCACCCAATTTTGCCCCCAATGTTTAAGCAATAAGGCGTACAGTGAGGGTAGCGAATAAACAGATTTGCTTATTAGCAAAATTCCCCTGCAAAAGATTTATGAGGTGGTAAGTAGAATGATGTCAAGTCAAACTTCTTGGTAAGCAACAGTACTGAACTGCAATAACAACAGAAAACGCTGGAAAAACTCAGCAGTGGGCTCACAATGTGGTCTTCTCTACATTGGGGAGACCAAACGCAGATTGGGTGACCGCTTTGCGGAACACCTCCGTTCAGTCTGTAAGGGTGACCCCAGCTTCCGGTCGCCTGTCATTTCAATTCACCGCCCCATTCCCACTCAGACCTCACCGTCTGCGGCCTTTTGCATTGTTCCATGGAAGCTCAGCGCAAACTCGAGGAACAGCACCTCATCTTCCGATTAGGCACTTTACAGCCTTCCGGACTCAATATCGAGTTCAACAATTTCAGATCATAACCTCGGCCCCTATTATATTTTTTATCCACACTTTTGGTTTGTGCCTTTTCCTTTTCCCTCTCTCTCCCACATGGCAGCTGTCTCTCACTCTGCCAGCGCATTTCACACTTCATCTCGAGCCATTGTCTGTTTCTTTACCTGTCCTATTACCATCTCGTCTCACCTTGAATATCTCCTAATGTCTCTTCTTTCATCCCCTCCCCATTTCCCATCCCCCAAACTGCCTTTTAATCTTTTCATTTCCTGCCTTTTTTCTCAGTTCTGTAGAAGGGTTTCGACCCGAAACGTTGACTCTGTTTCTCTCTCCATGGATGTTGCCTGGCCTGCTGAGTTTTTCCAGCGTTTTCTGTTGTTATTTTGGATTTCCAGCATCCGCAGTATTTTGCTATCGTAGTACTGAACTGCACCTGGGCACTGAGAGCCCAATTCTTGGTGGTGAAAGACAAATTTAGGATTGATAGCAGAAGTTTGTCCACACAAAGAGTGATCAACAGTTTAAATAGACTGCTGGAGAGGGTGATGGAGGCACAACAAAGGAATCAGTTAAGAAACAGTTGGATGTTGTGATGTGGCAGCTGGAGGTGTTTTCTGGATGGATGAGTTAGGATGGGCTGTATAGCCGGACTCATCTGTATCTTCCTTGTGAGCTTGTTTGTCATGAATTATTTTGGTAATCCTTAGGTGAAGTACTTGGCTTTATCTATCTGGTAATTAGTCTGATTCCCCCAGTATCTTGAGGGCACATATTTTGAGAGCACTGTAACAATTAGTTTGAGTCTAGTGTACACAATATAAAACTCTCATCAGACAAGAACAATACCTTGTTTTTTTGCCATCATCCTCTTGCAAGAGGTAAGAATCCTGATGTGAGCACTGGGAATCCAGGGATAAGCCCCTTCTTTAATTGCCAAGTGAAAATCTATTACGCTAGGAGAAACAGCTGTAAATATAGAAATCTAGCCTTGTTGCAATATAGTCTGTGAGAGGCCCTTCTCAATTCTGCCAGAGCACACAATGACTCCATTGTGTTTGGACCTCCACAGCTGGGCACTCCTTCTCCCCGAGAGTGCTGTAGAAGGTTGCCTTTGTCTGTCAACAAATGTGCGGAAATCACAATGAACTCATGGGTGCTGGAGACACTCTTGGGTGTAAGTATACTCTTCATTTCCAAAGAGCTCCTTAAGGGCCCATAAAAGTCTAACAGCCCCTTTTCATTTAAGATTTTTATTGTTTTTCATAATAAAGCACAGAATTTTCTTCTTTTAGTACTTAGCTGAAAATTTGACAACAGGGAATTTATAATGTTTGCTGTGATGGGCATTGCACATGACTGCAAGGTGCTGATTTTTGGTTTAATCACTGAGTCGTTATGAAATTCAGTCAAATGCATTTGTATAGAATTAAGAAATATGCAAGATTTATTTTCAAGTTATTTTTAAGTTTGATTTTTCTTTGAATAAGTTCAATGTCACTAAAATACACAGCTTAATCTCTCCAGTAAAATAGCAGATGGAGTCATTGCATTCAAATGACGTGCTAGATGTTCATATGCTATTATCACATGCTGTCATTTGTCTGAAAATTCTGGGTATGTGTAATGGGGACCCAGCCTCATTGCCCAACCTGCTTGGAACCTATCTAGCCCCCACTCTCATCAGCTGGTTCAAATGGAGTTCTGCACATGCTTGTGTAGCACAGAAGCATTTTATTAACACATGGCACAAGAGGCAAACCAAACAGCGCAGCAGTTCTGCTTTACTCACAACAAGGCTTAAGTCTAAAAAACACTAAGGAAACTGGAGACAAAGGGGGTAATTGACTTCAATGGAAAGGAAATTCAGGAGAACTGTATAACAAGTGGCCCATCCGATATTGCCCCTTTTACACTATCGGCAAAAGTTAAAATTTCCCACACTCAAATTTTCTATTAAAAAGTGACAGGCTAGTTGCTCCTAGTAACCCTTTTCTGTTCCTAAAAATACTTACATTCTTGTGTTCACTTACAGTAACATTTTTAGATCCATTTCCTACCCTTACGTGTTCCTTTGTGACCTCCGCTACTAGAAAGGGGCAAAGAAAGACTGAAACGGTGGCTCAGTAAAAGGAAGGGAAAAGGAGAGGGAGTGCCTCCAGAGTTGAAGTTTTAGCTAAAGCTCATGATTGCGCTTTGATAATCAAACCAAATCCAACCAAACCAACAGGTAGTGGACCTTTACCTAACTCCTCCTCTCCCCTTTCAGTTGCAGCTGCCTTCCACAATCACATTGGCTCTGTAATTGCCCCTTTCTGAACAGCAGAAGTTGAGTTATTGTTGGTCTAGCAGGTCCAGCAGGTCCCATTAATGGTTATGGACACCGTCTTCCAGAGATTAGCAAGTGCGATCTTGCATATATTTTCATAGATTAACGTACCTTTCAGCGGTCTTTAAAATCTGTCTCTCACAAGCTGCAGATTTACTGCACGCAGTTTTGCAGTCCCAAAATTCTTATTTTTAAACTTTTCCAACCATTTTACTCCATTACATATGTGCAAAGAAAAATAATAGTGAACAGTCTGTAACAGCTGTCTGTACGCATAGCCAAAGAGTTTTAATGACCTGGAAAGGTTGGGAATACAGCTTCCAATGTAACGGTGGAAAACTAGCATTTCTGACATAACTTTCAATTCTGTGCAGAAACGCACATTATGGAACATCTGTAATTTCAAAATATAATTATCAGAAACCAAGAGTTATTTAATAATAAGATTTTTAATTTTACCTGTGAACCTTTTTAAATGAGATCAAATTGCCATGGCTACTTATAAACAAAACAAGACTTATGTACATTTTCAATCAGATCCTAAGCATATGAGGGTACTTCCCTGTACCAGCACCAAATCCCAACCTTTGGCACTTCAAAGTGTACACTTACATTCATAATTATCCATTGAGGGCCTCGCTAAGAGCTACTGGTCTTTGCCATTTTCAACAAGTTGGGCCTGATGATAGATCAAATAAAAATGTGCAGATATTTTGCTGTTAGTACCTGATCATCTGAGTTTATCTGTCTGTTGTAAAAGGAGATTTGGGGACTTCTGGGCCTCTTTCACAGGGAATGTAAATCCCTTTCTGCATTTAGCTCAAAACTCTAGTGCTTTTGGCCATCATGTAGCCCAGCAAGCCAGGTTCTTCAAGCACTCCACACGGCTAAACTTCTTAGCTCAGTTGTCACTCTGTGGCTCAGTGGGTAGCACACTCCAGGTTCAAGTCCAACTCCAGGGACATGAGCACATAAAGCTAGGCTGACACTCCAGTACTAGTGCTGAGGGTGTGCTGTACTGTCAGAGGTGCCGTCTTTCAGATGAGATGTTAAACTGAGGCCCTGTCTGCTCTCTCAAATGGATGTAAAAGATCCCATGGCACTATTTCGAAGAAGAGCAGCGGAGTTATCCCTGGTGCCCTGGCCAATATTTATCCCTTAAAAAACAGATTATCTGGTCAATTATCACATTGCTGTTTGTGGGAGCTTGCAATGTGCAAATTGGCTGCCGCGTTTCCCATATTACAACAGTGATTACACTTCAAAAGTACTTCATTGGCTGTAAAGCGCTTTGAGACATCCGGTGCTCGTGAAAGGTGCTATATAAATGCAAGTTTTTCTTTTTCACTCAGCTGCACCCTTCTGCTGCTAAGGTCGCAGATGAGGAAGGCCATTCAGACCATCTTAATGCATCCATCCATAGAAATCTGAAATCACCCCCGCCTCACCTCCCCACCCCAGCACCATTGCAGCGTCCAATTATTTCTTAAAATAATCATGGGGTCTTGCCTCCATTATTAACATAAGAACATAAGAAATAGGAGCAGGAGTAGGCCAATCGGCCCCTCGAGCCTGCTCCGCCATTCAATAAGATCATGGCTGATCTGATCCTAACCGCCAATCTACTATCACAGAACCATCTCCTGAATCTAACAGAATTAGACACACGAAATAGGAGCAGGATCAGGCTACACAGCCCCTGGGCCCGCTCCACTACCCACAGGGCCATGTCCGATCCGAACCTAGACTCATGTCCAAATTCCTGCCCGCTCCCCATAACCCTTAATTCCCTTTACTTCTAGGAAACTGTCTATTTCTGTTTTAAATTTATGTAATGATGTAGCTTCTACAGCTTTTTGGGGCAGCATATTCCATGGACCTACCACCCTCTGAGTGAAGTAGTTCCTCCTCATCTCAGTTTTGAAAGAGCAGCCCCTTATTCTAAGACTATGCCCCCTAGTTCTAGTTTCACCCATCATCGGGAACATCCTACCCGCATCCACCCGATCCAACCCCTTCACAATCTTATATGTTTCAATAAGATCGCCTCTCATTCTTCTGAACTCCAATGAGTAGAGTCCCAATCTACTCAACCTCTCCTCATATGTCCATCCCCTCATCCCCGGGATTAACTGAGTGAACCTTCTTTGTACTGACTCGAGAGCAAGTATGTCTTTTCTTAAGTATGGACACCAAAACTGTATGCAGTATTCCAGGTGCGGTCTCACCAATACCTTGTACAACTGAAGCAATACCTCCCTATTTTTATATTCTATCCCCCTAGCAATGAAAGCCAACATTCCATTGGCCTTCTTAATCACTTGGTGCACCTGCATACTAACCTTTTGAGTTTCGTGCACCAGGACCCCCAGATCCCTTTGTACTTCAGTACTTTCCAGTTTCTTGCCATTAAGATAATAGCTTGCTCTACGATTTTTCCTGCCAAAGTGCATAACCTCACACTTTCCAGTATTGTATTCCATCTGCCAAATCTCTGCCCACTTACTTAGCCTGTCTATGTCCCCTTGCAGGTTTTTTTATGTCCTCCTCACTCACTACTTTCCCTCCCATCTTAGTATCATCTGCAAACTTTGATATGTTACACTCGGCCCCCTCCTCCAAATCGTTAATATAGATTGTAAAGAGTTGGGGACCCAGCACCGACCCCTGTGGAACACCACTAGTTACTGATTGCCATTCTGAGAATGAACCATTTATCCCAACTCTCTGCCTTCTGTTAGATAGCCAATCCTCTATCCATGCCAGAATATTACCCCCAATCCCGTGATTTTTTATCTTAAGCAATAATCTTTTGTGTGGCGCCTTGTCAAATGCCTTTTGGAAGTCTAAATACACTACGTCCACTGGTTCCCCTTTATCCACCCTACATGTTACTTCCTCAAAGAACTCCAGCAAATTTGTCAAACATGACTTCCCCTTCATAAAACCATGCTGACTTTGTCCTATTAAATTATGATTATCCAAATGTCCTGTTACTGTCTCCTTAATAATTGACTCCAAAATTTCACCTACCACAGATGTTAGGCTAACCGGTTTATAGTTTCCAGCCTTCTGTCTACTGCCCTTTTTAAATAAGGGTGTTACATTAGCAGTTTTCCAGTCTGCCGGGACCTTTGCCGAGTCCAGGGAGTTTTGGAAAATTATTACCAATGCATCCACAATCCCTACCGCCACTTCCCTCAAGACCCTAGGATGTAAGCCATCAGGTCCAGGTGATTTATCCGCCTTGAGTCCCATTATTTTACCGAGTACCACTTCCTTAATGATTTTGATCGTGTTTAGCTCCTCCCCCCCCCTATAGCCCCCTGTTTGTCCAGTGTTCGGATATTCTTAGTGTCTTCTACTGTAAAGACTGATACAAAATATTCATTCAGTGTTTTTGCCATCTCCATATTTCCCACCATTAATTTCCTGGTCTCATCCTCTAAGGGACCAACATTTACTTTAGCCACCCTTTTTCTTTTTATATAAGTATAAAAACTCTTACTATCTGTTTTTATATTTTTTGCTAATTTACTTTCATAATCTATCTTCCCTTAATCAATCTTTTTGTTATTTTTTGCTGTCTTTTAAAGTTTTCCCAATCCTCTATCCTCCCACTAGATTTGGCTACCTTATATGCCCTTGTTTTTAGTCAAATACTATCCTTAATTTCTTTACTTAGCCACAGATGGCTGTCTTTTCTTTTACACCCTTTTCTTCTCAGTGGAATATATATTTTTTGGAAGTTGTAAAATAACTCCTTAAATGTACACCACTGATCATGTATCGTCTTACCCTTTAATCTATTTTCCCAATCCACTCCACTCAATTCCGCTCTCATACCTTCATAGTCTCCTTTATTCAAGCTTAGCATGCTTGTTTGAGATCCAACCTTCTCACCCTCTAATTGAATATGGAATTCAACCATGTTATGGTCACTCATTCCAAGGGGATCCTTTACTAGGACATTTTTAATTAATCCTGTCTCGTTACACAGGACCAGATCTAAGGTTGCTTGCCCCCTGGTCAATTCAGTTACATACTGCTCAAGAAACCCATCCCTAATACACTCAATGAACTCATCCTCAAGGCAGCCCTGCCCAATTTGATTTGTCCAATTAATATGATAGTTAAAATCCCCCATAATTATAGATGTTCCCTTATTACAAGCCTCAACTATTTCCTGATTGATACTCCGTCCAACAGAGTTGCAACTGTTCGGAGGCCTATAGACTATGCCCACTAGTGTTTTTTTCCCCTTATTATTCCTTATCTCCACCCAAACTGTTTCATTATCCTGATCTTTTGACCCAATATCATTTCTCTGTATTACAGTGATTCCTCCCTTTATTAACATAGCCACCCCACCTCCCCTTCCTTCCTGCCTGTCCTTCCTGATCGTTAAATAACCTGGTATGTTTAATTCCCAGGCATTGTCACCCTGCAGCCATGTTTCTGTAATGGCCACAAGATCATACCCATATGTAGTTATTTGTGCCATTAACTCGTCTATTTTGTTACGAATGCTACGTGCATTCAGATAGAGAACTTTCAAATATGTTTTGTGACACTTAGTTCGTGCTTTTGCCCTTTTTATTACTTTACCTTTTACTCCATACCTTCTGCTCCTTCCTGACACGCTCTGGTTTTTAATTTCCCCACTGCTACCTAAGTCTATGACCTTCTCTGTTGTCATTTTTATTATTTGCTCTCTAGGAACCTAGAAAATGTAATCCACATATTGATCACTCTTTATGTGAAGGCAAAACTTCCTGATATCAGTCCTAAAATTACATTTTACTAGTTTGAACCCCTGTCCTCTAGTCCTACTCCCACAGTTTAATTTAAAGTAATACTCCAAATTAATTTTTTCTATACCCTTAAAAATCTTAAATACCTCTATAAGATCATATCTGAGATGCTGAATGCTTAAGGGCAGAATTTTAATCTACAAGAGTGCGTGGGTTTGGGAGCGGGTGGGGGGCTTAAAATCGGTGAAATTGACAGCACGTCGGCTCCAACCCGCCAACTTCTGCATTTCACTCGAATGCGTTAGGCTACTTGCGCGCAACCCCCTCAGGAGAGGCAGGTTGTCAATTTCCATAAGCAAGTCGCTCAATTAGAGTGATATCGACACACTGTTTTCAGTTTAACGTTGGGCCCATGTGTTTCCCGGGCTTCCTGAAACTCGCCTGTGAAACCAAGGCGAGTACACAGAGGCAATTGAGGGGGCTGAAGCAATCTCAGGCAAAGGTGCTAATAAGTACTCATTCAGTACTCCTGGCTGCTTTCTTATCTGCTAGTGGGAAAGGGTTTGTTCACAGTACTTTTGCTGAGAGGTTACTTTCTACACTTTGAAGCTTTGCTCTATCACTTCAGCATGGGTACCGCTAATGCTGCCTTAGATTGGACCTCAGATGAGGATCAGGATGGCCAACACCAGCAACAGCACCTGCAGCCTGCTGGTCACAGACCTGTAACTGCGCACCACAGAGGCGAGCAGCAGTAAGGTGCAGCTCATAGGAGGCTCTACCTAAAAACAGGGTCTACAGGCAGAGGCTCAGTTTCCTTGACATGTCTGAACACCAGTGTCTCAGGAGACTCAGGATGTCACATCAGGTGGTGACAGACAACTGCATCCTCCTCGAAGAAGACCTGCTGCCTGCTGGACCTGGTGGCCACTCGTTGCCTGTCACCCCCGCTCTCAACTTTTTTGCCTATGGATCCTTTCAGGGCTCCGTCACAAAAATATCCAGGAGCACCCAGTTTGCCACCCACAAGTGCATAAGACAGGTCACTGATGGGTTGTTTGCCAGGGCCATCAATTACGTCAACTTTTCCTGTGATGATGCCAGTCAGAATGAGTGGGTGTCGGCTTTGCGGCTCTGACTGGCTTCCCACAGGTGCAGGGCGCTATCGACTGCACACACGAGCACTCCCAGAACAACCGCAAGGGCTTCCACTCCATTAATGTGCAGCTGGTGTGCAACCACAAACAGATGTTTATGCAGGTGTGCACAAGATTTCTGAACAGCTGCCATGATGCTTTTGTCTTTAGGCAGTCCAAGCTCCCTGACCTCTTCGCACCTGGCAGCAGACTTAAGGGGTGGCTGCTAGATGGCAAGGGATACCCACTGCAAACTTGGCACATGACACCCGTCAGAAACCCCAACACTGACGCCCAACAGCGATACAGTGAATGCCATATCACCACTAGATGTGTGATTGAACAGGTCTTTGGCGTGCTGAAGATCTGCTTCGGGTGCCTCGACAGATCTGGAGGCGCCCTTCAATACACAACAGCCAGAGCCTCCAGAATGGCCTTGGTTTGCTGTGCTCTGCATAACATTGTACAACAGCGAGGCTTGGACCTGCAGGAGGAAGAAGGCGAAGAGCTCAGATCCTCCTCAGACGATTCGGAGGGGGAGGAGGAAGAAGAGGAGGAGGGTGATAAGGGCAAGCAGCTCCAGCTGCTCATATTGCTGCCCGGGATGCCAGGTATGCCCTTAATAATGCAAGGTTCGCTTAAGTTGCACCAGTGAACCCATGTCACCAGAAAATGCAATGGCCACTTTTCCCACCGCCAATCCCCCTCCAATGCCACTGACACAAAGCAGTCCTGCAACCAACCAACCACCCTTGAACATCCCTCCATTAGTCCCCATCAATTCATGTCTTCACATTCATCATCAAACAAGTTAGAAGGCCGCTTACCACGAACCACCCAAAAATGGACAAGACAGGAAAGTGGTGAGAAAGGATATTTACGTGCACTAAATAGAGAACAAAAACTTATCAAAACAACATTTTCTCAGACACCCATGTGCATACCCTTGTGCAACTACAAAGCCGAACTCTTCCTTTTCCTGCTACTCCTATGTGGTGCAACCCGTGTGGCTTCAGCAGAGGTAGAGGCAGGCTGCTCAGATCCCTGCTCTGACAGCTGAGATGCTCTTGGCTGACATCTTCTGGGTTTTGGAGTCCGTGAGGGCCCTGCCAAAGACTGCTCCACCTGCACCTGTGCAGAGGCAGACTCGGCCATCTGGAGACAAGGCAGCAAGGGGACTACTGACTGAGGGGTGGACTGTGGGTGAGAAGCGGAAGCGCTTTGGGTGGAGTCCTCACTTCCATAACATAAGGATGGGCAAACTGACCACGGCACCATGGTGCAGGAGGCCATTCAAGTGGGGGGAGTAAAAAGGAATGTGGTAGTGGTAGGGGACAGTATAGTCAGGGGGATAGATACTGTTCTCTGCAGCCATAACAGGGAGTATCGAAGGCTGTGTTGCCTGCCCAGTGCCAGAGTTAAAGACATCTCCTCACGGCTGGAGAAGAACTTGGTGGGAAGGGGAGGATCCAGTTGTCGTAGTCCCCGTAGGAACCAACAACATAGGTAGAACTAGGGATGGGGTTCTGCTGAGAGAGTTTGAGGAGTTGGGGTCTAAATTAAAAAGCAGAACCTCAAAAGTAATAATCTCTGGATTGTTACCTGAGCCAAACTGGCATAGGGATAAGCAGATTAGAAGGTTAAATGTGTGGCTGAAAGAGTGATGTGGGAGGCAGGGGTTTTGTTTCATTGGCCACTGGCACCAGTACTGGGGAAAGAGGGAGCTGTTCTGTTGGGACAGGCTCCACTTAAACCGGGCTGGGACCAGTGTCCTGGTGAATTGAATAACTAGGGCAGTAGACAGGGCTTTAAATTAATGAAGTGGAGGTGGGAGGATTCAAGAAAGAGTAAATTTAAAAGCAGCAAGGGAAATGTCAAGGCTCTAGAGCAGAGCAGAGTTTTGGGTAAAAATAAGGAGAGTGGGTCAGGAAGAGACAGAGAGAGTAACGAAGGTAATAAGGCATCGGTGACTAAGGTGTCATCAGGGAAAAATATAAAAAGTCAAAGCTAAAGGCACTATATCTGAATGTGTGAAGTATTCGCAACAAAATAGATGAATTAATAGCGCAGATAGAAATTAATAGGTTTGAACTAATAGCCATTACGGAGACCTGGTTCCAAAGTGACCAAGGTTGGGAACTAAATATTCCAGGATATTTAACTTTTAGAAGAGATAGGCAAAATGGAAAAGGAGGTGGTGTAGCCCTGATAATAAAGGATGGGATAAAGACAGTAGAGTGAAAGGATCTTGGCTCTGAAAATCAAGAAGTAGAATCAGTTTGGGCGGAACTGAGAAAAAGCAAAGGGCAGAAAACATTGATGGGAGTTATTTATAGGCCCCCAAACAGTCGTTGTAATGTAGGGCAGAGTATAAATCAGGAAATTAGAGGCGTATGTAACAAGGGTAATACAGTAATCATGGGGGACTTTAATCTACATATAAACTGGGCAAACCAAATTTGCAGTAATAGTGTGGAGAATGAGTTCATGGAATGTATACAAGATAATTTTCTGGATCAGTATGTTGAGGAACCAACTAGGGAACAGGCTATTTCAGATCTACTATTGTGCAATGAGAAAGAGTTAATTAATAACCTTGTAGTAAAGGGGCCTTTAGGGAAGAGTGACCATAATATGATAGAATTTTATATTGAGCTTGAAAGTGATTTAGTTAAGTCCGAAACTAGGGACTTAAATCTAAACAAAGCAAACTACGTAGGTATGAGGGGCGAGCTGACTAAGTTAGATTGGGTAACTACATCAAAAGGTATGACGTAGACAAGCACTGGCTAGAATTTAAAGAATTAATACATCATTTACAACAAATATACATTCCTTTAAGGCACAAAAAAACCCCAGGAAAAGTGGTCCAACCATTGCTAACAAGAGAAGTTAAAGATAGTATTAGATCAAAGGAAGAGGCTTATAATTTGTCAAAAAATGTAGTAAGCCTGAGGATTGGGAGGATTTTAGAATTCGGCAAAGAAGGACTAAGAAATTGATAAAGAAAGGGAAAATAGAATATGAGAGTAAATTAGCAAGAGGCATAGAAACAGATTGTAATCGTTTTGCTAGGGATGTAAATAGGAAGAGATTAGTGAAAGTAAATGTGGGCCCATTAGAGGCAGAGACAGGTGAAATTATAATGGGCAATGTAATGTATACAACATCAAAGGGACTACTTTGTATTGCGGATGTACATCCTTAGTTGCGAGCGTATATAACAGACGCGTATCGATTTGTACAGTCAGTGCCGAAGTTCCAGTTACCCAGTAAATCACTTGAAGTTACTCTCAGTCTCTGCTGCTTTATTATTTTATGTAGTTGTGTATAGCGGTACAAACACAACAAATTGGCGACGAGAATTATGAACCTACGTCTTCCTATTTTGGCATCACATCCAGAGGACACCGAAACTTGGAAGAAAGGAGCGAGAAGGCAGAGAAAATGGAGCATGCTTGCTAAGCTAGGCAGGGGATACGTAAGTCAAGTGAAAAGTGCACAGGACTTGCATGACGCTAGCTAACTAGTAAAGAAAGAAAAACGGGTTTGGAAAAAAAAAATGGTGATGATTGGCACGATTGCAGCATTTGATAGCAGCATTGAAGACTGGGCAACTTACATTGAAAGAGTGGAGTTGTACTGTGAGGCTAACGGAGTGGAGGTAGAAAAGAAAGCCACTGTTTTGCTGTGTGTTATGGGCGCAAAGACATACGGGCTACTACATAGTTTATTAACCCCTGAAAAGCCAGCAAACAAAACATTCAAACAAATAGTGGACACACTCCAAGACCATTTAAGCCCCAGACCACTGCTCATAGCCGAAAGATGTAAATTCCATAAACGGAACCAGAGCAAAAATGAAAGCATTTCTGAATATTTGGCAAAGTTGCGCAAATTATCAGAACATTGCCAATTTGGAGTGGGCTTATCAGACGCATTGAGAGACAGATTTGTGTGTGGCATGCAAAATGAAAGCACACAAAAGAAGCTCTTGTCTGAAAAAGATCTCACCTTGGAGAAGGCTCTAAGTATTGCAATTTCAATGGAAGCAGCAGCACGTGGCGCTTTAGAAATTCAACAAAAATCCCTGGAATATTCCACTAACAAAATGTCACTGAAACAAGAAAAGAAGTGCTATCGCTGTGGTAAAATGTCACATGACCACAATGACTTGGTTTAAAGACAAAGAGTGCAGACAATGTGGCAAATGAGGGCACATTGAAAGGGTCTACAAAGCAAAGAAGCAGAAAACTGATACAAAGGCACACCAAGTGACTGAAAACAAGAAACCTTTCAAAGATAGATACAAGAAGGTACACTACGTGACTGGAGACAGTTCAGATAAAGAAAAAAGTGACACAGACTCAGAGGAAGAGGATCTGGCTTGTCTAAAACTACACAGTGTGAAAGAAACAGAGGATCACAGAATAATATGGGTTACTCCAGAAGTGGCAGGAGTTAGGCTGAAAATGGAGTTGGACACAGGCTCAGCTTTAACAGTGATCTCTGTACATGACTACAAACAACTGTTTTCACACATACCGCTAAGGCCAACTAAAGTACTGTTAAAGACATACACAGGACAAAGTGTGTGCCCCAAAGGTAAAATAAAAGTGACAGTGACATACAAAGAAAAAAATACCGCAATTGAACCTCTATGTAGTGGAAAATGGAGGACCACCATTGCTGGGGCGCGAATGGCTCAGGAAAATACAGTTGGATTGGCACACCATCCAAGCACTGTTTGTGTCAGCAAAGGAGGACAGCAACGCCACTCCTGAGAGACTGTCACAAATACTCTCTGACTCTCATGAACTGTTCAAGAAGGGAATAGGAACACTTAAGGGCATGAAAGCAAAAATTAAGATTGAGGAGAACGCAAATCCAAAGTTCCACAAGGCCAGACCAGTGCCTTATGCAATTCGCCCTTCAGTAGAAGCAGAGCTGGAGAACTTGGAGCAGTTAGGGTTCCTGTCCAAGGTGGATTGGAGTGAATGGGCCACACCTATAGTTCCAGTGATGAAGAAAACCTCCAGCACAAAACCAGGAAAGCCAAGAAAAGTGGGCATCTGTGGAGACTTTAAGGTGACTGTTAACCCAGTCCTCCACACAGTACAGTACCCATTGCCTCGCATTGAGGACATCTTTGCTTCCCTGTCAAGAGGGGAACGCTTCACAAAGATTGACTTGGCCCAGGCCTATCTCCAAATGGAAATTGATGATGCATCAAAAAAGTACCTGATAATAAATACGCACAAAGGCCTTTACCAGTACAATCGGCTGGTATTCGGAATAGCATCAGCTCCTGCAATCTGGCAAAGGGCAATGGACCAAGTCCTGCAGGGGATTCCAGGTACTCAGTGTTATCTTGATGACATCATCATTACTGGCAAGAATGACAACGACCACCTTTCCAACCTCGAACAGGTGCTCATCAGGTTACGGGAGTATGGGCTCCGAGCGAACCGAGACAAGTGTGAGTTTTTCAAAAAGGAAATCTCATACTGTGGGCATGTGATTGACAAGGACGGTTTACACAAGTCTCCAGACAAGATTGAAGCTGTGATTAATGCACCAACACCTGAAAATGTGTCTCAGTTGAGATCATATCTTGGACTGGTGAACTACTATCACAAGTTCTTGCCCAACCTATCCACAGTATTACATCCACTAAATGCACTGCTACAGACAGGGTCACAATGGAAGTGGAGTGACAGCTGTGAACAAGCTTTTCAAGAGAGTAAAAGACTCATTACTTCAGAAGAGGTGCTAGCTCACTTTGACCCATCCTTACCTATTCGACTGGCATGTGGTGCTTCACCCTATGGCATTGGTGCCGTGTTGTCACATTAGTTCCCAGACGGCTCAGAGAGACCAATAGCCTTTGCTTCAAGATCATTGACGACAGCTGAACGCAATTATGCACAGATTGACCGAGAGGCCCTCAGCCTTGTGTGGGGAGTCAAGAAATTCAACCACTACTTGTATGGTCAACAGTTTACACTGTTAACTGACCACCAGCCTCTCGTTTCAATCTTCAACCCAAGGAAGGGCGTTCCAGTGATGACGGCACAACGGCTACAGCGACGGTCACTCTTCCTAGGGGCTCACCTGTATGACATTGAATACAAGGGGACCAAGCAACATGGCAACGCCGATGGTTTGTCACGTTTACCACTGTCGACCTCAGAGAGAATTACAACAGTTGACTCGGCAGAGGTATTTCACACAACAATAGTTGAGCAGCTACCAGTGACAAACTCCCTCATTGAAAGAGAAACACGCAATGACCCTACATTGTCAAAAGTTTATGACATCACTGTGAAGGGATGGCCCGCGCATGGTGACTCATTGTTTCCAGCATTCTCAGCTAGGAGGGAGCAGTTATCAGTGTGTCGGGGAACACTGATGTGCGGCTCACGAGTTGTGATTCCTCCCAAGCTTCGTAACCGAGTGCTAGATGAACTGCATGAAGGCCACTTAGGTACGGTAAAGATGAAAAGCCTTGCCCGTGGATACGTGTGGTGGCCGGGAATTGACAAACAGATCGAGGACCTGACAAAGAGCTGCTCAGGATGTCAAAAGGTCCAGAACGCACCACCACAAGCCCCTCTCCATCCATGGGAATGGCCCTCATCACCATGGCAACGTGTGCACATCGACTTTGCTGGACCGTTCATGGACTCCATGTTCTTGATTGCAGTCGATGCACATTCCAAATGGCCCGAGGTCATTAAAATGAAATTAACCACATCTGAAAAGACCATTTCAGTTCTGAGGACCATGTTCACTAGAAATGGACTACCAGAACAAATCTGCACAGACAATGGACAACAATTTGTCTCTGACGAATGCCAAAGGTTCACGAGGAAAAATGGAATCAAGCACTACACATCTGCCCCGCACCATCCAGCAACAAATGGCTTGGCAGAAAGATTCGTACAGACTTTCAAGAAGGCCATCAAAGCAATGTACAGCGAGAATCTACCACTGCAACACAAGATAGACAAATTCCTCTTTGCTTATCGGAACGCAGTACACGCAGCCACTAATCAGACTCCAGCGATGATGTTTCTGAACAGGAACCTGAGATCTCGCATGGACCTTCTTAAACCGAATGTACGTCATGATGTAGAGAACAAACAGTTCAAATATTTGAATGGTAAGCCAACAAGAAGCTTCAGTGTGGGACAGTCAGTTCTTGCCCGTGATTTCCGGACGGAAAAGTGGCAACCAGCTACAATATCCACAAGAGAGGGACAACTGATGTATACTGTGGATGTGGGAGAGAATGTTTTGAGGTGTTATGTGGACCAAATTCTGGACGTTCAGGTGGAAAACACCCCTATGCCTCGCCCAGACTCACCTGACATGGAAACAGACACTCCTGATTCATTAGCATCAGCACCAGCCTCATCCTCAGCTGAGAGCTCTACCTGTGCTGATAGCTCATCTGATGCAACTGTACCTGTACAGTCTCATTCCCCAAAGCAAAAGAGTCTGGAGAGACGTTACCCAGAGAGGCAGAGGAGGCCTCCCCAGAGACTTGACTTGTAAAAGGGCTGTTGACAAAATAAAATGTTATGTTGGAATTTGAATTTTGTTACTGTAAAGACAGGCTCTATGTTAATTATAGAAATTTTGCATTAATATACTATTAAACTAAAGGGGGAGGAAGTGTAATGTATACAACATTGAAGGGACTACTTTGTATTGCGGATGTATATCCTTAGTTGCGAGCGTATATAACAGATGCGTATCGATTTGTACAGTCAGTGCCGAAGTTCCAGAAACCCAGTAAAGATCACTTGAAGTTACTCTCAGTCTCTGCTGCTTTATTATTTTATGTAGTTGTGTATAGCGGTACAAACACAACAGGCAATAAGGAAATGGCAGAGACATTAAACAAATACTTTGGGCTGGATTTTGTGAATGACGCCAATTAGGGGGAAGTCACTGACAGAGCACGTCAATGTCTGACGTGCCATCTGTCAAGACTTCTTGAAAGAAGAAATGTCAGCGTTTGACAGCTCTGTGAAGCTGTCAAACACTGACATTCTGTGTAGTTTGATGAGCCCTTGTGTTCAGGACTCATCAAACCTTTCAACTTTGTAGATTTCAGATGACTGTTGGTTTGGAGGATCCAACAGCCAGTCTGTGAAATCTACAAGGAAGATGTCGGGACTCCCGATCCAGAGCGGATAAAGGCTGTAGGCAGAAACCAAGGTAAGTGAACATTTTTTAACACTTAACACTCACCTTGCATACTTACCACTCCACACTTGCACACATCACTCACCTCTACATCTTACTTTCAGGCCCTCCGACGCCTGCAGACCTCTTACTCGACTCCTCCAACACGGCGGGGTTCTCCGAGGTCGGGAAGCCTTCACCTGAAAAGGTAAAATGGGACTAATCCTTTTTTCTGCCTGTTAACAACCTGTTAACAGGCAGTTAAAAGGATTTAATCCCTTTCCCACCTCCAGGAGACGGGACCCAAAGCAGCACATCTTCCCGCCTCCTGGCAAAAGGGCATGGAGGCGGGATGGGGCGGTTTTGCCATCCGCCCCCACTTTCTGCAACTTTAACTGTCCCGCCTCCATACCCACCTCCTCGGGTCTGAGAAAATCCAGCCCTGCGTATCTGTCTTCACAGTAGAAGACACAAAAAAATTCCGGAAATATTGGGGAGCCAAGGGTCTGGCGAGAATGAGGAACCTAAAGAAATCAGTATAAGTAAAGTCAAAGTACTGGAGAAATTAATGGGACTGAGTGGCGACAACTCCCCTGGACCTGGTGACCTGCATCCATGGGTTTTAAAAGAGGTAGCTGCAGAGATAGTGGATGCATTCCCTAGATTCTAGAACAGTCCCCAAGGATTGGAAGGTAGCAAACATAATCCCGCTATTTAAGAAAGGAGGAAGAGAAAAAATGGGGAACTATACGTCAGTTAGCCTGACATCAGTACTAGGCAAAATGCTAGAATCTATTATTAGGTACATGGTAACAGGGCACTTAGAAAATCGTAATATGATCAGGCAGAGTCAACATGGTTTTATGAAAGGGAAATCGTGTTTGACAAATCTGGATAATGGGGAACCAGTGGATGTAGTGTATTTGGATTTTCAAAAAGAATTCGATAAGGTGCCACACAAGAGGTTATTACACAAAATTAGGACTAATGGAATTGGGGGTAATATTTTAGCATGGATTGAGAATTGGCTAATGGACCAAAAAACAGAGAGTAGGAATAAACGGGACTTTTTCGGGTTGGCAGGCTGCAACTAGCGGGGTACCGCAAGGATCGGTGCTTGAGCTTCAGCTATTTACAATTTATATTAATGACAGATGAAGGGACTGAGTGTAACGTATCCAAGTTTGCTGATGATACAAAGTTAGGTGGGAAAATAAGCTGTGAGGAGGATGCAAAGAGGCTGCAGAGAGATCTAGACAGGATGACTGAGTGGGCTAGAACATGGCAAATGGAATACAATGTGGGGAAGTGTAAAGTTATCCTCTTTGGTAGGAAAAACAGAAAAGCAGAATATTTTTTGAATGGTGAGAGACTGGGAAATGTTTGCATTCAGAAGGACCTGGATGTCCTTGTACATGAATCACAGAAAGTTAACATACAGGTACAGTGGGAAATTTGGAAAGCAAATGGTATGTTAGCTTTTGTTACAAAGGGACTGGAGTAAAGAAGTCTTACTACAATTATACAGGGCATTGGTGAGGCCACACATGAAGTACTGTGTACAGTTCTGGTCTCCTTACAAGGAAAGATATACAGGAAACTTTGTGATATCCGGCACCGACGGGACCGAGCTGTTGCCGTCCCATCAAAACTGCCGGACAAACCAGCGCTAATGTTGAAACATACGGAGATTTTGAGCTCCGTATCTGGCAACAAACCCCGTTGCTTAGCAACAGCTTCTAAACAGTCGGCCATACCTTGCAAGCATCTCTGTAGCTTAGCAACAGCTTCAGCGAGACCTTGCAGAGCCTGACTGGTGAAAAAAAAGCAACGAAAAGAAAAAAAACCTAACGAAACGGCTCCTGATTTTTGCCGGTGGCTCGAGCATTCCGGACAGTTAACCTCCGGATAAACCAAAGTTTCCTGTATTTGTATTAGAGGGAGTGCAACGAAGGTTCACTAGACTGGTTCCTGAGATGAGGGGATTGCCCTATGAGGAGAGATTGAGTAGACTAGGCCTATATTCCCTAGAGTCTAGAAGAATGAGAAGTGGTCTAATTGAAATATATAAAATTCTTAAGGAGTTTGACAGGATTAATGCTGAGAAAATGTTTCCCCTGGCTGGGGAATCTAGAACACAGGGTCACAGTCTCAGAATAAGGGGTCAGCCATTTAGGCATGTGATGAGGAGAAATTTCTTCACTCAAAGAGTTGTGAATCTTTGGAATTCTCTACCCCAGAGAGCTATGGATGCTCTGTCGTTGAGTATATTCAAGACAGGGGTGACGTAATAAAACTCACTACGCACTTGGTTCGAGTATAAAGCAAGGCTTTAATCAACTTGTTTCAAAACATGGAGGTCTAGTTATCTTTCACTAGTTCCTGTTTACAAAATGTCATGGGATAGCTGGGCCCACGCCAGAGTATTTATACTCCTTGGATGGCGCCACCAGCTGGCCGTCCAGTGTTATTTCATGAGTCTTTCTTCATGGATCATAAGATTCATAACATTCTTCCTCCCTAAAGATTTGGAAGTCCGATGACTTCCTTTTATCGGATTACCCGGACCACGAATAGCTGCAGTCTTTTAGCTCTTTGCTTGTGGCTGGGAAGGCACGTCTCCCCGGACCGTGTCTGGGTCCCTGGGTCACTTGATCCGTACTGGTAGGTCGACAGAGCCCGTGTCGCCTTGATCGACCTGAGGAAGACTGGGGAAATTGTGACTCCAGGTGCGGGTCCCCACAGGTGCAGAGCTGGCTTCATTTTGTTTGGTAGCCAGTGATTGGCTGGCGTCCTGGCTTCGGGTGGCCATCCCATGGGGAGCGCTCGGCTCCCTGAGTTGATCCAGTGGAGTAGCCAGCAGATCTCTTGATGTCCCTGGTAGGGCATCATCTTCAAAGGAGCGCAGAGTGTCAGCATCATTACCGTGGCACCCTCTATCATTTGGGACCGGTTGGACAGGGAGCCAGGTCTCTGAGTGAAATGGTGGACACCCGGCCATCAGGGTACCACACGTGTGCGTAAGTGGGATTAACGTCCATTAACTCCACCTCGTTGATGAGGGGATCGTTTTTGGCAGATCAGACGAATCTTCGGAGCAGCACGGGTCCGGGAGCTGCCAACCATGACGGTAGGGACGTCCCATGTGTGGAGCGACGCTGGAACCTGAAGAATCGCTCGTGAGGCGTCATATTGGTGGACATGGAAAGAAGAGACCTGATGGAATGCAACACGTCAGGGAGCACAGTTTCCCACTGCTGGTCTGGTAGGTTACCTGACCTCAGTGCAAGATGAACAGCGTTCCAAATGATAGCGTTGCATCTCTCAACCTGTCCATTACCGATGGGATAATACGGTGTTGTTTTACTTGTGGCGATTCCCCGTTGGGAAAGATAACTTTTGAGTTCGCTTGACATGAAGGAGGGACCCCGATCAGAGTGGATGAAATTGGCCGTACCGCAAAGGGAAAAGACTTGATCGAGGCATTTGATCACTGTGGAAGTAAGCATATTGGGACAGGGGAAAGCAAAGGGAAAGCGTGAATATTCGTCCACCATAGTAACTAAGTAGGTGTTTCGCGTTGAGGAAGGCAATGGCCCTTTAAAGTCAATGCTGAGTCGCTGCATAGCGTGTATGAGCGAGCCATCCGATGGACGGAAGAATTGCGGTTATAATTCCGCACAAGTTCTACAGGAGTAGCATGTTCTTTTCACATCTTCCGTAGAAAATGGGAGATTTTTAGATCGCACAAAGTGCAGCATACAGGTAATGCCAGGATGGCATAAGACAGTGTGAAGATCTGCAAGAGTTGAAGTTGACATAGAAGAACAGAATGCCCGCGTGAGGGTATCTGGGGCCACATTCTCTTTGCCGGGTTGATAATGTATGGTGTATCCAAAGGCGGCTAATTCCATCATCCAGAGTTGTATTTTGTTATTCTTGATCTTAGTGCGTTTCCGGTTATCCAGCATAAAGGCCACGGAGCGCTGATCGGTTATAAGTTTGAAATGGCGACGAGTGAGAAACTGACTCCATGGATGTACAGCTTTGATGATGGCCATAGCCTCCTTCTTGACAGGAGGATAATGGAGTTCGCTACCCTGCAAAGTTCTGGACAGAAATGCAACGGGTCGACCACCTTGATTCAAGGTAGCTGAGATCGCCACCTCCGATGCATCGCACTCGACCACGAAAGGGAGATTTTCATCAATGGAGCGAAGCGTGGCTTTTTCCAGTTGTCGCTTGAGGAGGTTGAAAGCTGAAATAGCCGTTGCCTCCAACGGAAATTACTTTGCGCGAAGCAGGGGCTGGATTTTGTTGGAGAAGTGGGGTATCCACTTCGCATAATAGGCGAACATGCCGAGTGCCCGACGAAGAGAGCCGAGATTCGTAGGGGGAGGGAGCTCCTGAAGTGGATGAAGTCGCTCCGGTCCGGTTTGATGACACCGTTGCCCACCCAGTAGCCAAGGATATTGACTGATGGTACTGATTTCACAGATTTGGACTCATTTAAGGTTAAGTTGCGACGACGGAGAACGTCAAAAAATTTCTGGAGGTTTGCATCATGCTCCTTTTGGTCATGACCAGCAATGGTGATATTATCTAGGATATGGAAAAGTGTCCGTTAAGTTCTCCTGTTTGACTAGGCTATCCATTGCCCATTGAAAGACGGCCACCCCATTGGTGACCCCAAATGGAAGGCGACAAAACTGGTAAAGCCGACCATTGGCCACAAAGGCCGTATACTTTTTGTCAGAGTCCTTTAACAGTACTTGATGGTATGCGCTCTTTGAATGAAAAGTTAAAAATACCTTGTAGTTGGCAAGGTTATTGACCATGTCATCGATGTGTTGTAGTGGGTAGGCATCCAGGTTGGTATACTGGTTAATAGTTTGCGAGTAATCGATGCAAAGACGTTTCTTGTGTTGCTTCAGAGGATTTTTAACAACCACGACTTGAGCCCGCCAGGGAGATGAACATGGCTCAATGATACCGTCAGCTAGAAGGCGTGAGATTTCCACCTCGATAAAGGATCGATCATCTTGGCTGAAATCTCATGATTTAGTGTCTATGGCCTTACATCGGGGGGAAAGATTGGCAAACAAGGAGGGCTCGTCGAGTGAAGCCGCCGAAAGTGCACAAAACGGTACTTTGGAAATAGTAAGCTCCGGCTTTGACCCTCCAAATTCGAAAGTGAGTCTTTTGTGTTGTTTCTGGAAATCCTGTCCCAGGAGCACATCACTGCATAGGTTTTTGAGCACCTCGAGCCGGGTGGAGAAATAAGTGCAGCCATTGAGAATAAGGTCGACAAGACAAAAGCCGGAAGAATTGGTGGTGAGTGTCGTCAGAGCCATTGCAATTTCCCTGTCCGAGGGGTAAATACGCAGTTTTAACTTACTGACAGCCCGCTCACTAATGAAGCTGTCAGAGCTGCATGAGTCGATTAGTGCGCTCAGAATGTGTCCATTTACCGAAACCTTCGTGGCTGCATGGGACAGACTTTGGGGAAAAACAGCTGTGATGGGAGGAGGGGCAATTTTACCCTTGACAGCTGTAACATTAGTAGTGGCTCTTGGGGGAGGAGCAGTTTTAAAGATAGTAGCTGCAAAACTAACAGGAGCTCTTGACCGGTATACCTTAGAAAAGTGGCCTTTCTTACTAACAGAGGCTCTTGACTGGCATATCTTAGAAAAGTGACCTTGCTGCAATGATTGAAGGTTGTTTTACGAGCAGGACAAAATTTCCTAAAGTGGAATGCACCTCCACAGAAGAAACACTTCCTTCCAGATTGCCAAGATGCCACTAGGGCGGGGTCATCATCAGTGAAGGCTTCTAGGGTAGGGTTGTCATCTGCTAGGTTAGAGTCATCATCAGTGAGGGCTTCTGCCCGAGACCTATCGAAGGAGTCATTAAAAGTGATAGCAGCAGCCCGTGCACGAGGTAAAAGATAGGTATCTGCATTCCTCTTTGCTAAGTCCAGGGAACACGCCTGGTCATAGGCAGCCTGTAACTTGAGGGTTTTATTCTCCAACAGATGCTGGCGTATGAAGGGAGACATAATTCCATTAATAAAGGAATCGCTAATTAGCTCCTTCTGGTACTGCTCAGCTGTGACAGCTTTAAGGTTACAATCCTTGCTGAGCCTGCGAAGCTTTTGAAGGAAGTCATCAAGTGATTCCTCGGGTTGTTGTCGAGTTGTGGCCAATAGATGCCGAGCAAAAATTTTGTTTGGGGCCTTAACATATAGTTTCTGTAATATTAGGATAGCGGAGTCATAGGGCTCGATTTTAGTTCAGGTGCGGGGAATTGGCGGTTTCCCCGAATTTAGTGATTCCGACATAATTGTAAATGGTTCTCTGAGATTGATACAAATTTAACACAATTGGCCAATTGATTTCCAGCGTGTGGGAAGCCTTGGCAATTGAGTATTTCCAGTCAGAAAGTCGCAGAATATGACGTCATCATTGCTGCTGTTCTTAAGGTTCACAGCAAGCCTTGCTTCCTCTGCAGGCTTCCAACCTTCAACATTAAGATGGCACAGGAGCCTGCAGGAGGAACGGCCGCGGGAGGGCCAGATCTGCGCCCAAGTTTGATGAGGCTTCACTACAGGCATTATTGGATGGTGCTAGAGCCCACAGGGAGGCCCTCTTCCCTTCTTCAGGGAGGAAGAGGCCTCCCAGCCAGACCAAGGCTGTGTGGCTAGAGGTGGCAGGCCAAGTCAACTGCTTGGGGCTCACACGAAGAACGTGGTTGCAGTGCAGGAAAAGATTCCATGACCACCTTCGCACTTGAAAAGTAAGTACTGTATGATGTTTCCATCACCCTCAATCTGATCCCCATTGCCTTTCCTCACCAGCACTCAGCTTTAGCAATCTCTTCCTGCACATCCCACTAGACACTCACATCCATGCACCATTACCCATTCCCTCTCTCTCTATGCTCACACTCACAGAACTATGGCACCATGCAGCCCTCACACTCCCTCTCACTCTGATGCTTTGAACACAACTGACAACACACAGGGAGGGCCCTTGGTATTGCAGCCTCACTCCATCTTTGTCTCCTTCTAAGTATCTATGCTATGCAATCTCTGCACTCACTCCTTCATTCTCACTCAACCTCCACTTGTCTCCCTCATTGCAGGAAAAGAGAGCTCACAACAGGAGAGAGCGAGCCAGGACAGGAGGAGGGCCGCCCTCATTAGCCCAGCTCACCCCCTGGGAGGAAGGCATCCTGGACATTGCCGGGGCTGACCGAGATGTGGACGTTGGGGAAGGACAGGCAGGAGCATCCCGCAAGCTGGTGACAGAATAGTTTTCCATCTCTCTCATTGGCATTGCATGAGTCGCTGATAATGATTCTGAAGTTACATCATATGGACTTATGATCATCTGCAAAATGCACTGTGCATGTAACCTTGGCATCACATCTCTAACTTTTTCCTTGACTACCTCACAGGACCATCGAGAGCCCCTGTCCCCACGGTGCAGGAGGAAGAGCCTGAGCAGCCGGACTCCTCAGAGGAATCTGCAACCTCTGAGGGCGCAGCGTCATCAGAAATAAGCGCACCCAGCACCAGTGCAGATACTCACACCTCGGTGGGACCTTCAGGACATAGAGTAGAGTTGTCACCTGGTGTATCACAGCTCACAAGTGAGCATCAGCAGATTGTGGAGACAGGGACAGCAGTGGAGAGTCCTCGTTGGAGGGCGCAGGACACTGCCAGCTCAGCTCAGCTGCATGTCGACCATCTGCCTCTGGGTCCATCCGTAAGATCAGAGATGATGGAACTACAGGCACAGATGCAGGAGTCTCTAGCAGGTTTTGTCTCCAGGATTGCTGCGAGTGTGGAGCAAATGGAGGAGTCCATAGCGAACATGAGCAGAGCCTTTGTAGAGTCATTGGCGCATGAACGCATCAACACGGAAAGGATGGCAACCTCCATGGAAAGGATGGCTACAGTAGTGGAGAGGATGGCTACGGCCATGGAGGAGCTAAGTCACCAGAGTGTTGAAAATATGGTGAGTGTTCAGAATAGACTGACATCTCTGGAGGAGCAATGGTCAGCTATTGAACAGAGAAACCAGACCTTCATGGCAGGCCCTCTGAGTAGGACTGCCATTGTAGAAACGGGTCCCCATGGCCCCCCTGATGTGCAGCAAGCTGCTCTCAAGCCACTTGCAGGCACTGAGGGGGACCTGACCCATGAGAGGGAGGTTGGTGGCAGACCTCAAGGAAGTGGGGGCTCCTCTCCAAGCGCTCACACTTCCATGCCACTGCAGAGCCCTCGGTCAGAGCCCCGCCGGAGTACACATCCAATGGAGATAGAGGTCTCAACCCCTGCACAGCCGCAGGAGCAGCAGACTGCTGGCGAGCCCTCACAGGCTCACCATCCCAAAGGACGTTCGCCAAAGGTGTCAAGACAGGAGCAGCAGGAAAGTGAGCAAGGGGCCTCCACATCTGCTGAAGCCACAGGGGAACCACTACGTAGGAGCACGCGTAAGAGGAAAATAAAGCACTAATAGTCACAAGGGTAGTCACTTGGGTGAAATGTGTTTATTTTTAAAATGCCATCAGTTGGTTATTGTAAATAAAATTTCTGATGGCAACTTCTGCAGTTGTGGCGTGTGTCATTTCGCGAATGGGGCTGGAGGTCCTCTAATGCCAAGAGGGGAAGAAAAAAAAGCCTCCCATGCTTCTGGTAGGTGCCTCAGTTGAGGAAGCGCTGAGTGAGGGTGGCGAGAGGGGTCTTGCAGGAGGTCACACTGGAGATGGGTGTCAGGCTCCAAACTTCCACAGCTGTGGTTATGCCTTCTAAAAGTTCCCTCAGACCTGAGACAACAAAGTCCTGCCACCTGCAAATGATGACTGATCAAATATCCTCTTTAGTGTTGGACCTGCAGCTGATAGTCAGCAAGCCAATAGTGTTCACGCCAGGTTTCAGAGGCGTCATCCCCACCAGGCGCGTTTTACGTGGGAAAAGGGTTAAACAGGCAAGGGCCTGTTAAAATGGGATTATAAAGGCCAATCAGTGCTGTTTAAGGGCCCTAAAGACCAGTCCCACCTGTTGCAGGCGGGACTGATTTGGGTCAATCAGACACACCTACGTTAAAATGGCGTGGAGGCGGGAACCACGCGGGGGGGTCGCGACCCCCAGGTTTGGCGATTTTAACCCCCCGCACACCTAAAAGCCCGCCTCACGGCCCAATGAAAATTGAGGCCATAGTCTACACAGTCTTCGATATAGTCAAACACATGAGGAGATACATAATTGGCAAGTATCAGGAACATTCTCACCACACACCCTGAGGAAGTTGCTGAAGGTACGATACCAGTGTTTCCATACCTTAGCAGTTGTAGGTGAATTTGGGTCCAGGTCAAGACGGGCGGGTCTGAGTAATTTGTCCATGATGAATTGATTTCTACGCCAGAATTCCCTTCTGCAGTTGAAGTCGTAGCTGGCTGTTCCCGAAATTACTCAGAGCGTGGAGTCAATATCAAGTTGATTAAATTGACGTAATAAAACTCACTACGCACTTGGTTCGAGTATAAAGCAAAGCTTTAATCAACTTGTTTCAAAACATGGAGGTCGAGTTATCTTTCACTAGTTTTTGTTTACAAAATGTCCTGGGAAATCTGGGCCCATGCCCGAGTATTGATACTCCTTGGACGGCGCCACCAGTTGGCCGTCCAGTGTTATTTCATGAGTCTTTCTTCATGGATCATAAGATTCATAACAAGGGGTCAATACATTTTTGGGAACTAAGGGAATTAAGGGATATGGGGATAGTGCAGGAAGGTGGAGTTGAGGTAGAAGAGCAGCCATGATCTTGTTGAATGACAGAGCAGGTTCGAAGGGCCAAATGGCCTACTCCTGCTCCTATTTCTTATGTTCTTATATTCTTATTTGCTCTTTCTCACTTGTGAAGTGGGAGTTACCAAGTGAAAATACCACTCTCAGTCTAACTGGTCCCACTGAAGTGCAAGTATCTGAGCTGGTGCATTGCCTGCATGAGTCCTGTGACGGTGCACTCTCAGAAGAAATCAGCTCCTCTGAGGATTTGTCGTCTGCGAGGTCCGTGGACTGCTGCTGCATGTGTGAAGGCCCTGCGGGAGATAAAAAACATGAATTAGTCCTGGCAAGGCAAGAAATGCTGCAACTTATTATGAAGATGATCATATTTCACTCACTGTTGAAACAAAGTCAACATGAATGAGTGCCATATGACTTGTGGATGGCTTTTATTTCATTGCATCACCAGATAGCTGGGAGCTCCCCATTTCTGACAGCCAGAGACACCATAACTCCACTTATTTCCAGTGCTTGCTCCTCTGCAGTTGTGAGCTGTGTGATCTGGCGAGTGCCGCCTCCAGTTCTCTCCCTGTCCCTGGAGTGCTGTGCTCTCTACTCCTGCAAGGAGGGAAAGAAGAGACCTATGAGTGAATGTAATGGCATGTGTTCATTGTTGGATAGACTGCATTTGGTGAGGGTGACTATGAGAGTGAGGCATGACATTGCACAAGAATAAGGGTCAATTGGATTGGTGGATAGATAGATGGGGAAGTGTGCAAGTGCATAGAAAGAGAAGAATGGGTGCACCTGCAAGGTAAGTGGGTGTGAGGAGCGATGTGATGGAGTAGGCTTGAAAAGGCAGAGTGAAGGGTTGTAGTGATGTGCACAGCAGGATGCATTTGAATGTGCAATTTTACTCACCTTTCCTGACCTGCTTAGGTCATTAAACTGCTTTCTGCACTGAATCCAGGAGTGTGGCACTAAGCTCCTGCTAACCTCCGCAACCTCTAACCACGTCTTCTTTGTCTCAGCAGCAGGCTTCTTCCTCCTGTTGCTAGGGAAGGGTATGTTTCTCTGACTCCGCACATCCAGGGGCACGTCACTGAAATGGGGTAGTCTTTGTCCATCTGGACTCCAGTCTGACAGTTCCAGGTATCTGACAGCCAACTCTAACTCCTTCAACTTGCATGTTTAGAGTGTCCCTTTAAATACTGGAGTTGAGATCGCGTCATGCGGGTCCACATCACACCCGGTGTTGCTAATTTGACAAGAAACCCGGAAATAAAATGATAATGATGTGGCTGAGTTTAAAAAAGACACTGTCAGACGCGCTGCACTTACTCCCGGGTTTTCGCGCATGCAATCGCCCCCCCCCACCCCCACCCCCGCTCCCAGCGCGTCGCAAACTTAAAATCAGGGCCTAAGTTTCGACAGTCTTTTCTCATAACTCACATCTCTGACACCAAGGATCATCCTTGTGGCTCGTCTCTGCACTCCATCCAGTGCTTGAATGTCTCTCTTGTTTCTTGGTGACCAGAACTGGATGAAGTACTTCATTCTTAGCTATTTTAACACCATTCATGAGTACGCATATGGTTTTTTTTTCCTTTCTGCATGTAGCACTTTATACTTGTCTGTCTTAAATTTATTTTACCATTGTTCTGCCTACTTGCTTGTATTGTCTAACTCATTCTGTTATTCCTGAGCTGCTTACTTCGATTCCACTTTGGTATCATCTGCAAACTTGACCACTTCTCATTGAGTTTCTGAATCCTGTTCATTTATGTAAATTATATAGACAGTAGTTGTCCCAACATTGAAACTAGAGGTAGCCCATGCAGTACTGTCCCCCCACTCTGATAAAAAAAATCTCACTTTTGTTTCCTGCCTTTTAACCAGTTTCTTCTCAATTCCATGGGTTTATCCTGCATCCCCACAGCTTTGAATTTAATCAATAGCCTTTCATATGGAACTTTATCAAAAAACCCTTTTTGGAAGTTGAGGTACACTACAGCATGGGTTGTCACTTCCACAAGTCAAGGCTATTGGTCAGGCAGGACCTTCCCTCTCTGAATCCATGTTGATTGCTGTTAACTAGATTATTAAGGGACATTGATCCTCTACTTGTTCATGATAATCGATTCCATTATTTTACATGGAATGGAGTAAGACTAATGAGTCTGTAGTTGCTTGTACCTGTTTTGTCACCCTTTTTGAAGAGCGCCACCATATTAGTCTGTTTCCAATCTAGTGGTGTCTCCCCACTATCCGTAGCCTCCCTCATAATGATTGTCATTGCCTCACAAATCCTGAGATAAATATCGTCAATCCCTCAAGATTTATTTGCTCTGCACCCATTTAGCCAGTCTAGAACCTCCATCCCATATATTGGGAAGTGATTGATTAGACTTGGCATATCATTATTTGCATAGGGCATGTTGCTTGTCTTGCCTTCTAAACACTTGGAGGAAGTAGTCATTTAGATTATTGACCAATTTGTGTTCATCCTCAGTTTCAAGACCATTTGCATCTTTTATGGTTTTCACCTCTTCTCTGACAGCTCTTACCATTGTGGTGCTGAAATAATATTTTACTGTTATGCTTAACCTCAGCTACTATGCCTTTATCTCTTTGCCCCTTTGACCAGCCTTTTATTATGCTTCCACATGTTCTTATATTCATCACAGTGAGCTCCTTCCCCTTTCTCCCTGAGGGATTTGCATCGGCCACCTTTCTTCTTTATCTCATCTTTAATTTGTTTGTTAATCCAATTAGGATCATGTTATTCTAGCTTGTTCAGCATTATGCCTCTAAATGTGTTCCACTTGTCTTCTACTGAATTGTTATTGAACAACCTTCCTAAGTTTATCAATTCTTCTTCCTCCTCCATCATCTCCATCTCCTCCTTCCTAAGCTCCTCGAATACCACGTCCTCAGTTTAAGCTGGCGCTCTTTTTTCCCCCTCCCAGTTCATGTGGGCACTCTCATTCCCCATTCCCACTGTTGATGCTAGTATTCTTCTTCTTCTTCTTCTTCCCTACTCCAAGCTTCAGTCCTCTTGCCTCTCAAAGTGCTACTTACAGCTTCTGCCGCTTCATTGCCATCCGTTTCTCCCTTCGTTCCCGTAATACAATCCCCACCACCCAAAACGTCTACTTTTAAAATATCGTCATTAACACCCCAACTACTGAGAACTCCTGGTAGGCAGGGATGTAGGAAAGGGTATCTGCCAGTATATGCCACTATATACCCACCTTCATTTTTGAATGCGAATATATGCTGACATTTTAGTAGCTGTGAACATCAGCACACACTTGCCTCAGTCACCTACCCCACAGATACTTCCTTTGCTGTAGATGTGGCAGAATCAGCAGCAGGAGAGGAAGTGGCAGAATCTGCAGTGAGAGACCCAGAAGGAGTGGGAGAGATTTGTGTGATACGGTTGTTTTTTACTTTAGCTGCTGCATCCATGAAATGCTGGTATTAGCCGGGAACTTTATAGTAAACTACCCGAAATTGGGCTTTGGGCCTCATGTCAATAATTCGGGCGAGCTGCCAGCACAAAAACACATTTCGGGCCGCTTGCCTCGCCGCAATCACCATGGATATAGTCTCTTTGTTTGACACAGCTCAGATCAGGGACTGAACTAGGAAGCCTGCATCTGTGCTTGTTCTATGGCACAATGAGTGCCAGTGTTGCCCACCCACCTACAGTATTTATTGCAGTCAGAATTATACAGATGGGACAAGAAGAGGTGGCAGCATAAATGATTTTGTAAGACATTTAACATTATTTTTCTGGTTTTAACTTGTATTTTGAACTGTTAAAGACCAAATTAATAATAGGTCATGCACCTTCTCTGCACCCACTAGGAAAGGTGGGTCCATGGACTTTCTCCTCCTGCCCCCCCCCCCCCACAACCCCCACTCACCCCCACATGCCTGTAGGAGAAAATTGCATATCAAACCATTCATAAATTCCTCCAGCCTAATTCTGCCATGGTGCAACAGCAGTGGCTTCCCAGTGACGATGCCAGTTAGACACACAGAAATCTATGCCTGCAGGCGAAAGGCATCTATTAACACCTGCAACAGGAGCCAAAACCACTACGTGCGGGAGCTGATAGTCTGTACCCAAGAAAAAAAATAAGGTTGCTGGATAGGGTTCTATACTTTGACATTGTCCTGTTTACTATGGTTTTATGGATTCCTAAAATACGTGGAAGCAACACTGAAGACAATCGTTTGGATTTTAAAACTATATAAAGAGGAAAGCAATGCAAGCTCTGTGTAAAACGCTTTTCATTTATTGGAAAAGTTGCTAAGCAACTTGCTTTTTACCTTTCATAACAAAGGAATCCAGTACAAAAGGTTTTTTTGTGCTGGCAGTGACCTTAAACCCTTTCAAAGCTTAATTCATCAGGTTGGGTGTTGTTACTTTGTGTCTGTTCCTGACCATAGTGCACCTTATGCAGGGCTTGTTAAGTTGAATGGTGACCAAACATAAAGGTGCTCCATTATCTCTTATCAGAAATTGATGCAGTTCTGGCTGCAGTGGACCAGGGTATTAAATGTGATGTTCACTTAGGTCTCTTCTTTATAGTGAATGACACAATGTTTTTTTTTGCTGCTCTGTGTCACAGATGTGTTACTTTTATGCTTCTATTCCTATTTCTGCAAGTCCATTTAATAGAACTGCGTTAAGTCCTCATGTTTTACATCTTTACAAAACAGGTGTGTTCGCCCTGAGAATTAACCTAAAATAGATAGTAATTGTGTATAAATATCATGGCATGTACAATATACGAAGGACAGCAGGATGTATATGTAGTCTATCTTCATTTAAGTCAGAAATGATCAATGCTAGGAAACTTTGGACTCTCCGGCTGGCGGACAGACTTTATCCAGTGAGTAGCTGAGCTGTATATCCAGTCCCAGGCTGATCCCAGGATTGATCCCCAGTCTGTGCTGAGTATGGGATGCTCCAGCTGCTCCCAGCAGCCCTAATTTAAGATGAAGAAAATTATCCAGGGCACTTACTCCCACTGGTTAATCAGCAACCCTCGTTAAAAGAACGTGTGTGTGTGTGTGTGTGTGTGTGTGTGTGTGTGTGTGTGTGTATTGGATGAGGACAAGATCAGATTTTGCTCTGATGCCCTAGACAGTGGAATGGCCTGTCAACTTGCATGGTCAAAGGTCACAGATGGCTGTTAATGGTGGTATCAGGGGCCGATTGCCACTAGTGAAACCTTACCGCAGCAAGGAGTCGAAGGGGTGGAATTTGGTATGCGTTGCACCGATTCTTAGGGTGCAAGATAGGGGCAAAGCATAGCAATTTATTGGTGGGATGGCTAAATTTGTGGGGCCCTCTTTTTAGGTGTCCCAGGCAGATGGCTAAAACAGGAATTAGGTCCCTCCAATATGTAAATTAGGGCCTAACACCTGTTAAAGGACCCTTTTTCAAAATTAGTCAGCGATGAGTGCAGCAGGGGTCGGGCCTACCCCGCCATTGATTCTTCAGGGGTCCCTGCGGCCACCAATGAAAGGTATGCATAGAAACATTTATTTTAAGACCCTTCCTGTGGAGTCAGGAGGCACCGGAGTGCTCCACCGATTCAACAGGAGTCATGACCAAGCCCCACCCAAGCCTACTTCCTGGAGCCTGTTCCCATATATCAGATTACAAGAGAGTCCCCAATTAATACCCATCACCTGAATACAATTAACACCCAATTGATACACAACACCTGAATACAATTAATAGGCCCGAGTACCAATTTCCATCAATTCTCGGTCCGCATGATTAGCAGGTGATTAGAAATAGAAGTTTTTGTTAATTTTGGTTATTGATGGCAATTGCCGTCATTGATAACAAAGGAAGCAAATGCGCCTTTAAAAGGGCACAACTAATAAAACTGTAACTTAAACCAAAATTAACGGAAACTTAACAAATTAAATCAAAATTCTATTTTGAGAAGTGATGAAGCACTCCAGTCCTTCCAGTGCCCACTGGTCGCAGAAGGCCTCAAGCATGTCAGATTAATAGAAATAGTAAGAGCTTCTATAAGCATATAAAAATGATTGAAATTTTTGAGTATACAAAAATTGGCCGTGTGGTTGACAGTGAGGAAGATTGCAGGAAGATATCAATGACTGGTCAGGTGGGCAGAAAAGTGGCAAATGGAATTCAATCTGGAGAAGTGTGAGGTAATGCATTTGGGGAGGACCAACAAGGCAAGGGAATACACAATAACTGGTAATAAATACTGAGAAATGTAGAGGAACAGAGGGACCTTGGAGTGCATGTCCACAGATCCCTGAAGGTAGGACAGGTAGGTAAGGTGGTTAAAAAGACATACGGGATACTTTACTTTATTAGCCGAGGCATAGAATATAAAAGCAGCGAGGTTATGCTAGAACTGTATAAAACACTAGTTAGACCACAGCTAGAGTACTGCGTACAGTTCTGGCCACCACATTACAGGGAAGATGTGATTGCGATAGAAAGGGTACAGAGGAGATTTACGAGGATGTTGCCAGGACTGGAGAATTTTAGCTATGAGGAGAGATTGGATAGCTTGGGGTTGTTTTCTTTAGAACAGAGGAAGCTGAGGGGAGATTTAATTGAGGTGTATAAAATTATGAGGGGCTTTGATAGAGTGGATAGGAAGCATCTATTTCCCTTAGCAGAGAGGTCAATAACCATGGGACATAGATTTAAAGTAATTGGTAGAAGGATTAGAGGGGAGTTGAGGAGAAGTTTTTCCACCCAGAGGGTGGTGGGGGTCTGGAACTCACTGCCTGACAGGATGGTAAAGGCACAAACGCTCATCACATTTAAAAAGTACTTGGATATGCACTTGAAGTGCCGTAAACTGCAAGGCTACGGACCAAGAGCTGGAAAGTGGGATTAGGCTGGATAGCTCTTTATTGCCCGCGCAGATACGATGGGCCGAATGATGTAAATTTCTATGATTCTATAAAAATAAAGGCCTAGAAATTCGATATCAGTAAAAGCCTGCCGATACTACTGCAGTTGCCACAAGTGATGGCACTGGCAGGATTGGTAAATTGGCGCTGGTGGCTAATTAACATTAACCTAATGCTAAACTTACCGTGCAACGCCTTCAGGTGGCGTTAGCCTTGGAAGGAAGCCCCAATGTAGTGTGGCCGTAGTGTCATTGCAGCAAGAACAGCCTTCTCTTAAAGCAAGGCTGTCATTTCAGAAACCTTAAAGGGGAACTGCCTTCCTAAATGAAAAAGCTAAAAATCATGTAAAAATAGACAGTTTTTAGCCCTTACAGCTCAACAGCACTTCTGAAAATAAAATTAACATTAAAAAGAATTCCCAAATGGGAGTCTTTGGCTCTTAAAGCGGGATTGCCTTCCGCACCTAAAAAAGTGCTCAAAGTGCTTCAGCACTAACACAAATGGCTCAGCAAGCCAGGGAAGGGGCACCCAGAGTCTCACATGCAGCACTCTAGCTTTGTGCAGGGGGTCAACACTGCAAGAAAAGTCCTCTACCCACAGGGCCAGGAGGCCCTCCAGAAAGAACGATGTGGGACCACATCACCGAGGCCATCATTACCACAACCTGGCTCCAGTACCCACAGAAGCTTCATGACCTCAGACCAGTGGTCAGGGTCAGTGAATGCATCTTCAACAGCCGTCTCCTACCATCTGCACCACTAGCCTCACACACTGCTTATTACATGACCCCCCCCCCCGCCGCACCCCATGACCCCCCCGCATCACTCACCTACCAACAATCTGTACCAATCACGAGGCACACCTCCCATTCCTGGCTTCACCTCACCCCCTTGGCAGTGGCATAGCTGAGCCCTTAGCCAACGGTGGGGCTGAAAGGATACAAGATATTGGTATCCTCATATGTTATCCTCCTTCTTGCATGCACCTCTTGCTTTCCCACCCTCCCCTCACTACAACTCCATCCTTGTGCCTTCCCCATTTCACTCGCCTAAGAAATGCAGCCTGCCCAGCCAGTGGTTGACCAAGAAGAGGGAGCAGAGAGTGAAGAAGAAGAAACAGAAACACCATCACTCGATTTCACACTCCCAGCACTAGCTCCTCAAGGTAGACCAACAAGGCCATCTGCAGTGTCCCCCACTGAAAGTCAGCAGCCTTCCACCAGCCATGCTGCAGCCACTGGGGTAGCACTGCGTGACATCAGTAGGATAGGCAAAGGCACACACAAGACAGCCACTAAGAGAATGCATAAGGGTGATGAGTTGATTTCTTGATGTCATATTGCATGGATAGATGTATAAAGTTGGCCCCCACTCTCTCTCTCCCCCCAGTCTCTCTCTCCCCCCAGTCTCTCTCTCTCTCTCTCTTCTCCCCCAGTCTCTCTCTCTCTCCCTCCCCAGTCTCTCTCTCTCTGTTCTCCCCCCAGTCTCTCTCTCTCTCTCCCCCGTCTCTCTCTCTCCTCCAGTCTCTCTCTCTCTCCCCCCCAGTCTCTCTCTCTCTCTCCCCACCCAGTCTCTCTCTGTCTCTTCTCCCCCCGTCGCTCTCTCTCTTCCCCCCAGTCGCTCTCTCTTCCCCCCAGTCGCTCTCTCTCTTCCCCCCAGTTGCTTTCTCTCTTTCCCCCGTTGCTCTCTCTCTTCCCCCAGTCACTCTCTCTCTTCCCCCCAGTTGCTCTCTCTCTTCCCCCCAGTCGCTCTCTCTCTTCCCCCCAGTCGCTCTCTCTCTTCCCCCCAGTCTCCCTCTCTCTTCCCCCCAGTCGCCCTCTCTCTTCCCCCCAGTCGCCCTCTCTCTTCCCCCCAGTCGCTCTCCCTCTTCCCCCCAGTCACTCTCTCTCTTCCCCCCCAGTCGCACTCTTCTCCCCCCAGTCTCTCTCTCTCTCTCTCTTCCAACAACAACATGCCCTCAAAAAACCCTTGGCACCGCCGGGCACTCCAGCTAGTCTATATATATAAAAGGATAGTGGTGTCTGTCCGTCTGTCTGTGTGTATGTCTGTGTGTCTGTCTACAGTCTGCTATACACTCAAAAGTTATAGAGTGTCCCTACACATATGTTATATCAAAAGAAAGCTGATGATCAGGGGAGTGTCATAGGCATATTTACTTTTTGGTCAGACAAAAATTGTTCGGACAGTATACAAAAAACGTTCAGAAATACGCTCAATAGCGGTGGACCAATCCTACCGCTCATTAGCGTTGAGTGACGTGATGGTTGACCAATTGGGGGGCGTTTCATGGCGTTTGTGGGCGGGGCCTAATCCTTCAAACTGCCGAGCGGGAGCTGAGCTGAGGTGAGTGGCGGCCATTAAAGACCAGCTGGGCCTGAAGCGCTGGCGGCCGCCCTTCTTCACCCGCAAAATCTCCCTCCGGCTCTCACCTTTTAGCGGGGGAGAGGCTGCTTTAAATTAGATCGTTCACTCAGTCGCATTTCTCTTCATCTCTTTTGTTTTTCTTCTCTCTGGCCGGCTGCGCGGGAAAACAGAGAACCACGCGGCCCGAGAGACAGCGAGCAGGGGAGCAGTGGCGAGGGCTTCGGCTCAGCGGATCGGGCGCTCATCAGGGGTCGGCCCACAACACATCGACCGGAGGAGCGGCGGCTCTCTCTCTCCTTCCCCCCCCCTCTCTCTCTCTCTCCTTCCCCCCTCTCTCTCTCTCTCTCCCGCCGACCTCACAAAATGGCGGCCGTTCTTCTTCACCCGCCGGGCTCTCGGACACAGGAGTCCGGAGCGAAAGGCCTTCGACTGCCGCCCGGCCAACCGGGTCCAAAGGCCCGCCTGGTTAAACATGAGGAACCCCGGGCTCTCTTCTGAGCGATGGGCACCCGGCCTCCCAGTGTCGGACTGACTCAGTTCTGGTACCGAGGTGAGTCGGAGGGAGAGGGAGAGAGAGGGAGGGAGAGAGAGAGAGAGCAGGGAGGGAGGGAGAGAGAGAGGGGCAGGGAGAGAGAGGGGAGGGGGAAGAGAGAGAGGGGAGAGAGAGAGCGGCAGGGAGAGAGAGGGGGGCAGGGAGAGCGAGAGGGGCAGGGAGAGAGAGAGGGGCAGGGAGAAAGAGAGGGGCAGGGAGAGAGGGGCAGGGAGAGAGAGGGGAGAAGAGAGAGAGGGGAGAGAGAGAGCGGCAGGGAGAGAGAGGGGCAGGGAGAGAGACAGGGTGAGGGAGGGAAGTGTGAAGGGGTGGGAGAGGGAGGGAGAGCTCGCCTTCTTCCTTCCTTCGGCCGCCGCAATTCAAACTTCCCGCCAACCTCACAAAATGGCGGCCACCCTTCTTCACCCGCCAGGCTCTGAGTCCAGCCCCTTCCCCAGGGTGTCTTCCTCTCTTCTCTATCTCCTTCCCTCACTCTCTCCTTCCCTCCCTCTCTCTCTCTCTCTCTCTCTCTCTCTCTCCTTCCCCCTCTCTCTCTCTCTCTCCTTCCCTCTCTCTCTCTCTCTCTCCTTCCCCCTCTCTCTCTCTCCTTCCCTCTCTCTCTCTCCTTCCCTCTCTCTCTCCTCTTCCCTCTCTCTCTCTCTCTCTCTTCCCTCTCTCTCTCCTTCCCACACATACAAACAGACAGACAAACTCATTTATATGCACTCAAAAAACCCTCGGCACCGCCGGGCACTCCAGCTAGTAAATATTAAACGAGTAGTAAAAGGAGGGATGGGGCTGATTAGGGACCAAATGGAGACCTACACATGGAGGCAGAGGGTATGGCTGAGCTACTAAATGAATACTTTACATCTGTCTTTACCATGGGAGCATGAACAGAGATATCTAGGGGTGTATGTGAACAAATCATTGAAGGTGGCAGGGCAGGTTGAGAAAGCAGTTAAAAAAGCATACGGGATCCTGGGCTTCATGAATAGAGGCATAGAGTACAAAAGCAAGGAAGTTATAATGAACCTTTATAAAACACTGATTTGGCTTCAACTGGAGTATTGTGTCCAATTCTGGGCACCGCACTTTAGGAAGAATGTGAAGGCCTTCGAGAGGATGCAGAAAAAATTTACAAGAATGGTTCCAAGGATGAGGGACTTCAGTTACGTGGATAGACTGGAGAAGCTGGGGTTGTTCTCCTTAGAGCAGAGAAGGTTGGGAGGAGATTTGATAGCAGTGTTCAAAATCATGAGGTGTCTAGACAGAGTAGATAGAGAGAAACTGTTCCCATTGGTGGAAGGGTCGAGAACCAGAGGATACAGATTTAACGTGATTGGCAGAAGAAACAAAGGCAACATGAGGAAAAACTTTTTTATGCAGTGAGTGGTTAGGATCTGGAATGCACTGCCTGAAAGGAGTCAGTTTCAATCGTGGCTTTCAAAAGGGAATTGGATCAGTAGCTGAAGGAAAAAGAATTGCATGGCTGTGGAGAAAGGGCGGGGGAGTGGGACTAGCTGAAGTGCTCTTGCAGAGAGCTGGCACAGGCTTAACGGGCTGAATGGCCTTCGTCTGTGCTGTAACCATTCTATGATTTGATATTTAGGCTTTTACAACTGATGCTGGAAGTGAGAACATAGATGTAAAAGAAAAGAAAGAACTTGCAGGTGAACTCCCCTGCTTTTCTTCAAAATAGTGCCATGGGATCTTTTACGTCCTTCTGAGAGGGCCGAAGGGACCTTGGTTTATTGACTCATCTGAAAGACTCCGATAGTGTAGCACTCCTTCACTGGAATGTCAGCCTAGATTTTATACTTAAGTCTCCTGGAGTGGAACTTGAACCCACAACCTTCTGACTCAGAGGCAAGCGTGCTATCACTGAGCCATGGCTGACTCCTAATATACTAGAATAGAGTCATAGAGTTTTACAGCACAGAAAGAGGCCATTCGGCCCATCGTGTCCGCGCCGCCCATCCATCCCTGTCCTGTCTAATCCCATTTTCCAGCATTTGGTCCATAGCCTTGTATGCAATGGCATTTCAAGTGCTCATCCAAATGCTTCTTGAATGTTGTGAGGGTTCCTGCCTCTACCACCCTTTCAGGCAGTGAGTTCCAGATTCCAACCACCCTCTGGGTGAAAAAGTTCCTCCTCAAATCCCCTCTAAATCTCCTGCCCCTTACCCTGAATCTATGCCCCCTTGTTATTGACCCCCCTACTAAGGGGAAAAGTTCCTCTTTATCTACCCTATCTATGCCCCTCATCATTTTGTACACCTCAATCAGGTCCCCCCTCAGCCTTCTTTGCTCCAAGGAAAACAACCCCAGCCTGTTTAGTCTTTCTTCATAGCTGAGGCGCTCCATCCCAGGTAACATCCTGGTGAATCTTCTCTGCACCTCTCCAAAGCAATCACATCCTTCCTATAGTGAGGCGACCAGAACTGCACACAGTACTCCAGCTGTGGCCTCACCAGCGTTTTGTACAGCTCCATCATAACCTCCCTGCTCTTATATTCTATGCCTCGGCTAATGAAGGCAAGTATCCCATATGCCTTTTTAACCACCTTATCTACCTGTTCCGCTGCCTTCAGAGATCTATGTACATGTACACCAAGGTCCCTCTGACCCTCTGTACTTCCTAGGGTCCTACCACTCAATGGCCTAGAAATTCACTAGCCTTAGCGCCGCTTTTGAGGCGCTAGAGGGACTAGCGCCAGAGTTATGGCCAGTTGAAAAATTCCCTGGGGCCCTAAAGCGGCGTTGCACCGGTAGCGCTGCGCCGGCACCGATGACGTCATCGGTGTGCGCAGCGTCCTGGTTGCCATGCCGACGGGCCCCAGCGCCGAAATTCAGTTGCGGCCGCCTCACCCGTGGCAGCCGCAACTAAGACTCTGGCAACAGAGTCCAACATGTGTTTGCGCCGGCGCATTAAAGGCCCCGCGGCGGCCGGCCGCTTTCCCGCCGGCCGCCTGCCCGCAGCTCCCTCCCCGGACTTCTCCCCCCCCCCCCCCCCCCCGGAACAGATGCAAGCCCGGCACTTGTCCAAGGTGCCGGGCTCATTTTTAAACAGATTTGCGCGGGCCGCGGCCGGGTGCAGGCAGCTCCTCCTTAACGGAAGGAGGAGGCCTGCACTTCCCCAGCCTGCCGCACCGCATCGGGTGCCGCAGCGCCGGAATTGCGGCGCTAAACGGCAGTTAGCGCCCTTTTCCAGGTGCTAAGACCCTTCAGTAGCGCCGGCAGCCGTTTGGGCGCGGCGCTACTGAATTTTTGGCGCGCGCAGGGGGACTTAGCGCCGGCACTAACTTCCGGCGCTAAAGCCCTGGCTAAGCCAAAACCCAATTTCTAGGCCATTGTGTATTCCCTTGCCTTATTTGTCCGTCCAAAATGCATCACCTCGCACTTTTCAGGGTTAAATTCCATTTGCCACTTTTCCGCCCATCTGACCAACCCGTTTATATCGTCCTGTAGCCTGAGGCTTTCCTCCTCGCAATTTACCACCCCACCAATTTTCGTGTCATCTGCAAACTTACTGATCATACCTTTTACATTCTCATCCAAATCATTTATGTAGATCACAAACAACAAGGGACCCAGCACCGATCCCTGAGGTACCCCACTGGACACAGGCTTCCAGTCACAAAAGCATCCTTCGACCATCACCCTCTGCCTCCTGCCACTCAGCCAGTTTAGGATCCAACGCGCCAAGGCACCCTGGATCCCATGGGCTCTTACCTTCTTGACCAGTCTCCTATGCGGGACTTTGTCAAAAGCTTTACTGAAGTCCATGTAAACTATATCCACGGCATTTCCCTCATCCACCCCCCTAGTCACCCCCTCGAAAAATTCAATCAGATTTGTCAGACATGATTTACCCTTGACAAAGCCATGCTGACTATCCCCGATTAATCCTTGCCTCTCCAAGTGGAGACTAATTTTGTCCCTCAGAATTTTTTCCAATAATTTCCCTACCACAGATGTTAGGCTCACTGGCCTGTAATTCCCTGGTTTATCCCTGCTACCCTTCTTGTATAATGGTACTACATTAGCTGTTCTCCAGTCCTCTGGTACATCTCCTGTGGCCAGAGAGGTTCTGAAAATTTGTGTCAGAGCCCCTGCAATCTCCTCCTTTGCCTCCCACAGCAGCCTGGGATACATCTCGTCCGGGCCTGGGGATTTATCCACTTTTTAGCCTGCTAAAACCGCTAGCACCTCCTCCCTCTCGATGCTAATATGTTCAAGTATGTCACAGTCCCCTTGCCCGATTTCTATGTCTGCATCGTCTCTCTCCATAGTGAACACAGATGCAAAAAATTCATTTAAAACCCCGCCTACATCATCTGGCTCTACACACAGATTGCCACTTTGATCCCTAATGGGCCCTACCCTTTCCCTGGTTATCCTCTTGCCCTTAATATACTTATAAAACATCTTAGGATTTTCCTTTATTTTGCTCGCCAGTGTTATTTCATGGCCCCTCCTCGCCCTCCTAATTTCTTTTTTAAGTATGCCCCTGCACTTTTTATACTCCTCTAGGGCTTCTTCTGTCTTTAGTCTTTTGTAACTGCCAAAAGCCCCCCTTTTATTTCTAATGCATTTTTGTATATCCCTTGTCATCCAAGGTTCCCTTTGCTTGTTGGTCCCACCCTTGACCTTTACAGGAACATGTTGGCGTTGTACTCTCTCTATTTCCCTTCTGAAAGTCTCCCACTGTCTTGATGTGGATTTTCCTATAAGTAGCTGCTCCCAGTCCACTTTGGCCAGATCCTGCCTTATCATATTAAAATCGGCCTTCCCCCAATTTAGAACCCTTATTTCCGGGCCGTCTTTGTCTTTTTCCATGACCACCTTAAATCTCACCGAATTATGGTCACTGTCGCCAAAATGCTCTCCTACTGACACTTCCACCACTTGCCCGGCTACATTTCCCAGAATTAGGTCCAGTATCGCCCCCTCTCTTGTAGAACTTTCTACATGTTGGCTCAAAAAGCTCTCCTGGATGCACTTTAAGAATTCTGCACCCTCTAAGCCTTTCACAATCTGACTATCCCAATTTATATTGGGGAAGTTGAAATCCCCCACTATTATTACCCTATTATTTTCGCACTTTTCTGAGATTTGCCTACATATCTGTTCCTCTATCTCCCCCTGACTCTTTGGGGGCCTATAGTACACTCCCAGCAAAGTGCTTGCCCCCTTTTTGTTTTTAAGTTCTACCCATATGGCCTCATTAGAGGAACCCGCTAATATATCATCCCTCCTTACAGCAGTAATTGACTCCTTAATTAATATTGCAACACCCCCTCCCCTTTTACACCCCCCTCTGTCTCGCCTGAAGATTCTATACCCCGGAATATTGAGCTGCCAGTCCTGACCCTCCCTCAACCATGTCTCCGTGATAGCAACAATATCGTACTCCCATGTGTTCAACAACAACTTCAGTTCGTCCACCTTATTTGCAAGACTCCTTGCATTAAAATAAATGCCTTCCAGCCCTGCCATATTCCCTTTTGCCTTCACATATTTGCTCTGCCTTGTTTTTTTCTCTGTCTTTGGCTGTAAATCACCCCCTGCTATAGCTCCACTCTGTACCCCATCCCCCTGCCAAGTTAGTTTAAACCCCCCCCAGCAGTGCTAGCAAACCTCCCCGCTAGGATATTGGTTCCCCTCTGGTTCAGGTGTAAACCGTCCGACTTGTACAAGTCCCACCTTTCCCAGAAGCAGACCCAGTGATCCAGGAAACTAAAGCCCTCCCCCCTGCACCATCCCTTTAGCCACGCATTCATCTGTTCTATCTTCCCATTCCTATACTCACTAGCACGTGGCACCGGGAGTAATCCAGAGATTACAACCTTTGAGGTCCTGCTCTTTAATCCTTCACCTAGCTCCCTAAATTCTTGCTGCAGGACCTCATCCCTCTTTTTACCTATGTCGTTGGTACCAATGTGGACCACGACCTCTGGCTGTTCACCCTCCCCCTCCAGAATGCCCTGCAGCCGCTCAGTGATATCCTTGACCCTGGCACCAGGGAAGCAACAAACCATCCTGGATTCACGCCTACGGCCACAGAAACGCCTATCTGTTCCCCTTACTATAGAATCCCCTACCACTATTGCTCTCCCACTCTTTTTCCCCCCTTCCTGGGCAGCAGGAGCACCCCCAGTGCCAGGAAGTTGGCTGCTGCTGCCTTCCCCTGGTGAGTCATCCCCCTCAACAGTATCCAAAGCGGCATACCTGTTTGAGAGGGAAATAGGATATGAATAATTGATAGCTAACTTTCAAAAAGGAATTTATTCTAAAACAATTCGCAGAACGCAAGGTGGATAAGTCACCAGGCTCTGTAGGTATGCACCCTAGACTATTGAAAGAAGCTAGAGAAGAGATAGCAGAGGTTCTGGCTGCAATTCTTCCATCCTCCTTAAACATGGAAATTGTGACATAGGACTGGAGAGTGGCTGATGTAACATGATTGTTCAAGAAAGGAGAGAAGGATAAACCGGGTAACTATAAACCACTTGGTCTAACATCAGTTGTGGGCAAACACTTAGGCCACGATTTTGCCGGCGCTCAGAGGGCGGGTTCGGAGGTGGTTCAGGTGTTAAATTCAAAATGATTGATGGCGGGTTTGGAACCCGCCGCTAATCCACCTCCATGCCAGTTTCCAAAGTGTCGGGTCTGCGCCTTCACAGCAGACCCAACAGCAAACGGCGGGAGAGACATTTAAGGTTGTTAACAGCTTGTTAACTCCTTGTTAAATGCTATTTTGCCAGGGTAATTCCATTTTTACACATTTTCAACGTGTTTTACGTTGTTCGGCAAGCACGCCAGCTGAGTGTGTCAGGTCTTCCAATGAGCTGAATAGTTCACAGCTGCAAGTGCTGCATATAAACTTACCTATCACATCAGTTCATTTTCAAATGGCTGAAGTTGCTGAATTCATGATTTGGAAGACACCTTTGAGTTGTATTGAGGTTGTAAGTGTATGTTGTGAACTCTATATATACTGTCATCTCCTCAGAATAAGCTCTCTCCCCATTGACTTACTGCTGATAGCATCTCATCCTCAACTGCCAGATATAACAGCAGAATGGGAACCATTTATACTCTCTCATCCTGGTCCTCAGGTTCAGAAGAGAATCATCCATGGCAGCAGCAGAACCAGGCACAGCAGCAGCACCAACAACAAGAGCAGCAAGCTTCTCCTCAGCCGCCGGATGCTGCACAGGGCAGATGCCATCAGGGCTTGGCTGGCCTGCACCGCAGGAGATACCCGCAGCACAGGGTTTACAGGCAGAGGATGAGCTTCCTCAACACAAGTGAGCAGCACTGCCAAAGGAGGCTGAGACTTTTGTGAGAGGTAGTCACAGACATCTGCACCATGCTGGACCAAGACTTGCAGCCCAGAGGAGCGGGTGGACACGCCTTACCAGTGGCTATCAAAGTCATCACTGCCCTCAACTTCTTTGCATCAGGGTCCTTCCAGGGATCAGCAGCAGACATTAGCGGCATCTCCCAGTCAGCCGCACACAGATGCTTCACGCAGGTTACCGATGCCCTCTTTGCAAAGTCTGCCATTACATCCACTTATCAACTGATGAAGCAAGTGTTACCACGCCGGCACTAGGCTTTGTCAATCTGGCTGGCTTTCCACGGGTGCAGGGCATCATCGACTGCACCCATGTGGCCATCAGGGCATCCCATAACAACCCAGCAGTATTTATGAACCGCAAGGGCTTCCACTCCCTTAACTGTGGTGTGTAACCACAGGAAGAGCATCATGCATGTGTGCGCAAAGTACCCTGGCAGCTGCCATGACTCTTACATCCTGCGCCAGTCCACTGTGCCTCAGCACTTCGCTCCGTCAAATGAACTTTCCGGATGGCTCCTTGGAGACAAGGGCTATCCCCTGAAGATGTGGTTAATGATGCCGATGAGGAGGCCATCAAATGAATCTGAGGAGCGCTACAATCAAAGCCACATTTCCACCAGAAGTGTCATTGAGCAAACAATAGGGTTGCTCAAAATGCACTTCAGATGCCTGGACAGATCTGGTGGAGCCCTACATTACACACCAGCCAGGGTCTTGAGAATCATTGTGGTCTGCTGTGCCCTGCACAACATCGCACTGCAGTGGGGATTAGTGTTGCCTGAGGAACAAGTCACAGAGCACACAACCTCTTCAGAGGAGGAGAAGAGCCGAATGAGGCTGCAGATGAGGAACACCTGGAGGAGGGAGCTGACCCAGTGTGACCAGCATGCGAGCACATTGCTGCCCGTCAGGCAAGGGATGGCCTAATCCATGCCAGATTCAACTAACTTTAGGCATCACTTACATGTGGCTGCCACATGCACATGAAGGTTCGCATGACCCCACTTCCACACCATAAAGCAGCCCTACAATGAACTGTGCATTCCTAGTCCTTTCACCACCATTGCTTCAGATGAAAGGCGCCCTCGCCCCTCACTGCGCCACCTCCAATTGTGAGCACACATAGGGCAATGCATTGAAACATTCACATGACATCACTTTAATACAATAAAATAAATGAACACAAACGTTACACTGATTTATATGAAAGCACCCAAGTGGCTACCCTTGTGACTATTTGTGTGTTAGCTTTCTCTTACACATGCTTCTTTGTGGTGCTTCCCCTGTGGCTTCACCAGATGTAGAGGCAGTCTGCTCACTTCCCTGCTGTGCCTGCTTAGACGTCTTTGGCGGTTGTCCTATGGGTCGTGGAGCCTGTGAGGACCCCGCCAAAGTCTGTTCTTCCTGCGGCTGTACAGGGGCAGACTTGGCCATCTCTGTTGGGGGAGACATCTGGGGTTGTGGCCGAGGGGTTGGCAATGGGATGGCAGTGTGAGCGCTTGGAGAGGAGCCTCCATTTCCATTTCCCCTTCCACCATCATCCCTCTCATGGGCCACCCGCACTTCTCTGGCAGCAAGTTGCTGGAGAGCACCTTGCTGCACATCAGTGGGGCCATGAGGACCCGTCTCTCTGCTGACATTCCTCATAACAAGGACATCCATGAACCTCTGGTTTCTCGCCTTGATAGATGCCCATCTATCCTCTATAGCTGACCATCTATTTAGAAGTGTTACCATGTTCTCCTGTGTCTGCCAATTTATGTCCTCCATGGAGGTTGCCATCCTTTCCATGGTGAGACCTACATTTGCCAGAGCCTGCGCCATGGCGCTGCTCATATTTGAGTTGAACTCCTCCATTCTCTGCATACTCGCAGTGACCATGGTTGCAAACCCAGCCAGAGCCTCCTGCACTTGTTCCTGAAACTCCAGCACCGCTCTCTTTCTGGATGGCCCCTGAAGCTCAGTGTCTGCATGCAGCTCAGCAAAGCTAGGAGAGTCCTGCGGCCTCGGACGAGGGCTCTCCACTGCTGTCCCTGTCTTCACCATCTGATCTTGCTCACTTGTAAGCTGTGGTACACCAGGTGACAACACTACTCTATCTCGCGTTGGACCCACCGAGGTGTGTGTCTCTGCGCTGGTGCTGGGTGCGCTCATTTCTGCTGACGCTGCTTCCTCAGAGGCTGGAGGTTCCTCTGAGGAGTCCTGCTCTTTCTCCTGGGCAGTAGGGAGGGGGGCTCTTGATGGTCCTGTGTGAGAGTAAAGACATGAGTTAGATATGTGATATGTAGGTTGCACACCCATTCCCTTGTGCAAGTAATTAGCACTCAATCTCTAGGAACATCAGATCCCATATGAGTCACTCCTGAATGCCAAATCAGATGTTTGGAAAATAATTCTGTCACTAGGTTGTTCGGCTGAGCCCCTCACTCCGTCCCCCACTTCAAGCTCCTCAGCACCTCCAACAATGTCCAGAGCTGACTCCTCAGCATGGGTGAGCTGCACCATGGATGGTGGTCCTCCTCCTGTTCTCTCCCTCTCCCTCTTATTATAGGCTCTCTTTTCCTGTAATCAGGGACAGAAATGCAGTTTTAGTGAGTGTAAAGAATGGATAGGATAGATGTTTAGAGGGAGACTATGATGGAGTAAGGTACCAGTCCCAATTTCCCTCCTTGTGAGTTGTTAGTTGTTGTCATGGCATAACATGGAGAGTGAGTGTGAGGGGTGCATAGTAAGATGTGATTCTGTACATAGGGAGAGAGGGATGGGTGATGGTGCAAGGGATGTTGGGGTGAGTTAGAATGTGCAGGAGTAGGGTTGGCAATGCAGAGTGATGGGGATGTGAAGACAGGCACGGCAGAAGTGTGCTGTTATACTCACTTTTGCTGAATGCAGGAGATCATTGAACCTCTTCCTACACTGGACCCAGGTGTGTGTACAAATGGACCTCACACTCACCTCCTCAGCTATTTGCAGCCAGATTTCATTGGTGTGCTGAGGAGGTTTCCTCCTTCCATCCAAAGGGAATAATACCTCCTTGCGCCCTCTTACTGACTCCACAAGGAGGGAGTCATTATCAAAGCGGGGAGCAGCCTTTGGCCCAGGACCAGTTATCTCGGTAAACACCAGCACTCAGGAGTATCAAAATGTAAGTGAAAGCCAAAGGGGACATGATCCCCCTTAAATACAACTGCTTCAAATACATCATCAAAGGCGAGCAGCAGGCCCGCACCCACTGATTGGGCCGTTTAACGTGCACAGTGGGCTTAATAAGCCCAATCTACTCAAAATCGTAATCTCAGAGCAGATGGAACCGGCAGCAGGTCTGGAACCCGCCAAACACCAAACCCGACGCAAACCCGTCTCCGTCCAGAAAATCCAGCCCTTAGAATCCATAATTTGAGATAAAATTAGTAAGCATTTAGAAATGAATGGGTTAATCAAAGACAGCCTACATGAACTTGTTAAAGGATTGTTAAGTTTTTTGAAGAAGTGACTGAGTATATATCTAAAGTGAATGCAGTATATGTACTATATATATATTTTCAGAAGGCATTTGATAAGATATCTCAAAAGATGCTTTTTAGATATTGTTAGGCTTCTTATGATACAAGAGGAAATATAGCAACATGAATAGAACATTGGTTGATGGACAGGAACCAAAGAGTTAAGGTGAATGGATGTTGCTCAGACTGGAGAATGGTTGCAAGTGGTATTCCTCAGGTCATTGCTGAGTCCATGATCATGATCTAAACTTCGGTATAGGGAACACAGTCTTAAAATTTGCTGACAAGACAAAAGTGGGAGGATTGGCAAACAGTGAGGAGGACTGGAAATGACTTAGGAAGAATGGGCAGACAGGTGGCAGATGCAATTCAATGTGGATAAGTGCGAGGTAATACATTTTTGGAGAAAAGACAAGGCAGTGTACGCTCAATGCAAGGGCATTAATTTAAAATTATCGCTGAGACTGAGGAGAGAGGCTAGGAGAAATGACTTTACATAAAAGGTTATTGTGTGGCGGAGCCACTAAGGGACTCCGATCAACTGTATATAATTCCCTTTAACAATATGTTAGTTACAGCCTGAGTCTGTATCTTTGTATATACTGTTTGCATGTACAGAGCGCGGTCCCTTTAAGAGCGCGGGCAAACGCAATGACGTCACGCCGTTCATCACGTGATCCCCCACCGGCGGGAAAAACGTGATGACATCATGACGCCAGCCACGGGACCGCCCAAGCAGTCCTCGTGGAGCCTCCGAACTGACTAGACCTGTATTCGTAGTTCTCGTGCATTTGTTTGTTAAACTCAGTTAGTTTTACATTAAACATTGTTTGTTTGATCGCCTGAGTCGACCTCAGTCTCTTGATAGGAACTAGATATTCCTACAATTGGAGCATGGAATGCTTTGCCACAGAGAGCGGTTGAGACAGAGACTGTTGCTTCTTCTAAGGAGAAATTGGATAAATATTTTGAAACAGATAAAGCTACATAGCCATGGGGAAAGTGTGGGGTAGTGGGATTAGTTTTGTATTGCTCTAGCAAAGAGCCGGCACAGATATGATGGGATAAATTGTGTCACCCAGAGCTGTGATTCTAAACAAAATTGTTTTACATCTTGAACAGAGCTTTGAAAGGTTTCTTTTACTCTGAGAAATGATCAGTAACACTTGATCATTATTGTTTACCAGCAGATGCTGCTGATCTATTTGCTGAGGCACCTTGTTTTACTATTGTTCATCATTAAGGAAAGTGATTGGTGCTGCACAATATGTCATGACGAATCCTGGATATTTCTGTAATTATGGTGTGTGACGTGATTCGCTGCCTGAGGGCTACAGGTTTGCACAAGAAGTCACAGAGACACTGAAAATGAAGGTTTCAGATGGAGCCGAGCCTTAATAAGTCACTTGCCGCAGCATATAATTTGCCCTATCCATCACAGGCTGATAGGATTCTCTGATGATGCACAGATATCTGGTCTTTAAAAAAAAAAGTTCTGCTCTGGTAAAGTTTTTGCTTTTCGCCTCAGAAATGTTTTGAAACAAATAAATACACATATCCATTTAACTACCAATTCCTTAGGTCGTCAGCCAATTTTAGAAAATGACCACCTCTGAGCCAGCCGTATTTTAAGTTCTCAGTTCCATCACCAGTGGGGAATAAGCTGTGAGTTTCAAGAACTGTGCTTGGAGCTCCTCCCCAGTACCATGCTCTTGGTTATACAAATAGCTGTTTCTAATTGAGTGAGAGATTCCCAACTACTTCAGTGGCCGGAAAATTGACTCATTACAAGAGCAGGATTTGAAACTAAGAACAACTTCAGTAAATTTAGCATTGGGTCACTAATAGCTGAAGGGTAAGGGATAATATTGTTTCCAGGTGCTGATTCTTGCTGGGGTATTGTTCCAAAACAGCCATTTGCCCTCTGACGGCTCAAGTGTTGGCAGGCTATTCGCCTGTGAAGGAAATCACTGGCGAACTTGAATCTGTCTTCAACTGATATGCACGCAGGCATCCGTTTCCTTGTCTGGTGGCACTGTGCAATAGTTGATGGAAAATACAAAGCTCCAGCAATCAAAAGGTGGCAATCCACTGCTTTATTCCCCCGTCTTGGGTGAACTGTAGCACTTCTCCAGCAATCTCACAACAGACCATAGAGATATTCTGGCCTACATGGCATTTGTACGAAAGCACGCAGCATGTTAACTCATTAATCTTTTGCTGTGGGCTTTTAAAAATATTTCTGGTCTGCAGCTATTGATTGAGTGTGTTACCATATTCATTATATCTAATAAGGTGGAAAACCAAACTCTTTTTCCTAAGTACTGTTATGATAGATTCAATAACACTTCACCACAGTGCAGTAAAGGTGGCTGTTCTGTCATTTTAAACACCTATGGCACAGTGCCATCAGACAAGGAAACATATGCCAAACTGAGCTTTGATAGCCACTATACATGCAATGATGAATAATGCCGATACCTAAAATATAGTTACATTGGGAGATGTGGTCACACTTTTTAATGTAAGTACATAGCTACGTTAGCTACATTTCAATTACATTATTAAGGCTTCATTGTTAAATCTCAATTCAGTTTAATTATAGCCTAGAGACCTATTATTTGATTTTGTAGCGAGGTATACTTGTACTATACATAATGAAATAACTTATAGTCTGTCCATGCTGTGTAATTAATACCTAAAAATGGTTTAGTTTTTTTTGCTTTAAACTTCTCTTGGAGAACATAATATCTTATACATTAGATCATTGTGATATTTAGAGATTGCAGTTGGCAGAATATTCTACTAAATATGTTTTCTTTTATATTAACGCTGCATTTTTTGAAAATGATATCTTTGATTTACAGCTCTTACATATAATATGCAGATCAGTTTGACTGTAATTTTGTACTTCATACATCAGACTTCTGTTGTGATATACTCCACTGACCTCAATGCTCTTTGTTACCAGCCAACTCTCTCCCTGCACTGCCAACTCATCTCAAACAAAATAGGAGCCATTTTTAAGTCAGGACATGTAAAGCATTTTCCATTATTAAACCCGTACCCCCTAGACAACTCTTGCAGATTGTGGCGCTTAATTATACTGATCCATTTAAGAGTGTCTTTATCATGGCCTTTCCATACTGGGTGGTCTTAAACCAAATTTTTCATTCATCACAAGACTTTCCAGTCACAATTATGATGTTTGGAATCCAGGAAATCCTAGGTCAGCCCACTTTCCTTCTGCCAGCAGTAAACCCTTGTTAATCTATTACTCTTCCTGCTCAACACATGGCCAAAGCAGCACCATTGAATTTGCACAATCTGTCTAATTAGTGAATGAATTTGGTAGAGTTAATGAAATACTTCTTGACTGGTAATTTGATTACATCATGGGTGTCAAAGCAGTGAGACCATGCAGAAGTGAGCTGACACTCTGAGACGTTGAGTACATGCCAATATTTTTCAGGACTCACTAAATTGAAGATTTGCTTAAGAATGTTGCGAGAGGTTTGAATGTGGTTACTTTGGCCTAAAAATGTGGTTGCTTTGAACCTCCCGTTAGCGCCCTTCCAGTAGTACCCCGCTTCCCTCCCGATGAATTTCGGCCGCGGGGACGCTAAAGGTAGCACCCCAGTGAAGTTAGCACCCCAAAAGGGGTGCGACTCAATTTTCCCCCCTTTGACTCTTATCAGAAAGGGGCCTAAGAATTTTGAGGAGTCTGAAGTGCACTTGCTTATCTACTGGCCCTGATGTACTGCCAAGAAGCCTAAGTGTGAAAAGAGGCAGATAACTTCACAATTTAAACTTTGCAGTTTATCACTGATCCTGTGGATAATGTTGTGCAGAAAAGTTAATGAAGGCTGATACTATTTGAGCTTTTTACCCACACCTTTTTGGTGTTCACAATGAGACTACAGTTTTCACAAGCGGATGAAGCCTCTTATGAACTGACAACTGCATCCTTATTCTCTGCTGTGTATGGGTTAGCATTGCCCAGATCTAACAACAAATTCAAATCACAATAAATTGCTTGGTGGAAAATATATGGGACGCCCACCATGGTCTTCCATCACACGTTCACGAAGTTGTGCAGTGCCCTTAAAGTGACAGCAGCCAAGCCAACATCTGATCATTAGTTAATTATGGTTGAGGAAGACCATCCCAATTTACCCTAAACTCCCAACATTGCAGCATCAAGGTGGGTCTTAAATGATTCCAGGGATTTTCCCTCCACTGCTCTATCGAGGAAACCATTTCAACTGTTGATCACTCTGTGTGAAGAAGCACTTCCCGATATCAGTCCTAAATTTGTCCTTTACTAATTTGAGCCTTTGGCCACTTGTCCCGCAGCGCAATTTAATTTAAAGTAATTTACCAGATTGACCTTTCCCATAAGATCACCTCTCCAATGCTTCTTTTCCAGGCTGAAAAGCCTAAGTTAATCCATTCTTTCCTCATAACTGAGACCTCTAAGACTGGGGATCAACTTCATGGATCTTCTATGCACTGCCTCCTTTGTCTCCTTTGTATCTCTGCATTGGACACAGTATTTGAGCTGTGATCTGACTACAGCACTGTACAGTCTGATCATGAAATTGTCCAATTTCTATTCAATTGTGTTGGCTATATAGTTCAACATTCGATTGGCTCTGGTGGTTGCTGCCCTACTTTGGTTGCATATGTTGATCATCACATCTACTAAGACTCCTGGATCTTTTTCAACTTCATCCTTAGCTATTTCAACACCATTCATGAAATCTGTGTAATATCGATTTTTTTCTTCCTATTTTGCACTTATCTGCAGTAATTTCATCTGCCATTTTTATGCCCACTTCCATATTTTGTCCACTTCATTCTGCAATCTCCAATTCAACTGCCCCTCCTAGTTTATTATCATCTTTAGCTGAACCAATTTATATTGAGTTTCTGAGTCCAAACCATTGATGTAAATTAGAAATATTGATCCCAACACCCATCTCTGAGGTACCCCATTCAGTAATTACAGGAAACTCTTTGGTATCCGGCACTGACGGGACTGGGATGGTGCCGGTTGATGAAAAATTCCGGATGACGGAGAGGGTTATCTACCGAGGCTATTTTTAACAAACAGAGTCAGACTCCTGTTATTGAGGTGTTCGGACGTTCGACAGCGCCAAGAAGCCGAGTAGTGGCAGTTTGGAGAACTACCCCCACTGACTAATTCGGCCACCGCGGGAGACTCGGACTCAGACTCAGCAACATTTCCGGTTATTGAGGTGTTGTTTTCGGAGTATGAATTTTGCCGGTTAATAGAGAATGCCGGATATTTAGGTGCCATTTAAACGAGAGTTTCCTGTAGCCACAATCTGACGTAACTCCTCTAGCAAATATCCATTGTTTTATATCCTTCAGCCAAATTACTTATTCATCTCCAAGATTTATCCTGAATACTCATAGCTTTGAGTTTTACATGTGGAACTGTCAAACATCATTTGGAAGTCTAGGTATAACACATCTTAGAGCTTATCACAGTCAGCTTGGGATGTCAGTTCCTCAAAGAAGTCAAGGAAGTTGGTCAGGTAGGATCATCCCTTTGTGAATCTATGTTGACCACTGTTAACTAAGTTACTGCTGTACAGGAAATCTTCACATGCACATTTTGAATATAGGTACCATGTTAGTCTGTGTCCTGCATAGTGATTGTCAATGCAACACAAATCTCCTCCCTCAGAAGGTGGAGAAATAGCACACTGCCAAACCACTGCATAAAGGCCAAACTACTTGTCCAGATTAATTTAAGATAAAATAATATACAGAAGCAGAAAGATCAGCAATATGCTACCAGTACAATAATCAAACTTATACTTTACACAAACTATGTGGGCTGTTCAAAAATAAATGCAGCATCCAAAATTCTTACAGCTCTGCTCAACATGCTCGTAGAAACCCAGTCTGCGAAAGTACATACATAAGATTTATTTCTTGTGGCGTTCCTATTCCCTCTACACTAAAGAGGCTAACCAAATACAAGGAGGGTCCCTGGATTATACAGGTGCCTTTTCCCTTTGAAGTTCGAACATATTTTCTGAAGATGACATCCACTTGGATTGCATTAGGCTTCAAAGCAACAATGATGTCCTGTGATAATGACCGCAATCCTAAATCAGATTTTCCAATGAATCACCAATTTCTTAGTAATCGTGGAACCTAGGACCATCTGCATCCAGCAGTTAATTCACGAATGCTACAGTACCATACAAATTATGTTTTCATTTGCAAATATGTATGCATTAACACCTTTTAAGCCTGTTGCCGCTCTATGAACAATCTTTATCTTAATTGATTTCTGAACAAAAGGCATTTTTCCTGTTATTTAAAGGCAGTCTCCTGTCTTCTATTTTGAAAATGAGTGGAAGAGAGTGCACCTTCCACCCTAACCATAGTTATTTTTTAAATCATGTAAAATAAAGATAGAAATTTGCATGTTCATCGCAATGGCATCACCTCTTGTTTGAGGATGTTTGAGTGAGATCTGAGCTGAGTCTGATGCTTTCCCATTTTTGGCATTCACAGTTCTGGAAATTGTTCACATATGCTTTCTATCTTCTCAGTGAAATCTGTGGCATTGTGCTGTTGATACTTGTGTCAGAACAGATGGCCCATGGTTATGTTTCACGTTAGATGACTGAAATGTTCTATCCTGTGATCAATTATCCTTTTTACTTTTGGACACAAGTATTGCTTTTTGGTTTATTTTGGGGGGCCCTACAGCTGAGACATGTGGATTCATGAGCATAAAACTGCATCCTACCACATTAGAAAATCAACATTTTGCTTCTTTGTGTCACTTTTATACCTATTTCATTCTTCTCCTTTATAATGTAGATACTATGGGTGAAAATTTAAGGAGTTATGTACCTTCAGGGGATGGGGCTGGCATCAAAGATTAAGATAGATTATGCTGCATGGGTACAATTCAACTGCTTATCTTTATCCTTCAAAGCTTGCTCTTTTAGCTACAGTACATGGATCAAAATCCATATCTTCCATCAGGTGCACTTTGGTATCATTTCATGGATACCATCTTCACATCTAAACCATAATTCTGTTAAGACTGGCAAGTTTTTTTGTATGTTTGCTTTCAGAATAGGTATTACCCTTAACCTTTTCTTGGGTCTGCCTGTGCCATACCCAATCTAGAAGGTAGGCTGACAACTTGCTTGCACACCTCCAGCTGCTGAGAGTTGTGCAAGATCAGCCAGGGATTCTTCCTCCGTGTGGGAGCACCTCAACTCTGCCCTTCACCATGAGATAATGACCTGATCTACCTGATCTTTTCTTTTAACCCAAATTTTGGGGAAAAAAGTAACGCCTGAAAATCAGTGGTTATCTTTTTGTCTTGTTCACTCACTGGACAATCAACTTATATATTGATTGAAACGGGGGGAATTTTCCCAGCCCTGGGGAGGCGGGTATGGAGACGGGACTGCTGGGAAAATGGCAGAAACTGGGAGCAGGTACCGACCCCGCTCCCAACCCAGCTCCGTGCCATCTTCCCAGGGGGTGGGTCCCCGACTCGCGCAGGGACCCGTCTCCTTGAGGCAGGAAGGGGATTAGAGCCAATTAACTGCCTGTTAACAGGTAGTTAACACACAGTTTTGAGGCTTATCCCCATTTTACCCCTGCAATTGCGGGCTTCCCGACAGCTGCGAACCTCGCCAGGGTCAGCGAGGCGAGCAGTGGGTCTGCAGGGGTGAGAGGGATCGAAAAGTCCGCTGTAGAGGTGAGTGATGGGTGCAAGTGTGGAGAGTTAAGTATGAGCGGTGAGTGTAAAGTGTTGGAAAAAGTTTCCTTACCTTTGCTTCTTCCTGCAGGCTTCAACCTTTGAGGATCCGGAGGTACCTCATTTCAACAGCAGAGATAACAGAATGGCTGCTGCATTCTCAGATGCAGCAGCCATCTGCTTTCTGCTGAGGAGAAAGGTTTTGGTTAGCCTCCTGTGCAAGGGCTCACCTTAGAACAGAGATTGTCAGTGTTTGACAGCTTCTCAAAGCTGTCAAACGCTGACAATTCATCTGTCAAAAACTTTTTGACAGATGAAACGTCATACGCTGACGTCCTCTATCACCGGCTTTCCCTTAATTGGCCGGTAAGCCAGCAAGGCGGGCTTAACAAAGTCAATCAAGGGAAAACAGCGTGCGTTGGTCAGACGTTGTTGGGGGCGGGACTGAAACCTGAAAACCAGCAGTCCCGCCCCCAATGCACCCCCATTGACAAAATCCAGCCCATGATCCCCACCATTTAAACCACCCATGTTTAAGTCGGGCAATCATTCAAATCGGCCAAAAAGTACCAACCATTTTCTATTGCCATTACAGTTGGCTGCAAAGTTGCTGCTCACAGTGTGTTAAATGCATGGTTTATTTTGGGCAGAAACAGGTACTTACTCAATAGTTCGCACCTTATTCAGGTGCAATTTCCTTGTATACTTAATCACCTCTAACTGGTGGGTAACAGCTCACACTGTTCAGCACTGACCGTAGTAACAAAGTAAATAGCACCTCGTTAACGTCCAAATTATGAAGTAGCCGGCAGATAATCTTCCATCTCTTCTGTAGTACGACCATCGCAACAGTGCTTCGGTTATCGTCATTTATTTTTCTGCTTTCTGACCAAACCTACCTAAGGAATATTCTAAAAGATCCCAAATTCTCACATACCTCTACAAAGGAATAGCTGAATTTCGAGCAGTTATTTTTTTATATACATAGCCTTCGACATTTTAGCATTAAATCTATTTCATTGATATTTCAGTTCTTTCCACTGAACATCATGGGCATTCTAGATGGAGGGGGTAAACTGTCCAATGGGTATAGCGGGCAAATTGTGTTAGCACCAATGAGCCTGCTATAAGCAGTGGGGACTGCATTCCAAAGACCAGTGGCACATTTGTACCATTCTCTGTTCTCCTGTGCACACTGCATTATATTCGGGTCGGAGGCTTCCCACGGGTGCAAGCCCCCGACCTGCACTTACCTAGCGTGCCTGCCGTTGAGCTGTGGGCCCCCGTGGAATTGCGATCCTGGGCCTGCTCCAACTGCCAGCGTGCAGTGCTTGCGTATCCCAGGGGCGCAGTTAGCTCGATGCGTCCCCTGGGATCACGTGGGCCATGGAGAGCCAATGGTAGCAGGGAATGCTTCATTCATAAGTTTGACAGACCTGTCAAACCTATAAATACTATAAGCCCCAAAACATCACTAAATCGTCAAATAAATTTTTTAAAAATCACATTTTTAAAATAAACTATGAAATAACTATTTTAAACAATAATTTACATTTTTGAAAAAAATAATTTTATTTTCTAACGGGGCTAAAAATAAACTTACATTTCTTTAAAGTATTTAAAAATAATAAACCTGTGGAAAAAATGTTTTAATTTTAATTAATTCACCACTTACCTTGTAAAAAGCAGGCCTTGCGACTGCTTTTTAAAAGTGTAACTGCTGGAGGCTTACATTCCCGGGAAAACCTGCAAAAAAAAAACGTAAGTTCGATGCGCACGCGCTGCCTCTCCTGCGCACGCGTTCCACCTCTTAACCCCTTCTTTCAGGGGCACGGAAGTGCAGGTTTCCCATGCATGCGCAGTGCATGCATGAAACTGGCACTTCCGTGGGCTTATGGGTGAGTACCCCATGCGTACTCACCCGTGGAGACCCAAATTTCTGGGCCAATATGTCACACTGAAGAAAGTCCAGTAACAAATGTTAAATGAATCATTTTAATATTTAGAGATAATAATCAGCTCAAAATGTAATCAGTCGACACAATTGAGCTTTCCAACTCTGGTAAAATAAATTGCCTCCAGCAGACAAAGCTCTTAATGTTAAAATAATTTTTCAAAAAAGATAAGTTTCCATGGTGAATGATTTTCCTGTAATTCCCATCTGGGAGTTGGTTTTACATCTGTATATTCCATAATCCCATTTCTGAATTTAGTGTCACTGCATGTATGTGTATATATATATATATATATTTATATTTATATTATAACAAAATATATAACATGTGCTTCTAATATATTTTAATCTTACTTTACACAAGGATAAATAAAATCCTCACATCCAACCTGAGATGGTCAATGTTTAGTATTTTCCAGTGACTTAACCTGACATTCTTAATTTATGTAGGTCAAGACCATTGGGTTGTGAAGTGTTCTCAAAGTAACATCAGCTTTCATGGATGTTAATGAATAGAATGATTTGGGGTCTTGGGAAATGGATGAAATAATTAAAAGCTAGAGAGTGCATTCTCAAAATATCAAACATTTTAACCAGAGAAGCCATGTTGTCTGTTCTTTTATACAGTTAGATAGTCAAATATAAGTATATTTGATTTCTGTGCAGGATGGACATAGCATGTGTTTAATCGTGTTAATAAAGGTTTTTCATTTATTTTTGCGCAGGATCTATAGTTTGTTTTGAAACACATTTCACACAAGCTTTTGCCATAATTCTATTGCCACCTTTAAACAGCAGCTATTGATCATTGGTATTCTTTAAATAAACCTACTGCGATGTACCAATACCATATCATGGCAACTTGAATTTAAATTTGGGTATGTATATCGAAGCCACCATAGGCAATGTTTTCCTCTAGTCGCTATGTGCTGGTGACATTGCAAACATAATGGGCCATAATTTGCGGCCCCTATGGGTGCGTACGAGGTATGTACGCGCCCGTCAGGGCCGCGCAAGTTCCGGGTTTAGGCATGCAAAGCGCATGCGCAGAAACCTGGAACTTGCGATCTGTCAGATCTGACAGATCCAATGCATCCCCGGGAAAAGGGCATCCGCGGGCAGAGAGTTGGACTATTTGCCTGCTTTTACCAGCGTAAGAGTTTTAAAAAACATAAAAATAAAATTTTATGAATCATTTATACATTAAAATACCTGTAAAATAAGGTAAGTCTATTTTTAGCCCCTTTAAAAGATGTAAATTTATTTTTCAAAAAAATAATTGTTTTAAATGTTTAATTAAATGGCATTTTAATTAATTTTAAATATGTAATTTTCTATTTATTTATGCGATGTGTAGATGGATTTTTGGGGGTATTCCCATTCATGCTTATGGGGAATCAGTACGTACGGAATCCCCATGAGCATGAATGGGGATTCCCTTCTTTCATTCGTTGGGCCGGCCCACGTGACCCCAGGGGCACTTGCGAACCAAACTGCCTGCACCCCTGAGATATGTGGGCCTCTACCCGCGGGTACCCAGAGAGGTACCAGGACCGCGAATCTCCGTACCTCCTGGACCACCGGGTACACGGACCTTTTATTTGCGGATCAGAGGCAGTTCCCTGCGGGAAGCCTCCGACCGCAAATTCAGGGGCCAGTAACATTTTGATTCTAGCAAGTGATCTTGCTAGACATAGTCACCAAAGGAAATTGTCCTATTTTAACATCACTAAACCAAGACGTGATCAGAGAAGATCCCCTCTGCCTACCACCACCTTTGTAAAAAAACACACACGAGCTTTAATTTTAGTAAGGAAATGTCATAGGATCTGAAATTCCTCATTCGGTGAAAAACAGGAGATTGCTTGCTTTCCTCTGTAATTAACAATTACAGGAATGTGCTGCTTTTAAATGTGAACTGTAAATTCATTGGTGGGTCCTTAATTACAGAGAAAAGCAGGCATTCCCCCCATTGTTCATTCACAAGGATTTCCACCCCACAGTGACTAAAGATACAATTGATAAACTAAATAAAACTCAAGAGAAGGGACTTCTGATCATTTATATTAAATTATATATGCTTTGTTATCATTGCTTTATTTAATTCAGAACTTGGCTCATTTCCTTGACATAGAGAAGGCTGAGAACTTGTTCTCAAGATGAATAGTTTGCATTGCTCTGCTCCGCGTGGGGACTTGGAAAGTTTGTTTTGCTTAATAAAGAACAGGTGCAGTGTTATTTTTTTTATGATTTTTTTTTGCTGCAGTAATGTAACTGCTGACATGGCAACAATGAAACGTGGTGTTAAGTGGGATAAATGTTTTTCCTAAGGGCAGCAAAAGTTTTACAAATCACCCTTTTTTTGGAGGAGTTCGCCATGTAAACAGATATATATATATATTCCTTTATAAGACAAAAAAACAAAGAAGTTACTCACTGACTGAAATATTATAGGCTGCTTCACAAGGTTTTAATTAAGGTAAAATAACTTATAATTTGATGTGCCTCCTTTGCTCACTCGTCACTGCACAGACACACACACGCACACATAGACACATACACAAAATACTATGAATTTTCTCCTTCAATTGATGGAAATTCATTGCCTATGTCATTGAACTTTAAAAATGTTGTCCCGTGGCTGAGTGAGTAAATGCACCTACCCGGTGTGGAACTGAGCCATACATAAAAGAAAACAATCTAGTTCGACCTGCACTGACTTAGCTGATCTCAGTGGGGCTTGAACTCCCACAGCACTCAAAGGGTGAAAAGCACTCCCCCTGCTTGGTCAAATCTTTGTTCGATCCTAATCATTATATAATTTATACAGCAGTCTATTTAAAGCATCGGGCATACTGTCACAAATTACTGCTAACCTGTACATATCAAAAATCAAGAGATTGTTCATTCAGAAACACAACTCTGTCCACGGTTTCTCATCAGCCCGCAGTGCAAGAGGAGTTAAAAAATATGGTTCCTTTCATTGCCTTTGGGAGTGCTTTGGTACTGAATGACCCATCGGTCTGTGGGGGAGACCTTGAAGTAAAATGGAAAGGAAAGGTTAATCACCAGTAACCATCTGTCTTCAGATAAACCATCTCCTCCACATATTGTTTGTTCCTTCCTCCCATTTTGGGCTCAAACAACCCTTCATTCCAGGGTGGTTTGTACTTGTAGATCAAAGTTGAAATGATGCTATACCGATTTGAAGGCCTTTATATATGGTGCAATGCACTGGACAGTTATGAGGTTGTTTTCTTCAAGACTTTTTTTTTTGCAAAGGCACAAAACTTCCCATGTGCGTGAACCATTGGTGGAACTAACCCATAGATGTGTTGGCCCCTTTTAATCTAAGAACAATGGTGATTACCCCTATTTGTGGTTACAGCTGCTATATAGTGTGTAATTTTGCTGTGAGATATTAGTGTACGGATACTTAACGCATTTGTACTCAAATATCCATTAAAGCCTCTATTAAAATGGAAGACAAAGGAGTTCCATGCAAATACATTAAGCATTTGTACACAAATTTCCTTTGTGTATCGTTTTTAATGCACTGGTTAATGAGTTTGTTAAAATCATGTCTGCATTATTTGAATGTAGTTGTTAACCTCTTTATTTTAAATGGGTTAATCCCTTGCAGTGGTATTACAGTACATGATTTAACTGAGATGGCAATTGCAGAAATGAGTTTATTTTTGTTGCTGTTTGTATGGAGCAAATTTCTTCTGGGCAAATTTTTTTTTTTAAAATCTGGTTTGAAACAACTTGCCTTAATACATAGAACACTACTTCAATGTCAATTTCCTAGCGGGAACTCATTTGAATTGTTTTATCTAAACACGTTTAAGCATTTAATAGCTGCTAACAGGTAAATGATAAATTAGCTTCTGTTTTTACTGAGAAATGAAAGTGCAAAAATGAAACAACATTAACAACTAGGTTTCAAAGGATTAAATATAATTTGTTCTAAAGCTGGAATGTTCCTTTAACTTGAGCCCATTTTTCTTTTGCTCTGAGGTTGCTTTAAGCTGTAGCTGACTGATTTCACTTTCTTCCTACCTCTCCTAAAGGCATTAACTCTTGCTGGGGTATGATTCTGTGAGCTCAGCAGCCCCTCTGGTACCTGACCCAAGTGGCCATTCTTCATAGCCGTAGGCTATTCGACCATGTGGAAGTCACAGTTCAGCCTGATTCCGTCCTCACCTGACATCGACTTGCATTCAGTTCCCAGCAAGAGTCACTCGATAGTAACGAGAAGCAAGAATCCTGACCGATTTTCCTCTCCTTGTCTGGGGGTGCTGAACCAAATGTGTATTGCACCTGCTGTCTTCTCAGCTGAGAGTAGCTAACTTAGTGCCGACTAGGAACCAAACTTAGGACTTTGTTGGTCTATTTAGCTCAGTTTCCTGCCAGGTGCATTTACCCTCTGGGGGTAATTATGGGCTGGATTTTGCCAATGGGGAGCTTTTGGAGGCGGGACTCCCACTTGTCGGGTTTCAGTCCCGCCTCCATCAACTTCTGGCCAACTCACGCTATTTTCCCTTGATTGATCTTGTTAAGCCCGCCCAGCGGGCTTAGCAGGCCTATTAAGGGAAAGCCGGTTACAGAGAACGTCAACATATGACGTTTCATCTGTCAAATGTGACAGCTCTGTGAAGCTGTCAAACAGTGACATTCTCTGTAGTTTGATGAGTTCTTGAATTCAAGACCTCATCAAACCTATTTCTTTTGCAGAAATTAGATGGTTGTTGCATTGGAGAATGCAACGGCCATCTGTCATCTCTACCGCGGAGGTGCAAGACTCTCCACATACACACCGACTGAAGCCTGCAGGAAGAAACAAAGGTAAGTACACTTTTTCTAACACTTTGCACTTACCTCAGATACTCACCTCTCCACACTTGCACCCATCACTTAACTCCACAGCACACTTTTGGACCCCTCCGACCCCCGCAGACCCACTACTCGCCTCGGTGTCCCTGGCAAGTTTAATGGCTGTAATCCCTTCCCGCCTCCAAGGAGATGGCACCCAGAGCGGGACAGCTACCCACCTCCTGGCAAGATGGCACGGAGGCGGGTTGGGGGAGGGTTGGGCATTCTACCATTTTCTCAGCAGTCCCGCCTCCAAACCTGCCTCCCCAGGGCTGGCAAAATCCAGCCCTATGTCTTTTGCTGATGATGTAAAACGTGCGCTATTGGTTCTGCTGCCCTTCAAACACTTCTCATATTTTCATTTCGATTTGAAGTCATGGAAACGAATATCAGGAGAGGTGGTCGGTCTGATATCACGGATTAAACACTATCGTCAAAGTCAAAATTACTCTCATAGATTCATCAGGGGAACTTGCTTATTTTATTGATGTTATTATTAAAGTGGGGGTTAGTGCGGGGTTTACATTTTGATCCTGGCACTTCAGTTCTTACCAACAGTTCACACTTCAAGAAAATGTGTGCCTTTCAAATTTATCAAAGAGTGGAGCAAACAGCTGAGTGAACTTGCATCTCTTGCAAATGCAGTTGTGAGGATGAAAGCACGGGGGAGGTGTGCTGCTGCATGCATGTAGAAAATGGCGACTCACTCAGAAGAAACAAATGTCAAGTAAAATTCTATCAGTTTCTTTCTCTGTCCAGTGGGCAAAAAGGATCAAATGCTAAATGGGAATTGCATGTTCTTGATAGATTACAGTATAAAGCTTTTAGCTCAATGTTTTCAGGGCCGCAACTAAAGCTTCCAAGTCTAGCTGGCTAACTGAGTACCTGACAAAAAAAATACGGAACCAGCTCGTAGTCGTAACCAGAGTAGAATTCGGCCAAAGGGTGTACACCTGAAACTGTGAGCAATCGGGAGTTTTTTTAGATGTTGATGCAATTGCTGTGTATTTCTCGCATCTTTTGTTTCCTACTTCACCTACCAGAGCTAACTGTCAGTTCCAGGGTATATTCTGTGACAGTGCTGGTGGTCACAGGTGCAGACGATAGGGGCAATTTTAACTCTCCAGGGCGATGGGCCTACAGAACGCGCCAGGCCTGTTGCCCTGGCGATGCAGCAAGAGGCCTGGTACATTTTAACGGCCGGGCCTCATAAATATAGATGTGGTAAGCTGCCCGCCCATAAATGGGGGTTCAGAGGCAGCTCGCCCGGTTCTGGCAGGCAAATATCGAGCGAACTTCCCACCCAGGCCGGCACATGGGTAAGTCGTCGGCAAGGGAGGGGGTGGGGGAAGTTTGCAAGAGATTTGTCAATGTGCAAGGGAAGGAGCGGCCCAAACTTCCTTTGTGGGGCCTGGTGGAGCATTTCTGCCTCGCAAAAATAATGTTTACACTCGCCTGTAAAGGCCTCCGCATCCTGTCCACCGGGTTTTACTGAGCAGAGGGCCATTAAAATAGCTCCACGGTCCTACATACATGACAGGACCCTGATTTAAATGACTGAGTCAAGTGGGCACCTCAACTGCCCAAGAAAATAACAGCATTAAAATGGTCGCGGGCACTTAAAAAGCTTGGAACTTAACTCCTGCCCTGCCCGGTTTCTGCTGGCCCAAGGGAGTTAAAATTGACCCTTATAATTTCAGAGATGAGAAAGAATAAACACGAATGCTGGAAATCCAAAATAAAAACAGGAAATAGAGGGGAAATGCACAGCAGGCAAGTTAACATCTAAAAGAATAAGCTAAGTTAGTTGCACGGGTGGGATCCATAGTCAGAGCAGTTGCAAGAACAGTATTAAATACATCAGACGGCAGTGGTCCCAAAAGAAAAGGAGGTGACATTTCAACTGAAGTCCACAAGGAATGAAGTGGAACTGGAGAGCCTTTCAAAGGCTGACTGGTTTGCTTTATATTTCCACCATTTTCTGTCCTGAATGCTGTTTTCAAATTGATCCTGCAAAACTACTTGTTCCCTGCTCATCATTCCCACAGCTCCATGTTTGAATCCCTCCAATCAGGTTTCCGCCCTGCCACAGTACCGAAACGGCCCTCATCAAAGTTACAAATGACATCCTATGTGACTGTGACAATGGTACACTATCCATCCTCATCCTTCTCAACCTGTCTGCAGCCTTTGACACACCATCCTCCTCCAACGCCTCTCCTCCATCATCCAGCTGGGTGGGGACTGCACTCGCTTGGTTACATTCTTATCTATCCAGTCATAGCCAGAGAATCACCTGCAATGGCTTCTCTTCCCGCTCCTGTACTGTTACCTCTGGAGTCCCCCAAGGATCTATCCTTGACCCCCTTCCTATTTCTCATCTACCCCTCAGCTACATAATCCCAAAACAAAATGTCAGGTTCCACGCTGATGACACCCAGGTCTACCTCACCACCACCTCTCTCGACCCCTCTACTGTCTCTGAATTGTCATATTGTCCTACATCCAGTATTGGATGAGCAGAAATTTCCTCCAACTAAATATTGTGAAGACCGAATCCATTGTCTTCGGTCCCCGCCACAAACTCTGTTCCCTACCCACTGACTCCATCCCTCTCCCTGGCACCTGTCTGAGGGTGAAACAGACCATTCGCAACCTTGGTATTTCACCCTAAGATGAGCTTCCAACTACATATCTGTGCCATCACTAAGACCACCTACTTGCATCTTCATCTGCCCGACTCCGCCCTGCCTCAGCTCATCCGCTGCTGAAACCCTCATCCATACCTTTATTACCTCTAGACTCGACTATTCCAATGCTCTCCTGACCAACCTCCCATCTTCCACCCTAAATAACTTGAGCTCATCCAAAACTCTGCTGACCGTATCCTAACTCGCACCAAGTCCCGTTCACCCATCACCCCTGTGCTCACTAACTTACAATGACTCCCAGTCCGGCAACATCTCCATTTTAAAATTCTCTCCTCATTTTCAAACCCGTTCATGCCCTCGCCATTCCCTATCTCTGTAACCTCCTCCAGCTTTACAACCCTCCGAGACCTCTGCACTCCTCAAATTCTGGCCTCTTGTGCATCCCTGATTTTCAACACTCCACCATTGCCGGCCGTGCCTTCAGCTGCCTAGGCCCTAAGCTCTGGAATTCCCTCCCTAATCCTCTCCGACTCTCTACCTCACTCTCCTACTTTATGGTGCTCCTTAAAACCTACCTCTTTGACCAAGCTTTTGGTTATCTGTCCTAATATCTCCTTATGTGGTTCAGTGTCAAATGTTGTTTGTTACATAAATGTAAGTTGTTGTTGTTTTGGAAAACTTTCAATATCCTTGAAGGTGTAAATGGCCACTCACTCAGATCTGAGATTTCCAGCAAATAAGAAGGCAGTTGTTATTAACCACGAAGATCCTATTTGTAACAGAGGGCACAGATAGATATAGTTCAGTAGCTGAGACAGAGAATGACAACATACCAAATAATTTTATTGTGGGCTCAAGTCCCGGAGCTCTAACCATCAAGGATTGACTTTTACAAGTTTGTTGTCAGGCCAGTAGGTGGAGTATGTGGCTATGGTGGGATGTTCCATCTACGACAGGATGAAAGGGGAAGGGAGGTATTGTGTAATCTGTAAGCACACTGACTATCAGCTGTTGACTGGTGCATTTACTTGCATCATGGAGATGCGCCTGGCACAGACCATTTTGCCCTCCCTACTGATGGAAGGATTCATAGTGGCAAGTTGGTTCCATGGAAAATAACAAAGTGGAGAGGGGGTGGGGTGGCGGGGGGAGAAGGGAGAAAGACAGAAGGCTTTAACAACTAGCGATATTACAGGACAAGTGCTTAAAGCATTCATGGGACATTCCTCTGCCGGCTGTTTAACAGAGGCATTAATCCATTTAAATAAACTCCTCGATTAAAATAGCAGATAGAGGAATGCTATATGAATGCATTCAGCGTTTGCCCCTCACTATCAGCAGCAGTAATTGCTAGGCTTTTGAATTGAAACTGGTTATAAAAATATATATATTTTAATGTTATTCTATTTTAATTTACCTATTGTCACTCTTAAATCAACGGAAGGTAAGACCCACCTTGATGAAGAGGTAGAGGTCGACAATTGGCCTCAACAATCTGGGTTAGGGAGGGGAAAAATTAGTCAGGGTTCTGGCTCCTAGTTATTGTCTAGTGCACCTGCTGGATGACATGTGCGCGGATGTTGGATGCGGACAGGACTAGGCTCGGCTGTGGTGGTCCCAACGGTCGAATAGCCTGCCAACAGTCACTGCTGAGGCTCACATGTGAATAATGGCCACCTGCCAAAGTCAGAGCAGACTCGGCACCTAGGAAACCGCCCCCCAGCAAGGAGTCAACGATTTCAGAAGCAAAGGGGCAGGGTAGAGAAGCTTGGCAAAGAAAAAAATATACCTCTTAGAGGCTAATTCAGAGTAGCACTCCTGTAGGCTGAGAAGAAGATTGCCTGCTTGCTTTTGTTCCATGCCTGGGGAGCAAAATAGATGGTTTGTACTACGTGCTTTCTGTAATTTTTCAATCCCCTTTTGAGTCTGAAAAGTGAAATCAGTCATTTTGTCAAAATTAATGCACACAAGCTTCCTCACCAGGAGGAAATATAAAAAGCAGAGCAGCTTGCATATAAGGGCTGATTTTTATCAATTTTAATGGATGGAAAATCATAAGGGAGCAAGTTCCTGAATTCATGATATGTGCTCCCAGAGGGGTAGGCTCTGCATTGGAAGCATGATTTCTTTAAATCATCTCTACAGTCTGAAAAACATGCAACATTTGTTTTAAAATACTCTCTACTCCTTCCTTTTGTATAAATTGAAAAGTTGTATTATATTATTTTTATCAAAGCACTCCGTAAACTATTCCGTACTTATAAACTTTATTGCTAAACTTATTAACAGGAATCTTCTGCTCTCTTTGAGCTGAATATTTTGTGGAATTAGGCAGGACTTGGGTCAAGAGTGTCTCTGCCCATTTTTATATCCCCCCGACTTCACACAGGCAGGACCAGTGTTGTACTATACGCCTGTCCGTTTATGGGTGAGTGTATTGTAAATATACATCAGAATTATTACTCGTAGGACATATTTTCCTCCATTTGCACCATAGCAATGCTGAGTGCAAAGAGCATTTGCTGGTGTCTGCTGTTTAGTGTTGCTACATAGGCGCATTTAAAATTTAACGGGAGCGATCAGTTTTTAAAAAAAAAAATTCTCTGGATGCCTGGCAATACTGGCCAGGCTGCATTTATTGTCCATCCCTAGTGACCCTAAGAAAGTGGTGGTGGGCCTTCTCCTTGGACCATTGCAGGCCTTATGGTGATGGTGCTCCAACAATGGTGCCAGGTTGGAAATTCCAGGTCACTGACCCAACGCCGATGAAGGAACAGCGACGTATGTCTAAGTTAGGTTGGTGTGTGACTTGAAGGTGTTTATCTTCCTACAACTTTGCTGCTCTTGTTCTTGGTGATAGAGGTCACAGTGAGTTGCCTCCTATAGATCATACATACTGCAGCACAGTGTGTTGGTGATAGGTAATGAGTCCAGTGGCAGGGGCAGCACTCATCCAGGCAAGTGATGAGAATTCCATCACACTCTTTGACTTGAGCCTTATAGATGGTGGATAGGTTTTGAGAGATCAGGAGGTGAGCCAATCATCACAGAGTGCCTGCATTTGTAGTCGCAGTGTTGATATAGCTGGTCCAGTTAAGCTTCTGGTCAATGGTGACCCCTAAGACATTAATGACAGATGACTCGGTGAAGGTGACACCGTGGAAAGTCAAGGGGAGATGGCTGGTCTTTCTCTTGTTCTAACTGATCACTTATGTAGTGGGATTGCTGCCTACAACTGTCAACCCAAGCCTGGATATTATCTAGGTCTTGTTGTCGGCTGGCATGTGCTGCTTCATTATCAAGAAGGTTGTGAATGGAGCCAAACACTGTGGAATCATTGGATGTTGCCGGCAACACCACGCTCTGGCAGGCTCTGAGGCCTACCGCAGTCATTCTCCATCCCCACGACAAACAGAAACCCTGGTGGAGACTGGGGGTCCGCCAATGTTATGCAAGTGACTGCAAGGCAACAAGGCAAGAAAATCGACTGGGGTCAGGGCCCATCTTTGTGGCAAGCAGAAGGTAGGAATTTGATGCATTTCGTACTTTGGAAGAAGTTTGACCAAATTATTCACATGCACCCAGGAAGTGGAAAATAAGGGCTCTTAATCTTAGTAAAGAGCCAAATTCTCTATTGTAACATTAAAAATCTAGCCGGCATTTGGACACTGTTGAATGGAGCTCCGTGCCTGCATAAAATAATCAGTTTTGCCTGGCTCGACAGCAAACCGAAAGTGGTAGTATAACTCAGCGCTACTGGGTTGCACCACTTTAAAACAACTAACTGCCACAAACTGCACCATTACTGAAGCAGAGCTGAGCTTAATAATCATTGACCTGTTGGATAACAAAGGAAAATTCTTTGGTAACTACTGGAATATTATCTAACAGATTTTTGTCGGGTAAGGGTTAATGGAGTTAAGATACAGATCAGCCATGATCTAATTGAATGGTGGAATAGGCTCGAGGGGCTGAATGGTCAAACATAGAAACATAGAAACATAGAAGATAGGAGCAGGAGTAGGTCATTCGGCCCCTCGAGCCTGCTCCGCCATTCAATGAGATCAAGGCTGATCATCCAAACTCAGTACCCTGTCCCTGCCGTCTCCCCATATCCCTTGATCCCTTTAGCCTTAAGAAATATATCCAACTCCTTCTTGAATATATTTAATGAACTGGCCTCAACTGCCCTCTGTGGCAGAGAATTCCACAGGCTCACCACTCTGGGTGAAGAAATTTCTCCTCATCTCTGTCCTAAATGGCTTACCCCTTATCTTTAGACTGTGACCCCTGGTTCTGGACTCCCCTGCCAACTCCTGCCCCTATGAAGGACAGGCTAGATAAAGAACATGTTTTTGAGAAACTTGCAGCATTCAATTGTTATTTTGTGGCAGAGCCACTAAGGGACTCTGATCAACTGTATATAATTCCCTTTAACAATGTGTTAGCTACAGCCTGAATCTGTATCTTTGTATATGCTGTTTGCATGTACAGAGCGTGGTCCCTTTAAGAGTGCGGGCAAACGCGATGACATCACGCCGTTCATCACGTGATCCCCCAACGGCGGGAAAAACGTCATGACGCCAGCCACGGGACCGCCCGGGCAGTCCTCGTGGAGCCTCCGAACTGATAAGACCTGTATCCGTAGTTCTCTTGTGTTTGTTTGTTGAACTCAGTTAGTTTTACATTAAACATCTTTTGATTAATCGCCTGAGTCGACCTCAGTCTCTTGATAGGAACTAGACATTCCTACAATTTTATTTTATTGGACAAATGTCAGTAACTCAACTGATATCATAAATAAACTGCGTCAACTAACAGAGAATATGTATTTGTCTGAATGTCTGAAGCCATTAGGAAGTGCAGAGGGCCCTACTCTAGCACGATGCATTTAGCATACTCCCAGACCACAAATTCTTTTGTGTTGGAAATTCCATCAAGAAGCTGACACAGTATTATCTGATACCTTGGAATCTAGTTGCAGGCTGGAACAGATGCATTGAACAATGCTATGTGTTCTGTGGTATCTCATGTATTTACTCTGTAGACCATTTTCCCGTCAGCAAGGACCCTGAGGTGTTTTATTTTTTTTTAAATGCATAGCTGTACTCTTTTTAATTTCGCTCCTGAAAAAAGTGTCGTAGCTTTTGACAGTTCACTTTTTTGGTACAATTAATTCGCTTTTTTAACCGCATTCTCTCTCGAGTGCAGAGGTAGAATACAGAAACATAAGAACTCAGAAATATGCTGAATATATGAGTTTCCACTTGCCTGCCATACAATGTATTTGGCAAAACTGTACTACAGTAAGATTTAATGTACCATGCCTGTGTGTCAGCTTTGCTCAGTTGATAGCACGCTCATGGCTGGGGCAGAGTATGGGTTAGAGCCCCGCACCAGGGCTTCATTGCACAATCTAGGATGCAGATTATTAGGCTACCAGGAGGAGAAAGATGCAGCTTCAAATTAATTCTCACTAGGAATTTTAGGATTCCCCCAATGGCTCTGTTGCTGAGTATATTGCTCAGTGTGGAACTCGGGCACATTAGGATTGATGCCCAGTGTGTGTTGAGTTAACTGATCTGAGATGAGATTGGATAGGCTGGGGTTGTTTTTTCTTTGGAACAGAGGAGGCTGAGGGGAGACCTAATTGAGGTGTATAAAACTATCTGGGGCCTAGATAGAGTGGGTAGGAAGGACCTATTTCCTTTAGCAGAGGGGTCAATAACCAGGGGGCATAGATTTAAAATAATTGGTAGAAGGTGTAGTGTATGTGCCTTTAAGTCAGAACTACTTTTTACAGCTCCTGTATACTGTAGTACCGGCAGTGACCACACCGGTATATAAGCTTTGCGCATGCCTCTATACCCCAGTCTAGAGATTACCCTCCTCCAGTAAAGACCTGTTATTTGTTAATGTACAGCATCCGTGTGATTATTTATCCACTGAACCACGGATCCAACAGTGGCGACGAGTGTCGATTCAAATCTACCTGCAACATAAAAGAAAAAAAAGAAAAAATAGTCGAGGCCAGGAACACGGGCGTCGACCACGAGCAACTGCCCAGCAGTCAGGCAGAGATCCAACTTCGCTGGGGAGGCTGTGAAGAGCCGGGCTTGGTTCCCCAGCCACAACGAGCAGTAAGAGACCGACGACAGGTCCGGAACAGACCCTTCCCGAGCAGCGGCGGCTGGAGCCGACCGACGGCAGAGAGAGAGCCGAGCAGCGTCGACGGGGTAAGACAGAGGGTGAAGAGCGCAGGGCGCAGCCGGGGGTTGAACACCGAGCAGCGTCGAGGAAAATAAAGCAACCGGAGAGAGAGAGGGTAAGAAACAGCCAGGTTCTAGACTGAGCGGTGTCGAAAAATATCAAAAGAAGAACGTGCAGAGCACAGCCAGGGATCACGGGCTGATCAGGGTCCGCAGGGCGAAGCAAGGGGAGACGCCATTGAGCTGCGGAGAAGAAGGAAGAGCGCGGGAGGCGCCATTGAGCCGCGGAGAAGCAGGGAGAGCGCGGGAGACGCCATTGAGCCGCGGAGAAGCAGGGAGAGCGCGGGAGACGCCATTGAGCCGCAGAGAAGCAGGGAGATTGTGGGAGACGCCATTGAGCTGCGGAGAAGAAGGAAGAGCGCGGGAGACGCCATTTTGAGAAGCCGCAGCGGAGAAGAAAGGCGAGCACGGGAAGGAAGGAAAGCGCGGGAGACGCCATTTTGTGCTAGTGGAGAAGAAGGGGAAGCGCGGGAGGCACCATTGATGATAGTTAACGCACAACCAAGGATGCCGAAGAGTGGCAGTATCTCTACGTTCGACAATGAAGTCGAAGATTGGGCAACATATGTGGAACGTATTGAGGTGTACTGCAGGGCGAATGAAGTGCCAGATGCTAATAAAGCACTGGTTCTGTTCAATTCCATGGGTGCAAAAACTTATGGGTTACTGCGAAATCTAATAACCCCAGAGAAGCCGGTAAACAAGAATTTTGAAAGCATAGTAGAAATCCTACAGGACCACTTAAACCCCACACCGCTGCTGATAGCAGAACGATTTAAGTTCTATAAAAGGAACCAACACAAAGACGAAAGCAATGCTGAGTACCTAACGGAACTGCGCAAGCTATCGAAATACTGCCAGTTTGGAGTGGGACTAGCAGACACGTTAAGGGACAAGTTTGTCTGTGGGCTACAAAGTGAAGGAACCCAGAAACGGCTTCTATCAGAAAAGAACCTTACGCTGGACAAAGCTTTCAGTATGGCAGTATCACACGAAGCAGCCGCAAGGGGCGCTGCAGAGATACAATGGAGACTGCAAGAATATGGCACCAACGAAATGACCTATGGAACAGGGAAGTGCTATCGCTGCGGCAGAACAACACATGACCAGAAAGATTGTTGGTTCAAGGACCAAGTGTGCAGACAGTGTGGGAAAACAGAACATATAGCAAGAGTCTGCAGGTCTGGGAAGAAAACCAACAGTAAGAAATCTCCACAGGAGAAGTACAAAAAGGTACACCAGGTGATGGACAGTGGTTCAGACGAACAGAAAAGTGACACAGACTCCGGAAGCAAGGAGCTGGGTTGTCTGAAACTACATAATGTAACCGAAATGGAGGATCACCAGACTATCTGGGTTACACTCAAGATAGACGGAGTCCAAGTGGAAATGGAATTGGACACAGGGTCAGCTCGAACAGTCATAAATCAAAGAGAATACAAGCGGCTATTTTCACACATACCCTTGAAAGCTACAGAGATTGTCTTGAAGACGGATACGGGGCAAAAAGTCTACCCCAAAGGAAAAATAAGGGTGAAAGTGACATATAAAGGCCAGGAAATACCTAAAATGGATATATATGTATTGCCAAATGGAGGACCACCACTGCTAGGACGTGAATGGGTCCGGAAGATACAATTAGATTGGCATTCCATACAGGCACTGAAGGTTGAGGCCAAAAAGGATGACGACGTCACACCTGGACGACTGTCAAAAATGCTAACTGACGCAAAAGAAGTGTTCCAGGAGGGACTAGGAACACTAAAAGGAATAACAGCAACAATTAAAATAGAGGAAAATGCAAGCCCAAAGTTTCTGAAGGCCAGACCAGTGCCTTATGCGATCAGACCAGCTGTTGAAGCAGAGCTGGAAGGGTTGGAACGTTCAGGAGTACTGTCCAAAGTGGACTAGAGCGAGTGGGCTACACCCATCATTCCTGTAATGAAGAGGTCGTTGAGTAATACACCTGGGGAACCAAAGAAGGTCCGCATCTGTGGGGATTTTAAGGTGACAGTGAACCCAGTCCTTCACACGGTGCAATATCCACTTCCACGTATTGAGGATATTTTTCGCCTCGCTATCTGGTGGTAAACGTTTCACCAAAATTGATCTAGCCCAGGCGTACTTGCAAATGGAGGTAGAAGAAGCTTCGAAACATTACCTTACGATCAACACTCATAAAGGTCTCTATCAATACAACCGGCTGGTGTTTGGAGTAGCCTCGGCTCTGGCTATCTGGCAAAGGGCGATGGATCAGGTCCTGCAAGGGATTCCAGGGACCCAGTGTTATTTGGACGACATCTTGGTCACGGGCGAAAATGACGGTGATCACCTCGCTAACTTGGAGAAGGTGCTCTCCAGATTAAAGGAGCATGGGCTACGAGCTAATCACCACAAGTGCGAGTTTTTCCAGAAACAGATCTCGTATTGCGGCCACGTCATCGATGAAGAGGGGTTACATAAGTCCCCTGACAAGATTGAGGCAGTAGTCAAGGCTCCAGCACCGGAAAATGTGTCACAACTGAGGTCGTTCCTCGGGCTGGTAAACTATTACCACAAGTTCTTACCAAATTTGTCTACGGTATTACACCCGCTGAACACCCTACTGCAAACAGGGGTACCATGGAAGTGGGATGACGAACGGAGATGAGCTTTCCAGAAGTGTAAAGAATTGATCACATCAAAAGAGGTGTTGGCCCATTTCAACCCAGCACTACCAATTCGTTTGGCATGTGATGCATCACCCTACGGCATTGGAGCGGTGCTGTCGCACAAATTCCCAGACGGGTTGGAGAGGCCAGTAGCCTTTGCGTCTCGGTCACTAACCTCAGCCGAGCGCAACTACGCCCAGATTGACAGGGAGGCCCTCAGCCTAGTATGGGGAGTAAAAAAATTCAACCACTATCTGCATGGGCAGAAGTTCACCTTGCTGACTGACCACCAACCACTTGTCTCCATCTTTAATCCTAAGAAGGGCGTGCCAGTAATGACTGCACAACGGTTACAAAGATGGTCCCTGTTTCTAGGGGCGAATCAATATGAAATAGAATATAAAGGCACGAAACATCATGGGAACGCTGATGGGCTATCGCGCCTGCCACTGTCTACTGTGGAGGAAGCACCAGCAGTGGACCCTATTGAGATATTTTATTCGTCGATAATTGAACGATTGCCAGTAACAAACGCGGATATAGAGAAGGAGACCCGCAATGATCCGACGCTGTCACGGGTATATGAATTGATGGTGAGGGGATGGCCAACACATGGCGACTCACTGTTGCCAGCATTCTCATCCAGAAGAGAACAGCTGTCAGTATGCCAGGGGACAGTGATGTGTGGATCCAGAGTGGTGATTCCACCCAAGTTAAGGGAGAGAGTGCTAAATGAGCTACATGAAGGTCATCTGGGGGGAGTGAAAATGAAAAGCCTTGCTAGGGCTTATGTGTGGTGGCCGGGAATCGATCAACAAATCGAAGACCTAACTAAGAGCTGCTTAGGATGCCAGAAGGTCCAAAATGCACCACCACATGCCCCTCTACACCCATGGGAGTGGCCCTCCTCTCCATGGCAACGGGTGCACATTGATTTCGCTGGTCCATTCATGGACTCAATGTTCTTAATAGCAGTGGATGCTCATTCAAAGTGGCCTGAGGTGATAAAGATGTCTTCAACCACTACAGAGAAAACGATTGCAGTCCTACGGACCATATTTCTCAGAAACGGTTTGCCAGAGCAGATCTGCTCTGATAATGGACCACAGTTTGTGTCCGACGAGTTCCAAAAATTCATGAAAAGGAATGGGGTAAGGCATTACATATCCGCCCCGTATCATCCAGCCACCAATGGATTGGCTGAGAGGTTCGTACAAACCTTTAAGAAGGCGATAAAGGCCATGTGCGATGAGGAAATCCCACTACAGCATAAGATGGACAATTTCTTATTAGCCTACCGAAACACGACACATGTAGTTACCAACCAGACCCCGGCCATGATGTTCTTTAACCGAAGGTTGAGATCTCGTCTGGACTTGCTCAGACCAAATGTGCGAAGAAATGTTGAGGACAAACAATTCCAGCACATCAATGAGAAGCCGACAAGGAGCTTCAATGTAGGGCAACCAGTCTTGGCCCGTGACTATCGAACAGAGAAGTGGCAACCCAGAACGATATGTACAAGGCAGGGGCCATTAATGTACACAGTGGATGTCGGGGAGAACATTGTGAGACGCCACGTCGATCAGATCTTAGCATCACAGGAACGCATCAACCCCATGTCTCGAGTACCTGGGGATGAACCCGACTTACCGGTAGCATCTACTTCAGACCCAGTAGCTGTGGAACCCGATGAACTACCCGATGAAAAGGAGTCAGAATCGCCTCTGCACCAAGAACAAGAACCTCTGGAAAGGCGCTATCCCGAAAGGGTCAGGAAGCCGCCCCAAAGACTGAATCTATAAATGGACTTTTGTTATTTAATGTACATGTAAAAATGTAATTGTTATTTGAATATTAAGGGAGTTATTAATAATCTAAAAGGGGAGGAATTGTAGTGTATGTGCCTTTAAGTCAGAACTACTTTTTACAGCTCCTGTATACTGTAGTACCGGCAGTGACTACACCGGTATATAAGCTTTGTGCATGCCTCTGTACCCCAGTCTAGAGATTACCCTCCTCCAGTAAAGACCTGTTATTTGTTAATGTATAGCATCCGTGTGATTATTTATCCACTGAACCACGGATCCAACAGAAGGATTAGAGGGGAGTTGAGGAGAAATGTTTTCACCCAGAGGGTGGTGGGTGTCTGGAACTCACTGCCTGAAAGGGTGGGAGAGGCAGAAACCCTCATCGCATTTAAAAGTACTTGGATATGCACTTGAAGTGCCATAATCTATAAGGCTATGGACCAAGAGCTGGAAAGTGGGATTAGGCTGGATAGCTCTTTTTCAGTCGACACAGACACAATGGGCCGCATGGCCTCCTTCTGTGCCGTAAACGTCTTTGATTCTAAGATTCTATGGGGATGTTGTAGGGCAACTACAATTGGCCTCAGCACCCCTGGCTGGGAAAAGAAATGTCAACCAATATTCCCAGTCGAGACTGGTATCCAATGACCCTGTTGGGTGGTGTTCATTTGTGGATGATGGGTGAGAACAGGATTGGGTTTGGTTGTGACTCCTGCTATGGTCAAACAGACTGCTAACACTCACGGTTTAGGTGTACATATGGAGAATGGCCGCTTTCGGGAGCTTCTAGAAGGCACTAGAACACTACCTGATGTAGTACTGAGCCATTTGAACAAGAAAGGTTTTGAATTTGATTGGTGGTCATTGCCAGTGCAGAATCCTTGGGATAGGGAGAGCTGGAAGTGTGACTGTCTGGATGTGTGTTGTAGGACTGGGCTTGGCTATGGTTCATCCTACAGACATCTTCTTAGATGCTGCCATTCATCGATTGAGCCCCCAGCAGGTGTGCTCAATCATACCTGGAAGGGGCTCCCTGTCGCCATCAAACAGAGACAGGCAGAACGTTTCCCAAAGGAATTAGCTAAGCATGGATGTTGGTCAATACTGTAATTTGAAGTAGGTTATATTTTTCAGGAACCTAGCAGTCTAGTATTATAACTACCAGGTCACTCATCAATGCCAATTCTTAGTATCCCTGTTTTATTTTACCTTTATTTTATTAAGTATTATTGAATTCTCAAAGTACTTGTACAATAGACTGTAAGAGGTTGACACAACAACGTGTAGTTCTTTCTGTTATTTTCCATATTTTCCACATAAAGTGTGTCTGATCCTGCAACTGGCAAAGCCCACAGTGGAAGTTGGATGAGTATTTGGATTCATCTGGATTTTAGTTCTAATTGCCTTACCGCTAGAGCCAAAGGTTGTATGAAGGGAAGGAGGATTGAATGTACCCACTAGACCACCCAAGAAGTCAGACAGATCCCCCACTAGATTGTTATGGAATTAAATTTATAGACAGAGGAAACCAAACAGTAGCCATTGGACCGTGGAACATCCAACCATGGAAAACTAAACAACTTTCATTCAAATAGCGCCTGTAATGTAGAGAGCGCCCCAAAGCACTTCAAAGAGAGCAAGGAAATGGATGCCAAGCCTTGGAGGGAGTGATTAAGAAGGGTGGCCAATAGCTTTTTGTAATGGAAGGTTTTTAAAGATGGAGAAAGAGGTGGAAAGGCAGAGAGGTGTAGGGAGGTAGCGCCATGGCAGCTGATGACTCTGCCACCAAAGGTGGGAGATAACACTAGTAGATTAACATTTTTTTTTCATTTATAAAATAAACCAATAGTTTTTCCCTATTTATTTTATTTTTAATTTATTTGTTCACAGAATGCGGCTGATGCAAGGCCACATCCCTAGTTGCCTTCTGTTTTGTTACAATTGTTTGTACAACTTAGTGGCTTGCTAGGTCATTAAGGGGCACGAAGAGTCAATCACATAGGACTGGATTTTGCCAGCGCTCAGAGGGTGGGTTTGGAGGTGGGTCAAAGGTTAAAATCATTTTGATTGATGGCAGGTTATGATCCTGCCATCAACCTGCCTCCAATTTTCCCAAGTGTCAGGTCCCCGATTTGCGCATGGACCCGACACCTAGCGGCGGGAAGAGGATTAAAGGCAATTACCTGCCTATTGACAGGTAGTTGCTAGTAGTTGACAGGCTATTTTTGAATTTTGCCACTTCTGCCTCGGGTTTCCCGACGTCCGGACATTACGCTAGTTAAGTGTGGTGTGTTGTGAGCCTGCTGTAATGTTTCTGGATTGATGACAGCTGCAGAAGTGGTGTGAAGGATTCAGTGGTGCACTGGTGAGTCTCAGAGGAAAGAAAATGTTGGGAAATGCATTTTTAATACATTTACACATATCTTTATGTTACAAGTTTGGAAATCCATATCCAGTGCCAACTCATTGGGAGAACCTCTCTCACCAGTGACTGATCACTCCTGTCACCTCACCTGCAGCTGTCATCTATTCGAGCCTATGGAGGGAGTCATTGGAGAGCTTGGGTGCAAGAGCTCACCTTTGTGCAGTAATTGTCAGTGCTTACAGCACCTCAATGCTGTCAAACACTGAGAAATCAACCGTCACAAAAAAATTGTGCGTGGTCCCTTTAAGAAAACCGGCAGATGACGCGTCATCAAATGACATCATCTGACCCACTTCCTCTTAATAACAAGGTCAATCAACGTAAAATCACATCTGTGGGCCGGATGCAGCTGGGGGTGTGATTGGAAGCCGGAAACTACCTGACTCGCACTCAACCCGCCTCCATTGATAAAATTGCGGCAATAGTGTGGGACTGTAGTTATACGTAGACCAGACCAGATAGAGATGGCAGGTCCCCTTCCCTGAAGAAACTGACTGGTGTACACCAATGAAACCAGTATCGTTTTTTTAAAGTCATTTGCAGTCATTTAAAATTGGGTTACCCATAGGTGGTGGACAAAACATTCTTATTAAAAATGCTTATTTTTTTGATAAACCCATTTTCAGCTGTATTAATAAAACTGCACCCAGGTTACCACTCAATTAATATTTTTTAATGCAAGGAAAACAAAATTACGTTCTGTTACACTGCCCGATTGCGCTGATTCATGGAAGATTTTACATTTGTGATTATGCAAATGGTTTGCGCAGAAACTTGAAACATCACTTCAGAAAACCAGCACAATTTCAAGCGCAATTTGCGCCCAGACTGCCGATTGCGCCCAAAGCAGAAACTCTACCCCTTATTTTCTTATAGAAGCGTGCAATTATCCCTTCAAATTTAACACCTGAAGGCACTTTTACTTGACCATTTTTTTGTTCCTGTCTCAGGAGCGGGTCCTCAATGTGCCATTCTTCTTCCTTTGTCTTTATTGTCACGTATTGGACTCCGTAGGCCTGATGTGCTGCAATGTGAAAAACGGAGAACAATGTTTTGCACGAAGCGTCACACGTCAGGATTTATTTTACTGCAGCAACGGCCAAATGCTGAGTCAGGGTGGGGCACAGCTCTGGGAACCAAAGTTAGGAAAAGTTACATCATGTCTGGAAATTGAGGTGGAGCCAGTTGTGTGCCCCTTGAGCCAAGCACACTGAACTGGCTCAGTGTATTTAGTGAGGCAGAAATGAAGGCCTTGAATCCAACAGCGGATTGCTCGTCCCAGGAAATCTTGCAAACACAATCTGTTGAGAAGGCCCAATCCTTGCCTAGTGACCAATGTGTCTTTTGCTTCTCATATGGTATGTACCATGTGAGAGGCACGTGGCTCATGTACAGTTGATGCATTTGGCCACTTCTTGAATGCATCAAGAAAATTCCAAAGGCATTTTGATTTATCCCTAGGAGAACGACTACCCTTCAATACTCTACTTTTAGACTCAAGGTCAGGAGCTCGCCTCCATAGGCACTCTGGGCTGGTGTTTAGTACAGAAAACCCACATTTTAGTAGCTCTATGATGATGTAAGTTTCTGGAACCTGAGCTTATCTACAGTATGGAAGCCAGCCAATAGAGGAAGACCTGCACACCTGTAATTGATTGCGTTCATGTGGAATAAAAGAACCTACCACAACTACTTTTAAAGATAGAAAGAAAGAACTTGCATTTATATAGCTCCTTTCACAACCTCAGGATATCCCAATGCACTTTACAGCCAATGAAGTACTTTTGAAGTCACTGTTGTAATGTAGGAATATTGTTAAATTGGGTATACAGGGTTTGGCAGGAGGTAAAGATGGGCAATCTTCCATCTTCCAATTCCTAACCAATTATGTTTTGCTAACTATGATTATCAAGGGGCCTTATTCCTTTAGGTTGCTACATTAATCATCTAGACTCAAGCCTCATAATGTGTTAATAGCTATTCTTAAAAGGTGAGAAGGAGCAGTTCTGGCAGCTTATGTCAATGGAACGTAATCTTTTTTTCCCTTGTTCAATTAGGCAACTAACTGTCGCCTTTAAATAAAGGCTTCTTTTTCCTAATTCTGTTTTACCTTTTACAAATGACTCTGCTAACGAGAAAGTCACTTAAGGGCAATTTACACCTAAGCACTAGTTTTCTGATCAATTAGTAAAAGAGAAAAGGTGAAATGCTCAGAACATTGGAGTCGAGAGCAGAATTAGTTGTCGTGAACCTAATTTGCCCTTAACAGTTATGTTGCCTCTTGTTTGGTTCAGATTGCTGGGGAATGAGGTCTATGCACCTGCGTATACAATGCTACAGCTGGCTCCCTTAACCTGGCCGCAACAATGTAAACTTCATTTTTGTGTGTGTATAAATGTTAGCAATATAAGCGCAGATTGCCAATTCACAGATACCACTGTCCTGCCATTCAAAGCGCCAAATCAAAAATGCCAGACAAGCTAATGTTGCTGGTGTGAGGTCCACACCTACAATATTAACTTGTCTGTTTGCTCTACAGATGCTGACTGACCTGCTGAGTGTCTCCAGAATTTTCAGTTTTTGTTTCAGATTTCCAACATTTGAGTATTGGAAATATTGAAGCCATCGCTTTTGGGGGGAGAAATTGGGTGAGTAGCGCCACCTGTTAGCGCCTAAAGAGGCAGTCAGTGGCTGTAGCGCCACTGGCTGCGTCTCCAGCGATATTCAGTAGGGGCGCTAATGGTGGCGTTAGGCATTTGCGCTGCGCCGCCACCGATGACATCATCGGTGTGTGCAGCGCCCCATTCGTGCCCCATTCGCGATATTTGGTAGCGAACGCCGCAGTTGCGCCGCTCGCTACCCGCGCCCGGTTCACGGGGCCTTACTGTGCCGGCAGCGGCACAAGTTAAGGTGGAGGTGCGGGGCGGCCGCTTTTTCGGCGGCCGCCTGCCAGCACCTCCGTCCCCAGCCTCCTAACCCCCCCCCCGCCGCGGCATTGCCGGCTGTTTCCCGAGAGCCCGGCACTTCTCCTTGGTGCCGGGCTTATTTGCCGGCACTCGTGATCGGGGATCGCGCTGTTGCAGGCACCTCCCCCTTAACAGTGGGAGGAAGGCCTGCAGTACCGCAGCGTGCCGTGCCGCAGCATGTGGTGCTGCGGCACGTTGCGCTGCGATAATCAGTTTCAGCGCCCTAAGAGGGACGCGGAGCGCCTCGAGCCTCGCTCTGTGTCCCTCGAGCGGCACTGAAACTGAATTTCTGGCGATCGGTATCACACCGATCGCTGCGCTAAATCCTGCGCTTAGCCGACTTTTGCGCCACTTTGGCGCCCCAACCCAATTTCTAGGCCTTGGTCTCCCTCACAAATTCTGTACTATCGCCACCGTTTCTGTGCACCTCCCCGGCCACTGTCTCAGGCCAAACTAAACCTTTTGCAATTGCAGCATACTATTTGTGCCTGAACTGAGCTTCCAACCCCATATAATCTCCATCACAAAGACTGCCTACTTCCACTTCCATAACATTTCTCACTTCCGCTCATCTATTGCTGAAATCCTCGTCCATGCCTTTGTCACCTCCATATACATCCCCGACTCCCTTCTCCCCACCATTGGTGGCCATGCTTTATGCTCGGGAACTCCCTCCTTAAACTCCTCTGCCTCTCCACCTCCCTGTCCTCCTTTAAGACCCTCCTTAAAACTCATCTCTTTAACCAAGCTTTTAGTCATCCCTCCTAATATCTCCTTCTTTGTCTTGGTGTCCATTTTGTCTGATTATGCCTCAGTGATGCATCATGGGACGTTTTTCTACATTAAAGGTGCTTTATAAATGCAAGATGTTGTTGTTGAATGAAGAAGCAGCAATGGTGTCCCCAAATACAATGTTAAAAACATACAGCAGTTAGTTTAGTACACTGGACAGAGTATTACATTCACAAGTGGACCGCAGACATTTATCATGTTTTAGATAAAAAAGAATTCCCTTGATACACTCATACTAAACAAGTTTTCCTTCACACCACGCATAAAAATTAAAGGGCAGATATTTCACTCCAGGCTCTGAGAGATTACCACAATTTGTATCCAGGATTAGCACTGGCACTGTTTAATGACCAAAATGATTTAATTTTCCATTTCTCACCAGATTTCTTCCCTCTTCTGAAGGCACTGACTCCTTGTTGGATACAGTTCCATGGGTGCCAAATGACCTACAGTACCTTGTCCAACTAGCCATTATTCTCATGTGACCCTTGTGTCAGTGAATGCGAGAGGATTATTTGATCAGAGAGGCCATTACAGCTGTGTATTCATGGGCTGCTTGCCATATAGTGCCACCTTATTCAAAGTGTGCATAAGTGACTCCATTGTAATGTTCCCCATGATTGAATGGTCTGCCAACACTCGATGTCTGTGCTCATAAAGAATGGCTACTAGGGTGGAGGTGCTGAAGGACTCCTGCTCATTAAATCTTACCCCAGCAAGACTGAGCCCTTTGAGAAAAGGATGAGAATAGTTGGGCAGAGCGGAATAAAGTACATTTTTTGTTCTTTAAAAAAAAAACTTTTGGCTTGGAAAATTTGCATGAAACATTTTAGTTCTCCCCAATCACTGCAAGCAATGCGGTGGGAGGGATTATGATATGGGTTTGTCTGTCTGTTCTATCCAGGCTCAGTTGGTAACTTTCAAAAACAAGGTTGCTGTAACCAATCAGTGCATCCAACTGTGTGCCCGTAAACACTTGGGGCTAGATTTTCAGTTGCTTGCGCCAGCAGTTAGCGCCTTAAGAGAAGTGATTTTAGGGCGCTATGCGTGTAGCGCCCGGGCGCAACGCAGTTTGCGCCTCGCCCCAAATTAAGTTGCCCGTTAGCGCCGGCGCAAAGTTTAGCGGCCGCCTGGATGCGCGCGCAGAAAATGACGTCACATCCTCGTGCAACGCCCTTTGGCCGCCCCGAATCCAAACTTCAGTCGGACCGCCCCATTGTGCGGCTGGCGTCCAGAGCGTTTGTAAAATGGAACGCAACACACCGTGGGGAGCGCAAATTAAAGGGCACTCCTCATGCACTATAAAAGGCAGTCTGCATGTGTTGTCTGGAAGGGTCCAGTATGTTGTTGTGAACGGTGTATTTATGTTTCCGGCCACCACCACCACCACCACCACCACCACCTCCTCCTCCTCCTCCTCCTCCTCCTCCTCCTCTTCCTCTTCCTCTTCCTCTTCCTCTTCCTCCTCGTCATCCCCAGACTCTGCCTTTGAAAAAAACACATGCACCCTTCCCCTTTAAGAGCTCACTGGCACCAGAGTGTCTGCCGTGCGCTGCGCCCGAGCTCGGGTGTTGCGCTCTGCACCGCCGGCTTAGCGCCTAAAGATAGTAGTGGAACGCCTCTTTTAGCGCTCCACCAACCTCTTAGGGCGAAGCCACTGAATTTCCGGCAACGGGGCGCTACTTTGGGGCGGGCGCTAACTTCGGGCGGGCGCTAAGGTTAGCGCCCCAAAACTGTCTATACTGAAAATCTAGCCCTTGATCCCTTAACACTAATCTGTGACCTCAGTAATTTAGGGAATATTTTATGTCCAAGTCTGAACTCTTATTCCAGCAAATTACATTTTTTCAGCCGTATATAATTTAGAATCTTTCACTAAAACCTTTATTAAAAAAATATTTTTGGAAGCTTGTATTTTGTGCTGTTTTGAACATTGTTATGTCCATGTGATCCTCCTGAACCGGACTTGTCCCCTCCCAATAATTTAATAATTTATCAGATTATTATTGAGATTGATTAAATGACTGCTGTCACATTCTATATTTACTTATAAAAAATGTTTTTAAGAGTGATTCATGTGTTTGTAAATGCTTAAAAATCTGAAATTGTAACAGAGAATCCTGAAGGTGGATCGCGAGCTCCTCAGCATCTTGAACGGGAAAAGACAGGTTAACATGTCAGGTGGACATTGTTTGTCTGTCCTAAAGAAGAATTGCCATCAAAATGTTTTCTCTATATGATCCTCCTGAACTAGATTAGTCCCCTCACCATCAAAACATTGACTTGTCTTTCTCTTTTCAGATGCTGATGGATCTACTGCATATTTGCAGTGTTTTCTGTTTTTATTATTACACAGTGTGTTTAATTCAATACTCGTGGGATATTCTTAATGGGGGCAATATGATGAATTGAGTCCATTTAATTCCCACAAAAGAATCCCAATTTAAAGTCTTCAGTTGCATTAAGAACTTAATTTCCTGCAGTGAATGACATGACATACATGTGCTGGAAGTTAGTTAATAGGTGAAGTGTAGCTTTTAGCCTTTATGCTAGTTTAATTGAATGTTTCTGCATAAATACCATGCTTCTCTTTAAAATCATTTTGGTCTCACTAAAGCACATAGGAAATGCAGTGCTGAAAGTTCAAATCACCCACAAGTAATAATCTGGTCTGAAGTCCTATTTTCCTTTTTTGGAATCCTATGTCATGGTTTGTTCCATTCCAAAGTGTTTTTTTCCCTTCTTCACAATGTGTACAATGTATTGAATTGTCTTGTGGACCCCCCTTGAATTTCAAGCCAGTTGCCTTAAATTACAAGTAAATGATGATGAAGTGCTTTTTAAAACAGCCCATATGCAACAAAACCACCATGAGCAGCCCAGATGGAACACTCCACATGCAATAATTTTTTACAGATTTATATTGTGGTGGCAAATTCATTTTTTCCAGAATTTGCAAAAATGCTAAAAGCAAGGAATCAAATAGATTTTTGTTTTTGTTTCAGATTTTTTTTAGGAACTGCCTGAAACCTTCAAAATGTTCTCAAAACTGTTTCTCAAACTTTAGCTGCTTGCATTCAACTTTACCTCATTTGGCTCCTGACACTTAGCACATTTGTCTGAATTCCTTTTTTCTCCCATTTTAGCCAAGGTTTTCACTCACTTAAATAAAATGTGCTAATGCCTCAACTAATACAGGGAGAAAAGGAATTTCTGACCAACATGCTAAGTGTTTCTACACTATTATTCCACCACGTTATTTCAAGCCATTTGAGTTTGCAATAGTAAATATATTTTTTATTAATGGTGTTAGCTATGGCTCAGTGGTAGCACTCTCACCTCTGAGTCAGAAGTTTGTGGGTTCAAGGCCCACTCCAGACACTTGAGCACAAAATCTAGGCTGACACTCCAGTGCAGTATTAAGGGAGTGCTGCACTGTCGGAGGTGCAGTCTTTCCGATGAAACGTTAAACCCAGGCCCCGCCTGTCCTCTCAGGTCGATATAAAATATCCCATGGCACTATTTCGAAGAAGAGCGAGGGAGCTCTCCCTGGTATCCTGGCCAATATTTGTCTCTAAACCAACATCACTAAAATTATCTGGTCATTATCTCATTGCTGTTTGTGGGAGCTTGCTGTGTGCAAATTGGCTGCTGCGTTTCCCACATTACTACAGTGACTGCACTTCAAAAGTAACTTCATTGGTTGCAAAGCACTTTGGAACGTCCCAATGGTTGTGAAAGATGCTATATAAATGCAAGTCTTTCTTTTCCTTTCTATTTTTTTTTAATGAGTAAGGATTTTAAATGTTGCTAAGTTGAAGATGTTGCAAACATTCAACATAAAATAGTATCAGAAAACCTAAGCCGTCTTCATGCTGTTCTTTTCATTCAGGACCCCAGCATCTGGGAGCTGGCTCTCAGCATTTATGTTGTCCATCCATTCAATTTTCTACAGCCCAGTGGCATATTAGATCATGGACTGGGTCTATGCACCTACTGGGCAGGCTACAGAAAATGGACTTAATCGTATTAACTGCAGACTTACAGATATCAGGCTCCCAGAATTCAAATTTAAAAAAGAACAAGATAAAAGCAGCCCTAAACTCTTGCAGCTTCTTGAATAAGTGTGGAACATACTGTCTGTGGGAGGATTTAAACACTTTGAACAGATTAACCTTCACTTACTCTCTGGTGACAAGTTTGCATCGTGCCAAAAAGATGCAATTTTCAGTTCTTTATATAGATTCCCACAGTACAGAATTTGCGTGATCTGTATCTCTGTTTTTTGTAGTAGGCAAAATATGTACATTATAATTTGGCTGAAGATTGTTTCGGGTAGAGTTATACCATTTTCCACATCATGGAAGATTCAGTGGTGTTAAATATGTTTTCATTTATAGTGTTGTTAGCCGGTTTGTTTCCTTGTTCATTTTGGAGGTAGATTCATACCTGTCGAATACAACTGCAGTACATGCAAAGCTCTCCGAAACTCAACATACAGAAATGCTCTTCGTTGTGGCCATTAGTAGATGGTCTGTTTCCTTTTTTGCTTGAATGTCAGGCCAGCCCACGTGGAGCAGCACAGTGCTTGCATTTAGACAAAAAGCCAGCACAGCTTAACTGTGACACAAAAAGAAAATCATATTTGGCCAAGTCTGTGCACAAAGAAAATGTAGAAGTAAAATGCAAACCACAATTGCTGTAAATTTGAAATTAAAACAGAAAATGCTGGTATTGCATAGCAGGTTGATCACTGTTTGAAAAAAGAAAGTTAATGTAATGTTTTGAGTGTGCGAGTTCTGATGAAGGGTCCCACCCAAAATGTTAATCTATCTTTCTTTGAATCACTGATTGACTGCATTTATAGCATGTTATGTTTTTAAAGCACAAAAATGATTGTAGATTTCGAAGCAATGTTCCAATGAAAAGATTAGCTTTGTTTGAGATGCATTTTGAAATAAAATCTGTAATACTTAGAAGAACTGATTTCGCAATAATTACATTCTGGAATAAAAAGAAAAAAAGCTGCAATAAATTCTGATTCAGTTTTGAAAGTCTAAAATAACATGAAAACCGAGCTTAGACGGTGACGCCTAGACTGGGAGTGAATTTATTTTAAGGACACAAAGGGGTAGACATTAGTTGCAGGTGTCGGACCTGCCCTGCTCAGGATTTTTAAGCAGCCGATCATCAAAGGTAAGCGTTTGAAAATTCTTTTCAAAACACCTTCCTATAGAGCCAGGAGGAGCAGGATATGCGATCGTCCCCATCCTGGGACTTACCTGATGGCCGAAATTGGTTTCTCCCGTCGGGGACGTGGGCCCTGTGGAGGCACGGTCAGCTCCGGCAGCTTGCCCTGAGTGAGAGAACAATTTCTATTGATCCTTGGACCTCTTGCTTTGGTCGTGCTGCCTTTGCAGTGCCCATTCCTGGTCAGTAAATGGCTCCCTGACACATTTCTACCACTTAAAGTGACCCATTTCCTCTCCTCAATCAGCTCTTCTCTCTGTGCACTACAGAAAAAGCTGAGCTTTGTTGTGTTCAGCATTTTTCTTTATTGATAAAAATTATTCTAGCATAACTTTTCAAAAAAAGTAATTACTATGCCCAATAAAATGAAAATTATGGGATGTGCAGCATCCTATATGTAATATTGAAATCCTACATAAAATAATCCTACGTTAATTGTTCTAGCTATTACCCATGCGTTCGTGGGTAAATGCGTTAATCTGGTTATGGTTGAATATTTCAAAATTTGCAGATGACACAAAACTTGGAAGTATAGTGAAGTGAGGAGGATAGTGAGAGGCTTCAAGAGGACATAGACAGGCTGATGGAATGGGTGGACATGTGGCAGATGAAATTTAATGCAGAAAAGTGCGAAGTGATACATTTTGGTAGGAAGAACGAGGGGAGGCAATATAAACTAAAGGGTACAATCCTAAAGGGGGTGCATGGACAGAGAGACCTAGGGGCATATGTGAACAAATTGTTGAAGGTGGCAGGGCAGGTTGAGACAGCGGTTAAAAAAGCATACGGGATACTGGGCTTCATAAATAGTGGCACAGAGTACGAAAGCAAGGAAGTTATGGTGAACCTTTATAAAACACTGGTTCGGCCTCAGCTGGAGTATTGTGTCCAATTCTGGGCACTGCACTTTAGGAAGGATGTGAAGGCCTTCGAGAGGATGCAGAAAAGATTTACGAGGGATGAGGGACTTCAGTTACATGGATAGACTAGAGAAGCTGGGACTGCTCTTCTTGGAGCAGAGAAGGTTGAGAGGAGATTTGATAGAGGTGTTCAAAATCATGAGTCTAGACAGAGTAGATAGAGAGAAACTGTTCCCATTGGCAGAAGGGTGGAGAACCAGAGGACATGGATTTAAGATGATTGGCAAAATGATTGGCCAAAGGCAACATGAGGAAAAACTTTTTTACACAGGGAGTGGTTATGATCTGGAATGCACTGCCTGAAAGGGTGGTGAGGCAGACTCAATTATGGCTTTCAAAAGGGAATTGGATAAGTACCTGAAGGAAAAAAATTTGCAGTGTTACAGGGAAAGGGCGGGGGAATGGGACTAGTTGAAGTGCTCTTGCAGAGAGCAGGCACAGGCTCAATGGGCCGAATAGCCTCCTTCTGTGCTGTAATCATTCTATGGTGACAGCCACATTATTTTTGGCTTTTCCAGAGATGCTATAGACGGTTGACCACACTCGGGCTTATGAACATCTCTGTTCCTATCTTACGCTGGTTTTCTGAGACCATACTATTTCATAATTTCAGATAATATAATAATAAGAAATAAAACTTGAAAGTTTGAATCTGAGAATATGCATCACAGGCCCTGTCTTGATCCAATGGAAGGACATTCCTCCTGATCCCTGTAGAATATACAATTTCCCCCTCCCCTTTAAGAGGCCTTACACAGGAACCCGAATATGGTCTTAATCTTTGAAAAGTTATTTTTAAATGTTTTTCTGCAGTGCAACTCAAATTCATGAATTAATCCTGGATATGCCATTTTGAATATTTCAGACACAGTGCCGTGGTTGCAGTGGATTTGTCTGTGTGAGTTCTGTGCTCGTAGTGCATGGAGTCTGTTCAACATTAGTGATCTGCATAAAATGACAGACATTCTGACATAAGAACATTAAAAAAAACATGGCTATTCAACCCATCAAGCCTGCTCCTTTCAGAGACCATAACCTACCCTTTTAGGGATTCTATCCCCACCCATTTACTCTCCAAAGGGAAAATTCTGCATGAATACTGCCTGATCCACAAAGGTGATCTCGTGAAGCCTCAGAATATCCATTCATTTTCACACCTCTACCACTAAACTCTGCCTTAGTGTGTTCTAGACAACATTCTCCTCCTGCCCCGTGGTATCCATGGAGTACTCCATCATCTCAGACTATTCCAATGGTGATAACCACCAATCTCATTTCATTTATCTATATTTTTTAAGGATTTAATTATCTCAGCCTCAGTTGCTTTTGCCAGTGGGTGAGTCACTTTGGTTTAAATATATAGCAGTTCTATATTATTTGCAGCAATGAGAATGAAACTGATGAGTTATGCTCAAAACTTGTTTTCAGATAGCTCTCGTTGTGATTATAGTTTCTGGAAGCCTAGTTATGAAGGAACGCTCCCTTAAAGTTTTTCACTTGGGAACTCAATTATGTTTTATTAGATCTTCTGTTTGCATCTGTCTATGGAAATATGTATTGAACATAACAGTGAGAAAGATCAAGATGTTTATATCCTACAGAGTCAGTATTTGAAGTATAGTATTCCTGTTGGTGAAATAGCCTCAGCTACAAGGCTAGCTGGTTGGAATGACAAAAATCCCAAGCATTGCATATGGAGAATTCAAAATCATATATAATTGGTATTACGTTTTTGACAACAAAGCAAATGCACAGCATATTAAAGGGATACTGTGTTCGGTACCAGGGAAGGCAAAAAACTAAAACAGCTGGGTGCTATTATTATTGATACTATTACATCAGACAAACTTGGCATGGTTATGTTTCCTTGCAACACAATGGCCAGAATTTTCCCGCTGCCATGCGTGTGGGTTTGGAGGCGGGTCGGCAGTAACAGTTGCAGAAATTGTGGGCGCGTCGGGAACGCGCTGTCATCCCGCCTCCTCGCGCCTTTAACTTGTGTGCCACGGACCCGAACAGCAGAGGTGGGTGACCTAATTAAGCTCATTAAATCCTTGTTGTGAGACCCTTAACAGGGCTTTTAACCAGACCTTTTGATTTTTACTGCATGACCACAGGAATCACGCAGCTCGGGAACCATGTCTGTCAACCTGAGGCGGAAGTTCAGTGGCCATTGAGCAAAGTCATTAATGCAGAGCATGGGAATCCCAATAAATATTCCCACATAGCCTGACACTTGATTACTTGCCTAAGGGAAAGGCTCTTGCTGACACCACTTTGAGCACAGACTTAGGTGTCTGGAGTTTGCAAGTCTGCAACCTCAGAAGCCACTCTCACCACATTGCTAGTAACTAACATAACATTGACAGATTGGTCCTCTAATCTCTACTTGACCTGCCATCTATTACATCAACATGGGTGCCGCTTATACAGTCTCACCTTGGTCCTCACAATTGGACCAAGGTGAGCTCCACCACCACCAGCAGCAGCAACACCACCACCAACCTTCTCCTCAACGACCTGATGCTCCACAGGATGGAGGCGATACCACCAACACAGTGTGTACAGGCAGAGAATGAGATTCCTCAACATGACTGAGCAGCAGTGCCAAAGGAGGCTCAGGCTATCGCGCCAGGTCATCGTAGACATTTGCAGCTTGCTCAAGCAAGACCTGCAGCCCAGAGGAGTGGGTGGACATGCCTTACCAGTGGCTGTCAAAGTCATCAGCACCCTCAACTTCTTTGCCTCAGGCTCCTTACAGGGATCTGCAGCAGACATTTGCGGCCGCACACAGATGCATCACACAGGTCTCCGATGCCATGATTCACAAGTCAGACAATTATGTGAATTTTGTGACTGCTGAAGCCAGTGTTACTGAGCGAGTGCTGGGCTTTGCTGCTCTGGCTGGCTTCCCATGGGTGCAGTGCGTCATCGACTGCACACATGTGGCCATCAGGGCACCCCCACATAAACCAGGAGTGTTTGTGAACCACAAGGGCTTCCACTCCCTCAATGTGCAGCTAGTCAGCAACCATAGGAAGATCATCATGCATGTGTGTGCCAAATTCCCTGGCAGCTGTCATAATTCTTTCATCCTGTGCCAGTCCACCCGCCCTCAGCTCTTCGCACCACCAAACACACTTACCGGCTGGCTGCTCGGAGACAAGAGCTATCCACTGAAGACGTGGCTCATGGCACCCTTGAGGAGGCGAAGAAATGAGGCTGAGAAGCGCTATAATGAAAGCCACATGTCCACCAGATGTGTCAGAGAGCAAACAATAGGGATGCTGAAGATGTGCTTCAGCTACCTTGACAGATCTGGAGAAGCCCTTCAGTACGCACCAGCCAGGGTCTCCAGAATCAGCATCATCTGCACTGCGCTGCACAACATAGTGCAGCAACAAGGATTAGAGGTGTATGAGGAGCAAGGCACAGAGCGCACAACCTCTTCAGAGGAGGAGCCGGAGGAGGAGGAGCATCAACTGGAAGATGAAGAAGAGGAGCAGGATGAACCTGAGGCCCAGATGGCACTAGCACCGGAGCACATCGCTGCCCGGGAGGCCAGGGGTACCTCATCATGGCCAGATTTACTTAACTTCCTGCATTGCACCGATATGGCTGCCACATGCTATGCCAAGTTCCCCCCAACAACACCATTAAATATCCCTGCAATGACCAAGCCATTCCTTTCATGCTGGCCCCCATTGCTGGAGGTAACGTTATGTCTTACCATTCATTCCAACTCACAAAGCCACTTCCAAAGTAGCAGGCAAAAATGGGCATGATAGGAAAGTGGTGAAAATAAATACTTTTATATGTGTGATATCAGTAATGGATCCTTAACAATAGCAATTCTTTATGTGCTTAACCTTGTGCATCTACTTCTGTGTCATTTTTCTTTTACACATGCTTCTACGAGGTGCAGCCCCTGTGGCTTCAGCAGAGGTAGTTGCAGGCTGCTCACTTCCCTGCTGCTGGCGGACGCCCTCTGGGTTTTGGAGTTTGTGATGGCCCCACCAAAGGCTGCTCCTCCTGCAACTGTGCAGGGGCGGACTCGGCCATCGCGATCCAAGGAATCATCCGGGGGGGGGGGGCGTGGTAGGGGGGGGGTTGCTGGGGGAGCGGGGGGGTAACAGGGGAGAATCGGAGCGCTTTGAGAGGAGCCCCCACGTCCATGTCCCCTCTCACCATCATCCCTCTCTTGGGCCACCAACACTTCCCTGCTAGCAAGGAGCTGACGAGCACCTTGCTGCATAGTCTACATTTAGATCCTACCTAGAGAGGAGGTCTATGAGCCTCTGTCATCTGTTCTCCATAGCTGGCATGTACTCATGTGAGTGGCACATTAGCTGCTCCGTGCAGGTGGCCATCCTTTCCATGGAAGAGCATATTGTCGCCATTGCCTGCGACATGATGGTGCTCATATTGGAGATGGACTCCTCCATTCTCTGCAGATTTGCAGACATTACGGCTGCAAAACCCGTCAGAGCCTCCTGCATTTCTTGCTGCCCCTCTTTCTCGATGGCACCTGAGGCTCAGTGTTTGCATGCAGCTGAGCAGAGATTGGAGAGTCCTGCGCCCTCCGGCGAGGAGTCTGCACTGTTGTTCCTGCCTCCACTATCTTTCCATTGCTCACTTATGAAGTGTGAGACACCAGGTGAAAACACTACTCTATCTTGCATAGGACCCACTGAGGTGTGAGTATCTGCGCTGGTGCTGGGTTCGCTTGGCTCTGCTGAGGGTGCACCCTCAGAGACTGGAGGCTCCTCTGAGGAGTCTGGACAGTGGGGGGGGGGTTCTTGATGGACCTGCGGGAGAGTAAAGAGATGAGTTAGATAGGTTGTATTAAGAATGGGTAATGATACTTGTGCTGCCTTTCTTTAGGAATTTATGTTAGTTTTCCAGTTAATTCAGGGGTTTGAGTAATTTGGGTCGAATCCCATGGTGTGCTGCCACCTAGTGGATATTTGGTACCTAGCAAGTGCAGTAAAAGCACAGTAAAGTGCAGTAAAGCACAGTAAAGTGCAGTAAAGTAAACTACTGTATATCACAGACCTACAGCCACACATGGTCTGGGAAGTTATATTGTTGTCACGCTTCAGCCTTCGACACTATTTGTCTTTTCACAATAAGAATCTTTCAGTAAAGTTTACAAGAAAAGTCAAGCCTTTTCATTTTTATGGGAAGATATCAAGTTGTTAGCTACCTGTCTAGCTCTGCATAGGAACGCACTGCAAGGGCAGAATAGTGAAAAGACAACAGCACAGCGGGCTCAAGCACAAGAAGATACCACTCAGCTACCATGAGTCTACGCTCAGGAAGTCAATATACCATAGAAGACGTCGACCAGCCAACCGAGAAGCATAAGCCTCTCCGAGCAAATGATGTCAAGTCACAGTCCTCTAAAGCATCCTCTAGATCATCTTGGCGGTCCAGCAGACCGTCGTCATCGACAGCTTCTGCAGCCGCCAAAGCACATGCCAAGGCAAAAGCTGCCCAGGCTCAATTGTCCTTCACTGAAAAAGAAGCTAGTGTGATGAAGCAGAGAGCTGACCTCGACGCCAGTCTCCACATTCTCCAAAGCCAGAGAGCTGCCACTGCCACTGAAGCTGAAGCTGCAGCTTATGAAGAAGGTGAGGAGAACGAAGGCGGGGAGCACAGCCATGAACCATATGTTCCAGAACAGCCCCTCAGTCCAGTGCAACGTACAAGTGAGTATGTCCAACAACACTCCAAATTGTTCTTCAAGGAAACATCCAGGTATCTCAACGCAGAACCAGCTACTCACCACAGTAACAAACAGCCTGTTTTCGGAGACACTGAGCTTAAAAGAGAAGAAACAAGTAAGACTTACCTGCAGAGACCTCCACAGCACTTGGCCAATCCAGCCAAGCAGTCCTCACCCGAGCCACAAGGTGCACAAGACCTCGCTAGGTACCTCATCCGCCAAGAATTGTTAAGTTCAGGTCTTCTAGAATTTGATGACCGTCCTGAAAATTATTGATCATGGAAAGTGTCCTTCCTGAGTACCACCAAGGACTTGAATCTGTCAGCCAGAGAAGAACTAGATTTGATGACAAAGTGGCTCGGAGCTGAGTCGTCAGAACAGGCGAGGAGAATTCGCTCAGCGCACGTCCGCAATCCCACAGCAGGCCTCAACCTGGTTTGGCGACGTCTCGAAGACTGTTATGGGACACCAGAAGTCATTGAACACGCACTGCTTAAGAAGATTGAGGACTTTCCGAAGCTAACCAACAAAGATAATGTCGAGCTTCGAGAACTGGGTGACATTCTCCTCGAACTGGAGTGTGCTAAGGGAGAAGGTTACCTGACAGGCCTCTCGTGTTTGGATACAGCTCGTGGGGTAAACCCAATAGTGGAAAAGCTCCCCTACAACCTTCAAGAGAAATGGATAGCTAAGGGATCCAAGTACAAGGAGGACCACGGAGTGGCATTTCCCCCCTTCTCTCTCTTCTCCAGGTTCGTCCAACAACAAGCAAAGGTGAGGAATGATCCAAGTTTCACTTACTCCACCTCCAGCAGTTACACTCCTTCGAGAACAGAGAAACCCACAAAGTACAGCAACAAAGCCTCTGTGAGCATGCACAAAACAGATGTTCCAGCCGAACCCTCAGTCAACCAATCCAGTTCTGCTGGGAATAAAGTGGATGACCCAGATCGTCAGTGTCCAATACACAAGAAGCCCCACCCACTCAAAAAGTGTTGAAGCTTTAGAGGCAAGCCTATTGATGAGCGCAAATCATACCTGAAAGAGAATCGCATCTGCTTCAGGTGTTGTGGGTCGACTATGCACATGGCAAAAGACTGCAAGGCGACAATCAAGTGCTTTGAGTGCAACAGTGAAAAACACATCGCAGCCCTGCATCCAGGTCCTCCTCCTTCGACCACCGAGAGTGCTGCGGTTGACAAAGAGGATAGCGGGGAGCAAAGCGAAAGCGCATCTTCTTCAGTCACCTCCAAGTGTACAGAGGTTTGTGGAAATGCAAGCAGCCCACGCTCATGCTCCAAAATCTGCTTGGTTAAAGCATATCCTGCAGGGAGAAAGGAGAAGGCAATCAAGATGTACGCAGTGCTTGATGAGCAAAGTAACAAGTCTCTAGCAAAGACAGAATTCTTCAATCTCTTTGAAGTCAAGGCCAGCGCAGTTCCATACACGCTAAAAACCTGTTCAGGGACAACAGAGACTACAGGTAGGAGAGTTGGCAACTTCATGATTGAGTCCATGGATGGGAAACTACAGCTTCCCCTCCCCACCTTAATTGTGTGTGACATGATGCCAGATGATAGGACGGAAATTCCCTCCCCAGAGGTCGAAAGCCATCAGCCCCACCTACAGCCAGTTGCCAACAAGACTCCAGCTGTGGACCCGGACGCTCCAATCCTCCTGCTCTTGGGAAGAGACATCTTAAGGGTGCACAAGGTGCGTGAGCAAATCAACGGGCCCCACAATGCTCCTTATGCGCAGTGGCTTGACCTGGGATGGGTCCTCGTGGGTGGAGTTTGCCTGGGAACAGTCCACAAACCAGCGGATGTCAACGTCTATAAAGCAAATGTGTTGCACAATGGTCGCACATCCTTTCTCAGCCCATGCCCAAACAGGATCCAGGTAGAGGAAGACTACGATGGCATGACGCAGCATCATAGGTCAACCTCCTTTGCCTGTGAGGAAGAGGCAGGCCTCACTGTGAGCACAGACAGCCTAGGATGCTCAGTGTTTGAAAGGTCCAAGGATGATGACAAGCCAGCACTATCCATGGACGACAAAGTGCGGCATCGGCAGCGGGTGGAGGCGGAGCAGCGTGGCAGAGCGACTACAAGAAGCTCCAGAGGCTCAGGTAGGCCTCAGTGCGGCATCGGCAGCGGGTGGAGGCGGAGCAGCGCGGCAGAGTGACTACAAGAGGCCCCAGAGGCTCAGGTAGGCCTCAGTACGGCATCGGCAGCGGGTGGAGGCGGAGCAGCGCGGCAGAGCGACTACAAGAGGCCCCAGAGGCTCAGGTAGGCCTCAGTGCGGCATCGGCAGCGGGTGGAGGCAGAGCAGCGCGGCAGAGCGACCACAAGAGGCCCCAAAGGCTCAGGTAGGCCTCAGTGCGGCATCGGCAGCGGGTGGAGGCGGAGCAGCGCGGCAGAGCGACTACAAGAGGCCCCAGAGGCTCAGGTAGGCCTCAGTGCGGCATCGGCAGTGGGTAGAGGCGGAGCTGAGCGGCAGAGCGACTACAAGAGGCCCCAGAGGCTCAGGTAGGCCTCAGTGCGGCATCGGCAGCGGGTGGAGGCGGAGCAGCGCAGCAGAGCGACCACAAGAGGCCCCAGAGGCTCAGGTAGGCCTCAGTGTGGCATCGGCAGTGGGTGGAGGCGGAGCTGAGCGGCAGAGCGACTACAAGAGGCCCCAGAGGCTCAGGTTCCAATCTCCAATCTCAGGGAAGGAGAGAGGTAAAAAGTATTCAAGGTGTGACGTCACCACAAAGCGGGTAAGTGATTGGTTGGTAAGTATTTCTCCCTTTTTAAGCTTAAATCTCCTTGGTTTATAGTTTCTAAGGTGTGATATTCACCATCTAGAATCGAGGCAGAGGGTATTTAAGAATAATATTAATAAATTTAATTAATTACATAGAATGGGAGATCAGGCGATGTGTTGCTGCTGCAATATGTGGGAGCTGGTGGACACCATTGATGCTCACGGTGATCACATTTGCAGTAAGTGTTGGCTGCTCGAGGAATTCCGGCTCCGTGTTGAAGAGCTGGAGTCCGAGCTTCAAATACTGAGACACATCAGGGAGGGGGAGAGTTACCTGGACTCTGTGTATCAGGAGGTAGCCACACCAATTAGATTAATTAATTCAGATGTAGTCCGTGGCCAGGGTCAGGATGGTGTGACTAGAAGTGAGGCAGGTACGGGGATCCAGGAGGTAGTGTTGGAGGAGCCGCAGCCCTTGCACTTGTCCAACAGGTTCGAGGCTCTTACTCCCTGTGAGGATGGGAACAGGGACTGCGGGGAGGATGAGCAACCTGGCCACAGCACCATGGAGCGGGGGGCCATTCAAGTGGGGGAAGTTAAAAGAAATGTTGTAGTGGTAGGGGATAGTATCGTTAGGGGGATAGATAGAGTTCTCTGCAGCCGAGAGCGAGAGTCCCGAAGGCTGTGTTGCCTGCCCGGTGCCAGGGTTAAGGACATCTCCTCTGGACTGGAGAGAAACTTGGAGTGGGAGGGGGAGGATCCAGTTGTCGTCGTCCATGTTGGTACCAACGACATAGATAGGACAAGGAAGGAGGTTCTGCTGAGGGAGTTTGAGCAGCTAGGGGCCAAATTAAAAAGCAGAACCACAAGAGTAATAATCTCTGGATTATTACCTGAGCCACGAGCGAATTTGGCTAGGACAAATAAAATTAGAGATTTAAATGCGTGGCTCAAAGACTGGTGTGGGAGAAATGGGTTTTGCTTCCTGGGACACTGGCACCAGTACTGGGGCAGGAGGGAGCTGTTCCGTTGGGACGGGCTTCACTTGGCCAGTGCTGGGACTAGAGTCCTGGCGGATCATACGACTAGGGCTGTAGAGAGGGCTTTAAACTAACTAGTGGGGGGGAGGTTCCTAGAGAGCAAATAATACAAATGACAACAGAGAAGGTCATAGACTTAGGTAGCAGTGGGGAAATTAAAAACCAGAGTATGTCAGGAAGCGGCAGAAGGTATGGAGTAAAAGGTAAAGTAATAAAAAGGGCAAAAGCAGGAACTAAGTGTCACAAAACATCTTTGAAAGTTCTCTATCTGAATGCACGTAGCATTCGTAACAAAATAGACGAGTTAATGGCACAAATAACTACATATGGGTATGATCTTGTGGCCATTACAGAAACATGGCTGCAGGGTGACAATGCCTGGGAATTAAACATACCAGGTTATTTAACGATCAGGAAGGACAGGCAGGAAGGAAGGGGAGGTGGGGTGGCTATGTTAGTAAAGGAAGGAATCACTGTAATACAGAGAAATGATATTGGGTCAAAAGATCAGGACAATGAAACAGTTTGGGTGGAGGTAAGGAATAATAAGGGGAAAAAACACTAGTGGGCGTAATCTATAGGCCTCCGAACTGTGGCAACTCTGTTGGACGGAGTATCAATCAGGAAATAGTTGAGGCTTGTAATAAGGGAACATCTATAATTATGGGGGATTTTAACTATCATATTAATTGGACAAATCAAATTGGGCAGGGCTGCCTTGAGGATGAGTTCATTGAGTGTATTAGGGATGGGTTTCTTGAGCAGTATGTAACTGAACCGACCAGGGGGCAGGCAACCTTAGATCTGGTCCTGTGTAACGAGACAGGATTAATTAAAAATGTCCTAGTAAAGGATCCCCTTGGAATGAGTGACCATAACATGGTTGAATTCCATATTCAATTAGAGGGTGAGAAGGTTGGATCTCAAACAAGCGTGCTAAGCTTGAATAAAGGAGACTATGAAGGTATGAGAGCGGAATTGAGTAGAGTGGACTGGGAAAATAGATTAAAGGGTAAGACGATACATGATCAGTGATGTACATTTAAGGAGTTATTTTACAACTTCCAAAAAGTATATATTCCACTGAAAAGAAAAGGGTGTAAAAGAAAAGACAGCCATCCGTGGCTAAGTAAAGAAATTAAGGATAGTATTCAACTAAAAACAAGGGCATATAAGGTAGCCAAATCGAGTGGGAGGATAGAGGATTGGGAAAACTTTAAAAGACAGCAAAAAATAACAAAAAGAATGATTAAGAAAGGGAAGATAGATTATGAAAGTAAATTAGCAAAAAATATAAAAACAGATAGTAAGAGTTTTTACAGTTATATAAAAAGAAAAAGGGTGGCTAAAGTTAATGTTGGTCCCTTAGAGGATGAGAGCGGGAAATTAATGGTGGGAAATATGGAGATGGCAAAAACACTGAATGAATATTTTATATCAGTCTTTACAGTAGAAGACACTAAGAATATCCCAACACTGGACAAACAGGGGGCTAAAGGGGGGGAGGAGCTAAACACGATCAAAATCACTAAGGAAGTGGTACTCGGTAAAATAATGGGACTCAAGGCGGATAATCACCTGGACCTGATGGCTTACATCCTAGGGTCTTGAGGGAAGTGGCGGTAGGGATTGTGGATGCATTGGTAATAATTTTCCAAAACTCCCTGGACTCGGCAATGGTCCCGGCAGACTGGAAAACTGCTAATGTAACACCCTTATTTAAAAAGGGCAGTCGACAGAAGGCTGGAAACTATAGACCGGTTAGCCTAACATCTGTGGTAGGTAAAATTTTGGAGTCCATTATTAAGGAGACAGTAACAGGACATTTGGATAATCATAATTTAATAGGACAAAGTCAGCATGGTTTTATGAAGGGGAAGTCATGTTTGACAAATTTGCTGGAGTTCTTTGAGGAAGTAACATACAGGGTGGATAAAGGGGAACCAGTGGACGTAGTGTATTTAGACTTCCAAAAGGCATTTGACAAGGTGCCACACAAAAGATTATTGCTTAAGATAAAAAATCATGGGATTGGGGGTAATATTCTGGCATGGATGGAGGATTGGCTAGCTAACAGAAGGCAGAGAGTTGGGATAAATGGTTCATTCTCAGACTGGCAATCAGTAACTAGTGGTGTTCCGCAGGGGTCAGTGCTGGGTCCCCAACTCTTTACAATCTATATTAACGATTTGGAGGAGGGGACCGAGTGTAACATATCAAAGTTTGCAGATGATACTAAGATGGGGGGAAAGTAGTGAGTGAGGAGGACATAAAAAACCTTCAAGGGGACATAGACAGGCTAAGTAAGTGGGCAGAGATTTGGCAGATGGAATACAATACTGGAAAGTGTGAGGTTATGCACTTTGGCAGGAAAAATCGTAGAGCAAGTTATTATCTTAATGGCAAGAAACTGGAAAGTACTGAAGTACAAAGGGATCTGGGGGTCCTGGTGCACGAAACTCAAAAGGTTAGTATGCAGGTGCAGCAAGTGATTAAGAAGGCCAATGGAATGTTGGCTTTCATTGCTAGGGGGATAGAATATAAAAATAGGGAGGTATTGCTTCAGTTGTACAAGGTATTGGTGAGACCGCACCTGGAATACTGCGTACAGTTTTGGTGTCCATACTTAAGAAAGGACATACTTGCTCTCGAGCCAGTACAAAGAAGGTTCACTCGGTTAATCCCGGGGATGAGGGGATGGACATATGAGGAGAGGTTGAGTAGATTGGGACTCTACTCATTGGAGTTCAGAAGAATGAGAGGCGATCTTATTGAAACATATAAGATTGTGAAGGGGTTGGATCGGGTGGATGCAGGGAAGATGTTCCCGATGATGGGTGAAACTAGAACTAGGGGGCATAGTCTTAGAATAAGGGGCTGCTCTTTCAAAACTGAGATGAGGAGGAACTACTTCACTCAGAGGGTGGTAGGTCCATGGAATATGCTGCCCCCAAAAACTGTAGAAGCTACATCATTACATAAATTTAAAACAGAAATAGACAGTTTCCTGGAAGTAAAGGGAATTAAGGGTTACGGGGAGCGGGCAGGAATTTGGACATGAGTCTAGGTTCGGATCGGTCATGGCCCTGTGGTTAGTGGAGTGGGCCCAGGGGCCGTGTAGCCTGATCCTGCTCCTATTTCGTGTGTCTAATTCTGTTAGATGCAGGAGATGGTTCTGTGATAGTGGATTGGCAGTTAGGATCAGATCAGCCATGATCTTATTGAATTGCGGAGCAGGCTCGAGGGGCCGATTGGCCTACTCCTGCTCCTATTTCTTATGTTCTTATGTTCTTATAAAGCTTTCCTAACCATCATGGATGAGGAGGTTTACCAGGACGATGGACACAGCTGGGTGGCACCCTTACCATTTCACTCTCCTAGACGCCATCTTCCGAGTAACAGGGAACAAGCTATGAAGCGCCTCTGCTCACTCAGGAGAACCCTGGTGCCGGTGTCCACCGACCCAGACATGCCTGCAGTCCTCACCCCAGCGATGCTCCTGACTCAAAAGATGAGTGCTATTTCAGCCCCCTCTGGAAACTTCGACATGGCTGAGCTGCACGGGAAGCAGTGGAAGCAAGTCCAGTGTTTTGCAGACACTTTTGGAAGAGATGGAGAGGAGAGTATTTGTCCACCCTACAGAGCCGTAGGAAATGGACAGAAGACAAGCCAAATGTCAAAGTGGGAGATGTTGTCTTGCTGAAAGACAGCCAAGCACACAGAAATGAATGGCCAGTGGGACTGGTTGTCAAAACTCTGCCGAGCAGGGACAAGAGGGTCCGCAAGGTGGAGGTGAAGATTGTCAAGGAGGGTACTGTCAAAGTGTTTCTGAGGCCAGTCTCAGAGATCATAGTCCTCCTTTCTGAAGAAACCTAGAAAAAGGATTCTGAGTATGTTTGCAGCCAAAGGACGTTTTCTTTAGGTTTTATTTTGTATCTGTAGTGGTACAATGGAATTGTTCTAAGCGGGGAGTGTGCAGCCTTTCTTTAGGAATTTATGTTAGTTTTCCAGTTAATTCAGGGGTTTGAGTAATTTGGGTCGAATCCCATGGTGTGCCGCCACCTAGTGGATATTTGGTACCTAGCAAGTGCAGTAAAAGCGCAGTAAAGTGCAGTAAAGCACAGTAAAGTGCAGTAAAGTAAACTACTGTATATCACAGACCTACAGCCACACATGGCCTGGGAAGTTATATTGTTGTCACGCTTCAGCCTTCGACACTATTTGTCTTTTCACAATAAGAATCTTTCAGTAAAGTTTACAAGAAAAGTCAAGCCTTGTGATTTTTATGGGAAGATATCAAGTTGTTAGCTACCTGTCTAGTTCTGCATAGGAACGCGCTGCAAGGGCAGAACATATACTATTGATGAACATGATGAACATTCACTGGCTGCTGACATCAGTCACTGTATGAGTGACTGCTGTTTGCCATGTGGCTGTATGAGATGTAATTCTGTCACCAGGTTGCTAGGATGTCCCCCTCTCTCCGTCTTCCACCGTCAGCAGCTCTGCAACTCTTAAGACCTCCAGGGATACCTTCTCTGCTGCAGTTAAAGTACTGAAGGATGGAGGGCCACCTCCAGTTCTCTCCCTCTCCCTGTTGCTGTGGGCTCTCTTCTGCAAGGAGGGAAAGAAGAGAAGTTTGAGTGAGAGTGATGGAATGAATGAAAGGAATGTGTGAGTTACATCTGTAGAGGGGGTTTATGAGGGAGTGTGGTGCCAATGCCAAATGACCTCTTTCTGTGGTTTTACTTGGTATAATTACATTAGGATGAGGGTGAGTGTGAGGGGTGGTTAGTCAGATGGGGATGTGAGTATGTAGATAGAGGGACGGGTGGACGTGCAAGATATGTTGGTGTGAGTAATGACGTACAGGAGTAGGCTTGGGAAGGCAGAGTGATGGGGATGTGTTGACAGACACAGCAGGATGAAGGTGGGTGTGGCTTTGCACTCACCTTTCCTGATCTCATCAGATCACTGAAGCGCTTCCTGCACTGTACCCAGTTCCGCCTTACGACATACCTGCTGTTCACCTCCTCAGCAATTTGGAGCCAAGCTCTTTTGGTCTCTTGGGGAAGTTCTTCCGCCCATCAGCAGGGAAGAGGACCTCCCTGCATGCTCTGACTCGCTCCACAAGAATATGTAGAGAGTCATCTGAAACCCTGGGTGCAGCCCTCTGTCTTTGTGAACACATTTTTCTATTTCTCACCAACAACACACTCCTCTCCAATACTCCCTCTACACTCCTACATCAACCTTAAAATGTGATGTGGCCAAGGCTGCTTTAAAACACCCCGCTGGAAATGAATCATTGATGACATCATCAAACCCATGCCATTTAACAGGGCCAGGAAACGTGCATGTCTGCCTTAATAGGGGCCATAATGCTAAAGTCGCTCTGAAGAGCCCACTGATTAATATATCGCAGAACCAACCCGCTACGCGGCCAGCACGCGATTCGGTAAGGAAAATTCCAGCCAATGACATGAATTGCATCATTGTGTTAGCAGCTAGTTGTGACGTTTACTAATTTAAGGATAATTGCATTATTTATTACATTTCTGTAAACATTCTGTATGTGTGTATTTAAATGAGATGGTAACAGTAGATTTTGGTGTCTGCTGTGGATGTAGAAAATGACAGATAATTGAGAGTGTCCTATACTTCGTCTGACACAATGGCCCCGATTTTCCCCCAGCTGTCGGGCGCGGTTTCAGGCGGGTGGGGGCTGAAAATCCCGAATTTGGGGGTCCTGACACCATCCCGCCCAAAACCCCGCCCCACGTAAGTTTCAGGGGCGGCGGGTACCCGCCCCGCACTGGGACCCGCCAAAACCAGGCGGGAAGGGATTAGTGCCAATTAACTGCCTGTTAACAGGTAGTTAACAGGCAGTTTTTAGCCTAATCCCTATTTTGAGGGGTTTCGTGTGGGTTTCCCGGCAGCTCCTAACCACGCCAGGTTAGAGCAGGCGGGCCGTCGGGTTGAAGGAGTTGGAGAGGTCGCGATGTTGGCGCTCAGGTGAGTGATGGGTGCATGAGTGCAAAGGTAAGTGTGTTTGGTGTGTCTAAAGTGTGTAAAGAACTTTTACTTACCTGTACTTACCTTCACAGCCTTTCTTCCTGTAGCCGTCGGGAGCCCATCACTCAGCCGGAACTGAAAGCTGAACGGCTGCGATCTGTCAAAAGTGACAGCCTTCAGCTTTGAGTGCCAGTAAGAGTTCTAACTGAGTCTGTGCAGAATGACTCATGTCAGAACTCAGACTGTCAGTGTTTGACAGCTTCAAACAGCTGTAAAACACTGATATTTCATCTGTCAAAAACTCTTGACAGATGAAATTGCAGTCTGTGACATCACCTGTTGCCAGGTGGCCCTTAATTGGCCTGCTGAGCCCGCTGGGTAGGCTCAACAAGGTCAATCAAGGGAAAATCGCGCGGATTGGCCGGATGTCGAAGTAGGTGGGTCAAAAACCCGAAAGGGGGAGTCCCGCCGCCTTCCCGACAGGATCGGCAAAATCTACCCCAATGAGTATTTAGCTTCTGATTGGTCCATTTAAAGTGCAGTTCAGACCAACATTTTCCCATTTTAATGAGACATTGAAAATAACGGCTAGCAGGCCAGCCCACCTCCTGCTGGTCCCCTCGACCCAAAACTAAATACACAGCTGCCCGGATAGTGAATTTTACCAGGCACTGGACATCCAGAAAATAACTATTTATCTCGCTGAAGCTGTGGAAAAATCAATTAAAAATGCTCAACTGAATTTTAGCTGATGAACTACAAAAACTTGCACTGATATAGTAGAAAATATCTCATGACATTCGCAGAGAGAGGAGCAAAATTAAATAAATACAAGGAGTGAAGGAACCTACACCAAGCCATGTTAGGAGAGTTAGGGGTGATAGTTTCAAAATGATGGGGTATGACAAGGTTTTCAAATTTCAGTAGGAGGTGGGGGGGGAGAAGTAGAGAGGCGGGAGAAGTAGAGAGGCAGAGGGATTTAGGCAGAAACAAGATAAGCCCAAGACAGCTCAAGGTTCTGCCACAAACAGTGGGATGAAAAGAGAGGGAATGCAGAAAAGGCCAGAGTCAAAGGACCAAAGGCACAGGAGAGGGAATAAGTATGGAAGAGATTGTAATGGTAGAGGGTGGTAAGGCAATAAAGCAGTGTTGTAATACATTAGCCACTAGCCACATGTGGCTAATTGGGATTCCAGATGTGGCTAAATACATTTTTGATTAGTAAATTTAAAAATATGTCATTGGGCATATGATCTTAATACTCACATTTGCATGGCGCACGCATGTGTCCTTTGTCCTTTTTGTGCATTTGTTAGTAAATTGATAAGATGAAAGGCAGAGTGTATGGGTATTTATTGATCATTGTGTGCGCTTTACTTCCTTGGTTACTGTTTATTGGTTATCAGCTGAAATGATGTGTAACTGGGGTGAAAATACCAGCCTTCAGCACCATGGAAATACCAGGGAACATGGTATGGAGAGGGGAGCAGTCAGCAAGGTTAGCACGACCAATCCAAAACAAACGTTCAAGGCCAGCCGAAGAGCCAACAATGAGCACACGTGAATATACGTGTGATATACATTTACCTGTATTGTGTGTGAGACGCTTTCTACTAAAATTAGTGCATGTGGCTAAAATGGTGTCACTGTAGCAATACCCATGGTTAGTCAGCAATTTCTATTGGCCAACCCGGCATTAGAATGATTTACAGGTGAGGACAGAGATTTTACATTTGATGCATTGGACAGGAAGCCAGTATAGGTCAGCAAGGACTGCAGTGATGGGAAAGCAGGACTGAGTACGGGACAGAATAAGGGCTGCTGAGTTTGGACAAGTTGCAGTTTATGTAGGATAGAGGATGAGAGACCAGCAAGGAGGGCATTGAAGAAATCGAATCTAAAGGTGACAAAAGCATGGATAAGAGTTGCAGAAGTGGTGGGGTAAGGTGGGGATGGAGGCGGTATGACATTACAGAAATGGTCTTCATGATGGATAGAATGTGGGTTCATCAGTGTGCTGTTGCACTGTTATGCATGCTATGTATTACCTTGAGTGTCAGCATTTTTAAATGTCTAGGTGTATGGCTTATAATCACCTTATCTGTTGATATTGTGCAGAAAGGGGATGTGTGATTAGATGGTCTGCCAGGTATGGTACCTGTATGTGTGATAACCGAACATTCTTGTGTCATAGTTGAGTAGGATCGGATCACAAATGCAATAAATGAGTTAAGTATAAATATAGAAAATGCTGGAAATACTCAGCAGGTCAGACAGCATCTGTGGAGAGAGAAACAGAGTTAACGTTTCAGGTCGATGACCCTTCGTCAGAACTGATGAAAGGTCATCGACCTGAAACGTTAACTCTGTTTCTCTCTCCACAGATGCTGCCTGACCTGCTGAGTACTCCAGCATTTTCTGTTTCTTTTTCAGATTTCCAGCATCCGCAGTATTTTGCTTTTGTATAAGTATAGATATAGTTAAGATAGCCTCAGCTTATTGGAAAAAACCTAAGAAGAGGGGAGCTCCAAAGCCACTGTACCTCTGTTCTCCGCACTGGGCAACTATACTTTGACTACATTATAGAACTAACTTCTTGTTGTGAGATTGATTATCTGGTGTCCAAAACCATTAGATTCCAATCCTTTAAAGTCAACATGGGAAAAGAATGGAAAGGTCATGGCCATCACCATCACAGAGTATTCGAGTGGTCTTAGTGCTGAGGGCATGTTGGAAGCCAGACTGAAGGGATTTGAATAGGGATTTTTGGCTGAGATAGGCATGGAGCTGGGTGGTGATGTTTGTGGACCTTAGAGAGGGAAGGTGTGGCGACACGCCACCACTGGACACAATCCGCTCACGGCGGTACGGACAGTTTAAGCAGACACCCCCAACCGGGGGCCCTTTCCTCCAGCAACTTGTTTCCCATAGGGACAGGCTGCCGGGAGCACTTCCTGTCTGGGGAGTATTTAAGTCAGGCGCGGGCTCTTCCAGTTCCTGTTTTGCCATGAGGCTGAAATAAAAAGCTGTTCTGTTTTACTAGCTCTGGTCTCGACTCCCACGTTTGCCGCGGTATCTCAACACTGGTGACCCCGACGCTCAGGACGAATCCTAAGCTAGCATGGCAGATACAAACGCAGTCACGGTTAAATTACCAGACTTTTGGGAAAACTTGGCCGAAGCCTGGTTCGTTCAAGCCGAGTCCAGATTCCGGCTGAAAGGCATCACAGGCGACACCACGAAGTACGACTACCTCGTCTCCTCGCTCACGTACGCTACCGTCCCCAAAGTTTAGGCAGCGCTGCAGGACCCACCACAGACTGGCAAGTACGAACATCTGAAGGCTGCGCTCCTTAAAAAATTTCAAACGTCCTCTTACCAGCGCCACTGCCAACTCCTTGACCTCCCCGGTCTCGGTGACGCTTCACCATCAGACCTGCTTTCCCACATGCTGTCCCTCGCGGACGACAAGCCCCCCGGCGCCCTCTTTCGCACGCTTTTCATTCGGCAGCTTCCCGCCAGCATCCGCCCACTCATTGTGGAGTCCGGCTCCACGGACCTGAATGACATAGCAGAAAAGGCCGACCGGCTGCTCGCTGCACAGTCCGCGCGCGACGTCACGCCCGACCTCGCGGCAACGACCACGCAGTCTCCCCAGCCCACCAGGCCCGCCCGCCCTACCACTCCGGGCCACTGTTACTACCACACCCATTTTGGCACTAGGGCCCAACGCTGCACACCACCGTGTACCTTCAATTCCCCCCCGCACCGGCCCCCGCGATGGCCGTGGGGCAAAAGGGGCCTCTACTGTACGTCACTGACGACAGAACCAACCGCCGATTTCTGTGCGACACAGGGGCCCAGCACAGCATCACCCCCGCCACCGCCCTCGAAATCCAACGCGGCACACGAGGTATCACGCTGGCCGCCGCCAATGGCTCGGACATCCGCACATATGGCACCCGCATGGTCACGCTCGACCTCGCGGGCCGCCGCTACCGCTGGGAGTTCCTCACCGCCGAGGTCCTCTGCCCACTCATCGGCGCCGACTTCCTACGCGCCCACGGCCTCCTTGTCGACATTCCGAGGCACCGCCTCGTCGACGCCAACACTATGGCCACCATCCCCGGCGCCTTTACCCCGGACCGTTCGGCCGGCCTGACGACCTACTGCCTCGCCAGGGCCGCGGACGACTACTCGGCACTCCTAGCCGAGTTTCCCGCCCTCACCAACCCGACCTTTTCGGCCAAAGCCGCCAAACACGGGGTGGAGCACTATATCCCCACCACCGGCCCTCCAGTTTCTGCCCACGCCCGCAGGCTCAACCCGGCCAAGCTGGAAATCGCGCGGGCCGAGTTCACCACCATGGAACAACTCGGCATCATCCGCCGCTCCAGCAGCCCCTGGGCCTCGCCCCTCCACATCGCCCCTAAGCCCGGCAGAGGCTGGCGCCCTTGTGGGGACTACCGCATCACCCCTGCTGGGGCCGTCCCCCTGCCCAACAAGGTGCAGGCCGTCCAGCAGTTCCCCCGCCCCACAACCATCAAGGGCCTCCAGGAGTTCCTCGGGATGGTGAACTTCTACAACAGGTTCATCCCCAGAGCTGCAGCCCTCATGAAGCCCCTATACGACTCCCTCCGAGGTAAATCCGGCAAGATGGCCGTAGCCTGGACCACTGACACGTCAGCCGCCTTCGATGCCACCAAAAACGCACTCACCGACGCCACTCTGCTCGTGCACCCGAGGGCCGACGCCCGGGTCGGGCTCACCACCGATGCCTCCGACCACGCGGTCGGGGCCATGTTCGAGCAGTGGGTTAATGGCGCGTGGCAGCCACTTGCCTTCTACAGCCGCCAACTGCGCCCCCCGGAGGTCAAATACTCCACTTTCGACCGCGAGCTTCTCGCGCTCCACCTGTCGGTCCGCCATTTCAGGTTCCTCCTGGAAGACCGCCCCTTCACCGCGTACGTGGACCACAAGCCACTCACATACGCGATGGCCAAGCACACCGAACCCTGGTCCGCTTGGCAGCAACGCCAGCTCGCGGCCGTGTCCGAGTTTACCACGGACATCCAGCACGTCTCCGGTAGAGACAACGTTGTTGCCGACTGCCTTTCCCGTCCCACCATCTGCGCGAATCACCTCGCGGTCGACTACGCGCAACTAGCAGCGGCCCAGCTCACGGACCCAGACCTCCTCTCGGCGGCTACCAGCCTGCCAGGGCTACACCTAGCCAAGGTCGCGCACGGGCCTGAAGCCACGGCAGTTACTTGCGACATCACACTCAGCCAACCCAGGCCGGTCGTCCCTGAAACCTGGCGCCACCGCGTCTTCGACGCGCTCCACGGGCTCTCCCACCCGGGTTCCCGCGCGTCCGTCAAACTCCTCTCCCAGCGTTTCGTCTGGCGCGGCCTCAGCAGAGATGTTCGGACTTGGGCCACCTCCTGCCTCGCCTGCCAACGGGCTAAGGTACAACGGCATACAAAAGCACCCCTGGGAGACTTCGAGGTACCCAGCCGCCGCTTCGACCACGTACACGTCGACATCGTCGGGCCCCTGCCGCCATCGCAAGGCCAGACTTATCTCCTCACGATGGTCGACCGCTACACACGCTGGTCTGAGGCAGTGCCGCTGACCTCCACCACCACAGCCGACATCGCCAGGGCGTTCGTTAACACCTGGGTAGCGAGGTTCGGCGTACCGGCCGACATAACCTCCGACAGAGGCGCCCAGTTCACCTCCGAACTCTGGACGGCCACAGCACGCAACCTCGGTGTGACGCTCCACCGAACCACAGCGTACCACCCGCAGGCCAACGGGCTTTGTGAACGCTTCCACCGGTCACTCAAGGCCTCACTCCGCGCCGGCCTGCAGGACAGTACCTGGATGGACCGCCTACCGTGGGTACTACTAGGCCTACGCACCGCGGTCAAAGAAGACCTCCAGTCCTCGGCAGCGGAGTTAGTCTACGGACAACCGCTGTGCGTCCCAGGCGAATTCCTTCCGGAGGCTACCACGCCTTGGTCGGCCGACCAGCAGCGGCTCAACTTTTTCTCTTCCGCTCAGCAGTTCGCCCCACTTCCGGTCAACCGACACGGCGAACTCGCACCTCACGTTCCGCCAAATTTACAGCAGGCGCGCTTCGTCTTTGTGCGACACGACGCGCACCGCGGGCCCCTGCGACCCCCGTACGACGGACCGTACGAAGTACTACAAACCGGGGACAAGGTCTTCAAGCTGCGACTCGGCGACAGGGTCGAGACAGTCTCCATCGACCGGCTCAAACCAGCACACACAGAACCAGGGGAACAGGTCCCCGTGGCCCGGCCTCCAACTAGAGGCCGTCCCCCCGGCAAGCCAGCACAGCCAGCGGTGAACCGCCAGGCCCCGCCAACTAGACCGGCGATCACGCAGAGCCGCTGCGGCAGAACCATCAGACCACCGTCACGACTCATCCACTCCTCCTAAGCGGATTCTGGGGGGAGCTCTGTGGCGACACGCCACCACTGGACACAATCCGCTCACGGCGGTACGGACAGTTTGAGCAGACACCCCCAACCGGGGGCCCTTTCCTCCAGCAACTTGTTTCCCACAGGGACAGGCTGCCGGGAGCACTTCCTGTCTGGGGAGTATTTAAGTCAGGTGCGGGCTCTTCCAGTTCCTGTTTTGCCATGAGGCTGAAATAAAAAGCTGTTCTGTTTTAATAGCTCTGGTCTCGACTCCCACGTTTGCCGCGGTCAAAACCATTAGATTCCAATCCTTTAAAGTCAACATGGGAAAAGAATGGAAAGGTCATGGCCATCACCATCACAGAGTATTCGAGTGGTCTTAGTGCTGAGGGCATGTTGGAAGCCAGACTGAAGGGATTTGAATAGGGATTTTTGGCTGAGATAGGCATGGAGCTGGGTGGTGATGTTTGTGGACCTTAGAGAGGAAAGGTAGGCTTTCGGTGGCTTTGGCTGCCCATAAAAACACGGGAGGCACTTTGGCGGTAGACAGGAAGCGAGGTGGTAAGTCCACCACTATGATTTTAATTCCGCTACTGCCCAGTTTCTGCCAGATGGAGGGAGTTAAAATCAGCCCTTATATCGAAATAAACAATAAAAAAAAAGTCTTTGTGTTAGGCCAAGCATTTTGAAAGTTCTCCCATTGTCTTTCTTCCTATAATACCATCTGCAGATGACAGATTGATTTCCGATCACTGTGCTGACATTTCCTTACTCTCACCAAGCTGGGCAAACAGAAGCTTTGGTTGTTCTGCCCAAAATTAATTCCCAATATCCTTTTAAGGGTACTTCTTTCAAACCAAACGCCTGAGTCAAAAGCACTCGGGAACGTTGTTATCTCATTGTCATCTAATATTTCTTATTCTTTGCTTGGGGTTTTATTCAGTAATTGATAACATGTTGATAAGTTCAGATTCTAGTTGAAATTTAATACTGCTTCAGCATTACGAAGGCCATGGTGCTTTGTTTTTCATTTTCTTTATTTGTCATCTTGGTGCAAGAACGCAAATACCTTTTTGTGGCAAGCTGATTCTGTCCATTGTAAAAACCAACAATATTTCTTTCTCAATTTTCCCCCCATTTTCTCTTCTCTGCTCCTGAAGGCACCGACTCTGTTTTGGATACAGTTCCATGGATGGTGGCCTTGCCCAAGAGGCCATTTTTCATGTATGAGCCTAGACAGCGAAGGAGGAATTCTAACATGGGGGACGTGTGGAATTGGATGCGCGGCGGGCGGGGGGGGGGAGGTTAAATGGGCAAAAACTGGAAGCATGTCGGGAAACCGACTCCAACCCGCTGACTTCCGGCTTTTACTCAGGCGGGACAAGGGGCAGGCAGCCAACTCCCCCCCGGGAATATGTTAATGATGCTGGAAGCCTCGGATTTCACTTGCAGGTTTAACTGTGGCCAGCTCGGGTTCATGGACCTCGGGATACCCGGCAGCTGCAATGAGGAGAGGACAGCCTCGGGGATCACTCCTTGTGGGCCAGGAGGAGCAGGCGTGCTTCCTTCCTGCACCCCAAGCTCCCCCACCATCAGACCCACTCTCCCCCCCACATAAAAACCCCCAACCCCGGAATCGGGCCACCCCTCACCCCTCACGCCCCGGTGTCGGGGATCAGACCAACCCCCCGGGGTCAGGGATCTGAATCTCTCCAGGATTGGACCACCCCCGAGATCGGATGCCCCACCCCCCCCTACACCCCGGTGTCAGGGATCAGACCCTCCCTGGGATCGGACCAACCCCCGGGGTCAGGGATCGGACCCTCCCCAGGATCGGATCACCCCCGAGATCAGACGCACCCCACCCCCCCGCCCCCCCCCCCCCCCCCCCCGCCGCCACACCCCGGTGTCAGGGATCAGACCCTCCCTGGGACCGGACCAACCTCCCGGGGTCAGGGATCAGAATCTCCCCAAGATCGGACCACCCCCGGGATCGGATGCCCCACCCCCCCCTACACCCCGGTGTCAGGGATCGGACCCTCCCTGGGATCGGACCAACTCCCCCCGGGGTCAAGGATTGGACTCTCCCCAGGATCGGACTACCCCCGGGATCGGATGCCCCCGCCAGGGTCGGTGATCGGATCTACCAGGTCCTGCGGCCTCTTCTCCAGCCTTCCCCGTCTGACTGGAATCCAGCCTGTCAATCAGGCTGACTCCCGGGCGGGGAACCTGTCAGTGATAAAAGACGCATGCTGTGAAGTTGAATCTCCACAGCATGCAAGGAAGCCCAGACTTCCACCTTGCACTACCTACCTGGATCAGATTAGCTAACTCAGCACATACCGGCCATTGAAATAGGGAGTCTTCCTGGTTTTCTGTTTGACTCGTGAGCGTCCCTTTCAGCAAACTTATCGACTGTGCTTTAAGAGAATCTCAGCATGTTTTTCCAAAAAGAAACAATAACATTGTTACATTTCCAGCAGTGACATTGGGAAGTTATTGCTGAATGTCAGAGGTAAGGGTAGAGCACTTTGAACATTTTACCATGCAACTTTCCCTTAATGTCCCTTCACAACCCCCACTCCACTTAAAAAAAAGAAAATTATAACCTACCTCTTTGACCAAGCTTTTGGTTGCCTGCTCTAATGCCTTTTTTATGTGGCTCAGTGTCAAATTTAGTTTGATAATGCTCCTATGAAGCTCCTTGGGAAGTTTTACTACATTAAAGGTGCTATATATATATAATATATATATGCAAGTTGTTGTTGTTGTTGTTGAAATATCCTGGCTAAAGCCTGCATGGTATATTTAAATATTGTATTTATTTTAGATGAAAATTGTTTTTTTCTCCCCTTAAACATATAAGTATAAAAAATGTAAAGCTATTTTTAGTTATTTCGCAAAAGGGCAAATTTGTGAAGTCTCTGGTAATGCTTCAATCACAGATCAATTTTTGACAAAATTTTAGTTTCAGTTAGAAAAACTGCATTAACCTTTAAAAATATTCTTAGTGAGCTGTTCTCGACTCCGTCAAAGCTCTTGTCCTCAGTCTTCAATGATTGAACTATGATGTTTAACTGGAGTTAACTCATCTGCTCCCCTAAAAACCTAACATTGTCTGGCCTTCCATCTTCCATCTTGGTGCAGTAGTGAGAAGTAGCAGGTAATTCATACAGAATCTGATCTTTGTCATTCCAGCTTTGGCCAATTTCCTCACTCATTAGTTATTATTTTGTGTATCTTTGTTCCTTCAACATAGAATAAAAACATAGAAGATAGGAGCAGGAGTAGGCCATTCGGCCCCTCGAGCCTGCTCCGCCATTCAATGAGATCATGGCTGATCATCCAAACTCAGTACTCTGTCCCTGCCTTCTCCCCATATCCCTTGATCTCTTTAGCCTTAAGAAATATATCCAACTCCTTCTTGAATATATTTAATGAATTGGCCTCAACTGCCTTCTGTGGTAGAGAATTCCACAGGTTCACCACTCTCTGGGTGAAGAAATTCCTCTTCATCTCAGTCCTAAATGGCTTACCCCTTATCTTTAGACTGTGACCCCTGGTTCTGGACTCCCCGGCCATCGGGAACATCCTTCCTGCATCTAGTCTGTCTAGTCCTGTTAGAATTTTATAAGTTTCAATGAGATCCCCTCTCATTCTTCTAAACTCTAGCAAATATAAGCCTAATCGACCCAATCTCTCTTCATACGTCGATTTACTCTTTTTTTTAATTCATTCTTGGACGTGAGCATCACTGGCAAGTCAGCATTTATCGCCTATCCTTGGTTTCCCTTCTTCTTGAACCACTGCAATCTCTAGGCCATTTCAGAGGGCAGTTAAGATCAACCACATTGGTGTGGGACTGGAGTCACGTGTAGGCCAAATCAGATAAGAACAGCAGGCTTCCTTCCCTATAGGACATTAGGGAATCAGTTGGGTTTTTACGACAATCCGACAGCTTCAGGGTCACTTTTACTGATACCAACTTTTTATTTCTAGATTTTAAAAAAATGAATTCAAATTCTCATACTACAATGGTGTGTTTTGAACTCATAGGCCGGAATATTCTGTACCTGGGCGGGTCAGGTGCGGGCAGTCGCCGTGGCAAGTCGCGACCCCGTTCTTCATTCCATCCCGCTACTGAGATCGACTTTCCATTAATGGGGCCTATTAAGGCTACCCTGCACGTTACCCGGCCCTATTAAATGATACAGGTCTGATAACGTCATCAATGACGCATTACCAGCCGGGATATTTAAAGGAGCCATGACCACGTTGCATTTGAAGGTTCATTTAGGATAGTGCCGCCATTACACTGCACCATTGGAGTGTTCCAAACAGTGCCAGATATGACTACATAGAGGAAGAGGGCTACACCCAGGTTCTCGGATGACTCCCTCCATATGCTTGTGGAAGGAGTGAGAGCACGCAGGGAGGTCCTCTTCCTTTCCGATGGGCAGAAGAGACCTCCCAGCAAACCAAAGTAGCCTGGCTCCAAATTGCAGAGGAGGTCAACAGCAGGGATGTTGTCAGGAGGACCTGGGTGCAGTGCCGCAAACGTTTCAATGATCTCATTAGATCAGGAAAGGTGAGTACAAAACCACACTCAACCTCATCCTGCTGTGCCTCTCATCACATCCCCATCACTCTGCCTTCCCAACCCTACTCCTGCACATCCTTACTCACACCAACATACCTTGCACATCCACCCATCCCTCTCTATCGACATTATCACATCCCCATCTGACTAACCACCGCTCACACTCACCCTCATCCTAATGCAATCATACCAACTAACAACACACAAGGAACCCCATTGCCACCCCATTCCATCATAGTCACCCACTAAAGATGTAACCCATCCATTCCTTACACTCATTCCATCACTCACTCAACCTCTTCTTTCCCTCCTTGCAGGAAAAAAGAGCCTAAATAAGAGGGAGATGGTTTATCCACACTTTTTGTTTGGCCTTTTTTTCTTCCCTCCCACACGGCAGCTGTCCTTCATTCTGCCAGCGCAATTCACACTTCATCTAGAGCCATCCTTTGTTCCTTAACCTGTCCCATTACCACTGCCTCTTGCCTTGAATGTCTCTCAATGTCTCTTAATCTCTCCTGCTTTCTATCCTATCACTGTCCTTCCCTTTTGTTCTTTCATCCCCTCCCCCTTTTCCCAGCCCCTAAACTTGCTTTCCATTTCCTGCTTTTTTCCAGTTCTGACGAAAGGTTTTCGACCTGAAACGTTAACTCTCTTTCTCTCTCCACGGATGCTGCCTGGCCTGCTGAGTTTTTCCAGCATTTTCTGTTGTTACTTTGGAGAGAACGGGAGGTGACCCTCCTGCCTTTGCCATCTTAACAGCAGCAGAGGAAGTTGCCTTGGAAGTATCTGGAGTCGGAGAGCAGCTGGAGGTGGGAGACGGAGAGAGAGAGACATCTCAGCACCCTGGTGACAGAATTACATCTCATATAACCACATGGCATACAACAGTCACTCATATGGGGACTGATGTCAGCAGCCAGTGAATGTTCAGCGTGTGCATGTGCACCCATTCTTGATATGACATATCTAACTCATCTCTTTACTCTCCCACAGGTCCATCAAGAGCCCCCTTCCCCACTGTCCAGGATGAAGAGGAAGACGTCTCCTCAGAGGTACCTCCAGCCTCTGAGGGCGCACCGTCACCAGACATAAACGCACCCAGCACCAGCACAGATACACACGCCTCGGTGAGTGCCACGCAACATAGAGTAGTGTTGTCACCTGGTGTCTCACAAGTCACAAGTGAGCAAGAGCAGATGGTGGAGACAGGGACAGCAGTGGAGAGTCCTTGCCGGGGGGCGCAGGACACTTCCAGCTCTGCTTAGCTGCATGCAGACGCTGAGCCGCGGAGGCCATCCAGGAAGAGGGCGATCCTGGAGGTGCTGGAAGAAGTGCAGGAGGATTTGACAGGTTTTATGACCACGATGTCTGCTATTGTGCAGGGAATGGAGGAGTCCACCTCCAACTTGAGCACCACCATGTCGCAGGTGATGGCGACTGTAGGCTCTTCCATGGATAGGATGGCCACCTGCATGGAGCAGCAATGCACCACTTACAGGAGCACATGGTCTCTATGGAGAATAGATGGCAGAGACTCATAGACGTCCTCTCTAGGAGGGATGTCAACGTAGACGTGGGTCCTCATGGCCCCACTGATGTGCAGCGAGGTGCTCTCCAGCTCCTTGCTAGCAGGGACGTGCGAGTGGCCCATGAGAGGGATGATGCTGCAAGGGGACATGGAAGTGGGGGCTCCCCTCAAAGCGCTCACACTTCTCCCCCATTGCCTACCCCACCCCCCCAATCAGAACTCCAGATGGCTCCTCGGATCGAGATGGCCGAATCTGCCCCTGTACAGTCACAGGAGGAGCAGACTTTGGCGGGGCCATCACAGTCTCAAAAACCCAGAGGACGTCTGCCAAAAGTGTCTATGCAGTCGCAGCAGGGGAGTGAGCAGGCTGCCACTACCTTTGCTGAAGCCACAGGGGTAACACCTCGCAGTAGCACCCATAAGAGAAAGATAAAATACAATTAGATGCACAAGGGTAGCCACTTGGGTGTTTTAATAAATGTTTATGTAAAGTTTCTGTTATTATGATGTTACACATAAAAATCTTTATTTTCACCACTTTCTGGTCATGGACAAATTTGTATGCAACGTTGGAAGTGGCTTAATGAGTTGGAGTGAATCGTGAGACATAACGTTATCTCTAGCAATGGTGGTCAGTGTGAAAGGAATGCTTTATGGTGTTTCTGTGGGATGATGAGAACCTGGCGCAGCATGTGGCAGCCATATGGGTGTAATGCTTAAAGTTAAGTAAATCTGGCCATGATGAGGCCATCCTTGGCCTCCCAGGCAGCAGTGTGCTTGGGTGCTGGTGGGATCTAGACCGCAGGTTCCTCCTGATCCTCCTCGTTTTCCAGCTGATGGTCCTCCTGCTCCTCCTCCTCCTTCTCTGAAGAGGCTGTGTGCTCAGTGCCTTGCCATTCATGCAGTGCTAATCCTCGCTGCTGCACTATGTTGTGCAGGGCGCAGCAGACCCAACGATTCTGGAGATCCTGCCTGATGCATACTGAAGGGCTCCTCCAGATCTGTCAAGACACCTGAAGTGCATTTTCAGCTTGCCTATTGTCTGCTCTATGACACATCTGATGGAAATGTGGCTTTCATTATATCTCTCCTGTGCCACAGTACTTGGCTTCCTCAAGAGTGTCATGAGTCACGTCTTCAGTGGCTAGCCCTTGTCTCCAAGCAGCCAGCCGGAAAGTCTGTTTGGAGGAGCGAAGAACTGAGAGAGGGTGAACTGGTGCAGGACGAAAGAGTCATGGCAGCTGCCAGGGAATTTGGTGCATACATGTATGATGATCTTACTGTGATTGCAGATGAGCTGCACACTGAGGTAGTGGAAGCTCTTGCAGTTGACAAAGACTCCTGGGTGATGATGGGGTGCCCTGATGGCCACATGTGTGCAGTCGATGATGCCCTGCACCCATAGGTAGCCAGCCAGTGTGGCAAATGTGGCCTGCTCAGTAACACAGGCTTCATCAGTGGCAAAATTGATATAATTGGCTGACTTGTCAAAGAGTGACCTGTGTGATGCATCTGTGAGATGCCACAAATGTCTCCTGCAGATCCCTGGAAGGAACCAGAGGTGTAGAAGTTGAGAGTGCTGGTGAGTTTGACAGCCACTGGTAAGGCATATCCACCCACTCCTCTGGGCTGCAGATCTTGCTCCAGCAATCTGCAAATGTCTGCGACGACCTGGTGCAATAGTCTGAGCCTCCTTTGGCACTGCTGCTCCATCATGTTGAGGAAGTTCATCCTCTGCCTGTATACCCTGTGTTGTGGGTATCACCTCTGGCACGATGCAGCCCTGTGCTGATGCCCCCTGTCCTGTACAGCATCAGGTTGTTGAGGAGAAGGATGGTGTTGTTGTTGTTGGTGCTGATGGTGTGCCTGGTGCTGCTGGTGTTGGGTCTTATTATGGTCCGATTCTGAGGACCAAGGTGAGACAGTATAAACAGCACCCATGCTGATGTTATAGATGGCAGATCAAGTAGAGATGATTGAAGCAATCTGTCAGTGGCGTGGTAGGTGGTACCAATGAGGTGGCAGTGGATCCCGACTTTGCTGAAAAGACTTGCAACCTCTAGAAAGCTAAATCTGTGCTGACAATGCACTCAGCAACAGCATCTGCCTTAGGAAAGTGACCAGGTGTCAGGTGGGAGTTTTATTGTACTTTTCATGCTGTGCACTAATGAGGTGCATCAATGGTCACTCAACTTCCACCTCAGGTTCACAGACATGGTTCCCGAGCTGCGTGATTCCCGTGTTTATCCACGGAAATTTGAAAGGTAGGGTTGAAAAGACTCTTAAGGGCCTGACTAGTACCTCATAATCATCTGAATTAGCTCGCCCGCCTCTGCCGGTCGGGTCGCTGCCACGCTGGCAAATGCGCCTGGGGGAAAGGTGCGTGGGGGCGGGATTACGGCGGGTTCCCGACTCGCTCCAACTTATTTCAAATTTCCCACTCGACCCGCCTCCAAACGTGACAGCATGGATGCCAGAAAATTCTGGCCATATTCTCTGGATTATTAGTCCAGGCTTTTGGATTACTAATCCAGTAAGATAAAAATTACTATACCATGCTCTCTCCTGCATTCTTTGCTTACATCCTTGGTTAGTGTAGGCAGCTCATTAGAAATTCTCAGTTTGTGCTAGCTACTTGTAATTGATAAGATGCCTAATTGTGCAAAAAAGATATGAATATTTTGTAGTCCACCTATTTAGAAGTTACCTTCATTACTCAATGGTAAGAATCATGGTTTACTTACATATTTATTTTGTTAGGCTTTTGGGTCAAATATGTTTGAGCCTGGAATGATTGCTCCGCTTTTTCTGATATCCAGAGTTGTTACCATTTTTAAAATAGGAAATAAATCTATGGGGTGGAGAAAGGAAGGAAATGTCATATTGTAACAATGTCTGGGTTTACAGCAGGGAGACCGTAAATGTTTAGAAAAGTCAAGCTGCAACAACAGGAGTTTAATCTTTTTCTAATATGGTATAAAATTGTACATTCACTGCACTTGCAGTAGCTGTCCAAGATGTACATTAACTAAAGAAAAATATTTTGCTGACTCACAGTTTCTGATTTAAAAGTGTGTTTTTTTTTTATAAACCTGTAGAGTAATATTGGTCACAATTTTTTTGAAGCTTGATTTTATTTTTATTGCCTGATTCATTTTCTTGTCTGTTTAGGCTTCACACTTATCCTGGGGCCTCTGGTCAGTTCTCCAGGCCAGATATTCCACCATTGACTTTGATTTCCTGAGGTAAGTGCCCTGCTTTTTTAGACAAAGTGAAAGAAAACAAAATCTAGCCTGTGTCTGGCTCATTGTTGCTGACAATGTGAACTCTAATGCAATTGGAAGCAGCACATCTAAATAGTCTGTCATGTTTTCTTTAATGTTTTGTAACCCACAGATGGGATTCATTTCCACCCTGCTCCAAAACTGTAAACGATAAAACAGCATTAAAGCACTTTAAACTACTTGATGACATTTTGGTCACGTTAATGAAAACTGGCATTTATACCGATTAGGACAAATCAATCAAAAGATTGAAATACCCTGGTGTGTTTCCCTCTCTATACCCAACCTCCTTTTTAGGAGGAGTACATTAGAAAACTTTTAAAATGTGATTTGATTATTTACATGCTTTGATTAAAAACTCAACAAAAAAAAGGTAATCATTCCAACCGGCCTATTTGATTTATTTTTGCAGTGCACTTCATGTTTTGTCCTGCTCATAACTCATCCTTTTCTAACTTAACCACTCAACGCACAGTACTGTTCCAGTAGTTCTTTCCAGCTTTGGTGGTTACATTAATTGTTAATGACAAAGGCAACCTTCACTCTGTGTGGTTTCCTGCCCACATTTGGATCATTTACAGGGTCTTTTTCCTGATAGGAAATGCAATATGAGATGTGCGAAAACAGTGCGTATATTGTAGTTTAATTGGCTCTTACTGTCGCTCATCCAAGTTCGGCGCGTGTGCTGTAGGGTGTCTGTTCCACAACAGGAAAGAATAAACCCAGACTCAAATCATAGGAAATTCATCAAATATGGTTCTTGGAGTTCTGTCTTTCAAGCTCTCTTTCACTGCCATATGATCTCCATAAACCGAATTACTGTTGGCTTAGGTACAAGACTAAAGGCGCCTGGGGCTAGCTCATAATGAAATCCACATGCACGTGACAATAGAACGATCATGGAGAAGCATGGAAAATTCTCCATTAGATCACTTTATTTCTTTTATAAAAATAAACTCACTATACTTACTACACTTAAGGGAGGAACTGATAATTCACTTGTAGTTTGGATGCGTGTGTGCCAAACCATTAATAATGACAGGGCTAAATGGGTACTTAGACTATCAGATATCTCAAAATTTTTATTGGATGAATGTAGTGTACTGTCAAACCTACCCTGCAGTAAGTATATACATTTTATTAATGTTTCAGCTGTGTACAGCAAAAGATGCTGCAAAGTTCGACACTCGGTTTGGCTACTGTAAAACTTTATTCGAAACTTTAAAGCATGTAAATGTTTTTACTATTTCCCTTTTATTTTATCTTGTATGGTTTTCAATTCAGCAATTCTTTTAAAAGATTGGGTGTACCAATATAACACTAAAGTGGTACTTAAGCTGGAGGCATGAAATATGGTTAGTATGTGCACAAGGTTTGGCACTAATGTAGTGCTCTCCCAAAAGTATAAAATGTGGCTATGCCCCTCATAATTGTTGCCATTTACAGTTTATTGTATCACAGAATCATACTTAAGAGTATTTGCTTCTTGCCAATTCCTTTAATTCATGTGGTAAATTAATATTTAATTACAAATGTAACCATTAGTTAATTTTATTTTTGTGAATAGATTAAATATTAAGCACAGGCAAGATAATAAAAGGTTCTATCAAACACACTGAGCCATTCAAATGGTCTCTTTCAACTCTCTCAATATATGTTTCTGCGTGTGCTTTTAAAATCGAAGGAGCTGAAGATTGACTCCTTAACAAAATTCCATTCCCTGTAAAGTAAGACAATACTTTACATTTTTTAAAAATTACATTTTTAGTTTCTTATTGTATTGTTGGGCTGTTGTTTTTATCCCATGGCACTTTCAGTTTGTGTCTCAATCTGTCTGTAAACTCTAATCTGTTACTTCAGTATACCTTTTCCATTCCTATAAATATCTTATATATACCTCCATAAGATCACCTCTCCAGTCTTTCCTCATAACTCTAACCTTTCAGCCTCGTGACTCTTCTCTGCACTGCCTCTACTGCTTAAATGTCTCAGCAACCAGACCTGAGCACAGTAATCAAGGTGCAGCCTGACCAGAGCATTGTACAGTTCAATCATAACGTCCTCCGATTTGTATTTTGGTTCTATAGATCAACATTCCACTGGCTTCGTTGCTTGCTGCTCTGACATGTTTAGCATGTCAAGTCTACGAATAACCCTAAGTCTCTTTCAGCTTCACCCTTAGTTATTTCAACGCCATTCATGGAGTACGTGTGCTGCCTATTCTTCCTTCCTATGTGCAGTACTTTACAGTTGTCTGCATTAAATTTCATCTGCCACTGTTCTGCCCACTTACACATTTTGTCCAACTGTCAGCTGTGGCTCAGTTGGTAGCACACTCGCCTCTGAGTCAGAAGATTGTGGGTTTAAGTCCCACTCCAGGAACCTGAGCACATAAAGCTAGGCTGACACTCCAGTGCAGTGCTGAGGGAGTGCTGCGCTGTCGGAGGTGCCATCTTTCAGGTGAGACATTAAACCAAGGCCCCGTCTGCTCTCTCAGGTAGACATAAAAGATCAGACTATTTTGAAGAAGAGTAGGGGAGTTACCCCTGGTGTCCTGGCCAATATTTATCCCTCAACCAACATAACAAAAATAGATTATCTGGTCATTATCACATTGTTGTTTGTGGGAGCTTGCTGTGTGCAAATTGGCTGCCGCGTTTCCCACATTACAACAGCGACTCCACTTCAAAAGTACTTCATTGGCTGTAAAGCGTCCAATGGTCATGAAAGGCGCTATATAAATGCAAGTCTTTCTTTAACTCATTCTGTAATTTCTGAGCTGCATCCTCCAATTCCGCTCTTAGGTTTTAGAAAGTCTACGAGGCCGTGTAGTGCTGGTGAAGGTTACATAGATAGGGGTGAACAGAAAAATGACAAGACACTTCCCATCCTGCTGTTTTATTCTTTCAGGTTTTCTTCCATTTTCTCTTTTCCTTCCCTGTAGGCACTGACTGGTGCCAGGGATCAAAACCAGGACCGTCATTGTATGGGGTATGGTTCCATGGTTGCCACTAGCCTCCTGGCACCTTACCAAAATGATCATTCCTCATGTGTGGGTCTAGGGATTGTCGGCAGGTATTCAGCTGTGGGGCCATCACTGCTGAGCTGAATTCTGTCCTCCCTTGACACCTGGGAGGAGGCAGCTCAGAAATTACAGAATGAGTTGGACAAAATATGCAAGTGGGCAGAGAAATGGCAGGTGTAATTTATTATGGACAAGTGTAAAGTGCTGCACATAGGAAGGAAAAATAGGAAACACATGCTGAGAAACCCCAAGACGTAATGCTGGCCCATTACAGTACTGTAAAATCAACGTCAACTTCTCTGCTCGCCTCTTCTTCCCAGTGTTAATGTGGTTGCCTATCTTACATCTTTAGTTTTGACTTCAACTCATTTATTGCAAAATAACTATATTGCAAAATAACTATATAACAGGACATGATGAAGAATATTGCTGATGGCAGTAATTAACTTAAGGTATGTATATATTGAGGCTTTAGCACAACAATTGCTTCAATGTTCGGTTTACTTCTGGCCAAAGCAATCCCAGGTTTGGTAATGTTTGTGATTAAATGCAGGCTTCCTCAGTCATTATTGCCTTATTTGTAGATGGCAAGATTGACTCACACAAATGTTGAACATTACTACCTGCAGCAACAAGCGTGAAAACTTCAGAATCATCCAGCAGTGACGTGTATCAAAGCTGGGGATACATAAGGGTGTGTATAACAGCAAATAGTGTACGAGCTGTGAAACACTGTGTGAGTTAGCTTTCACAGAAGGAAGGAAGGCGGGGGGGCAGGGGGGCAGCAACAGAACAATCTCCAGATATGAAGGGGGGAGTGGTTTTTTTTGTATGCGTCCAGCACACTGGATTGCCTGGGTGCAGTGAATATCAGAAACTCAGGCAGTTCCTAGCACACTCCTGTAAGTGCCTGAATTTCCTTCCATTAATTGAAATGGAAGGAAAATAGAGCGGCTTCCTTTGCAGGCAGGCCCAGACCCAGAAAAACTCTCCTGACATTTCTACTAGCACTTACCTACCATCAGGACCATTACAAGTTGCTGAGTTTCTGAGCATTGGCAGGTATGCAGTTACACTTTAGATTCGAATGACCCTATTATCATTCATTTAAAAATATAATGGGACATCCTGTCATGAGTTATTTAATCAGGCAGGGTTCAAACCCAGCAGGGGTTTGTGTGCATGTGTCTTGGAGTTGCTGATGAAGTACTTTATTACTGTATGTGGCAATCTTGTTCTTTGTCCCTTGCTTTGATTTGGGACTTAAGTAAGATGAATCAGACTTCTAGTAAAAAAAAGTAAGGACAATGTGGTCATCACTTTTAAGGTCTATGCATGCTTCTGTGTGATGTATCCCATTAAACTAATGAAAAGGTATATTCAAATCAAAAACCTGCCAGAGAATACAATTGGGAAAAATGTTCCCATTGCACAAGTATATGTTGTGATGTAAAGAAACAGTGTGTCTTTTGTTCGACTAACTGAGCTAAAATTTCAATCCTTGTGTCTGGATTCAGAACAAAAATTCAGTTTAAGTAAAACCATAGAAAGTTCTTGAAGGTCCCCACAAGTAAAATAATAGCTTATTTCTGAAGTTACTGACATTATTTTTAATTAGAATAAGCAAAGGGAGCTAACACACCTTCAGTGTGACCACTTGGATTTATTTAAAGTTTGAGTTCCAGCCTCTCAGAATTCAACAGATCAGAATCAGACATCTGATTAAAAATGTGGGTCTCCTTATCACAAGATAATTCTGGACGAGGAAAGCCATTCGCACCATCTTATTCATCCATCCAGAAAGACCCCTCAGTCCCCCCATTGCAGCATCTAATTGTTTCTTAAATGATTCCAGGCTTTTCCCCTCTATTGTTCTGCCTGGAAGTCCATTTCTGTGGCTGAGTTGGTAGCGCTCTCACCTCTGAGTCAGAAGGTTGTGGGTTCAACACTCACTCCAGAGACTTGAGCACACAAATCTAGGCTGACACTCCAATGCAGTACTGAGGGAATGCTGCACTGTCAGAGATGCTGTCTTTTGGATAAGACGTTAAACCAAGACGTCTGTTCTCTCAGGTGGATGTAAAACATCCCATGACACTATTTCAAAGAAAAGCAGGGGAGTTACCCCCAGTATCCTGGCCAATATTTATCCTTCAATCAACATCACTAAAAAAAAACAAATTATCTTGTCATTATCACATTGCTGTTTGTGAGACCTTGCTGTATGCAAATTGACTGCCGCATTTCCTATATTACAACAGTGAAACATTTCAAAAAAGTACTTCATTGGCTGTAAAGCACTTTGTGGTCATGAAAGGTGCTATATAAATGCAAGATTTTCTTTCTTTCTGATCACTTTTTGAGTGAAGAGCTTCTTGATATCAGTCTTAAATTTACCTTTTACTGGTTTGAATCTATATCCTCTTGTAATTTAATTTGAAGTAATATTCTGGACTGAAATCTCTTGTAAACCAGTGTAAGATCACCTCTCAGATGGCTCCTTTCCAGGTTGAAAAGCCTAAGTTTCTCCAATCTTTCCTCATAACTCAGTCCTTTGGCATTAAGAATCAGCCTCGTGACTCTTTTCTACACGACCGACAGTGCTTGGAATGTCTCCCTTGTTCCTCAAGGTGCAGCCTGACCAGAGCGCTGTACAGTTTGATCATAAGTTCCTCAGACTTGTATTCTACTGTTTTGGCTGTGTAGTTCAACATTCTACGATAGCAAAATACTGCAGATGTTGGAAATCCGAAATAACAACAGAAAATGCTGGAAAAACTCAGCTGAGTTTTTCCAGCATTTTCTGTTGTTATTTTTAGTTCAACATTCTGTTGGGTTTGTTTAATACTGCTTTGCATTGGTGGACATCTTGAGCATCGAGTCTATTAAGACTCCTCCTTCTCTTTCAGTTTTATCTGAAACTATTTCAACAGTACTTCAGGAGTATGTGTGTTGCCCATTTTTCCTTCCTCCTTAGTGTAGGGTTTTCCACAGTCCACCTGGGTTGTCACTTCCTCAAAGAGGTTGAAGAGGTAGGTCAGGCAGGATCTACCCCTTTGAAGCCAAATAGACTGCTGTTTACTAGGTGCCCATCTGTGGAAGTCTGATGTGCCTGGAGTGTGCCAGTTATACCACCATGGAAAATGGCATCTAAGAACAATAACAATTAAAATGAAGCTAGCTCTAGCCAAAGAGGCACTTCCTTCCAAACAGGGAAGCAAGTTTTTGCCTTGACATACATAGTATCATTCTTTGCAGGAAGAATGGACAGATGCCAGCTTGCAAGCAGCATAGGAAAGTGTACTTGTTATGGTTTGGACTTTCTCCCAAGAACTTTACCCTGCAGTCATGACAGAGAGACAGTTTCCATAAAGACGTCAGCTGTGGCTCAGTGATCGCACTCTTGCCTCTTGAGTCAGAAGGTTGTGGGTTCAAATCCCACTCCAAAGGCTTGAGCACATAATCTAGGCTTGTGGCGACACGCCACCACTGGACATAATCCGCTCACGGCGGCACAGACAGTCTAAGCAGAAGCCCCCAGCCGGGGGCCCTTTCCTCCAGCAACTTGTTTCCCGCAGGGACAGGCTGCCGGGAGCACTTCCTGTCTGGGAAGTATTTAAGTGGATGCGCGGGCTTTTCTAGTTCCTTTTGCCATGTGGTTGGAATAAAGTAGTTGTGTTTTCAATAGCTCTGGTCTCGACTCCCACGTTTGCCGCGGTATCTCAACACTGGTGACCCCGACGCTCAGGACGAATCCTAAGCTAGCATGGCGGATACAAACGCAGTCACGGTTAAATTACCAGACTTTTGGGAGAACCTCGCCGAAGCCTGGTTCGTTCAAGCTGAGTCCAGATTCCGGCTGAAAGGCATTACAGTCGACGCCACGAAGTACGACTACCTCGTCGCCTCGCTCACCTACGCTACAGTCCCCAAGGTTTGGGCAGCGCTGCAGAATCCACCAACAGAGGGCAAGTACGAACATCTGAAGGCTGCGCTACTTAAAAAATTTCAAACGTCCTCTTACCAGCGCCACTGCCAACTCCTGGACCTCCCCGGCCTTGGTGACGCTTCACCATCAGACCTGCTTTCCCACATGCTGTCCCTCTCAGACGACAAAAACCCCGGCGCCCTTTTTCGCACGCTTATCATTCGGCAGCTCCCCGCCAGCATCCGCCCGCTCATTGTGGAGTCTGACTCCACGGACCTGAATGATATAGCCGAAAAGGCCGACTGGCTGCTCTCTGCACAGGCCGCTCGCGACGTCGCGCCCGACTTCACGGCAACGACCACGCGGTCTTCCCGGGCCGCTAGGCCCGACCGCCCTACCGCTCCGGGTCACTGCTACTACCACACCCGTTTTGGCGCTAGGGCTCAACGCTGCACGCCACCGTGTACCTTCAAACCCCCCCCCGCACCGGCCCCCGCGATGGCCGCGGGGCAGAAGGAGCCCCTACTGTACGTCACTGACGACAGAACCAACCGCCGATTTCTGTGCGACACAGGGGCCCAGCACAGCATCACCCCCGCCTCCGCCCTCGAGATCCAACGCGGCACACGGGGTATCACACTGGCTGCAGCCAACGGCTCTGAAATCCGCACATATGGCACCCGCATGGTCACGCTCGACCTTGCGGGCCGCCGCTACCGCTGGGAGTTCCTCACAGCCAAGGTCCTCTGCCCACTCATCGGCGCCGACTTCCTACGCGCCCACGGCCTCCTTGTCGACATTCCGAGGCACCGCCTCGTCGACATCAACACTATGGCCCCCATCCCCGGCGCCTTTACCCCGGCCCGTTCGGCCGGCCTGACGACCTACTGCCTCGCCAGAGCCACGGACGACTACTCGGCACTCCTAGCTGAGTTTCCCGCCCTCACTAACCCGACCTTTTCGGCCAAAGCCGCCAAGCACGGTGTGGAACACTATATCCCCACCACCGGCCCCCCAGTTTCTGCCCACGCCCGCAGACTCAACCCGGCCAAGCTGGAAATCGCGCGGGCCGAGTTCACCACCATGGAACAACTCGGCATCATCCGCCGCTCCAGCAGCCCTTGGGCCTCGCCCCTCCACATCGCCCCCAAGCCCGGCGGAGGCTGGCGCCCTTGCGGGGACTACCGCCGCCTCAACGACGCCACCACCCCCGATCGATACCCGGTGCCACACATCCAGGACTTCTCGGCCCGACTGGCCGGACGAACCGTCTTTTCCAAAGTCGACCTGGTGCGCGGTTACCACCAAGTCCCCGTACACCCCGCGGACATCCCCAAAACGGCCGTCATCACCCCATTCGGCCTGTTCGAGTTCCTGAGGATGCCCTTCGGCCTCAAGAATGCAGCACAGGCTTTCCAGCGCCTTATGGACTCAGTCCTCCGGGACCTGAACTTCCTATTCGTCTATCTAGATGACATTCTCGTGGCCAGCTCCTCCAAACAGGAACACCTCGAACACCTTCGCATCCTGTTCGGGTGCCTAGCCCAACACGGGCTCATCCTCAGCCCGGCGAAGTGCCAATTCGGCCTAACCGAGATCGACTTTCTCGGTCACCACATCACCCCTGCTGGAGCCGTTCCCCTGCCCAACAAGGTGCAGGCCGTCCAGCAATTCCCCCGCCCCACAACCATCAAGGGCCTCCAGGAGTTCCTCGGGATGGTGAACTTCTACAACAGGTTCATCCCCAGAGCCGCAGCCCTCATGAAGCCCCTATACGACTCCCTCCGAGGAAAATCTGGCAAGATGGACGTAGCCTGGACCACTGACACGGCAGCCGCCTTCGACGCCACCAAAAACGCGCTCGCCGATGCCACTCTGCTCACGCACCCGAGGGCCGATGCCCGGGTCGCGCTCACCACCGACGCCTCCGACCACGCGGTCGGGGCCGTGTTCGAGCAGTGGGTCAATGGCGCGTGGCAGCCACTTGCCTTCTACAGCCGCCAACTGCGCCCCCCGGAGGTCAAATACTCCACTTTCGACCGCGAGCTTCTCGCACTCCACCTGTCGGTCCGCCATTTCAGGTTCCTCCTGGAAGGCCGCCCCTTCACCGCGTATGTGGACCACAAGCCACTCACATACGCAATGGCCAAGCACACCGAACCCTGGTCCGCTAGGCAGCAACGCCAGCTCGCGGCCGTCTCCGAGTTTACTACGGACATTCAGCACGTCTCCGGTAGAGACAACGTGGTCGCCGACTGCCTTTCCCGTCCCGCCGTCTGTGCGAATCACCTCGCGGTCGACTACGCACAACTAGCAGCGGCCCAGCTCACGGACCCAGACCTCCTCTCGGCGGCTACCAGCCTGCCAGGGCTACGCCTAGCCAAGGTCGCGCACGGGCCCGAAGCCACGGCAGTCACGTGCGACGTCTCACTCGGCCAACCCAGGCCACTCGTCCCTGAGACCTGGCGCCGCCGCGTTTTCGACGCGCTCCACGGGCTCTCTCACCCGGGTTCCCGCGCATCCGTCAAACTCCTCTCCAAGCGCTTCGTCTGGCGTGGCCTCAGCAGAGATGTTCGGACTTGGGCCACCTCCTGCCTCGCCTGCCAACGGGCTAAGGTACAGCTGCACACCAAAGCACCCCTGGGAGACTTCGAGGTACCCAGCCGCCGCTTCGACCACGTACACGTCGACATCGTCGGTCCCCTGCCGCCATCGCAAGGCCAAACTTATCTCCTCACGATGGTCGACCGCTACACACGCTGGCATGAGGCAGTGCCGCTGACCTCCACCACCACAGCCGACATCGCCAGGGCGTTCGTTAACACCTGGGTTGCGAGGTTCGGCGTACCGGCCGACATAACCTCCAACAGAGGCGCCCAGTTCACCTCCGAACTCTGGACGGCCACAGCACGCAACCTCGGGGTGACGCTCCACCGCACCACGGCGTACCACCCGCAGGCCAACGGACTTTGTGAACACTTCCACAGGTCACTCAAGGCCTCACTCCGCGCCGGCCTGCAGGACAGTACCTGGACTGACCGCCTACTCGGCCTACGCACCGCGGCCAAGGAAGATCTCCAATCCTCGGCAGCGGAGTTAGTCTACGGACAACCGCTGCGCGTCCCAGGCGAATTCCTTCCGGAGCCTACCAAGCCTTGGTCGGCCGAACAGCAGCGGCTCGACTCTTTCTCTTCCGCTCAGCAGTTCGCCCCACTTCCGGTCAACCGACACGGCAAACTCGCACCTCACGTCCCGCCAAATTTACAGCAGGCGCACTTCGTCTTCGTGCGACACGACGCGCACCGCGGGCCCCTGCGACCCCCGTACGACGGTCCGTACGAGGTACTACAAACCGGGGACAAGGTCTTCAAGCTGCGACTCGGCGACAGGGTCGAGACAGTCTCCATCGACCGGCTCAAACCAGCACACACAGAACCAGGGGAACAGGTCCCCGTGGCCCAGCCTCCAACTAGAGGCCGTCCCCCCGGCAAGCCAGCACAGCCGGCGGCGAACCACCCGACCCAGCCAACCAGACCGGCGACCACTCAGAGCCGCTGCGGCAGAACCATTAGACCACCGTCACGACTCGTCCACCCCTCCTAAGCGGATTCTGGGGGGAGCTCTGTGGCGACACGCCACCACTGGACATAATCCGCTCACGGCGGCACAGACAGTCTAAGCAGAAGCCCCCAGCCGGGGGCCCTTTCCTCCAGCAACTTGTTTCCCGCAGGGACAGGCTGCCGGGAGCACTTCCTGTCTGGGAAGTATTTAAGTGGATGCGCGGGCTTTTCTAGTTCCTTTTGCCATGTGGTTGGAATAAAGTAGTTGTGTTTTCAATAGCTCTGGTCTCGACTCCCACGTTTGCCGTGGTATCTCAACAGGCTGACACTTTAATGCAGTACTGAAGGAGTGCTGGGCAGTTAGAGATGCTGTCTTTCAGATGAGATGTTAAACCAAGGCCTTGTCTGCCTTCGCAGGCAGATGTAAAAGATCCCATGAAACGATTGAAAGAAGAACAGGGGAATTGTCCCAGTGCCCTGGCCAATATTTAAACCTCAATCAACATAATTTAAAAAAAGATTATCTGGTCATTACCACATTTGTGGGAGCTTGCTGTATGCAAATTGGTTACCCGTGTTTCCTACATTACAACAGTGACTCCACTTCAAAAGTACTTCAGTGGCTGTAAAGCTCTTTGGGGCCTCCTGAGGTTGAAAAAGGTGCTACATAAATGCAAGTTCGTTCTTTCTTTCTATAAGCAGATCAAGCCTCCTGTGAATCAAAACCTGCACCTTAATGCATGCTGTGTGTCAGGTAGCATGTCACAGGAGTAATAATTACCCTCTAATTATGATAGAACACACTGGAGACCATATGGGATGCCCACCATGTTTTCTTGTGTGTACTGAAAGGTGGTAAATAGCATATTGTCAGAATATTATACTCAAGCAACAATAATAGTCAGTTTTATTTCCAAGTAAGATAATTGCACTGAACCAGAAATACACTGCAGGAACTAACAGTACAACGCATGACTTTCACAATAAATAAACTGTTTCAAAACAAAAAGAGTCCAAAATCTTTGTAGTTCTTTTCAGTAGCTTACGACTGAATGATAGATTATTATGTGGGAGATGACTCCATAAAGCCCCTCTTGGTATCAATAGTGTAAAGCAGGCAAATTTGGACCACAGAGATGCTGCTCAATTATGTCTGTCTTTACTTTGACATTAGAGCAATCTAAATTATGATCAAACAAATTCTTCTGAATGGTCAGCCGATTAAAACTTTAACCATTTCTAACACTTAAGTAGATAAGATGTGAACATTAGTCTCCTGGCCACCTCATTTCCATGGGAGGGTCTACTGATCTCCCACCATAACTTCGGTAGAAACCCTGGAGAAGTGGCATTAAGTGATGGCTTTTAGCACTTTACGCCATTCCTCCAAAAGTTCAGTGAAGTTTCCACTGGAGAACCCTACAAAATTCCCAGCCAATATAAAGCAATCTCAAGTAAGAGTGGATGGTGATAAATTGTCCATTCTTCATTATATAATTAGTTTTGTGCCCTGCACCATGGATCAATGATGTGTGGCTCTGCAACGTGGACCAGTGACCTGTGTGGTCCTGCATTGCGGGCCTATCAGCTTCGTAGCATTGTATAATGTTCCAAAATATACCATCTGGCCCTGCGACAGAATCCGGTATTTGATGTGGCCCTGCATCATGAAACGATATGCTACGAGGTCATGCATCACAATTCAATACCTGCTTGGTCTTATCGCATTCAATGCAACCCTACATGACAGCAAATACTGGCCCCGCACGCTGGGCTCTTCTGTGAGGTTTGGGTCATCTCACAACTCAACAACCTGTGAGGTCCTGAATCATGGCCCTAATTGGGGCATCAAAAGAAGCAGCGGTTTAAAAAAAAAATGTTTGACTCCATATAATGAATAGAACAGTGGATGGGTGGCAGAGGATTACGCCTGTGATCCAGTTTCTTGGTTCAGTTGATGAACAAACCACGGGAGTGTGGTTTATAATGTAACCTGAACCCCTTGATTGATTGCTGCTTGTAATCTACTTCCAGAAACTAGTATCTTTGCTGGATTAAGAAGCATCAACATTTTGTATTTCATACTAATTACATGATTAAGCATGCTTCTGAAAATGTGGTAATTCCAACTAATGTTTCTAAAGGCCAAATTTCCAAAAAGGTGATTTTCTGTCCAATCACAGGTCTCCGTGATAGTCCGTCCATTAAAAATGCAGGCAGAAAATAGTGGCTAGTATGTCTGCAATTGGAAATAAAATATTGGGAAATGCACCCATGATTTCTCAATGTGTGCTCTCGGCAGATGAGACTCTATATCGGGACAACACATTCAGGAAATTGTTTGAAATCTAGTTAAAGATAATCAAGGAGATACTTTAAGCTGGAGCAACTGGTTATAATTTGCTTAATGCAGTTAAACTCTAGTCGGTATACTTCCTTCAGTTGTCAGTGTGAGGGAAAATGGGATGCATTATAAACTATGTTTTCCTGTTTTATATGCACATTGGTATTTTCCCTTACATTAGCAATCAGAGGAAACTACACTTGCAGATGGTCCTGTGGTATGGATTACTTATTGGTAAGGAAAGACCTCAGTGTAAGAATATGGACAATTCTCAGACTATGTTAATACCATTGTAGACTCGTTTTATCTACCAACGTCAAAGGGGGAGATGAGGAGAATTTATTTTACGCTGCTAGTTGTTATGATCTGGAATGCACTGCCTGAAAGGGTGGTAGAAGCAGATTCAATAGTAACTTTCAGATGGTAATTGGATATATAACTTGAAAAGGAGACATTTGCAGGGCTATGGGGAAAGAGCGGGTGAGTGAGACTAAATGGATAGATCTTTCAAAGAGCCAGCACAGGCACGATGGGCCGATTGGCCTCCTTCTGTGCTGTATGATTCTATGATTCTATGATTAGAAATGTATGTTCAGTTGTCCAGTGGCACAACTTATAATTACACATCTAACAAGGTATGAAGCAGTACAGACCAGGAAGTTCTTACGTTCAATCTCTGGTCTGTGCTGAGTTAACCGATCTCAGTCATGTAAGGCAATAAAGGTGTCACAATTTATCTCAAAGATACTCTGCCAAAGAGGGGTGGAAAAACAGCCAGGATTCCTTTTGTCAAGTTCACCTGTTTGAACCTGAGATGAGGACAGGATTAGATGCAAGTGCCGGCCCCCATAGTCAAATGGCCTGCCAACTCTCATTGTCTTGACTCGTATGTGAAAAACGGTTGAGCTACCACAAGGCTGCCACCGTCCACAGAACATAACCCAGTGCACTTCTGAATCCAGTGCAGGAAGCGCTTTAATGCCCTACCAGGTCAGGAAAGGTGAGTACAGTTCCAGATTCACATCCATCCTGTAGTGCATACCAACGCCCCTACCCTCACTCTGTCCATCACATCACTCCTCACACCTACTTAAGTTTCAAGAACACCAATCGTTCACTTTCTATGCACTTCCTCACATCCCCATTTATCCATCCACCACTGCCACTCACCCCAATCCTTACGCAATGTGATGCATCTGCCTGATAGTCACCCTCACTGAATGCAGTGCATCTATTGGGCGAACACATACCCTTACAGCCACTCATAGGTCTGTTCTTTCCCCATTACAGAAGAGAGCACAAGACACGAGGGAGTGGACTGGAGGTAGCCTGCCACTGATTCTGCAGATGACAGCTGCAGAGGAAGAAGCAAGGGAGATCAGTGGCATCTCTGCGCCCCTGGCCATTGGAGATGGAGAGATTGGGATTTACAGCTGTCTGGTGACAAAATTAAATACATCTGACCCACATCTCATACAAGATTAAGTTATGCTGACTTGATTTCAGCAACAAATGAAAAATGATAAGCGTAATTATGGTGAGTGGCAACGTATTTCCATTGCCGTTACTAATTCATATCCGTTTCTTCTCTCCTCTAGGACCTTCCCATGAAGAGCAGCAGTCTGTCGACTTTCCTGAGGACGATACCTCAGAGGATCTGATTCCTTCTGAGGGTGTACCGTCACAGGACATACTACCAGGCACCAGCACAAATACTCGCACTTCGGTAGGTCATGTTAGACAGCTAGTTGGGTTTTCACCTGGTGAGTCACAGTTCACAAGTGAGCACGAGCAGACACTGGTGGCAGGGACAGCTGCAGAGAGTCCACGTCAGGGGGCGCAGTCCTCTCCAAGCTCTGCGCAGCTGGACAAAGATGCCAAACCCCCGGGGCCATCGATGAAAAGCAGATGTGCCACACACACTCTCCACACTAACAGGGAGGATGGAGGTGTCCAGCTCGAACATTTGTGGATTGATGTCGCAGACCATTGCAAGAATGTCTGCCAGGGAGATAGTAGCCGCCTGCGTGGAACTTCTATCAAACCAGTTCATGCAGGTCATGACCACAGCTGTGCAGTCTTTGGATGCCAGCATGTCTTAAACAGAATGACAGATGTCTTATCCATGGCCTTACAACACGTCACTGATCTGCTCCAAGCTGCTCCCCCAGCAGAGAGGTAGGAGTGAGGTGCCGCTGGCCCAGGAGAAAGATGATGGCGAATAGGTTGGTGGAAGTGATCTACTCAAAGCAATCCCACATCTCACTCGTTGCCCCTTCCCACAGTGAGTGCCCGACATGTTGCCTCGTCTCCCGAAGGCCGAGTCTGCCCTGCACAAGTGCAGGTGGAGCAGTTTTTGGCAGGGCCCTCACGGGCTCCAAAACCCAGAGGCCGTCAGCCAAGAGCAACTTAACAGTCAGAGCTGAGTCAGAGCAATCTTCCTCTACCTCTGCTGAAGCCACAGAGTTTGCACTATGTAGGAGCGGTAGGCAAAGGAAGATAAAAACATTGGTCTGGATTTTGCGGTCGGCAGTGTAATTAAGGATTACGCCACCGGCATCTGAACCGAATGCGCAATTACCTGTTGCAAGGCCCCAAATGAAAAGTTCCTCTCAGACGCTGTGGAATAGATGGAGGGCCGCATAGTGGCCCACGGATCCCAGGGGCGCACCGTGTGCAGAAGCGTACCTGGGATCACGTGAGGTCTGTACACCTGTACACCTTTTAGTGACTCAAATGGAGTGGCTTTCGAGAAAGGCCAGGGAGCAAATCACTTGTCTACCCTCTTGGCTGTAGATGGTTCATGGCCAGCTGGTTTCAGTTTAGAAAATGGGCGAAAGTAAGATTACTGTGGAGTCCTCACAATACAACAATTCATATAATGCAATAATATTCATTGCTTAACTGATTTTTTTTTCTAAATCCTGTTTAAGTGCCAAAGTCTGCAGACAGCTAATAACCATTAAGGGAAAGGATTTTCACCAAAATTAAGATTTTTTTATTGACGGGTATCCCCTTATGCTGTGCAAGCAGGCTGTTACACCTGTTTGCACCAGCCGTAAAATTTTCAAGCATAATTGCTGGGCAGTGGTGGACAATTAGCCCGACTCTGCACCAGCAGTTAGGATTTCCATGTCGATGCGGATCATCTGTCAAGTCGGAACTTGACAGATATCAAGTTCAGGATTTAGCGCATGGGCAATCACGAACTTGCTGTCCATTTCAAAGACTGCAAAATCCGGCCCATTGTAACTCACCAAGGGTATGCACATGGGTGTTTCTGAAAATATTATGTTATTAAGTTTCTTTTTGCTATTGGCTCCCATTAAATTTATTAATCTGCACCACTTCCACTTGCTGCCCATTCTTGCGTGTCAAGTGGCAACTCGCCTTTTCAGTTGTTTGGTGATGAATGTGAAGACGTGAATTGATGGACTAATTGTGGGATGTGCAATGGGTGAGTGGTTGGTTACAAGGCTGCTTTGGGTGAGTGAGGTGGGGGGGTGGGGGGGGGAAGGGACGGAAATGTGATATTTGCTTTGGTCCAGTGTGAGTGACTAACTGAATCTTCGAGCTATTAGAGCATCCCTGGCATCCCGAGCAGCAATGCGAGCGGCTGGTTTGGCGTTGGGGGCACCATCTTCATCTCCTCCTCCTTGTCCTCCTCCTTGGATTTGTCTGCAGATGATGTGTGTGCAGCGCCTTGTTCCTCCTCCAGCTCTAATCCTCGCTGCTGCACCATGTTGTGCAGAACAAAGCACACCACAATCATTCTAGAGACCCTCGCTGGAAAGTACTAAGGGCACCTCCAGACATTACCAGGCACCTGAAGCGCATCTTGAGCATGCTGATGGCTTGCTCGATAACACATCTGGTGGTCATATGGCTGTTGTTGTACCGCTCTTGGGGTTCATTTATGTGGTTCCTCCCAGGTGTCATCAACCAAGTTAGAAAGGAGGTAAACTTTGTCTCCTATCAGCCACCCCTTAAGTCTGCTTACAGGTACAAAGAGGCCAGGGTTCTTGTACTGCGGCAGAATGAAAGCATCATGGCAGCTCCCTGGGAATCTGGCACACACCTGCATGAACCTTTACTTGTGGTTGCACACCAGCTGCACATTGATGGTATGAAATCCCTTGCTGTTTACAAATACTCCTGGTTGATCTGGAGAGGCTTGGATTGCCACGTGTGTGCAGTCGATGACACCCTGCACCTGTCGGAAGCCAGCCGGAGATGCGAATCTAAGTGCTGGCTCATTTTGGCTATTTTCGTCGCTGGGGAAGTTGACATAACTCGTAGCTTTGGTAAACAACCCATTCATCACTTGCCTTATGCATTTATGTGTTGCCGACTGGGAGACCCTTGCTATGTCTCCGGTGGGGCCCTGGAAATACCTAGAGGCACAGAAATTGAGGGCAATGGTGACTTTCACAGCGACAGGCAATGTAGCCACCAGATCCAGTAGGGAGCAGCTCTTCTTATAAGAGGCTGCAGATTTCTGCGACCACCTGACTTGTCAATCTGAGCTACTGGAAGCACTGCTCTTCAGAGAGGTCAAGGAAGCTGAGCTTCTGTCTGTAGACCCTGTTAGGTGGGTAGTGGCTCTTTCAAACTTGACCCCTCTGTTATTCTCCTCTCTTTTGCTCTCCTCTCTGTTGTCCACCTCACTATTGTCCAACTGCAGCTCCCACCAGAGCACAACCTTGCTGCTGTGGATGGCGATTGTCTTCCTCGTCCAAGGGCCAATCTAAAGCCGCCATGGCACCACCCATCCTCTGTGTGAACACCTCCAAACTTTACCAATACATCTGTCAACACGAGTATTCTCAGCAAACCATTTACCAGAGAGAACTGAGAAAGCAGCTGTGAGCAAGGAGCCTTTATTCATATCAGGACACCTGCCCTTTAACCATCCCCATGAAGTGCCGCTCAATCTCGCCTCCGTTTTACTGCTGAGTTTTCAGAGACCTGGGAAACCCGTGCTGCAGGCGTTAATTTCAAATCGCAGTCAAAATTTGGGGGAAGTACCCTCATTAAAATATTCTATTAATGGACCTGTCTCTCACAATCGGTTTACTCGACCGTACCCAAACCCGCCTCTGTTAAAACCAGACGTGGGCATGGTGGAGGCGGGTTGGAGTCTGGTTTCCCATTTTTGATATTTTACATAGAAACATAGAAGATAGGAGCAGGAGTAGGCCATTCGGCCCCTCGAGCCTGCTCCACCATTCAATGCGATCATGGCTGATCATCCAAATTCAGTACCCTGTCCCTGCCTTCTCCCCATATCCCTTGATCCCTTTAGCCTTAAGAAATATATCTAACTCCTTCTTGAATATATTTAATGAATTGGCCTCAACTGCCTTCTGTGGTAGAGAATTCCACAGGTTCACCACTCTCTGGGTGAAGAAATTCCTCCTCATCTCTGTCCTAAATGGCTTACCCCTTATCCTTAGATACCTACCCCCTGCCACTAACCTGGTCGTAGTGGGGATGGTGGGGGGGTTAAAATTCCCCCATAGACTCACCTCAGCATAACGTTTAATAAAATTCAAAGAGGCATCACCCTGCGATCATGTGGTAGTCAACAGGATTGCCATTTATGCCACATATATATTGCAGTTCTACAGTCTGTGCCAGATGTCCATGCTGTTAATTTACTCAGGTTAAACATAGGCAGTTGTTGAAATGGCCCATTCACGACTTCAATTTCCTGGCAGCAAACTTTCCCCAGTGAATCTCAGGAATTCAAAAAGAGATTTGCTGGCTTGTACACAGGTGAACTTGACAGCAGGAATCCTGGCTGAGATTTCTTCCCTCTTTGGCAGAGGATCTTGGAGGCCAATTCTAACACCTCTACTGCCCTGCAGGACTGAGCTCAGCTAACTCAGCACAGACCAGAGACTGAACGTGAGAACTTCCTGGTCTGTACTGCTTCATACCACGTTGGGCAGTGTAATTATAAGTTATGCCACTGAGCAACCGAACACACATTTTCTAATCCTTAACTTTGGTAGATAAAACTAATCTACGATGGTATTTACATAATCTGAGAGTTGGCCAAAATGGCAGCAGGTGGTCTCGCAGCACTCGTTTACATTTTCAGCTAGTGGTATTGCACCTCTGGCGTTGTAAGAGAAGCCACCTCTAAGTCCCACCACCACTTTAATTATACTACACCGCTGCCACCTGAGTCAGTGACTGTGACTGAGTGGGTAATACTCTCGCCTCTGAGTCAGAAGGTTGTGGATTCAAGTCCAACTCCAGAGACATAAGCAAAAACACCTAGGCTGACACTCCCAGTGCACTATTTCAAAGAATCATAGAAATTTATGGCACAGGAGGAGGCCATTCAACCCATCATGTCTGTGCTGGTTGAAAAAGAGCTATCCAGCCTAATCCCACTTTCCAGCTCTTGGTCCGTAGCCCTGTAGGTTACGGCACTTCAAGTGCATATCCAAGTACTTTTTAAATGCGATGAGGGTTTCTGCCTCTACCACCCTTTCAGGCAGTGAGTTCCAGATCCCCACCACCCTCTGGGTGAAAAAAGTTCTCCTCGGCTCCCCTCTAATCCTTCTACCCATTACTTTAAATCTATGCCCCCTGGTTATTGACCTCTCTGCGAAGGGAAATAGGTCCTTCCTATCCACTCTATCTAGGCCCCTGATAATTTTATACACCTCAATTAAATCTCCCCTCATCCTCCTCTGTTCCAAACAAAACAACCCCAGCCTAACCAATCATTCCTCATAGCTAAAATTCTCCAGTCCTGGCAACATACTCATAAATCTCCTCTGTACCCTCTCTAGTGCAATCACATCTTTCCTGTAATGTGCTGACCAGAACTGCACGCAGTACGAAGCAGGGGAGTTATCCCCGGTGTCCTGGTCAATATTTATCCCTCAATTAACGTCACTAAAAACAGGTTATCTGGTTATAATTACATTGCTGTTTGTGGGAGCTTGCTGTGTGCGAATTGGCTGCTGCTTTTCCTAAATTACAACAGTGATTACACTTCAAAAGTACTTCATTGGCTGTAAGGTGCTTTGGGATGTTCTGAGATAATGAAAGGCGCTATATAAATGCAATATTTTCTTTTTTTGAGGCTGCCACTGAATAAAGCATCAGGTTCTGTCAGTAAATGGACAGCCAGGAACCTCCAACTCCAGACAAGCACCTACTGGAGAACAGAACGAGGTGTAGATGCCAATTGCTCAGCATATAGGCTACATACTACAGATAGAATGCAGATATATTTTGCGGTTTTCATATTTTATTATACAGTAACTAGCAGTAACATCTCTGTGGTAAGTTACAACAAAAATAATCAGCAGTACCACTAAAATGTTATGCAGACATTATATGCATTCTCTGAATGTTGCATGCATGTTTAGTATTACATGCCAAAATTAGTTAGACTACTGACAGCTTACAGTAAGGGTGGTATGGACTTCATCAGAATCACAGTAACTGTTACAGACTGTTCTGCCCACCCTCGCAACTATTCTTGACACTTTGCCAATATGTAGGTAAACTATTTTTGCTGCTGTCAGCCTTCATTTACATACACATTCCTGGATGGATAGGTTAAGTTTTTTAAAATTCATTCTTCAGATGTGGGCATTGCTGACAAGGCCGGTATTTATTGCCCATCCCTAATTACCCTTGAGAAGGTGTTGGTGAGCCTTCTTCTTGAACCGCTGCAGTTCATGTAGTGAAGGTACTCCCACAATGCTATTAGGTAGGGTGGTCCAGGATTTCAACCCAGCAATAATGAAGGAACAGCGATATATGCCCAAGTCAGGATGGTGGGAACTTGGAGGTGATGGTATTCCCATGCATCTGCTTCCCTTGTCCTTCTAGTTGGTGGAGGTTGTGGGTTTGGAATGTGCTGCCAAAGTAGTGCATCGTTATATGCATCATTTTAACACCTTGATTGTAATAATATAGTAACAGAGGCAAAAAAATCTTTAAGCAACTGCTGCATGGCGAGATGAGGGACTGTAGGTTCTTTCTGAATGGCTGAGCTGAAATGGGTGAATGATCTTCCTTATTTGTATCTGTCATGTGACTTGTGATTTTCAAATATATTAGGAGAGATTTTCCTTATTGTTGTGCCTGAGAATTGCAAAAATCCAAAGCATAGTGAGCAGATAATGGAGGTGGAGACCCAAAGTGTCAGGTCTCTATCTCCACTATGTTATCCTGGGATTGCTGGGGCTTCCCCAACTAAATGTAACTGCACCTGGATCTGCAGGAGGTCCAGGCCTAGCATAAGCATCCGACTGAGCCAGGGGGTAGCATTCTCAGACTTCCACCACACCTTCCTCATCATCTATCCAAGTGGAGGTGTGCATAAAGTAATCTGGTGGTAAGGCTGTGTCAGGATGATCTTTTGGTCTCAAGGCCAGGAGCACAGCTGTAGGCTGCTCAGGCCCACAGATGCGCTCCGAATTCCACCCACCAATCCGAGCAGAAGACCCTGCCAGAGAGTGGCCTACAGTAGGAGTGTGCCTGGCCATGCAAATAAGCTCGGCCTTGAAAATTATAGGCATGTCTCCTCTCACAGGAGCAGTGCATCTGTCGAGCTCCCAGTGAGGAGTTAGATATAATTCATGCAGTATCAGTTTCTACCACTAGATATCGTTGGCATGCCAGAGGAAATTTCATGAGCATTACGAAGTATCAAATTAACTTTTAAATTAATTAAGAATGGAGCTCCTGAGGGCTACACACTTAGGGGTTTAATTTTCTCTGGTAGCGCACTGGTAAATGTAATTGCATAAAATTCCTTTGTGCATTATTTTAACACAGTCATTAACCTGTTTAAATGTTAACCAGTGCTCCACCAGAAGAAATGAAACCACTACCTTCAACAGCTTAGCATGTGCATTATCAAAACGACATTCTTTTTTCATTTTGTATGGCAACTTTCTCCCTATTGTATTAGGAGCTCCTTCCCTCCCCACACCATGTATAGATCAGGGCAGCAGAAAAGTAGCTTGTTCGCATTTGGTTGTTTTGAATCAGCCAGCAAAAGATGTATAGGCTGATTTGTCCTATGGCTATTTGTTCACATGAAATTATCCCAGCCTAAACATTGAATGAACATTTATATCAGTCTTTACAGTAGAAGACATTAAGAATATCCCAACACTGGACAAACAGGGGGCTAAAGGGGGGGAGGAGCTAAACACGATCAAAATCACTAAGCAAGTGGTACTCGGTAAAATAATGGGACTCAAGGCGGATAAATCACCTGGACCTGATGGCTTACATCCTAGGGTCTTGAGGGAAGTGGCGGTAGGGTTGTGGATGCATTGGTAATAATTTTCCAAAACTCCCTGGACTCGGCAAAGGTCCTGGCAGACTGGAAAACTGCTAATGTAACACCCTTATTTAAAAAGGGCAGTAGACAGAAGGCTGGAAACTATAGACCGGTTAGCCTAACATCTGTGGTAGGTAAAATTTTGGAGTCCATTATTAAGGAGACAGTAACAGGACATTTGGATAATCATAATTTAATAGGACAAAGTCAGCATGGTTTTATGAAGGGGAAGTCATGTTTGACAAATTTGCTGGAGTTCTTTGAGGAAGTAACATATAGGGTGGATAAAGGGGAACCAGTGGACGTAGTGTATTTAGACTTCCAAAAGGCATTTGACAAGGTGCCACACAAAAGATTATTGCTTAAGATAAAAAATCACGGGATTGGGGGTAATATTCTGGCATGGATAGAGGATTGGCTATCTAACAGAAGGCAGAGAGTTGGGATAAATGGTTCATTCTCAGACTGGCAATCAGTAACTAGTGGTGTTCCGCAGGGGTCAGTGCTGGGTCCCCAACTCTTTACAATCTATATTAACGATTTGGAGGAGGGGACCGAGTGTAACATATCAAAGTTTGCAGATGATACTAAGATGGGAGGGAAAGTAGTGAGTGAGGAGGACATAAAAAACCTGCAAGGGGACATAGACAGGCTAAGTAAGTGGGCAGAGATTTGGCAGATGGAATACAATACTGGAAAGTATGAGGTTATGCACTTTGGCAGGAAAAATCATAGAGCAAGTTATTATCTTAATGGCAAGAAACTGGAAAGTACTGAAGTACAAAGGGATCTGGGGGTCCTGGTGCACGAAACTCAAAAGGTTAGTATGCAGGTGTAGCAAGTGATTAAGAAGGCCAATGGAATGTTGGCTTTCATTGCTAGGGGGATAGAATATAAAAATAGGGAGGTATTGCTTCAGTTGTACAAGGTATTGGTGAGACCGCACCTGGGATACTGCGTACAGTTTTGGTGTCCATACTTAAGAAAGGACATACTTGCTCTCGAGTCAGTACAAAGAAGGTTCACTCGGTTAATCCCGGGGATGAGGGGATGGACATATGAGGAGAGGTTGAGTAGATTGGGACTCTACTCATTGGAGTTCAGAAGAATGAGAGGCGATCTTATTGAAACATATAAGATTGTGAAGGGGTTGGATCGGGTGGATGCGGGGAGGATGTTCCCGATGATGGGTGAAACTAGAACTAGGGGGCATAGTCTTAGAATAAGGGGCTGCTCTTTCAAAACTGAGATGAGGAGGAACTACTTCACTCAGAGGGTGGTAGGTCCATGGAATATGCTGCCCCAAAAAGCTGTAGAAGCTACATCATTACATAAATTTAAAACAGAAATAGACAGTTTCCTAGAAGTAAAGGGAATTAAGGGTTACGGGGAGCGGGCAGGAATTTGGACATGAGTCTAGGTTCGGATCGGTCATGGCCCTGTGGGTAGCGGAGTGGGCCCAGGGGCCGTGTAGCCTGATCCTGCTCCTATTTCGTGTGTCTAATTCTGTTAGATTCAGGAGATGGTTCTGTGATAGTAGATTGGCGGTTAGGATCAGGTCAGCCATGATCTTATTGAATGGCGGAGCAGGCTCGAGGGGCCGATTGGCCTACTCCTGCTCCTATTTCTTATGTTCTTATGTTCTTATGTAATGTCCTTCTGCCATTGTTCAGGCCTCTTGGCCTGTACTTCTGGGTGTGATTTTGCCAACCTTGGGGAGGCGGGTTTGGAGGCTGGTCTGCCGGGAAAATGGCAGAATCTAGGGGCGGGTACCCATCCCGCCCCCAACCTGCCTCCATGCCATCTTCCCAGAAGGCGGGTACCCGACCCGTGCCGGGTCCCGTCTCCTCAAGGCGGGAAGGGGATTACAGTGGAGGGGTCCAAAAGTGCGCTGTGGAGGTGAGTGATGAGTGCAAGTGTGGAGAGGTAAGTATTTGAGGTGAGTGAAAAGTGTTAGAAAAAGTTTACTTACCTTTGTTTCTTCCTGCAGGCTTCAATTGTTGGGGATCCGGAGGCTCCAGCATCTCAATGGCAGAGATGACAGAATGGCTGCTGCATTCTTCAATGCAACAGCCATCTGCTTTCTGCCCAGAAAATAGGTTTGGTGAGCCTTGAGTACAAGAACTCACCAAACAACAGAGAATGTCAGTGTTTGACAGCTTCTCAAAGCTGTCAAACGATGACAATTCATCTGTCAAACATTTTTGACAGATGAAATGTCATACGCTGACGTTCTCTGTCACCGGCTTTCCCTTAATTGGCCGGCTAAGCCCGCTGGGCAGGCTTAACAAAGTCAATCAAGGGAAAATAGTGTGCACAAGTCGTTGAAGGAGGGACTAAAGCCCGACAAGCAGCAGTCCCGCCTCCAGCACGCCCCCATTGGCAAAATTACCCCCAACGTCTTTGGCCCCAATATCCTTGGTACCTCCTGTCTTGTCTCCTACTCTTCCTACTCCCTGGCCTAGCTCACTTTTTCTGTGCTTTGTACCTGATAGCCTGCCTCTTCTACTGGTCTTGTCATTTCATATGCCTCCTCTTCCTCATAATTAATATGTTCTCCTGGAGCCAACAACTATTAAACCTTTAGATCTCGATTGATATTCCCTGCTCTATGTCTGTTTTTCTGTTTGAACTCAGCCTCTTGTGTGCCACATTTAACTTTTTTGTAACTGCAGGCAGTACAGCTCTGAACTTTAAGCACTGGCATTGTACAAGGGGTAGGAGCGAGGGAACAGAATGTCTACTACGATGCGCAAGACAGAACTTGATACAGCCTAGTTGGAAAAGGAACAATCACCATTGTTTAATAGCTATGATGTAGGAATCGACAGATCCCTAACTGAAGTACTGAGGTCGAGTCAGTCCGATAATAAAACGAAGTTTAATGTAAACTAGAGAACAAACAATGGCATGCAGGGGAAACAATCAACAGGTCTTTTCTTAATGCTGGCTTCACGAGGTCTGAACTGGGAACCTCCCAGTCTGATGTCATGACGTCATCACGTTTCCTGCCGTTCGGGACGTCACGTGACCAACGTGATGACGTCATCGCACTGGTTCTGGAACTTACCCAGAACGGGCTATTTACATACAGTAAACAAACCTAGGTGCTGTAGCACTCTGCTAAAGGCAGTTATACAGGAGTCGCTTGGTGGCTTTGCCACATGCGCCCCCCCAGAAGTGTCTTTAACCTCAAAAGTTAATCGCAGAGGAGGTCGGACAAGCCTGTTCGAATGACTCCGATATTCCTGGAGAGGAATGGGCTGGGTAGACGATGAGCTGGTCTGCGGAACAGTCTGGTCAGGCGTGGCTGCCACGGGCGGCCTCCCATGACACGATGGCTGCGCTGCCTCGACCGGTCGCTCGAGGTCCAGGTGTGCGGCCTTGAGGCGGTCCACGGAAATGTGGTCAGGCTTGCCCCTGATGTCCACTAAAAAACTCTTGGCGCCCGCCTTCAGTACCTGGAAAGGGCCTGTATATGGAGGCGTGAGAGGACTACGGTGGGCGTCATGCCTGACAAAAATGAATTTAGCCCGCATAAGCTCCGGCGGAACGTATGACGCGGGCAACCTGTGATGTGACGTCGGAATGGGCCGAAAAGATTGAGCTGCGTCCCGGTGAGCCTCCAGTTGTTCGGCCGCCGACCAAGAACGCGTTGGTGACGGAAGAAACTCGCCGGGCACCCGGAGCGGTTGGCCATAAACCAGTTCGGCGGCCGATGCCTGCAGGTCCTCTTTAGGCGCTGTGCATAACCCGAGCATCACCCAAGGCAGCTTGTCCATCCATGCGGTCCCCTGGAGGCTGGCCCACAGCGACGCCTTCAAGGACAGATGAAAACGCTCACATAATCCATTGGCCTGCGGATGGTAAGCCGTGGTCCGATGGAGCTTGGTGCCCAAACCCAAGGCTACGGCGTTCCACAAAGCAGACGAGAATTGCGGCCCGCGATCCGACGAAATATCAGACGGAACGCCGAAACGTGCAACCCAGGATGAAAGAAAAGCCCGGGCAACATCCGCGGAGGTGGTGGACGTCAAAGGAATGGCCTCCGGCCACCTGGTGGTACGGTCGACTATAGTCAAAAGATGTGTGAAACTTGTGACGGCGGTAGTGGGCCAACGAGGTCGACATGGACGTGATCGAAACGCCGCTCCGGTACTTTGAAAACGGCGACGGGAGCTTTGACGTGCTGCTGCACCTTAGCCCGCTGGCACACAACGCAGGTGTTGGCCCAGTCGCAGACATCTTTTTGCATTCCTCTCCAGATGAACTTGGACGCCAGTAATTTTTGTGAAGCCCTCACGCCAGGGTGCGCAAGCCCGTGAATGGCATCAAAAACGTTCCTACGCCAGGACAGCGGAACGATCGGGCGGGGGTCCCCCAAGGAGACGTCGCAGAGCAGGGAGGTGCCAGCCGAGTGGAAAAGCACATCCGTTGGCTGAAGGCAGGAGGAGTCGGTGCGGAAAGCTTGCGTTTCCGGATCGGCCGCTTGGTCAGCAGCCATGAGTGAATAATCGAGTCCCAGCTGGACGGCCTGGACAGTCGCACGCGAGAGGCAATCGGCGGCCACGTTTTCCTTGCTGGCCACGTGCCGGATGTCGGTGGTGAACTCGGAAATAAAGGTGAGCTGTCGTTGCTGTCGCGCTGACCACGGCTCAGCCGTCTTGGCCATGGCAAACGTCAGGGGCTTGTGATCCACAAACGCGGTGAATTGGCGTCCTTCCAATAGAAAACAAAAATGTCGATGGCCAGAAACAACGGCAACAACTCCCCGTCAAACGTGCTGTAGCTACGCTCGTTACAACGCAATTGGCGACTAAAAAACACCAGCGGTTGCCACGTCCCGTCGACCCATTGCTCCTGTACGGCGCCTGTAGCGTAGTCTGAAGCATCAGTCGTAAGCGCGATGGTGACGCCAGGCAGCGGGTGCGCCAACATCGTTGCGTTTGCGAGAGCATCCTTCGTGTCCACAAAAGCGCAATCCATCTCCGGTGTCCAGGCCACAGGTTCCTTCCCTGGCTTCCCTCTGAGTGCCTCGTAGAGCGGCCGCATCAGCTGCGCGGCCCGGGGAACGAACCGATGGTAAAAATTTACCATACCAAGGAACTCCTGGAGCGCTTTAATGGATTGCGGGTGCGGGAAAGCAGCAATGGCCGCCACCTTCGACCGAAGCGGCAGCACTCCTGCCGCAGTGATGCGGTGGCCCAAAAAGTCGATCTGCCGCAGTCCGAATTGACATTTGTTCGGGTTAATTATGAGGCCATGCTGATGGAGGCGGCGAAAAAGGAGGCGCAGGTGTTTGAGATGTTCCTCTTTCGAAGTACTGGCGACCAGGATGTCATCGAGATACACAAACAGAAACTTAAGATCCCGCAGCACTGAATCCATAAGGCGCTGGAACGCCTGCACCGCATTTTTGAGGCCGAACGGCATTCGGAGGAATTCGAAAAGTCCGAAAGGGGTAATGACCGCCGTCTTCTGGACGTCCTGGGGGTGGACGGGCACTTGATGGTACCCCCGGACGAGGTCAATTTTTGAAAAAAACGAATTGCCAGCCAAATGTGCGGAGAAATCGTGACCTCATTGAGGCGCCGATAATCGCCGCCGGGCCGCCAACCACTGCCAGGCTTAGGGACGATATGAAGCGGCGAAGACCAGGGACTATCCGACCGGCGAACGATTCCCAGTCGCTCCATGGTGGTGAACTCCGCCTTCGTGGCCTCGAGTTTACTGGGCTCCAGCTGTCGAGCCCGGGCATAAACCGGGGGGGCGGTCGTTGCGATGTGGTGTTCTACACCATGTTTAGCGATCGTCGCCGAGAAGGTGGGTCGAGTGAGATCCAGAAATTCCCCGAGAAGGCGGGTGAAGTCGTCGGGCGCCGGCACGGTGCAGGAACCCGTGTGAGGCACGCCTGAGCCCCGAAAACATGGGATGGAGGCAAACGTGGCAGCGTGAATCAGACGGCGATTTCGTAAATCAACCAATAGGCCATTGGTACAGAAGAAGTCAGCACTGAGGATTGCCTGTGTGATTTTGGCGGTTATAAACTCCCATTGGAAAAGTTGCCCGCCAAAACACACCTGGATCCGCCGCTTCCCAAACGTACGAATAGCACTGCCGTTGGCGGCCTGGAGTGGAGAACCGTGCCTCCCTGCCCTGACGTCGAGGAGTGAAGCGGGGAGGATGCTGCACTGAGCGCCCGTGTCACACAAAAACCGCTGGCCCGAAATGGAGTCGGTGATATACAATAACTTCCCGGAATCTCCAACCGCCATCGTAGACGCGAAACCGACCTCGGGGTCGTTCTTCCGTTCACACAGTCGGTGCTGTTGCTTTCTCGGTGCATTTGGCACGAAACTACATGGAGGACGGCAGCATCTGGCTTTTGGACCAAAACGGGCGTGGTAGTAGCAGAGACCGGATGGTGGAGGCGCCGAGGCGGGGTTCTTCGGGGCGGGACGCTTCGAGGTGGCGCAGTACTGCTGCATCACCGCATAAATGGTGTCGGCTTCGGCCGCGAGCGCTACATCGTCCGTAACCTCCGACCTGGCGAGGGCTGCTTACACCTGCTCGGGGAGCTGGCTCAGGAACAGTTCCCGAAACAGAAAACACTGCGGCTCAGAACCGAGGAGCGTGAGCATCTGGCTCATCAACACAGACGACTTGGCGTCGCCTAACCCGGGCAGTGTGAGTAAACGTTGCGCGCGCTCCACTTTTGTGAGGCCGAAAACCTGCATTAGTTGCGCCTTAAGCGTATCATACTTGTTATCTACGGGCGGGGTCTCCAGCAGACTGATGATCCTCGAAGCCGTCGAGCTGTCCAGTGCGGAGACCACGTAAAGATAACGGGTCTGATCCAGCACGATGTTCCGAAGCTGGAACTGGGCCTCCGCTTGGATGAACCAGGAGGCCGCCTGTTGTTCACAAAATTGAGGGAGCTTCAAGGTCACTGCGTTAACATCCATCGTTTTGTTCTGCGCGTCCTCCGTGAAAATCATCCGCGAAGCTTCGGGGTCACCAATGTAGGAATCGACAGATCCCTAACTGAAGTACTGAGGTCGAGTCAGTCCGATAATAAAACGAAGTTTAATGTAAACTAGAGAACAAACAATGGCATGCAGGAGAAACAATCAACAGGTCTTTTCTTAAAGCTGGCTTCATGAGGTCTGAACTGGGAACCTCCCAGTCTGACGTCATGATGTCATCACATTTCCCGCCGTTCGGGACGTCACGTGACCAACGTGATGATGTCATCGCGCTGGTTCTGGGACTTACCCAGAACGGGCTATTTACATACAGTAAATAAACCTAGGTGCTGTAGCACTCTGTTAAAGGCAGTTATACAGTTATACAGGAGTCCCTTGGTGGCTTTGCCACAATGATATATTTTTACCTGCTCTACTCCTGCTAATACCACTCAATATTTTGCATTATTAATATATTCTAGAGTTAATTCTCTTCTCACAAACATCTGAAGACAAAGATTGATGGACTAATGTTCCCTATTCTATATAAGAAAAGTACTGCTATGAGCAGTTTTCTGCCACAAAAAAAATTATGTGATTTTGCATATTAAAAAAACTTGGCCCTGCTATTACATATGTAGAAAAAGATCAAAGGACAAATGAGATTTAACTATCAGGTGTGTTACAAATAAGACTGCATTGTAGAGAAGAGCCTTAAAGGGAGTGGGAGAGAACCGTACTCTAAATTAAAATAATTATATGCTATTGACTGCAGTTCAGGGCTATTGTGTGGCTATATCATTAAATTAATACCCTTAGTATTACAAAAACAAAGAATATGTTATGGTGCTTGAAACTAAAGACTGAAAGGATTAACGTACAGTCACTTTGTAACCCACAGTACATCAGTTAGCCAACTGTGGCCTAAAGATTACAGTCACTGTCTGTACAATGCCCTTGGCTGAGTTTAATTTGATGCATTATGAAATGTTGAAAGAATGCTGGGGGTAAAAATTCCTCTTATCCCTATGAGTTGTGAACGTTTCCTCTGTTTGGTATTTCCAGCTATATTTTGAGCATGTTCTGAGCATGTTATGAAGGAACAAGTTTATAACATTGCTGAAAACACCAAACAGGAAACCTTCATGAATTAATTTACGATGTCACCGCACATAGCAGCCAGAGGAATTCCTACTGCTGTAGTCATGCATCGGGTCAAAACACTGTCCTTTAACCTGCGCAATATGGGTTCAAACTTAACCCAGACATGTGGGATGAAAGGGATCTCCGCTTTGCTGGCTGCAAGGGTCCTGATATGAATTGAAATGGTCTCAAACAGAGGCAGAAAATGCTGCAAATGCACAGTAAGTTGGTCAGCACCTGAGACAGAAAGATAGGTTAATGTTGGATAGTCTCTACCTAATTCCTGGTAAATCCAAGATAAAGATCTCGCCATTATTTAGCAGTAATTGACATAATACGGTAGTCTCACTCAGAAAGGACACAAGGACATTTTTTTAAAATAAAGTAAGTAAAGTTTAATTCGATGTCACAAGGGTTGCTAGTGTGGGAGATTGAAGTGTCACCACTGCTCCAGTCGTAGGTGGACTTATGGCCACAGAGCTCAGGCCACTTTATTCTAGATCCAATCCATACAAACCCTGACCTGGGAGTGCGTGATGTCCAAAAAAATGGAAAAATGTTCCGCTGTTTAGCTCTGACATCCCTCACCATAATGAGCACAAACTCCAAGCACGCCTGCGGTTTGTAACCTCAGTGAGCAATCATTTTTCTTTTATTATCCATTAATATTGCTCACAGAGCTCTGTTGACCACTGCAGTAGCGGTCAATAGTTAAAAACTGTTTTTCTAAACCATGACGACTCTTTAGTTAATCATGTTTAGCAGAGGCAGTTCAAGGGTGTAATAAATTACTTTTAAAGTGCAATTTAAATCAGCACTGAAGTAGTTAACTAGAAAATAATGAATACCTGGAAGCGATTACACAGAAGACACTGGACTGCTATCAGCATGTTACATGACAGTAACCCGATCAAGGAGTTCTTACGGTGTCTTAAACCACAAGGGCAAAGGTCATTTGGTTTGTTAATCAGCTGAACCCTGCGATTGGATTACCGACTGTAATTCACTGAGTGCCTTCTGGTCTATATGGGCTGTATTTTGCGACCCCTACGGGTGCGTACAAGATGTGTACGCAACCGTAGGGGCCGCGCAAGTTCCAGGTTTAGGCATGTGAAACACATGCGTGAAAACCCGGGACTTGCGATCTGTCAGGAATTCCCTTGACAGATGATCTGCATCCCCGGGAGATGGGCCTCTGCGGGTGGAGAGTTGTACTATTTGCCCAACTTCCTCCCGCTGAATGCCCGTGAAATTCTTACGCCTGATAAAAGCTTTTACCAGCATAAGAGTTTTTAAAAATAGAAAAATTAAATTTTATCACTCATTTATAGATTAAAAACCCTGTCAAATAAGGTAAGTTTATTTTTAGCCCCATTAAAACATATTTAAAACATTTCAAAAAAATTTTTGTTTAAAATATTTAATTAAATGGCATTTTAATTTTAAATGTGTAATTATTTTCATATTTATTTCATTGTGTTCGTGTATTTTTTAAGTGATCCCCATTCATACTTATGGGGATTCCGTATGTACGGAACTCTCACAAGTATGAATGGGGATTCCCTTCTTTTATTGGTTGGGCCGGCCCATGTGATCCATGGGGCGCTTGCGAACCGCATGCGCCCCTGAGATACGTGGACCTCTACCCATGAGTACCCGGAGAGACCCAGGAGCATGAGTCTCTGTACCTCACAGACCATCAGGTAAATTTGTAGATTTTTTACAGGTCAGAGGCATCTGCCCACAGGAACCCTCCAACTACAAATTTTGGGCCAATATATATTTGTATTACACAAGTAGATCTCCCAAGATATTGCACATGGAGGGTTAGAGGGTGGGGAAATGACTGGACCAAAGCGAGGGAGAGGAGGAAAATGGGACACAAGAGAGGGAGGAAGCAGAGATGGGAAAAATGGGAAGGGGAAAGTAGGAGGAGGTGGAAGAATGGATGGGAATAGAGGAGTAGGGAAAGGTGATGAATGGGAAGGAGGGGATGAAGGACGAGGATGGAGGGGAAGGGGAAGATGGAGAGGGGTGAGAGGAGGGAAAAGGTGTGGAGAAAAGAGGAGAAGACAAGGGAAGTGGGAAGAAGAGAAGTGAGAGGAAAGGGAGAGAAATATGAAATGAGACATGAGAGGGGGACAGTGAAAGAGGGCAAGCAAGAGGATGTGCAGAGGGGGACTATGAGAATCAGAGGATATGGAAAGCGGGAGGGGATGGGGACAGGGAGATGTAGGAGAGCGGTAGGGGAGAGAGTTAGGTTGTCAGCCCTAAAACGTTCTTCAGAGGGGGAGGGGTGTTTGGACCATCCCACAAATGCTGCATGTTGTGGGACGCGGTTAGCAACCGCCAGCCCAAAATTACATTCAATAGGATAGGGAGTGGCCAGGCTGGGGTTAAGGCACCAGTAGTATGTCTGCTGGTGAGAAGACGCAATGGGGCCTAAGGTTAGTTTCTGCTTCAATCTCCAGGCGGGAGAGGCTGCAGAGCCATCAACTGTCCAGGTGCCATAGTAATCTTCACCTGGCACACAAATGCAATCAGGTCCAGATTAGATGCAGAGATTTGATCGCAAGATAACAACTTACTGTTCATTGTTGGAAGGGACCCATCTTATTTGGGGAAAGGAGTGGGTTCAGGGATCGATCCTTGGGGAGGTTTGATTATTAAAACCACTGAGAGAGATTTTTACACATCAGTTTTTTGGGGGAATGCCACCCAGTGGAATTGTTACTGAGCTGCATACTAACACAGACTCTAAGATGAAGGCTGGAGCTAAGGTGTTGGATTTGAGCTAACGTTACCTGATAGGTCTTTTACCATTATAAATGCCAATCGCTGGCCCACCTACAGGCGTAACTGGTACTGCAAGTAAATATTGATATTTTTATAATGCATTTTCCCATTGAGATAGGATGACATCGGACTTTCCAATGTATTTTGAAATGGAATGTTGCGACCCATGCAGTGATTTTGATATGTAATAAATAGAGAGAGGTTAGCAACATTTTTTTATTTTAAGTCATTGTTCAGCATCGATATTTTAAATTTTGCTTTAGTATCTGCCTCATGACATAAGACCAAGGCTCCCGCTATGCTGCACGGCTGCGCATTGCGGGAGGCAGGCCGCGCAGGAGGCCGCGCAGCTTACGGGGGACATTGTGTGAGACCTCACTAGATTATCTTGGTTGGTGAATAATGAAAGTGCACACTGTACTCCTTATAACAAAAACAGATAATCTAATCAAGTGGGTCAGATGGTAACGGACTCCGGAGAGCAAAGTTCAAGCCGTTTGTAGTCCTCTTTGAAAACCAGATGTGGCAGCTTTGATTCAGTTTTGGTTTTGTGCGAGCAGTAGCTCTCAATGCTGATGCTGTCATTGCTTTATGATTTTCACACTTCAGGTTACTTAAAATTATTGCTCAAGAATACAACTATGTTCTTGCCATTCATTAGTTCTCTTGAGGGGGGGCTGGTGGGGTTTCATCAACTGCAATGAATAGGCCAGTCAGACAACCTACTCCAGGCCTCCACAAATAGCTCAGTCATAACTCTTTTGGTTTCCCTTTCCCTCTCTCCTCATGGGGAAGCCTGTGGCCTCCACTCCCCAGTTCTAGATTTGTTAATGCCTCAGTGTGCCGTTATGTATGTCCTACCAACTGGGTCAGAGCAGCAATGTGGAGGTCTGGGAGCAGCCATTTCTCTGCCCAGGGCAGGTATACGGATTAGGAGAAAAAGGTCTGAGAGGGAAAAAAGACAAAGACCCTCTCAAATATATTTCTGCAAACTATATTTTCCCTTCCTCTTCTAATTTTCTCACCTCCTTTCCTGAAGGCACTGACTTATGTTGGAACACCATACCACAGATATCAGAGCCCTTCAGTACTTGCTCAAGTAACCATTTTATATGTGAGCCCTCACCCAACATCTACAATAGAAATCAGGAGTGAGAAGCCTGGCTAATGCTTTGCCCCTTGCCAATTGTAGCACTTCTACGACTATCCCAGCTGAGAGCAACTAATTCAGCACAGACCTGGGACTAAAGCTGGTCTGTATGGCAAACCGAGCGACAGAATTGTTTTATGCTAATTACTATTCTTATTAAGAAGTATCCTATTCCAGAGTACTTTTAATGGTAATCACTATAGCAAGAAGAAAATTCAAACAGCATTTTGGGCGTGCCCTTCTGTTTCCTTGAAGTATTTTCATTGTTGTCTTAGCTTTGCTCAGATTTAGCTTTTCTTTCATCACTAGGGTTTCGCTTAATCCCACCTTAATCTTCAAATTTATGTTGTTACCAATTTTGAATAGACCAAATATTGTTTCTGCCTCTATAAAGTTATAACAGATTTTTTCTTTGCTAGCGTTCAATCACACAGTCACCTTGCTCGTTTCACGAGGACAGTCTCATCACTGAACTGAGATCAGCACTGCTTAATACAGTGCTGGAGTCTGGCACTGAAAGGCAAAAGTTTAGATGATAAATCAAAGTTAAAAGTCTGGGTCGCTAACATCGCCTTGGCGCTAAATTTAGCACCCGGTGAAAAATAGCACCGGTGATTGGTAAATTCAGTTTTAGCGCCCCAAGAAGGAGGTGCAGTGCTAATTCAAGCGCTCCACTTCCTTCTTAGAGCACTAACCCCGAATATCGGGGCGGTGCGTTCTGCAGCGCTACGCACTGGGCCACATAGCGCTGCAGCATGGAAGGGCTCTTCCCCTCATTAAAGAGGAGGGCCCAAGCCCACAACTCTGTGGGACCCTACTGTAAAGTCCGCGCCTCAATGATACAAGGACTTCAGGAGAACAGTTTAACAGGTACCTTACTGAACAAGAGGCAGCTTGAAACTGAAACTACAGAAGCCTGCTAGGGCCTTTTATACAGGGGTGGTCACTGCCGGTACTGCAGTCTAAGACCAGTTATTCCCTTAAAGGTACATACACAACAATTCCTCCCCTTTTAGATAAACAGTACATAACATTCATTTAACAACTAAATAATAACTAATTACAATTACAATTTTCTCAGTAATATATACATCAACTGAAATAGTCATTTATAAGTTCAGTCTTTGAGGAGCCTTCCTGATCCGGACTGGATAGCGCCTTTCTCGAGTATCCTGTTCTGGCGGTGGAGTCAATTCTGGCTCATTGTCACTGGTTGGTTCGTCAGCTTCCAATACCCCTGCTTCTGAAGTAGACGCAATCTGTACTTCGGGCTCATTACCAGGTGCACATGCTTGTGGTACAGGTTTGGCTTGTTCCTGTGACTCTAGAATTTGGTCAGCATGGCATCTCACGATGCTCTCTCCAACGTCCACTGTGTACATTAGTGGTCCCTGCTGTGTGCATATCGTGCCTGGCTGCCATTTTTCTGTTCGGTAGTCGCGGGCCAAGACTGGTTGCCCTACCTTGAAGCTCCTGGTTGGCTTCTCATTTATGTGCTGGAACTGCTTATCCTCAACATCTCGTCTTATGTTTGGTTTGAGCAAATCCAAGTGACATCTTAGTCTCCAGTTGAAAAACAGTACGACTGGAGTTTGGTTGGTTACTGCATGTGTCGCATTCCGGTAAGCAAACAGGAAGTTATCCACTTTGTGTTGCAGTGGTATGTCATCATTATACATTGCCTTTATGGCCTTTTTAAAGGTCTGAACAAATCTCTCAGCCAATCCATTTGTGGCTGGATGATATGGGGCAGATGTGTAATGTTTCACCCCATTATTCTTCAGGAACCTCTGGAAATCCTCAGACACAAACTGTGGGCCATTGTCGGAACAGATCTGTTCTGGCAACCCATTCCTGGCGAAGATGGTCCTTAGGACTGCAATAGTTTTCTCCGTGGTGGTGGAAGACATTTTAATGACCTCTGGCCATTTCGAATGGGCGTCCACAGCGATTAGAAACATTGAGTCCATAAATGGACCAGCGAAATCAATGTGTACCCATTGCCATGGAGATGAGGGCCACTCCCATGGATGTAGTGGGGCCTGTGATGGAGTGTTTTGGACCTTCTGGCATCCTGTGCATCTCTTGGTCATATCCTCGATTTCTTTATCGATTCCCGGCCACCACACAAATGCTCTGGCTAGGCTCTTCATTTTGACCCCTCCCAGATGACCCTCATGAAGCTCATTGAGTACTCTATCTCTCAACTTGGGTGGAATTACCACTCGGGATCCACACATCAAGGTTCCCCGGCACACTGACAGCTTTTCCCTCCTTGGCGAGAATGCTGGCAACAGTGAGTCGCCATATGCTGGCCATCCCTTCACCGTCAAATCATAGACCCGAGAGAGTGTCGGGTCATTTCGGGTTTCCTTCTCAATACTTGCGTTTGTAACAGGCAAACATTCGACTATGGTCGCATGGAATATCTCCACAGGATCCGCTGCAGGTGCTTCTTCCACCGTAGGCAACGGTAGGTGCGACAGCCCATCAGCGTTTCCATGTTGTTTCGTACCTTTGTACTCTATGTCGTACTGATGTGCCCCTAGAAAAAGTGACCATCTTTGCAGCCGTTGCGCCGTCATCACCGGAACGCCCTTCTTTGGGTTAAAAATTGAGACCAGGGGCTGATGATCAGTCAGTAGGGTGAATTTCTGCCCGTGCAGATAGTGATTGAACTTCTTCACCCCCCACACCAGGCTGAGGGCCTCCCTGTCAATCGGGGCGTAGTTATGCTCGGCTGAGGTTAGCGAGCGCGATGCAAAGGCTATTGGCCTCTCTGAACCGTCACGGAATTTGTGTGACAGCACCGCTCCAATGCCGTAAGGTGACGCATCACATGCCAACTGAATCGGTAGTGTTGGATTGTAGTGGGCCAATACTTCTTTTGAAGGGATTTGGCATTTACATTCCTGAAAGGCACGCTTACACTCATCACTCCATTTCCATGTTACACCAGTTTGAAGGAGGGCATTCAGTGGGTGCAGAATTGTAGATAAATTCGGCAAGAACTTATGGTAGTAGTTCACCAACCCGAGGAATGACCTCAGTTGCGACACATTTTCTGGTGCTGGAGCCTTGACTACAGCCTCAATCTTGTCTGGCGACTTATGCAACCCTTCCTCATCAATCATGTGGCCACAATACGAGATTTGTCTCCTGAAGAACTCGCATTTGGGACGGTTGGCGCGTAGCCCATACTCCTGCAATCTCGTGAGCACCTGTTCCAGGTTGGCAAGGTGTTCATTGTCATTTTCGCCCGTAACCAGGATGTCGTCCAAATAACACTGGGTCCCCGGGATCCCTTGCAGGACTTGTTCCATTGCCCTCTGCCACATAGCCGGGGCCAATGCTACCCCAAATACCAGTCGATTGTACTGGTAAAGGCCTTTGTGAGTGTTTATCGTGAGGTATTTCCTAGATGCTTCTTCCACCTCCATTTGTAGATACGCTTGAGCCAGGTCAATCTTTGTAAAACGTTTCCCTCCAGATAGTGAGGCGAAAATATCTTCTATCCGCGGAAGCGGATACTGTACTGTGTGCAGGACTGGGTTCACAGTCACCTTGAAGTCCCCACAGATGCGAACCTTCCTTGGCTCCCCAGGCGTGCTGCTCAATGCTTTCTTCATTACAGGAATGATGGGTGTGGCCCACTCGCTCCAATCCACCTTAAAAAGCGCCCCCGAACGCTCCAGACTCTCCAGTTCAGCTTCCACAGCTGGGCGTATCGCGTATGGCACCGGTCTGGCCTTGAAAAATGTTGGGGTTGCGTTATCCTCAATCTTTATGGTTGCCTTTACTCCTTTTAGAGTCCCAAGTCCTTGTTGGAACACCTCTTCCGCGTCAGATAGAATTTGTGACAGACATCCCGGTGCGACGTCATCATCTTTTTTGTCAGTCACAGTTAGTGCCAGAATGGAATGCCAATCCAATTGTAGTCTTCGGATCCATTCACGTCCCAATAATGGCGGTCCTCCATCTTGTAGTATATACATGTATAGTTTCTGTGTTTCCTTTTCGTTATATTCAACTGGCACCCTTATTTTTCCTCTGGGGTAGACCTTTTGCCCCGTGTATGTCTTCAATACAATGGATGTGTCCTTTAAGGGTATGTGTGAGAATAGCCGCTCATAGCCTCGTCGATTCATGACAGTTAGGGCTGATCCTGTGTCCAATTCCATCTTCACTGGGGACCCTGCTATCATGAGGGTGACCCAAATGGTTCGGTGATCTTCTTTTGCGATCACGTTGTGTAACTTTAAACAACTTAGTCGCCTGCTCCCGGAGTCCTTATCACTCTCCTGATCTTCTGAACTACTATCTGTCAGTTTCTTTACTTTCCTGTACTGTTCCTTAGTAGTTCTTGTCGTGTTGGTGTTCTTTCCCGACCTGCAGACTCTTGCTATATGTCCCATCTTCCCGCATTGCCTGCATATTTTGTCTTTAAACCAGCAGTCCTTCTGCTCATGGGTTGTTCTGCTGCAGCGATAGCACTTTTCGGCTCCATACGCCATTTCGTTAGCGCTGTATTCTTGTGGTTTCTGTTGTATTTCCGCAGCTCCCCGTGCTGCTGCTTCATAGGATACTGCCACGCTGAAAGCCTGTTCTAGCGTCAGGTCCTTTTTTGAAAGTAGTCGTTTCTGGGTTCCTTCACTCTGGAGCCCGCAGTCAAACTTATCCCGTAAGGTGTCTGCCAGTCCTGCTCCGAACTGGCAGTGCTTCGATAACTTGCGTAGTTCCATAAGATAGTCAGCACTGCTCTCATCTTTGTGCTGGTTTCTTTTATGGAACTTGAATCTTTCTGCTATCAGCAGTGGTGTAGGGCTTAGTTGTTCCTGTAAGATATGAACAATCTCCTCAAAACTTTTCTCCATTGGTTTAGCTGGGGTAATTAAATTCCGCAATAGGCCGTACGTATTCACACCCATCAGATTTAATAATACCGATGCCCTCTTTCCATCGTCCACCTCATTTGCCTTGCAGTACACTTCGATTCTTTCTACATACGTGGTCCAGTCTTCTACCTCATTGTCGAAAGCAGTGATACTGTCACTTTTTGGCATCTTGGGCGATTTAAAATGGCGCCTCCCGCGCTTTTGCTTCTTCCCCAATGGAATAAAATGGCGCCTCCCGCGCTTTTGCTTCTTCCCCAACGGGATAAAATGGCGCCTCCCGCGCTTTTGCTTCTTCCCCTTACTGCCACGCTGCTCCTAGTGTTCTACGGGGTAATGGCGGCAACCCGCAGCTTCGGCGCGTCTCGCTTTCCTTCCCCCCCATTTAGTTTCTCTCCGCTGTCCTGTTCTCGAGCACCGACCGCGCCCTGTGCGCTCCACCCTCTCTCTCTTGTTTTCTTTTCCCGGTGATGCTGCGCGGCCCGATTTGTAGAGCCGCTCGACCGAGCTTGAGCCCGCCGCAGTCCGGAAGGGTCAGTGCGCTACCTGCTACCAGCACGATTCGCTGGAACCACAGTCTCTCCCGCAATTCTCCAAACACCAATGGATTCTTTGGGCGGTTGCCCTCGGTCGACGCCCGTTGCTCAGACTACGACCTTCCAGGACCTTCCTTTCAGGCGAGATCCCCGTGAGATGATGCCACACTGCAGGTGAGTTTGAACTTACTCGTCGCCACTGTAAAGTCCGCGCCTCAATAATACACGGACTTCGGGAGAACAGTTTAACAGGTACTTTACTGAACAAGAGGCAGCTTGAAACTGAAACTACAGAAGCCTGCTAGGGCCTTTTATACAGGGGTGGTCACTGCCGGTACTGCAGTCTAAGACCAGTTATTCCCTTAAAGGTACATACACAACACCTACCTGATCCACCGGGGAGCGGGGTGCCATGCCAGCAGCCCGGCACACAAGAGGAGTGCAGGGCTGCCAGATTGCAGCACGGACCCCGCGTTCAAAGAGGCAACGGGCCGCGACAAGTAAGTCGGACGTTTTTCTTTCCCCGTCCACCACCTCCCCTCTACTTACCGCCCCACCAGCCTCCTGCCACTCCTTTCCTGCCCCCTGAATCGGTCGCTATCATCGCCCGGCGCAGATTCAGTGGGCGCGGGCCTATTTTGCAGGCGGGGCGAAAACGGGGCGCTGCACACGGTGATGATGTCGTCATCGCGCTACTGGTTACCGCCACCGCTAAACTCCCGCTGAATTTAATGGGAGTCGTTAGCTGCGCCACGCCCAGGCGAAAAGTCACTTGCGGCCCGTTAGGGGGGTGCTAATGAGAGGCGCAAATGCACCGAATTTCTTAGCCCTTAATGTTTCAGTTTCTTTTTTTCCACTCCAATTTCCTCTTTTCTTGAAGGATGAATGCTGGGCTGTGATTCCACAGATGTTGCCCCTGCTCTGGTATTTCACCCAAGTGTCCTTTGTGAAACTAGAGAGAGACTGTCAGCAGTCTATTTGATAATGCGGAGAATCACAGCTGATCCCGATGCTCATCTCACACAACTTCCACATAGGACATATTTCCCTGTAGGGGGCAGTAAATAACAATCACTAAATTTCCCCCTCTTAGTTCTGGTAGCCAATGTCAATTGTAATAGCCCTACCATCATCCTGACGCAGATCAGGCAATTCAGCACAGATCAAGGATCAAACCTGGTCTGTATAGCTCAGTTCCACACTGAACAGTGTGCTTATCAACTGAACCATCAGATAACCTGAAATTCAAAACTTGCAGAGCTTTTGTGAGTTAGCCTTTAATTCACTTGCATCAAATTCACTTTGCCTTATAAGTACTGTTACCCATGCTAAACTTGTGAGACTGCGATGCAATAGTTGAGATGTGGGCCAGTATTGTTAAAACTTGATTCAAAATTCCTATACTAATAACCTGAGGTGATGAGATGAGTACATGTTTTTTCTGCATGTCCAGATTATGTATGTTTGTAGGGATGGTGCACACTCAAACAAATAAACCCACACACTGATAACTAATACTGATGCGGCCTTTCTCCATCTAAACTAAAAAAAACTTTAAGTGTAGATTATCGCCAATGAGTTAACTCATTTTGGTACCGCCACTACCAGGACATTGACAAATTATCTCCTTGAACATTTTGTGCTTGTGAAGGACATGTTGAGAAAGATGTCAAAGTTTAACCAAGTCCCTCTAATGCTGCAATCAATTTGCCTTCTGGAGAGCTGGAAAGACACATTTATTAGGGTGTAATAGAGGGTACAGTACTTGGCATCTGGCCATGATATTCATGATCTGAGAAGGCTTGATGAAATGAAGGGGTGGGATGCTGAAAATCTTCTTTTGAGTCTGAAATCAAAAGAGAGAATGCTGAAAAGTATATTTTTGGCCTCAGATATTCCATTCCCCAACAGTGACATCCTCACCTTTAATGAGCACAAAAGTTAATCCAAAATACATTTGAAGCTATAATAATGTACATTTATGATTAAATAAGATGGAGCAATCTCTATTGTAAGGGGAATAGATATGCGTTTCTGCGGCCGCAAACGAGACTCCAAGATGGTATGTTGCCTCCCTGGTGCAAGGGTCAAGGATGTCTCGGAGTGGCTGCAGGGCATTCAGGAGGGGGAGGGTGAACAGCCAGTTGTTGTGGTGCATATAGGTACCAACGATATAGGTAAAAAACGGGATGAGGTCCTAAAAGCTGAATATAGGGGGTTAGGAGGTAAATTAAAAAATAGGACCTCAAAGGTAGTAATCTCAGGATTGCTACCAGTGCCACGTGCTAGTCAGAGTAGAAATAGAAGGATATTTCAGATGAATACATGGCTAGAGGAATGGTGCAAGGGGGAGGGATTCAAATTCCTGGGACATTGGAACCGGTCCTGGAGGAGGTGGGACTAGTACAAACTGGACGGTTTGCACCCGGGCAGGAGCGGAACAGATGTCCTAGGAGGAGTGTTTGCTAGTGCTCTGGGGGAGGGTTTCAACAAAAATGGCAGGGGGTTGGGAACCTGTACAAGGAGACAGAGGAAAGGGAAGCAAGGATAGAAACAAAAGACAGGAAGGAGAAAAGCAAAAGTGGAAGGCAGAGAAATCAAGGGTGTAAATCAAACAGGGCCACAGTAAATAATAATTCTAAAAGGGCTAAGAGTGTTAAAAAATCAAGCCTGAAGGCTTTGTGTCTTAATGTGAGGAGCATTCATAATAAGGTGGATGAATTAGCTGTGCAAATAGATGTAAATGGATATGATATAATTGGGATTACGGAGACATGGCTCCAGGGTGACCAAGACTGGGAATTCAATATCCAGGGGTATTCAATATTCAGAAAGGACAGGAAAAAAGGAAAAGGAGGTGGTGTAGCATTGCTGGTTAAAGAGGAGATTAACACAATAGTAAGGAAGGATATTAGCTCTGATGATGTGGAATCTGTAAGGGCAGAGCTGAGAAATTCCATGGGGCAGAAAACGTTAGTGGGAGTTGTATACAGACCCCCAAACAGTAATGCTGAGGTTGGGGATGGCATTAAATGGGAAATTAGAGACACGTGCAATAAGGGCACAGCAGTTATCATGGGTGACTTTCATCTACATAGAGATTGGGCTAACCAAATTAGTAACAATACTGTGGAGCAGGAATTCCTAGAGTGTATACGGGATGGTGTCCTGGACCAATATGTCGAGGAACCAACTAGAGATCAGGCCATCTTAGGCTGGGTATTATGTAATGAGAAAGGATTAATTAGCAATCTTGTTGTGCGAGGCCCCTTGGGTCAGAGCGATCATAATATGATAGAATTCTTCATTAAAATGGAGAGTGATGTAGTTGACTCAGAGACTAGGGTCCTGAATTTAAATAAAGGAAACTATGATGGTATGAGGCACAAGTTGGCTAGGAAGGATTGGGGAACATTACTTAAAGGGTTGATGGTGGATAGGCAATGCCAAACATTTAAAGACCGCATGGATGAACTATAGAATTTGTTCATCCCTGTTTGGCATAAAAATAAAACAAAAAAGGTGACTCAACCATGGCTAACAAGGGAAATTAGGGATAGCATAAGATCCAAGGAGAGGACATATAATTTGGCCAGAAAAAGCAGCAAACTTGAGGATTGGGAGCAGTTTAGGATTCAGCAAAAGAGGACAAAAGGATTAATTAAGAGGAGGAAAATAGATTGAGAGTAAGCTTGTAGGGAACATAAAAACTGACTGTAAAAGCTTCTATAGATATGTGAAGAGAAAAAGATTGGTGAAGTCAAGCGTAGGTCCCTTGCAGTCAGAATCAGGGGAATTTATAATGGGGAACAAAGAAATGGCAGACCAATTAAATACATACTTTGGTTCTGTCTTCACAAAGGAGGACACAAATAACCTCCCAGAGATGTCGGGGAACATGGGGACTAATGAGAGGGAGCAACTGAAAGAAATCAGTATTTGTAGGGAAATGGTGTTAGGGAAATTGACAGAATTGAAGGCCGATAAATCCCCAGGACCTGATAATCTACATCCTAGGATATTAAGGAAGTGGCCCTAGAAATAGTAGATGCATTGCTGGTCATCTTCCAAAATTCTATAGACTCTGGAATAGTTCCCATGGATTGGAGGATAGCTAATGTGACCCCACTATTTAAGAAGGGTGGTAGAGAGAAAACGAGGAATTATAGACCGGTAAGTCTGACATCGGTAGTGGGGAAAATGCTAGAGTCCATTATAAAAGATGCAATAGCAGCGCACTTGGAAAGTAGTGACAGGATCGGACAAAGTCACCATGGATTTACAAAAGGTAAATCATGCTTGACTAATCTACTGGAATTCTTTGAGGATGTAACTGGTAAAATAGTTAAGGGAGAACCAGTGGATGTGGTGTATTTGGACTTTCAGAAGGCTTTCGATAAGGTCCCGCATAAGAGATTAGCATGTAAAGTTAAAGCACATGGGATTGGGGGTATGATTCTGTCTTGGATAGAGAACTGGTTGGCAGACAGGAAGCAAAGAGTTGGAAAAAACGGGCCTTTTTCCGAATGGCAGGCAGTGACTAGTGGGTACCGCAGGGATCGGTGCTAGGACCCCAGCTATTCACAATATATATAAGTGATCTAGACGAGGGAACTAGATATATTGGGCCAGTAATTCCGATCCCAACGCGTGAGTACGGACGGTGTACTCACGCGTGGGCCCATTGGAAGTGCCGGATTTCAGCATGCACAGCGCATGCACGGGAGACCGGCATTTCCTCTCCATCGAACCAAGGGGTTAAGAGGTCCAACGCGTGCGTGCAGGACTCTGCGCGCACGCATTGAATTTCCTTCTTTTTGACAGGTTTGCGCGTGTACAAGGGCCTGAACTTTTTAGAAATGAAAAAAGGAGGCGTAAGGAGTAGATTCTTGAAGGTAAGTGGTCTATTATTTAAAATTATTACATATTTTCCACAGATTCATTGTTTATAAGGACTTTACATTAAGGTAAGTTTATTTTTAGACCCGATTTCGTAAAATTTTATTAATTGTTTTAAATAGTTTTTTAAAGTTATTTATAGTTTATTTAATTATTGGGATTTTTTTTAAATTTTAATTAAAGTTAAACTAGTCTTTTGGGCGCCCGTACTTTTCATGAGTTTGACAGTCTTTACTATCAAACTCATGAATGAGTTTCCCCTCCCCTGATTGGCTGCAGAGTGCTCACCTGATCCCAGCCGGCACATCGCACTAACTACGCCGCTGGATCAGGCAAGCACATCGCGCTGACAGCTGAACCGGGCCTGTGACAGGAAATGCAAGCAGGCCCGGGCTTCAGATGTCAGCGCGCAGGGTGAGTGCACATCGGGGGCTTGCACGCGCGGCAAGCACCCGACCCGAATTTCTGGCCCAATATCTCCAAGTTTACACACAACACAAAGCTGGGTGGGCATGTGTGCTGTGAGGAGGATGCAGAGAAACTCCAGTACGATTTGGACAATTTGGGTGATTGTGCAAATGCATGGCAAATGCAGTATAATGTGGAGGATAAATGCGAGGTTATCCACTTTGGTGGCAAAAACAGAAAAACAGATTATTATCTGAACGGCAATAGATTGGGAAAAGCGGAAGTGCAACGAGACCTGGGTGTCCTTGTGCACCAGTCGCTGAAGGTAAGCATGCAGGTGCAGCAGGCGGTTAAGAAGGCAAATGGTATGTTGTCCTTCGTAGCGAGAGGATTTGAGTACAGGAACAAGGATGTCTTGCTGCAGTTGTACAGGGCCTTGCTGAGACCACACCTTGAGTATTGTGTGCAGTTTTGGTCGCCTTATCTGAGGAAGGATGTTCTTGCCATGGAGAGAGTGCAGCGAAGATTCACCAGACTGATACCTGGGATGGCAGGAATGACGTATGAGGAGAGATTGGGTCAATTAGGCTTATATTCGCTAGAGTTTAGAAGAATGAGAGGGGATCTCATTGAAACTTATAAAATTCTAACAGGACTAGACAGACTAGATGCAGGAAGGATGTTCCCGATGGCCGGGGAGTCCAGAACCAGGGGTCACAGTCTAAGGATAAGGGGTAAGCCATTTAGGACTGAGATGAGGAGGAATTTCTTCACCCAGAGAGTGGTGAACCTGTGGAATTCTCTGCCATACAGGGCAGTTGAGGCCAATTCATTAAATATATTCAAGAAGGGGTTGGATATATTTCTTGAGGCTAAAGGGATCAAGGGATATGGGGAGAAAGCAGGGACAGGGTACTGAATTTGGATGATCAGCCATGATCTCATTAAGTGGCGGAGCGGGCTCGATGGGCTGAATGGCCTACTCCTGCTCCTATCTTCTATGTTTCTATGTTTCTAACTTTTCTCTCTAATGTTTATCTAGCTATTTCATGAGGTCTGGCAGGCATCATCTCTGAGGTGTGTGGAAAAGATGTATGAGCAACTGGGCAGATCTCCAATCTATGTTCGTACAATTACACAAGTTAACTGGGACCATTTGACTAAGCAGTTTGGCTCACTGGTCAGCCTATGAAACAACTATTCCACACTCCTATAGGATATGCCTGTTAGGCCTTCTCTGAAATGTTAGCCAGTGAAACTTGAAGGATTATTGAGATAGTTTCAAATGCCTTGATCAAGTCTGATCCGGGAGCAATGATTCCACCTCATAACTTGACTCCAAAGGGTTTAATTTCCTGTGGTAGCACTCCAGTTAATATATATAATTCTATTGTCTATTAGTTTAACACAGTCATTAACCGTTTAATGTAAACGGGTGAACAAATGTATTAAAAAGCAAAGAAATTTTATGCAGATACATTCACCATTAGAATAAAGTAAACCCTAGAGCTAGTCTAGAGCTGTTGCCAATACTTAGGTGGAGCCAAGAACCAAGTTGTTGGGTTCAATTTAAATTTCCTTTTCAGGAAGCAGAATAAACTGCTCCAAAATTACAGCCTATTAGATACTTCTTAAAAATTCAACTTTCCATTTACTTTGCCTTTATAATTGAGAAAACAAAGGTATAACAAACAAAATATCTTCCATTTTGTACAGGAGGCCCACACTATGAGGCCTTCGTTGTGTAGTATTCTTTAGCTTTTAGTTGAGCTGTGGCATTTGTATGTTTTGGGAAATAGTGCACTGCCTGAACAATCAGTAGGTTGCATTTTGTTGGAACTAGTATTGCTCTCCAAACAAAGATAAACCAAATAAAATCAATAATTTTGTAACGAGTAAGATGGAAGTCCTAGACAGGTGAAATGGGCTCAAAACACATAAATCTCATGGCATAGATGGTATTTATTCCAGAATTTTGAGAGAGACTTAGGAGGAGATGGGAGGAGGCAGCTCAGAAATCACAGAATGAGTTGGACAAAGTAAAATATGGAAGTGGGTAGCGCAATGGCAGATTAAATTTAACGCAAAGTATAAAGTGTGCACATGCTGAACATTGAGCAAATGTAAATGACATACTTCATGAATAGTGTTAAAATAGCTGAGGATGAAGTTGAAAGAGATCTAGTAAACTCGAGATTCACATGTCCAACCAATGCAGAACAGCAAAGATAATAACATTTTGAATTATGTTGTTGTTGTTAAATAGTCAAAACTGTACAGTATAACCAGAGACATAGTGACCACATTTTATAGTGCTCTGGTTAGATCGCAGTTGTGTCCAGTTCTGATCACCAAGAAACAAGAGAGACATTCAAGCGCTGGAGGCAATGCGAAGGAAAGGCACAAGACTGATCCCTAGTGTCAGGGATTGAGTTATGAGGAAAGACTTGAGAAACTTGGGCTATTCAGTCTAGAGAGGAGGTATCAGAGATGATGTGAAGGTATACAAGATAGATAAGGGTGTAGAGAATGTAACCTGGTTTGTACTGTGGCAGGATGATTGATAGAAGATTTGAAGTTAGGATCAGATCAGCCATGATCTTATTGAATGGTGGAGCAGGCTCGAGGGGCCGATTGGCCTACTCCTGCTCCTATTTCTTATGTTCTTATGTTCTTATGATTCAGAGATTATCTCCTCCTTGAAAGGAGATACTTTAGCTTGTGTTAAAGTAACCACATGAAGACCCCCATGGTCACATAAGCCCAGATGTAACATGCCCTGCAAAAATGCCATGGCCAAGCTAGTCCACAGTTGTGCTGACTGTGCACAATCTGGCAAGGTCAGATCAATTCAATAATTAGCCTAAACTTTAGCTTTGTGCCAGTAGTTTGCCTAATAGGGCAGGTGGAAAATATGGCTGGCAGCTCAGAATTAATGGGATGTGGCTACTTAAAGGTGCAAATGGGGATGAACGTGGTTTCAAGTCATTATCAAGATTCAAATGGATTCAAAATGTTCTCAGTCTTTGCATAGGCTATGGAAAATAAAATGAAAGGAAATCCAATGTGACGGCACAAAAAAGAGTCAGTGGACATGATGGAGCAGCACAGTACTGGTTGGCAAAATGGACACACTGCTACAGGAGCCGGAAGTAAGGAGGGTTGCTCTGTTTGGTGCTCCAGCTCTTCCTAGCAGCTTGCTTATGAGGATGTGCGAGCCAAGCTCCATGGTCCATCAGTAAATTGGTGCCATCTCGCACCAAGTCCCGTTCACCCATCACCCTTGCACTCGCTGACCTACATTGGCGGTTAAGCAACGCCTTGATTTCAAAATTCTCATCCTTGTTTTCAAATCCCTCCATGGCCTCGCCCCTCCCTACCCCTGTAATCTCCTCCAGCCCCACAAACCCCCCGAGATATCTGCGCTCCTCTAATTCTGCCCTCTTGAGCATCCCTGATTATAATCACTCAACCTTTGGTGGCCGTGCCTTCTGTTGCCTGGGCCCCAAGCTCTGGAATTCCCTGCCTAAACCTCTCTGCTTCTCTGCCTCTCTTTCCTCCTTTAAGACGCTCCCTAAAACCTACCTCTTTGAACAAGCTTTCACCTGCCCTAATTTCTCCTTCTGTGGCTCGGTGTCAAATTTTTTGTCTTTTAATACTCCTGTGAAGCGCCTTGGGACGTTTTACTACATTAAAGGCGCTATATAAATACAAGTTGTTGATGTTATCTGTGATGCTCTCCATTCTTGGGAACCTTGCCACCCAAGCAAAGCTCTGTGCTCTTTAGAGCTGAAGTCTCACCACTTACAAATAGGGCATCTGTCACTTTCTTGATGCATCTATGGATAACCAACTGACTGACATACATCTGTAGTGGTGGTTTGGAAGGATCCAGTGGTATAAAAGCTAAACGCAGAAGTGACTGTAACACCCATGGGAAGAGCCATCCTTGTGGTATAAATTCCCTGTATATTTTCCTCCAGGAAATGGCATAGCTATATGGCAGCCCCCTTTGTGAAATGGAGGTGCTGAAGGCAATCTCCTCTGGCATGTAAAGGACAGACTGACTGATCTAATAATTGCAGGCCTTGGAGTAAGATACAAAATTTATGAGGTACAGTCACACCTGCCTTTCTTGTTCCCTCAAGAACTGCTTTTCATCCTCCAAGTCCAGGAACACCAAATGAACCTCCAAAGGAGTTCTCATCCTGTCCACTTTTCTGCAAGGGAAATTGTAGCTGAAAGTAAGATGATTGTAAGTAACAGAATTGGAAATAAATGTTATACAATGGAAAAATTAGGCCTAAACAGCAACAAAATTCAATGGACCATTAAAAGTGCAGATAAAAAAATATAATAACCAAAAAGAGAAAATGTAGCTTGTCAACCAAAATTTTTTTAAATGTACTTCATGTTTAATAAGCCTGCTTCTACAGACCAGGCCATCTACTCACTGCTGTGACTGTTTTCAAAGAGTAGTGCTGCTGCTGAGAAAGTTACAAGGAAGTCATCCAGCGAGGGACAAAGTTACTTGAAATAATTATGTATCGTGCTGAAAATGTAAGGATTTTTCTTCAGCACAAAATGCAACCTGTGCTTACTCCCAGTGAGGCGCCACACCATTATCAGAGCCCTGTGTTCAGTACCAGCTGAAATCATTGCGTTTATCTATCAAAATCAGCATGCATGCTTGAGAAGGATGTGGCTTTCTGAAAAGGTCTGCAGCAGCCACCTGGGGACAAGCCCATCAAAGACCAAACATGGGACTTTTTTGGTCCCTGTCACTCAACGTCACACCGGGCCATCCACTTCTCCATTGAACCATTAGGGAAAAGGCTTGCTGGATGATTACCGACCCACCCAGCAATGAAATAGCTTAATTACTAAGGGCTGGGGTTTTTTAAAATCCACATTGCCTGTTTGCTGCACATTTCAACACTCTTTGTGCCTGCAGCTTTTTTTTAATACAGGCCTTTGCTTAAATATTTGTTACCAATCAATGGATTGGTGATTGTGACATAAAATAAATTATTCTGTCTAGTTTTGTTTCAGTGTATCTTCATAAGCAACTTAAAAGGCTTATTTTGATAGAATGTTGTAAATGTTGTGGATTACAGACTGAAGAGAGGATTAATGTTCATGATTTGTTCTGTTTGTATGTTACTGACAGTTAATTTTGACTTTTAAGTGGTGGAATTATCAAAATCTAGTAACTCTTCTCCAAGATTTAAAAATATATTTTCTGTTCAAATGAAGGAGTCTATTTAAAAATATCAGAGATATCTGATGAATTTCAAATTCTGGAAAGTGATGCAATCGCTTGGAGGCATAGAGTAAGCCCAGTAGCTAAAAGCAATTACCAGACATGATTTATTGTTCATTTTCTGGCACATTATCAAAAGTTTACCCAGATCTTAAAGCAAGGATGGAGACTTTCCAAGGTATAGGGAGTTGTGACTCGTTTGTGAGTATGATCTGAGATACTGGAGTTGAAATGTGTAGGGTAAAAAGATTGGAAAAGACCCTTTTCCAACAGACGTAACAGTCACCCAAGTTAATATTTTCAGTTGGGACACTAGATGCAGCTGATGTACCATGTGTTACTGGTACTATGGAATAGACTTTAATAATACTCTGAGGCCTTTTCAGTTGTGACTGAGGAGAAGGGAGAGAGGATGCTGTTGCAGGATATTAAAGATGATCTAGAATGTGTGGTTTCAGAAGACTTATAGGGGGCTATTTTCCCCGGATACTTTAGGCACTAAAGAGTTTCGGAGGTGGCCAAAATGGGGTCTTGCGCTGCAACGCCTGGTTAGCCCGCCTTTAGTGCAAGACACCATTTTGGTAAAGGAGTTGAAGTGCGCACTAGGAATGGCCGCCCCGGGATGATTATGGCTCTGATGACCAATTAAATTGGCCCCTAACACTCATTAAAGAGGCTGCACGCCATTTTGCTGGCTAGCGCTGCAATTATCCACCAGAAGAAAGGCAGTGCTTTGTCATGGGGATCTTGCTTGGGATCCCCCTTGGTCTGGAGGAGGAATGCGAGGAGCAGATGAGGCCAGGCAGAGCAGCACCAGCTGCTGCAGGAGAGAGGGACAGGAGGGCGAGGAGGGCTCCAGATTCGTGGTGACTTGCTTCATACTCCACAATCGGCCAATCAGCAGAGACCAGCTGTTACCCCCAACAATTGTGCCAGAGAGTAAAGCTCAGGAGTTACAAGAAGAAGAGGAGGAGAAGGAGGCGGTTGAAGAGGTTGAGGAAGATGAGGGGGACCAGTGGGAGCACCAGAAGGTTCCAGGTAGATGGCCTGCACCTGGGAGGGAAGCTCACTGCTATCTAATTGAAGACTGCTTTTGAGAGACGTCCTCCACCATCCGACCTCAGAGCAGTGTGGCCACATGCCTTACCTTACACGACTGAGGATCCCTCAATAAGTCGATCATCTGCACTCCATCCTTTCAACCCCTTCCCCATGAAGAACACAATAAAAAAAGACCACCGATTCCACCACTACCCAATTACCATAATCAGTCTTTATCTAGAGCAAAAACAAACAATACAAACATGACACAACCAACAGCACTTACAAATGTTGAACTAGTCACCTTGGTGTTTACCCTTAGTGGCTATCCTATAAGTGATCTTGCTTACTACAGTGCTTCTACGAAGTGAAACACGAGTGGCAGCATTAGGCGAGGTGAATGACTGCTGAGAATCTGAAGAGGGCAGGTCAGTTCAGATGTCCTCCTGCGACGACCTGGAGAGGCTGTGGACCATGGTGGCCTCCTCTTCCAGTTCCTCCGGGGGGGGGGAAGGGGGGGAGGCTGGGAGCGAGGTGGATCTTGCTCCTGGGAGCCTGCAATGACAAAGCTAGAAGGGTTAGGGTGCAGCACGTGTGGCCACTATAGGATGATGTGTGTGATGAAACTATATAGAGCTTGTGAGTGAGGATAAGTTTGGGGATTAGGGATTAGGAATAGTTGTGGATAGGTAAGCAACCTGGAGTGGCCACATACCTCCAGGTGAGAGGTCCCCTGCTCTGCCTGTGGCCACGGCATCTGCCACTCCTCTCCCGATCACCACCAGCATTGCCTCCTCAAGGGGAGTGATCGCATGCAGTCGTGCTTTCCCTCCCCCGGTCAGGTCCTGCTCCCACCTGTTATGTGCTATCTTGCCCTGGAAGAAAAAGAATGGTGATTGTGGATGAGTGTATTGGCAAGTATGTTTGTGTGTGTTTGGTGCCTCACATGGTTGAAGAGCTGTGAGATGTGTCTGGGGTGTGAGTAGTGCCTGTGAAGGATGCAATAGTGTGGAGTATGTGAATGTTAGTGTCCTCAACTCCATCCCACAGCATGCTACCCGCCACCACCTCAATACAACTCCAGCCTGGCATGAGGATGAAAAGGCCATCTGACAACTGAAGAACAACAAGGCCTCAAGAGCAGATGGAATCCCCGCCAAGGTGCTAAACATGGCGGGGAAGCACTATTGGTGCCAATACATTAACTCATTTCTCTTATTTGGAAGGAGGAGAGCATGCCAGGGGATCTCAGAGATGCCGTAATCGTGACCATCTTCAAGACAGGTGACAAGTTCGATTGCAGTAATTACAGATGACTCTCCCTGCTGTCTGCCACAGGGAAAGTCATCGCAAGAATCCTCCTCAATCGCCTTCTCCCAGTGGCTGAAGAGTTCCTCCCAGAGTCGCAATGCAGATTCCGCCCACTAAGGGGCACAATGGACATGATCTTCACCACACGTCAACTACAAGAGAAATGCAGGGAACAGCACCAGCCTTCTTTAACCTCACAAAGGCCTTTGACACTGTCAACTGTGAGGGATTATGGAGTGTCCTCCTCAAATTCAGCTGCCCTCAAAAGTTTGTCACCATCCTCCGCCTGCTTCACGATGACATGCAAGCCTTGATCCTGACCAAGTGATCCACCACGGACCCAATTTACGTACGGACCGGGGTCAAACAAGGCTGTGTCATTGCACCAATGCTCTTCTCGATCTTTCTGGCTGCAATGCTCCATCTCACCCTCATTAAGCTCCCCGCTGGAGTGGAGCTAATCTACAGAACAAATGGGAAACTGTTCAACCTCCGTCACCCCCAGTCCAGATCCAAGGTTGTCCCATCCTCTGTCATCGAATTACATTATGCAGATGACGCTTGCGCCTGCGCACACTCTGAGGTCGAACTCCAAACCATCGTCAACACCTTCACTGAAGCGTATGAGAGCACAGGCCTTACACTAAACATCTGTAAGACAAAGGTCCTCTACCAACCTGCCCCCGCCACACAGTACTGCCCCCCGATTATCAAAATCCATGACGAGGCCTTGGACAATGTGGACCACTTTCCATACCTCGGGAGCCTACTGTCAACAAGGGCAGTCATCGATACGAAGTCCAACACCGCCTTCAGTGTGCCAGTGCAGCCTTCGGTCACCTGAGGAAGAGAATGTATGAAGACCAGGACCTCAAACCCAGCACCAAGCTCATGGTCTACAGAGCAGCAGTGATACCCGACCTCCTGTATGCTTCAGAGACATGGACCATATACAGCAGGCACTTCAAAGCACTGGAGAGGTACCACCAACGCTGCCTCTGCAAGATCCTGTAAATCCATTGGCAGGATAGGCGCACCAATGTCAGTGTTCTTGCTCAGGCCAACATCCCCAGCATCGAAGCTTTGACCATGCTCGATCAGCTCCGATGGACGGGCCACATCGTCCGCATGCCCGATACGAGACTCCCAAAACAAGCTCTCTGCTCGGAGCTCCAACATGGTAAGAGAGCCCCAGGTGGGCAGAGGAAACGCTTCAAGGACACCCTCAAAGCCTCCTTGAAAAAGTGCAACATCCCCACCGACACCTGGGAATCCCTGGCCCAAGACCGCACAAAGTGGAAGAGAAACATCCGGGAAGGTGCTGAACACCTCGAGTCTATTCGCCAAGAGCAAGCAGAAGCCAAGCGCAAACAGCGGAAGGAGCGCACGTCAACCCAAGCACCCCACCCACCTGTCCCTTCAACCGTCCTCTGCCCCAAATGTGACAGAGACTGTAGATCGCACATCGGACTCATCAGTCACCTGAGAACTCATTTTTAGTGTGGAAGCAAGTCATCCTCGGTTCCGAGGGATTGCCTAAGAAGAAGATAGTTAGACGTGGATGAAGTGTGTTGAGGCTGTGACGCTGGTGGTGGTGGTGCAGTTATTGAGAAATGTGTTTGTGAGATGGATCTTACCTTGACCACTCGTGTCAAATCGTTAAATTTTTTGCGTGACTGGAACCATGTCCTGGGGGCAGTGCACCAGGCTATGACCTCCTCGGCGAACTTCACCTACAGCCGCCACATTATTTGCCTCTGTGACCGTCTTCCCCTCTGTGGGTGCAGGACATCCCTCCTTCTCTGTACCTCCTCCACCAGGACCTCCAGTGCCATGTCCGAGAACCTGTGAGCCCTCTCCCTCATTCCCTGAGCCATCCTGATATGTACCGTTTTCTGTGAGCCAGCACACACCACACCTTCAGTGGAAGTACGTGTGTGGAGGCTGCATATACCACTCCACGGAAATTGCTCCTAATCAGCATTTTGAGTGCTAAACATGCAGGTGTCCATTTTAGCACCTCCAGGAATGTTTAAATTATGGTAATCACCAATTAGCCCCAAAATTGCCCCACGATAACAGGTGTATCTTATTAGCACAGCACCCACGTAGCGCTACTTTCCCCAAAATAACCCCCATAGGATTTTACAATACTTTAAATACACCTCAGTGTGAGCGCTGTAAATAAGAAGCTGCATCTTTGCCTTTGTACTCTGAATAAATCATAGAATCATAGAAAGTTACAGCACAGAAGGAGGCCATTCAGCCCGTTGTGCCTGTGCGGGCTCTTTGAGAGAGCAATCGTGCTCTAATTATTGACCCACCCCCCAGAGGGAATAACTTTTCTCTATCCTCATCATCTTGAAAACCTCTATTAGGTCACCGCTTAACATTTTCTGTTCCAAGGAGAACAGTCCTAACTTTTCTGACCTCACTTCATAATTGAAGTCGCTCATCCCTGGTAACATCCTGGTATACCTCCTCTGTATCTTTTCTAATGCCATTACATCTTTCCTGGTGCGGTGCCCAGAATTGTCCACAATACTCCAGCTGAGGCCTAACCAGTGATTTATAAAGTTCTAGCATGATCTCTTTGCTTTTATATTCTATTCCTCTATTTATAAACCCAAGTAACCCATATTGTAGGAAAGGAGGTTCCTATCAAAAAGACGGAGTTCAACTCAGGCAATTAAAACAATGAACTTTAATGAAACGAAACAAGTTTAAACTGGAAACTGCTGGAACACATCAATAACAGGTCTACTCTCCTTGAGGGCTCCACGAGGACTGATCCTCTGGTCAGAAGACTGACGTCATGACGTCATCACGTTCTTCCCGCCATTGGGGCATCACGTGACTAATGGCATGACGTCATCATGTTGAAACCACGCTGTAAAGGTAACTAGACATTGTACAGTCAAACAGTGTAATTAAAGGTACAGGCACAGACAGTAACTACATTACTGTTAAAGGAATTATGTACAACTGCTCTGAGTCCTTTGGTGGCTCCGCCACATGCGCCCCCCCAGAATTGCCTTTAACAGAAAAGGTGAGGCGAGGAGGAGGCCTGACAAGCCTGTCCGATCGACTTCGATACCCTGGTAGAGGAAGATGATGACCGGTGGTCGAGTTGGCAGTCAGTTGTGGCTGAGCAGGTGCGGCGAGCGCGGTCGAGTTGGCAGGCGGCTTTGGTTGATCTGGTGCGGCGGCTGCAGGCGGTCGGCCATGTTTGGGTGGTTGAGCGACTATGACAGGGTGGTCCAGGTCCAGGTGAGCCGGCTTCAAGCGGTCCACCGAGATGTGATCCGGCTTACCTCCGACGTCGACCGAAAAGGATTTGTCTCCTGGTTCGATGATGAGGAAAGGACCAGTGTAAGGGGGCTTGAGCGGATCCCGGTGAGCGTCGTGGCGGATGAAGACATACTCCGCATTCTTCAGTCCCGGTGGCACGTAGGAGTTCTGCAAACCGTGATTGGACGTAGGTATCGGAGCGAAGTATCTGGCCGCTTCCTGGTGGCGAACGAGTTGCTGGGAGGCGGACCATGGCTCTTTGGGAGAAGGGAGGAAATCCCCTGGTACACGGAGCGGCTGGCCATAGATGAGTTCAGCTGAAGACGATTGTAGGTCGTCTTTGGGCGCCATACGAAGACCCAAAAGGACCCATGGGAGCCTGTCCACCCATCCTGCACCTTGAAGACTGGCCCGAAGAGAGGCTTTAAGCGACCTGTGGAATCGCTCGCAAAGGCCGTTTGCCTGTGGATGATAGGCGGTGGTGTGATGAAGTTTGGTGCCGAGCCCCTGAGCCACAGTGTTCCAAAGCTCCGAGGAAAATTGCGGCCCACGGTCAGAAGAGATGTCCGCCGGTACCCCGAAACGGACATACGACGCAGGTATTAGCCCAGTCATGGACATTGATGTGCATACCTTTCCAGACGAACTTAGCCAACATAAGCCGTTGCGAAGCCTTCATCCCCGGGTGCGACAACCCGTGTATGGCATCAAAAACCTTCCGGCGCCATGCGACTGGCACGATAGGTCGAGGAAATCCCATGGAAATGTCGCAAAGGAGCGTGGCACCTGCGGCCTGGAAGATGACGTCGGTCGCTTGGAAGCTAAAGGGAACGGTTCTATAGGATTGGACCTCCGAGTCCGAGGCCTGATCTGCAGCCATGAGGGCGTAGTCGATCCCCAGGTGCATCACATGGATCGTCGCACGGGAGAGGCAATCTGCCACCAGGTTGTCCTTACCAGGCACATGTTGAATGTCCGTGGTAAATTCGGAAATGAACGTCAAGTGACGTTGTTGAAGAGCGGACCACGGTTCGGCAGTCTTGGCCATGGCGAACGTAAGGGGTTTGTGGTCGACAAAAGCCGTGAAGGGACGCCCCTCCAATAAAAACCGAAAATGGCGAATGGCGAGGAAAAGGGCCAGTAGCTCCCGATCGAAGGTGCTGTACTTTTTTTCATTCTTTCGTAGTTGAAGGCTGAAAAACGCCAGCGGTTGCCATGTGCCGTTGACCCACTGTTCTTGCACTGCACCGATGGCGTAGTCTGACGCGTCGGTGGTAAGGGCGATGGTAGCACCTGGAAGTGGGTGCGCCAGCATGGTTGCGTTGGCCAAAGCGTTCTTGGTGTCGCCAAATGCCTGGACCATCTCAGCTGTCCAGCTGATTGGATCTTTACCGGACTTGCCCTTGAGGGTCCCGAACAAAGGTTGCATGAGTTGAGCGGCCTTGGGGACAAAACGGTGGTAGAAGTTGACCATCCCCAGGAACTCCTGCAAGGCCTTGACTGTCGACGGCCGCGGGAAAGAGGTAACCGCCTCAACCTTCATCGACAAAGGGGTGGCGCTGTCCGATGTTATGCGATGTCCCAGGAAGTCGATCTGTTGCAGGCCGAACTGGCACTTGGCTGGGTTGATGATTAAACCGTGTTGGCTGAGGCGCGTAAAGAGGGAACGCAAATGGGAGATGTGCTCCTCCTTGCTGGCACTGGCGATGAGAATGTCGTCAAGGTAGACGAAGATGAAACGCAGGTCTCGAAGAACGGAGTCCATTAAACGCTGGAACGCCTGTGCTGCATTCTTTAAGCCAAACGGCATCCGCAGGAACTCAAAAGGCCAAAAGGGGTGATGACTGCGGTTTTCGGGGCATCTTGTGGGTGCACTGGAACCTGGTGATATCCACGGATGAGGTCGACTTTAGAGAAGATAGAATTTCCCGCTAAATGGGCCGAGAAATCCTGGATATGCGGGATTGGGTACCAATCCGGAGTGGTGGCGTCGTTGAGGCGTCGGCAGTCACCGCATGGCCGCCAGCCGCTGCCTGGTTTCCGCACAATGTGGAGAGGCGAGGAGCAGGGACTCTTGGATCGCCGAATGATCCCGAGCCACTCCATCGTGTCGAACTCCGCCTTCGCAGCTGCGAGCTTGCTGGGTTCGAGCCTTCTAGCCCGCGCATAAACCGGGGAGCCAGTAGTGGTGATGTGATGTTCAACACCATGTTTCGTCACTGAAGAGGAGAAGGTGGGCCTTGTCAGCTCCGGAAACTCCCCGAGGAGCCGCGTGAAGTCATCTGGAGGAGGGAAAGCACAGGCAATGGAGCGCGCCACGGCGGTATCGTGGTAGAACGGAATCGAGTGGAAAGTGGCCGCGTTGATCAGCCGGCAGTGCCGGACATCAACTAGTAGGCTGTTGGCACACAGAAAATCCGCCCCTAGGATAGCCTGTGAGACTGTGGCCATGACAAACTCCCAAAAGAAGCACTGCCCGCCGAAGCAGATTTCGACCCGCCGCTTTTGGAACGTTCGAATTGCTGCGCCATTAGCCGCTACGATGGAAAAACCAAGGTTCCCAGTCTGCATGTCGAGCTTCGATGCAGGTAGAATGCTGCACTGCGCCCCGGTGTCACAAAGAAAACGGCGGCCCGAGAGGGAATTGGTGATATAGAGGAGTTTCCCCGTAGAACCAACGGCCATCGCCACCGCGGAACGCCCATTAGACTTGGTCATCCGTCGCCAGGGACGCCGCCTGTGCTTTCTTGTTGTTTTTTTGGGGCGAAAAACTGCAGGGGGAACGGCAGCATCGTGCTTTCGCGCCAAAACGGGTGTGGTAGGAGCACCAGCCCGCTGTAGGAGAAGCCGGAACCGCGTCTGTGGGGGATGGGCGCCTCATGGCCGCGCAGCACTGCTGGGTAACCGTGAAAATGTTATCGGCTTCGGCCGCAAGCTTGGCGCAGTCTGTAATGTCGGATCTGGCAAGGGCAGCCTGAACCTGTTCAGGCAGTTGATAGAGGAAAAGCTCCCGGAAGAGGAAACATTCCAGTTCAGCACCCAAGAGCGTGAGCATTTGGCTCATGAGCTCGGACGGTTTGGAGTCCCCGAGCCCGGGCAGCGTGATGAGCCGGCGAGCGCGCTCCGACTTTGAGAGCCCGAAAACCTGAAGCAACCGTGCCTTAATTGCATCATACTTGCTGTCAGTAGGAGGACTACCGAGGAGGCTGATGATCCGTGATGCAGTTGCGCTGTCGAGGGCGGAGACCACGTAATAATAACGGGTCTGATCCGCGACGATGTTCCTAATGGCGAACTGGGCTTCAGCCTGGATAAACCAGGCGTCTGGTTGTTGCTCCCAGAACTGTGGCAGTTTCAGCGTGACGGCGTTCGTGTCCATGTTGAATCTTCCACGAAAATCGTTCGTAGAAGTCGGGGTCACCAACGTAGGAACGGAGGTTCCTATCAAAAAGACTGAGTTCGACTCAGGCAATTAAATTAATGAACTTTAATGAAACAAAATGAGTTTAAACTGGAAACTGCTAGAACACATCAATTACAGGTCTACTCTCCTTGAGGGCTCCACGAGGACCGATCCTCTGGTCAGAAGACTGACGTCATGACGTCATCACGTTCTTCCCGCCATTGGGGCGTCACGTGACTAACGGCATGATGTCATCATGTTGAAACCGCGCTGTAAAGGTAACTAGACATTGTACAGTCAAACAATGTAATTAAAGGTACAGGCACAGACAGTAACTACATTGCTGTTAAAGGAATTATGTACAACCGCTCTGAGCCCTTTGGTGGTGTTGTGTATGTGCCTTTAAGAGAAGAACTGATTCTATACTGCAGTACCGGCAGTGACCAGCCCTGTATATAAAGCCATAGCAGGCTTCTGTATTTCAGTCTTGAATTACTCCCTGTTCAGTAAATACCTGTTTTCTTGTTCTCCTGCAGTCTGAGTATTATTGATCCTCGGACACTACACTGGCGACGGGCAGGTTTGAACTCACTTGCAGTACTGCATCACCTCACGGGGATCTTTTCCCTGAAGAGAAGCTTCTTGGAGGTCGAAGTCAGAATGGCGGGCGTCGACCGCGGGCAACCGCCCAGGGATCCATCGGAGAGTTGCAGGGGAGGCTGTGGAGAGCTGGGCCTGGCTCCCCAGTCGACGTGTTCCAGCAAGTCGTGCTGGTAGCAGCTAGTGCGCTGACCCTTCCGGACTGCGGCGGGCTCGGGCTTGATCGAGCGGCTCAGCAAAGGGGCCGTGCAGCGTCGTCGGGAGGAAGAGAGAGAGAGAGGGAAGAGCGCACAGTGCATGGTCAGTGCTCAAGAACAGGGCAGCGTAGAGAGGATAGAATGCGGGGAAGGAAAAGTGAGACGCGCCGAAGCCGTGGGTCGCCGCCATTACCCTGTAGAACGCTAGGAGCAGCGTGGCAGCAAGGGGAAGAAGGAAAAGCGCGGGAGGCGCCATTTTATTCCGTTGGGGAAGAAAGAAAAGCGCGGGAGGTGCCATTTTAATTCATTGGTGAAGAAGAAAAAGCGTGGGAGGCACCATTTTAAATCACCCAAGATGCCGAAAAGTGGCAGTATCACTGCTTTCGACAACGAGGTAGAAGACTGGACCACGTATGTGGAAAGAATTGAAGTGTACTGCAAGGCAAATGAGGTGGCCGATGGAAAGAAGGCGTCGGTATTATTAAATTTGATGGGCGCGAGAACGTACGGCCTATTGTGGAATTTAATTACCCCAGCTAAACCAATGGAGAAAAGTTTTGAGGAGATTGTTAATATCTTACAGGAACACCTAAACCCTACACCGCTGCTGATAGCAGAAAGATTCAAGTTCCATAAAAGAAACCAGCACAAAGATGAGAGCAATGCTGACTATCTTACGGAACTACGCAAGTTATCGAAGCACTGCCAGTTCGGAGCAGGACTGGCAGACACCTTGCGGGATAAGTTTGACTGCGGGCTCCAGAGTGAAGGAACCCAGAAACGACTACTTTCCTACGAAGCAGCAGCACGGGGAGCCGCGGAAATACAACAGAAACCACAGGCGCTAACTGTGACTGATAAAAAGGATGATGACGTCACACCTGGATGACTGTCAAAAATTCTAACTGACGCGAAAGAGGTGTTCCAACAAGGACTTGGGACTGTAAAAGGAGTAACGGCAATGATAAAAATCGAAGATAAAGCAAACCCAAATTTTTTTAAGGCCAGACCGGTACCTTACGCGATCCGCCCAGCCGTTGAAGCAGAGCTGGAGAGTCTGGAGCGTTCGGGTGTGCTGTCCAAGGTGGACTGGAGCGAGTGGGCCACACCCATCGTTCCTGTAATGAAGAAATCATTGAGCAGCACGCCTGGGGAACCGAAGAAGGTTCGCATCTGTGGGGACTTCAAGGTGACTGTGAACCCAGTCCTGCACACAGTACAATATCCACTTCCACGGATAGAAGATATTTTCGCCTCACTATCCGGAGGGAAACGCTTTACAAAGATTGATCTGGCCCAAGCGTATCTACAAATGGAGGTGGAAGTAGCGTCTAGGAAATACCTCACGATAAACACTCACAAAGGCCTTTACCAGTACAATCGACTGGTATTCGGGGTAGCATTCGCCGGCGATGGAACAAGTCCTGCAAGGGATCCCAGGGACCCAGTGTTATTTGGACGACATCCTGGTTACGGGCGAAAATGACAGTGAACACCTTGCGAACCTGGAGCAGGTGCTCACGAGATTACAGGAATATGGGCTACGAGCCAACCACCCCAAATGCGAGTTCTTCAGGAGACAAATCTCGTATTGTGGCCACATGATTGATGAGGAAGGGTTGCATAAGTCGCCAGACAAGATTGAGGCTGTAGTCAAGGCTCCAGCACCGGAAAATGTGTCGCAACTGAGGTCGTTCCTCGGGTTGGTGAACTACTACCATAAGTTCTTGCCGAATTTATCTACAATTCTGCACCCACTGAACGCCCTACTGCAAACTGGAGTAACATGGAAATGGAGTGATGAGTGTAAGCGTGCCTTTCAGAAATGTAAATGCCTAATCACTTCAAAAGAAGTATTGGCCCACTACAATCCAACACTACCGATTTGGTTAGCATGTGATGCGTCTCCCTAAGGCATCGGAACGGTGCTGTCACACAAATTCCCTGACGGTTCAGAGAGGCCAACAGCCTTTGCGTCGCGCTCGTTAACCTCAGCCGAGTGTAACTACGCCCAGATTGACAGGGAGGCCCTCAGCCTGGTGTGGGGGGTGAAGAAGTTCAATCACTATCTGCACGGGCAGAAATTCACCCTACTGACTGATCATCAGCCCCTGGTCTCCATTTTTAACCCAAAGAAGGGCGTTCCGGTGATGACGTCACAACGGCTGCAAAGATGGTCACTTTTTCTAGGGGCACATCAGTATGACATAGAGTACAAGGGTACGAAACAGCATGGAAACGCTGATGGGCTGTCGCGCCTACCGTTGCCTACGGTAGAGGAAGCACCTGCAGTGGACCCTGTTGAGATATTCCATGCGACCATAGTCGAATGTCTACCTGTTACAAACTCAAGTATAGAGAAGGAAACCCGAAATGACCCGACACTCTCCTGGGTCTATGATTTGACGGTGAAGGGATGGCCAGCACATGGCGACTCACTGTTGCCAGCATTCTCGCCAAGGAGAGAACAGCTGTCAGTGTGCCGGGGGACCTTGATGTGTGGATCCCGAGTGGTAATTCCACCCAAGTTGAGAGATAGAGTGCTCAATGAGCTTCATGAGGGTCATCTGGGAGGGGTAAAAATGAAGAGCCTAGCCAGGGCATTTGTGTGGTGGCCGGGAATCGATAAAGAAATCGAGGATATGACCAAGAGATGCACAGGATGCCAGAAGGTCCAAAACGCTCCACCACAGGCCCCGCTACATCCATGGGAGTGGCCCTCATCTCCATGGCAACGGGTACACATTGATTTTGCTGGTCCATTTATGGACTCAATGTTCCTAATCGCTGTGGACGCCCATTCGAAATGGCCAGAGGTCATCAAAATGTCCTCCACCACCACGGAGAAAACTATTGCAGTCCTACGGACCATCTTCGCCAGGAATGGGTTGCCAGAACAGATTTGCTCCGACAATGGGCCACAGTTTGTGTCAGAGGATTTCCGGAGGTTTCTGAGGAATAATGGGGTGAAGCATTACACATCTGCCCCATATCATCCAGCCACAAATGGATTGGCTGAAGTTTGTTCAGACCTTTAAAAAGGCCATAAAGGCAATGCATAATGATGACATACCACTACAACACAAGGTGGATAATTTCTTGTTTGCTTACCGGAATGCGACACATGCAGTCACCAACCAAGCGCCAGCCATAATGTTCTTCAACCAAAGGCTAAGTTGTCACCTGGATTTGCTCAAACCAAACATAAGATGAGATGTTGAGGATAAGCAATTCCAGCACATAAATGAGAAGCCAACCAGGATCTTCAAGATAGGGCAACCAGTCTTGGCCCGCGACTACCGAACAGAAAAATGGCAGCCAGGAACGATATGCACACAGCAGGGACCACTAATGTACACAGTGTACGTTGGAGAGAGCATCATGAGACGCCATGCTGACCAGATTCTAGAATCACAGGAACAAGCCAAACCCATACCACGAGCAGGTGCACCTGGTAATCAACCCGAAGTACAGATTGCGTCTACCTCAGAAGCAGTGGTATTGGAAGCTGACGAACCAACCAATGACAATGAGCCAGAATCAACTCCGCCGCAAGAACAGGATACTCGAGAAAGGCGCTATCCAGTCAGGATCAGGAAGCCTCCTCAAAGACTGAATTTATAAATGATTATTTCAGTTGATGTATATAGTACAGAGAAAATTGTAATTGTAATGAGTTATTATTTAGTTGTTAAATGAATGTTATGTACTGTTTATCTAAAAGGGGAGGAATTGTTGTGTATGTGCCTTTAAAAGAAGAACTGATTCTATACTGCAGTACTGGCAGTGACCACCCCTGTATATAAAGCCATAGCAGGCTTCTGTATTTCAGTCTTGAATTACTCCCTGTTCAGTAAATACCTGTTTTATTGTTCTCCTGCAGTCTGAGTATTATTGATCCTCGGACACTACAGGTGGCTCCGCCACAATATGCTTTTTTAACCACCTTATCAACTTGCCCTGCCACCTTTAAGGTTTTGTGTATATGGACACCAAGGTCTCTCTGCGCATCTACACTTTTCAAAACCGTGCCATTTATCGTATACTGTCTTTCCATGTTAGTCCTCCCAAAGTGCATCACTTCACACTTCTCATCATTGAACTCCATCGGCCATGCTTCTGCCCATTTCACCATCCTGAAGTCTATAACTATCCTCATGATCTGCTACTTTGCCAACTTTCATATCATCTGCAAATATTATAATGCTGCTCCCTTCCCCCGAGTCTAGGGGGGCGATTTTGTTAATGGGGGCGCATTGGAGACGGGACTGCTGCTTGGCGTATCGATGTCCTGCCTCCATCGATTTGTGGCCAACCCATGCTATTTTCCCTTGCCCAGCAGGCTTAGCAGACCAATTAAGGGAAAGCCGGTTGCAGAGAACGTCAACATATGGTGTTTCATCTGTCAATTTTTTTTTGACAGCTCTGTAGTTTGATGAGGTCTTGCATTCAAGGCCTCATCAAACTTCTTTCTTTTACAGAAATGAGATGTTTGTTGCATCTGAGAATGCAATGGCCATCTCTCATCTGCAACACGGAGGTCCGAGACTCTCCGCATACAAACCGACTGAAGCCTGCAGGAAGAAACAAAGGTAAGTACACTTTTAAAAACACTTTGCACTTACCTCAGATACTCACCTCTACACTCTTCGCACCCATCACTTACCTTCACAGCACACTTTTGCACCCCCCCCCCACCCTGACCCCCGCAGACGCAGTACTTGCCTCGCTGACCTGGCGGGTTTTGGAGCCTTCGGGAAGCCCGCACTTGTGAGGGCAAAAAGGGGATAATCCTATTTTCTGCCTGTTAACTACCGGTTAACAGGCAGTTAATAGGCTCTAATCCCTTCCCACCTCCAAGGAGACGGGACCTGGTGTGGGACGGCTACCCGCCTTCTAAGAAGATGGCATGGAGGCGGGTTGGACAGTTGGGCACCCGCCTCCAAATTCTGCCATTTTCCCGGCAGACCCGCCTCCATACCCACCTCCCCAGGACTGGCAAAATCGCCCCATTTGTTGTTGATAAAAATTGAAAAAATTAATGGACTCAAAACTGACCCTTGGGGAATACTACTGCAAACCACCTCCCAGCCTGAAAAACATCCATCCACCACCACCCTCTGCTTCCTTTCACTGAGGCAATTCCATATCCATACCACCACTTTCCCCTTAATTCCATGGGCTTCCATCTTCTTAATAAGCCTCCTGTGTGGCACCTTGTCGAATGCCTTCCGAAAGTCCATATATACAACATCTACTGTTGATCAACCTTCTGTGTTACCTCGTCAAAGAATTCAATCAGGTTAGTCAGACATGATTTGCCTATAACAAAACCATGCTGGCTCTCCTTGATTAACCCATACCTTCCCAAATGAAAGTTTATTTTATCCCTGTAACGGTTTCCAATAACTTCACCACCACTAATGTTACTTGTAGTGTATGTAACTGTTCTACCTTTAAGAGAACTATCGTATGTAACCGTTCACCTTTAAGAGAACTATTTTAGGTGTGGCACTACTTTACCTTGGCTGCTGTATACTGTAATACCGACGGTGACCACACCAGTATATAAGTGCTGTGTCAGGATTTATTGGGCAGATTCGCCCTGACCTTCGAATAGTAAAGTCCTGTTTAAGTTACTCTTGTAGTCTGTGTATTACTTCGCTATACAACCCACAGACTTTACAGTGGCGACGAGTTCGATCTTACCCTGCGGCAACAATACTTCTGAAGAAGTAAACGAGCGTCGAGAAGAGGCACCCGCCCTCGTCGTTTTGCTGAGAGAAAACTCGAGTCTGCAGACCAAGAAAGGAGGAAGATTTCAAACACGAAGTCTTCCATCAGCAATAGGCACGGATTGTCCCTTCTGCCATGGTGGTGAGTGAGCCGATCAACACGAGAAGCAAGTCGGCCACGGTGACTGTGAGTAAAGGGAAAATAGAAACAAATAAACGGAGGATAAGGGTGGTGCACTCGACCATGGTCGAGGGGGAAAGGAGCCGGACAGAAGTCGGGCCCAGAGGCGCTGAGACTGGGGCAGCGTGGAGCAGAAGCCGCGGTACAAGCGGGCTGGGGAGCGTCGTGAGACGGCTAGACCGCGACGGCGAAAAAGGCCGGACAACTACCGCGACCACGAGGCGCTGCGACCGGGATCGTAAGGCGCGGGAAGATATAAAAATAAATAAGCCACGGAGAACTCAGCCGCAGCCGGGGAGGAAAGCACCAGACTGCGAGAAGCTGGGAGGCGCGATTGGGGTGAAAAAGGCCAGACAGTGATTGAGGCCACGAAGCGCTGTGACCGGATCATAAGGCGCGGGACGATATAAAATAAATAAACCGCGGAGAACGTAGCCACAGCCGGGGAGGGAAGCACCGGACTGCGAGAGGGCTGGAGGCGCGATTGGGAGCCCGAGCGAGCGGGAGAGACAGAGCCCGAGCGAGAGACAGGCTGAGCGAGATCCAGCCAGCGGCTGAAACTGTTCGCCGCCAACGGGTTGTACCCAGCACCGGCTGCCCTGCCGAGAGAAGGGAACGCGCTGAAGCCGACGCGCAGGCTGCAAACCCGAAAGCCAGTGGCCGTCGCCCGAGGGAAGCTTACCCCTCCTGCCAGGGGAAGAAACGCGGGAAGCCACCAGTAGGCGGGGAAGAAGACAGAAGCGGGAACCGCCATTTTTAAAGTGGGCGGGGAAAGAAGATAAGCACGGGAAACCGCCATCTGGAAAAAAAAATGTTAAAGAATATTGTTGTTGTTTCTCAGGAAGAGTGGGAAGATGCCTAAGCATAGTAACAGCAACGGTTTCAATGCCGAGGTGGAAGACTGGCCCACGTATGTAGAACGCATCGAGATATATTGTACGGCTAATAAGATAGCAAATTATGAAAAAGCTCTAACCTTATTAAACTCAATGGGTGCGAGGACATACGGGTTATTGAAGCATCTCCTATCACCAGCTAAACCGGTGGATCAGTCTTTCGATAATATTGTTGCTGTCCTGAAGGATCATTTTAACCCCGCACCGCTGATGTTAGCGGAACGATCTAAATTTTACGGGAGAACGCAACGAAAAGAGGAAAGCAACGCGGAGTACTTGGTCGAGCTGCGTAGACTAGCGAAATACTGCCAGTTTAGAGGAAATCTGACAGAGGCATTGCGAGACAAGTTCGTGTGTGGATTGTCAAAGGAAGGAACGCAAAAACGACTACTCGAAGAGAACGATCTTACACTTGATAAGGCTGTCCTTATTGCAGCATCGCACGAAGCCGCAGCGAGAGGCACGGCGGAAATGCAGCGGAAGACAGCGGTACTCAGTGTGGATCAAATGACTTCGGGTACAACGAAATGTTCTCGTTGTGGGAAGACAACACACGACCAGAACCAATGCTGGGTTAAAAACCAGGACTGTAGGAAATGTGGCAAGCTTGGCCACATAGCTAAGGTATGCCGGTCAGGAAAGAAGAACAACAATAATAAGTCACAGCAGAAGAAGTACAGAAAGGTACATGAGGTGACTGGGAAGAGTCCAGATGAACAGAATTCGGACTCAGACTCCAACAGCAAGGCACTGGGTAGTCTGAGGATTCATAATGTGAGTAAAGAAGCTGACCGACAAACTATCTGGATCACACTACAGATTGCAAAAGTCCAAGTGAAGATGGAAGTGGACACCGGATCGGCGTTGACGGTCATGAATAAGCATGATTACAAAAAGTTATTCAAACATATTCCCCTATGGGATACGGAGATAGTATTGCAGACATACACGGGGCACAAAGTATACCCCATCGGAAAGATAGAAGTCAAGGTGAGATACAAAGACAAAGATCACCAAAGGATGGACTTGTATGTGCTGCCCGAGGGAGATCCACCACTTCTGGGACGGGAGTGGATCAGGAAAATAAAGATAGACTGGCATTCACTAAACACAATGACGGTAGATTCCGGGAAGGAAGAGGTCAAACCTGAACGTTTGTCCAGAATATTGGACGAAGCTAAAGAGGTATTCCAGCAAGGACTGGGAACACTGAGAGGAATTAAAGCAAAAATCAAGATTGCAGAACATGCAAGCCCCAAATTTTTCAAAGCCAGATCGGTACCTTACGCGATACGACCTGCTGTGGAGGCAGAACTGGAAGAGCTTGAACGTTCAGGGGTACTGTCTAAGGTGGACTGGAGTGAGTGGGCCACGCCCATTGTTCCCGTCATGAAGTCTTCATCAAGTAACAAGCCAGGGGGACTGGGGAAGGTCCGCATCTGCGGAGATTTCAAGATCACAGTTAATCCGGTGTTTCACACGGTACAATACCCGCTTCCGCGGATTGAGGATATCTTTGCTTCATTGTCTGGCGGGCAACACTTCACCAAGATAGACCTGGCACAGGCATACTTACAAATGGAAGTCGAGGAAGAGTCGCGCCAGTATCTCACAATCAACACGCACAGAGGCTTGTATCGTTATAATAGACTGGTTTTTGGAGTAGCTTCGGCTCCAGCAATTTGGCAGAGGGCAATGGAGCAGGTCTTACAAGGTGTTCCAAGCACGCAGTGTTACTTGGACGATATCCTGATTACGGGAGAAGACGAGGAGGAACACCTCACAAATTTGAAACTGGTGCTCACCAGGTTGAAGGAATATGGCCTTCGAGTTAATCACCAGAAATGTGAGTTCTTCCAGAAACGGATCTCGTACTGCGGTCATGTCATTGACCAAGAGGGGCTGCACAAGTCACCTGACAAGATAGAAGCTGTCGTGAAGGCCCCCGCTCCGGAAAACGTTTCACAGTTGAGATCGTTTCTGGGGTTGATTAATTATTATCACAAGTTTCTGCCAAATTTATCCACGGTGCTACATCCGCTGAATGCTCTGTTACGGAAAGAAGTGCCATGGAAGTGGAGCGAGGACTGTAAAAAGGCCTTTCGCAGAAGCAAGGCGTTGATTACCTCTGAGGAAGTGTTGGCTCATTTCAACCCAACGTTACCTCTTCGTCTAGCTTGTGATGCTTCCCCTTATGGAATTGGAGCAGTACTTTCACACAAGTTACCAAATGGCTCGGAAAGGCCAGTCGCATTTGCGTCCCGATCGTTGACCTCCGCGGAGCGAAATTACGCTCAGATAGACAGGGAGGCCCTCAGCCTTGTGTGGGGAGTAAAGAAATTCAATCATTACCTGCAGGGCAAGAAGTTCACATTACTGACAGACCACCAGCCGTTGGTGTCCATATTCAACCCTAACAAGGCCATTTCCACTATGACAGCGCAAAGGTTACAGAGGTGGTCCATGTTACTTGGGGCACACCAATATGACATTGAATACAAAAGCTCCAAACAGCATGGAAATGCTGATGGGTTATCGTGCCTACCGTTGCCGGTAGTAGAAGAGGCGGCTACAATGGACCCGGTAGAAATGTTCCACTCATCCATAGTAGAATGTCTACCAGTAACCAATTCGATGATCGAGAATGAAACAAGAAATGACCCGACTCTCTCACGGGTCTACGATCGAACAGCTGTCAGTGTGCCGAGGAACCTTGATGTGTGGATCGAGAGTGGTGATTCCACCCAAACTTCAGCATAAGGTGCTAACGGAACTTCACGAGGGGCATCTGGGTGGAGTGAAAATGAAGAACCTAGCAAGAGCGTTTGTGTGGTGGCCAGGTATTGATGGAGACATCGAGGAAATAACCAAGAGTTGTCTAGGATGCCAGAAGGTCCAAAACGCGCCACCACAAGCTCCTCTGCATCCATGGGAGTGGCCCTCATCTCCTTGGAAAAGGGTACACATCGACTTTGCTGGTCCATTTATGGACTCAATGTTTCTAATAGCGGTGGATGCACACTCCAAGTGGCCGGAGGTAATAAAGATGTCCTCCACCACCACGGAAAAAACCATCACAGTATTAAGGACCATGTTTGCCAGGAATGGGCTGCCAGAACAGGTCTGTTCTGATAATGGACCACAATTTGTGTCCGAAGAATTCAGGAAGTTCTTAAAAAGCAATGGGGTCAAGCACTACACGTCAGCCCCATACCATCCCGCCACCAATGGCTTAGCTGAAAGGTTTGTCCAGACCTTCAAGAAGGCCATAAAGGCCATGGGTAATGAGAACATCAACTTACAACATAAGGTAGATAACTTCTTGTTGGCGTACAGGAATGCAACACATGCGGTCACAAATCAAACTCCCGCCATGATGTTTTTCAATAGAAGACTAAGATGCCGGCTGGATTTGATTAAGCCAAACGTCAGAAGGGACGTAGAGAACCGGCAATTCCAGGGCATGAATGAAAGGCCAACTAGATCTTTTCAGACAGGTCAACAAGTTTTGGCCCGGGACTACCGTACCGAGAAATGGCAGCCTGGAACTATTGTAAAAAGGCTAGGGCCGCTGCTGTATACAGTGGACATTGGTGACAGCATAATAAGGCGCCATGTTGACCAGATCATAGGGTCATCCACAAAGAGCCAACCTACTCCACAACCTTACACGGCTAATGTAGAAACAGAGATACCCAGAGCACCTACCTCCGATCTGGTAATACTGGAATCAGATGATCCTGACACTGTCCTTCAAGCTGAATCGGCCTTGCCGGAAGAACCTACTACCCCGCCGAAAACTACTACACCACCGAGGCGTTATCCGGACAGAGTCAGGAGACCGCCAGAGAGACTGAATCTGTGAACTGTTTTACATAATTTGTATATATGTTCTAATGATATGGTTAATGGGGATTAAGTATGTTGTAAGCTAAAAAGGGAGGATTGTAGTGTATGTAACTGTTCTACCTTTAAGAGAACTATCGTATGTAACCGTTCACCTTTAAGAGAACTATTTTAGGTGTGGCACTACTTTATCTTGGCTGCTGTATACTGTAATACCGACGGTGACCACACCAGTATATAAGTGCTGTGTCAGGATTTATTGGGCAGATTCGCCCTGACCTTCGAATAGTAAAGTCCTGTTTAAGTTACTCTTGTAGTCTGTGTATTACTTCGCTGTACAACCCACAGACTTTACATTACTGACTAGCCTGTAGCTTCCTGGTTTATCCCTCTCCCCTTTCTTGAATAGTTGTATAACAAATAGATCATTAGAAAAGGAAAAATAAACTATTGTCTAATGATGTACAATTTTGTAATGAACAGGTATGCCAGAGAACGTTTCAAACAGTACTTCAAGAAGAAGGATGAAATCCTGGCCTTGCAGCTTCCTTGTTGATGCTGGAGAACAGCTGGATTCTCATTTACTGCTATGGGAAAGCTGGAGCAAGCTGGAAACAGGGCAACAATTAAAGCTACTAGATGACAAATTACTAAAAGTTTAATGTATCAGTTGTATGTTGCTGTCGTCATACAGCATCAGTGGAATGCAACAAATATTGTTTGCCTCATAACTAGACAGTGAGATTCACTTTGGATAGTTAGTCATAATCAAGACAACGTAAATTACTAGAAGTGGATCAATAAGATAATCATTAATGCTGCGGATCATTGTACCATTCACATTTCTCATTTATGTACTGATATTGGAACATCTTGAGGCAAATACTTCAGTTGACAGGTTTTGTGTTATCTTCAAACAAATGCTTTGTGATTGGCAATTTGAAATAATTATGGGAATGTTGTTAACTGTTACATATTTAGCCCTCTTGTAGGAAAAATTCAGTTCAAACTATGCTCATCTTTTCTTTCATTAATGCTCTGCAGCTATCATTTTTATGGCAATGGCTTTTATAAATGAGAATTTAAAAGTGCACAAAAATCTCAATTCTGGAAATCTGAACCAATATTGGAAATGCACAGCAAGTCAATCAGCATCTGAAAGAGAAAGTTAGGTGAATATTTCAAGTCTGTCCCTTCATCAGATCTTCCATCAAGATCCTACCCAAAACATTACCCTATCTTTGTAATAATCTCTCTGGCTGTAGTTTTGAATTTGACACAAATGTTACTGCAAGCCTCAAAACTCTAATGATACATGCAGTTCATTATTCACTATTCCACTCTTTTGCTCTGTGACATTCCTCATTCTGTTCATAAATGCTGTAATAATTTTGCTAAATTTAACTATGCAAAGTATACTGTGTACTGTGTCACTACCCCTGGTATTGATTAATTTAAAGATTTTTTAGAAATTAAGAACTTTTCTAGCCGTAGACAGACTAAAAAGCATAATTTATGCTGAAGGTGCACAGGACTCAAATCCTATTTTGTGCTTTTACATTAAAACAGCTCAGAGTGTTTGTATTGCAAAAAAAATGCAATCCCTGAATTGTTCTGGGCTCTTTCAAGATTTTTGAATAGGTTATCAGTCAAATCCACAAGGACACTGCAATATTTGAGTTATTGAAGGGGTCAAAAATGAATGTTAAAGAAAACTTAGCTGTGGATTGACTACAGAATGTAACACCATTCCCCATTTATAGTACTATTATTCACTCATCGAGTTCACTTCCATTCAGGTTAACAGAATGAAAATATTATAAGCTGAAAAAGGAAGCTGACTCAATATTTGCATTAAAGATATTTATAACGTGCTGCCAGGTGAAGAACTGCTAACTGTAAAATAATAAACTGTGACTGCAGCATTTTCACTTTGTAAAGCTGAAAGGATGTGAGTTGTGTTCGGAGTTCAAATTCCTGTGTGCACTACTTTCACCAATGGTTTTGATTCATTTAAAATAAATGGGTTAATGACGTTGTTAAAGTTTAATGTGAATCCGTTAATTGGTGCACGAAAAATAGCGCACAGAGGAATGCCGGTCTCTAAATGAATAATGGCTCTATAAAAGGATAATGCTGTTAAATTCTTGAACCAATCTACGGCTAACTTTTAGAAATTATTTTTCAACCCTTTTATTAACTCAAATGCTTCATGGGTTAGCGTGATGCTGTGCAATATTTGTGACGGACACTTGAACTCATTTGTATGAAATTCCTCTGTCCACTATTTTCGCAAAGGTATTACCCTTGAATTGGTAATAACAGCAGACAAAGCAATTCCATACAGACGCAGCTATTGGTAATGCAAAAGCAAAATACTGCGGATGCTGGAAATCTGAAATAAAAACAGAAAATGCTGGAAATACTCAGCAGGCCAGGCAGCATCTGTGGAGAGAGAAACAGAGTTAACGTTTCAGGTCGATGACCCTTCGTCAGAACTGGAAAAAGCTGGAAATGGAACAGGTTTTTAAGCAAGTGGAAGGAGGGGGGGAGGAAAGAACAAAAGGGAAGGTCTGTGATAGGATGGAAGGCAGGAGAGATTAAGAGACAAAAGGGATGATGGTGCAAGGCAAAAGGAGATGGTAATGGAACAAGTTAAGAAACAAAAGATGGCTCTAGATGAAGTGTAAATGGCGATGGCAGAGTGAAAGACAGCTGCCATGTGAGAGAGAGGAAAAAAATAAATAGAAAAAAAGACTTTAACAACATCATTCCTAACGTCACTCAGCATGATTTCAGTTTATCAGTGTCCTTTTAAAATGTTAATTTCTACAAAAGAAATTTACATTTTAATTTTTGCAGTTGATATTTTTCTTCTAACAGATTTTGGTAGCTGTGGACAGGAGCTCTTTTTACGAGAAATATATGGCTATATTCCAATTAACCTGTAACTGATTTTGCCAAGAAATATAATACTTGAATCAAGATTTTTATAATCTGCAGATAAAATTGCTCAATTTGAAAATCTTTGTAGCATAGCCCCTTTAGTCACTGTAATTTAATTGAAACAAAGTCAGGAAACAGTTATATATATATATATTAGGAGTAATTAGATTTCAGAAATGGGGTGCTGGTTCTATGTAACAGTGGATTGATTGATTTGTTACACTGGATGGTTTGGATTGGTAATTCTGTGAAATAAGAATTAATGGAACATGGTGTAGTTCATTGGAATCCTGTGCTTGGCCAGTTAGCCACTTATCCAATCATGGCTATACTCCCTTTGAATAGTACCATTGCTGTAAATGAAATGGACTCAATATTTGCAATTAAACATATTTATTTAGAACAGGTTCACCAGGCCCCCAAAGGTTAAATTAGGAGGAGACATTACATAAACCAGGCTTGTATTCCCTGGAATATAGAAGGTTAAGGGGTAATCTGATTTAGGATTTTAGGATTTTGAAAGGAATAGGGTAGAGAGAGAGAAACTTTTTCCACTGGTGGGGGTGTCTAGGACAAGAGGACGTAACCTTAAAATCAGAGCCAGGCCATTCAGGAGAGAAGTTAGGATGGCAGAAGTGTGGAAAACTCTCCCACCAAAAGCAGTAGACGTTAGAGCAATTAATAATTTTAAATCTGAGATCGATAAGATTTTTGCCAGCCAAGAGTATTAAAGGATATGGAGCCACGGTGGGTGGATAGAATTAGGCCATGGTCTCATTGAATTGCAGAACAGGCTCGAGGGGCAGAATGACTTATTCCTGTTCCTATGGACTGGTAGTAGATGGACTGCAAACTGTGAAATAACATACTGTGATTTTGCAACATTATTGTGATGAGCTGAATGGAAATGAACTGTGTTCATGAGTTGTCGTTCCTCCTTCGATAGCAAAGAAGAGAGCCGGATTATCATCTCATTTTTTGCAGTGAGTTCTTTGACTGATGAGACCTATTTTTGCTCAGAATGGGTGTCCACAGATTGAATAGTGGATCCCAAATACACCAGCTTGTGAATCTTGATTTTTCAAATGAGACTTCCTCAGCTGGCATTTACATTCAGCATCAACAATGTGACGGACCTCATAGTAGGAGGTGCCTTCAGAGATGGTTTTGCACCATGCTTTCTTATCTTGAGTTCTTCATGAGTAATGACACTATAAAGGGACAATGTTGTTAAATTCAATAACCATTCTCCAGCTAAGATTTGTATTTCCTCTCAATTTTGATCATGTACTCTCCCAGCTCATGCTGTGTGGATGTTCCACAGGTGCCAGCTAACTTTTGTTGCCTTACCCAAGTGATTGTTCTTCATGTGTGAGCCCAGACAGTGCGTGCTAACAGGCTATTTGACCATGGAGAGGACATCACAGCCTAGCCCAGCCCAATTCTGTCCTCATCTGACATCCATACACGTTCCAGCAGGTCACTCAATAATAAATCAGAAGTGGGAGCCCTGGCTAATTTTTTCCCTCATTAGCTCAGGGATGATGAAGTCAACTGAGCCACTACAGCTCTGTCTGAGACCAGCTAATTCAGCACAGACCTTGGGGTGGATTTTTGTCTTTAGCACCTGGGCAGAAAGGATAATCTGGCAGAGAGGATTGCATGGCCCTTACACTGCCTGCCAAATTTTCCTTTCAGTAATTTGCATGGAAGAAAAATCTGGTGGGTTCCAAAGGGGCGGGCGAATCGTTCCCCACCCCGCCCCCACCCCCAGCTTTTTGCTTCTGCGCTCTGTTCAGGCAGTGCTTAAAACCCAGGCAGTATAGACAAAAACCTACCTCCGTGATTCTAGCCTGGGACCTTACTAATCTGCATTGGAAAGACTAAAACCATCACCTTTGACCCCTGTCACAGACTCCATCCCCCAACCTGCCCTTTGTCTCAGGCTGAACCAAACTCTTTGCAACCTCGCCATCCTATTTGACCCCATATTCCCTCCATCATGAAGACTGCCTACTTCCATCTCCATAAACGCCACCACCCTCTGCTCCTACCTCTGCTATTGACACCATCATCCTTCCTTTTGCCACCTCCAGAGTCAGTGGGGTAGAAATTGCCTAGCACTGGCCTGTGCCGAGAACTGTGTGCAGGGAGCAATCCCTGCACAGGATCAGGTAGACCTCATTTAAATTAGACTGGTGAGCTGTGGGCATCTGCTGCGTGTCCCCTGGCCGCTCGTGGCAAAGCAGACATCAATGTCAGGAACTGCGACGTCAGCAACAGCCCTCAGGTAAGTCCCGGGAGGGGGGGGAATTGGAGTGGAGTATGGGGACGGGGGGGGGGGTGGGGGGCGGGAGTCGCAACGCCTGTGGTGTCAGAGGAGCACTCCTACTCCTCCTGGCTTCACATGAAGGTTTTTTTTTCATGGATAACTTACCCTTCATTGGTGACTGCGAGTGCCACTGGAGAATCCTGAGCGGGGCAGGCCCGATGCCCATCTTTTAACAGGCATTAGGCCCCTAATTTCCATATTCGAGGGGATAACACCTGTTTTAGCCATCCACCCAGGATGCCTAAAAATGGTCCACATGAATTTGGCAGTGGCACCAATGCCTGCAAGATTGGGCACAGGTTATCCCACTGCTAAGTTGGTATGCATTACACCCGTTTTACACACAAAAAACAGGTGCCATGCATATCAATTTCTGTTCCAATTATTCCAAAGGTCACCTGGCTAGCACACTCTGCTTTTCGTCTTACCATCTTACTAACCAGCGCACAAAAAGGTTAAAGTACACATGCATATGCCGTCCAAACATGATACTGTATTGAGATCACCTGCCCAACAATGGGGTCTATTACTAATTTTTTATTTACTACTGAGAAATGTAATTTGTCACATTTGGATTCCCTGCAATAAACGGATTAAATATATCCATTGACTAGTCTTTCAATGCTTTCATTAAAGTTTTTACCTGAAGCCCTCAGCCTCTTCCAAAAACCTGGGCTTGGACTTGATAGTTTTGCCCATCGCTGTGGCTCTGATTGTGCGGTCTGAGCATGTGCATTGTGCCTAATTCCCCAGGATGCACTAGAACCAGCGATACTGAGAGAAATGTTTTATCGGTTTCTCGCACTTTCTACTCAAGAGATGTACTTCAAAACATTTTGAAATACAAGAGGACACATTGCAAAAGCTTAATTAAGGTAACATTTAAATTTGAGTGATTTTTAAATTAAAAAAATAGAATGGCTGTTTGTGTATCTGTATCGGTGTGTGAAAAAATGAGTTTTTTGCTAACTACATACATACCTGTTATGGCTTTTGTTGTATGTTCTATAAACTTCAAAAAGTGCATTAAGCTGACGGGGGTGGGGGAGAGGGAGGTAAGAGCGAGTGACTGGGGCTGGGAGGGGTGGTGTTGAGAGAGAGCGTGTAAAGAAAGCACCAGCTGAATTTTGAAACCAACTAATTATCCACAAGCCCAAAACAAAAATACTGCAGATGCTGGAAATCGGAAATAAAAGCAGAAAATGCTGGAAACACATAGCAGGCAGGCAGCATCTGTGGAGAGAGGAAGGTAGGGTTAACATTTCAGGTGGATGACCTTTCGTCAGAACTCTGCTGACAAAAGGTCATCAACCAGAAAAGTTAACCCGCTTCTCTCCACAGATGCTGCCTGTGTTGCTGAGTGTTTGCAGCATTTTCTATAATTATCCACCAGTGTTTTGCTGACAGTCGGAAACGGTAATTGCTAATTCCTTACACCCATGTGGCAAAGATCCTAATTCTAACACCTATGAGGCAGACGGAGAGAGAAAAAGATAGGCAAATATATAGATAGATTTTTTTTAAAGGATGTTTAATTTTTAAAGCACATGGGAAGGGAGAGAAAGTGAGGCAGAGGGTTGATGATGAGGTGTCTCTAGCCTCTCTGAGCAAACCCTTAGTAAAGTGAGTGAGGGAAAGTGGATGGAAGATTAAGGATGAGTGACTAACAGCAAAGCAAGGGGAATGGATGGATACAGAGTTTGAATTGATATGGATGGGCAATAAATGCTGGCCTTTCCAGCGACGCCCACATCCCAGGAACAAATAATTATAAAAACAATTATAACTGTCAAAGGGGCAGTGAGGGTAATAGGAAGGCGAAGGCATAGGGGGCATGGTGGGAACAAAGAGGTGGGAGAAGCACAAGTGATTGGGGGAGGTGATAGGAAGGGAGCCACTGCGGGCCACATTTCCCCACCCCATGTGCAGTTACCCTTTAATTGCTGGTAGGGGGAGGAAGGGGCAGAGGACCAGAACAGGTTTCCTTCTCAGTAGGGGAGGGGCGCTTGGAGAGCCATGGTGAATCTAGATGGGGGAAGTGGCAGGGAATAAGGGTGGAGACTTTGAAATTACTTTGTTTATAGATTTTAAGTTCTATTGGCTTTTGCAAACAATAGCTTGTAAAAAAAACACAGATTTTACTTTAAAATTCATCTTATTTGGTTCTGCCACAATCATGAATTTAAAAAGCTATAAAATCACATCTTTCGGTGTTGATATTTTCCACAAATATGATTGAAATTTAAAGTGATGTTGGTGCTTTAAATTTCATAAATTGTGCCAACTTCTTAAAAGAAACAGCATCCATTTGTTTATCAACCTTGGATGCAATTTAGGACAATCAAAAAATTCAATCTCCTAAACATGCCTTTCTCACTGACATTCCAGAGAAATTCCAAGCCAGTCCAGGGGGAATTTGGTTGTTTTCTTAATTTGCTCATTTTAAAGTTTCATTACTTGTGTTTTCTTTTTAGATGTTTGGTTTGTGACAAATGCTGCTGTTTACGAGGAACAGTTAGATCTGCAACCTTTCCAGAATTATGTGAAAACAATGTTGCCATGTCGTACCACTTTGCAGTGCGATTATGCTAAAGTTTCAGAACTCTTGGAGTGTTAGGAACATAATTTTTTTTTGCTCTGCTCAAATTGTTTCCCAACAGGCCTATACAAAAAAATTTAACAATTTCTAATTGCAATATTTTGATCGGTTGTGACAAAGCTGAAATTTAGAAAGATGAGGGGATTGAAATCATGCTTTGTGATACCAGTAACTAATGTGTTAATGCATTCACTTAAAATTCATCTGACCCTATTTTAAAAATAAATAATTGAGTTCCTTTGTTAAAATAATCGGTGAAGGAATTTTAGGTGAACACATTAGAATCTGTGTTACTAATATCACACAACGAGATTTCAATCCCAAAGTGTCAGTATTTTTTGTGACTTTTCTAATATGTAGTTCACGTTTGTTGCAAAATTGGATATTTCCTCTTTAACCCCAGTTGTAATATTCTAAACTAACTAGACCAGGCTTTCAAATCTTGATAGTTCAAAACATTAAATTAATTGCAGGGCACTAGGAAACACCCTGGGGTTGATTTTCATCTGTGGTGCACATGGGGTGGGTGGTGGGAGGAGTAATTGAGACACCCGCCCGAGGTTAGCAGCGAGAGGCCCAAATCATTTTTATGGTCGGGCTTCATTTAAATTTGATGGGCGAGCTGCCCACATGTTTCGAGTGCTGATAGGCAACTCACCGTTTGGTAGAGCAGGAATACCTGGTACCCTGGCGCATATTCAACGTGAGCTTACACCTCTTAAAGCAGAGGCGTATTTTCATTTCAGAAGTCCTGTTGGCGGGATTTTTGAATTTGTGGGGAAGAATGTCTACTGCCAGGGCACCCCATTTCAGTGATGCTGCAGTGAATATATTAGCGAAGCAGGTAAGTGCCTGGGGAGAGGTCCTTTATCCCTCAAATGGCATACGGGTACCCAGGTAGGCTTGGAAAGAGGTAGCAGAGAATATCAAAGAAAGCAGCATAATCCTAATGACCTGGCTGCAGTGCCAAAAAAAATTAATGACCTTACCCAGACATCAAAGGTGAGAATGATTTATACATCCATCTTTTTCTCAGAATGATGATTTGGCCTACTTCCCCTACCCCCCACCTCCACCCCAGCTCTCACAATCCTTCCTTCCCCCATTTCTCCTCCAATCACAACAGGATACTGCTCCAACGCTCCTGATTATAATCGCACACGTGCCATCTGCTGTTCTCAGAACAGGCACAAGCAGCATTCTGTTCTTATCTGGTGACCACTAGAATGCTAACTCATTCACATTTCACACTAGTCACTTCCTTGCACTTAACTACTTCCCCATCTTGCCCACAACTTGCTGATTATCCCTATCAGCCTGCCCACTATATGAAACTACCATCACACATCTGCATAACTCTTTTAAAGAACTACACACTAACTCACTCCCACTCTTCTTGCAGGGTAAGCTGGTGAGCAACAGCAGAGAGAGGACAGAGACAGCCACCATCCAAGTCCTCAGTCCGGTTGAAGAGATTATTGTCACAGGGATGATGTAAAGTTTTGCAGATGGCAAGGCTGAAAACCAATTGCAGCAAGGTGTTTGGCTATTTCTTTTACCGATTCTCTTTCCTCAAACAATTGCACATATAGGCAACGTGGCAACCTGATGCTGCATTGCACTGCCACTCATATGCTACTGCTTATCCATTCCATTACATGCTGACCATGTCCCTCTTTTTCCAGGTTTATTTGATGACTTTAAGGGGCTCACAGATATACCTTAAAGGGAAATTCCCCTTGAGTTGCTGGTGAGGATGATGTTACCTCTTGACATTTTTCTCTACTTCATCTTCCTTGCTGATGAGGAGAAGGAGCAAAGGGACCAGATAAGGATGCAAATGCATTACAGTAGACAGAGGAGGCTGAGTTACCTAGCTACCAGATTCCCCAGAGCATACAACTCTTAGTTTCAACTCTCTGAGCACTAATCCTTGAGGAAATTTCTGAAGGAAGCGTTTCATGAGTTATGCAGAATGCTGGAACTAGAACTGAAACCACCCTCACAGAATGCAACTGCTTTGTCCATAGAAGCGAGCGTCTTCACAGCACTGACATTTTATGTACCACGATCATTCCAGTCAATTGCAGGGGACCTCTGCAACAATTTACAATCAGCTGTCCACAGTGGCATCAGGCAGATGAGCAATGGACTGTTCACTAGTGCTGGCCAGTTCATTTCATTCCCCTTGGATGCAGCTTCCCAATGTGAGAGGGCATTGGGCTTTAAGACTTGGCAAAATGTAGGCTGCTTAAAAAACATCTAAAAAGAGTGTAATCACTTTGACAGAAACTTTGCAGGCAGGCTTAGTTCATTAACAGTGCACATTTCATGTCTGTCAGCAATACTAAATAAGGTAGTATCAAATATTTTGGGGGTCTGTTATGGGAGAGGCATCACCTGTGAACATGGGCCTGTGCTCTTTGACATTGTGCAAATTTGGATTCATTCCATATCTATATGGTAGAGAAATTCTTTAAATTCTAGCACCTTCCTCAATGTTTGCTGCTCTTATAGTGTATCTCCTGTCACAGTGAAAGCTACTCTTCTATTTGTTAAATCTGGGTATCTTTAGGTAGTGTATCCTTCAAATAATCGACAGAGACTGCAGAGGAACAATCAACAGGTGTTTACTGGATGAGGGTTGCTCTAAAACTAAACAGTACAGATCCCTACTCAGGGTTATATACAGGTGTGGTCACTGCCGGTATACAGGAGCTGTAAAAAGTAGTTCTCCCCTTAAAGGTACATACACTACAATTCCTCCCCTTTTAGATTAACAGTACCATAACATTCATTTAACAACTAACACTTTTAACATGCAACATTAACTGAAAATAGTCCATTTATAAATTCAGTCTTTGGGGCGGCTTCCTGATCCTTTCTGGATAGCGCCTTTCCTGAGTGTCTTGCTCTTGGTGCGGAGGCGATTCTGGCCCCCTGTCGCCGGTTGGTTCATCAGCTTCTGATACTACTGTTTCTGGGGTAGATGCTACCTGTATGTTGGGTTCATTACCAGGTACGCGAGACATGGGGTTGACTCGTTCCTGTGACGCTAGGATCTGGTCAACATGGCGTCTCACAATGTTCTCCCCAACATCCACTGTGTACATTAGTGGCCCCTGCCGTGTGCATATCGTTCCTGGTTGCAATTTCTCTGTTCGGTAGTCGCGGGCCAAGACTGGTTGCCCTACATTGAAGCTCCTTGTCGGCTTCTCATTGATGTGCTGGAATTGCTTATTTTCAACATTTCTTCGTACATTTGGTCTGAGCAAATCCAGACGAGATCTCAACCTTCGGTTAAAGAATATCATGGCCGGGGTCTGGTTGGTAACTGCATGTGTCACATTTCTGTAGGCTAACAGGAAATTGTCCACCTTAATGCTGCAGTGGAATGTCGTCATCGCACATGGCCCTTACTGCCTTTCTAAAGGTTTATACGAACCTCTCAGCCAATTCATTTGTGGCTGGATGATACGGGGCGGATGTGTAATGCCTTACCCCATTCCTTTTCATAAATTTCTGAAACTCTTCGGACACAAACTGTGGTCCGTTATCAGAGCAAATCTGCTCTGGCAAGCCGTTCCTGGCAAATATGATCCGTAGAACTGCAATCGTTTTCTCCGTGGTGGTGGAGGACATTTTGATCACCTCAGGCCATTTCGAGTGCGCATCCACGGCTATTAAAAACATTGAGTCCATGAATGGACCAGCAAAATCAATATGCACCCATTGCCATGGAGAGGAGAGCCACTCCCATGGGTGTAGAGGGGCATGTGGTGGTGCATTTTGGACCTTCTGGCATCCTGAGCAGCTCTTTGTCAGGTCCTCGATTTGCTGATCGATCCCCGGCTGTAGTGTATGTACCCGTCTACCTTTAAGAGAACTATTGTATGTAACCGTCCACCTTTAAGAGAACTACTTTAGGTGTTGCACTACTTTGTTGGCTTCTGTATACTGTAATACCGACGGTGACCACACCGGTATATAAGTGCTGTGTCAGGATTTATTGGGGAGATTCGCCCTGACCTTCGAATAGTAAAGTCCTGTTTTAAGTTACTCTGGTAGTCTGTGTATTAATTAACTAAACAACCCACAGACTTTACAGTGGCGACGAGTCCGATCGTACCCTACGGCAACAATACTTCCGAAGCAGTTAACGAGCGTCGAGAAGAGGCAACCGCCCTCGTCATTCTGCTGGGAGAAAACTCGAGTCTGCAGAGCTGGAAAGGAGGAAGAATTCAGAGACAAAGACTTCCATCAGCAACAGGCACGGACTGTCCCTTCTGCCACGGTGAGGAGTGAGCCGATCAGCACGAGAAGCAAGCCGGCCACGGTGACTGTGAGTAAGGGAAAAGTAAAAAGAATAACCGGAGGATAAGGGCGGTGCACTCGACCACGGTCGAGGGGGAAAGGAGCTGGACAGAAGTCGGGCCCAGAGGCGCTGAGACTGGGGCAGCGTGGAGCAAGGAAGCCGCGGTACAGACAGGCTGGGGACGCAACGGCGTCGTGAGACAGCTAGACCGCGACCGGCGAAAAAGGCCGGGCAGCGACCGAAGCCACGAAGCGCTGCGACCGGGAGCGTAGGCACGGGAAGATATAAAAACTCAGCCGCAGCCGGGGAGGGAAGCACCGGACTGTGAGAGGGCTGGGAGGCGCGATTGGGAGCCGAGCGAGCGGGAGAGGCAGAGCCGACCAAGGGAGACTGAGCGAGAGCCAGTCCAGCGGCTGAAACTATTCGCCGTCAACGGGGTGTACCCAGCGCCGGTAGAGCCGAGCGAGCGGGAGAGAGACAGAGCCCGAGCAAGGGGAACTGAGCGAGAGCCAGCCCAGCGGCTGAAACTGTTCGCCGTCAACGGGGTGTACCCAGCGCCGGTTGCCCTGCTGAGAAAAGGGAAAGCACTGAAGCCGACGCGCAGGCTGTGAACCTGAAAGACAGCGGCTGTCGCCCGTGGGGAAAGTGTACCCCTCCCGCCAGGGGAAGAAACGCGGGAAGCCGCCATTAGGTGGAGAAGAAGACAGAAGCGGGGAACCGCCATTGAAGTGGGCGGGGAGAGAAGATAAGCGCGGGAAACCGCCATTTTCGCGGGAACCGCCATCTTGAAGAAAAAAAAAGAAAAGTTAAAGAAATAATCTGTGGTGTTATCAGGAAGAGAGGAAGATGCCTAAGCGTGGTAACATCAACGATTTTAATTCCGAGGTAGAAGACTGGGCCACGTATGTGGAACGCATTGAGATCTATGGTGAGGCCAATAAAATAGAAGAAGATGACAAAGCTATAACCTTGCAAAACTCGATGGGCGCAAAGACATACGGGCTCTTGAAGCATCTACTAGCACCAGCTAAACCGGCGGATCAGACTTTCGATGATATTGTTGCTGTCCTGAAGGATCATTTTAACCCCGCACCACTGATGTTAGTGGAACGATCCAAATTTTACGCGAGAACGCAACGGAAAGAGGAAAGCAACGCGGAGTACCTGATTGAACTGCGTAGGCTAGCGAAACACTGTCAGTTTAGGGAAAATCTGGCAGAGGCACTCAGAGACAAATTCGTGTGCGGAATGTCGAAGGAAGAAACACAAAAATGACTGCTCGAAGAGAACGATCTTACACTTGATAAGGCTGTCCTTATTGCTGCATCGAACGAAGCCACAGCGAAAGGAATGGCGGAAATGCATCTAAAGGCAGCGGCACTCAGTGTGCAGCAAATTACTTCAGGTACAATGAAATGCTATCGTTGTGGGAAGACAACACACGACCAGAACCAATGCTGGTTTAAAAACCAGGAATGTAGGAAATGTGGCAAGCTCGGTCACATAGCTAAGGTATGCCGGTCAGGAAAGAAGACCAACAATAATGAGTCACCACAAAAGAGGTACAGGAAGGTACATGAGGTGACTAGGAAGAGTCCGGAAGAACAGAATTCGGACTCACACTCCAACTGCAAGGAACTGGATAGTCTGAGAATTCACAATGTGAGCAATGAAGCTGACCGACAAGCTATCTGGATCACACTACAGATTGCAAAAGTCCAAGTGAAAATGGAAGTGGACACCGGATCGGCGTTGACGGTCATGAATAAGCATGATTATAAAAAGTTATTCAAGCATATTCCCCTACGGGATACAGAACTAGTATTGCAGACATACACGGGGCACAAAGTATACCCCATCGGAAAGATAGAAGTCAAGGTGAGATACAAGGACAAAGATCACCAAAGGATGGACCTGTATGTGTTGCCTGAGGGAGGTCCACCACTTCTGGGATGGGAGTGGATCAGGAAAATAAAGATAGACTGGCATTCACTAAACACCATGACGGTAGATTCCGGAAAGGAAGATGTCAAACCTGAACGGTTGTCCAGAATATTGGACGAAGCTAAAGAGGTATTCCAGCAAGGACTGGGAACACTGCGAGGAATTAAAGCAAAGGTTAAGATTGCAGAACATGCAAGCCCAAAATTTTTCAAAGCCAGATCGGTACCTTACGCGATACGACCTGCTGTGGAGGCAGAACTGGAAGAACTTGAACGATCAGGGGTACTGTCAAAAGTGGACTGGAGTGAGTGGGCCACGCCCATTGTTCCCGTCATGAAGTCTTCATCAAGTAACAAGCCAGGGGGACCGGGGAAGGTCCGCATCTGCGGAGACTTCAAGATCACAGTGAATCCGGTGCTTCACACGGTACAATACCCGCTTCCGCGGATTGAAGACATCTTTGCTTCGTTGGCTGGAGGGAGACACTTCACCAAGATAGACCTGGCACAGGCATACTTGCAAATGGAAGTCGAGGAAGAGTCGCGTCAGTACCTCACCATCAACACACACAGAGGCTTGTATCGTTATAATAGACTGGTTTTTGGGGTAGCTTCGGCTCCAGCAATTTGGCAGAGGGCCATGGAGCAGGTATTACAAGGAATTCCAAGCATGCAGTGTTACTTAGACGATATCCTGATTACGGGAGAAGACGAGGAAGAACACCTCACAAATTTGAATCTGGTGCTCACTAGGTTGAAGGAATATGGCCTTTGAGTTAATCGCAAGAAATGTGAGTTCTTCCAAAAACGGATCTCGTACTGCGGTCATTTCATTGACCGAGAGGGGCTGCACAAGTCACCTGACAAGATAGAAGCTGTCGTGAAGGCCCCCGCTCCGGAAAACGTATCACAGTTAAGATCATTCTTGGGGTTGATTAATTATTATCACAAGTTTCTGCCGAATCTATCCACGGTGCTGCATCCGCTGAATGCTCTGTTGTGGAAAGAAGTACCATGGAAGTGGAGTGAGGAATGTAAAAAGGCCTTTCGCAGAAGCAAGGCGTTGATTACCTCTGAAGAAGTGTTGGCTCATTTCAATCCAACGTTACCTCTTCGTCTAGCTTGTGATGCTTCCCCCTATGGAATTGGAGCAGTACTTTCACACAAGTTACCAAATGGCTCGGAAAGGCCAGTGGCGTTCGCGTCCTGATCATTGACCTCCGCGGAGTGAAATTATGCTCAAATAGATAGGGAGGCCCTCAGCCTTGTGTGGGGCGTAAAGAAATTCAATCATTACCTGCAGGGCAAGAAGTTCACATTACTGACAGACCACCAGCCGTTGATGTCCATATTCAACCCTCACAAGGCCGTTTCCACCATGACAGCGCAAAGGTTACAGAGGTGGTCCATGTTACTTGGGGCACACCAATATGACATCGAATACAAAAGGTCCAAACAGCATGGAAATGCTGATGGGTTATCGCGCTTGCCATTGCCGATAGTAGAAGAAGCGACTACAGTGGACCCGGTAGAGATGTTCCACTCATCCACAGTGGAATGTCTACCAGTAACAAATTCGATGATCGAAAACGAAACAAGAAATGACCCGACTCTCTCACGAGTCTATGATTTAACGGTGGAGGGATGGCCAGCACAGGGCGAACCAACGCTGCCAGCATTTTCGCAGAGAAAAGAACAGCTGTCAGTGTGTCGAGGAACCCTGATGTGTGGATCTAGAGTGGTGATTCCACCCAAACTTCAACAGAAGGTGTTAAAGGAGCTGCACGAGGGACATCTGGGTGGAGTGAAAATGAAGAACCTAGCAAGAGCGTTTGTGTGGTGGCCAGGCATTGATGGGGACATCGAAGAAATCACTAAGAGCTGTCTAGGATGCCAGAAGGTCCAAAACGCGCCACCACAGGCTCCTCTGCATCCATGGGAGTGGCCCTCATCTCCTTGGCAAAGGGTACACATCGACTTTGCTGGTCCATTTATGGACTCAATGTTTCTAATAGCGGTGGATGCACACTCCAAGTGGCCGGAGGTAATAAAGATGTCCACCACCACCACGGAAAAAACCATCACAGTGTTAAGGACCATGTTTGCTAGGAATGGGCTGCCGGAACAGATCTGTTCTGATAATGGACCGCAATTTGTGTCCGAAGAATTCAAGAAATTCTTAAAGAGCAATGGGGTTAAGCACTACACGTCAGCCCCATACCATCCCACCTCCAATGGATTGGCTGAAAGGTTTGTCCAGACCTTCAAGAAGGCCATAAAGGCCATGGGTAATGAAGCCATTAACTTACAACATGAGGTGGATAGCTTCTTGTTGGCGTACAGGAATGCAACACATGCGGTCACAAATCAAACTCCCGCCATGATGTTTTTTAATAGACGACTAAGATGCCGGCTGGATTTGCTTAAGCCAAACGTCAGAAGGGACGTAGAGAACCGGCAATTCCAGGGCATGAATGAAAGGCCAACTAGATCTTTTCAGATAGGTCAACAAGTTTTGGCCCGGGACTACCGTACCGAGAAATGGCAGCCTGGAACTATTGGAAAAAGGCTAGGGCCGTTGATGTATACGGTGGACATTGGGGACAGTATAATAAGGCGCCATGTTGACCAGATCATAGGGTCAGCCACAAATGGCCAACCTACTCCACCACCTTACACGGTTAATGTTGAGACAGAGATACCCAGAAAACCTACCTCCGATCTGGTAATACTGGAATCAGATGAACCTGACACTGTCCTTCAAGCCGAATCGACCTTGCCAGAAGCACCTACTACCCCGCCGGGAGTTACGACACCACCGAGGCGTTATCCGGACAGAGTCCGGAAACCTCCAGAGAGACTGAATCTGTAAACTGTCTTGCATAAAGTTGTATATATGTTATAATGTATGTTTAATGGGGAATCAGTATGTTGTAAGCTAAAAAGGGAGGATTGTAGTGTATGTACCCGTCTACCTTTAAGAGAACTATTGTATGTAACCGTCCACCTTTAAGAGAACTACTTTAGGTGTTGCACTACTTTGTTGGCTTCTGTATACTGTAATACCGACGGTGACCACACCGGTATATAAGTGCTGTGTCAGGATTTATTGGGCAGATTCGCCCTGGCCTTCGAATAGTAAAGTCCTGTTTTAAGTTACTCTGGTAGTCTGTGTATTAATTAACTAAACAACCCACAGACTTTACACCGGCCACCACACATAAGCCCTAGCAAGGCTTTTCATTTTCACCCCTCCCAGATGGCCTTCGTGAAGCTCATTGAGCACTCTCTCCCTTAACTTGGGTGGAATTACCACTCGGGATCCACACATCAAGGTCCCCTGGCATACTGACAGCTGTTCTCTTCTGGATGAGAATGCTGGCAACAGTGAGTCGCCATGTGTTGGCCATCCCTTCACCGTCAAGTCATATACCCGAGACAGTGTCGGGTCATTTCGGGTCTCCTTCTCTATATCCACGTTAGTTACTGGCAAGCGTTCAATTATAGTCGAATAAAATATTTCGACAGGGTCCACTGCTGGTGCTTCCGCCGCAGTAGGCAGTGGCAGGCGTGATAGCCCATCAGCGTTTCCATGCTGTTTCGTGCCCTTATACTCTATTTCATAATGGTTCGCCCCTAGAAAAAGGGACCATCTTTGTAGCCGTTGCGCAGTCATCACCGGAACGCCCTTCTTTGGATTAAAGATGGAGACAAGTGGTTGGTGGTCAGTCAGCAAGGTGAACTTCTGCCCATGCAGATAGTGGTTGAACTTTTTCACTCCCCACACTAGGCTGAGGGCCTCCCTGTCAATCTGGCCGTAGTTACGCTTGGCTGAGGTTAGTGACCGAGACGCAAAGGCTACTGGCCTCTCCGAGCCGTCCGGGAATTTGTGCGACAGCACCGCTCCAATACCATAGGGTGATGCATCACACACCAACCGAATTGGTAGTGCTGGGTTGAAATGAGCCAACACCTCTTTTGATGTGATCAATTCTTTGCACTTCTGGAAAGCTCGTTTACATTTGTCATTCCACTTCCATGGTACCCCCGTTTGCAGTAGGGTGTTCAGTGGGTGTAGTACTGTAGACAAATTCGGCAAGAACTTATGGTAGTAGTTCACCAGCCCGAGGAACGACCTCAGTTGTGACACATTTTCCGGTGCTGGAGCCTTGACTACTGCCTCAATCTTTTCAGGGGACTTATGTAACCCCTCTTCATCAATAACGTGGCCACAATACGAGATCTGCTTCTGGAAAAACTTGCATTTGTGGCGATTAGCTCGGAGCCCATATTCCTTCAATCTAGTGAGCACCTGCTCCAGGTTGGCGAGGTGATCACTGTCATTTTTGCCTGTGACCAGGATGTCATCCAAATAACACTGGGTCCCTGGAATCCCTTGCAGGACTTGATCCATTGCCCTTTGCCAAATAGCCGGAGCTGATGCTACCCCGAACACCAGCCGGTTGTATTGGTAGAGACCTTTATGAGTGTTGATCGTGAGGTACTGTTTCGAGGCTTCTTCTACCTCCATTTGCAGGTACGCCTGGGCCAGATCAATCTTAGTGAAGCGTTTTCCTCCAGATAGTGAGGCGAAAATACCTTCAATCCGTGGAAGCGGATATTGTACCGTGTGAAGGACTGGGTTCACTGTCACCTTAAAGTCCCCACAGATGCGAACCTTCTTTGGTTCCCCAGGCGTATTACTCAACGACCTCTTCATTACAGGAACGATGGGTGTAGCCCACTCGCTCCAGTCCACTTTGGACAGTACTCCAGAACGTTCCAAACCTTCCAGCTCTGCTTCGACGGCTGGGCGGATCGCATAAGCCTTAAAAAACTTTGGGCTTGCATTTTCCTCTATTTTGATCGTTGCTGTTATGCCTTTTAGTGTTCCGAGTCCCTCCTGAAACACTTCTTGTGCGTCAGTTAGCATTTTTGACAGTCGTCCAGGTGTGACGTCGTCATCCTTTTTGGCATCTACCGTCAGTGCTTGTATGGCATGCCAATCTAACTGTATCTTCCGGATCCATTCACGTCCTAGTAGTGGTGGTCCTCCATCTGGCAATACATATAGGTCCATTTTTGGTGTTTCCTTGCCGTTGTATATCACGTTCACCCTTATTTTTCCTTTGGGGTAGACTTTTTGCCCTGTGTATGTCTTCAAGACAATCTCTGTATCTCTCAAGGGTATATGTGAGAATAGCCACTTGTAGTCCCTTCGGTTTATGACTGTTAGGGCTGATCCTGTGTCCAATTCCAGTTTCACTTGGACTCCGTCTATCTTGAGCGTGACCCAGATAGTTTGGTGATCCTCCATTTTGATTACATTATGTAGTTTCAGACAACCCAGCTCCTTGCTTCCGGAGTCTGTATCACTTTTCTGTTCGTCTGAACTACTCTCCGTCACCTTATGTAACTTTTTGTACTTCTCCTGTGGAGATTTCTTGCTGCTGGTTTTCTTTCCCGACCTGCAGACTCTTGCTATGTGTCCTACTTCTCCACACTGTCTGCACACTTGGTCCTTGAACCAACAATCCTTATGGTCGTGTGTTGTTCTGCCACAACGATAACACTTCCCTGCTCCATATGACATTTCATTTGTGCCATATTCTTGCGGTTTCCATTGTATCTCTGCAGCGCCCCGTGTGGCTGCTTCATGTGATACTGCCATGCTGAAAGCCCTGTCTAGCGTAAGATCCTTTTCTGATAGAAGCCATTTCTGGGTTCCTTCACTTTGAAGCCCACACACAAACTTGTCCCTTAAAGTATCTGCTAGTCCCATTCCAAACTGGCAGTGTTTCGATAGCTTGCGCAGTTCCGTTAAATACTCAGCATTACTTTCATCTTTATGTTGGCTCCTTTTGTGGAACTTAAATCTTTCTGTTATCAGCAGCGGTGTGGGGTTTAAGTGGTCCTGTAGGATTGCCACTATGCTTTCAAAATCCTTTTCCACTGGCTTCTCTGGGGTTACTAGGTTTCGTAGTAAGCCATACGTTTTTGCACCCATGGAATTCAACAATACCAGTGCTTTCCTGGCATCTGGCACTTCATTCGCCTTGCAGTATACTTCTATGCGTTCTACATATGTCGCCCAATCTTCGACTTCATTGTCGAACGCTGTGACACTGCCACTCTTCGGCATCCCTGGGTGTGGTTAGACTGGCTAAAAATGGCGTCTCCCGCGCTCTCCCTTCTTCTCCGCTGGCTCAAAATGGCGTCTCCCGCGCTCTCCCTTCTTCTCCACTGTGGCTCAAAATGGCGTCTCCTGCGCTCTCCCTTCTTCTCTGCTGCGGCTCAAATGGCGTCTTCCACGCTTCCTTTCGTCCCCCGCGGACGCTGCTCAGCCCTTGAACACCGGCCGCGCTCTGCGCATTTTCCTGCGCGCCTCTCTCGTTGACGCCGCTCGGTCCAGAACCCCGGCTGCACCCTGTGCGCGTTACCCTCTCTCTCTTTTTTTTTCCGTCGACGCCGCTCGGTCTTCAACCCCGGCTGCGCCCTGTGCGCTTTACCCTCTCTCGTTGACGCCGCTCGGTCTTCAACCCCGGCTGCGCCCTGTGCGCTTTACCCTCTCTCTTACCCGTCGACGCTACTCGGCCTATTTCTGTGCCGTCGGTCAGCTCCCGCCGCCGCTGTCTGGGAAGGGTCTGTGCCGTACCTGCTGCCAGCCCGCTGTGCTGGATCGTCGCGGCTGGAGAACCAAGCCCAGCTCTCCACAGCCTCCTCTGCGATGCTCAAGTCCTCCCTGGATGGTCGCCGCCCGCACTGGTGGAATCGGCCTTCTTCTTCAGAGTTGCAGGTAGGTTCGAAACGACTCGTCGCCAATGTTAAATCTGGGTATCTTTAGGTAGTGTATCCTTCAAATAATCGACAGAGACTGCAGAGGAACAATCAACAGGTGTTTACTGGATGAGGGTTGCTCTAAAACTAAACAGTACAGATCCCTACTCAGGGTTATATACAGGTGTGGTCACTGCCGGTACTACAGTATACAGGAGCTGTAAAAAGTAGTTCTCCCCTTAAAGGTACATACACTACACTATTGAAAGTATTTGTTGAACTCTTTTGTTGGACATCCTATTCCTTAACAGTTAAAAATTGTCTAGGGTGATACAGTACCCTTGGTCTCCATGATCAAGTCTCTTATATACCTCAGAAAACCCTGACAGATCAGTTGCATTTGTAGACAGCTCAAGAACAGCATCTGTACTTTAGCTTTGGCCGTGGGTGGGTGCCACACTTTGAAAATCCATGCAGCTATTGGTGGATATCACAAAAGTGTTTTGACATTATTATAGGGTATTTCACTTCTACAGGTGGTCATGGCGGATGCATTTAAATTATTGCTAGCTGCATTGTCATGTCCTCTGAGATGCAACTGTTTGAAAGCACTTACATGATTCCTTTTTCATTCTTGGTTCCATATGCATGTTTATTTTATATTCCGTATATAACAGTGACCATAACCCTCCTCATCAGACAGTCAGCACAGCCTCGTCGGCTTTCTGAGGCCTTTTATTTTCTGTGACACTTCCCATTCTGTTTACTTAACATCATTCAGATGTTTCCTACAGTGTTTCCCATCCTGTTTCACTGGGGACACTGCTCGTATTGTATTTGCAATGCCCCTCTAGGCAGTTTTGTGCTCTGTAGCGGTTCTGATTCGAGCTATTTGAGTACTTCTTCAGCCAGATGCTGCACCTCTGCATCCCTGAGATGAATTGCCTTGTGGTGTGCTTTTTCTTTTCTTAGTTGCCCATTTCCACTTATTTCCAACAGGTCCTTGATGCCTGTTTAACCTTTTCTTTGTTTATTGACCCACAGTCACTCCCCACTCCCAGTATCCTGTAACTTTGCCTGCAAGTTATGGGGCGAGTCATTGGTTAGGGAGAAATCAAAGGCGACTTGAAAATGTGCACACAAATTAAAACATTTGAAATTAGAACAAAAGAGACAAGTTGTAATTAACTCATCGAGAAGAAGCTGGCTATACAATTCAACCGGTATTTTCATAAATACCAGGAGAGATAGCAAATGAATATAAGAATGAAATAAAGAATAGAATTAGTAGAAATACACCTCACAATATGTTAACAATTACTTTTTTCTCTGTTTCTTTTTGATGTTTTGGTATATAATTCAGTAAAGTTATAATTTAAGTGCTGTCTATTATTTGAAATTATGATTGATTAGTTTTTACATTCTAACCCCCTATAGATTACAATTCTATTTGGGGCGTGTCATGAAACAGAATATTGATACATTAAAAGCAAAAGGAGAATTCAAAGTCTAACTTCAGAATAAGAAACTGTTTGGTTGTGGCTTGAACTGGGTGGATTTACCTCCATTCTTGTAGGAGAAAATTGCGCTGTTGTTTTTTTTTATTCACAGGATGTGGCCACCACTGGCAAAGCTGGCATTTATTGCCCATCCCTAATTGCCCTTGGTGGTGAGCCACATTCTTGAACTGCTGCAGTCCATGTGGTGAAGGTACTCCCACAGTGACTTTGCTCGGCCTTTTTGAGGGCAGTTAAGGGTCAACCACATTGCTGTGGATCTGGAGTCACGTGTAGGCCAGACCAGGTAAGGACGGCACATTAGTGAACCAGATGGTTTTTTACAACAATCTGGTAGTTTCATGGTCACCATTACTGAAACTAGCTTTTATATTCCAGATTTATTTAATTAACTGAATTTAATCCTACAGGGAGGAGGGCCAGCATTTCGTGAAGTGGTGCGCCAATAACAACCTGGCCCTTAACATCAAGAAAACCAAAGAAATCATTGTGGACTTCAGGAAGTCTAAAGGTGGAAGTCACACCCCCATCCACATCAATGGGGCTGTGGTGGAAAGGGTGGACAGCTTTAAGTTCCTTGGAGTCCACATCACAGAAGACCTCTCCTGGTCCCTCAATACCTCCTCTCTGGTGAAGAAGGCCCAGCAGCGCCTATATTTCCTAAGGAGGCTGAGGGATGTAACCTGTCACCCCTGATCCTCTCTAACTTTTACCGCTGCACAATAGAGAGCATCCTGACAAACTGTATCACAGTATGGTATGGCAGCTGTAGCTACTATGACCGGAAAGCCCTGCAGCGGGTAGTCAAAACTGCCCAACGCATTACCGGCGCCCAGCTACCGACCATAGAGCACATATACCAGAAACGCTGTTTATGGAGGTCACGGTCCATCATCAAAGACCCTACCCACCCCAGCCACAGTCTGTTCATCCTCCTGCCATCTGGGAGACGCCACAGATGCATTCGCACCCGTATGACCAGATTTAAGAACAGCTTCTTTCCCAGGGCTGTCATCCTACTGAACTCCACAAATAAACTCTAAAGCCTGCACATCTGCCAATGCACTTTATTATGGTTATGTTTATGTTAATGTATTACAAGCCAAATGTATGTTGAATGTTTAAATGTCTTAATCTAAATGTACACTCTCGGGAGCCGTAAGCCTACATTTCGTTGTACTGCACTTGTGCACTAACAATGACAATAAAAGTTGATTTGATTTGATTTGATTAAATTGCCCAGCTGCCATGGTGGAAATTTGAACTCACAGCTCTGGATCATTAGTCCAGGCCTCTGGATTACTAGTATCAGTAACATAACCACCATGCTACCATTCTAGAGTAGTAAAGTGGAAGTGTGAGAGGCTTATATCTATTTGATTTATCATAGCTAAAGGAGGAATGGAAAAATCTGGCACCATTGTACCTTTAGTGTTGTGTGGTAAACCACTGTTTGTATTCCTGTTTGTCCTGTTTGTATTCCACTGTGTACATGCCTGGACATGCCTCGGCTGACTCCTCCCACAGGTCCTAGTATAAAGGTGACTGCTCCCCAGCCCTTAGTATCATGGACCGGTCGACCACGCGAGGCAGACCTCCATTCTGTTGTTAATAAAAGCCTTTGGTTACTCTTCTAACTCTCAGTCTTTTATGAGTAATTGATAGCGCATCAATTTTATTAACAACATTTTTATAATGGAGAAGATCCTCACACCAGCATGCCTGGACTTAGATCATCGGGAGGCGGACTCATCCACCAAGTTTACTCACTGGCTTAAGTGTTTCGAAAAATTCCTGACCGCCTCCGAAGCAATCAAATCGTACGAGGACAAACTGGATGTCCTGACCTCCAAAGTGAACCACCGAGTGTACTCGGTCATCCAAGACGCGACCTCGTACGCGGACGCTATCAAGCTCCTCAAGGACCAGTGCACGCGCCCAGTGAACGAAGTGTACGCCAGGCACCTCCTGGGGAGTCGTAAACAACAACCTGGGGAATCGACCGTGGAATACCTTCAGGCACTGTCTGTGCTTGGCCGGGCCTGTGGTTGTAAGGATGTAAAGGCCGCCGTGTACACAGAGGAACTTATCCGGGACGCTTTTGTAGCGGGCCACAGATCCAATTACACCCGACAGCGACTGTTGGAGCAGAGTAACCTCGACCTCAACAAGGCCTCTGAACTCACACTATCGTTGGATGCAGCCTACCAGGGCATGGATGCCTACTCCTCTGCACCGTGGACGCCGCGGGGAATGACAGCCTGGGACACGGTAGGACCGCCTCATAGCGCCGTGCCACCCCAGCCACACCCCAACAACGGCCCAACTACCGCAGCAGTGTCCCAAGGCCAGACAGCAGTGCCCCAAGGCCAGAAATGCTACTTCTGTGGCCAGGCAAAACACCCCAGAGCGCGCTGCCCGGCGAAAAACGCGATCTGCTCGGGCTGCGGGAAGAAGGGACACTACGCTAACGTCTGCAGGGCCAAAGCCACCCCGAACCCCAGCAGCGCCGCGTGTGGGCCATGCGGGCCGCCATCTTGGACCTCCCCGGCCATGTGCGAATCACCGGTACAGCAGCCATTTTGGACGCCTCCAGCCACATGGGGATCATGGACGCCGCCATCTTGGACGACAGCCGGGACGCAGCAGGCCCCCGACACCACCTCATCTGATACCCGCAGCGACACACCGACCCCTACGCTGGCATCCGTTACACTGGACCAAGCGAGACCGCACCAACTGGCCAGTTCCACAATGGACATTAAGGTAAATGGTCACGATACAATCTGCCTTTTTGACTCTGGGAGCACGGAGAGCTTCATCCACCCCAACACGGTGCGGCGTTGCTCTCTCCCAGTCCTGCCTGCGCAACAGCGGATTTCTATGGCCTCCGAGTCCCAGTCGGCGGACATCGGCGGCTACTGCGTGGTGACACTCATAGTAGACGGGACCGTGTACGATCATTTTAAACTTCTGGTCCTGCCTGACCTCTGCGCTGCCGTCCTGCTGGGGTTAGATTTTCAGTGCCACCTTAAAAGTGTTACGATGGCATACGGTGGACCCCTACCCCCACTCACAGTCCGCAGCCAGCAGCTTCCAAACTGCCCGCCGCGCACCAGGTGCAACCTCTCCACACTCAGAGTCACCCCCCCCCCAACTGTTTGCTAACCTCACCCCCGACTGTAAGCCCATCGCCACAAAGAGCAGGCGATACAGTGCCAGGGACAGGGTTTTCATTAAAACCGAAGTGGAGCGGCTCCTGAAAGAAGGGATTATTGAGGGCAGCACCAGCCCCTGGCGAGCCCAGGTTGTGGTCGTTAAGACCGGCGAGAAGCAGCGCCTGGTCATCGACTACAGCCAGACAATAAATCGCTACACCCTGCTGGACGCCTACCCACTCCCCCGTATAGCTGATATGGTCAACCAGATCGCGCAGTACCGCGTCTTCTCGACCATTGACCTGAAATCAGCGTACCACCAGCTCCCCATCCGCCCTGAGGACCGCCAGTACACTGCCTTTGAGGCAAACGGCCGCCTCTATCACTTCCTTAGGGTTCCCTTTGGCGTCACCAACGGGGTCTCCGTCTTCCAAAGGGAGATGGACCGGATGGTAGATCAAAATGCGTTGCAGGCCACTTTCCCATATCTGGACAATGTGACCATCTGCGGCCGTGACTTGCAGGACCATGACGCAAACCTCGAAAAATTCCTCCGCACCGCCCAACTCCTAAACCTGACATATAACAAGGAGAAGTGCATATTCCGCACAAACCGCCTCGCCATCCTTGGCTGTGTTGTGGAACACGGAGTCATCGGCCCTGACCCCGACCGGATGCGTCCCCTTATGGAACTTCCACTGCCCCACTGCCTCAAGGCCCTGAAGAGGTGCCTAGGGTTTTTCTCCTATTACGCCCAGTGGGTCCCCTACTATGCGGACAAGGCCCGTCCGCTGATCAAGTCCACCTCTTTTCCCTTGACGGCAGAGGCCCGCTTAGCCTTCCACCGTATCAAGGAGGACATTGCCAAAGCCACCATGCACGCAGTGGACGAATCCATCCCCTTCCAGGTGGAAAGCGACGCGTCTGACTTTGCCCTGGCCGCTACCCTCAATCAGGCGGGGAGACCCGTGGCCTTCTTTTCACGAACCCTCCAAGGCCCGGAGACCAGACACTCCGCTGTTGAGAAGGAGGCCCAGGCGATTGTGGAGGCTGTGCGTCATTGGAGGCACTACCTGGCCGGAAAACGATTTACCCTGCTCACTGACCAGCGTTCAGTTGCTTTTATGTTTAACAACAAGCAGAGGGGCAAAATCAAAAATGACAAGATCTTGAGGTGGAGAATCGAACTTTCCACCTACAACTACGAGATCTTGTACCGGCCCGGGAAGCTAAATGAACCCCCGGATGCGCTATCGCGTGGCACCTGCGCCAGCGCGCAGATCGATAGACTGCGGGCCCTCCACAATGACCTCTGCCACCCGGGGGTCACCAGGTTCTTCCACTTCATCAAGGCCCGCAACCTGCCTTACTCTATTGAGGAGGTCAGGACCATGACCAGGAACTGCCAAGTCTGCGCTGAGTGCAAACCGCACTTTTATAGACCAGACAGGGCCCACCTGATAAAAGCCACTCGCCCCTTCGAGCGCCTGAGCGTCGATTTTAAAGGGCCTCTCCCCTCCTCCGACCGCAATGTGTACTTCCTCAATATTATTGATGAGTACTCCCGTTTCCCGTTCGCCTTCCCCTGCCCGGACATGACCAGTGCCACGGTCATTAAATGTCTGAACAACCTCTTCACCCTGTTCGGCTTCCCCAGCTATATCCATAGCGACCGGGGCTCATCGTTTATGAGCGACGAACTCCGTCAGTACCTGCTAACTAGGGGTATTGCCACAAGCAGGACCACCAGTTACAACCCCCGGGGGAACGGACAGGTGGAAAGAGAAAATGCGACAGTTTGGAAGGCCGTCCTGCTAGCCTTAAAGTCTAGGGGCCTTCCAACCTCCCGCTGGCAGGATGTGCTCCCCGATGCGCTCCACTCTATTCGGTCACTGCTCTGCACTGCCACTAACGCCACCCCTCATGAGAAAATGTTTGTCTTCCCAAGGAAGTCCACATCGGGGACATCGCTACCGCCATGGCTGACGTCCCCAGGGCCGGTCCTACTGAGAAGACACGTGAGGACCCATAAAACGGACCCCCTGGTCGAGAGGGTCGACCTCCTCCACGCCAACCCCCAGTATGCTTACATCGCATACCCGGACGGGCGGGAGGACACAGTCTCCATAAGAGACCTTGCACCCTCGGGGGCCGCAGTAACCCACTACCCACTACCACCCCCCCCCACGATCCGATATCCAGCCCCAGCAGACGGCAGGCCTGGGCCCCGCGACCCGCTCGACATCTACGAGGACGACACGCCTGTGCCACAGCCTACGCTGGACTCGACGCCGGAAACTTCACTACCCCTGCCGTCGCCACGCAGATCACAGCGGCAGACAAGACCTCCGGAGAGACTCCAATACACTAACTTTTAATACACTTCACCCCGCCGGACTCAATTTTAAACAAGGGGTGAATGTGGTAAACCACTGTTTGTATTCCTGTTTGTCCTGTTTGTATTCCACTGTGTACATGCCTGGACATGCCTCGGCTGACTCCTCCCACAGGTCCTAGTATAAAGGTGACTGCTCCCCAGCCCTTAGTATCATGGACCGGTCGACCACTCGAGGCAGACCTCCATTCTGTTGTTAATAAAAGCCTTTAGTTACTCTTCTAACTCTCAGTCTTTTATGAGTAATTGATAGCGCATCATGTTGTTATTGTGCTAGGTGAATAAACAAGTTCAATTCTTAAAATTTTTAAAGTGCCACAATTGTCTGGATACTACCGAGATTGTGGTTCATCACAGGTTGCATTACATAGGATTACATAGGACTACACAGGATATACGGCACAGAAACAGGCCACTCGGTCCAACCAGTCCATGCTGGTGTTTATGCTCCACTCAAGCCTCCTCCCGTCTTTCCTCATCTAAATCTATCAGCATAACCCTCTATTCCCTTCTCCCTCATATGTTTGTCCAGCCTCCCCTTAAATGTATCTATACTATTCGCTTCAACCACTCCCTGTGGTAGTGAGTTCCACATTCTCACCACTCTTTAAAGAGGTTTCTTCTAAATCCCCTATTGGATTTCTTGGTGACTATCTTATATTGATGACCTCTAGTTATGCTCTTCCCCACAAATGGAAACATTTTCTCTGTATCCACTCTATTAAAACCCTTCATAATTTTATAGACCTCTATTAGGTAACACCTCAGCCTTTTTTCAAGAGAAAAGAGACCCAGCCTGTTCATCCTTTCCTGATATGTATACGCTCGCATTTCTGGTATCATCCTTGTAAATCTTCTCTGCACCCTCTCCAGTACCTCAATATCCTTTTTATAATATGGCGAGCAGAACTGCAAGCAGTACTCGAAGGCCGCGAATTTAATAGCATTCTGGGGGCAGGTTTGGAGGCGGGACAGCTGTCAAAAGTGCAAAGATTGACAGCGGGTAGGAAACGCGCTGTCAACCCACCTCCAGGTCAGCGGAGAACTGACCCGACACCAACGGCAGGGGATACAATTCAGCTAATTAAATGGCTTGTTAAGAGACAATTTAAGACTATTTTGAGGCTTACTTCTAATTTTACCTTCTCCCCCACAGGTTACCTGCTGTTCGGGGAACACGCCAGCTCACCATGGCATGTTTTGAGTCTGCTCTGATGTTTGTGAAAAGCTGACAGCTGCAGAAGTGGGGTAAAGGATGCCATGTTGCGGATGGTGAGTTTCACAGTGCAGAAAATGTTGGTTACTGCATTTTTAATACATATAGAGATTTCTTTAGCTTACAAGTTTTTAGATCCATCTGTATGTCCAGTGCCACCTCATTGGGAGAACCTCTCTCACCATTGACAGATCACTTCTGTCATTTCACCTGCAGCTGCCATCTATTGCAGCAACATCGGAGCCATTGAAACAGTCAGACCTTGGTCCTCCTAATTCTTCCAAGATCAGCCCCAACACCAACATCACCAGGCACACCAACAACATCACCAACAACATCACCAACCTTCTCCGCAATCACCTGATGCTGCACTGGATGCAGGGCATCAGCCCCTGACAAAATTGCTGCCCGGGAGGCCAATCTTCACTTGAAGCTGTAAACCCTGGCTGTCACATGATGTGCCAGGTTGACACCATCCCACAGCAGCACCATGAAGCATCCCTTTAATGTCCAAGCCATTCCTTTCACACTCATCACTATAGCGGCGGGGGGGGGGGTGTTGGTGGGGGCAGAGTTGTGACTGAACAATCACTGGAATACAGTAAGACACTTCTCAATGTATGCTCAGATCTGTCCAATAAGAGGCACTTTTTGAAAAAGAGATTTCACTGTATGACAACACATTACCAGAAACTTCACATGGACATTGGCTAAACCTCTTAAGTGCCTACCCTTGTGTGTTGTTAGTTGGTATGCTTGCAGTAGGATGAAGGTGAGTGTGAGGAGTGGCTAGTGAGATGGGGAAGTGATAAAGTAGATAGAGAGGGTTGGGTGCAGGTGTAAGGTAAGTTGGTGTCCTGGGGAGGTCTCTTCCACCCTTGGAAGAGAAGAGGACTTCCCTGTGTGCTGTGACTCCCTCCATATGCATATGGAGGGAGTCATTGGAGAGCCTGGGTGCAAGCATTCACCTTTGTGCAGTGATTGTCAATGTTTGCAGCACCTCAAAGCTGTCAAACACTGACAGAACAACTGTCAAACTCCATGTGGATGTGGTCCCTTTAAGGAAACCGGTTGATGATGCGTCATCAAATGATGTCATCAAACTCGCTTCCTGTTAATTGGCCGGGAAGCCCGCAGGGTGGGCTTAACAAGACCAATCAAGGGAAAATCACGTCTACAGAGCGACTGCAGCTGGGAGCGGGACTGAAACCCGGAAACCAACTCTTCCGCCCCCATCCCGCCTCCTCCATTAAATTTGCAGCCTAAGTGTGGTCTAATCAAGGTTCAGTATAGCTTTAGCATAACTTCCCTACTTTTTAATTCTATCCCTCTAGAAATAAACCCTAGTACTTGGTTTGCATTTTTTATGGCCTTGCTAACCTATGGCGCAACTTTTAGTGATTTGTGTATTTGTACTCTGAGATCCCTTTGTTCCTCTACCCCACATAGACTGAGATCCCTTTGTTCCTCTACCCCACATGGACTCCCAGCCTCCAAGTGATAAGTAACCTCCCTATTCTTCCTACCAAAATGTAATATCTCACATTTGTCTGTGCTGAACTTCATTTGCCAATTATTTGTCCATTTTACAAGTTTATTAATATCTTCCTGTAATTTGTTGCAATCCTCCTCAGTATTGCCTAACCCCCTCAATTTGGTATCATCCGCAAATTTAGAAATTGTGTTTTTGATTCCAAAGTCTAAATCGTTAATGTAAATTGTGAACAGCAGTGGTCCCAGCACTGATCCTTGTGGAACACCACTACCCACCTTGTGCCACTGTGAATAGCTACCCTTTACTCCCACTCTCTGCTTTCTGTCTTGAAGCCAGTTAGCAATCCATCCTGCTACTTGTCCCCTAACTCCGCATTCTCTGACCTTATTCATTAGTCTATTATGGGATACCTTATCGAAGGCCTTTTGAAAATCTAGATAAATTACATCTACTGCATTACCATTGTCTACTCTCTCTGTTACCTCTTCAAAAAATTCAATAAGGTTGGTCAAGCAAGATTTTCCCTTTTGAAATCCATGCTGACTATTCATTATTATACTTTTCATTTCTAGATGCGCAATCCTCTCCTTTAGTAGGGATTCCTTTATTTTTCCTACCACAGATGTTAAGCTGACTGGTCTATAATTCCCTGGACATGTTCTATCCCCCTTCTTAAATATAGGTATTATGTTAGCTGTCTGCCAATCCTCTGGCACTACACCTTTTTCTAATGAATCATTAAATATGTGTAGTAATGCCTCTGCTAACTCTTCCCTAGATTCTTTTAAAATGCGTGGATGCAATCCATCCGGACCAGGGGTTTTATCCTCTATGAGTTTGATTAGTTTATTTAATATATCCACTTTTTTATTTTAAATGCACTAATCTCATTACTCATCTCATCATCCAATGTCATGTCCACCTGTTCTATCTCCCTGGTAAATACCAAAGCGAAATAATGATTTAATATTTCTCCCATCTCTCTATCGTTACCTGTGGTATTGTCCTGTCCATCCCTTAATGGCCCTATTCCCATCCCAACCTTCCTTTTTTTATTGATGTGCCTGTAAAATATTTTACTATTTTGTTTTATGTTCCTCGATAATTTAATTTCATAGTTCCTCTTTGCCTTCCTAATTGTTTTTTTGACTTCTCTCCTAATCCCTTTGTATTCTCTTATCATGCACTCCCCTGCTGTCTATGTACTTAATGTATGCCTCTTTCCTTACCCTCAATTGTTTCCTTATGTCTTTATTCATCCATGGAGTCTCATTAGTGTTTAGTTTGTTCTTTCCTTTTAGCGGAATATATTTTTCCTGCACTCTGTTGAACACCGTTTTAAGTGTTTCATATAAAAAAGAAAGATTGTAGTATGTAGCCGACCTGCTGAGCAATTGGCACCTACATCTCGTCCTGTTCTCCGGTTGGTGCTTGTCACTCTGGAGTTGGCACTTCCTGGCTGTCCATTTACTGACAGAACTTGTCAATGAGCAACAAGCAGTATTATGTCATGTTTACCTTACAATGTTTTATTCAGCGGCAGCCACAAAACAAGAAAGACTTGCATTTATATAGCGGCCTTCATGACCTCAGGACGTCCCAAAGCACTTTACAGCCAATGAACTACATTTGAAGTGTAGTCATTGTTATCATGTAGGAAATGCAGCAGCCAATTTGCGCACAGTAAGCTCCCACAAACAGCAATGTCATAATGACCTGATAATCTGTTTCTTTTGTGATGTTGATTTAGGGATAAATATTGGCCAGGACACCAGGGATAACTCCCCTGCTCTTCTTCAAAGTAGTGCCATGGGATCTTTTACATCCACTTGAGAGAGCAGAAGGGGCCTCAGTTTAATGTCTCATCCAAAAGACGGCACCTCTGACAGTGCAGTACACCCTCAGTACTGCACTGGAGTGTCAACCTATAATTTTGTACTCAAGTGCCTGGAGTGAAATTTGAACCCACAACTTTCTGACCCAGAGGCGAGAGTGCGACCACCTGAGCCACGACTGACACAATCATAGAATCATAGAATACTACATCAGAGAAGAAGGGCATTCAGCCCATCAAGTCTGTGCCAGCCATTGGAAACAGTTTCTCTTTATTTACTATATCTAATCATATATCATGATTTTAAACACCTTTATCAAATCTCCTCTTAGCCTTCTCTGCTCCAAGGAGAACAACCCCCGCTTCTCAAGTCTATCAACATTAACTGTAATCCCTCATCCCTAGAATCATTCTAGTAAATCTCTTCTGCACCCTCTGCAAAGCCTTCATGTCCTTCCTGGTGCCCAGAATTGAACACAATACTCCAGCTCGGGCTGGACTAGTGCTTTGTATAGATTTAGCATAACTTCCTGGCTTTTGTACTCTATGCCATTATTTATAAAGCCCAGAATCCCATATGCTTTATTAACTGCTTTGTTAACCTGTCCTGCCATCTTCAAAGATTTGCGTACAAGTACCCCCTGGTCTGCCTCTTCTTACACCCTCTTTAAAATTGTACCATTTAGCATGTATTGTCTCTCCTCATTCTTCCTACCAAGAATGTCAGCATTAGGTTTCATCAGTCACTAGACTGAGCCTCACTTGCACCACTTTCATTGAACCTATTTATTAAACTCTGACTATCTTCATTTGGCTTTTTCTCAAATTAATGGCACAACCTTTAATAAATTCCAATGTCAAAATGATTCAGTTGACCCAGTGACTAAAGCATTTTATTGTTTTCCTAACCTTCCTTTGTTACATTTTGTTGTCATTGGGCAGCAGCCAGTGTTTTGCTAAAACCTCACAGACAACCTACATCTTCAAAACAAAATACAAACTACATTTATAACCTTTTTATGTACTTTCTGTTTCCATTAGGTGAATGCGACATTTATTGAAAAATGTTTACTGATTTATCAAGAAAAATCACTTAGTAGGAGTTCTCACTGAAATACTCGTTTGTGTGTTCTGCAGTAAATTGCTGACTTGCTTTCAACTCCAGTTAAAGGTTTATTCTATACACATTAAAAGAAAATGCTGTAATCTTTATTTTTTGCTTCCTGCATGTTGCTGCAAATTTAACGAAATGCCAACCATAGCAACTGTGTGCTAATGTCTGCAATTTAGGACTTACATAAGATCAAATGTGAAATCGATGCTTAAAAGAGTGGTATGCAAAATGCAATTTACAGTCAAAGATATTCAGTTAATAAGAATGATTTTTGCTTTCCAATTTCTATTCCTTTAACCAGAGCATGCAGTTGCCAGTTTATTTCAGTAGAATAATTTATACATATTTGGAGCATTTCAAAATGTACAAAAATATTCACAGTGTTATTAATGATCAAATACTTCATAAATTATTCTCCTATCAATAAATAATAAGCAAAAACTTGTTTTTGCATTTCTGTTGCAAATTCTCATTGCTGGCTGTATTATATGTTACAGCTTTTCACCACTCTCTGTTCAGGCATCAGCCTGAGTCACTAAACCAACACAGATGCTGTGAATGCAAATGGTTCAAGGAAAAGGGAAAGACTTGCATTTACTTAGGCCTAGAAATCCGATAAGGCCCGAAAACGGGCGGTGCCACCGCGAGTCGAGGTTTGCTCACGCCTGTAAAAAGATCACTGCCAGCGCTGTTATTTTGGTGCTGCCTGCTGATTTGAATGATTGGAGAGCACAGCCTAGCAAGGAACACACTACCTCAGACTGTGCGCTCTGCAGGAGGCCCAATGTAGCGTGGCCGTAGCGTCCCTGAAGCGAGACTGCTTTTTCTGAAAGCAAGGCTGTCATTTTAGAAAGCAGGCTCAAGCCCTTAAAGGGGAACTGCCTTCTAAAAAAAAAATCATTTAAAAATAGGCAGTCTCTAGCCCTTAGAGCTCAACTGCCTTCTGCATGTAAAAAATGGTAAAAGTGCTTCAGCACTAACCCAAATGGCTCAACATGCCAGGGAAAGGGTACCCAGGGTCTCGAACATAGCACTCCAGCTTTGTGCAGGGGGTTAAAAGTGGAAGAGAGGTCCTCAACCCACAGGTGGCCAGGAGGGCCTCCAGAAAGAAGAATGTGGGACCAAATCGCCGAGGCCGTCACTGCCAGCAGTGTCGCCTCCAAGACCTGTCTCCAGTGCCCAAAGAAGTTTCATGACCTCAGGCCAGTGGCCAAGGTCAGTGAATGGATCTTCAAAAGCTGGCTCCTACCAACTGCACCACTAGCCTCACACACTGCTCAAAAGCAGTCGTGTGTCAAATCAGGCGTTGCGCACCGATTGACGTCACAATCTGCTCATATGAATTTGAGGCCAGCGCTGGCAATGGCTGCGTTATGGACCTCACCAAAATGACTACCACTGTGTCCCGCACCAGAAGCGTTCGGAAACAAGGTGGCAGCCATTTTGTGCAGAAATACTGCGCTGGCAGTCGGTAAGGTTGGGAATTTCTAGGCCATAGTTTCTTATCTTGACTCTTAGTCCCAAAACACTTCACATGAAATGCTTTTGAAGTTCAATGACTGTTGTTATGTTGGTAAAAGCATTTTTTGGTTTCTTGGTTGAGGGAGGGATATTGGCCAGGACATCTCCCTGGTTATCTTTAAAATAATACCATGCGGTTCTTACTGACCAATGGCAGCCCAATGAATGGCTTTCCAACACTGTCTCTACTCTGGAGTATGTGGCAGCTTCAAGGACATATGCATGGGCCCTCCTCACAACAGGCCTAAGGATAGTTTATGGTTCTTCCATGGATACTCAGGCTGCTGTCATAGAGACTTGGGGTACCAGATTGGAGGGAGCTGCCTTTTCTGACATCCAAGTGATTAGGACTGAGATACATGGGAGGATCTCATGAGGCTTCACTGATTTCATTGGTATCTACTTTCCTACAAGCAATGACTATGCAGTGCTCAGAACTAGTGTCATAAGATGAATGGGCTCAAATGCTGCTGTCTCTCAGGAACGAATCACATGTGTGCCTTTCCATCAATCCTCTCCAATGCCTGCACATATGGTATGATGGAGGCAAGACCAGGTTACTCTGGTGACAGCACAAGAGCTGCAGCCTGCAGTAGATCATCTCAGAACTTAACTGCTGTGAAGCAAAGGCCACCTTAATCCCTGGAGATTTATAATGATGCACAACAAACAGCCACCTCAGCTCTCCAGACACTCAGGTAGTACCTGGGAAGGACACTAGGGTTAAGGAGAATTACAGTGGTAAATAGCATTAAGTGTGCACACGCACACACACTATGGGTTTTGATTAAAATTACAATTGCACTGAAGTTGTTTTTCATGCAGACATTAGTTTGGCAGTGGGTTTAATGAGGTGGTAGAAAGGAGATCTGTGTGAGATGATGTACATATGAAGGTTCTGTAGATGATGGCATATTAATTTATTTTAAGTGGGTTAATGACTGTTAATATAGCAGATGGAGGAATGTCATACAAATACATCTTAAAGCCCCGATTTATGCCCCATCCCATGTAAGATTCACAAAATTCCCACATTCCCCCAAGGTTATTAATAAAAGGGACCCTGTATGGACAATTTAAAAAGGGTACCCAAAAAGATGGCATCCACACCTCGTGACCAGAAGCCTGTAAGATTTTAAAAGCTTGGACTCTGCAGCACAGAACAGGCAGTTTTGGGAAATCGAAACTTAAAATGCATTTCTGTGAAAAGGACTTGTTTGAAAAGCGAGACAGCTAGGCAAACACTGAATATGTATTGCATCAGATCAGAACAGATCAAACCCAGTTAGGCCTAAGCATGAGGCCATTAGTTTATCCACATAAATAATCGGAAACAGCTTAAGGAAGCCACCAAGGCTGGACAGGCCGATTAAAATGCATTAATGACAATACAACTCGGATATCGAGCCATCAGATGCGATAAATGGCCATCTAAAACCAGTTAGTTTAGATTGGTATAATCATTTAAAACAGCCCGCCAAATGTTAAACAATGGACTGACCTGATTTGGCGCGTAGATAAGGGCCATCGGAAGGAGTATAATTGTAGGCCCTCAGTAGCAATCCCTCTCTTGCATCGCTCTCTTGACTCTGACCTCTTGTCTGGCCTTGGGCTGCTGCTGCCCATACTCGTGCCCTGGCCTCGTGGCGGGTTCTCTTCTCGCTCCCCGCATTGGGTTGAAACAGCCAAGGAAATCCATACCAATCGCGGGAGGGGAACGAGACCCGAGTCCAAAGTCACCCAGGACACACGGGCCATGAAACAAAATGAGACGAAGAAGAGGGTAAAGGCCCAACAAGAGCAGAGAAGGGCAGCATAAGACGCATTGGTAAAGACCGAGCACCTAGTTATAAGCTGGCGCTTGGGGAAGAAAGTATATGTATGAACAGTGAGAACATGCTGGCGTTTGACACTTGGGTAGTAAAATCAAACCAGCAGTGAAGACCGCCAACCACCCCGTCACTGCCGACGACCCCCCGAGGGAGAAGAAGAAGAGAACCCATCGCGACGAGATGACGACGGTAGCTGAGGAGAGGAAAGGTGTGTCGCAGCAACAGCTCCAGCACCGCGCCCTGAGACCACATGACGACGGAGTACCCCAAAGGACAGGAGACCAAACCTCAAAACTTGCAACTGTTAAAGCAACAGGCCTTGGATTGGTGAGCATGAATTCCTGGCCCCTCATAGCTTAATCTAGTTAGGTATAGGGGGTGGGATAAGGATAAGGGGATTGTTAATGTAGTTGTTTTTCCCTCGATGTGCCGTGTGTTCCCCATTCCCTGTATAAGTATATAATTATTTGTTTATGCCTGTAATTGTTTATCAGTAACTTCTCATCAGACTGTGTTGTTATTTCTGTTTTAATAAAATCTTGGTTTTCTTACACCAAACCACTTGTCTACTTGATTTTCTGTATCACTGACTGCACCTAAGTCCGATGTCTAGAACGCAGGGGCGTGGGAGCGATTCGAACCGCTCACAGGCAGTCAGGGGCATAACTGACTGGGCGCACGTGCCACCCGCCACCCCCTACACCCATTTTACAGTCCATTGACTTCAATGGAGCTGAAGATCGGACAGCGCGTAAATCGGACATCTGACCTGAACCCATCCCATTTTCGTTGGGCAGGTTATATTAAAATCAGGGTATAATTGTTCATCTGCAAATATTGCCAACAATTATTTCTAACCTTCATTCCTGCCCACCTCCACCTTCTAGAAGTTGTACTTTCTCTTAAATGAACTTTTTATTGACCAGAGTTTGTCCTGTACCATTACCAGTAGGTCCGTTCCTACAAAGGGCTTCCTGCACCATCACTGGTACAATTTTGAGGGAAAAAATAAATCACACAGTGTACAATAGTGCTTTTGCTGTTTTTGTCTTTCATTGCCTTCTGTCTTGTTTTCACCTTGCATATTTTTTCACCTCCTATATCTCTCTTTCCTCCCCTTTCCTCCTCAATTCTGTTTCCTTTATCAGAGGCATTGAGCACTATATGGAAGTATTGGGAGAATAATTATATCTGATAGGAAAGGTGTAGTAACAGAATGGCGAATAATAGGAGGTGACAGGAAATCTATAGAAAGGGAAACTTAGGGTAGATTGGAACTGGCAGGTAAGCTATATCAAAAGTCCTGGCAAGGAAGAGATGATCAGAATCAAATGAGGAAAAGGCAGGGTAGATTTTGAAAGACTCAAATTTGAATCCTTTTGTATCTACTGTCTATTGCAATTTGTGCCTTTTACCATGTTGCTGATATGAAGCCTTCACTTGCAAACTAAATCCTTTGTTCTGGACTAAACTGGAAAATAACTCTCCTGTCAACCTGTGAAGAGATTTTCGCAGGCTTAATGTGAACTCGAGCCAATGTAATGTTTCTATGGAAGCATATTCAGGTTTCCACCATGTTTCAGCACGTTTCCAAAGTTTAGTGCTCAGAGAGCCAGTTCATTCAAGAATGTCTGAAATTCAGATTGAGCTTTAGCAACGATGAACTTCACTTTGCCTGCAGGGCAATTCGAAGCTCCCTTGCAGAGGCAAAGGCCAATCCCAGGCTCTCAATCACTGGTTTTCTAGCTTACCTTTTTACATGTAAGCTTGTGCTGCCAACTATCTGAGCGAATTTTTTTTTACTGTTACATGTTTACTCCTTGTACCCTGGAACTTTTCCAATGTTGCTTCATGCTTAGTTTATAACATATAATTTTGACTTTGCCTGTGTAAAGCCTAGAGCCCAGGAGGGGAATGAGGTGCTGATGGAACACGTTTCAAGTTTTCTTTATTGAATCAAAAAAACATAAGCCTTTCCTTTTTTTAAATTGGGGATGTTAGCCCAGGGAAATGTAACACTTTCACATTTCATGCACCCCGCATCAGCATCAAGCACTACCAGTTCACATATAAAATGGATTGAATGCAAAATAAGGCTCGGTCTACTTTACGTCAATATGGTCTAGCCCCAACCTCACATCAGCACCCTGTGAGATATTTCCATTTCCCATATCAGCCATCTTCTGAGTGAGATTGCCAATTTAATTCCTAATTAGAGGCAGTTTTGTGCCATGGGTCCATGCCCGTTAGAAAGTAGGTTGAGGTTACTCAAATTCCTATTACTCAGTCCTTTACAGCCAGCACAGAAAGAAAATTTCACCTCAGGCAATGGCGCTGGTTTTGAACTAGATCCTAGAGGTGAAAAGGATAGTAGGGTAAATGTTGCACGGCTCTAGTCTCAGTGTGCGTAGCTTCATTCAACAGGAGCACGGTTTCGAAAATTGGCCCTGTGTGTCGACACTACTGATTCACAACTCTAGTTTACTGATTGTCAGAAAACCTCCAACACCCAATCTGCATCCCCATCAACTGCGGCCTCAAAAAATTTACCTTTGCGTGCCATTCTACTGTGCCGCCTAATCCTTACAATTTATAAAATTCTAAAAGTATGCATACTCTGATGCGAGCAATGTAGGGGATATATTGTTACACAAAGCAATCTACAAACCTTTCTCTTTGTGATGCTAACCTAAAACCCACGAACAACAACACTGTCAATAGGTTATGTCATGGTTTGTGATTGTGGGAGCTCGGTATTTTACAGTTGCCCATCATGTATATCATTTATTCTGTGAATTTGTTTTGTGAGATTCAATCCTTTAGAAATAAAGACAGACTTTCAATTACCTCCTTTTATTATCTCTGGAGCAGAAATTGGGCCCAGCAGTACTATATGTGCTGTGGCCAGACAAATAACATTGGTAGTACCCAGGTAGAGTGTTCGAGGGTTAATTTTCATAACATAACAAAGTATGGAGCATAAGAAGGTCATTCAGTCCATTAAGTCCGGTTCTTCCACAGACCATGTAGAACCTATCTTATCATGAACTCTAACCCACCCACATAATCTCCTTGGGGTATGTTCTGCATAAATACTCCTGATCCCTAAAGTCAATTGAGCAAAACTACAGAAGTTATCCATCTTCACAACACTGCAACTGTTGTCTGCTGTCCTCTAGACAATAATTCCCTTTCCTCGTGCAGCATAGGACCCATATTAATCAGTTAAGCTAATTGGATATAATTTGCATACACTGAATAGTTAATTAGAATATAGACTTTTCCCCACAACTGAGGAAACTCCTATCTTTAAAATGTTTGGGTATGACCATTATGCTGTTAGAAATAATACATTAATAATGCTAATTATGCTTAATTTACATATGCAGACTAGTTTAATTAGAAATAGACTTTCCACATTAACTCAAAAGATGGAAGCCCTAGTTTCGCTGAACGTGGGGCAGTGTTATCATGCTAATGATATAATATATGAATTAATATGCAAATTAAATCTAAATTGCATATCCAGTACTAATTTGTAAATAGACAGTACTAAATAAACTTTCCCCCATGACTCAAAAATTTACACAAATTAAAGATTTTAAATAAGTTATCAGATAATAGGGGGAAAAGCACATTCCCTTTTCTTGTAATTAAGGGAACGGGCATGTAATGAGGGATATATTAAATGCGGGTTATTTTAGCCAAAGGGTGAAAACAGGCGCTAAATGGGCACATTTATAATAAGACACACCTGTTTGAAAGTCTGAATTTAGCACACAATTTTGGCCCTAATGGCTGATTACCATAATTTGAACTTGCCTGAAGGTGCTAAACCAGAAACCTGCAGGAATAGCATGCAAGTGCTGATTAGATGCAACTTTCGTGGAGCAGTGTGTGTGGGCTCCTCGCACCCACTTCCACTGAAGGTGTGGAGTGTGCTGGCTGACACACAGCAGCATGTTGCAAGATGGCTCAGGGACTGAGGGAGAGGGAGCGCAGGTTCTCGCATGCGATACTGGAGGTCCTGATAGAGGAGGTCCAGAGGAGGAGGGGCATCCTGTACCCGCAGTGGGGAAGGGCACCACCTCAACCTCCTCGCCCTTCTGTCCCTCTCTCCTGCAGCAGCTTGTGCTGCTCTGCCTGACCTCATATCCTCCTCCCATTCCTCGTTCAGACGGAAGGGGGGGACCTCCAGCAAGATGGCCATGATCAAGCACCTCCTTTCTCCTGGTGACTCCTATAAGGTATCCAATAAGATGGAGTAGCACAGCACTTAGGGGGTTATTTTGGTGAGAGGTTGAAAACAGACATTAAATGGGTGCTGTGCTAATAAGGCAAGCCTGTTTGAAAGTCTAACACACAATTTTGGTCCTAATTGCTGATTACCATAATTTGAACTTACCTGGAGGCCTCCTTAATTACCTAGAGGTGCTAAAACAGAGACAACTGCTGGTTCAGCACTCAAGCACTGATTAGACTCAATTTTCGTGGAGCAGTAGATGTGGGCTCCACTCACCCACTTCCACTGAAGGTGGAGTGCGCTGGCTGACACAGGGACTGAGGGAGCGGACGCACAGGTTCTCAGACGTGGCACTGGAGGCCCTGGTGGAGGAGGGATGTCCTGTACCCGCAGGGGGGAAGGAGTCCACCTCGCCCTCCTGTCCCTCTCTCCTGCAGCAGCTGGTGCTGCTCTGCCTGGTCTCATATCCTCCTCCCATTCCTCCTCCAGACCAAGGGGGAACCCTGGTAAAATGCCGATGACCAAGCACTCCCTTTCTTCTGGAGACTCCTATTAGGTGAATTTCTCAGAGAATTTCCAGAATAAATGTTGATAGAGTGTTGGTGAAGTCTTGACAAAGTGTCCCAGAAACTCTCCCAATGTGTTTCAAAAGTTTTCTTCAAACCTCCAGCAGCAAGTGAAGAGTAAGTAGTGAACAAAGTTCTCTCCAATGGCTAGATTACTCCCAATCAGCTGGTCGCTGTTAGGAGAGGGTGTTAGGACAGGCGCTAGCCACCAAAATGCCGTGCAGCCTCCTTAATGAGCACTAACAGGCATTTAAAGTGGCAATCAGCTCCTTAACCAGCCTCCAGGCAGCTGTTCCTAGCGCAGGCTTCAACTCCTTTACCAAGATGGCGTTTCAGCTCAAGACCCCAGCTTGGCCACTTCGGAAGATTATTAGCACTTGAAAGCGCTGCTGAAAATCGCCCCCTATTTCTTTTGCTAAGCCTCCTAATTTTTACAGTTCACTCACCCCAATAATGCACTAGCCATTTCCCAGGAATGGAAATGAAGGGGCAAAGGTTCCAATAGTTATTATATGAGACAATAAAGTGTCATAGGAGGAATTAGATTAATTTGTGGCCTTGAGTCTTGTTTGTTGTTACTGCCCCATGTGTAATGTGGTGGGCCAGTCTCAAACCATTTCCCATGTGCCTGCAAGTCCACAGCAGAAAACCGTTGCTAATTCAGAACCAAGTTTTAGTCTCTTTCAGATACTCCATAAGTATGGCCGGTGTGAAATGTGGAAATGTCACAATATTGCATTGGGTGGTAGTTTGCTGAGCTTATGAAGGCGTATTGTTGGGAAAGAGGAAGCAGTATTTTAGATTTGTATCTGGCCCATGCTACACATAGCGGAGGAGTGCTTGTTAGCACTTGGTGGGGCAAGTGGGGAGTGGGGCAATAGTGTTTCATTTCACAGCATTGATATCATTACCATGAGTAAGGGGCTGCAGTGAGGAAGTAGAGAAGTTAGAGGGTCGATATTATTCCTGTCCACCTGGCAGGAAAGATGCGGGCATGGGGCTGGGTTTAAGATGGTGGGGGTGGAATAGCACCACGTTCCTGACACATTTCCACACCCCCCCCCCACCATTTTAACTGATCCAGATCAGGCACGGGAATGTGCCACCCACGCCAGCCAAGCAGGGGCTTACTTTCAATGGAAAAGCTGCAGCCCGGTGCATCACTGGTGCTGCGGCCCCATTTTAACTAAAAATATTGGGAGGCCCACATGGTGCCAAACCAGCCAGCGAAACCTGGCAGAAGGCAGCAGCGGGTCCAGAAGAGGCCAAGTTAAGTTTGATTTTTAACATGTTTGTGAGGATTGCTTGAAAGCCAGAAGGAGCAGGAATACTCCTTTGGGCTCCGTACGGAATCGTTGGGCATCCTCAACTCCAGCCTTCCCTCTCTCTCCCACCACCAGCAGCTCTTTGGAGACCCCAGCCCCCTCCCAGCATGAACCTTATGCCGGGGAAGGTTCCCTTGGCTACCAGACAGCATCGGCCTCCTGCCCAATTTCCAATTCCCATCTGCCGACTTCAGGCAGGTGACAGCCCAAGCAAACTTCAACGAAGCCCGGAAGTTAAAATGGCCTGGGCCTCATGCCAAAGAGCCCGTACAGGATTCCCACCTGTCTTCAAGATTGTGAAGTGTTGCGAAAGGGCAAATAGTGATAGATTGTACACACTAGTTGGCAAGATGGTAACAAGGAAGGCACACGTTTAAGATAATTACAAAAAAGGATTAGAGGGAAAGTTGAAAACATTTCTTCAGAGGGTGGCTAAAATGTGTAATTCTCTGCTGCAAACTGTTAGTGAAGCATAGTCTATAAATCTTTTTAAAAGGAATTAGATAAGTGCTTAAAAATGAGGATGTTGAAGAGTATGAGGTACAAGCCGCAAAGTAAGATTAGACTAGGTGGCTCATGTGAAGAAAAACATGGGGTTAGACATGAAAGGCTAAATGCCCTGTTTCTGTATAGCAGGATTCTATAATTCTTGCTTTATCTCTGCTTTTCTACTATTCCTTTTAATTTTGATTGAGGTACTAGATTTGCCAACCCTCCTGAATAGCCTGGGAGTCTCCTAGAATGAAAGATTAATCTCCGGGGCACTTCACATTCATGCCTCACACCTGCGCACTTTCACTTCTCGGGCTGACTCTAGTTTTGCCTGCAGGAAGTTGGAATGTGGTGGCCATGCTGCATGTCAACGATGGGACATACCGCTACTTCTGGTGTGGCTCTGCCTGCCCAATAGCTTGTGCATCTAAAAGGCATTCTTAATCATCAGCAAAGTGGTGCTAATCTTCCTATGGCTCAGAAACAAGAGGGAATTTCTGGGGCTGGCCCTCCACCTGAAATTTAAACAGATCTACTCAATCTAAGTGAAGGATGAATAAATCCAAATCAGTGACTTTCAGCTCCTGACAAACACCCTTTGGACCACAAGCCAGAAACATCAGCAACACAATGCCTCTTAAAGGGACAGTGTATATGTAAATAGCCCAGTATTTGAGTAGAACATTTTTCTTCCCCCAATAAAATATTTCTCCTTCCCAAGAGCATTTTTGTTTGCTTCTTTTGGTTCTTTTCACCAATGTTTTTCGCTCTTCCCTAGAAGATGCAAACTCTCACTCGGATATGGTTCCCATAGCACCAGCTCTTATTGTGGCACGGTTCCCCTGGTGCTGACTCTCACTGTGGTACGGTTTCCTTAGCACCAACTCTGGGGTACAGCAAGGTAAAAGGTACTACAGTACACAAGGTAAAAGGTACTACAGTACACAAGGTAAACGGTACTACAGTACACAAGGTAAAAGGTACTACAGTACACAAGGTAAAAGGTACTACAGTACACAAGGTAAAAGGTACTGCAGTACGCAAGGTAAACGGTACTACAGTACACAAGGTAAAAGGTACTACAGTACACAAAGTAAAAGGCACTACAGTACACAAGGTACTGCAAAAGGTACTACAGTACACAAGGTAAAAGGTACTACAGTACACAAGGTAAAAGGTACTACAGTACACAAGGTAAAAGGTACTACAGTACACAAGGTAAATGGTACTACAGTACACAAGGTAAAAGGTACTACAGTACACAAAGTAAAAGGTACTGCAGTACACAAGGTACTGCAAAAGGTACTACAGTACACAAGGTAAAAGGTACTGCAGTACGCAAGGTAAATGGTTCTGCAGTACACAAGGTAAAAGGTACTACAGTACAGAAGGTAAAAGGTACTACAGTATGCAAGGTAAAAGGTATTGCTGTGGCGGAGACCACATAGGGACAATAACACAATGTATAGCCAATGTTGTTATATGTACGTACTTGGTTGGGTTATCGGGGCAGGGTCCCTTTAAGAGCGTCAGTAGCGTGATGACATCATGCGTCGGTAGCGTGATGATGTCATAGCCCTGCAACGAGGCTGAGAACCTCAGTCCTCATGGAGAGTGAATAAAGTAACACGCGTTTTGCCTTTGCTGCAACAAAAGTCTCGGAGCCTGTTGATTTCTAGCGACTCCAACATTGGTGACCCCCCTGCTCTTTTGGACGATTCCAAAGACCGCATCCGAAATGGCGACGAACGGCGTTTCCACCAAATTACCCGAGCTTTGGGAACGATAGGCTGTCGCTTGGTTCGCCCAGGCCGAGGCTCAATTTGCACTCCGGGACATCACCGCGGATGACACGAGGTACTACTATGTCGTAGAAAACATAGAAAACATAGAAGATAGGAGCAGGAGTAGGCCATTCAGCCCTTCGAGCCTGCTCCGCCATTCAATGAGATCATGGCTGATCATCCAAATTCAGTACCCCGTTCCTGCCTTCTCCCCATATCCCTTGATCCCTTTAGCCTTAAGAAATATATCCAACTCCTTCTTGAATATATTTAATGAATTGGCCTCCACTGCCTTCTGTGGTAGAGAATTCCACAGGTTCACCACTCTCTGGGTGAAGAAATTCCTCCTCATCTCAGTCCTAAATGGCTTACCCCTTATCCTTAGACTATGACCCCTAGTTCTGTACTCCCCGGCCATCGGGAACATCTTTCCTGCATCTAGTCTGTCCAGGCCTGACAGAATTTTATAGGTTTCGATGAGATCCCCTCTCAATCTTCTAAACTCCAGTGAGTACAAGCCCAATCGACCCAATCTCTCCTCGTACGTCATTCCTGCCATCCCAGGTATTAGCCTGGTGAATCTTCGCTGCACTCCTTCCATGGCAAGAACATCCTTCCTCAGATAAGGCGACCAAAACTGCACACAATACTCAAGGTACGGTCTCACCAAGGCCCTGTATAACTGCAGCAAGACATCCTTGTTCCTGTACTCGAAACCTCTTGCTACGAAGGCCAACATACCATTTGCCTTCTTAACCGCCTGTTGCACCTGCATGCTTACCTTCAGCGACTGGTGCACAAGAACACCCAGGTCTCTTTGCACCTCCCCTTCTCCCAATCTATTGCCATTCAAATAATAAGCTGCCTTCCTGTTTTTGCCACCAAAGTGGATAACCTCACATTTATCCACATTATAGTGCATTTGCCATGTTTCTGCCCAATCACCCAACCTGTCTAAATCGTACTGGAGTTTCACAACCTCCTCCTCACAGCATACCCTCCCACCCAGCTTTGTGTCGTCTGCAAATTTGGAGATACTACATCCAATTCCCTCGTCCAGATCATGCTCTCGGCAGCTGCACCATGGCCAGAGTCGTGAGCCTGCTCGAGCATCCCCCGGAGCTCAACAAATTCGAAACGCTGAAAATGCACCTCTTAGAAACTTTTGGACTCACCGAAGCCGAGCGCGCACGCCGGCTTCTCTCTCTACCTGGGCTTGGCGACTCCAAGCCCTCAGAGCTGATGGACCACTGGCCCTCCTGGGCACACACGGGCCGTGCTTCCTCTTCAAGGAACTGTTCCTTCAACAGCTGCCAGGTCAGGTACGGTCGGCTTTAGCCAACTCTTCCATTACCGATTTCCGCGACCTGGCCAAGGAGGCTGACAAATTTTTCTCCACCGGCCAACAGTACTGCACGGCCACGCAGAGCCCTGCCCCCACCGATACAGCCCAACGGCGGCAGCCCCCAAGCCTCTGCTTCTACCATGCGCAGTTCGGCCCCAAAGCCAGGAAGTGCCAGCCCCCGTGCAGTTTTCCCGCGTCGAAACAAACGAAAGACCACTCGTCAGCTGCTATGGCTGTCGGCCGTTCAGGCAGTTTGTTATTTATTACGGACACCGACTCCGGGCATCGTTTTCTTTGCGACAAGGGTGCCCAGATGAGCGCCCTGCCCGTGTCAACCATAGACATGCAAGGGGGGAACCACGGCCCCGCCCTCGAAGCCGCCAACGGCAGTTCCATCCGCACCTTCGGGAAACGGAGCGTGGCGCTTTGTTTTGGCGGGCAGCGGTTCACCTGGGACTTTGTCACGGCAAAAGTGTCCACCCCCCTTCTCGGCGCTGACTCCCTCTGCGCCAATGGCCTTTTGGTGGACGTCAAGAACCGACGTCTCATCAACGCTGAGACTTTCAGCTCGTTCCCGTGTTCCCTCAGCGGATCCAGCACGACGAAGTTGTCCAGCGCACTCTCGGCCTCCGACAAGTTTTCCCACCTCCTGGCCGAGTTCCTGGACCTCACGAAGCCCACGCTCTCGTCCGCCGCCACCAAACACGGGGTAGAACACCACATCTCGACCACCAGTCCGCCCGTCTACGCCCGCGCTCGGCACCTCGACCCGGGGAAACTCGCCATCGCTAAAGCCGAGTTCGACACCATGGAGCGCCTCGGCATCATCCGCCGGTCGAACAGTCTGTGGGCCTCGCCCCTCCACATTGCTCCGAAACCAGGCGGCGGGTGGCGCCCGTGCGGCGATTACCGGCGCCTCAACGACGCTACGACCCCCGACCGCTACCCGATTCCACACATCCAGGATTTTTCCGCCCGCCTGGCCGGGAAAGTGGTATTCTTGAAAGTGGACCTCTTCCGGGGTTACCACCAGGTCCCTGTCCGGCCGCAGGACGTCCCGAAAACCACGGTGATCACCCCGTTCGGGCTGTTCGAATTCCTCCGCATGCCATTCGGCCTCAAATACGCCGCCCAGGCTTTTCAACGCCGAATGGACACCGTGTTACGGGACCTGACATTCCTGTTCGTATACCTGGATGACAGCCACATCGCCAGCGCCTCCAGGACGGAGCATGTGTCGCACCTTCGGAATCTCTTCTAACGCCTCAGCCAGCACGGCCTAATCGTCAACCCGGCCAAGTGCCAGTTCGGGCTGTCCTCAATCGACTTTCTCGGGCACTGCCTCACGAAGGACGGGGGGATGCCACTGCCATCGAAAGTGGAGGCCGTGATGGACTTCCCGCGACCCCTCACCGTGAAGGCCCTGCAGGAGTTTTTGGGCATGGTGAACTTTTACCATCGCTTCGTCCCCCGAGCAGCCCAGCTTATGCGGCCCCTTTACGAGGCCCTCAAAGGCAAGCCCGACAAACTCGCCGTCGAGTGGTCCGAGGCGATGGCCAGTTTTTTCACGGACACGAAAAAGGCCCTGGCTAACGCGGCCATGCTGGCGCATCCGTTACCTGATGCGCCGATCACTCTCACCACCGATGCCTCAGACTATGCGGTTGGCACCATCCACGAACAGTGGGTCAATGGCACCTGGCAGCCGCTCGCCTTCTTCAGCCGGCAGCTCCGCCCCAACGAGCGGATGTACAGCACCTTCAATCGCGAGCTTCTCGGCCTCTACCTCGCCGTCCGACACTTCCGTTTCCTACTGGAGGCTCGCCCGTTCACAGCGCTCGTGGACCACAAGCCGTTGACCTTCGTCGTGGCCAAAGCTTCCGAGCCGCGGTCGGCCCGTCAGCAACGCCAGCTGGCCTTCATCTCGGAGTTTACAACGGACATCCAGCATGTGGCTGGGAAAGACAACCCCGTCGCCGACTGTCTCTCCCAAGCTGTCGCCAGCACCGTACACCTCGGCATCGACTACACCCACATGGCGGCCGACCAGGCCTCCGACCCGGACGTCCAGGCCTACAGGACGGCGGCCATGGGCCTTCAACTAGCGGACGTCGTGTTCGACGATGCCGGCACCACACTCCTGTGTGACGTCTCCATTGGGCAGCCACGTCCTGTCGTGCCCGATGGGTGGAGACGGCAAGTTTTCGACGCCGTCCATAATCTTTCCCACCCGGGCAGGAAGCCGTCACAGAAGCTGGTGGCGGCTAAGTTCGTCTGGCACGGGCTCAGGAAGGACGTTCGCGACTGGGCCAGCACCTGCTTAGTATGCCAACGCTCGAAAGTGCATTGCCATACTAAGGCCCCATTGACGCCTTTCGCGGTGCCCGAGAGGCAGTGTGACCATGTTAACGTGGACCTGGTGGGGCCCCTGCCGCCCTCCCGTGGGTTCACCCACCTCCTAACAATGGTCGACAGAACCACCCGATGCCCGGAAGCCGTCCCACTGTCTTCAACGACGTCCGCCGATGTGGTCCTGCAGTCCCACGTTCCACTCGACCTTCGTGCGGCGGAGTACGTTTTCGTCCGCCACGACGCCCATCGGGGACCTCTTCAGCCACCCTACGATGGACCATTCCGCGTCCTGGAAACCGGGGACAAGACCTTCGTAGTGGATGTCGGCAGTAAGTCGGACTGCATTTCCGTGAACCGTCTTCAGCCGGCCCACCTGGATCTGGACCGACCCATTGAGCTGCACAGCCCCTGAGGCGGGGCCGACCTCTGGCTTCTGCACCCTCAGTCCACCACCGAGCGCCCGAGGTCCTTCCGACGAACCCCCCGGTCCCCGCCCCGGAATTGAGGAGCCGTTCCGACCGTGTGATCCGGCCCCCCCAACGACTGACATTGCCGGTGCTAGTGAATTCTGGGGGGAAGTATGTGGCGGAGACCACACCAATGTGGTTATATGTGCCTAAACACAATTCACTATGTATAGCCAATGTTGTTATATGTACGTAGTTGGTTGGGTTATCGGGGCAGGGTCCCTTTAAGAGTGTCGGTAGGGCTCAAGGGCTGAACAGTGCTCAAGGGCTCAAGGGCTGAACAGTGTCGGTAGCGTGATGACGTCATAGCCCTGCAACGAGGCTGAGACTCTCAGTCCTCATGGAGAGTGAATAAAGTAACACGCGTTTTGACCATCCCCAGGAACTCCTGCAAGGCCCTGACTGTCGACGGCCGCGGGAAAGAGGTAACTGCTTCAACCTTCATCAACAAAGGGACGGCACCATCCGATGTTATACGATGTCCCAGGAAATCGATCTGTTGCAGGCCGAACTGGCACTTGGCCGGGTTGATGATTAAACCGTGTTGGCTGAGGCGCGTAAAGGGGGAACGCAAATGGGAGATGTGCTCCTCCTTGCTGGCACTGGCGATGAGAATGTCGTCAAGGTAGATGAAGATGAAACGCAGGTCTCGAAGAACGGAGTCCATTAAACGCTGGAACGCCTGTGCTGCGTTCTTTAAGCCAAACGGCATCCGCAGGACTTCAAAGAGGCCAAAAGGGGTGATGACTGCGGTTTTCGGAACATCTTGTGGGTGCACTGGAACCTGGTGATATCCACGGACGAGGTCGACTTTAGAGAAGATAGAATTTCCCGCCAAATGGGCCGAGAAATCCTGGCTATGCGGGATCGGGTACCGATCCGGAGTGTTGGTATCGTTGAGGCGTCGGTAGTCACCGCATGGCCGCCAGCTGCCGCCTGGTTTTGGGACAATCTGGAGAGGCGAGGACCAGGGACTCTTGGATCACCGAATGATCCCGAGCCGCTCCATCGTGTCGAACTCCACCTTCGCAGCTGCGAGCTTGCCGGGTTCCAGCCTTCTAGCCCACGCATAAACCGGGGAGCCAGTAGTGGTGATGTGATGTTCAACACCATGCTTCATTGCCGAAGAGGAGAAGGTGGGCCTTGTCAGCTCCGGAAACTCCCCGAGGAGCCGCGTGAAGTCATCCGGAGGAGGGAAAGCACAGGCAATGGAGCGCGACACGGAGGTACCGTGGTAGCACGGAACCGAGTGGAAGGTGGCCGCGTTGATCAGCCGGCTGTGCCGGACATCGACAAGTAGGCTGTTGGCACATAGAAAATCCACCCCTAGGATAGCTTGTGAGACTGTGGCCGTGACGAATTCCCAAAAGAAGCGCTGACCGCCGAAACAGACTTCGACCCGCCGCTTTCGGAATGTTTGAATTGCTGCGCCATTAGCCGCTACGAGGGAAACTCCGAGGTTCCCAGTCTGCAAGTCGAGCTTTGACGCAGATAGAATGCTACACTGCGCCCCGGTGTCACAAAGGAAACGGCGGCCCGAGAGGGAATCGGTGATATAAAGGAGTTTCCCCGTAGATCCGACGGCCATCGCCACCACGGAACGCCCGTTAGACTTGGTCATCCGTCGCCAGGGACGCCGCCTGCGCTTTCTTGTTTTTTTGGGGGGCGAAAAACTGCAGGGGGAACGGCAGCATCGTGCTTTCGCACCAAAACGGGTGTGGTAGGAGCACCAGCCTGCTGTAGGAGGAGCTGGAACCGCGTCTGTGGGGGATGGGCGCCTCGTGGCCGCGCCGCACTGCTGGGTAACCTTGAAAATCTTACCGGCTTCGGCCGCAAGCTCGGCGCAGTCTGTAATGTCGGATCTGGCTAGGGCAGCCTGAGCCTGTTCAGGCATTTGATAGAGGAAAAGCTCCCAGAAGAGGAAACATTCTGGTTCGGCACCCAAGAGCGTGAGCATTTGGCTCATGAGCTTGGACGGTTTGGAGTCCCTGAGGCCGGGCAGCGCGATGTGCCGGCGAGTGCGCTCCGACTTTGAGAGCCCGAAAACCTGAAGCAACCGCGCCTTAATTGCATCATACTTGCTGTCAGTAGGAGGACTACCGAGGAGGCTGATGATCCGTGATGCAGTTGCGCTGCCGAGGGCAGAGACCACGTAATAATAACGGGTCTGATCCGCGACGATGTTCCTAATGGTGAACTGGGCTTCAGCCTGGATGAACCAGGCGTCCGGTTGTTGCTCCCAGAACTGTGGCAGTTTTAGCGTGACGCCGTTCATGTCCATGTCGAATCTTCCACAACAATCGTTCGTAGAATTCGGGGTCACCAATGTAGGAACGGAGGTTCCTATCAAAAAGACTGAATTCGACTCAGGCAATTAAAATAATGAACTTTAATGAAACGATACAAGTTTAAACTGGAAACTGCTGGAACACATCAATTACAGGTCTACTCTCCTTGAGGGCTCCATGAGGACTGATTCTCTGGTCAGAAGACTGACGTCATGACGTCATCACATTCTTCCCGCCATTGGGGCATCAAGTGACTAACGGCATGATGTCATCACGTTGAAACTGCGCTGTAAAGGTAACTAGACATTGTACAGTCAAACAGTGTAATTAAAGTACAGGCACAGACAGTAACTACATTGCTGTTAAAGGAATTCTGTGCAACCGCTCTGAGTCCTTTGGTGGCTCCGCCACACTACAGTATACAAGGTAAAAGTTACTACAGTACGCAAGGTAAAAGGTACTGCAGTACACAAGGTAAAAGGTACTACAGTACACAGGGTAAAAGGTACTACAGTACACAAGGTAAAAGGTACTGCAGTACACAAGGTAAAAGGTACTACAGTACACAGGGTAAAAGGTACTACAGTACACAAGGTAAAAGGTACTGCAGTACACAAGGTAAAAGGTACTACAGTACACAAGGTAAAAGGTACTACAGTACACAAGGTAAAAGGTACTGCAGTACACAGGGTAAAAGGTACTACAGTACACAAGTTAAAAGGTACTACAGTACACAAGGTAAAAGGTACTGCAGTACACAGGGTAAAAGGTACTACAGTACACAGGGTAAAAGGTACTACAGTACGCAAGGTAAAAGGTACTGCAGTACACAGGGTAAAAGGTACTACAGTACACAAGGTAAAAGGTACTACAGTACGCAAGGTAAAAGGTACTGCAGTACACAAGGTAAAAGGTACTACAGTACATAAGGTAAAAGGTACTGCAGTACGCAAGGTAAAAGGTACTGCAGTACACAGGGTAAAAGTTACTACAGTACACAAGGTAAAAGGTACTACAGTACGCAAGGTAAAAGGTACTACAGTACACAAGGTAAAAGGTACTACAGTATACAAGGTAAAAGGTGCTACAGTACGCAAGGTAAAAGGTACTACAGTATACAAGGTAAAAGGTACTGCAGTACACAAGGTAAAAGGTACTGCAGTACACAAGGTAAAAGGTACTACAGTACGCAAGGTAAAAGGTACTGCAGTACGCAAGGTAAAAGGTACTACAATACGCAAGGTAAAAGGTACTACAGTATACAAGGTAAAAGGTACTACAGTACGCAAGGTAAAAGGTACTACAGTATACAAGGTAAAAGGTACTGCAGTACACAAGGTAAAAGGTACTGCAGTACACAAGGTAAAAGGTACTACAGTACGCAAGGTAAAAGGTACTGCAGTACGCAAGGTAAAAGGTACTACAATACGCAAGGTAAAAGGTACTACAATACGCAAGGTAAAAGGTACTACAGTATACAAGGTAAAAGGTACTGCAGTACACAAGGTAAAAGGTACTGCAGTACACAAGGTAAAAGGTACTGCAGTACGCAAGGTAAAAGGTACTACAGTACGCAAGGTAAAAGGTACTACAATACGCAAGGTAAAAGGTACTACAGTATACAAGGTAAAAGGTACTACAGTACACAAGGTAAAAGGTACTGCAGTACACAAGGTAAAAGGTACTGCAGTACGCAAGGTAAAAGGTACTACAGTACGCAAGGTAAAAGGTACTGCAGTACGCAAGGTAAAAGGTACTACAATACGCAAGGTAAAAGGTACTACAGTACACAAGGTAAAAGGTACTACAGTATACAAGGTAAAAGGTACTACAGTACGCAAGGTAAAAGGTACTACAGTATACAAGGTAAAAGGTACTGCAGTACACAAGGTAAAAGGTACTGCAGTACACAAGGTAAAAGGTACTACAGTACGCAAGGTAAAAGGTACTGCAGTACGCAAGGTAAAAGGTACTACAATACGCAAGGTAAAAGGTACTACAGTATACAAGGTAAAAGGTACTACAGTACGCAAGGTAAAAGGTACTACAGTATACAAGGTAAAAGGTACTGCAGTACACAAGGTAAAAGGTACTGCAGTACACAAGGTAAAAGGTACTACAGTACGCAAGGTAAAAGGTACTGCAGTACGCAAGGTAAAAGGTACTACAATACGCAAGGTAAAAGGTACTACAATACGCAAGGTAAAAGGTACTACAGTATACAAGGTAAAAGGTACTGCAGTACACAAGGTAAAAGGTACTGCAGTACACAAGGTAAAAGGTACTGCAGTACGCAAGGTAAAAGGTACTACAGTACGCAAGGTAAAAGGTACTACAATACGCAAGGTAAAAGGTACTACAGTATACAAGGTAAAAGGTACTACAGTACACAAGGTAAAAGGTACTGCAGTACACAAGGTAAAAGGTACTGCAGTACGCAAGGTAAAAGGTACTACAGTACGCAAGGTAAAAGGTACTGCAGTACGCAAGGTAAAAGGTACTACAATACGCAAGGTAAAAGGTACTACAGTATACAAGGTAAAAGGTACTGCAGTACACAAGGTAAAAGGTACTACAGTACACAAGGTAAAAGGTACTACAGTACGCAAGGTAAAAGGTACTGCAGTACACAAGGTAAAAGGTACTACAGTACGCAAGGTAAAAGGTGAAATTACGATGCACAGGGAATTCCAGTCTTTGTCTTATTGATTAAATGCTCTAAATGTTCTAAAAGGCATACTTGTGTGTCTCTTGAACTAATATCAGTTATTTTATTTACTGTGTTAAAGATACCTCTTTACTGGTTCAAGAAAAATATTTTCATTAAGTAGAAACCTTGTAAGCTAAGAGTTATGTTAATAATATGATGGCAGAAATCTTTAAGTAACTAATGAATGGATAGATGCCAGTGTTACAAGCATGAATTGCAGGATTGCCTCTGATGCTGAGTGCACTGAAAGCTTTAACAAAATGTTTGAAGTGTCTTGCTGTGTAAAAATGATTTACAATTCTCTTGAACTTAAAGAAAATTTGCTGCTAAGAAAAATTATATTTGAAATAAAAGTAAATTGTGCCCGGAGGATCAGTTTCTTTCGAACAAAGATCACCCAGAAGCAGTAAATGTTTTTTTTTTGAAAAGCCACCAGCTCTGGTGTCTAGCAACAGCCATTGTAGAACTCTGCATATCAAAGTGTTGACAATTATCATCAGTTCATTGAAATATCAATCTTTTTAGCAAAGCTCTAGAAAAATGGATACTTGTTTCTGGAGTTCAGATGCTGAACAGGTGTTCCGATTAATACGGTAAAAGTAAATATCTTGGTCTGTTCACATCCAGGACCAACAACAAAGTGCTTTTATCACCTCCAGTTTCCACCACTGCATCCCATCCCGCCACCGTCCCCCGCCCCCACCTCCCAATCCCATCTCTCTCGAAGGAGCAGGCTGCACAAATGGGTACTCTTCCATGTGTGAACCTAGACAATGTCAACAGGCTATTCCAGCATTGAGAAAAGAAAGAAAGACTTGCATTTATATAGCGCCTTTCACGACCACTGGACATCTCAAAGCGCTTTACAGCCAATGAAGTACTTTCGGAGTGTAATCATTGTTGTAATGTGGGAAACGCGGCAGCAAATTTGCGCACAGCAAACTCCCACAAACAGCAATGTGATAATTACCAGATAATCTGTTTTTGTTATGGCCCAGAAATTCGGGTCGGGGGCTTCCCGCGGGTGCAAGCCCCCGACCTGCACTTAGCTTGCGCGCCGGCCGTTGAGCTGTGGGCCCCTGTGGAATTCCGATCCTGGGCCTGCTCCAGCTGCCGGCGCACAGTGCTTGTGTATCCCAGGGGCGCAGTTAGTTCGATGCGTCCCCTGGGATCACGTGGGCCATGGAGAGCCAATTGGAACAGGGAATACCCATTCATAAGTTAGCTTATAAATACTACGGGCCCCAAAACATCACTAAATCTTCAAATAAATTTTTTTTTAAATCACATTTTTTAAATAAACTATAAATTACATGAAATAACTATTTTAAACAATAATTTAAATTTTTGAAAAAAATAATTTTATTTTCTAACGGGGCTAAAAAATAAATTTACCTTGCTTTAAAGTATTTAAAAATAACAAACCTGTGGAAAAAATGTTTTAATTTTAATTAATTCACCACTTACCTTGTAAAAAGCAGGCCTTATGCCTGCTTTTTATATGTGTAAATTCTGCAGACTTACCCTCCCGGGAAAACCTGCAAAAAAAAACTAAGTTCGATGCGCACGCACAGCCTCTCCTGCGCATGCGTTCGAACTCTGAACCCCTTCTTTCAGGGGAACGGAAGTGCCGGTTTCCCGCGCATGCGCAGTGCATGCAGGAAGCTGGCACTTCCATTGGGCTTACGGGTGAGTACCCCGTGCGTACTCACCCGTGGAGACCCGAATTTCTGGGCCAATGTTGTTTGAAGGATAAATATTGGCCAGGACACCGGGAAGAACTCCCCTGCTCTTCTTCAAATAGTGCCATGGGATCTTTTACGTTCACCTGAGGGAGCAGACGCGGCCTCGGTTTAACGTCTCATCTGAAAGACGGCACCTCCGACAGTGCAGCGCTCCCTCAGTGCTGTACTGGGGAGTCGACCTAGATTTATGTGCTCAAGTCCCTGAAGTGGGACTTGAACCCATAACCTGTGGGCATCAGATCTCAGCCCAATCCTGTCCTAATCTGATGTACATGCACATAGACTTTCCAGTAGGGGTAAGTGGACAGAAATCAGACTGGGAACCCTGCTCAAATTTCTTTCCCTCCCTAGCCCAGGTACACGGAGGGCAATTTAATGCCCTTAGAATCACCTCTGCTGGTATCAGCGAACTCAGCATAGATCAAGGTTCAAATCTGGAACCTTTTTAATCTGTATGGCTCAGCATCTAAGGCCGCGATATTGCCAGCACTCAGAGGCGGATTCGGAGGCGGGTCAGCTGTTCAATTAGAAATGATTGATGGCGGGTTGTGAACCCGCCTCCATGTGAGTTTCCAAAGAGTCGGATTGTAGGAACGGAGGTTCCTATCAAAAAGACTGACTTCGACTCAGGCAATTAAAACAATGAACTTTAATGAAACAAAACAAATTTAAACTGGAAACTGCTAGAACACATCAATTACAGGTCTACTCTCCTTGAGGGCTCCACGAGGACTGATCCTCTGGTCAGAAGACTGACGTCATGATGTCATCACGTTCTTCCCGCCATTGGGGCATCACGTGACTAACGGCATGACATCATCACGTTGAAACCGCGCTGTAAAGGTAACTAGATATTGTACAGTCAAATAATGTAATTAAAGGTACAGGCACAGACAGTAACTACATTGCTGTTAAAGGAATTATGTACAACCGCTCTGAGTCCTTTGGTGGCTCCGCCACATGCGCACCCCCAGAATTGTCTTTAACAGAAAAAGTGAGGCGAGGAGGAGGCCTGACAAGCCTGTCCGATTGACTTCGATACCCTGGTAGAGGAAGTTGATGACCAGTGGTCGAGTTGGCAGTCGGCTGTGGTTGAGCAGGTGCGGCGAGCGCGGTTGAGCTGGCAGGCGGCTGCGGGCGGTCAGCCACGTTTGGGTGGTTGAGCGACTACAACAGGGTGGTCCAGGTCCAGGTGAGCCGGCTTCAATCGGTCCACCGAGATGTGATCCAGCTTCCCTCCGACGTCGACCGAAAAGGATTTGTCTCCTGGTTCGATGATGAGGAAAGGACCAGTGTAAGGGGGCTTGAGCGGATCCCAGTGAGCGTCGTGGCGGATTAATACATACTCCGCATTCTTCCGTCCCGGTGGCACGTAGGAGTTCTGCAAACCGTGATTGGATGTAGGTATCGGAGCGAAGCATCTGGACGCTTCCTGGTGGTGAACGAGTTGCTGGGAGGCGGACCATGGCTCCGTGGGAGAAGGGAGGAAATCCCCTTGTACTCGGAGCGGCTGGCCATAGACGAGTTCAGCTGAAGACGATTGTAGGTCGTCTTTGGGCACCGTACGAAGACCCAAAAGGACCCATGGAAGTCTGTCCACCCATCCTGCACCTTGAAGACTGACCCGAAGAGAGGCTTTAAGCGACCTGTGGAATCGTTCGCAAAGGCCGTTCGCCTGTGGATGATAGGCTGTGGTGCGATGAAGTTTAGTGCCGAGCCCCTGAGCCACAGCCTTCCAAAGCTCCGAGGAAAATTGCGGCCCGCGGTCAGAAGAGATGTCCGCCGGTAACCCGAAACGGTCAACCCAACAGGAGATGAAAGCTCTAGCGACGTCTGCCGAAGTGGTGGAAACCAAAGGAATTGCCTCTGGCCACCTAGTGGTGCGGTCCACTATGGTGAGGAGATGAGTATATCCCTGAGAAGGCGGAAGCGGCCCCACGAGGTCCACATGTACGTGGTCGAAACGACGCTCCGGAACAGTGAGCGCAGCCACTGGAGCCTTGACATGATGCTGGACTTTGGCCTTCTGGCATACGACGCAGGTATTAGCCCAGTCACGGACATCGAGGTGCATCCCTTTCTAGACGAACTTCGCCGACATAAGCCGTTGTGAAGCCTTCATCCCAGGGTGCGATAACCCGTGTATGGCATCAAAAACCTTCCGGCGCCATGCGACTGGCACGATAGGTCAAGGAAAGCCCATGGAGACGTCGCAAAGGAGCGTGGCGCCTGCGGCCTGGAAAATGACGTCAGTCGCTTGGAAGCTAGAGGGAACGGTTCTATATGATTGGACAACAGAAGCCGAGGACTGATCTGCAGCCATGAAGGCGTAGTCGATCCCCAGGTGCACCGCGTGGACCGTTGCACGGGAGAGGCAATCCGCCACCAGGTTGCCCTTACCAGACACATGTTGAATGTCCATGGCAAATTTGGAAATGAACGTCAAGTGACGTTGTTGACGAGCGGACCACGGTTCGACGGTCTTGGCCATGGCGAACGTAAGGGGTTTGTGGTCGACAAACGCCGTGAAGGGATGCCCCTCCAATAAAATCCGAAAATGGCGAATGGCGAGGAAAAGGGCCAGTAGCTCCTGATCGAAGGTGCTGTACTTTTTTTCATTCTTCCGTAGTTGACGGCTGAAAAACGACAGCAGTTGCCACGTGCAGTTGACCCACTGTTCTTGCACTGCACCGATGGCATAGTCTGACGCGTCGGTGGTAAGGGCGATGGTGGCACCTGGAAGTGGGTGCGCCAGCATGGTTGCGTGTGGCCAAAGCGTTCTTCGTGTTGCTGAACGCCTGGACCATCTCGGCTGTCCAGCTGATTGGATCTTTACCACACTTGCCCTTGAGGGCCCCGAACAAAGGTTGCATGAATTGAGCCGCCTTGGGGACAAAACGATGGTAGCCCATCCCCAGGAACTCCTGCAAGGCCTTGACTGTCGACGGCCGCAGGAAAGAGGTAACCGCTTCAACTTTCATCATCAAAGGGACGGCGCCATCCGGTGTAATGCGATGTCCCAGGAAATCGATCTGTTGCAGGCCGAACTGGCACTTGGCCGGGTTGATGATTAAACCGTGTTGGCTGAGGCGCGTAAAGAGGGAACGCAAATGGGAGATGTGCTCCTCCTTGTTGGCACTGGCAATGAGAATGTCGTCAAGGTAGACGAAGATGAAATGCAGGTCTCGAAGAACGGGGTCCATTAACCGCTGGAACGTATGTGCTGCGTTCTTTAAGCCAAACGGCATCCGCAGGAACTCAAAGAGGCCAAAAGGGGTGATGACTGCGGTTTTCGGGACGTCTTGTGGGTGCACTGGAACCTGGTGATATCCACGGACGAGGTCGACTTTAGAGAAGATAGAATTTCCCGCCAAGTGGGCCGAGAAATCCTGGATATGCGGGATCGGGTACCGATCCGGAATGGTGGCGTCGTTGAGGCGTTGGTAGTCACCGCGTGGCCGCCAGCCGCCGCCTGGTTTCAGCACAATGTGGAGAGGCGAGGACCAGGGACTCTTGGATCGCCGAATGATCCCGAGCCGCTCCATCGTGTCGAACTCCACCTTCGCAGCTGCGAGCTTGCCGGGTTCGAGCCTTCTAGCCCGCGCATAAACCGGGGAGCCAGTAGTGGTGATGTGATGTTCAACACCATGTTTCGTCACTGAAGAGGAGAAGGTGGGCCTTGTCAGCTCCGGAAACTCCCCGAAGAGCCGCTTGAAGTCATCCAGAGGAGGGAAAGCACAAGCAATGGAGCGCGACACGGAGGTACCGTGGTAGCATAGAATCGAGTGGAAGGTGGCCGCGTTGATCAGCCGGCGGTGCCGAACATCGACGAGGAGGCTGTTGGTGCACAGAAAATCTGCCCCTAGGATAGCCTGTGAGACTGTGGCCGTGGCAAAATCCCAAAAGAAGCGCTGACCGCTGAAACAGACTTCGACCCGCCGCTTTCAGAATGTTCGAATAGCTGCGCCATTAGCCGCTACGAGGGAAAATCCGAGCTTCCCAGTCTGCATGTCGAGCTTCGACGCAAGTAGAATGCTACACTGCGCCCCGGTGTCACAAAGAAAACGGCGGCCCGAGAGGGAATCGGTGATATAAAGGAGTTTCCCCGTAGATCCGACGGCCATCGCCACCACGGAACGCCCATTAGACTTGGTCATCCGTCGCCAGGGACGCCGCCTGCGCTTTCTTGTTTTTTATTGGGGCGAAAAACTGCAGGGGGAACGGCAGCATCGTGCTTTCGCGCCAAAACGGGTGTGGTAGGAGCACCAGCCCACTGTAGGAGGAGCTGGAACCGCATCTGTGGGGGATGGGCGCCTCATGGCCGCGCCGCACTGCTGGGTAACCTTGAAAATCTTATCGGCTTCGGCCGCAAGCTCGGCGCAGTCTGTAATGTCGGCTCTGGCTAGGGCAGCCTGAACCTGTTCAGGCATTTGATAGAGGAAAAGCTCCCGGAAGAGGAAACATTCCGGTTCGGCACCCAAGAGCGTGAGCATTTGGCTCATGAGCTCGGACGGTTTGGAGTCCCTGAGGCCGGGCAGCATGATGAGCCGGCGAGTGCGCTCCGACTTTGAGAGCCCGAAAACCTGAAGCAACCGCGCCTTAATTGCATCATACTTGCTGTCAGTAGGAGGACTACCGAGGAGGTTGATGATCCGTGATGCAGTTGCGCTGTCGAGGGCGGAGACCACGTAATAATAATGGGTCTGATCCGCGACGATGTTCCTAATGGCGAACTGGGCTTCAGCCTGGATAAACCAGGCGTCTGGTTGTTGCTTCCAGAACTGTGGCAGTTTCAGCGTGACGGCGTTCGTGTCCATGTTGAATCATCCACGAAAATCGTTCGTAGAATTCGGGGTCACCAATGTAGGAACGGAGGTTCCTATCAAAAAGACTGAGTTCGACTCAGGCAATTAAAACAATGAACTTTAATGAAACGAAACAAGTTTAAACTGGAAACTGCTAGAACACATCAATTACAGGTCTACTCTCCTTGAGGGCTCCACGAGGACTGATCCTCTGGTCAGAAGACTGACGTCATCACGTCATCACGTTCTTCCCGCCATTGGTGCATCACGTGACTAACGGCATGACGTCATCACGTTGAAACCGCGCTGTAAAGGTAACTAGACATTGTACAGTCAAACAGTGTAATTAAAGGTACAGGCGCAGACAGTAACTACATTGCTGTTAAAGGAATTCTGTACAACCGCTCTGAGTCCTTTGGTGGCTCCGCCACAGGGTCTGCGATTTCAGAACAGACCCGACACCAAGCACCGGGGGAGGCATTTAAGATACTTAACTGCTTGTTAAGTGCTTGTTACTTGCTATTTTACCAGCCTTTTTCTATTTTGCCACATTTCCAACGGGTTTCACGTTATTCGCAGATCACGTCAGGTAAGTATGTTGGGAGTTCCAATGAGCTGAATAGTTCACAGCTGCAATTTCAGTATAAAAGCTAAACTCTCACATCTGTTCACTGTCAAATGTCAGAGGTTGCTGATTTCAGAATTTGGAAGACACATTTGATCTGTATTGAGGCTGCAAGTGTGTGTTGTAAAATTTATATGCACTGTCACCTCCTTGGAAAATCCTCTCCCCCCGTTGACTGACTGCTTCTAAGATCTCATCCTCAACTGCCATATATAACAGTAGAATGGGAACGATTTATGCCCTGTCATCCTGGTCCTCAGAATCAGGAGACGATCAGCTACAGCAGCAGCAGATCCAGGCACTCCAGCATCACCAACAGCAAAAGCGCCAACGTTCTCCTCAATCACCTAATGCTGCACAGGGCAGAGGCCATCAGCGCAGGGCTGCACCGCGCTGCAGGAGATACCCCCAACACAGGGTTTACAGACAGAGGATGAGCTTCCTCAACATGACTGAGCAGCAGTGCCAAAGGAGGTTGAGGCTTTCACGGCAGGTAGTCACAGACATTTGCACAATGCTCGATCAAGACCTGCAGCCCAGATGAGCAGGTGGACACACCTTACGAGTGGCTGTCAAAGTCACAACCGCCCTCAACTTCTTTGTGTCCGGCTCCTTCCTTGGATCAGCAGCAGACATTAGCAGCATCTCCCAGTCGGCTGCCCACTGATGCATCACGCAGATCACTGATGCCCTCTTTGACAAGTGCGGAAATTACATCCACTTTTCCACTGATGAAGCCAGTGTTACTGAGCGGGCACTCGGCTTTGCCGCTCTGGCTGGCTTCCCACGGGTGCAGGGCATCATCGACTGCACACATGTGGCCATCAGGGCACCCCATCATCACCCAGCAGAATTTGTAAACTGCAAGGGTTTCCACCCCCTTAACATGCAGCTGGTCTGCAACCATAGGAAGAGCATCATGCATGTGTGCACCAAGTTCCCTGGCAGCTGCCATGACTCTTACATCCTGCGACTGTCCACTGTCCCTCAGATGTCCGCACCGCCAAACAAACTTTCCAGCTGGCTCCTTGGAGACAAGGGCTATCCCCTGAAGATGTAGCTAATGACACCATTGAGGAGGCCCTCAAACGAGTCTGAGGAGCGCTACAATCAATTCCACATTTCCACCAGAAGTCTCACAGAGCAAACAATAGGGTTGCTCAAAATGCGCTTCAGATGCCTGGATAGATCTGGTGGAGCCCTTCAGTACACACCAGCCAGGGTCTCCAGAATCATTGTTGTCTGCTACGCCCTGCACAACATCGCACTGCAGCGAGGATTAGCGCTGCATGAGGAAGAAGGCGCAGAGCGCACATATTTTTGAGAGGAGGAGGTTGACCAGAATGAGGGTCATGAAGAGGAAGACCTGGAGGAGGCAGCTGACCCAATGTGACCAGAACACGAGCACATTGCTGCCCTTGATGCCAGGAAGGCCTAATCAATGCCAGATTCACGAAACTTTATGCCGCACAGACATGTGGCTGCCACATACACATGAAGGTTGGCATGACCACACTGCCACACCATAGAGCTTCTCTACAATGAACTGTTCAATCCTTGCACTCTCACTACCATTGCTGGACAACAAAGGTGCCCTTGCCCTTGTCTGTGCCACCTCAACTTGTGACCACACATATGGCAACAACATCAATCATTCACAAAACGTTACTTTATTACATCAAAATAAAAGAACTGAGACTTAGCATTCATTTATAGGAAAACACCCAAGTGACTACCCTCATAACTATTTATGTGTGAGCTTTCTTTTACGTGCGCTTCTACGAGGTGCTACCCCTGTGGCTTCACCAGATGTAGAGGCAGGTTGCTCACTTCCCTGCTGCACCTGCTTTAGACGCCTTTGGCAGTCGTCATCTGGGTTTTGGAGCCTTTGAGGGCCCTGCCAAAGTCTGCTCCTCCTGTGGCTGTGCAGGGGCAGACTCGGCCATCATTGTTCGGGAAGGCATATGGGGCTCTGACCGAGGGGTTGGTGTAATGTATGTACCTTTAAGGGAGAGAACTACTTTTTACAGCTCCTGTATACTGTAGTACCGGCAGTGACCACACCTGTATATAAACCCTGAGTAGTGATCTGTACAATTAGTTCTAGAGTAACCCTCATTCAGTAAACACCCGTTGTACCGTTTCTCCTGCAGTCTGTGTCTTATTATACACAGACACAACATTGGTGATGAGCAGATTCGAACCTACCTGCAACTCTGCATCACCTCCCAGGGATTCGCTCCTGGAGAACAGTGGAAGGAGGTTGAGTCCAGAAGCACGGGCGTCGACCACGGGCAACCGCCCAGTCATCCAGCGGAGATTTGAGCATCGCAGGGGAGGCTGTCGAGAGCCAGGCTTGGCTTTCCAGTCACGGTGGTCCAGCGAAACGGGCTGGCAACAGGTACTGCGCAGACCCTTCCCGGACAGCGGCGGCTAGAGCCGACCGAGCGGCACAGAAAAAGGCCGAGCAGCATCGACGGGGGAGAGAGGGCAGAGCGCACAGGGCGCAGCCGGTGTTCAGGACCGAGCGGCGTCAACGGGGAGAGAGATGAGAGAGAGCAGAGCGCAGCTGGTGTTCAAGGGCCGAGCAGCGTCAACGGGGGAGAGAGACGAGAGAGAGCAGAGCGCAGCCGGTGTTCAAGGGCCGAGTAGCATCAACGGGGGAGAGAGGTGCGCAGGAAAACGCGAGGTGCTGCCATTGCCATGAGGACCGCAGAGAATGGCATTGGCAGCAGTGCAGGAGCAGCGCACGAAACGCACAGGGCATCGCCATTTGCCACGAGGACCGCCGAGAGCAGCGTTGGCAGCAGCGCGGGAGACGCCATTTTAAGCCGCAGCGGGGAAGAAAGGAAAGCGCGGGAGATGCCATTTTAAGCCGCAGCAGGGAAGGAAAGCGTGGGAGACGCCATTTTAAGCCAATCTAACCACACCCAAAAATGCCGAGGAGTGGCAGTATCACAGCGTTCGACAATGAAGTCGAAGATTGGACGACATATGTCGAATGCATAGAAGTATACTGCAAGGCGAATGACATGCCAGATGACAAGAAAGCACTGGTATTGTTGAATTCAATGGGTGCAAAAACATATGGCTTACTACGAAACCTAGTGACCCCAGAGAAGCCAGTAGAAAAGGATTTTGAAAACATAGTGTCAATCCTACAGGACCACTTAAACCCCACACCACTGCTGATAGCAGAAAGATTTAAGTTTCACAAAAGGAACCAGCATAAAGATGAAAGTAATGCTGAGTATTTAACGGAACTGCGCAAGCTATCGAAACACTGCCAGTTTGGAACGGGACTAGCAGATACTTTAAGGGAAAAGTTTGTGTGTGGGCTTCAAAGTGAAGGAACCCAGAAACGGCTTCTATCAGAAAAGGATCTTACACTGGACAAGGCTTTCAGCATTGCAGTATCACACGAAGCAGCAGCACGGGGCGCGGCAGAGATATAACGGAGACCGCAAGAATATGGCACAAATGAAATGTCATACGGAACAGTGAAGTGCTATCGCTGCGGCAGAACAACACATGACCATAATGTTGCTGGTTCAAGGACAAAGTGTGCAGACAGTGTGGAAAAGTAGGACACATAGCAAGAGTCTGCAGGTCGGGAAAGAAAACCAGCAGCAAGAAATCTCCACAGGAGAAGTACAAGAAGCTACATAAGGTGATGGAGAGTAGTTCAGATGAACAGGAAAGTGATACAGACTCCGGAAGCAAGGAGCTGGGTTGTCTGAAACTACATAATGTGATCAAAACGGAGGATTACCAAACTATCTGGGTCATGCTCAAGATAGCAGGAGTCCAAGTGAAAATGGAATTGGACACAGGATCAGCCCTAACAGTCATAAACCGAAGGGACTACAAGCGGCTATTCTCACATATACCCTTGAGAGATACAAAGATTGTCTTGAAGACGTACACGGGGCAAAAAGTCTACCCCAAAGGAAAAATAAGGGTGAACGTTATATATAACGGCAAGGAAACACCAAAAATGGACCTATATGTATTGCCAGATGGAGGACCACCACTACTAGGACGTGAATGGATCCGGAAGATACAGCTAGATTGGCATTCCATACAAGCACTGACTGTAGATGCCAAAAAGGATGACGACGTCACACCTGCACGACTGTCAAAAATGCTAACTGACGCACAAGAAGTGTTCCAGCAGGGGCTCGGAACACTAAAAGGCATAACAGCGATGATCAATTTAGAGGAAAATGCAAGCCCAAAGTTTTTTAAGGCCAGACCGGTACCTTATGCGATCCGCCCAGCCGTCGAAGCAGAGCTGGAAGGTTTGGAACGTTCTGGAGTACTGTCCAAAGTGGACTGGAGCGAGTGGGCTACATCCATCGTTCCTGTAATGAAGAGGTCGTTGAGTAATACGCCTGGGGAACCAAAGAAGGTTCGCATCTGTGGGGACTTTAAGGTGACAGTGAACCCAGTCCTTCACACTATACAATATCCGCTTCCGCGGATTGAAGATATTTTCGCCTCACTATCTGGAGGAAAACGCTTCACTAAGATTGATCTGGCCCAGGCGTACCTGCAAATGGAGGTAGAAGAAGCCTCGAAACAGTACCTCACGATCAACACTCATAAAGGTCTCTTCCAATACAACCGGCTGGTGTTCGGGGTAGCATCAGCTCCGGCTATTTGGCAAAGGGCAATGGAACAAGTCCTGCAAGGGATTCCAGGGACCCAGTGTTATTTGGACGTCATCCTGGTCACGGGCGAAAATGACAGTGATCACCTCGCCAACCTGGAGCAGGTGCTCACTAGATTGAAGGAATATGGGCTCCGAGCTAATCGCCACAAATGCGAGTTTTTCCAGAAGCAGATCTCGTATTGTGGCCACGTTATTGAAAAAGAGGGGTTACATAAGTCCCCTGAAAAGATTGAGGCAGTAGTCAAGGCTCCAGCACCGGAAAATCTGTCACAACTGAGGTCGTTCCTTGGGCTGGTGAACTACTACCATAAGTTCTTGCCGAATTTGTCTACAGTACTACACCCACTGAACACCCTACTGCAAACGGGGGTACCATGGAAGTGGAGTGACGAATGTAAACGAGCTTTCCAGAAGAGCAAAGCATTGATCACATCAAAAGAGGTGTTGGCTCATTTCAACCCAGCACTACCAATTCGGTTGGCGTGTGATGCATCACCCTATGGCATTGGAGCGGTGCTGTCGCACAAATTCCCGGACGGCTCGGAGAGGCCAGTAGCCTTTGTGTCTCGGTCACTAACCTCAGCCGAGCGTAACTACGCCCAAATTGACAGGGAGGGCCTCAGCCTAGTGTGGGGAGTGAAAAAGTTCAATCACTATCTGCACAGGCAGAAGTTCACCTTGCTGACTGACCACCAACCATTTGTCTCCATCTTTAATCCAAAGAAGGGCATTCCGGTGATGACTGCACAACGGCTACAAAGATGGTCCCTTTTTCTAGGGGCGCACCAATATGAAATCGAGTATAAGGGCACGAAACAGCATGGAAACGCTGATGGGCTATCACGCCTGCCACTGCCTACTGCGGAGGAAGCACCAGCAGTGGATCCTGTCGAAATATTTCATTCGACTATAATTGAATGCTTGCCAGTAACTAACGCTGGTATAGAGAAGGAGACCCGAAATGACCCGACACTGTCTCGGGTATATGATTTGACGGTGAAGGGATGGCCAGTACATGGCGACTCACTGTTGCCAGCATTCTCATCCAGAAGAGAACAGCTGTCAGTATGCCAGGGGACCTTGATGTGTGGATCCCGAGTGGTAATTCCACCTAAGTTAAGGGAGAGAGTGCTCAATGAGCTTCACGAAGGTCATCTGGGAGGGGTGAAAATGAAAAGCCTTGCTAGGGCTTATGTGTGGTGGCCGGGGATCGATCAGCAACTCGAGGACCTGACCAAGAGCTGCTCAGGATGCCAGCACGGTGGCATAGTGGTTAGCACTGTTGCCTCACAGCGCCAGAGACCCGGGTTCGAATCCGGCCTCGGGCGACTGTCTGTGTGGCGTTTGCACATTCTCCCCGTGTTTGCGTGGGTTTCCTCCGGGTGCTCCGGTTTCCTCCCACAGTCCAAAGATGTGCGGGTTAGGTTGATTGGCTATGATAAATTGACCTTTAGTGTTAGGGAGATTAAATAGGTGGGGTTACAGGGATAGGGTGGGATATGTGTTGGTGCAGGCTCGATAGGCCGAAATGGCCTCTATCTGCACTGTGGGGTTTCTGTGATTCTGTGAAGGTCCAAAATGCACCACCACATGCCCCTCTACACCCATGGGAGTGGCCCTCATCTCCATGGCAACGGGTGCATATTGATTTTGCTGGTCCATTCATGGACTCAATATTTTTAATAGCCGTGGATGCGCACTCGAAATGGCCTGAGGTGATCAAAATGTCCTCCACCACCACGGAGAAAACTATTGCAGTCCTACGGACCATTTTTGCCAGGAACGGCTTGCCAGAGCAGATTTGCTCTGATAACGGATCACAGTTTGTGTCCGAAGAGTTTCAAAGATTTATGAAATGGGGTAAGGCATTACACATCCGCCCCGTATCATCCAGCCACAAATGGATTGGCTGAGAGGTTCGTACAAACCTTTAAAAAAGCAGTAAGGGCCATGTGCGATGACGACATTCCACTGCAGCATAAGGTGGACAATTTCCTGTTAGCCTACAGAAATGCGACACATGCAGTCACCAACCAGGCCCCGGCCATGATGTTCTTTAACCGAAGGTTGAGATCTCATCTGGATTTGCTCAGACCAAATGTACGAAGAGATGTTGAGAGTAAGCAATTCCAGCACATCAATGAGAAGCCGACAAGGAGCTTCACTGTAGGGCAACCAGTCTTGGCCCGCGACTACCAAACAGAGAAATGGCAACCAGGAACGATATGCACACGGCAGGGGCCACTAATGTACACAGTGGATGTTGGGGAGAACATTGTGAGACGCCATGCTGACCAGATCCTAGAGTCACAGGAACGAGTCAACCCCATGTCTCAGCCATACGTACCTGGTGAGGAACCCGACGTACAGGTCGCATCTACCTCAGAAACAATAGCATTGGAAGCTGATGAATCAACTGACGACAGGGTGCTAGAATCGCCTCCGCACCAAGAGCGAGACACTCGGGAAAGGCGTTATCCAGAAAGAATCAGGAAGCCTCCCCAAAGACTGAATTTATAAATAGACTATTTTCAGCTAATGTTGCATGTTAAAAATGTTAATTGTAATTAGTTTGATATTTAATTGTTAAATGAGTGTTATGGTACTGTTACTCTAAAAGGGGAGGAATTGTAATGTATGTACCTTTAAGGGAGAGAACTACTTTTTACAGCTCCTGTATACTGTAGTACCGGCAGTGACCACACCTGTATATAAACCCTGAGTAGTGATCTGTACAGTTAGTTCTAGAGTAACCCTCATTCAGTAAACACCTGTTGTACCGTTTCTCCTGCAGTCTGTGTCTTATTATCAAATCAAAATCAAATCAAATCAACTTTTATTGTCATTGTTAGTGCACAAGTGCAGTACAACGAAATGTAGGCTTGCGACTCCCGAGAGTGTACAATTTGGATTAGGACACTTAAACATTCAACATACATTTATACATTTGGCTTGCAGTATATTAGCATAAATATGACCATAATAAAGTGCATTGGCAGATGTGCAGGCTTTAGTGTTTATTTGTGGAGTTCAGTAGGATGACAGCCCTGGGAAAGAAGCTGTTCCTAAATCTGGTCGTACGGGTGCGAATGCATCTGTAGCATCTTCCAGATGGTAGGAGGGTGAACAGACTGTGGCTGGGGTGGGTAGGGTCTTTGATGATGGACCGTGCCCTCCGTAGGCAGCGTTTCTGATATATATGCTCTATGGTCGGTAGCCGGGTGCCGGTAATGCGTTGGGCAGTTTTGACTACCCGCTGCAGGGCTTTCCGGTCATGGGAGCTACAGCTGCCATACCAGACCGTGATACAGTTTGTCAGGATGCTCTCTATAGTGCAGCGGTAGAAGTTAGAGAGGATCAGGGGTGACAGATTACATCCCTTCCGCCTCCTCAAGAAATATAGGCGCTGCTGGGCCTTCTTCACCAGAGAGGAGGTGTTGAGGGACCAGGAGAGGTCTTCCGAGATGTGGACTCCGAGGAACTTAAAGCTGGCCACCCTTTCCACCTCCGCCCCACTGATGTGGATGGGGGTGTGACTTCCGCCTTTGGACTTCCTGAAGTCCACGATTATTTCCTTTGTTTTCTTGGTGTTAAGGGCCAGGTTGTTCTCGGCGCACCACTTCACGAGATGCTGGACCTCCTCCCTGTAGGCTGACTCATCGTTGTTGGTGATCTGGCCTACTACCGTGGTGTCATCTGCAAACTTGATGATGGTGTTGGAACCATTAACAGCCACACAGTCGTGGGTGAAGAGGGAGTAGAGGAGGGGGCTCAGCACACATCCTTGTGGGGCCCCCGTGTTCAGGGTCGGGGGGGGGAATGTGGTTACCTAATTTGACAGACTGGGGTCTGTTTGTTAGGAAGTCCAGGGTCCAGTTGCAGAGGGAAGTGTTCAGGCCAAGAGTTTGGAGTTTGGTGGCCAGCTTGTTGGGGACGATAGTGTTGAATGCTGAGCTGTAGCCTATAAACAACATTCTGATGTAGGTCTCCTTACCATCTAAGTGATTCAGTGCCGAGTGTAGAGCAGTTGTGATTGCATCCTCCGTTGATCTGTTTGCACGATAGGCAAACTGGTGTTGGTCAAGGGAGGCAGGAACACTGGCTTTGATGTGGGCTAAGACCAGTTTCTCGAAACACTTCATTATGATGGGTGTGAGTGCGACAGGTTGATAGTCGTTCAGACACGTCACAGCCGCTTGTTTAGGCACAGGAATGATGGTGGCGGTCTTGAAGCATGTAGGGACTACTGCCTGGGCCAATGACAGATTGAAGATGGCGGTGAAGACATCAGCCAGCTGATCAGCACATTCCTTGAGTCCCCGTCCAGGGATGCTATCCGGTCCAGCAGCCTTTCGTGTGTTCACTCTGCGTAGAGCGCCCCTTACGTCGGAGGTCGACAGAGTGAGCACCTGGTCTTCCGGGGGTGGCAAGGCTTTGGTAGCCGGCTCCTTGTTGTCCCTGTCGAAGCGAGCGTAGAAGTTGTTAAGCTCCTCCGGAAGGGAGGCGTCACTGACCGGGGGACTGGTGTTTTTGCCCTTGTAGTCAGTGATGGACTGGATGCCTTGCCACATGCGCCGGGGGTCCGAGTTGTTGCGGAAGTGATCCTCTATCCGTAGTGTCTGTTTCCTTTTGGCAGTCCTGATACCCTTTTTTAGGTTGGTCCTAGCTGCACTGTAAGCCGCCGCGTCGCCAGATTTAAATGCTGCGTCGCGTGCTTTCAACAGTGAGCGGACCTCTCCGTTCATCCAGGGTTTCTGGTTGGGGTATGACCTGATATTTTTGTGGGTCGTGACGACCTCGACGCAGCTGTTGATGTAGAATAGCACTGTGGATGCGTATTCCTCGATGTCATTATGGGCAAACATGCCCCAATCAGTGCGTTTGAAGCAATCCTGAAGCTCCGACACTGCCCCCTCTGGCCATACTTTCACTGCTCTCATTGATGTTCTCTCTCTTTTGATGAGCGGTTTGTATGCCGGGGCTAGAAACAGGGAGAGGTGGTCAGACTTCCCAAGGTGGGGGCAGGGAATGGCCTTGTAAGCGTCTACAATGCTCGTGTAGACTTGATCCAGTGTGTTCTCCCCTCTTGTGGGGCAGGAGACATTCTGGTGGAATTTCGGTAGTACAGTTTTTAGGTTTGTGTGATTGAAGTCCCCCGCGATGATAAAAGCTCCGTCTGGGTGCGCAGTTTGTTGTTCGCTGATGGCCCTGTAGAGGTCCTTCAGTGCTAGTTTGGCATTAGCGTGTGGTGGGATGTAGACCGCAGTGATGATAACATTCGTGAATTCCCGAGGCAGGTAGAAGGGTCTGCACCTTACCATGAGGAATTCCAAATCAGCCGAACAGACACAACAGTTGGCAAGGGCGGGGAAGTTGGAGCGCTTGGAGAGGAGCCCCCACTTCCATGTCCCCTCCCACCATCATCCCTCTCATGGGCCACCTGCATTTCTCTGCTAGCAAGTAGCTGGAGAGCACCTTGCTGCACATCAGAGGACCCATTTCTGTGCTGACATTCCTCATATGAACCTCTGGTTTCTCTCCTCAAGAGATGCCCATCTATCCTCTATAGATGATCGTCTACTTAGAAGTGTTACCATGTTCTCCTGATTCTAGCGATTTATGTCCTCCATGGAGGTTGCCATCCTTTCCATGGCGGTACCTACAGTTGCCAGTGCGTGCGCCATGGCATTGCTCATATTTGAGATGGACTCCTCCATTCTCTGCACACTCACAGTCACCGTGGTTGCAAACCCTGTCAGAGCCTCCTGAACTTGTTCCTGAAGCTCCAGGATCACCCTCTTCCTGGATGGCCCCCAAGGCTCAGCGTCTGCCTGCAGCTGGGCAGAGCTAGGAGACTCCTGCAGCCTCTGATGAGGACTCTCCACTGCTATCCCTGTCTCCACCATCTGATCTTGCTCACTTGTGACTTGTGATACACCAGGTGACAACACTACTCTATTTCGCATAGCACCCACCAAGGTGTGCATCTCTGTGCTGGTGCTGGATGCGCTCATTTCTGCTGACGCAGCTCCCTCAGAGGTTGGAACATCCCCAGAGGAGTGCTCCTGCTCTTCCTCCTGGACAGTGGGGGGCCGGGCTCTTGATGGTCCTGTGGGAGAGTAAAGACTTGAGTTAGACATGTGATATGTAGATTGCAGACACATCCCATTGTGCAGACGTGTAGCATTCAATTTCTATTGACATCAGATCCCAATCGAGTCATTCATGATTGCAAAATAAGATGTCTGGAAAATAATTCTGTCACCAGGTTGTTCTAATGAGCCCTTCTCTCCGTCCCCCACTTCAGGCTGCTCAACTTCTCCTGCGATCTCCAGAGCTGCCTCCTCAGCGCTGGTGACCTCAGCCAGTGCTGGTGGTCCTCCTCCTGTTCTCTCCATCTCCCTCTTATTGTGGGCTCTCTTTTCCTGCAAGAGGGAAAGAAGTGCAGTTTTAGAGAGAGTGATGGAATGAATGTAAAGAATGGATAGGATAGATGTTTAGAGGGAGACAATGTTGGAGTGGGGTGCCAATACCAAGTTGTCTCCTTTTGAGTTGTTAGTTGTTGTCCTTGCATAACACTGAGGGTGAGTGTGAGGAGTGCATAGTAAGATGGAGATATGATTCTGTAGATAGGGAGACAGGGATGGGTGATGGTGCAAGTGATGTTGGGATGAGTTAGGATGTGCAGAAGTAGGGATGGCAATGCAGAGTGATGGGGATGTGATGACAGGCATAGCAGAATTAAGGTAAGTGTGCTTTTATACTCACTTTTCGTGAATGCAGGAGATCATTGAACCTCTTTCTGCATTGCACTCAGGTGCGAGCAATAACAGATCTTGCAGTGATCTCCTCAGCTATTTGCAGCCAGGCTGCCTAGGTCTGGTGAGGAGGTCTCCTCCTTCCATTCCCCGGGAACAGAACCTCCCTGCGTCCTCTAACTCCCTCCACAAGAAAATGGAGGGAATCATCGTTGAAGCGTGGTGCAGCCCTCTGTCTCTGTGCAGTCATTTTGCAACCAAGCAGCACTCAGGAGTGTGGAAGTAGAAGTAAGAGCAAATGGGGACATGGCCCCCTTAAATACAATGGCAGCAAATGCGTCATCAGAGGAGCTGAACAGACCCGCACCTAGTGATTGGGCCGGGCAATGTGCACCGAGGGCTTAACACGCCCAATTATCGCAAAATTGCATCAACAGAGCGGCTGCAGCTGGGAGCAGGACCGGAACCCGTCAACTACCTCTCCTGACACGAACCCGCCTCAGTTGGGAAAATCCAGCCCATAGTGTCAGTGCATTAACCCACAAAACCATCAGGGGAGCTATGCCAAGCTTTAAAAGTTGGATATTTGTTTTCAGTTTTGTGATGTTAAACATGTATGCATATAATATATATTGTAACGGTGAAAAGTTTTTCCATTCCTATCCAGGAACACTGGTAAGATAAGTTTAATAACAAGGAGTCTGCCGTTATGAACTGGTCACCATTTTTAAAGAACCCCTGTATGTTCACCAAGAAGAATTAGTAGCATGTGTGATGAGGTTTTAATTATAAAAGTTTTAATGGTAAATCATATAAGTTAGTTTTGTCTTAGGAATAATTTTATGCTAACCCACCTGGTGGGAAACTGATGGGATGGGATCTCCTGCCCGTTTTACACCCCACTCAATTTCATTTTCCATTGACGTCAATAGAAAGTCAAATTTATGGAGGGGTGGAAAACAGGAAGCCGATCCAATTCTGTCAGTTTCCCACTGAATAAGTTAGGATGTAATTACCTGTGTTTGTGCCACCAGAAACCGTAAGATTAGGCCAGAGGGCAGTGCAAGATCTACAATGGAATATCAGACCTCTCTGTCCAGCATACACCAAACTTGTTGATGTTGTGTCGGTACCTTTCTACCTAGACACAATTTAGGACTCAGAACTCAGAGATTCAAACATGAAGTGCTTTATTGGAAGGAAAGGAAGTTCTGGCAAGTTCCGAACAAAGAGAGCTAAACTTAACCGAGAGAATACCCAACCATTTATCTCCTGTGACAGCGCCACCACAGGTGGGAGGAGAACACACAATAGAACACACAATACATAACATTTCCTCCCCTCTTAAATGGAAGGTCCACATTATTCCTCAATAGGTAAGTTACTTTCAATACACTCAACTAACCTAAGGTAGAGGTAGACTGCCTCAAACCCTGACTTTACCCTGGGGTTTATTCTGCCCCAGTCTTGTGGGTAAGTCACTAAGCCTACAGATCCAAGCGTCTTGGAGGCAGCCGCTCTCTGACAGGATACCGGCGGTCATCACTGGCTTCCACAGCAGTAGGCATTGACACAGGCCTGGATGGAGAAGGTGCCTGTGTCAGTTGAAAGTCAGGAGTTTGCACAGGTGGAACAGTCTCTTTGGCTTCCTGTGTTGGAGAAGAGCACTGTGGCAAAGGATGCTGGTTTGCGGTATCATTCGGAAACAGTTCAGGCCAACCAGCCGTTGGAGCCTCTGTGGCTTTCTCTGCTCCTAGCAACAGTTGATCTGTGTGTCTTCTCCAGACAACGTCCTCAGCAGTCTCAACCGTGTAAGACACAGGGCCCGTCTGCGCGATCACCGTAGCAGGAACCCATTTCGGTCCAGTGTTGTAGTTTCGAGCTAGGACGTGCTCTCCCAGATGAAACCGTCTCTCCTTGGCTCTCTTCTCTCTCTTTTCAACTTGAGCTTGTTGTTGACGATGGACAACCTGCTCTGCCCTTGGAGGTTTGAGTAAGTCAAAACTTGTCCGCAACTGCCTCTTCATCATGAGCGAAGCGGGGGAAGTTTTGGTTGTGGCATGCGGCTCGTTCCTGTAGGACAACAGGAAGCTATTCAGACGTTGCTGGATTGAGCCCTGACCTTGCGATGCCTTCAAGGCGTGCTTCAAAGTTTGCACGAACCTTTCTGCCTGGCCGTTAGTAGAGGGATGATAGGGCGCAGACCTGATGTGTTGGACACCATTCACATGCAGGAAGGTTACAAACTCCTGTGATACAAATTGTGGACCATTGTCACTTAAGAGTTGTTCCGGTGAGCCATAACGGCTGAACATCTCACCAAGTTTCTCAATTGTTTTCTCTGCCGTGGTAGACCTCATCACAGCGACCTCTGGCCACTTGCTACGAGCGTCCACAACCACCATAAACATCTTCGCTTAGAAAGGACCGGCGAAGTCCACATGTGCTCGCTGCCACACTTCTGCAGGCCAATCCCAGGGGTGTAGGGTTGCCAGCTGTGGAACATTCCGGACCCTTTGACATGGGGAACATGTTTTGGCTTTCTCCTCAATATTCCCATCGAGGCCTGGCCACCAGAAGTAGCTTCTTGCCATTTCCTTCATCCGAACCATCCCACTGTGGCCTGTATGAAGTTGTTGCAGTATAGGTTCCCTCAGAGGTGGCGGAATGATGACATGGCGTCCCCAGAGAAGACAACCTGCCTGGACGGAGAGCTCATTTCTTTTTGAAACGTAAGGTTTCAAACTAGGAGAATCTCCTATCGCTCTCCCTCGAATGACATCGTCCATTACCTCAGACAGGACTGGATCGTTGCGGGTGTACCTTCGCACCTGAACTGCAGTGACAGGTGCTCCCTCCACTTGTCTAAAGTAGAAGATGTCTATCTGACGAGGCTCTGGGGGAGTAACAGGCAAGGGTAGCCTCGAGAGACCGTCTGCATTGCCGTGCAGGTCTGATTTGCGATATTTGATGTCGTATGTGTGTCCTGACAACAGTAAAGCCCACCTTTGCATCCTGCTTGCAGCGAGAGACGGAATTCCGGTGTGGGGCCCGAAGATTGAAGTCAATGGACGGTGGTCTGTCAGGAGTGTGAACCTTCTCCCAAACAGGTACTGATGAAATTTTCGAATTCCAAAAACGATTCCCAAGGCCTCGCGCTCGATCTGCGCATAGTTACTCTCGGCCTTGTTCAAGGTGCGTGATGCGAAGGTGATAGGTTTCTCTTCACCCAAAGGCATGATGTGGGATATGACTGCTCCCACACCATATGGTGATGCATCACATGCTAGCTGCACGGGTAGCTTTGGGTTGAAGTGTGTCAGGACCTCCGAATTCAGCAATGCTTTCTTTGCTTGGGCGAAAGCTTCGTTGCACAGTTCAGTCCATTTCCATGTTTTGCCTTGACATAGCAACTGATGTAACGGCTTCAGCAATGTTGCTAAGTCTGGAATAAACTTCCCATAGTAGTTAAGTAGCCCCAGAAATGAACGTAACTGGCTCACATTCTGGGGTGCTGGGGCCTCCACGATCGCCTTGACCTTTGGCGGTGCCTTATGCAGGTCAGTAGCATCAATCACATGCCCCAGGTACTCAACTGAAGACTGAAATAATTCACATTTGTCTTTACGAACTCTGAGTCCTTACTCTTTCAGTCGTTGTAGTGTCGCATCCAAGTTCAGAAGATGATCCTCCTCATTTGTCCCAGTGACAAGGATGTCGTCCAGGTAGCACTGGACTCCTGGCAGTCCACTCAAAATCTGATCCATTGCCCTTTGGAATAGAGCAGGGGCCGACGTAATTCCAAACGGAAGGCAGCAGTACCTGTATAGCCCCTTGTGTGTCACAATTGTCAGCAGCTCCTTTGTTTTGTCATCGACATGCATTTGTAGATAAGCCTGGCATAATCTATTTTGCTGAACTTTTGCCCTCCGGCCAGGCCCGTAAAAAGATCATCAATGAGGGGAAGAGGGTACTGTTCCACAGACAGCACCGGGTTAATAGTCACTTTAAAATCCCCGCGGATTCGAACAGATCCATCCTTTTTCAGGACAGGAACAATGGGTGTGGCCCATTTGCTCACGCTCACAGGCTCCAGGACTCCATTCTCGACTAAGGCCTCCAAGTTAGCTTCAACTTTTGGCCTAATTGCATAGGGTACAGGTCGGGCTTTGTGAAACTTCGGCTTGCTGTCAGGTTTAATGTCCAGTCTCACGCTGATCTTTTTCATGCTCCCAAGTTCCCCATTGAAGAGTTCTGCATGTTTGTTTAACACTGCAGTCAGACCTGACTCCCCTTTTGACATCATGCGGACTGCAGGCCAGTCCAGCGTGATTTTCTCTAGCCACGCACGTCCCAGTAGCGATGGGTAATTTCCCTTTACCACATATAGTGGCAGTTTTGCAGTCTGTCCGTTCAATTTAACTGTCACCTCAATGACGCCTCTCATGGCCACAGGTTCGCCGGTATACGTCTTTAGCACAATGTTTGTTGGCTGAAGGGTAAGATGCTTTAGCATTTTGTTGTAGACAGTGTCTGAAACAAGGGACACAGCCGCGCCTGTGTCCATCTCCATCCGCACTGATTGTCCCTCCACCAGTGGTGACACCCAGTAGCCATTTGAACCACCTGCAACCATCAGTATATGCACCTCTTCCTCCTCAGAGGTGTTGCTCCCCTCTGTTTTGCTTGTTCCATCATACTGCACTGAATGAACACTCTTTTTCCTCTCTTGTCCAAATACAGACATTTTGCTTCCATGCTTCCCAGCTCTGTCTGTTCTTTTTTTACCTCTACAGGCGCGTTCAATGTGACCCTTTTTGCCACAATTTCGGCATTCCAGCTCCGTACACCAGCAGTCATTAGCGTGATGGCCCGTTTTCCCACAACGGTAACATGTGCCGTTCCGCGCACCTTTAGGCTCAGACGACACCTTGTGAACTCTCCCTGTTGAACTTAACTGGTGAGCCTCCTTTTCCGCCATCTCCATGGAGACACTAACTTCAATGGTCTTTTCAAGAGTAAGGTTGTCCTCAGTAAGAAGGTGCTTCAGTGTGGCTGCATTTTGCAGACCACACACAAGTCTGTCTCTAATGGTGTCATTCAGCACCTCCTTGAACTGGCAGTGTTCCGACAACCTTTTTAAAGCAGCAATAAACATCGTCACTGATTCCCCCTCCTCTTGATTCCGTTTGTGAAATCTAAATCTCTCAGCAATAACCAGAGGTTTTGGTGAAAAATGTGCTCCAAGAATTTCCACTAGTTGCTTATATGTTTTAGTTCCTGGCTTATCTGGCTGCACGAGGCTGCGAAGTAAATTGAAAGTCTTCGGCCCGATTACACTCAAAAAGGTAGGCATGGCCTTTTCATTTGCCACCGCATTCGCCAATACAAAATAGTCAAAACGTTCCGTATATGCGCTCCATTGCTCCACATTTTCATCAAAATCACTGATGTTTCCTGATATAGTAGCCATCTCACGTTTCAAATTAAATTTTCTGTTTACTCACTGCACCCGTAACGTACGCAGATTCATCCGCTCCTCGTTGCCACTTGTTGTGTTGGTACCTTTCTACCTAGACACAATTTAGGACTCAGAACTCAGAGATTCAAACATGAAGTGCTTTATTGGAAGGAAAGGAAGTTCTGGCAAGTTCCGAACAAAGAGAGCTAAACTTAACCGAGAGAATACCCAACCATTTATCTCCTGTGACAGTGCCACCACAGGTGGGAGGAGAACACACAATAGAACACACAATACATAACAGTTGAACTAAGCAAAAGATATATCTTGGGTTTTAAAATGGTTAAAACTTTTGCTTGCCCCCAGTGACAATGTGAAAAGAATCCTATTATTGATGATTCTCTGCTGCTGGGAGGGGAAGGAATTCCAGGTTAGCTGCAGCAGATAAAAGGCTACTGCAACTTGGGCCAGGAGACAATCCAAGTGTTAAACAGCCAGAGACCAAGCATAAGCACAGTGAGAGGAAAATGGCAGAAGATAGACCAGCATTGAGGATGTCTGCTGTGGTCAAAGTGTCAAGATTCTGTGAAGTTTCCTCAAAGGTAATGCTGGTAGGGATAAGGACACAGAAGGTAAGATGGTGCAGCAAGCAGTATGGGCAGTCACTGCCACATCAACCACCCCTCGAGTGGTGGAAGCGTGTTAACAATCTTACTAGGTTAGTCATGACAAGTAAAAATATGAGTACCCACATAAAACCTGAGATTTAAAGAATTCCGGAAGCATAAGGTTGATTTTAAGTCTCAGGTGGGAACGTGGCCTAGTGAGCGGCTGGCCCATCCGAGACCGGCAGCGGGGTGGACTAGCTGATTTTAATGGCTGGGCCTTAACAGCATGGCGCTGGCTGGCTTCCAGTCCAGAACAGCCTGAAAGTCGGCAGGGAGCGGCTGTATGGTCGTTAAAATCGGGCAGCAAGATGCTGCTGCCAGGGACCAGGGGAACAATCCGCGGCACTAAATTAAGTGATGAGGAGGGGCGTCTGACAGGGATCGCTGTCGGGGGAGAGGGTGGGGAACCCGGTTCAAGAGAGGTGCAATGTTTCCTTGTGAACCTGCTTCTCCTGGCGCACAAGGAAACTTCAAAAATAACTTACATTTCTTGGCCTATTTCTGGCCGAACATTCACTTCTCAAAAGCTTTGGCCTGGCGGGGAAGCTACCACTGCTCCCCTGCTCAGTCTTCAATTTAATATTGCAGTCCGGCCTCGATGACATCATAGGTGTCCGATCTGTATATTTACCCCTAGGCCCTGATATTTACTGGGGCGGGATTTCCAAGTGGGGGGAAGGATTTCTGGTCAAATGCTGTGACGTTTTAACTACCTTTTATAAAGACACCTGCTCGAAGCAGGCAGTGTCCTCCTTTAAGTTTGTAGGTCGGGCCTGTTATCAGGTTCCCCGCCTGGGAGCCAGGCTGATTGATAGACTTGGATCCCTGTTGGGCAGGGAACGCTCCAGAAGAGGCTGCAGCGCAGGGGCAGGTAGGTTTCCTGCTTCCCGGGGAAGAGATTGTGAGGGGGGGAGGTGTGTTCAGCATGGTTTGGCGGGTCTGGGGGTGATCATGGGGGTTCAGAGAGAGATTGGGGGCAGAGATGGGGGGTCGGGGGAGTCGGTGATCGTGGGGGGAGTGTCCAATCACGGGTGGGGGCTGGTGATCACAGGGGGGTACGATCGCGATGAAGGGAAGTAGGTTAGCTTGTAGGGGGGGAAGGGCCGGGGGAAGCACTCCTGCTCCTCCTGGCCCACAAGCTGTGCTGCAAAAACACTTACCTCCTCCATGCAACAGTCCTCGTCTCCCTTTAGCTGCCGGGTTTCCCGAGGCTCGGGTTGAGATTTTTAAAATTTTAACATCCTACCCGACCCATACCCATCTGTTTTGGGGGTTTTAAATTATCCTCTAGTTTCTGATGGGTGGGCAGTTAAAATTACATCCATGATTTACCTCCACACTATCCATGTCCAACAGTGTAAATAAAGAGATGATCTGCATCAGACAGCTCACCAACAGCAACAAATTCCCCTCCTGTTTTTTCACTGTTCCTTATCCTACTTTAAGAGCAAGGACGGTGGTGTTTGAGTGAAAAATAATTGCTACATAGCCTGCACCTGAAAGCATGATCACAATGGAATTGTTTGGTGACATTCAATTTTGAATTAATCCCTAGCCTTTGTAAACCTTCATGTTCTTTACAAAGGAAAAGGTCACTCATAGTCAGCAGCAATGAAGTGCCACATGCGGAGGAAGGGCCGTCGTCAGGTCTTCAAGCAGAAATGAGGAAGAATCTCTACAACTCCTGGCCAGACACATCAGGGAGGCAGTGGGAGATGGAGAAGTTGGAGGAGAGCTGTCAAGGTTCAGGTTGGCAATGGGATGGCTTGCTTGGAATACTGTGAGTGATTGCATTCTTCAAACATTCTGCGCAATTGAAAGGCCTCTGATCATTGCTCAGTCAATTCTACTGAATCACAAATGAGAGTGCGCCCTCCTAAAGTGAATGACCTTTGTATCTCTCACAAGTGTTGGCTCTTTACAGAATGAAGGATCTGATAAGCAGCCTGGCAGCTCCAGAGAACACATTCCTACACCAGATTCAGTCATGGCACTTTATTTATTCAAGCACCATGCCAGATACACCCACTTGAGAGGCTGTAACTAGTAAGACAGAAGGCATATCACAGGATGAAACACAAGGCACCAATGCAGAGGAGCTGGGAGGGGATGATGAGGAACTAGCCATCTCTTCCTGGGGAGTTAGAAATGATTGATCTCAACTGAGGAGCCCAAATCTTAAAAGATAAATGATTCAGGAGCATAGATCTCATGTGTAGGCAATGGGGTTGCAGATAGGTTGGAGGAGTCCACACCCTGCATCTGCAACACAATGTCAGGACATGCAGAACATCTGGTGAAAGTGGCAGTCCAGGAGATTTCTGCAGCAGTAAGACATCAGGAGCAGGTTCTAAAGAAAGACTGCACATTTATATGGTGACTTTCATGACTTCAAGATGTCCTGAAGTACGTTACAGCCAATGAATGAATATTGAAATATAACCACTGTTGTTTTGTAGACAAAGGTGCCAGCCAATTTGCGCATAGCAAGGTCCCACAAATAGCAATGAGATAAATGACATCTGTTTTGGAGGTGCTGGATTCCGCTGTTAAGTTGGGGAAAACATTAACTTATCCATGATGTCAGACATGTTGGTATGTTGGTTGACAGCATGGAGGTGGTCATGAGATCAATGGGGAAAAGATTACATTTATATAACACCTCTCACAATCACAAGGCATTCCAGAATACTTTACAGCCAATGAAGTACTTTTGAAATGTAGTCACTGTTGTGATGGTGGGAGACGTGGTAGCCGATTTCAGCACAGCAAGGTCCTGTAAAGGAAAAGCCATAATTCAGGAAGATACACCATCTTATGAACAAATTTCTGATATTTTTAATACATGACATACTGGGTTTAAAAGTCTGGAAAGCCTCGGCAACACAGGCTGTGTCAATTCAGGCTTCTGAGATAAAATGAAGTGTTAAACACAAGCTGTAAACACCACACAAGCTTTTGAAATGGGAATTGATTGTTAATACTGTGACAAAGACTCTATTGAAACAGCAAGTTGCAGCTTCCAGAATGTCTGCAGTTTGGAACCAACACAATAGCAATGCCCAAGTAAAGTGTTAAAATCTAAGGGGGAGAAATTCAGTATTGTCACATTTGGGGTGTAATACTCGAGCAGCGCGAAATTTAGCGCCCGGCGCAAATTATCACCACCTACTGCTAAATTGACCTGCTTCGCCCCAGGAGGTGCTTGGAGTGCTAAAACAGGCGCTGCACGACTGTCTTAAGGCGCTAAGCCAGAGAAGCGAGGCGCTACCACCGAAGGCGGGTGCAGCGCAGGTGCAGCCAGTTAGCGATTGCACGCAGACATGCTGGCGCCGGTCAGCTCTTAAAGGGGAGGTTCGATCTTGGATTGCAGCCACACCCTGCGCATCGGAGCCCTGATTCTCGGCCTGGACAGACCTGCTGCCACATTCTAACGCCTAGGACCATGGAGAGGGCCAGGGAGCGAGCGCAGCAGTTCAGTGAGGGGGCCTTGCAGGTTCTGGTAGCTGCGGTGGAGCGCAGGCGATCTATCCTGTTCCCGGACAGTGGCAGGAGGCCGCTGCCCAATGACTATCGCAAAGCTTGGAGGGAGGTGGCTCACAGAGTGACCTCCAGCAGCATGGTGCCTAGGACCCCTGTGCAATGCAGGAAGAAGTTCAATGACCTCACTTGGGTCATCAGGGTGAATACCCTTTTCAGCATCCTCTTCATCCCTGCATGTCCACCTCACTTTATGGCCAAAGGGTCCTGAAAGCCCCAATGCCCAGCCCTCGTCCAACACCTTTCATTAAACTCACACGCACATTCAGCACTTTACACACTGTAAGTGTTATTCGACCATGGGAGGCAATGCAGCCAAGATCAGGGCTTCAAATTGTAAGGGCTATTCGACCATGGGAGGCAGTGCAGCCAAGATAAGGGCTTCACACTGTAAGGGCTATTCGACCATGGGAGGCAGTGCAGCCAAGATCAGGGCTTCACACTGTAAGGGCTATTCGACCATGGGAGGCAGTGCAGCCAAGATCAGGGCTTCACACTGTACTCAGAGCCCATCCTTTCTCTTGCAGGGCAAGCTGGCCCATAACAGGAGGCAGCAGCAGCCGACCGGGGGAGGCCGGCCTCACCTTCAAGACCTCAGCGATCTGGAGCAGCGAGTCCAGCCGATTATGGCAGGCCGGATGATTGGCCCTGTTGCCACTGGAGATGCCGACCCCGTTCTGGACAGCAATGGTAAGGTCATCACCTTTTTGACATCTCTCCTTCCACTTGTGCCTCACACCAGCATCCTTTACCACTATCGAACCAATACAGTGCATTGCAGCACTCATGCCTCCCTCGCTGCCGCCCTGCCCTCACACTAAAGCAACTCTTGTACCTCCCTGCTTTCAGATGCTGATTCGCCAGTGAGGAGGCGGGCCCTCAAGCTGCCACTGTGAGTGACTCTGAAGGCGAGGAGGAAGAGGAAGCCGGACCATCAGTGCCACCCTCAGCCGAGGCAGCCCATGGCCATAATGGGGACACGTCTTCCCTGGAGGGGAGCAGGGAGGAATGGTCTGAGGAGGGTGAAACTCCGGGGCCCAGCGGGCTGCAGCAACGCCGGGGGTGTAGGGAAGCTCGGCAGCCTTCTCCCCGGAGGGAGAGTCTGGCCTCGAGTCCTGCTACAGTGAGCGCAGAAGAGGTGCGGCTCCTCGCTGAAATGAGCACCCAGGCGGAGCACAGGTACACTGAGCTCATGGCTGCAGTGGCAAGGATGCCCGAATCCATTGAGTCACTGGCAAGGAGTGTCCAGGACTTCGGCGCAGCACTGGCAAGGAGTCTGCAGGACTTCAGCGCAGCACAGGCAAGGAGTCTGCAGGACTTCGGCGCAGCACAGGCAGCACAGGCGGCTTCCACGCAAGTGCTTAGTGGTGCAATGCAGTCAGTGGCTGGTCTGATGCAGACGCAGATTGAGGCCACACAAGCACTGACTGTTGCCACCCTCGCTGGATTGGGCACGAATCGCCGGGGCCCTCGCCGCGCCACAACAGGCCAGCAGTCTGTGCTTCAGCAGATTGCTCCGCATGCTGCAGTGCTGCCTATGGGAGTGCCAGTTTGTCATCCGACCAGGGAGTGGCTGTCCTCTGTCAGGATGGCAGCATTCCTGCTGCCAACACTGTCACTTCTCCACTGCAGCTGCCACCACCTGTAGGACAGACTGCTGCCGCCCATGCAGAGTTGGAGCAGTCAGCAGCCGGGCCCTCCAGGCCCAGAGCTGGTCCAGGCCGTACCTCAAGGGCATCTGCCGACTCAGCTTCTGACACTCAGCAGCCTTCCCCCAGCCTTGCTGCAGCCACTGGGGTCCCATTGCGGAGGAGCTGCAGGGTGGGAAGGGGCCAATCTCGCAAGCGAAGCAGATCACCCTCGAAGGACAAAAAGTAGGAGGTGTGGCAAAATGCTGTTAATTTTTTTATTGAAGGCCGAGGATCATGGTCATTTTTTGGTTACTCTTTTGTTCATTGTCTCCAGGTTGTGAGAGCCAGTGATGTGTCTGATTGCTTTTTGGGGGGTTTCTCTCTGTTACTTTGTCATGCGGGAAGGGCACACAGTTTGTTAAATAAAGAAGTGTCTTTATTCAGAATGTGCATGTTTGCTCTTTGAACTATTTGTTGCCTTGACCGGCTTACGGGTTGCGGAATGGTTTCATTCATGTTCTTTCAATGGCACAAGCCATTCCCTCAGAGGGGGCCTAGAAGCGACTTGCAATAAGCCGCTGACGGACGGCCCTTGCACTTTGTGCCTCCCTCCCATCTTGGTGCTCCTCCTCCTCCTCCTCCTCCTCCTCTGCTGGTGCTCAAATGTCTGGTGGCAGTGGCTGAGTCCTGAGGATTGCCAGGTTATGCAAAATGCAGCATACTACAACGAAATGGGAGACTCGCTCAGGTGAGTACTGAAGGGCTCCCCCGGAATGGTCCAGACAGCGGAACCGTTGCTTGAGCACGCCGATTGTGTGCTCAATGATGTTCCTGGTCGCTTGATGGCTCTCATTGTATCGTTCTTCAGCAGGGGTGCTGGGCGCATGGAGCGGGGTCATCAGCCAGGTGCACAGAGGATAGCCCTTGTCCCCAAGAAGCCAGCCTCCTGGGTGAGCCGGGGCTTCGAAAAGGTCTGCCACAGAAGTCTGGTGCAGGATGAAGGCGTCGTGGCTGCTGCCTGGAAAGCGGGCATTGTGGTCACACACCAACTGGACGTTCAACAAATGGAACCCCTTCCGGTTGCGGTAATCCTCGGCATTCTCTTGCGGTGCCCGCAAAGCCACATGCGTGCAGTCAATGGTGCCCTGGACCATGGGGAAGCCCGCTATTCTTGCAAATCCCATTGCGCGCTCTTGCTGCTTGTCCAGGGTCATGGGGAAGGAGATGTACTGACGTCTCCTTTTAAAGAGGGCATTCGTGACTTGACGGATGCAGCAATGCACCGCGAACTGGGAGATATTGGCTATGTCCCCAGTAGCAGATTGGAAGGAGCCGGTGGCAAAGAAGTTGAGAGCCACTGTCACCATCACTGCCACTGACAGAGACGTCCTGCTCCTCAGTTGAGGCTGCAGATCTGGCTGAAGCAGGTGGCAGAGCTCAGTGACTACCTCCCTGCTGAATTGCAGCCTCCGAAAACACTGCTCCTCAGACATGTTGAGGTATGAGAACTGTTGGCGGAAAACCCTGGGACGGTAAGGTCTCGTGTGCCACCGCCTGTTGGCCCTCCTCCGTCTGGCCATGATTGGCACTCTCTCTCGGCGTCTCTGTGCCCTCTCAATGTAATGGAGAAGCCCGATGTTTCCACCCATTGCAGCCCCGATAGTATGTGGCCACTCAAGGTTATGCCAGTGAAAAAGCAAACCAACTACAAAGTTCTAGTCAGAAGCCAAAAGTACCTCTGCGAGCACTGACTCAATGCAGTAAGCTCTCTCCCTTTGTCTCTCTGCAAATCTCTCTCTCTCACAGAAGGAGTGGTCCAAAAATGGCTACCTCAAAGAAGCCAGGAAGAGCCTCCTTTAAATAGGTGGATATTCTGGATTATAAATAATAAGAAATGTATAAATGTAACGAAGTTAAGATTTGAGAATAAGGATCTCTGAGAATAAGAAATGTAAGCTATTTGTATTTTGAACTGTTAAAGTTGCGATTGACTTATCAGCTGTTAACTGTATATCGGCACTTAAATAAATTTATATATTTTTAGAATTGTCTCAAGTAGTATTTCTGTATCAAACTCGTGAACTCAATTTCTGTACACTCTTTGGTAAGGAGTTGCAGAATTCTGGGGGGGGGGGTTTCCGGACCCTCATAATATCCGGAAGGTTACAGTCTAGTTAAACGTTTTAAAAGTGCTAACTGGAGGACGGTAACATCTTTACGTCATTCCTTTCTTTTAGGGAGAGATAGTCTGAACCTTTAGACCCAATTAAGTGTCTTATAGAATTCGGCTATCTCTAACTTTAGTTGAAGGTGAACGTCTGGGGAATACGCCTGATCTGGGGTAGCCCGAAAAGGGCTAGGACTAGTAATTATCCCTTCAGTCCCACAAACAGTAATAAGATAAATAACTAGATAATCTGTTTTAATAATGTTGGTTGAGGAATAAATATTGGCCAGGACACCAGGTGAACTCTCCTGTTCTTCTTTGAAAAATGCTGACACCTTTAGAAATTTATGGACAACCCATACCTTGTTCAAAAAAGGGAAGTAGCGGAAAGGCCAAGTGGGTATCATCAGGATAAATATGGCACTGGGTGATGTCACCAAGAGGTAGCGTTTAGTTGAGGAAGAACAAGGGGCCAAGGATAGATATTTGGGAGACTCTAGGGTGATATTGTGGGGCAGAAGATGTGCTGGCTGTGCTTGAGCAAGTAGAAGTAGAGTCACACAAAGGCAGATTTAGACAATGTAGAAGAGGTGATGGAGGATGAATGCGTTGTCAACTACATCAAACACTGTGGTCGTGCCTCAGCTCATCTGCTGCCAAAACCCTCACCCATGCCTTTGTTACCTCTAGACTGGACTATTCCAATGCTCTACTGGCTGCCCCCCACCTTGCACCCTCAATAAACTTGAGCTCATCCAAAACTCTGCTGCCCGTATCATAATTCACAACAAGTCCCGTTCACCCAACACCCCTGTGCTTGTTGACCTACACTGGCTCCCGGACTGGCAATGCCTCGATTTTAAAATTCTCATCCTTGTTACAATAACAACAACTTGCATTTGTATTGCTCTCAAATCCCTCCATGGCCATGCCCCTCCCTATCATGGTAACCTCCTCCAGCCCTACAACCCTCCAAAGTCTTTGCACTGCTCCAATTCTGGCCTCTTGTGCATCCCTGATTTTCTTCACTCCACCATTGCTGGCTGTGCCTTTAGCTGCCTGGGCCCTAAACTCTGGAATTCCCTCCCTAAACCTCTCCGCCTCTCTGCCTCTCTTTCCTCCTTTAAGGCACTCGTTAAAACCTACCTCTTTGACCAAGCTATTGTCTCCTTATTTGGCTCAGTGTCAATTTTGGTTTGATAATCGTTCCTGTGAAGCACCTTAGGACATTTCACTACATTAAAGGAGCTATATAAATGCAAGATGTTGTTAAGAAACCAAGGACAACAAGAAGGAATAACAGTGCAATCACAGTCATAGAGTGGCACATTTGATATCAAGAGCTCTTCAATCTGCTCAGAGGTACATCCCCTCATTCTGTGCTGGAGCCATTCATAGCACCCCAGCTAAGGTGAGCTAATTAGGTACAGATCAGGGAATCAAACCTGGGGTCTTTCTGGTCTTTATATGGTTCAGTACCATACTGGTAAATGTACTGAGTCACAACCCCCTCATTTAAGGAAAATTTTAAGTGTGGGGTAAAAAATATGGAAAGATGTACTCCTGTATCCCTGTAAAAAAAATGACATATTTATGTCACTACCTACTTCATGCCCCTATTAGGCATGATCTCTACTTATTTTTACATAAATCCTTAGTTGCAATGCTGGATGTTTGGTGAAAGAACTAATAGTTGCACAAGTGTACCCTTTAAATTAATGTGGCCATTAATTGGTGTTTACTGTACCATACGCAATGCAGTACAAGTATAATAATCTATAATACATTAAAAACAGGTTAGAACCCCATTGGGATTTTGCCGGATATCTGTTATATGTCTAGCACACACCATCATTCAGTGCCCACGGCCATAGACTTACAGGAAATAAAGTGCGGCAAAGAATAGAATACGTTAAAAATGTTACAATGTCCCAGTGAGATTAGATTGTGAATGTAGAATATGTCATGATAAACATAGTAACAAAATGGAGCTTTAAGACATCTCAAAATTCTCCAAATGCCAAATGAAATATCCTCTAGCATTTGTCTTGTGAGGTAAAACACCTATTGATTGAAAAGCCTTTACAAATGGCTTAAGTAAAAAAAAGTTAAGCACATATAACTATCCATGCGCAAGGTGTAGAGCAACATTTCTTCTCTGGCTTAGAATGTGTGGTCTTAAGAATGGGGAAATGTAAAGTATAGATAGACTTAATGTACAGCCCAATTTCTCAATTTTTAAAATCTGCTCCATGAGGCTTTGGGATTGTCGAAAAGTTCTTATCCCAATATAAAATGTTACCATATGAAATATAAACACATTGTTAAATCCAATCCTCAGCGTCCATTGTTCAATAAGTCTCTCTTCTTAGGCAGTCCCTCGGAACCGAGGATGACTTGCTTCCACATTAAAAATGAGCTCGCAGGTGGCTGATTAGTCCAATGCGGGACCTACAGTCTCTGTCACAGGTGGGGCAGACGGTGGTTGAAGGGGCGGGTGGGTGGGGTGCTTGGGTTGACGTGCGCTCCTTCCGCTGCTTGCGCTTGGCTTCCGCTTGCTCCCGGCGAAGAGACTCGAGGTGTTCGGCACCTTCCCGGATGCTTCTCCTCCACTTTGTGCAGTCTTAGGCCAGGGATTCCCAGGTGTCAGTGGGGATGTTGCACTTTTTCAAGGAGGCTTTGAGGGTGTCCTTGAAGCGTTTCCTCTGCCCATCTGGGGCTCTCTTTCCGTGCCGGAGCTCCGAGTAGAGCGCTTGTTTTGGGAGTCTCGTATCGGGCATGCGGACAATGTGACCCATCCATCGGAGCTGATTGAGCATGGTCAGAGCTTCGCTGCTGGAGATGTTGGCCTGAGCAAGAACACTGACGTTGGTGTGCCTATCCTGCCAATGGATTTGCAGTTCAACAAGTAACAAGGGTATGGTAGCATAGTGGTTATGTTTCTGGACTAGTAATCCAGAGGCCTGGATTAATAGTCTAGAAACGTGAATTCCAATCCCACCACAGCACCTAGGGAAATTTATATTCAATTAAATAAATCTGCAATTAAAAGAAAACCACTAGTATCAGTAATGGTGACCATGAAACTACTAGATTGATGTAAAAACCCAACTGGGTTCAGAAAAGCCACCTGGTCTGGCCTATATGTGACTCCAGACCCACAGCAATGTGGTTGACTCTGAAATGGCCTAGCAAGCCACTCAGTTCCACCAAACTGCTGTATCAAAGTCAGCACTGTGGGAGTACCTTCACCACATAGGACTGCAGCAGTTCAAGAAGGTGGTTCACCACCACCTTCTCAAGGAGAATTAGGGATGGGCAATAAATGCCAGCCTTGCCAGTGATACCCACATCCAACAAATAAATTAAATTAACAGATATTAGAGCTGGCCTTACGGATGAAATAAAAACAGTATTTGTAAACTTTTAAAAGAATAATTATCATTTCTTTAAATATTTTTTAAGCTGCACTTGCAGCTTCAATCACTCTACCCTCCCTATACTAGGTGACAATCATGGGTAAATTTCAACTTGCCACTCGGGCAAAAAACTGGCATTGTGGATCTGCCACCCATTATAGAAACTGCCTGATTTTCATTTCTATTGATTTCAATGGAAAGGGAGATTGGAGGGTCTCAATATTGGGCAGTCGATCCACAATGCCAGTTTGACACCCAGGCGGCAAGTTGAAAATCTACCTCATACTGTCTGGCATGAGAAACTAGCACTTGTTTGCTAGTTATCATACAGTGAGGGTATTGTCAGGAACAAAGGAGAAGGCAGGAGGTAGACCAGTATAGTTGGTTGAATCTTTAGTATCACCAATGGATGATTTCTTTTAAATCCATGACTCTACATTTTTTGCTGAAGGTTGAATACTAACAGTGATTAAGAACATAAGAACATAAGAAATAGGAGCAGGAGTAGGCCATTCGGCCCGTTGAGCCTGCTCCCCCATTCAATAAGATCATGGCTGATCTACAACCTCAACTCCATTTTCCTGCACTATCCCCATCTCCCTTGATTCCCTTAATATTCAAAACTCTATCGATCTCTGTCTTGAATATACTCAACGACTGAGCCTCCTCAGCCCTCTGGGTAGATAATTCCAAAGATTCACCACCCTCTGAGTGAAGAAATTTCTCCTCATCTCAGTCCTAAATGGCCGACCCCTTATTCTGAGACTGTGACCCCTGGTTCTAGACTCCCCAGCCAGGGGAAACATCCTCCCTGCATCTACCCTGTCAAGCCCTGTAAAAATTTTGCATGTTTCAAGGAGATCACTTCTCATTCTTCTAAACTCCAAAGAATATAGGCCTAGTCTACTCAATCTGTCCTCATAGGACAACCCCCCCACCCCCGCCCATCCCAGGAACCAGTCTGGTGAACCTTCATCGCACTCCCTCCATGGCAAGTATATCCTCCCTGCATCTGCCCTGTCAAGCCCTGTAAGAATTTTGTATGTTTCAATGAGATCACCTCTCATTCTTCTAAACTCTAGAGAATACAGGCCAAGTCTACTGAATCTCTCCTTATAGGACAATCCCCCCATCCCAGGAACCAGTCTGGTGAACCTTCGTTGCACTCCCTCTATGGAAAGTATATCCTTCCTTAGGTAAGCAGACCAAAACTGTACTCAATACTCCAGGCGTGGTCTCACCAGGGCCCTATATAATTGCAGTAAGACATCTTTACTCTTATACTCAAATCCTTTTGTAATAAAGGCCAACATGCCATTTGCTTTCCTAATTGCTTGCTGTACCTGCATGTTAACTTTCAGTGATTCATGTACAAGGACACCCAGGTCCCTCTGAACATCAACATTTCCCAATCTCTCACGATTTAAAAAATATTCTGCCTTTCTATTTTTCCTACCAAAGTGGATAACTTCACATTTCTCCACATTATATTCTATTTGCCATGTTCTTGCCCACTCACTTAGCCTGTCTATATCTCCTTGAAGCTTCTTTGCATCCTCCTCACAATTTACATTCCCACCCAGCTTTGTATCATCAGCAAACTTGGATATATTACATTTGGTCCCCTCATCCAAATCATTGATGTAGATTGTGAATAGCTGAGGCCCAGCACTGATCCTTGTGGTACCCCACTAGTTACAGCCTGCCAACCCGAAAATGACCCGTTTATTCCTACTTTCTGTTTTCTGTCCGTTGACCAATCCTCAATCCATGCTAGTTTATTACACCCAATCCCATGAGCCCTAATTTTGTTTAATAACCTCTTGTGTGGCACCTTATCAAATGAGAATCCAAATATACCACATCCACTGGTTCCCCTTATCTATTCTGCTAGTTCCAACCTCAAACAACCCTAACAGATTCGTCAAATTTGATTTCCCTTTCATATATCCGTGTTGACTCTGCCTAATTCTATTATTATTTTCTAAGTGCACTGTTACCACGTCCTTAATAATAGATTCTAGCATTTTCCCTACTACTGATGTCAGGCTAACTGGTCTGTAGTTCCCAATTTTCTCTCTCCCTCCTTTCTTAAATAGTGGGGTTACCTTTGCTTCCTTCCAATCTGCGGGAACCGTTCTAGAATCTCCGGAATTTTGGAAAATGACAACCAGTGCATCCACTATCTCTATAGCCACCTCTTTCAAAATCCTAGGATATAGGCCATCAAGTCCTGGGGATTTATCAGCTTTCAGTCCCATTAATTTCTCCAGTACTATCTTTTTACTAATACTAATTTCTTTCCGTTCCTCATTCTCGCTGGACCCTTGGTTCTCCATTATTTTCTCTTCTAAAAGTTAAATATCCTGGAATATTTAGTTCCCAACCTTGGCCACTTTGCAACCACATCTCTGTTATGGCTATTAGATCAAACCTGTTAATTTCTATCTGCACTATTAATTAATCTATTTTGTTGCGAATGCTTTGCGCATTCAGATGTACAGGAAACTTTGGTTTATCCGGAGGTTGTATGTCCGGAATACTCGATCTAACGGCAAAAATCAGGAGCCGTTTTCTATAAGTTTTTTTAGTTCTCGTTCTTTTTTTTCCCCAGTCAGGCACTGCAAGGTCTGTAGCTATAGCAACAGCTTCAGCTAGAGACGCTTGCAGCTGCAGCCGACTCTTTAGAAGCTGTTGCTAAGCAACAGTGTTTGTTGTCAGATATGGAGATGAATCTCCATATGCTTCAACATTAACTTTGTATGTCCGGCAGTTTTGATAGATCGGCAACACGCCGGTCCCGTGGGTGCCGGATATCACAAAGTTTCCTGTAGTGTCTTTAGCTTTGACTTATTTCTATTTTCCCTGATGTCACCTTAGTCACTGATGCCTTATTACCTTTGTTAATCTCTCTATTCCTTCCTGACCCACTCTGCTTATTTTTACCCAAAACTCTACTCTGCTCTCGAGCCTGGACATTTCTCTCGCTGCTTTTAAATTTACTCTTTCCTGAATCCTCCCCCCCCCCCCCCACCCCCACTTCATTAGTTTAAAGCCCTGTCTACTGCCCTAGTTATTCGAGTAGCCAGGACACTGGTCCCAGCCGGGTTTAAATGGAGCCTGTCCCAATGGAACAGCTCCCTCTTTCCCCAGTACTGGTGCCAGTACCCCATGAACTGAAACCCCTTCCTCCCACACCACTCTTTGAGCCATACATTTAAACCTCTAATCTGTTTGTCCCTCTGCCAATTTGCGTGTGGCTCAGGTAACAATCTAGGTACAGACTGGAATAAGAGATTGCAGGAGATAGAAGGAGGAAGAGTAGATTTTCTGCTTCAGGGGACGTACTGTGAGGCTGATCCCAGTGGAAGACAAACTACTAAAGGGGGAGAAATTGGGCACGTTAACGCCTCCAGGGGGAGCTAAAGGGGTTCTAAGCAACCAGGCGCGGTGAGAAGATCATCTCTGGCTATATTCGCCAGGAGGTTTGCGGCAGCGGTATGGTGTTGCACCCCGGGCTCCTTTGCTCGGAGATCATGACATCATCGCAATGCACATCGCCCCGGTAGCGCCCTGGACTCCAGCTTCGGTTCCGCCCCCTGCAGCATCGACGAGCGGACAGCAACAGCTGCAGGAGGCGTTGATCGGGAGGCCAGGCGCTTCGGGAGCGAAAGTTAAAAGGGAGGTTGCCGAGGTAAGTAGCTAAATTTCTGAAACGATTTTGGTCAATTTTTTTGGCTCCTCCTGGGCCGCGATCAATCAGCCCGGCACTCTGCTGGAGTACATGGTGCTGATCAAGCTGGATCGCTGCCGCCATTGGGGACCAGCTAACTGATCCCAATGCAAAGCCTGCAGCGATGGCCCTTCCCTTTAAGGAAGAGAAGGAGCCTCGGAACGGAGCAGCGCTGCACGGCCCATTGTGCAGTACTGCACAACTACTGCCCCGCCTGCGTCCTTCAGCGCTCCAGGAAGGCAGTGGAGTGCTTGGTTTAGCGCTCCACTTCCTTCCTGGAGCACTAAACCCAATTTTGTGAAGGCTGGGAATCATTAGCACCTGGTGCTAAGTTTCCCACCTTTCAAAAGTTAACGCCCCTAAACGGGGTGATAATGAATTTCTCCCCCCTTGTATCCTTCAGGAAGTAACTTTGGTTGTTTTTGGGAATGGATGGGGCAGTAGTTAAACACCCGGTTTTCTATCCACTTAAAATAATCCTATGTTTCATATCTGTCATGCTATATGCCTAGATTTTTGTAACAAGACTCCTAATCAAACACTTTCTGAAAATCCATATACATCACTTCTACTGTATTCTTTTTATCTATTAAATTGGTCACTTCTTCAACTAACTCTATTAAATTTGTCAAACATGATTAACCATTAACAAGTTCATGCAGGCAATATTGATTATCTCATGCATTTCTATATGCTTACTAATTTGATCTCGTATTATTAATTCTAAGAGTTTGTCCAAAGTTGATCTTTGACTAACTGGTCTACCCTGTTTATCGTCTCTCCCTCTTGAACAGATGTGTCATATTAGCTACTCCACAGTCCACTGGTCCAATATGCATATCTAAGGAGGACTGAAAAAGTGTGATCAGAACCTCTGCTATCTTCTCCCTAACTTGCTGCAGCAACCTGGGGTATATGCCATCTTACATGACTTATCCAGCTTGAGTTCAGCTCATTTTTTCCAGAACTAATGCCTTCTCTACAGTTATCTCCAACAGTTCAAAACCTCTCATAATATTTTAACACCTCAATCAGATCTCCTCAACTTTCAATCTTCTAGTGAAAAAAAGCCCCAGTTTCTCCTAGTCGCAGCTCATAACTAAAACCTCTCATCTCTGGTATTTGCGTAGAAAATCTATTCTATACCTCCATTGCCTTGATATCCTTCCTAAAGTAGGAAGCTCAAAATTGGACACATTATTCTAACTGCAGTTGGACGAATGAATTGTATAGGTTTAACACTACTGCCGGAACTTTCAGTTTCGGATGGGGATGTTAAACGGGTAATATTGGATTGGCCACCTATTATACGGCCCACCCAATTTTCATTTCCATTGAAATCAATGGAAAGCAATATTTTTTTTTAAAAATTGTTTATGGGATGAGGGCGTCACTGGCAAGGCCAGCATTTATTGCCCATCCCTAATTGTCCTTGAGAAGGTGGTGGTGAGCCGCCTTTTTGAACCGCTGCAGTCTGTGTGGTGAAGGTACTCCCACAGTGCTGTTAGGGAGAGAGTTCCAGGATTTTGACCCAGCGACGATGAAGGATCGGCAATATACTTCCAAGTCAGGATGGTGTGTGACTTGGAGGGGAACTTGGAGGTGGTGGTATTCCCATGCGCCTGCTGCCCTTGTCCTTCTAGGTGGAAGAGGTCGTGGGTTTGGGAGATGCTGCTGAAGAAGCCTTGGCGAGTTGCTGCAGTGCATCTTGTAGATGGTACACATGGCAGCCACAGTATGCCGGTGGTGGAGGGAGTGAATGTTTATGGTGGTGGATGGGCTGCCAATAAAGCAGGCTGCTTTGTCCTGGATGGTGTCGAGACTCTTGAGTGTTGTTGGAGCTGCACATATCCAGGCAAGTGGAGAGTATTCCATCACACTCCTTACTTGTGCTTTGTAGATGGTGGAAAGGTTTTGGGGAGTCAGTAGGTGAGGCACACGCCACAGAATACCTAGCCTCTGACCTGCTCTTGTTGCCACAGTATTTATGTGGCTGGTCCAGTTAAGTTTCTGGTCAATGGTGACCCCCCAGGATGTTGATGGTGGGGGATTCGGCGATGGTAATGCCGTTGAATGTCAAGGGGAGGTGGTTAGACTTTCACTTGTTGGAGATAGTCATTGCCTGGCACTTCTGTGGCACGAATGTTACCTGCCACTTATCAGCCCAAGCCTGAACGTCGTCCAGGTCTTGTTGCATGCGGGCATGGACTGCTTCATTATCTGAGGAGTTGTGAATGGCGCTGAACACTGTGCAGTCACTAGCGAACATCCCCATTTCTGACATTATGTTGGAGGGAAGGTCATTGATGAAGCAGCTGAAGATGGTTGGGCCTAGTACACTGCCCTGTGGAACTCCTGCAGCGATGTCCTGGGGCTGTGATGATTGACCTTCAATCACCACAATCATCTTCCTTTGTGCTAGATATGACTCCAGCCCATGGAGTGTTTCCCCCCGATTCCCATTGACTTGAGTTTTACTAGGGCTCCTTGATTCCACACTCAGTCAAATGCTGCCTTGATGTCAAGGGCAGTCACTCTCACCTCACCTCTGGAATTCAGCTCCTTTGTCCATGTTTGGACCAAGGCTGCAATGAGGTCTGGAGCTGAGTGGTCCTGGCGGAACCCAAACTGGGCATCAGTGAGCAGGTTATTGGTGAGTAAGTGCCACTTGATAGCACTGTTGATGACACCTATTGGCAAAATAGGCAGAATGTATAAGGGTCCACCGATCCAATATCAGCTATTTTACACACTGCTGAAGTTGTAAGTTGGTGTGAATTTATGGATTAGAAACTTGACTGAAATAACGACATTTGAGCTGCTGTACATAGTTTGAAGATTTTCACTGGACTTTTTAATTTGTAGAGGTTTTTAATCACCATTCTCACTGATGATGATGACTATACATCTTTGCTTTTGTATTTTATGCTCCCATTTATAAAACCAGGGATACCATATGCTTTTCCTTAATTGCATCTAAACCCCTATGTCCCTCTGCCCTGCTATTCCTTTTAAACTCTTACCTTCATTCTGAAATGTATTCCTGAAACTGCTCTTATATGGCTTAGTTTCGTTCTGAACTGACATCGGGACTCTGTGCGGTTCACCAGGATTACATCACCCATGTACATCACATCCTGAAGAGCTACGACTGCTTCATTCAAAAACTTTTGTCAATTAATTAACTGAGTAAGAAATGCATTTGAAAAGGATATTTAACCTCTTGTGGACTGATTTTAACTTTATTGTTTCAAGCACTATAATACTAGTTTCATGCTGTGTTTATTGCCCTCTATATTATTTTACCTGCAAGTAAATCTATCTAGAAATTGGGTATAGCCCCGCTTGAGGCGTTAGAACTGGCGCTGCGCAAAGTTTATAGCCAGACGAAACTTATCGCCGCCTGGCGCGATATTGGGTTACATCGCCCCTAAAGGGGATTGAGGCGCGAATTCAGGCATTACACGGGACTCCTAAGGCGCTAAACTTCCGGCGTAACCCAATATCGGAGCGGACGGGCGCAGCGTAGGTGCTCTCAATTACTGATGACCAAGAGACTTCCAGGCGCCGGCCAGCTCTTAAAGGGGTGGGTCAGTCAGCTTCAGCATCCACACTCTGCGCCTTGCAGGCCTCAGAATCAGCGCAGGCCCTTCTCTGGCGCTAAAAACTTGGACCAGATGGAGAAGGTGAGACAGAGAGCAGAGCGCTTCACCAGTGAGGCTCTGGAGCAATTGGTGGCCGCAGTGGAGCGCCGGCGAGATGTTCTCTACCCAAACAATGGCACGAGGCCAAATCATAAGGACTACCGACGAGCTTGGAGGGATGTATGCCAGAGGGTCAACTCCAGCAGCATGGTGACCAGGAGCCCTGTCCAACGCAGAAAGAAATTCAACGACCTCACTCGGGTCGTGAGGGTGAGTGTTGTTTCTGCAAACTTCTGCATCCCTTCATTTGCACCTGACTTTATGGCTACAGGGTGGGCTGTGCCCCATTGGCCATCTGCCAGCAAGCACCCATGGCCCTTTCTGGGCACACACATGCACATTTGACTCTTGCACCATGGGGGGCATGAGATGATCACTCAGGGCATCATGTAAGGGCTCTTCCACCATGGGGGGCATGAGATGATCACTCAGGGCATCATGTAACATAACTTCCCCTCCTTTCCCCTGCAGTCCAAGCTGGCGAGGATTGGCAAAGACTGCGGGCGCCACCGAATATCCGGTCCGGGGCACCAAAAAGGCGTTGCACACTGAAATGACGTCATGATCTGCCTGCGCCCGCGGGCGAGCGAAAAGAGTTAGCGCCAGTGCTAAAAGGATACTCAATATGGGAGGTGGCGCTATATTCACTGCGCCCGCCCAAAAATTGGGTAACGCCCCAATTCTCGGGCTCTTTAGGCGCTAATCGCTGGCGCTACCAACCGAATTTCTAGGCCTATGAGTATTAACCTATGTGCACTGGATTAACGTGATATTTATCACCTTTCAGAGAAGAAAGGGGAGCATGGTGGTCAACCTACATGATTCCGGATGCACTTTATTATACCATAATAAGCCTGACCTGCAATGAAGGAAATGGCACATTGTTGGGGCCAAGTACAGCAACATTTACTCTGCATCTGGCTCTTCTCTACCTGACCTAGTAGTGGTTCATTCTCACATACGGTTCTATGGGAAAGTGTTCCGTTCCATACACTAGCAGGTATCTCACCTTAATGCTCACAATAACAAAAAAACTAAATAAACCAGACACAAAATGCTTTAATTAATGTTTCAATTTTTGGGAAGAAAAATAGTTTTTAAATGGGTTTTAAATTGTTTTAAAATATTTTGTAATTATTTAAGCACTGGTGACTTAAGCACAGGTACACTGAAGGGGCACAGTGCAGAGCTCACAAGTTGGTTCTTGTGTGTCCTTGCTTACATGGAATGAAGACCCTTGAACTTATTTATATTTATGGCTTCTGTACATCCCAGATCATTTACAGTGTAGTGGTGAAAATAATATTTTGGGACAGAAACAAAGATATTCCAACCAGGATTGGTAACAGTAATGTGCTTTTTTTTAAAATCCCAAGCAGAAAAGCTGCTGTTAATTAACAGGCAAAGTAATCCTCATTAAATAGCAGGAATGGAGTTTAGCAGCACATATAACACACAGAATAATGAATACCTGGGAGTGATTACAAGGCACTGGTGGGATCAAGGCATTCAGATGACGTTGTAAACCGCATGTGCGTAGCTCGAGTAGTTTGGAGCCTTCAGCTGAACCACAAGATTAGATTACAGTCTTGAGATCACTGCCTGGTATCTGTTCTTACTTATAATATGTACTGTTTCCATTTTATGTGGGGGTTTTATTCTGTTTTTGGTCAGTCTCTGTGCCAGCAGCGGTTGTCAGTATTGGACACAGAATCACAGTACTTAGGCCTAGAAATTGGGTTTTGGCGCAGCAACGGCTTTAGCGCCGGAAGTTAGTGCCGGAGCTAAGTCGCGCTGGTCCGGCCAAAAATTCACTACTTCAGCGCCCAAACGGCTGCCGGCGCTGCTGAAAGCTGTTAGCGCCTGAAAACTGGCGCTATGCGCTGAATTTCGGCGCTATTCCGGCGCTGCGGCGCCCGCTGCGGTGCGGCAGGTTCGGGAAGTGCAGGCCTCCTCCTTCCCTTAAGGAGGACCTGCCTGCACCCGGCCGCGGCCCGCGATAATCTTATTAAAAATGAGCCCGGCACCTCGGACAAGTGCCGGGCTTGCTTCTGTTCCGGGGGGCGGGGGGGGGGAAGTCCGGGGAGGGAGCTGCGGCCAGGCGGGCGGCGGGAAAGCGGCCGGCCGCCGCGGGGCCTTTAATGCGCCGGCGCAAACTTGTGCAAGGCACCTCTGCCAGAACGTTGCTTGCGGCTGCCACGGGCGAGGCGGCCGCAAGTCAATTTCCCAGTTCCGGCGGGTTACCATGGCAACCGGGACGCTGCGCACACCGATGACGTCATCGGTGCCGGCGCAGCGCTACCGGTCTACCGCGGCGGAAGGGCCCCAGGCAATTTAGGCGCCGGCGCCAATTGCAGCGCTAGGCCCTCTAGCGCCGCAAAATCGGCGCTAACGGCACTGAATTTCTAGGCCTTAGTGTTTCCGTGCACTCAGAACACTCATACAAAAGAATGACACTTTTTTTTCTTCCCTAATTTTCTCCCCTCCATTGCTGAAGGTGCTGTCTCATGCTAGGATTCTGGTTCTATGGATCCTGGTGGGTCTCCAGTAAACCTCCCAACGTGTGAGTCGAGACAAATGTTTTCTCAAGGACCACAAGCGCAAGCAGCATCTCACTTGAGGGTCATTGTTAATAGCTCTCCAACATACTGCACCTTAGAGCACAGGGGCTTCTATGGTTTTAATGGAGCCCTTTGACTTGTTATCTTGATGCTGGGATAGCCCTGCTCTTCATAGCATTCTCTCATTTTCTCTTGGAGAGCAAGAAATGGAAATGGACTACTTCTGAATCCCCATTTTATCAAGACTCCATAGCTAACCAGGCCCAGAGGCCATAAAAAGCAAATCCATTATTTTTAAAAAGGCTACATGAGTAGAAACAACGATGGCATTTTACATATAAACCCGGTTTGCATTTTATCTACTCATATAACTAGTCTGTTTAATGTAGATGAACCCCACCCTTGTTATAATACATTTCACCCTTGTTATAATACACTCAATCCTTATACTGTATATATTACAATGCTTTTTTGAGCTTTTACTTTGTCACAGGCCTGCCATTTTGTTTATTATATGCTGTTGAGTGTGACAAAGCAAGGCAATATAAAATTTGGCAACGGAACAGATCATGAGTTGGGGAGACACAATTTGAACAATGCTGTCTGTATGGTTGTTTCAGCTGCTGCTTTCTCATTCTACTCCACATTCCAAACCAGTTTCTCCCTCACCTCAGCGCTGATGCCATATCATTCTAATTTCTTCCTCTGCTGCAGTCCTCACCAGGCTCATCTCCTCTGTGCCTTTGATTCCTTCCCACTCAATCCCTGACCACTCAACTGCTTTTCTTTGCCCTATTACTCCTTGACAAAGTTAATGGTTCCAATTGAAATGTCACATTCTCTTCTTCAAAACAGCCATCACTGCCAATTTCAAAAACTCACCTTTGAACCCTCTGCACTCTCCAATTAGCACTCCATCTGTAACCATCCCCTTTCCTCTTGAATGTCCTTGATTTCAGTGCATTAGGAACAGGAAGCGAATGGAAGTCAACGAGAGCAGGGGTGGTCCTTTAGCACATCATCACCACCCAGCTCTGTGCTCACTTCTCCCACATTTTCCTGTTCTAAACCTTTCAGTGTGGCTTCCACCCTGCTCACAGAACTGAGGCTGTCTCGTCAAAGTCACCAATTATATTCTTTGTGACTGCAACAGCAATGCATTATCTCTTTGTCCACCATGCCTTGAGTACAGCATTCGACTTGATTAACCAGTCCATCCTTCTTCACTGCCTCTCCTCTGTGGTTCACCTCAGCAGGACTGTCCTACATTAGTTCCACCTGTCCTAATGTACCCAGCATATCTACAGCAATACTTTCTCCTTCTGCTCCCACACAGTCACCTCCAGAGTACACTAAGTTTCCATCCCTGGCCTTCTCTTTTTCCTTGTTTACATATTGCACTTCAGCAATATTATCCATAGACATTGGATCATTTTTCATATGAACGCTAATGACATTTACCTCTACATCACTAAGACCACCCTTAACTCTACAATCACACCTGTGTTGTCAGCCTGACATCAAGTCATGGAATGGTCAGACCTTCCTCCAATTAATCATCAAAAAACCTTACTTAAGAACATAAGAACATAAGAAATAGGAGCAGGAGTAGGCCAATCGGCCCCTCGAGCCTGCTCCGCCATTCAATAAGATCATGGCTGATCTGATCCTAACCGCCAATCCACTATCACAGAACCATCTCCTGAATCTAACAGAATTAGACACACGAAATAGGAGCAGGATCAGGCTACACGGCCCCTGGGCCCGCTCCGCTACCCACAGGGCCATGACCGATCCGAACCTAGACTCATGTCCAAATTCCTGCCCGCTCCCCGTAACCCTTAATTCCCTTTACTTCTAGGAAACTGCCTATTTCTGTTTTAAATTTATGTAATGATGTAGCTTCTACAGCTTTTTGGGGCAGCATATTCCATGGACCTACCACCCTCTGAGTGAAGTAGTTCCTCCTCATCTCAGTTTTGAAAGAGCAGCCCCTTATTCTAAGACTATGCCCCCTAGTTCTAGTTTCACCCATCATCGGGAACATTTTCCCCGCATCCACCGGATCCAACCCCTTCACAATCTTATATGTTTCAATAAGATCGCCTCTCATTCTTCTGAACTCCAATGAGTAGAGTCCCAATCTACTCAACCTCTCCTCATATGACCACCCCCTCATCCCCGGGATTAACCGAGTGAACCTTCTTTGTACTGACTCGAGAGCAAGTATGTCCTTTCTTAAGTATGGACACCAAAACTGTACGCAGTATTCCAGGTGCGGTCTCACCAATATCTTGTACAACTGAAGCAATACCTCCCTATTTTTATATTCTATCCCCCTAGCAATGAAAGCCAACATTCCATTGGCCTTCTTAATCACTTGCTGCACCTGCATACTAACCTTTTGAGTTTCGTGCACCAGGACCCCCAGATCCCTTTGTACTTCAGTACTTTCCAGTTTCTTGCCATTAAGATAATAACTTGCTCTACGATTTTTCCTGCCAAAGTGCATAACCTCACACTTTCCAGTATTGTATTCCATCTGCCAAATCTCTGCCCACTTACTTAGCCTGTCTATGTCCCCTTGCAGGTTTTTTATGTCCTCCTCACTCACTACTTTTCCTCCCATCTTAGTATCATCTGCAAACTTTGATATGTTCCACTCGGTCCCCTCCTCCAAATCGTTAATATAGATTGTAAAGAGTTGGGGACCCAGCACTGACCCCTGCGGAACACCACTAGTTACTGATTGCCAGTCTGAGAATGAACCATTTATCCCAACTCTCTGCCTTCTGTTAGATAGCCAATTCTCTATCCATGCCAGAATATTACCCCCAATCCCGTGATTTTTTATCTTAAGCAATAATCTTTTGTGTGGCACCTTGTCAAATGCCTTTTGGAAGTCTAAATACACTACGTCCACTGGTTCCCCTTTATCCACCCTATATGTTACTTCCTCAAAGAACTCCAGCAAATTTGTCAAACATGACTTCCCCTTCATAAAACCATGCTGACTTTGTCCTATTAAATTATGATTATCCAAATGTCCTGTTACTGTCTCCTTAATAATGGACTCCAAAATTTTACCTACCACAGATGTTAGGCTAACCGGTCTATAGTTTCCAGCCTTCTGTCTACTGCCCTTTTTAAATAAGGGTGTTACATTAGCAGTTGTCTCCTGTTAAAAACTTGGTACCTTTGCCCCAATTCTACGCACCTCCCAGCTGCTTGCTCAAGCTGAACCAGACCATGCACAACCTTGACTCTGAGCTGAGCTTCCAACCACATATCCTATCATGACAAAGTACATTAACCACAACACATGCCTCTCTCCTTACCTCACCCCTACCACCACTGAAACTTTTATCCATGCTCTTATTACCACCAGACTTGACTTCTCTAATTTCTCCTTGCTCGTCTCCCAATCTCCACCCAGCACAAGCTTCAATTTATCAAAAACTATGGTCCACTCATCTCGATCTTTGCCGACCTCCATTGTCTCCCTGTTCCAAACACTAATTCAAAATCCTCATTCTCATTTCCCATTCTCCCCATCACCTTGCTCCACCCTCCCGCTCCAACCTCCTGCAGCCCTATGGCCAGCCATCCCCTTGGATCTTCCAACTCTGTGCATGCCCCCTCCCTCCACTCCACTAATGGTGGCAGTGCTGTCACCATGCCAGTCTTACTGTCTGAAACTCTCTCCCCAGATTCCTAAACCGTACTACTTTTCCCTCCCCACCTTTAAAAGACACTTCAAAACTATACTTTCAGTTGTCTGTCTTGCCTCTTCTCTTGCTGCTTGCCAACTATTTCTCCTACATGTGAAGCACCTTGATATGTTATAGATTCATAGAATCAGAGAATGGTTACAGCACAGAAGGAGGCCATTCGGCCCATCAAGCCCATGTCGGCTATCTGCAAGAGCACTTCAGCTAGTCCCACTCCCCCACCCTTTCCCCGTAGCCCTGCAATTTTTTTTCCGTCAGGTACTTACCCAATTCCCTTTTGAAAGCCATGATTGAGTCTGCCTCCACCACCCTTTCAGGCAGTGCATTCCAGGTCCTAACCACTCGCTAAGTAAAAAAAAAAATTCTTACGTCGCCTTTGGTTCTTCTGCCAATCACCTTAAATCTGTGTCCTCTGATTCATGATCCTTCCACCAATGGGGACAGTTTCTCTCAATCTACTCTGTCTAGATTTACTATGCTAAAAGTGCTATATAAATGCAAGTTTTGTAATAATATTTGACATGAATCTTGTAATTCATGTGAAAATGACTTATGTAATAATACAGGGTGGCCTGCTGGTGGCGCTGTCCAGGGAGAGTATAAATACTCGGGCATGGGCTCAGCTTGTGCAGGACATTCTTTAACAGGAACTAGTGAAGGACACAACTAGATCTCCATGTTGAAAAACAGTTGATTAAAGCCTTGTTTAATACTCAGACCAAGTGCCTAGTAGTTTTCTTACTAAGAGGGCACTAACGGGGCGCAAACCAACTAGCGCCCGGGCGCAGCCCCACCTACGCCTCCCGCAAAATTCAGCGGGAGGTTAGTGGCGGTGCTAACCGGTAGCGCCCTGCAGCACTGTGCCGCCAGCGATGATGTCATCATCGTGCGCAGCGCCCCAGCCGCGATCTTCAGGGTCAGGGGGGCCTACCTGCGGCTGGGGAGGCGCAATTTAAAGGCGAGGTGCGGGGCGGCCATTTTTGTTGCTGGCCGCCTGCCAGCACCTGCCTGCGCTCCCCTCCTCGGCCTCCTGAACGCCCCCCACCACCACCCTCCCCCCCGGCGCAGTGCCGGCTGCGCTCCAAGAGCCCGGCACTTTTCTTGAGTGCCGGGCTCATTTGCCGGAACTCCCGATCCCCAGGGGCCCAGCTGGGTCCTGGGTCAAGCTCCGCAAGACCCCTCCCCTTTAAGAAGGGGAAGAAGGCCTGCAATACCGTGGTGCGACGTGCCGCAGCGCGTGCACATAGTGCCGCAATATTGACTCGCAGCACTCCAAGAGGGATGCGAGGTGCTTCCAGTAGCGCCCCGCTTCCCTCTTCGGGCACAGCCACTCAATTTCTGGTGCGGTGGGGGGGCTAATTTTTCCGGGGTGCTAAAAGTAGCGCCCCAGCGAAGTTAGTGCCCCAATTTCTAGTCCCTGGGGCTCTATTCATTAGAACAAGGAAGGTTAAGAAGAGAACTGATAGAGGTGTTCACAATTCTGAGAAGTTTCAATAAAGTAAATCGGTCAAAAACTATTTTCATTGGTCAGTGAGTTGATAGTTAGTGGTTGTAAATTTAAGATCATCACCAGATGAAAAAAGTGAGATGCTAAGAGCAATATTTGTACAGTATTTGGGGCATGGAATGCCTAACCAGAAACAATGATAATCCTTCAAGCTTTAAAAAAGGAAATGGATAAATATTTGAATGAGAAAAATTTTAACTCATATGGAGGTGAATGGGACTGAGTGGGTAGTTCTTTCAGAGGGATGGCAGAGAGATAATGGGACAAGGTTCCTTCTGTGATGTAAAGGGAGAGACTAGAGAAGCTGGGGTTGTTCTCCTTAGAGCAGAGAAGGTTAAGGGGAGATTAATAGAGGTGTTCAAAATCATAAAGGGTTTTGATAGAGTAAATAAGGAGAAACTGTTTCCAGTGGCAGAAGGGTTGGTAACCAGAGGACACAGGTATTAGGCAAAGGAATCAGAGGCAAGATGAGGAGAAATTTCTTTACACAGCGTGTTGTTATGATCTGGAATGCAATGCCTGAAAGAGTGGTGGAAGGCAATTCAACAATAACTTTCAAAAGGGAATTGGATAAATACCTGAAGGGGAAAAAATTGCAGGACAATGGGGAAAGGGCAGGAGAATGGGACTAATTGGATAGCTTTTTCAATGAGCTGACTCAGGCACAATGGGCCAAATGGCCTCCTTCGGTGCTGTATCATTCTATGATAATTCTGCGATAATTCTATTTAAAAGACCTTACCCAGATAATGTTTTTCTTTTACAAATATCTTAAGCACAAAAACAGAAAAGACAAAAGGGTACATTCAATGTCTCCTGCTCTGATTATATCGCATTCTTGTCCTAGGGACTGGCTCCCTGATTGAGGCTCTAAATTTCATGCCACTGAGGCTGGGTCCACGGGAGAAGCTGAGGTACTGCACTGAGTTTTCTGTTGAAGGGGAAAAGAGGCCCAACTGATCCAGACAGTTTTTATTTAAAAAAAGGGAAGCTCCACTGCTGGTACCACTTGTTGCAACTAAAAGCTGCACTGGATTCCCTGAGAATCCCAGTTATCTGTTGCTTCATAGATTAGACCTGCTGGGGTTTTTACCGGTTTAGTTAATAAAGATTGGCATCCTTGTTAGATCCGTGGTTCAGTGGATAAATAATTACACGGATGCTGTACATAAACAAACAACAGGTCTTTACTGGAGGAGGGTCATCTCTAGACTGGGGTACAGAGGCATGCGCACAGCTTATATACCGGTGTGGTTACTGCCGGTACTACAGTATACAGGAGCTGTAAAAAGTAGTTCTGACTTAAAGCACATACACTACAATTCCTCCCTTTTTAGATTAATAATACCCCCTTAATATTCAAATAACAATTACATTTTTACATGTACATTTAATAACAAAAGTCCATTTATAGATTCGGTCTTGGGGCGGCTTCCTGACCCTTTCGGGATAGCGTCTTTCCGGAGGTTCTTGTTTTTGGTGCAGAGGCGATTCTGACCCCTTTTCATCGGGTAGTTCATCGGGTTCCACTGCTACTGGGTCTGAAGTAGATGCGACCGGTATGTCGGGTTCATCCCCAGGTACTCGAGACATGGGGTTGACGCCTTCCTGTGACGCTAAGATCTGATCGACGTGGCGTCTCACAATGTTCTCCCCGACATCCACTGTGTACATTAATGGCCCCTGCCTTGTACATATCGTTCCGGGTTGCCACTTCTCTGTTCGATAGTCACGGGCCAAGACTGGTTGCCCTACATTGAAGCTCCTTGTCGGCTTCTCGTTGATGTGCTGGAATTGTTTGTCCTCAACATTTCTTCGCACATTTGGTCTGAGCAAGTCCAGACGAGATCTCAACCTTCGGTTAAAGAACATCATGGCCGGGGTCTGGTTGGTAACTGCATGTGTCGCGTTTCGGTAGGCTAATAAGAAATTGTCCATCTTATGCTGTAGTGGAATTTCCTCGTCGCACATGGCCTTTATCGTCTTCTTAAAGGTTTGTATGAACCTCTCAGCCAATCCATTGGTGGCTGGATGATACGGGGCGGATGTGTAATGCCTTACCCCATTCCTTTTCATGAATTTTTGGAACTCGTCGGACACAAACTGTGGTCCATTATCAGAGCAGATCTGCTCTGGCAAACCGTTTCTGGCAAATATGGTCCGTAGGACTGCAATCGTTTTTTCTGTAGTGGTTGAAGACATCTTTATCACCTCAGGCCACTTTGAATGAGCATCCACTGCTATTAAGAACATTGAGTCCATGAATGGACCAGCGAAATCAATGTGCACCCATTGCCATGGAGAGGAGGGCCACTCCCATGGGTGTAGAGGGGCATGTGGTGGTGCATTTTGGACCTTCTGGCATCCTAAGCAGCTCTTAGTTAGGTCTTCGATTTGTTGATCGATTCCCGGCCACCACACATAAGCCCTAGCAAGGCTTTTCGTTTGCACTCCCCCCAGATGGCCTTCATGTAGCTCCTTTAGCACTCTCTCCCTTAACTTGGGTAGAATCACCACTCTGGATCCACACATCACTGCCCCTGGCATACTGACAGTTGTTCTCTTCTGGATGAGAATGCTGGCAACAGTGAGTCGCCATGTGTTGGCCATCCCCTCACCGTCAATTCATATACCCGTGACAGCGTCGGATCATTGCGGGTCTCCTTCTCTATATCCGCGTTTGCTACTGGCAATCGTTCAATTATCGACGAATAAAATATCTCGATAGGGTCCACTGCTGGTGCTTCCTCCACCGTAGGCAGTGGCAGGCGCGATAGCCCATCAGCGTTCCCATGCTGTTTCGTGCCTTTATATTCTATTTCATACTGATTCGCCCCTAGAAACAGGGACCATCTTTGTAACCGCTGTGCAGTCATTACTGGCATGCCCTTCTTAGGAATAAAGATGGAGACAAGTGGTTGGTGATCAGTCAGCAAGGTGAACTTCTGCCCATGCAGATAATGGTTGAATTTTTTTACTCCCCATACTAGGCTGAGGGCCTCCCTGTCAATCTGGGCGTAGTTGCGCTCGGCTGAGGTTAGTGACCGAGACGCAAAGGCCACTGGCCTTTCCAACCTGTCTGGGAATTTGTGCGACAGCACCGCTCCAATGCCGTAGGGTGATGCATCACATGCCAAACGAATTGGTAGTGCTGGGTTGAAATGGGCCAACACCTCTTTTGATGTGATCAATTCTTTACACTTCTGGAAAGCTCGTCTACGTTCGTCATCCCACTTCCATGGTACCCCTGTTTGCAGTAGGGTGTTCAGCGGGTGTAGTACCGTAGACAAATTTGGTAAGAACTTGTGGTAATAGTTTACCAGCCCGAGGAACGACCTCAGTTGTGACACATTTTCCGGTGCTGGAGCCTTGACTACTGCCTCAATCTTGTCAGGGGACTTATGTAACCCCTCTTCATCGATGACGTGGCTGCAATACGAGATCTGTTTCTGGAAAAACTCGCACTTGTGGCGATTAGCTCGTAGCCCATATTCCTTTAATCTGGCGAGCACCTTCTCCAAGTTAGCGAGGTGATCACCGTCATTTTCGCCCGTGACCAAGATGTCGTCCAAATAACACTGGGTCCCTGGAATCCCTTGCAGGACCTGATCCATCGCCCTTTGCCAGATAGCCGGAGCCGAGGCTACTCCAAACACCAGCCGGTTGTATTGATAGAGACCTTTATGGGTGTTGATCGTAAGGTAATGTTTCGAAGCTTCTTCTACCTCCATTTGCAAGTACGCCTGGGCTAGATCAATTTTGGTGAAGCGTTTACCACCAGATAGCGAGGCGAAAATATCCTCAATTCGTGGAAGCGGATATTGCACCGTGTGAAGGACTGGGTTCACTGTCACCTTAAAATCCCCACAGATGCGGACCTTCTTTGGTTCCCCAGGCGTATTACTCAACGACCTCTTCATTACAGGGATGATGGGTGAAGCCCACTCGCTCCAGTCCACTTTGGACAGTACTCCTGAACGTTCCAACCCTTCCAGCTCTGCTTCAACCGCTCGTCTGATCGCATAAGGCACTGGTCTGGCCTTCAGAAACTTTGGGCTTGCATTATCCTCTATTTTAATTGTTGCTGTTATTCCTTTTAGTGTTCCTAGTCCCACCTGGAACACTTCTTTTGCATCAGTTAGCATTTTTGACAGTCGTCCAGGTGTGACGTCGTCATCCTTTTTGGCCTCCACCTTCAGTGCCTGTATGGAATGCCAATCTAAATGTATCTTCCGGATCCACTCATGTCCTAGCAGTGGTGGTCCTCCATTTGGCAATACATATATATCCATTTTAGGTATTTCCTGACCTTTATGTGTCACTTTCACCCTTATTTTTCCTTTGGGGTAGACTTTTTGCCCTGTATACGTCTTCAAGACAATCTCTGTAGCTTTCAAGGGTATGTGTGAAAATCGCCGCTTGTAGTCTCTTTGATTTATGACTGTTAGAGCTGACCTTGTGTCCAATTCCATTTCCACTTGGACTCCGTCTATCTTGAGTGTAACCCAGATAGTCTGGTGATCCTCTATTTTGGTTACATTATGTAGTTTCAGACAACCCAGCTCCTTGCTTCCGGAGTCTGTGTCACTTTTCTGTTCATCTGAACCACTGTCCATCACCTGGTGTACCTTTTTGTACTTCTCCTGTGGAGATTTCTTACTATTGGTTTTCTTCCCAGACCTGCAGACTCTTGCTATGTGTCCTGCTTTCCCACACTGTCTGCATACTTGGTCCTTGAACCAACAATCTTTCTGGTCGTGTGTTGTTCTGCCGCAGCGATAGCACTTCCCTGTTCCATAGGTCATTTCGTTGGTGCCGTATTCTTGCGGTCTCCGTTGTATCTCTGCAGCGCCCCTTGCGGCTGCTTCGTGTGATACTGCCATATTGAAAGCTTTGTCCAGCGTAAGGTCCTTTTCTGATAGAAGCCGTTTCTGGGTTCCTTCACTTTGTAGCCCACACACAAACTTGTCCCTTAACGTGTCTGCTAGTCCCGCTCCAAACTGGCAGTATTTTGATAGTTTGCGCAGTTCCGTTAGCTACTCAGCATTGCTTTCGTCTTTGTGTTGGTTCCTTTTATGGAACTTAAATCGTTCTGCTATCAGCAGCGGTGTGGGGCTTAAGTGGTCCTGTAGGATTTCTACTATGCTTCCAAAATCCTTGTTTACCGGCTTCTCTGGGGTTATTAGATTTTGCAGTAACCCATAAGTTTTTGCACCCATGGAATTTAACAGAACCAGTGCTTTATTAGCATCTGGCACTTCATTCGCCCTGCAGTGCACCTCAATACGTTCCACATATGTCGCCCAGTCTTCGACTTCATTGTCGAACGTAGAGATACTGCCACTCTTCGGCATCCTTGGTTGTGCGTTAACTATCACCAATGGCGCTTCCCGCGCTTCCCCTTCTTCTCCGCTGGCACAAAGTGGCGTCTCCCGCGCTTTCCTTCCTTCCCGCGCTCGCCCGTCTTCTCCGCTGCGGCTTCGCAAAATGGCGTCTCCCGCGCTCTTCCTTCTTCTCCGCGGCTCAATGGCACCTCCCGCGCTCTCCCTGCTTCTCCGCGGCTCAATGGCACCTCCCGCACTCTCCCTGCTTCTCCGCGGCTCAATGGCATCTCCCCTTGCTTCGCCCCGTGGACCCTGATCAGCCCGTGATCCCTGGCTGTGCTCTGCGCGTTCTTCTCTTGATATTTGTCGACGCCGCTCAGTCTAGAACCCGGCTGTTTCTTACCCTCTCTCTCTCCGGTTTGCAGTATTTTTTTCCTCGACAGTGCTCGGTGATCAATCCCCGGCTGCGCCCTGCTCTCTTCACCCTCTTTCTTACCCCGTCGACGCTGCCCGGCTCTCTCTCTCTGCCGTCGGTCGGCTCCAGCCGCCGCTGCTCGGGAAGGGTCTGCTCTGGACCTGTCGTCGGTCTCTTACTGCTCGTTGTGGCTGGGGAACCAAGCCCGGCTCTCCACAGCCTCCCCAGTGAAGTTGGATCTCTGCCTGACTGCTGGGCGGTTGCTCGCGGTCGACGCCCGTGTTCCTGGACTCGACTATTTTTTTATTTTTATTTATGTTGCAGGTAGATTCGCATCAACACTCGTCACCACTGTTAGATCCGTGGTTCAGTGGATAAATAATTACACGGATGCTGTACATAAACAAACAACAGGTCTTTACTGGAGGAGGGTCATCTCGAGACTGGGGTACAGAGGCATGCGCACAGCTTATATACCGGTGTGGTTACTGCCGATACTACAGTATACAGGAGCTGTAAAAAGTAGTTCTGACTTAAAGCACATACACTACAATCCTGGAGACAGAGTTTGGAAGAGTTGGCCCCTAGTGAGGTCAGGCAGAAGGAATCAACTGGAAGAGAAACAGACAATACAGATATTAGGGGCTGGATTTTCATTGGGGAGTCGGGTAGGAGGCGGGACTACAACTTTTGGGGTTGTAGTCCCACCTCCATCGAGTTCTAGCGAACCCACGTGATTTTGATTTGATTGACCTTGTTGAGTCCACCCAGCGGGCTCAGCAGGCCAATTAAGGGCCACCGTGCAACAGATGACGTCACAGATCGAAATTTCATCTGTCAAGAGCTTTTGACAGATTAAATATCAGCGTTCGACAGCTGTTTGAAGCTGTCAAACAGTGACAATCTTTACTCTAAGCTAATTCCTTCCTCTCAGGATGATTTAGAGATCTCTCCAGAACAGAAAGCTGAATGCTGCAGATTTTGACAGCTAGCAGCCATTCTGCTTTCTGTGCTGGTGAGATGAGGGACTCCTGAGATCTGAAGGAAGGAAGGCTGTAAAGGTAAGTAAAGGTTAGTAGAACTTCTTTAAACACTTTACACACACCAAACACACTTACCTCTGCACTCATGCACCCATCACTCACCTGAACACCGGACATCTCGACCCCTCCAGGCCCTTCAGCCCGATGGCCCGCCTCGCTAACTTGGCGTGGTTTGGAGCCGTCGGGAATCCCACATTTTAACAATAAAAATAGGGATTAGGCTAAAAACTGTCAATTAACTACCTGTTAACAGGCAGTTAATTGGCACTAATCCCCTTCCCGTCTTGGGGAGGTGGGTCCCAGTGTGGGGCGGGTACCTACCTCCTTTGAAACTGGCATGGAGGCGGGTTGGGGGCGGGATTGGGTCGGGAGCCTGATTTCGGGATTTTAAACCCCCACACGCCTCCAATCCCGACTCCACGGCCCAATGAAAATCCAGCCCTGGTATAGCAACTGAGCACTTAACAGATCTAAATAAAAAATTTAACTTAGCTTGCCTAAAACTTGGCAAAAACTGCAGCATCTGGCCCTGAAAGGCGAATAAAAGCATCACTGGAAACTTAAAGAACCTTCTCAAAACTGAGTTGAAAAAGAACTGAGCTATTGTGCCTTTATATAAGGCAGGAGCAGGGGATCATGTAAGGTGATAGTCCTAATCAGGTCAGACAAAAGAAGAAAAAAATTCTTTAGAACCAAGTCAAGATTTGACAAGTTCCTACAACATGTTCAGGATGCCTAAATGGTGAAGAATTATGTGTGAATATTCTGTAATATTCTGAATTGATCAAGATGTTCTGGACTAGACTGATAAATTTCCCGGACTAGAATATTCAAACTATCAAAAGCTGCTTTTATGCTGCTGATTGTTTAGGTCAGGTTCCAGAAAATCAGTGTCTGTGAGCCAGGTCCCAGCATTTATTAAATCTGACTTCTCCTCCCTGATAAACTGGGTCTACAATTCTGCTGCTGGGACAACAGAACTGAATTTAGTAGTGAAAATACGGGGAGCTGGGTCATTGGTCTGGTGTTCCCGGATCTAAACTAAACAAGGGTTAACGTTACAGCGGTTTAAGAGAAAAACACAAGTTAATGTTTTGGTGGGACCCTTCATCAGAACTGATCCTTCAGGGGTTCTGATCAAGGGCCCCATCTGAAACAGGATTCTCTCTTTCTCTTTCAAATGCTGATTTGACCTGTTAAGCATTTTCTGCTTTGTATTATGGAGAATTTATGCCATTCCAACAGCTGAAGGGGTTCTTAATGCATATATTTGAATAGACTACATTAAAATGCATAGCTGAGATGTAAGGCCTAATGAGGACATTTTTATATACATTAAGGGGGTTTATAAACATCATGGGAGGTAGCTCACAATGGGCAATAGTGAATCGGCACCATTTTACATTCTGCCTTTTACATTCCACCAAATTTTCTTTTCCACTGCCGGTTCGCTATCACCCGTATTGCGCTATCGCCCAAGATGAATTTCACCCCCTAAGTATTTAATAATTTGAAAATCTATTTGCCATGCTTGAGACCAGATGCAATTTAAAGGGTTATATATTAGATCATTCTAGTGAGAGGAAATAATTATTGTTCTGAACAGAAAACATATTTAGGAAGTAAACTCAAAAACAGTGTGTGGAAGCCATACAAATATCCATTCCAGTGCCTTTCCGTATTTATTTTCATGTCCGCTCCTTGTTTTGATCCTTGTCTTTTCCTTGTTGTGTTCATGCAGCCTCTGCCGGCGCTGATTGTGAAACAGTTAAAGCAGAAATTTCTCCAGAACTTTCTGTCAGGAGTGAGGTAAGATGAGTGTCTGGCTGAGTGAAAATGGATGATCCATGCAAATAGAACAGGTGGATTAAAGTGACAGACAAATCAAACAGTTGTCCAAGGGACCACCGCACTAGCAGGTGACCAGGACCTTCACCTTAATTTCAGGAGATGGAACCAATCCATTTCCATTTACTTGAAAGGTATTTTTTTAAATATTGTTTGTACTGAAGGGCTAATTACTAGTCCTAGCCCTTTTCGGGCTACCCCAGATCAGGCGTATTCCCCAGACGCTCACCTTCAACTAAAGTTAGAGATAGCCGAATTCTGCAAGATGCTTAATTGGGTCTAAAAGTCCAAGCTACCTCTCTCTAAAGGAAGGGAACGACTTGAAGATGTTACCGTCTTCCAGATAGCACTTTTATTAACTAGACTGTAACCTTCCGGATATTATGAGGGTCCGGACAACCACCCCAGAATTCTGCAACTCCTCACAAAAGAGTATACAGAGATTGAGTTCGTGAGTTTGATACAGAAATACTATTTGAGACAATTCTAAAAATATATAGATTTATTTAAGAGTCGACATACAATTAACAGCTGGTGAGTCAATCGCGACTTTAAGGGGTTGATTTTAACTCAGCCGTGAGGCGGGCTTTGAGGCATGTGAGGGGGTTAAAATAGCAAAAACTGGGGGTTGGAACCCCCCCCCGCCTGGTTCCCGACCCCAAGCCATTTTAACCCAGGCGTGTCTGATGGTCCCGAATCAGTCCCACCTCCAAAAGGCGGGACTGTTCTTTAAGGCCCTTAATCAGCAATAATTGGCCTTTATAATCCCATTTCAACAGACCTTTGCAACTTTAACCCTTTTCCCACGTAAAACACGCCTGGTGGGGATCACACCTGTGAAACCTGGCGTAAGCACTATTGGCTTGCTGACTATCAGCTGCAGGTCAACCATTAAAGAGGAGATTTGATCAGTCATCATTTGCAGGTGGCAGGGCTTTGTTGTTTCAGGCCTGGGGCAACTTTTACCAGGCTTAACCACACCTGTGGAAGATTGGAGCCTCACACACATCTCCAGTGTGACTTCCTGGGAAACCCCGCTCACCACCTTCACTCAGCGCTTCCTCAACGGAGGCATCTACCAGAAGCATGGGAGCCATTTATTTCCTTCCCTTCTGGGCATTAGATGAGCTCGAACACCAGCCGCGGCACCAGCAGAACCAGGAACAACAGCAGCAGCAACAGGAGCGCCAGGCTGCTGCTCACCCACCTGAAGCTGCACAGGCCAGAAGGGGCCAGCACTTGGAAGTGGCTTGAGAGCACCTTGCTGCACATCAGGGGGGCATGGGGACCCGTATCTGCACTGGCAGTCCTACTCAGAACGACCCTGGAGACAAAACCTGCCAGAGACTCCTGCATCTGTGCATGTAGTTCCAGCCCCGCTGATCTTATGGATGGACCCAGAGGCAGAGGGTCGACATGCAGCTGAGCCGAGCTGGCAGAGCCCTGCGCCCTCCGACTAGCACTCTCCACTGCTGTCCCTGTCTCCACAATCTGCTGATGCTCACTTGTGCGCTGTGATACACCAGGTGACAACATTACTCTATGTCCCGAAGGTCCCACCGAGGTGTGAGTGTCTGCGCTGGTGCTGGGTGTGCTGAATTCTGCTGATGCTGCGCCCTCAGAGGTTGCAGATTCCTCTGAGGAGTCTGGAAGCTCAGGCTCTTCCTCCTGGACAGTGGGGATGGGGGCTCTCGATGGTCCTGTGGGGGAGTAAAGGAAAGAGTTAGAGATGTGAGTTCAAGGTTACATGCACATTGCATATTGCAGATGATCATAGGTCCATCTCTTATAGCTTCAGAATCATTATCAGCGACTCATGCAATGTCAATGAGAGAGATGGAAAACTATTCTGTCATCAGCTTGCTGTGATGCACCCATCTGTCCGTCCCCCACTTGCACCTCATCCTCCAGTCCTGCGATCTCCAGGACCGCCTCTTCCCAGGGGGTGAGGTGGGCTACTGATGGTGGCCCTCCTCCTGTCCTCGCTCATTCTCTTTTATTGTGAGCTCTCTTTTCCTACAAAGAGGGAGACAAGTGGAGTTTGAGAGAGAATGAAGGAGTGAGTGTAGAGAATGCATAGCATAGATGCTTAGAAGGAGACAAAGATGGAGTGAGGTGGCAAGACCAAGGGCCCTCCCTGTGTGTTGTCAGTTGTTTCCATAGCATTAGAATGATAGGGAGTGTGAGGGCTGCATAGTCAAATAGTTAGGTGTAGGTGACCATAGAGAGAGAGGGAATGGGTAAGGGTGCATGGATGTCAGTGTCAAGTGGGATGTGGAGGAAGAGATTGCTAAAGCTGAGTGCTGGTGAGGAAAGGCAATGGAGATCAGATTGAGAGTGATGGGAACTTCATACTCACTTTTCCAGTGTGCTGAAGGTCATGAAATCTCTTCCTGCACTGTATCCAGGTTCTGCGGGTAGCCGATAAGCAGTTGACCTCCTCTGCCACTTGCAGCCACATAGCCTTTGTCTGCTGGGAAGGCAGCTTCCTCCCTGATGAAGGGAAGAGCACCTCCTTGTGAGCTCTTGCTCCCTCCACTAAAGCCTGCAGGGCAACGTCGTCAAAACAGGGTGCAGACCTCGGTCTTTCTCATGCCATTCTGCTTCCAGCTTAGTGCATCAGCAAATGCCAAAAGGTTGGCAGCCTGCAGAAGAAGCAAGGCTTGTTGCAGACCCTAAATGCAGCAGCAATAATGATGTCATATTATGCGACTTTCTGACTGGAAATACTCATTTGCCAAGGGTTCCCACACATTGGAAATCAATTGGCCAATTGAGTTAAAATTGTATCAATCTCACACACCCATTTAGATTCGTGTGGGAAACACCAAATTCGGGAAACCCAACAATTCCCTGCACCTGAGTTAAAATCGACCCTTAACAGTTCAAAATACAAATAGCTTACATTTCTTATTCTCAGAGATCCTTATTCTCAAACCTTAACTTCAGACATTTTTACATTTCTTATTATTTCTAATCCAGAATATCCACCAAAATCAAATAAGAGTACCTCTTGATCCCCGAGACTCAAAGAGTTAAAAACTTACAGAGCCTGCCTCTGAAGTTGAGAATCGCTTGCCCCTTCTAGCGACTTCTGACTTTCTATTTGAAAGCTCTATTTTTATACTCTTTTTTAGTGGTTTATTCTTTGAAGTTTTCTGCTGATGTAAGCTAATTATCTCTAGTCATCTTCTGTTGAATTCTTTCTAATCTTACTGTCAATTCAGCTGTTAACTTTCAGAATCCTGTCTGCTGTGTAGGTGTTTCAAAAACTTATCATAAAAAATGGCTATTACAGACTTATCTCTTTGATGCCATTCTTACGAAGTACTTCAATTCAATTCTTAATGTTGGCTTAACTGGTTATAATCAGACGTTGTGTCTCCTAACTGTTTCATTTTCAATACAAAAACCATGTGATTGCTTGGTGTCACCTATTGAAGTCATATTTTCAAAGTCTTCTGTTTTGTACCTCTTACAATATGTAAATCAAAACCACTTCATCTAGGGTGTTTGTTGCATTTCTTAGCTACTTCAATTGGTTGTATATATAATCGTGTTTCCTGTTTCTCATTTGATGTTACTTTTATCAAAGGCACATGGTTTTTTAATGTTCTGTGTTTCTGTTCGAAGTGTTAGTTTTTAACACTTTACTTGGGCATTGCTATTGTGTTGGTTCCAAACTGCAGACTCCTCGGAAGCAAGCCTTTGCTTCTTCAATAGGGCCTTTGTCTCAGTATTAACAATCAATTCCCATTTCAAAAGCGTGTGTGGTGTTTACAACTTTTGTGTTAACACTTCGGCCTAGAAATTTGGTGGAGCCCCAAACGGGGTGCCAAGCTCGCCTGGGCGCCAGAATTACCGCTGCAATTGGAGCCGTTGCGCCCACCGGAAATTCAGCTTGAGCGCCCCAAGAGGGACGCGGGGCGCCTCCTCTTGGGGCGCTGAAACTGAATATCGCAGTGCAACATGCCGCAGCGCCACATGCTGCGGCACGGCGTGCTGTGGTACAGCAGGCCTTCCTCCCCTTCTTAAGGGGGAGGGGCCTGCACCAGCGCGATGACCGATCGCGAGTGCCAGCAAAAGAACCCGGCACCGAGGAGAAGTGCCGGGCTCTCGGGACATAGCTGGCACTGCCCGGGGGGTGGGATCAGGAGGCCGGGGACGGAGGTGCAGGCAGACGGCCACCGAAAAAAATGGCCGCCCCGCACCTCCACCTTAATTTGCGCCACTACTGCCACAGGTAGGCCCCGTGAACCGGGCGCGATTTGCGAATGGTGTTACAGAGGTGGGCGCTACCAAATTTCGCGATCGGGGTGGTAGCGGGGCGCTGCGCACACCGATGACATCATCGGTGGCGGCGCAGCGCTACAGGCTAACGCCGCCATTCGCGCCCTGCTAAATATCGCGGGAGGAGCGGCCAGTGGCGCTAAAGCCACTGAGTGCCCTCTTTAGGCGCTAACTGGTGGCGCAGCCCACCGAATTTCTAGGCCATCATCTTATCTCAGAAGCCTTTATTGACAGCTTGTGTCATTGAGGCTTTTTAGATTTTTAAACTCAGTATGTCATGTTTTAATAATATCAAAAATCTGTTCATAGGATGGTGTATCTTTCTGAAATATGGCTTTTCCTTTACAGTATGTCTAGGCATTATATAACTTAATGTATCATTTCCCAAACATAAGAGCATAAGAACTTTCAGGAAAAGGCCATTAGGCCCAAGAAGCCTGTTCCTTTTTCATAGGTCAGCCCACCTATTCGCTGTGTCCTTCAATCCATCTCCCTCCAGTAACGCATGTAATTGAACCCATTTATACTGTCTCCTTCAATCACATTTCACTGTTAATTTAATCCACAAATCTGTTATGCTTTGGGGAGAAAAATCTACCTTACACGTTTCTAATTTTTAACATGCTATATGCCCCTGAAATTTTGTTTGAAGGTAGTGAGATTCAACATCCTCGAATTTGTGTTTTAAATATATATTCAAATGTGTATTTACAGTTGGATGCTGCCTGGAACAGGACTGTACTTAGATCAGGGCAACCTTTAGAAATTGCAGAGAAAATTGTTAATTGGCAACTCTTTGTACCGCAGCCTATTCAGTCATTTATTCAACAATTTAACTTAATTAAACATTTTCTGCTTTTTTTGTTTAACAAACATATTTTATACCAATACATTGGACTGCAAAAACAGACTGCTGCTTCTGTGTATGACACAGAACTGTATACACGCAATATGCTGACCGTCAGAAAGATAAACGGTAAAGGTACCTGCCTTTATATAACAAAATATATCAAAACATCTTAAAGCATGGACGTACTCTGGAATTCTATTGGGGTATACTGATCATTGTTATGTAGGCAAAAAGCAGGAATCATCTGCTTGGACCAGTATTGTAAGAGTGAGTAGCAAAATTTAAAAGAGCAGCACCAGGCGTACCTAAAAATGAGGTGCCAACCTGGTTAAGCGATAACATGCTAAATAGCAGAAGCAGCATACTATAGACAGAACTATGCGATCCCACAACCAACGGCTTAGATCAAAGCTCTGCAGTACTGCCACATCCAGCCATTCCAAAAGAATCATATTTCATTTACTTTTGCTCATTTCTATTAGTCGGTTTTTTTTAACATGAATTTTTTCTCCTCCTCTCCTTTAGTTGGTTACTCATGCTGGGGCATGGTTCCAGGAGAGTTAGTAATCCACCATACCTTATCCAACTGGTCGTTTTCATGGGTGCACCAAGATAGTGTGGGTCACTATAGAGGTAGTACATCCAAGACTAGTCTTGTCCTCACCCAAAATCCAAACACATGGACTTTCCAGCAAAAGTCACTGGATAGTAATGGGGGCCCTGACTGGTTTTGTTCCTCTTTAGTCTGGACACTGCAGTCAGTTGTAGTGCCCTCACCACCAATTCCAGTTGAAATCAGATAAATCAGTACAGAGCAGAGACTAAACGTAGGGTCTAACTGGTTTTATAGCTCAGTCCCACTGCAGGCAGTGAGAATATGGGCTCAATTTTAACTCAGCCGTCAGGCGGGCTTTGAGGCGTGTGGGAAATTAAAATCGCAAAACCTGGGGGTCGGGACCCCCCCCCACCCCGGCCTGGTTCCCGACACCTAGCCATTTTAACCCAGGCGTGTCTGATGGTCCCGAATCAGTCCCGCCTGCAACAGGCGGGACTGGTCTTTAGGGCCCTTAAACAGCACTAATTAGCCTTTATAATCCCATTTTAACAGGCCCTTGCCTGTTTAACCCTTTTCCCACGTAAAACACGCCTGGTGGGGATCATGCCTGTGAAACCTGACGTGAGCCCTATTGCCTTGCTGATTATTGTAGTGTCCGCGTGTTGATAAAGACACTGAAGACAGGAGTTGGTTCATAGGTGTTTACTAAGCAAAGTCTGGGAGGGTGTTCTAACGGATATACACAATATACAGGCTTATATAGCCCGAGTGGCCATTACCGGCATTACAGCACACCTGGGGCTCTTCAAGGCACATACACTACAATTCCTCCTCTTTTAGCTAACCAGTACATCATATTTTAAGTAATTATTAATTACATGTTATAAGAAAAATAATATACACATTGCTGTAGTTAATTAATTATAAGTCAGTCTCTCAGGAGGCTTCCTGACTCGGTCCGGATAACGCCTCGGGGGTGTAGTAGTTTCTGGTGGTGTAGTAGGTTCTTTTGGCAAGGCTGATTCGGCTTGAATGCCAGTGTTGGGTTCATCGGGTTCCAGTATCACCGGATCGGAGGTAGATATGGGTATCTCTACTTCATCATTAGACGTATAGAGTTGTGGTGTAGGTTGTCCCTTTTCGGATGGCTTTCTGATTTGGTCAGCATGGCGCCTTATTATGCTTTCTCCGATGTCCACGGTATACATCAGTGGTCCTAGTCCTGTGCAGATAGTTCCAGGCTGCCATTTCTTGGTGCGGTAGTCCCGGGCCAAAACTTGTTGGCCTATCTGGAAGGTTCTAGTTGGCCTTTCATTCATGCCTTGAAACTGTCGGTTCTCCATGTCCCTTCTGATGTTGGGCTTGACCAAATCCAGCCGGCATCTTAGGTTTCTATTGAAGAACATCATGGCGGGAGTTTGGTTGGTAACCATATGTGTTGCATTCCTGTATGCGAATAAGAAGTTATCCACCTTGTGCTGAAGTTTTATGTCTTCATTACCCATGGCCTTTATGGCCTTCTTGAAGGTCTGGACAAACCTTTCAGCCAATCCATTGGTGGCGGGATGGTATGGGGTGGACGTGTAGTGCTTAACCCCATTGTTTTTTAAGAACTTTCTGAATTCTTCGGACACAAATTGCGGTCCATTATCAGAACATATCTGTTCCGGCAGCCCATTCCTGGCAAATATGGTCCTTAATACTGTGATGGTTTTTTCCGTGGTGGTGGAGGACATCTTTATTACCTCCGGCCACTTGGAGTGTGCATCAACCGCGATTAAGAACATTGAGTCCATAAATGGACCAGCAAAGTCGATGTGCACCCTTTGCCAGGGAGATGAGGGCCACTCCCATGGATGTAGAGGGGCTTGTGGTGGAGCATTTTGGACCTTCTGGCATCCTAGGCAGCTTTTGGTCATTTCTTCGATGTCTCCATCGATACCTGGCCACCATACAAACGCCCTAGCTAAGTTCTTCATTTTCACTCCACCCAGATGCCCCTCGTGAAGCTCCTTTAGCACTTTATCTTGGAGTTTGGGTGGAATCACCACTCTGGATCCACACATCAAGGTTCCTCGGCACACTGACAGCTGTTCTCTTCTTTGCGAGAATGCTGGCAACAGTGGTTCGTCATGTGCTGGCCATCACTTCACTGTTAAAATCATAGACCTGTGAGAGAGTCGGGTCATTTCTCGTCTCCCTTTCAATGGCCGAATTTGTTACTGGTAGACATTCCACTATGGTAGAGTGGAACATCTCTACTGGGTCTACTGTAGGTGCCTCTTCTACCATTGGCAACGGTAGGTGCGGTAAACCGTCAGCATTCCCATGCTGTTTTGATCCTTTGTATCCTATGTTGTATTGGTGTGCGCCTAGAAAAAGGGACCACCTCTGTAGCCTTTGCGCTGTCATAATGGGAACACCCTTTTTAGGGTTGAATATGGAGATGAGGGGTTGATGGTCAGTCAACAAGGTAAATTTTTGTCCGTGTAGGTAATGGTTGAATTTCTTCACTCCCCATACCAGGCTGAGTGCTTCCCTGTCGATTTGGGCATAGTTACGCTCAGCTGAGTTTAGTGAGCGTGACGCAAAAGCTATCGGCCGTTCTGAGCCATCAGGGAATTTATGGGATAATACTGCTCTTATGCCGTAAGGGGATGCATCGCACGCCAGTCTGATTGGCAGTGATGGGTTGTAATGAGCCAAAACTTCTTCGGATGTGATTAAGTCTTTGCATTTATGGAAGGCACGTTTACAGTCTTCGTTCCATTTCCAAATCACTCCTGTTTGTAGAAGTTCATTAAGAGGGTGTAGAAGAGTTGATAAGTTCGGTAAAAATTTATGATAGTAATTTATTAATCCCAGGAATGACCTTAATTGTGAAACATTTTCAGGTGCTGGGGCTTTTATGACCGCTTCAATTTTTTCAGGTGATTTATGCAACCCTTCATTATTAATTATGTGGCCACAATATGATATCTGATTTTGGAAAAATTCGCACTTGGGGCGATTTGCTCGTAGGCCCCGTTCTTTCAGCCTAGTGAGCACCTGCTCCAAATTGGCAAGGTGCTCGTTGTCGTTTTCTCCTGTTACAAGGATGTCGTCTAGGTAGCATTCAGTCCCCGGAATCCCTTGCAGGACTTGCTCCATAGCTCTTTGCCAGATAGCTGGAGCTGATGCTACTCCAAAAACCAGTCGATTGTACTGGTACAGGCCTTTGTGTGTGTTTATCGTGAGATACTTTTTAGAGGCCTCCTCAACCTCCATCTGTAGATATGCCTGTGCCAAGTCAATTTTGGTGAAACGTTTCCCTCCGGATAGTGAGGCGAAAATATCTTCTATCCTCGGAAGAGGATACTGTACTGTGTGAAGGACCGGGTTTACAGTCACCTTGAAGTCTCCACAGATGCGAATTTTTCTCTGTTCTTCAGATTTATCATTATTCAATGCTTTTTTCATGACTGGAATGATGGGTGTTGCCCACTCGCTCCAATCTATTTTGGATAATACGCCTGCCTTTTCCAAATTCTCCAGCTCTGCCTCGACTGCTGGACGAATTGTGTATGGCACCGGTCTTGCCTTAAAAAATTTGGGAATTGCTGCATCTTCCACTTTTATTGAGGCGGTGATGCCTTTCAAGGTTCCTAGTTTCTCCTGAAACACTTCTTTGGCGTTGGCCAAGATGTCTTTTAATCGTTCAGGTATGATGTCATCATTGTTTTTTTTCTTACTGGTCACCGTCAGTGCCTGAATGGAGTGCCAGTCTAAACGTATCTTTCTGATCCATTCACGTCCCAACAACGGTGGACCACCATCTTGTAGAATGTATAAATACAACTTTTGTATTTCTTTGCCGTTGTATACAACAGGCACCCTTATTTTTCCTTTGGGGTATACTTTCTGCCCCGTATATGTTTTTAAGATAATGGATGTGTCTTTTGGAGGTATATGCGAAAATAGCCTCTCGTAATCCCGTCGATTTATTACGGTTAGAGCTGATCCTGTATCTAGCTCCATTTTAACTGGGGACCCTGCTATCGTGAGGGTAACCCAAATGGTTTGGTAATCATCTTTGGCAAGTACATTATGTAATTTGAGACAGCTTAGTCTCTTGTTTTCGGAGTCGCTATCGCTCTTCTGGTCTTCGGAGCTACTGTCCGTCATCATTTGTACCTTCCTGTACTTTCCTTTATTGATTTTTTTTTTCTGCCCGTGGATTTATTTTGTCCAGATCGGCATACCCGTGCAATGTGTCCAATTTTTCCGCATTGCCTGCATGCTTTGTCCTTGAACCAGCAGTCCTTCTGGTTATGGGTGGATCTGCCGCAGCAATAACATCTTTCGAAACCCTGTGTCATTTCATGGGTGCCGAAGTCCTGTGTCTTTTGTTGTATCTCTGCAGCTCCTCTTGCTGCTGCTTCGTATGATACAGCCATACTGAAAGCTTTGTCCAATGTTAAATCTTTTTCCGAAAGCAGCCTTTTTTGTGTTCCTTCACTTAAGAGACCGCAAACGAATTTGTCTCGAAGATAATCTGCTAGTCCTGCCCCGAATTGGCAGTACTTTGATAGCTTTCTTAATTCGGTTAGGTAATCAGCGTTACTTTCATTCTTGTGTTGATTTCTCTTGAAGAATTTGAATCGTTCCGCTATCAGCAGCGGTGTTGGGTTTAAGTGCTCCTGCAGGGTATCAACAATTTCTTTAAAATTCTTGTCCACTGGTTTGGCTGGAGTGATTAAATTTCGTAACAGCCCGTATGTCTTTGTGCCCATTAGGTTCAGCAGTACTGAAGCTTTTTTTTCATCTTCTATTCCATTTGCAGTGCAATATACCTCTACTCTTTCCACGTATGTGGTCCAATCCTCTATTTCACTATCAAAAGCATCAATATTGCCAGACTTAGGCATTTCAGAAAAGATATGGCGCTTCCCGCGCTTTTCTTTCTTTTCTGCAGCAAAGATATGGCGCTTCCCGCGCTTTCCCGCCACTGCTGCCGATGACAACGCTGTTTCCCGCGGTTCCCGTTCCTTTTTTATTATTAATTATTTACAGTTGGAGACTCGTTCCTGCGGGACTTTCTCTCCAGGTCTGAACGCTGACCTGCTTGCCGCGCCGGCCATCTCCCGAGTGCTCCCTCCCAGTCCGTTATTGCTTGCCTCCGATTTCGCTGCCTGTCTCAGCTGTAGAGCCAGCCGCTGGAGCCCCAGTCTGATGCCCAGGAAGGATTAGCGCAGTACCTGACACCAGCTTGGCCAGCTGGTGAAACCACAGCTTCTCTCGCTTTCTTGAGTCTTCTGGACGCTGGAGGAATCGATGTCCTTGAGGTGCTGCCGAATTGCAGGTAAGTCCATTTCCACTTCGTCGCCACTGTAGTGTCCATGTGTTGATAAAGACACTGAAGATAGGAGTTGGTTCATAGGTGTTTACTAAGCAAAGTCTGGCGGGGGGGGGTTCTAACGGATATACACAATATACAGGCTTATATAGCCCGAGTGGCCATTACCGGCATTACAGCACACCTGGGGCTCTTCAAGGCACATACACTACAATTATCAGCTGCAGGTCCACCATTAAAGAGGAGAATTGATCAGTCATCATTTGCAGGTGGCAGGACTTTGTTGTCTCAGGCCTGGGGCAACTTTTACCAGGCTTAACCACACCTGTGGAAGGTTGGAGCCTCGCACACTTCTCCAGTGTGACCTCCTGCGAAACCCCTCTCACCACCCTCACTCAGCGCTTCCTCAATGGAGGCATCTACCAGAAGCATGGGAGGCCTTTTTTTCCTTCCCTTCTTAGCAGTAGAGGACCTCCAGCACCAGGCACGGCAGCAACAGAACCAGGAACAATAGCAGCACCAGCAACAGCAGCAGCAGCAGGAGCGACAGGCTGCTGCTCACCCACCTGAGGCAGCACAGGCCAGAAGGGGCCAGCGCATGGAAGCCCGTCGGTGCAGGAGATACCCCCCAAACAGGGTCTACAGACACAGGGTCAGCTACCTCAACATGACTGAGCAGCAGTGCCAAAGGCGGCTCCGACTTTCGCGACAGGTAGTGACTGACATCTGCGCAATGATAAAGCAAGACCTGCTGCCCAAAGGACCAGGTGGACACTCCTTACCAGTGGCCATCAAAGTCACTACCGCACTCAACTTTTTTGCCTCAGGCTCATTCCAGGGATCATCAGCAGACATCAGCAGCATCTCCCAGTTGGCCGCACACACTTGCATCACTCAGGTAACTGATGCCCTCTTTGCCCTCGCGCACAATCACATCCCTTTCACCAGGGATCGCGCAAATATGACGACATGAGCGATTGGACTAGCTCATCTGGCAGACTTTCCAAGGGTGCAGGGCATCATTGACTGCACACATGTGGCCCTTAGGGCACCCCATCACAATCCAGGTATTTTTGTCAACCGCAAGGGCTTCCACTCCCTTAACGTTCAGCTGGTGTGTGACCACAAGAAGGAGATTTTGCATGTTTGTGCCAAGTACCCTGGCAGTTGCCATGACTCCTTCATACTGCGCCAGTCTAGTGTGCCTCTGCTATTCAGGCCGCCAGACCAACTTCATGGATGGCTACTTGGAGACAAGGGCCCCGATTTTCGGCTTGTGTGGGAAATGGTCGGGTTTCCCCGAATGTGGGGTTTCTGACAGACATAAAAAAGTGTCAGCCAACTCCATGCAATTTTCCCTCAATTGGCCAATTAATTCCCAGCATGTGGGAAGCCTTGCTAATTGTCCAATTTGAGTCAGAAATCCCCACATTATGACGTCATCATTCGTGGTGCTTTCAAGGTCCATAGCAAGCACTGCATCCTCTGAAGGCTTCCAAATGAACCATACAGGATGGCAGAGGAGCCTGCAGCAGCTGTGGCCAGTGCCAGACCCCGAGCTGCCTTCAAATTCGATGAGGCTTCACTGCAGGCATTATTGGATGGGGTTAGGGCCCACAGGGAGGTCCTCTTCCCTAGGTCAGGGGGGAAGAGGCTTCCCACTGAGACCAATGCTGCATGGATGCAGGTGTCAGCAGATGCCAACTCGCTGGGAGTCACCAGAAGAACCTTGGCATTACATCTCTAACTCCTTCCTTTACTCCCCCACAGTACCATCCAGAGCCCCCGTCCTCACTGTTGAGGAGGAAGAGGCTGTGAAGCCAGACTCCTCAGAGGAAGCTCCAACCTCTGAGGGCACAGCGTCAGCAGAAGTAAGCGCACCCAGCACCAGTGCAGACACTCACACCTCGGGGGGACCTTCGGGACATAGAGTAGTGTTGTCACCTGGTGTTTCACAGCTCACAAGTGAGCCTCAGCAGATTCTGGAGACAGGGACAGCAGTGGAGAGTCCTCGTCGGAGGGCGCAGGACTCTGCCAGCTCAGCTCAGCTGCACGTCGACCCTCTGCCTCTGGGTCCATCCACAAGAGAAGAGGTGATGGATCTCCATGCACAGATGCAGGAGTCTCTGGCAGGTTTTGTCTCCAGGGTCGTTGTGAGTGTGGAGTGAATGGAGGAGTCCATAGCGACCATGAGCAGAGCCTTTGTGGAGTCATTGGTGCATCAACGCATCACCATGGAAAGGTTGGCAACCTCCATGGAGGAGATTACTTGCCAGGGTACGGAAAACATGGTGAGTGCTCATAAGAGAATGACATCTCTTGAGGAGCGTTGGCCATCTGTTGAACAGAGAAACCAGATCTTCATGGAAGTCCTTCTGAGTAGGACTGCCAGTGCAGAAACGGGTCCCCATGGCCCCCTAAAGCGCAGCAAGGTGCTCTCAAGCCACTTCCAAGCACTGGCCCCTTCTGGCCTGTGCAGCTTCAGGTGAGTGAGCAGCAGCCTGGTGCTCCTGGTGTTCATCCTGCTGTTCCTGGTTCTGCTGCTGCCGCCTCTGCTGCTGGAGATCCTGTAATGGCAAGAAGGGAAGGAAAAAAAGGTGTCCCATGCTTCTCGCAGATGCCTCCGCTGAGGAAGCGCTGAGTGAGGGTGGTGAGAGGGGCTTCCCAGGAGATCACATTGGAGAAGTGTGTGAGGCTCCAGCCTTCCACAGCTGTGCCTAAGCCTTGAAGAAGTAGCCCCAAACCTGCAACAACAAGGTCCTTCAACATACAAGTGCTGTCCCTTTAAATCGCAGCTTTCCCTGATCTGCAGCTGACCACAAGCAAGCCGGCAAGCTTCACGCCAGGTCTCATCAGCAGGGTTCCCCGCAGGCATGTTTCATGTGGGGAAAGCCCCAAAGTCGCAACAGCCCCAGAAAATCTTCTTCAACAAGGTAATTATTGGTCATTAGTGTGCCGACGACCAGTCCCGCCAGTGGCAGCCGGGACTGAAGCGGGTCGTGGGGAAACGGCGGTCCGAAAGTCAGACGGGGCGGGGAATCATGTGGGGGGGTCCCGACCCGCTTTTTCGGCGATTTTCGGCCCCCAGCCGCCTGAAAAGCCGCCCGACGGCGGCCAGAAATTTGACCCCAAGGTCTATCCCCTGAGGACTTGGCTAATAACGCCGTTGAGGAGGCCAGCCAACGAAGCTGAGGAGCGCTACAATTCCAGGCACATTTCCACCAGATCCATAATCGAGCAAACCATCGGCTTGCTGAAGATGTGCTTCAGATGCCTGGATAGATCAGGTGGAGCCCTACAGTACTCAGCAGCCAGGGTCTCCAGAATCGTCGTGGTTTGCTGTGTACTCCACAACATGGCACAGCCTCGTGGCTTGCAGATTCCTGAGGACCAAGTGGCTCCTCACATACCCTCCTCAGATGATGATGATGATGATGATGATGAGGAGGAGGAGGAGGAGGAGGAGGGTGAAAACAAGCATCCTGCAGAGGCCCATCAACCAGCGGTAGCATTACGCGAGAACATTGCTGCCCAGGATGCAAGGAACGCACTCATCCTGGCCAGATTTGCTTAGCCTAGTAAATCAAACTCTTTTGCCTTGCAGTTTCTTATCTGAGCATCGACAATGGCCAAACCCTGCGGATTCCGAGCTATTTGACCAGCATCCTGACAACTGCAAGTAATCCTAAGCCCTCAATGTGAAAACCCCATTCGCGAAATGACACACGCCAGAACTGCAGCAGTTGCCATCAGACTACTTGTGCTTTATTTTCCTCTTACACGTGCTCCTACGTAGTGGTTCCCCTGTGGCTGCAGCAGATGTGGAGGCCCCTTGCTCGCTTTCCTGCTGCTCCTGTCTCGACACCTTTGGCGGGTGTCCTCTGGGGTGGTGAGCCTGTGAGGGCTCGTCAGCAGTCTGCTGCTCCTGTGGCTGTGCGGGAGTTGAGACGTCTATCTCAGTTGGGTGTGGACTCCGGCGGGGCTCTGACCGAGGGCTCTGCAGTGGCATGGAAGTGTGAGCGCATGGAGAGGAGCCCCCACTCCCTTGAGGTCTGTCACCAACCTCCCTCTCATGGGTCAGGTCCCCCTCAGTGCCTGCAAGTGGCTTGAGAGCACCTTGCTGCACATCAGGTGAGCCATGGGGACCCGTATCTGCAATGGCAGTCCTACTCAGAAGGACTTCCATGAAGGCCTAGTTTCTCTGTTCAATAAATGCCCATTGCTCCTCAAGAGATGTCATTCTATTCTGAACACTCACCATGTTTTCCACACCCTGGCGACTAACCTCCTCCATGGCCGTAGCCCTCCTCTCCTCTACCGTAGCCATCCTCTCCTCTATGGTAGCCAGCCTTACCACAGAGGCAGCAATCATTTCCACATAGGTAGCCATCCTTTCCGTGTTCATGCGCCACTGACTCCACAAAGGCTCTGCTCATGTTTGCTATGGACTCCTCCATTCGCTCCACACTTGCAGCCACCCTGGAGACAAAACCTGCCAGAGACTCCTGCATCTGTGCATGGAGTTCCATCACCTCTGATCTTACGGATGGACCAAGAGGCAGAGGGTCGACATGCAGCTGAGCCGAGCTGGCAGAGTGCTGCGCCCTCCGACGAGGACTCTCCACTGCTGTCCCTGTCTCCACAGTCTGCTGATGCTCACTTGTGAGCTGTGATACACCAGGTGACAACTCTACTCTATGTCCCGAAGGTCCCACCGAGAAGTGAGTGTCTGCGCTGGTACTGGGTGCGCTTATTTCTGATGACGCTGCGCCCTCAGAGGTTGCAGATTCCTCTGAGGAGTCTGGCTGCTCAGGCTCTTCCTCCTGCACTGTGGGGACGGGGGCTCTCGATGGTCCTGTGGGGGAGTCAAAGAAAAAGTTAGAGATGTGATGCCAAGGTTACATACACAGTGCATTTTGCAGATGATCATAAGTCCATATGATGTAGCTTCAGAATCATTATCAGCGACTCATGCAATGCCAATGAGAGAAATGGAAAACTATTCTGTCACCAGCTTGCGGGGATGCACCTGTCTGTCCTTCCCCAACTTCCGCATGTCTGTCAGCCCCGACAATCTCCAGGACACCTTCCTCCCAGGGGGTGAGCTGGGCTAATGAGGGCGGCCCTCCTCCTGTCCTGGCTCACTCTCTCCTGTTGTGAGCTCTCTTTTTCTGCAATGAGGGAGACAAGTGGAGGTTGAGTGAGAATGAAGGAGTGAGTGCAGAGATTGCATAGCATGGATACTTAGAAGGAGACAAAGATGGAGTGAGGTTGCAATACCAAGGGCCCTCCCTGTGTGTTGTCAGTTGTGACCAAAGCATCAGAATGAGAGGGAGTGTGAGGGCTGCATGGTCAAATAGTTAGGTGAATGTGAGCATAGAGAGAGAGGGAATGGCTAAGGGTGCATGGATGTGAGTGTCTAGTGGGATGTGGAGGAAGAGATTGCTAAAGCTGAGTGCTGGTGAGGAAAGGCAATGGGGATCAGATTGAGGGTGATGGAAACTTCATACAGTACTTACTTTTCCAGTGCGATGAAGTTCATTGAATCTTTTCCTGCACTGCATCCAGGTGCGCTGTGTGAGCCCCAAGGAGTTGACTTCCCCAGCCACCTGTAGCCACACAGCCTTGGTCTGACTGGGAGGCCTCTTCCTCCCTGAAGAAGGGAACAGGACCTCCCTGTGGGCCCTAGCACCATCCAGCAATGCCTGGAGTGAAGCCTCATCAAATTTTGGGGCAGCTCTTGCCCTCCCGCTGGCCATTGCTCCTGCAGGCTCCCATGCCATCTTAATGGTAAAGTTTGGAAGCCTGCAGAAGATGCAAGGCTTGCTGTGGACCTTAAAAGCAGCAGCAATGATGATGTCATATTCTGCGACTTTCTGACTGGAAATACTCAATTGCCAAGGGTTCCCACACGTTGGAAATCAATTGGCCAATTGAGTTAAAATTGCATCAATCTCACACACCCATTTAGATTCGTGTGGGAAACACTAAATTCGGGGAACCCGACAATTCCCTGCACCTGAGTTAAAATTGACCCCTATATGTTTGGAAACTGAGTACTGATATCTCTGTCATATCTGGCACTGAAGATTGTAGTTACTGTGGCCAAGCTGCATTAACACGCACAAGCTGAAAGCATCCTGATCTCTAAGGAAGTGAATTCATTTTCCCACTTGCCGACGTTAAGAGTTAACTCCTTCCAGCCAGTTCCTCTAGTGATGTCACCAATATTCACCATTCGTACAGGAAAGAAAACAACAGAAAGTTGATGATAATTCTTTATAAATGTTCCATTTTTAAATAGGGCCCACAAGGTAACATTCACTCTTTAGGAATTTTGATTGAATCAGGAATTCGACATAGTTAAAGTGAATGCAGAGCAATTTAGTTTATAGGAGTTCTATGTAATAGGCATGAGTCATATGTGGTTTAAAACATTTGAAATGGACAGAACTTGGTTTAGTACATTTGAAGGCTGTGTAATGGAATGAACAAAACTTGGTTTAGTATATTTGAAAGATTTCTTCCAGCATTTAACATGGAAAAAACAGGATTCACAATCCTTGCTTGCACTGTTCCAACAGATGGTTTGAAAGCAGCATACAATCTCTCAGGTATACTTTATTATGGCTTAATAGAATTGAAAAAATGAATAGTAGTTTATAAAGACCGATTCCTTAGATCTTCGCAGCATATCCTGGTTGTGACAATACAGTGTTCCAGAACAGTAAAATGTTATTATTGTTCCACGGTGCTTGGGCCCAATGTTTAGTCATAATATCCATACAACAATAACACAGAAAAGGCCTGGCCTGACCACCAGCACATTAGTTATAATCTACTGAAAAAACACCTACTAGTTTGTACAAACATTCTGGCAGTTCATCTAAACACAACACGTAAAACTACATCATTATTCTAAGATCTTACAAGGTAATTTCATTTCCAGCTGGCATTAGTTTAAAGTTTGTGCAATTTAAAGTAAATTAAACTCTTTTATGAGGTTTGTAAAAAAAAAGGAAAATGACTGAGCCACAAGTATGAGGTACATGTCTGAAGCCTTGGTAATGCGAATGCTCGCTTGCTGGAGTATAATGAGATTTATTGTGCGCTTTTATGTCTCATTTTTCTAACTACAGTAGAAATTTCAGTTTGATGAGACAAATATAAGTTTTGAGGTAACTGCCATTCCTGTAGTCTGCTAAATGCCTGTTCTTTGTTCTCAGTGAGCACTGGCTCTTCACTTAAACTTAGCTCCCAAATTCCCAGATCTCTCTGCCGTGAAGACTATGCTTCTCCACTGGACTAGTGATCTAGTGACTAGTGGATTGCGAGTGGAGCTCGGGGCCAGGGATCGTGATAATATCAGTACTAATTTGATCCTGAGAGAGACAACACCATCCATGTCCGAGGCCGGGACCCAGGAGCGAGGACGAGCCCAGCAGCGAGGTCAAGGCCCAGGAGTGGCGCAGCGTGGACCAGCAGCGGGGTTGGGGCCCAGGGAAGGTGCAGCACAGGCCAACAGAGAGGTCGGGAGGACCACAATGCATCCTACGAAACCCAGGCAGAGAGGACCTGTGGGAAGGAGGGAGGAGGATAGTAGCATTATGTTTGTGTGTGTGTGTGCTAGGCCATTGTAGCAGAGCCTGGTCTCCAATCGTCTTGGATTCCCTTGCCATTGGACCAAGACCTTGCTCTGTCAAGCCCGTGTGATAGCTGGTGTGCAACGGCCACCCCACATTAAAAGAATTCACGCACAGGCATCTTCCACCCTTTAAAATGAAGTTCGGGACCTGGAACGTCAGGACCCTCATGGACAACCCCAACAGCGACAGGCCGGAACGGCGTACTGCTATCGTTGCCCGGGAGCTCAGACGTTTCGACATTGACATCGCCGCCCTAAGTGAGACCTGGTGGGCAGAGGAAGGCAAGCTCAAGGAGCAAGGCGGTGGCTACACCTTCTTCTGGAAAGGCAAACCTGAAGAAGAACGCCGCCATAAAAAATGAACTAGTTGGACATCACAGAGACTCCCCTTGTGGAATAAACTCTTCGGCTCACCCTAGCCCGGAACCAGTGCGCTATGGTCATCAGTGCGTACGCCCCAACACTGGAAGCCACAGACGAGACCAAAGAGGAATTCTACTCCAGCCTCGAACAATCCCTGTCCCGAGTCTCAACGGGCGACAAGCTGATCCTCCTTGGCGACTTTAACGCCAGAGTTGGAAAGGACACAGACCTCTAGGGAGGTGTGATTGGCAGAGAGTGGGTAGGGAAAGCCAACTCCCACAGTACCCTCATCCTATCAAAATGCTTAGAACATGACCTTGTCATAACCAACACATTGTTCCATCAGAGAGACAAGTACAAGGTTTCATTGCAGCACCCTTGCTCCAAGCACTGGCATCTGCTGGACTGCGTCATCGTCCGAGCGAGGGACCGCAAGGATGTCCGCATCACCCGCGCCATGACAGGAGCTGATGACTGCTGGACAGACCACTGCCTAATCCGCTCTGTCATCTCCATCAATGTAGCCCCAAAACAGCGGCGGCAACAGAAACAATGCCGCAGGAAAATCAATGCTAGAGCACTCAAAGTCCTCGCTAAGAAGGCCCTATTCAGCCTGCGCCTCACAAACAACCTGACGACTCCCAGTGATGCAGAGTCGCAGAGTGCCCACAGCGCCTGGTCTGCACTCAAGGCCTCCATAATCAGCACCTGTGAAGAGACGCTCGGTCACTCGACCAGGAAACACCAAGACTGGTTCGATGAGAACGACCAGGAGATCCAGGAGCTAATAAGCCACAAGCGCAGGGCATTCCTGATCTGGAAACAGCTACACAACTCGAGAGCAAGAACGCAGCTCTGCAGACGCCTGAAGGCCAAGGTCCAACAACAAACTCGCGACCTAAAGAACAGAAGGTGGGTGGAGAAAGCGTAGGAGATCCAGCAGCTAGCCGACAACCACGACATGCGTGGATTCTTTAGCGCAGTCAAGACCATCTACGGCCCAAGCACCCAAGGTCCTACCCCACTGCGGGCCAAGAACGGAGAGGTACTCATCAAGGACAGGGAGGCAGTCAGTGCCCGCTGGAAGGAGCACTTCGAAGATCTCCTTAACCGAAACTCTATCTTCGACGCGAGTGTCCTCAACTCCATTCCGCAGCATGCTACCCGTCAACATCTCAGCACAACCCCAGCCCAGCATGAGGTTGAAAAGGCCATCCGACAACTGAAGAACAACAAGGCCTCAGGAGCAGATAGAATCCCCGCCGAGGCACTAAAGCATGGCGGAGAAGCACTACTGGCATGAATTGATGAACTCATTTCTCTTATCTGGAAGGAGGAGAGCATGCCAGGGGATCTCAGAGATGCCATAATTGTGACCATCTTCAAGAAAGGTGACAAGTTCGATTGCGGTAATTACAGAGGAGTTTCCCTGCTATCTGCCACAGGGAAAGTCATCGCAAGAATCCTCCTCAATCGCCTTCTCCCAATGGCAGAAGAGCTCCTCCCAGAGTCGCAATGCGGATTCCGCCCACTGAGGGGCACAATGGACATGATCTTCACCGCACGTCAATTACAAGAGAAATGCAGGGAACAGCACCAACCACTGTGACATGAATCAGTCATTCATGAAAGACTTATGAAATAATACTGAGTGGCCTATGGGTGGCGCTGTCCAGGGAGAGTATAAATACTCGGGCATGGGCCCAGCTTGCGAAGGACATTCTTAACAGGAACAAGTGAAGGACACAACTAGACCTCCATGTTGTAAAACAGTTGATTAAAGCTTTGTGTAATGCTTAGACCAAGTGCCTAGTAGTTTTCTTATGTCACACTGTACATGGCCATGTGTCAAATACAAGAGAAATGCAGGGAACAGCACCAACCACTGTAAATGGCCTTCTTTGATCTCACAAAGGCCTTCAACACTGTCAATCGTGAGGGATTATGGAGTGTCATCCGCAAATTCGGCTGCCCTCAAAAGTTTGTCACCATCCTCCACCTGCTTCATGACGACATGCAAGCCATGATCCTGACCAACGGTTCCACCACAGACCCAATTCATGTACGAACTGGGGTCAAGCAAGGCTGTGTCATCGCACCAACGCTCTTCTCAATCTTCCTTGCTGCAATGCTCCATCTCACCCTCAGTAAGCTCCCCGCTGGAGTGGAGCTAATTTACAGAACAAACGGGAAACTGTTCAACCTCCGTCGCCGCCAGTCCAGGTCGTTCCATCCTCTGTCGTCGAATTACAGTATGCAGATGACGCTTGCATCTGCACTCACTCGGAGGGCGAATTCCAAACCATCGTCAACACCTTCACCGAAGCGTCCAAGAGCATGGGCCTTACACTAAACATCCGTATGTCAAAGGTCCTCTACCAACCTGCCCCCGCCACACAGTACTGCCCCCCGATTATCAAAATCCACGACAAGGCCTTGGACAATGTGAACCACTTTCCATACCTCAGAAGCCTACTGTCAACAAGGGCAGATGTCGATGACGAAGTCCAACACCACCTTCAGTGTGCCAGTGCAGCCTTCGGTCGACTGAGGAAGAGAGTGTTTGAAGACCAGGACCTCAAACCCAGCACTAAGCTCATGGTCTACAGAGCAGCACTGATACCCACCCTGCTGTATGCCTCAGAGACATGGACCATGTACAGCAGGCACCTCAAAGCACTGGAGAGGTACCACCAACGCTGCCTCCGCAAGATCCTGCAAATTCATTGGCAGGATAGGCGCACCAGCGTCAGTGTTCTTGCTCAGGCCAACATCCCCAGCATTGAAGCTTTGACCACACTCGATCAGCTCCGCTGGACGGGTCACATTGTCCGCCTGCCCGATCAGGACTCCCAAAACAAGCGCTCTACTCGGAGCTTCGGCACGGCAAGAGAGCCCCAGGTGGGCAGAGGAAACGCTTCAAGGACACCCTCAAAACCTCCTTGAAAAAGTGCAACATCCCCACCGACACCTGGGAATCCCTGGGCCAAGACTGCACAAAGTGGAGGAGAAGCATCCAGGAAGGCGCCGAACACCTCGAGTCTCTTCGCCAGGAGCAAGCGGAAGCCAAGCGCAAGCAGCGCAAGGAGCGCACATCAACCCAAGCACCCCACCCACCCGCCCCTTCAACCACCGTCTGCCCCACCTGTGACAGAGACTGTAGGTCCCGCATTGGACTCATCAGTCACCTGCAAACTCATTTTTAATGTGGAAGCAAGCCATCCTCAGTTCCGAGGGACTGCCTGAGAAGAAATTACTGCTACATGCACAGAGCCTTAATGCTTATGTTAAGTTAGGTTAGTCAGTGCATCAGCCATAAATAAAATACAGAAAATGTTGAGATGAAGTGTTTTGTTATACTAACATTCTGAAAAGTCTGCTTAGAACCAATGTTCTAAACTATAGTAATTATTCCTCAGCAGCTGGAGACCTTTAACAAATTTAAACGGGAAGTAAGGAGCATTTTAAAGAAAGATCATCTCTTCTTTTATCTATCATTAGGTGACAAATAATAGACAATAAGCCAACTTCTGTATACTTTGCTTTAGTAAAATGTTATACCTTTAGTGAATTCCCTTATAGGCTGCTGTTAAAGGTAACCTGCTGGTAATACTGTGTGTTTTTAATAAGCAGACGATAACAAATAAGCCTTGGTACTGTTATACTCGCACTTTTGTGTCGTTTCACAGCAGTTTCTGTTTCAGAGCTCTGCAAACATGACAGTAGAATTTTGAAGTCAGATCCCGATCAAGTCCCAGGACACAGAAGAGTAGTATTAGACCCTGGAGAACGCCATTTCACACCACCTGGGTTTGACACTGCTTGGAGTACACTGGCAGTTTAGAAACTCCGCTGTTTTAAATGTTTTGAGGGTGTGGGCACTTCTGGCCACTCTTTTAAAATATAAAAAATGTACCGTGCGGAAGCGCAGCTCAGTGCATGTATCATCAGCATGCATGTTCTCTCCTGACCCTTCGAGTTCAATTCAGAACCAGCCAGTATAAGCAAGATACCATGGGACTGGAGTCGATTCTGTAGCTACTGGTAACAGATAGATAGCCACAGTGTAATTGCAGCCTTGGTAAATTACTAGGCATTAATCCAATTGAGAGCAGTTAAAGTAACAGCAGAATGTTATCACAAGATCAAAGTTCCTTTGAACATCATCTAACCCCCAAAAGAACATTAGTACCTTAAATTCACAGAGAGCTTTCTTTATTATACGTTTGCAAGATAGTCGCTTTTTTTTTAACCAGTGCTTTGCTGCAAGGTGCAGGAAAATATCAGTTGAAAAGAACAAGTGATTTTGGACAAAGCCCATTACCAGTGTTATGATATAGGACCTTAAAGTGCCTTGGATTTTTAAAAACTTATTTTTGGTGACTTTTGGGCTTAAGACCTGTAAGGGGTGATGTGTGTGGTCAGCTTTGCCTCTGACTCCCTGAGCGGTTCGAATTGCTCCCATTCCCTTGGTTCCAGACTTTGGACTGATTTGGGGGTTGTAATGAAATTGCAACAGACAACTGAGTTGGTGAAAAGAACTTAGATTTTTATTTGAGACAGGAAAATATACAATACAATAATCTTATCACTCTAAAAGGGGGAACACTTCGGAATATATGAGGGAGAATGACAATAGACAAAATACTTCACCCCTCCCAATCCCACTACACTAACTAGGTTGGATTCCAGAGGACCAGGGAAATGCTCACCAAATGACTTTCTTGACAGTTGTACAGTTTCACGATTTCGGGGTTCTCTTTAGGTGTGGCGGTTGGGGCCTGCCGTACCCCGGACATGGTGGAAGACTTCACCTGCGTTGGGTCTTCAGTCTTCATGTGTCCGCTGATGCGGTCGGCTGTGTAATGTATGTACCTTTAAGGGGGAGAACTACTTTTTACAGCTCATGTATACTGTAGTACCAGCAGTGACCACACCTGTATATAACGTTGAGTAGTAATCTGTACAGTTCAGTTGCAGTCTGAGCCATGTTGAGTAAACACCGTTTGTACCGTTCTCCGCAGTCTGTGTCTGATTGTACACGGACGTAACATTGGCGACAAGGCAGGTTCGAACCTACCTGCAACTCTGCATCACCTCCCGGGGATTCGTTCCTGAAGATCAGTGGATTGGAGGTCAAGGCCAGAGACTCGGGCGTCGACCACGGGCAACCGCCCAGTCATCCAGCAGAGACTCGAGAATTGCGGGGGAGGCTGTCGAGAGCCAGGCTTGGCTTTCCAGTCGAGGTAGTCCAGCGAAACGGGCTGGCAACAGGTAGTGCGCAGACCCTTCCCGGACAGTGGCGGGCTAGAGCCCGACCGAGCGGCACAGCAAAGGGCCGAGCAGTGTCGACGGGAGAGAGAGAGGGAGGGCAGAGCGCACAGGGCGCAGCCGGTGTTCAGGGGCTGAGCAGCGTCGGAGAGACGGAGAGAGAGATGCGCAGAAACCCGCGAGGTGCCGCCATTGCCACGAGGACTGCCGGGAGCAGCGTCGGCAACAGCGGGGGAGGAAGGAAAGCGCGGGAGACGCCATTTTAAGCCATTGGGAGACGCCATTTTAAACCACACCCAAAATGCCGAAGAGTGGCAGTATCACCGCATTTGACAATGAAGTCAAAGATTGGACTACATATGTCGAACGAATAGAGGTGTACTACAAGGCAAATGAGGTGTCAGATGACAAGAAAGCGTCGGTATTGTTGAATTTAATGGGCGCAAAGACTAGTAACCCCAACGAAGCCAATGGAAAAGGGTTTTGAAGACATAGTAACGATACTACAGGAACATTTAAACCCCACACCGCTGCTGATAGCAGAAAGATTCAAGTTTCACAAACGGAACCAGCATAAGGATGAAAGCAATGCTGATTATTTAACAGAACTGCGCAAACTATCGAAACACTGCCAATTTGGAGCAGGACTGGCAGATACCTTAAGGGACAAGTTTGTGTGTGGGCTTCAAAGTGAAGGAACCCAGAAACGGCTTTTATCTGAAAAGGACCTTACGCTGGAAAAGGCTTTCAGCATTGCGGTATCATATGAAGCAGCAGCACGGGGCGCTGCAGAGATACAACAGAGACCGCAAGAATATGGCACAAACGAAATGTCATATGGAACAGAGAAGTGCTATCGCTGCGGCAGAACAACACACGACCAGAATGATTGCTGGTTCAAAGACAAAGTGTGCAGACAGTGTGGAAAAGTAGGACACATAGCATGAGTCTGCAGGTCGGGAAAGAAAACCAGCAATAAGAAACTGACCAAAGGAAAGTACAAGGAGGTACATAAGATAACGGAGAATAGTTCAGACGAACAAAAGAGTGATAACGACTCCAAAAGCAGGGAACTGAGTTGTCTGAAACTACATAATGTGATCACAATGGAAGATCACCGAACCATTTGGGTCACTCTCAAGATAGCAGGAGTCCAGGTAAAGATGGAATTGGACACAGGATCAGCCCTAACAGTCATAAACCGATGGGACTACGAGCGGCTATTCTCACACATACCCTTGAGAGACACAAAAATTATTTTGAAGACGTACACGGGGCAAAAAGTCTACCCCAAAGGAAAAATAAGGGTGACCGTTATATATAACGGTAAGGAAACACCAAAACTAGACCTGTATGTATTGCAAGATGGAGGACCACCATTACTGGGACGTGAATGGATCCAGAAAATACAACTGGATTGGCATTCCATACAGGCACTGACTGTGGCTGACAAAAAGGATGACGACATCACACCTGGGCTGTAGTGTATGTACCTTTAAGGGGAGAACTACTTTTTACAGCTCCTGTATACTGTATACCGGCAGTGACCACACCTGTATATAAACCCTGAGTAGGGATCTGTACTGTTAGTTTTAGAGAAACCCTCATCCAGTAAACACCTGTTGATTGTTCCTCTGCAGTCTCTGTCTATTGATTGAAGGACACACTACCTAAAGATACCGGGATTTAACATTGGCGATGAGTCGATTCAAACCTACACCTGCAACTCTGCAGAAGAAGGCCGATTCCAGGGGCACGGGCGTCGACCATCCGGCGGAGACTCCAGCGAGACGGGCTGGCAGCAGGTACGGCGCAGGCGCTTCCCGGACGGCGGCGGCTGGAGCCGACCGACGGCACAGGGGAAGGCCGAGCAGCGTTGACGGGGTAAGAGAGAGGGTAAAGCGCACAGGGCGCAGCCGGGGTTGAAGACCGAGCGGCGTCAACGAGAGAGGCGCGCAGGAAAACACGCAGAGCGCGGCCGGTGTTCAAGGGCTGAGCAGCGTCCACGGGGGGAAGAAAGGAAAGCGCGGGAGACGCCATTTGAGCTGCAGCGGAGAAGAAGGGAGAGCGCGGGAGACGCCATTTTTGAGCCGCAGCGGAGAAGAAGGGAGAGCGCGGGAGACGCCATTTTTGAGCCGCAGCGGAGATGAAGGGAGAGCGTGGGAGACGCCATTTTTAGCCAGTCTAACCACACCCAGGGATGCCGAAGAGTGGCAGTGTCACAGCGTTCGACAATGAAGTTGAAGATAGGGCGACATATGTAGAACGCATAGAAGTGTACTGCAAGGCGAATGAAGTGCCAGATGCCAGGAAAGCACTGGTATTGTTGAATTCCATGGGTGCAAAAATGTATGGCTTACTGCGAAACCTAGTAACCCCAGAGAAGCCAGTGGAAAAGGATTTTGAAAGCATAGTGGCAATCCTACAGGACCATTTAAACCCCACACCGCTGCTGATAGCAGAAAGATTTAAGTTTCACAAAAGGAACCAGCATAAAGACGAAAGTAATGCTGTGTATTTAACGGAACTGCGCAAGCTATCGAAACACTGCCAGTTTGGAATGGGACTAGCAGATACTTTAAGGGACAAGTTTGTGTGTGGGCTTCAAAGTGAAGGAACCCAGAAACGGCTTCTATCAGAAAAGGATCTGACGCTGGACAAGGCTTTCAGCATGGCAGTATCACATGAAGCAACGGCACGGGGCGCTGCAGAGATACAACGGAGACCGCAAGAATATGGCACAAATGAAATGTCATATGGAGCAGTGAAGTGTTATCGCTGCGGCAGAACAACACACGACCATAAGGATTGTTGGTTCAAGGACCAAGTGCGCAGACAGTGTGGAAAAGTAGGACACATAGCAAGAGTCTGCAGGTCAGGAAAGAAAACCAGCAGCAAGAAATCTCCACAGGAGAATTACAAAAAGTTACATAAGGTGACGGAGAGTAGTTCAGACGAACAGGAAAGTGATACAGACTCCGGAAGCAAGGAGCTGGGTTGTCTGAAACTACATAGTGTAATCAAAATGGAGGATCACCAAACTATCTGGGTCACGCTCACGATAGACGGAGTCCAAGTGAAAATGGAATTGGACACAGGATCAGCCCTAACAGTCATAAACCGAAGGGACTACAAGCGGCTATTTTCACATATACCCTTGAGAGATACAGAGATTGTCTTGAAGACGTACACGGGGCAAAAAGTCTACCCCAAAGGAAAAATAAGGGTGAACGTTATATATAATGGCAAGGAAACACCAAAAATGGACCTTTATGTATTGCCAGATGGAGGACCACCACTACTAGGACGTGAATGGATCTGGAAGATACAGCTAGATTGGCATTCCATACAAGCATTGACTGTAGATGCCAAAAAGAATGACGACGTCACACCTGGACGGCTGTCAAAAATGCTAACTGATGCACAAGAAGTGTTCCAGGAGGGACTTGGAATACTAAAAGGCATAACAGCGATGATCAAAATAGAGGAAAATGCAAGCCCAAAGTTTTTTAAGGCCAGACCGGTGCCTTATGCGATCCGCCCAGCCGTCGAAGCAGAGCTGGAAGGTTTGGAACGTTCTGCAGTACTGTCCAAAGTGGACTGGAGCGAGTGGGCTACACCCATCATTCCTGTAATGAAGAGGTCGTTGAGTAATACGCCTGGGGAACCAAAGAAGGTTCGCATCTGTGGGGACTTTAAGGTGACAGTGAACCCAGTCCTTCACATGGTACAATATCCGCTTCCGCGGATTGAAGATATTTTCGCCTCGCTATCTGGAGGAAAACGCTTCGCTAAGATTGATCTGGCCCAGGCGTACCTGCAAATGGAGGTAGAAGAAGCCTCAAAACAGTACCTCACGATCAACACTCATAAAGGTCTCTACCAATACAACCGGCTGGTGTTCGGGGTAGCATCAGCTCCAGCTATTTGGCAAAGGGCAATGGATCAAGTCCTGCAAGGGATTCCAGGGACCCAGTGTTATTTGGACGACATCCTGGTCACGGGCGAAAATGACAGTGATCACCTCGCCAACCTGGAGCAGGTGCTCACTAGATTGAAGGAATATGGGCTCCGAGCTAATCGCCAAAAATCCGAGTTTTTCCAGAAGCAGATCTCGTATTGTGGCCACGTTATTGATGAAGAGGGGTTACATAAGTCCCCTGAAAAGATTGAGGCAGTTGTCAAGGCTCCAGCACCGGAAAATGTGTCACAACTGAGGTCGTTCCTAGGGCTGGTGAACTACTACCATAAGTTCTTGCCGAATTTGTCTACAGTACTACGCCCACTGAACACCCTACTGCAAACGGGGGTACCATGGAAGTGGAATGACGAATGTAAACGAGCTTTCCAGAAGTGCAAAGAATTGATCACATCAAAAGAGGTGTTGGCTCATTTCAACCCAGCACTACCAATTCGGTTGGTGTGTGATGCATCACCCTATGGTATTGGAGCGGTGCTGTCGCACAAATTCCCGGACGGCTCGGAGAGGCCAGTAGCCTTTGCGTCTCGGTCACTAACCTCAGCCGAGCGTAACTACACCCAGATTGAGAGGGAGGCCCTCAGCCTAGTGTGGGGAGTGAAAAAGTTCAACCACTATCTGCACGGGCAGAAGTTCACCTTGCTGACTGAACACCAACAACTTGTCTCCATCTTTAATCCAAAGAAGGGCGTTCCGGTGATGACTGCACAACGGCTACAAAGATGGTCCCTTTTTCTAGGGGTGAACCAACATGAAATCGAGTATAAGGGCATGAAACAGCATGGAAACGCTGATGGGCTATCACGCCTGCCACTGCCTACTGCGGAGGAAGCACCAGCAGTGGACCCTGTCGAAATATTTTATTCAACTATAATTGAACGCTTGCCAGTCACTAACGCAGATATAGAGAAGGAGACCCGAAATGACCCGACACTGTCTCGGGTATATGACTTGACGGTGAAGGGATGGCCAACACATGGTGACTCACTGTTGCCAGCATTCTCATCCAGAAGAGAACAGCTGTCAGTATGCCAGGAGACCTTGATGTGTGGATCCCGAGTGGTAATTCCACCCAAGTTAAGGGAGAGAGTGCTCAATGAGCTTCACGAAGGCCATCTGGGAGGGGTGAAAATGAAAAGCCTTGCTAGGGCTTATGTGTGGTGGCCGGGGATCGATCAGCAAATCGAGGACCTGACAAACAGCTGCTCAGGATGCCAGAAGGTCCAAAATGCACCACCACATGCCCTTCTACACCCATGGAGTGGCCCTCTTCTCCATGGCAACGGGTGCATATTAATTTTGCTGGTCCATTCATGGACTCAATGTTTTTAATAGCTGTGGATGCGCACTCGAAATGGCCTGAGGTGATCAAAATGTCCTCCACCACCACAGAGAAAACGATTGCAGTCCTACGGACCATATTTGCCAGGAACGGCTTGCCAGAGCAGATTTGCTCTGATAACGGACCACAGTTTGTGTCCAAAGAGTTTCGGAAATTCATGAAAAGGAATGGGGTAAGGCATTACACATCCGCCCCGTATCATCCAGCCACAAATGGATTGGCTGAGAGGTTCGTACAAACCTTTAAAAAGGCAGTAAGGGCCATGTGCGATGACGACATTCCACTGCAGCATAAGGTGGACAATTTCCTGTTAGCCTACAGAAATGCGACACATGCAGTCACCAACCAGACCCCGGCCATGATGTTCTTTAACCGAAGGTTGAGATCTCGTCTGGATTTGCTCAGATCAAATGTACGAAGAGATGTTGAGAATAAGCAATTCCAGCACATCAATGAGAAGCCGACAAGGAGCTTCAATGTAGGGCAACCAGTTTTGGCCCGCGACTACCGAACAGAGAAATGGCAACCAGGAACGATATTCCCACGGCAGGGGCCACTAATGTACACAGTGGATGTTGGGGAGAACATTGTGAGACGCCATGTCGACCAGATCTTAGAGTCACAGGAACGAGTCAACCCCATGTCTCGCGTACCTGGTAATGAACCCGACATACAGGTAGCATCTACCCCAGAAACAGTAGCATCGGAAGCTGATGAACCAACCGACGACAGGGGCCAGAATTGCCTCCGCACCAAGAGCAAGACACTCAGGAAAGGCGCTATCCAGAAAGGATCAGGAAGCCGCCCCAAAGACTGAATTTATAAATGGACTATTTTCAGTTAATGTTGCATGTTAAAAGTGTTAATTGTTAAATGAATGTTATGGTACTGTTAATCTAAAAGGGGAGGAATTGTAGTGTATGTATCTTTAAGGGGAGAACTACTTTTTACAGCTCCTGTATACTGTATACCGGCAGTGACCACACCTGTATATAAACCCTGAGTCGGGATCTGTAATGTTAGTTTTAGAGTAACCCTCATCCAGTAAACACCTGTTGATTGTTCCTCTGCAGTCTCTGTCTATTGATTGAAGGACACACTACCTAAAGATACCCGGATTTAACATGGGCGACTGTCAAAGATCCTGACTGATGCGAAAGAAGTGTTCCAGCAAGGACTCAGAACACTAAAAGGCATGACAGCGACGATTAAAATTGAAGAAAATGCAAGTCCTAAATTTTTTTAAGGCCAGACCGGTACCTTATGCAATCCGCCCAGCCGTCAAAGCAGAGCTGGAGAGTCTGGAAAGTTCAGGTGTACTGTCCAAGGTAGACTGGAGCGAGTGGGCTACACCCATCGTCCCTGTGATGAAAAAGTCATTGAGCAGCACACCTGGGGAACCAAGGAAGGTTCGCATCTGTGGGGACTTTAAGGTAACAGTGAACCCGGTCCCTCACACGGTACAATATCCACTTCCGCGGATTAAAGATATTTTCACCTCGCTATCTGGAGGGAAACGCTTCACTAAGATTGACCTGCCCCAGGCGTATCTGCAAATGGAGGCAGAAGAAGCATCAAAAAAATACCTCACAATCAACACCCATAAAGGTCTCTACCAATACAACCGGCTGGTATTCGGGGTAGCATCAGCTCCGGCTACTTGGCAGAGGGCAATGGAACAAGTCCTGCAAGGGATCCCAGGGACCCAGTGTTATTTGGACGACATCCTGGTCACGGGCGAAAATGACAGTGATCACCTTGCCAACCTGGAGCAGGTGCTCACTAGATTGCAGGAATATGGGCTCCGAGCTAACCGCCCCAAATGTGAGTTTTTTAGAAAACAGATCTCGTATTGTGGCCACGTTATCGATAAAGAGGGGTTACATAAGTCCCCAGAGAAGATTGAGGCAGTAGTCAAGGCTCCAGCACCGGAAAATGTGTCACAACTGAGGTCGTTCCTCGGGCTGGTAAACTACTACCATAAGTTCTTGCCAAATTTGTCTACAATACTACACCCACTGAACACCCTACTGCAAACTGGGGTGCCATGGAAGTGGAGTGACGAATGTAGACGAGCTTTCCAGAAGAGCAAAACACTAATCACATCGAAAGAGGTATTGGCCCATTACAACCCAGCATTACCAATTCGGTTGGCATGTGATGCGTCACCCTACGGCATTGGAGCGGTGCTGTCGCACAAATTCTCGGACGGCTCAGAGAGGCCAATAGCCTTTGCGTCACGATCACTAACCTCAGCCAAGCGTAACTACGCCCAGATTGACAGGGAGGCCCTCAGCCTAGTGTGGGGAGTGAAAAAGTTCAATCACTATCTGCACGGGCAGAAATTCACCTTGCTGACTGATCACCAGCCTCTTGTCTCCATTTTTAATCCAAAGAAGGGCGTTCCGGTGATGACTGCGCAATGACTAACTGATGGTCACTTTTTCTAGGGGCGCACCACTATGAGATTGAATATAAGGGCACGAAACAGCATGGAAATGCTGATGGGCTATCACGCCTGCCACTGCCTACTGCGGAGGAAGCACCAGCAGTGGATCCTGTCGAAATATTCCATTCGACTACAGTTGAATGCCTATCAGTAACTAACGCTTGTATCGAAAAGGAAACCCAAAATGACCCAACACTGTCTCGGGTATATGATTTGACGGTGAAGGGATGGCCAGCACATGGCGACTCACTGTTGCCAGCATTCTCGACAAGGAGAGAACAGCTGTCAGTGTGCCGGGGGACCTTGATGTGTGGATCCCGAGTGGTAATTCCACCCAAGTTAAGGGATAGAGTGCTCAATGAGCTTCATGTGGGTCATCTGGGAGGGGTAAAAATGAAAAGCCTAGCCAGGGCTTATGTGTGGTGGCCGGGAATTGATAAACAAATCGAGGACCTGACCAAGAGCTGCTCAGGATGCCAGAAAGTCCAAAATGCACCACCACAGGCCCCTCTACACCCATGGGAGTGGCCCTCATCTCCATGGCAACAGGTGCATATTGATTTTGCTGGTCCATTCATGGACTCAATGTTTTTAATAGCCGTGGATGCGCACTCGAAATGGCCTGAGGTCATCAAAATGTCCTCCACCACCACGGAGAAAACTATTGCAGTCCTACGAACCATTTTTGCCAGGAATGGCTTGCCAGAACAGATTTGCTCCGACAACGGACCACAGTTTGTGTCTGAAGAGTTCCGGAGGTTCTTGAAAAAGAATGAGGTAAGGCATTACACATCCGCCCCGTATCATCCAGCCACAAATGGATTGGCTGAGAGGTTCGTACAAACCTTTAAGAAGGCAATAAAGGCTATGTACAATGACAACATTCCGCTGCAGCACAAGGTGGACAATTTCCTGTTCGCCTACCGGAATGTAACACATGCAGTCACCAACCAGGCCCCAGCCATGATGTTCTTTAACCGAAGGTTAAGATCTCGCCTGGATTTGCTCAGACCAAACGTATGAAGAGATGTTGAGAGTAAGCAATTCCAGCACATCCATGAGAAGCCAACAAGGAGCTTCAATGTAGGGCAACCAGTCTTGGCCTGCGACTACCGAACAGAAAAATGGCAGCCAGGAACGATATGCACACGGCAGGGCCCATTAATGTACACAGTGGACGTTGGGGAGAGCATCATGAGACGCCATGCTGACCAGATCCTAGAGTCACAGGAACAAGTCAACCCCATGCCTCGCCCATACGTACCTGGTGATGAACCCGACGTACAGGTAGCATCTACCCCAGAAACAGTAGCATCAGAAGCTGATGAACCAACCGACGACAGGGGGCCAGAATCGCCTCCACACTAAGAGCAAGACACTCGGGAAAGGCGCTATCCAGAAAGGATCAGGAAGCCTCCCCAAAGACTGAATTTATAAATAGACTATTTTCAGCTAATGTTGCATGTTAAAAGTGTTAATTGTAATTAGTTTGATATTTAATTGTTAAATGAGTGTTATGGTACTTTTAATCTAAAAGGGGAGGAATTGTAATGTATGTACCTTTAAGGGGGAGAACTACTTTTTACAGCTCATGCATACTGTAGTACCGGCAGTGACCACACCTGTTTATAACGTTGAGTAGTAATCTGTGCAGTTCAGTTGCAGTCTGAGCCACGTTGATTAAACACCGTTTGTACCGTTCTCCGCAGTCTGTGTCTGATTATACACGGATGTAACAGGGTGCGTATTTGAATTTATCTGGTAAGTACCCAATTTCCTTTGGTTAGGTATAGGGTTTAGAGTTTTTTTAATCAAATCTTACCCAGGGGTAAGTCAGGCTAGCTTGTAGAGTGGAAACAAATTTGCGAATCTTCGGTTTCTTCCAGGTTGGTTTCTTGTTGGTCGCGGTGTTGTTGGTAATATTTTTAGTTGTTGGTTTCTTGGGGCCCTTGGTTGCTGCGATTGTCCCGAGGCTGATGTGTTCTTCGAATGAGTTGTGCCTCTGTTGTTGCTCCAAAAAGGACGGTCTGTATCTGGATGATTCATGAGTGAACACACTGTGTAACTGACAAAGCAGGCCTCAATTATACCGTTTGAGGCCTTGCTTATCTGCCTGCCAAATCTACTCTGGCCCATTGTTAATTTTGGCGGGCTCGTTAACTTTAATAGTTTAAAATTCTTTATCGAGTTTCGACTTGGTCCCATTTATCTTTAATTGATTTTTAACTAGTTTCGGGATTGCTTCGAAATCGGTTTAAGTGTGTGAAGTGGTTTTTGGAAATCCCTCTGAGTGGTTAATCTGTTGTTCGATTGTCTTCTCCTGCTGGGGACAGGGTCCCTTTTGTTGATTTAGTGGCATGTACTGTATTATTCATATTTGTGATGGTTCTCTAGTTTTGGCGGGGACTGTCCTTCCGTAGGCCTATTGTCTTTATGTAGAATGACTGAGACAATCCAGAACATTCCCAGACAATCTGGCCCATTCCAATACTCAAACTGTTTGTTTTACAGTGCCCCATTCCAACTCCTTTGTCGCAGCCTTCCACAGGCCTGGACATGCCTTTTTAAAAATAGCCAAAATCCTGGGGTTTTGACTTTAAGCCCCTTTTGGCCCAATATTCTTTTAAACAGTCCAAAAATCTCTTCTCTTCTTGGTTTGGGGGAATCTGTAGAATTTTGCGAACCCTACAGACCAAGTATAGTTTGACTTCTGACCTCGATAGAGTAGATTATCTTTAGTGACGTCTCCTAATAGTAACTGACAATTTCAGATGACATAATACTTTCAATAGAGTGACTGAGAGAAATCGTTTTTTTTTAATGGCTAGATTCCCCGCATGGTTTCTGTATTCTGCATCCCAGTTTGCCAAGCTATCAATGGCATTTGCTGGTGTAGGGTGTTTTAACTCTCTGGTTCTTTATATTAAGGGCCAGACAAAGATTGTGTTTCCATAAGAGAAGCCTGCGCAGTATCACTGCTGGCTGTCTTACTGATCTTTGCTGCACAAGGACTGTGCTGTAGACACACAAAGTTACAGATTATGGGCTGGGTTTTCCTCTGCTGTACCACACAAAATCATGCTGTCTGGTGGAGGAAAATCAAGTAAGCTCAGGCAAGGAAGCCTATCACCGCATCCCCGGCCGGCCTGAAATTTATGGTTCCCTGCTCTAGCAGGGAAGGGTGCCAGCTATCCATTTTACACACCTCCACATGGAGGCTGGCAACCCATTGATTTCCCTGTTTTTCGTGGCTGACACTGCCAATCATAGGGACTGCCATCTTAAGGGTGTCCAGAATCCCTGGTGAATTGGTGAAAGACCAGACGATGTCCCTTTTGAAGGGAGGGCCCAGTAGTTGGCACATGTCCCTCTCTTCAGGCCCCAAAAACGTACTTGGTTTTTAGGCCTTGACTCCACAAAAAAAAGTATCAATCTGCAGATCTTATGGATAATTTTCTGCCTTTAAATATGATGCTCTCTTCTGGAGCTGAAGTGGTACCCACCACAGGACTGCCTCCACTTTCCTCATTGGCAGCAGCAGGCTGCCTTTTGATGGTGGAGATCCTGCTGGGGGCCTCGTTACATGAGTAATAAGCCCTGCCCCAGCAAGGTTAGGGTTAGGGTTATGGAGGGGTTGGGGCAGCAGGCACACATCCCGCCCCAACCCTCCTGTGGTTGGAGGACAGAAATCCAGTCTCATAGCTCAGCCTGGTGCTGTTCTTGAAGTGCACAGCGAAACTAGCTGTTAGTTGCTTCAGCACAGCAATTCATCTGGGTCTAGTTGGATTCGGTTAGCTGCCAATTACATCCTGTGCTGTCATCTTATCAGGTTCTGACTAAACTGTTAACAATAAATAAATATTTGAGTGGCACAGCATGGAAAGTTAAATTGGAATTGGATGGGGGAAGAACTCCCAGGGAAATGGCAAAAATGTCCTATTTCCACAGTTTCCCTGAGGGTTCTGTCGGTCCCTTGCCAGAGTTATGGGAGGAGATGAGTGGAACCCACGTGGACTTTCATCCCCCATGTGTCTAATTAACATTTTGTTTACTGTACTACAAATTTGTCTTGTTCTTAATCATATAGGCCAAACTACAAACCTCAGAACAGCTGATGAACAGCTTCAAAAAAGCTGACACAGCCCCAAAAGTAACTTTTCACCCTGTATCAATCTATAGCAACCTTTAACTATTAATCAGGTTTACCCAATGAGAAATAATGAAAGAATGTACTTTGAGGTTTCTCTTAATCTTTTCCCTTGAAATAAAGCTGTGGGAGATGAGCGTACCATATGAAATTCCTTTGCCCGCCATTTTAATGGAGGTATTATCCTGTTTAAAATAAACAGGCTAATGCCTCTGCTAGAATAACAGATAAAAGCACTTCATATGTTAACAATTCATATACTAATATCCCATGGTCAACATTCCAAAGTCTTTGGCCCGTATTTTCCAATCCCTACGGGTGTTTATGAGCCGGGTACACACACGTAGGGACCTCGCAAGTGCTGGTTTCAGGCATGTGAGGCGCATGCGCTGAAAACCGGCACTTCTGATCTGTCAAGAATCCTCTTGACAGATCCTGCGCCTGCCCTGGAGAAGGGCCTATGCGGGTGGAGTGTTCCACTGAAGGGCCTCTGCGGGTGGAGTGTTCCACTGAAGGGTCTCTGCGGGTGGAGTGTTCCACTGAAGGGTCTCTGCGGGTGGAGTGTTCCAGTGAAGGGCCTCTACGGGTGGAGTGTTCCACTGAAGGGTCTCTGCGGGTGGAGTGTTCCCCTGAAGGGCCTCTGTGGGTGGAGTGTTCCACTGAAGGGCCTCTGTGGGTGGAATGTTCCACTGAAGGGTCTCTGTGGGTGGAGTGTTCCACTGAAGGGTCTCTGCGGGTGGAGTGTTCCACTGAAGGGCCTCTGCGGGTGGAGTGTTCCACTGAAGGGCCTCTGTGGGTGGAGTGTTCCACTGAAGGGCCTCTGTGGGTGGAGTGTTCCACTGAAGGGCCTCTGTGGATGGAGTGTTCCACTGAAGGGCCTCTGTGGATGGAGTGTTCCACTGAAGGGCCTCTGTGGATGGAGTGTTCCACTGAAGGGCCTCTACGGGTGGAGTGTTCCACTGAAGGGTCTCTGTGGATGGAGTGTTCCACTGAAGGGCCTCTGTGGATGGAGTGTTCCACTGAAGGGCCTCTACGGGTGGAGTGTTCCACTGAAGGGTCTCTGCGGGTGGAGTGTTCGACTGAAGGGCCTCTGTGGGTGGAGTGTTCCATTGAAGGGCCTCTGCAGATGGAGTGTTCCACTGAAGGGTCTCTGCGGGTGGAGTGTTCCACTGAAGGGCCTCTGCGGGTGGAGTGTTCCACTGAAGGGTCTCTGTGGGTGGAGTGTTCCACTGAAGGGCCTCTGTGGGTGGAGTGTTCCCCTGAAGGGTCTCTGCGGGTGGAGTGTTCCACTGAAGGGTCTCTGCGGGTGGAGTGTTCGACTGAAGGGCCTCTGTGGGTGGAGTGTTCCATTGAAGGGCCTCTACGGGTGGAGTGTTCCACTGAAGGGTCTCTGCGGGTGGAGTGTTCGACTGAAGGGCTTCTGTGGGTGGAGTGTTCCATTGAAGGGCCTCTGCAGATGGAGTGTTCCACTGAAGGGTCTCTGCGGGTGGAGTGTTCCACTGAAGGGCCTCTGCGGGTGGAGTGTTCCACTGAAGGGTCTCTGTGGGTGGAGTGTTCCCCTGAAGGGTCTCTGTGGGTGGAGTGTCCCACTGAAGGGTCTCTGTGGGTGGAGTGTCCCACTGAAGGGTCTCTGCGGGTGGAGTGTTCCACTGAAGGGCCTCTGTGGGTGGAGTGTTCCACTGAAGGGCCTCTGTGGATGGAGTGTTCCACTGAAGGGCCTCTGCGGGTGGAGTGTTCCACTGAAGGGCCTCTGTGGGTGGAGTGTTCCCCTGAAGGGCCTCTGTGGGTGGAGTGTTCCACTGAAGGGCCTCTGCGGGTGGAGTGTTCCACTGAAGGGCCTCTGCGGGTGGAGTGTTCCACTGAAGGGCCTCTGCGGGTGGAGTGTTCCACTGAAGGGCCTCTGTGGGTGGAGTGTTCCCCTGAAGGGCCTCTGTGGGTGGAGTGTTCCCCTGAAGGGTCTCTGCGGGTGGAGTGTTCCACTGAAGGGTCTCTGCGGGTGGAGTGTTCCCCTGAAGGGTCTCTGCGGGTGGAGTGTTCCCCTGAAGGGTCTCTGCAGATGGAGTGTTCCACTGAAGGGTCTCTGCGGGTGGAGTATTCCACTGAAAGGCCTCTGCGGGTGGAGTGTTCCATTGAAGGGCCTCTGCGGGTGGAGTGCTCCACTGAAGGGTCTCTGTGGGTGGAGTGTTCCACTGAAGGGCCTCTACAGGTGGAGTGTTCCACTGAAGGGCCTCTGCGGGTGGACTGTTCCACTGAAGGGCCTCTGTGGGTGGAGTGTTCCATTGAAGGGTCTCTGTGGGTGGAGTGTCCCACTGAAGGGTCTCTGCGGGTGGAGTGTTCCACTAAAGGGTCTCTGCGGGTGGAGTGTTCCACTGAAGGGTCTCTGCGGGTGGAGTGTTCCACTGAAGGGTCTCTGTGGGTGGAGTGTTCCACTGAAGGGTCTCTGTGGGTGGAGTGTTCCACTAAAGGGTCTCTGTGGGTGGAGTGTTCCACTGAAGGGTCTCTGTGGGTGGACTGTTCCACTTTGTGCAGAACCTCCGCCCGCTGAAATCCAGCATAAGAGTCTAAAAATGTTTTTTTTTTAATTTTCACTCACTTATAATTTAAAAATACTTTTAAAAAAAGACAAGTTTATTTTTAACCAAGTAAAAAACTTTAATTTTTTTTCCAAAAATAAAATTTTTGTTTAAAATATTTAATTGAATGTAATTTTAACTAATTTTAAAAACGTGATTTAAAAACTTTTGTTTTAATGTTTTGATATGTTTTTTGAGTGATCCCCATTCATACTTTTGACAGGTCTAAGCTGAGAGATCTGTCAAAAGTATGAAGGGGGATTCCCTTCTTTCATTGGTTCCCCATGGCTGACGTAATCCCAGGGACGCTTGCGAACCATATGCGCCCCTGGGATACCTTGGCCCTGCGCATTTCGTAGAGCAGAGGCCCAGGAGCAGAAGTATCCAGACCTCTGGAGCCCTCACGTAAGGACGTAGATTTTTTCCAGATCAGAGGCCTCCGTTCGCAGGAAACCTCTGATCGGAAAATACGGGCCTTTACTTCAAAACTGATTGGGGTTAAGAGAGAAGTCCTTGTATAGAGTAAAGCTGTGGAATTGCTTTTCAAGATGGGTTTGAAATCATCAGGCTCGACTTTGTTTTTGTTTGGTAAAGGAATTGATTTCTCCTTCGAATTTTTGACAGTCAGCCAGGTGTGTGCCTCTTTTGTAATGTGCCATAGCAGCTGGCAATTGTAATATGGAAAAGGGACTTTTATTGTTGTTTGTAAGGCCTTTTATTAAAACAGTCCTAAAATATGCTTATAAGAATTTGAAATACCTGTTCTGTTGCATATCCCATTAGAACTGGATTCCTTGGGCAGGGAAGATGAAAAACAAAGGTTCTATGAAAACACTGAGGTCTAGAAATTCAGTGTAGCCACTTTTGGGGCGGTAAAGTCGGGCGGCCGCTAAAGTTTGCACCCGGCGCAAAGTCGCGCCCCATTCGGCGATATTCAGTCGCATCGCCCCAAGAGGTTGCTGCTGCGCTAAAACAGGCGATGCGCGACTATCTTTAGGTGCTAAGCCGGCGGTGCTGAGCGATACCCCCGAGGCCGGGCGCAGCGCAGGTGCGGCGAGTTGTTGATTGACGGCAGACACTCTGGCGCCGGTCAGCTCTTAAAGGGGGAGGGTGGATTTGTTTGCCTGCCACGCCCTGCACACTGAAGCCCTCAACCTAGGCCTGACCACTTCTGCTTCATCTGTGCAACGCCCAGGGCTATGGAGAAGGCCAGGGAGAGAGCGCAGCGCTTCAGCGACGGTGACCTGAGGGTGCTGGTTGGCGGAGTGGAGCGCAGGCGCCATGTTCTGTTCCCAGAAGGTGGCAAGAGGCCGCTGCCCAGCGCCTACCGGAAAGCCTGGAGGGAGGTCTCAAACAGGGTGTCTTCCAACAGCGTGGTTGCCAGGACTCCTGTGCAATGCCGGAAGAAGTTCAACGACCTCACTCGGGTTGTCAGGGTGAGTACCCTTTCCAGTGTCCTCCTCATCCCTGCATGTGCACCTCACTTTATGGGCAAAGGGACCTCAAAGCCCTAATGGCCAGGCCTCATCCAGCAGCTATGGGACTGTCATGAAAATCACTTGCACATTCAGCACTTTACACACTGTACAAGCTATTCGACCATGGGAGGCATTGCAGACAAGATCAGGGCTTCACACTGTACAAGCTATTCGACCATGGGAGGCATTGCAGACAAGATCAGGGCTACACACTGTTCAAGCTATTCGACCATGGGAGGCATTGCAGACAAGATCAAGGCTTCACACTGTACTTAGAGGCCGTCGTTTCTCTTGCAGACCAAGGTGGCGCACAACCGGCGCAAATGAATTGACACTGGGGGAGGCCGTCCTGACATCAAAGAGCTCTCCGACCTCGACCAGCGTGTGGAGCGCATTATTGCAGGCCGGCTGATTGGACCCGTCGCCAGTGGAGATGCCGACCCTGTTCTTTGCACCAATGGTAAGGACATCACCTTTTTGACCTCGCTCGTTCCACTTGCGCCTCATATCAGCATCCTTTGCCACTGTCCGACCAATGCTGTGAATGGCACCACTCATGCCTCCCTCGCTGCCGCCCTGTCCTCACTCTAAAGCTACTCTTGTGCCTTCCTGCTTTCAGATGGTGAATTGCCAGGTGAGGAGGCGGGCCCTCAAGCTGCCACTGTCAGCACTTCGGAATACGAGGAGGAGGAAGAGGAAGCCGGCCCATCAGTGCCACCCTCAGCCGTGCCAGCCCATGGCGGTGTAGGGGACACGTCTTCCCTGGAGGGGAGCCGGGGGGAAGGGTCGGAGGAGAGTGAAGCTCCGGGGCCCAGCGGCCTGCAGCAACGCGGGAGGGGTGGGGAAGCTCGGCGGACTTCTCCCCAGAGGGTGAGTGCGGCCTCCAGTCCTGCGACGGTCAGCGCAGAGGAGGTGCGGCTCCTGGAGGAAATGGCCGTCCAGGCTGAGCGCAGGCACACTGAGCTCATGGCTGCAGTGGCAAGGAAGCCTGACTCCATAGAGTCTCTGTCAAGGAGTGTGCAGGAATTCGGAGCAGCACAGCCCAGGAGTCTGCAACAATTCAGTGCAGCACAGGCCAGGAGTCTGGAACAATTCAGTGCAGCACAGGCCAGGAGTCTGCAGGACTTCGCGGCCGCACAGTCGGCTTCTAGCCAAGTGCTCAGTCGTGCCGTCCATTCACTGGCTGGTGTCATGCGGACACAGACCAGGGCCACACGGGCACTAACTGCTGCCACCCTCGCTGGATCAGCCAGGCATCGCCAGGGCACTCGCCGTGCAGCAGCAGCCCAGCAGTCTGTTCTTCAGCTGTTTGCTGCGCATGCTGCAGTGCTGGCCCGTGCGAGTGCCAATGTCTCAGGCGACCAGCGAGCACCTGCGATCTGCCAGGTTGGCACCATTACTGCAGCCAACACTGCCACTCCGCCATTGCAGCTGCCACGAGCCGCTGGACAGACTGCTGCCGCCCAGCCAGAGTTGGAGCAGTCAGCAGCCGGCCACTCCAAGGCCAGAGCTGGTGCAGGCCGACCCCCAAGGGCATCTGCCGTCTCGCCATCTGCCCCTCAGCAGCCTTCCCCCAGCCTTGCTGCAGCCACTGGGCTCCCATTGAGGAGGAGCTGCAGGGCGGGCAGGGGCCAGGCAAGGATGCGCAAGGCATCGCCCTCGCAGGGCAAAAAGTAGAGGTATGCACAAATGCCTGGTGCTTGTTGTAAGGCCGAGACTGGTGCAGTTGTGTTTGTGTAAGGCCGAGACTGGTGTCTTTCTTTCTTTTTGTAAGGCCGAGACTGGTGTCTTTCTTTCTTTTTGTAAGGCCGAGACTGGTGTCTTTCTTTCTTTTTGTAAGGCCGAGACTGGTAGTTTTGTGTTTTTGGAGGGGGCTCCTCCACATGAGGATGTAATGTGGGAAGGGCAGAGGTTTGCAATAAATTATTGTTGTTAAATTGCAGTGTGCATGTTTTTTTTGTTAAGTCCTGGTTGCCCTGCTCGGCTGAGGGCTTGTGGAGCAGCTACATTCATCTGCTGACATTGGCACAAGCCATTCCCTGAGAGGGGGCCTAGAACCGACGTTCAATAAGCCAGCGACGGGCGGCCCTTGCACTTTCTGCCTCCCTCCTGTGCTGGTCCTCCTCCTCCTCCTCCTCCTCCTCCTCCTCCTCCTCCTGAGGTGGTCCTCCAATCTCTGGTGGCAGTGCCTGAGTCCTGCGGATAGCCAGGTTGTGCAGCATGCAGCAAACGACCACGAAATGGGAGACTCGCTCCGGCGAATACTGTAGGGCTCCACCGGAACGATCCAGACAGCGGAACCGTTGCTTCAGGACGCCGATTGTTTGTTCGATGATGTTCCTGGTCGCTTGATGGCTCTCATTGTATCCCTCTTCAGCAGGGGTGCTGGGCGCACGGAGCGGGGTCATCAGCCAGGTACACAAAGGATAGCCTTTGTCCCCGATAAGCCATCCTCGTGGGTGAGGCTGTGCCTGGAACATGTCTGCCACAGAAGCCTGTCGCAGGATGAAGGCATCATGGCTGCTGCCTGGAAAGCGGGCATTGACAGCTAGGATGAGCTGCCTGTGGTCACACACCAGCTGGACGTTCAGCGAATGGTAGCCCTTCCGGTTGCGGTAATCCTCGGCATTCTCCAGAGGTGCCCGCAAAGCCACATGCGTGCAGTCAATGGCGCCCTGCACCATGGGGAAGCCCGCGAATGCTGCAAAGCCCATTGCACGCTGTTGCTGCTTGGCAAGGGCCATGGAGAAGGAGATGAACTGACGTCTCCTTTTGAAAAGGGCATTGGTCACCTGGCGGGTGCAGCAATGCATGGCGAACTGGGAGATGTTGGCAATGTCCCCAGTAGCGGATTGGAAGGAGCCGGTGGCATAGAAGTTGAGAGCCACCGTCACCTTCACTGCCACCGACAGAGACGTCCTGCTCCTCAGCTGTGGCTGCAGATCACCGCCAAGCAGCTGGCAGATCTCTGTGACCACCTCCCTTCTGAATCGCAGCCTCCGAACACACTGCTCGTCAGACATGTTGAGAAAGGAGAACTGCTGGCGGTATACCCTGGGTGGGTAAGGCCTCCTTTCCCGACGCCTGTTGCCCCCTCTCCGTCTAGCCAGGGCTGCCACTCTCTCATGGTGTCTGTGAGCCCTTTGGATGTAATTGAGAAAGCCAGCGTTGACACCCATTGCAGCCCCCATAATATGCTGGCAAACAATGAGATGTCAATGAAGGCAAAGACTAGTGGAAAGCTGTGGCCTGAAGCCAGAAGTACCTGTCCGAGTGCTGGGCCAAAGCAGAAAGCTCTCTACCTTGGTCTCTCTGCAAAGATCCGTTTCTCAAGAAGGAGTGCTGCGAAATGGCAGCCTTTTATAGTGCAGGAGGAGTGCCCTTTAATTTGCGCCCCCCGCGCCCCACATCGACTGAGCACCGTTCCACTCTAACAGTCACTAGGGGCGCCAGGCGCACAATGGGGCGGCGCCACTGAAGTTCCGGTTGGGGGTGCGCAAAGGGCGTTGCACGAGGAAATGACGTCATGATCTGCGCGCGCAGCTGAGCGCGCGCAAAGACTTTGCGCCACCGCAAAATCTCTAGTGAAGTTGGGGCAAGGCACAGATCGCGCTGCGCCCGGGCGCTAGCCGCCTAGCGCCTGACATCTACTCCTCCTAAGGCGCTAACGGCTGGCGCAACCAACAGAATTTCTAGGCCTGAGTCCTGAAATTAAGTGGTTTATATTTGGTCACAGCAAACATTCTTTTATGAATGTGGCATATTGGAAAAGTCTGCTGTAAATGATCCTCTAGGGAAGAGTGATCATAATATGAAAGAATTTCACATTAAGTTTGAGAGTGACATTCTTAAGTCCAAAACTAGAGTCTTAAACTTAAATAAAGCTAATTACATAGGTATGAGGGGTGAGTTGGCCAAGGTAGATTGGGGAATTAGATTAAAAGATATGATGGTAGGTAAGCAGTGGAAAACATTTAATGAAATATTCCAATATTCTCAACAAATATACATTCCACTGAGAAATTTTAAAATCCACAGGAAAAGTGATCCAACCATGGCTAACTAAAGAAGTTAAGGATAGTATTAGATTAAAAGAAACTTATAATGTTGTGATGAATAGTCATAAGATTGATGATTGGAAGAACTTTAGAAACCAGCAAAGGATGCCCAAAAAATTAACAAAAAGGGAAAAAATGGAATATGAGAGTAAATTAGCAAGAAATATAAGAACAGATTGTAAGAGCTTCTAGAAGTATGTACAAAGGAAGAGAGTAGCAAAAGCAAGCATTGGTCCTTTAGATGCTGAGACAGGAGAACTTATATTAGGGAACAAGGAAACGGCAGTGACCTTAATAAATATTTCGTACCTGTCTTCACAGTAGAAGAAATAAAATGTATACCAACAATAGTGGGGAACCAAGGGGCTAATGAGAGTGAGGAACTTAAAGTAATTAATATCAGTAGAGAAAAAGTACTTGGGAAACTAATGGGACTAAAAGCTAACAAATCCCTTGGGCCTGATGGAGTACATCCTAGGGTTCTAAAAGAGGTGGCTGCAGAGAAAGTGGATGCATTGCTTGTGATCTTCCAAAATTCCCTAGATTTTGGAAAGGTCCCAATGGATTGGAAGGTAGCTAATGTAACCCCGCTATTCAAGAAAGGAGGAAGGTGGGAAAGTAAGCTGTGAGGAGGACACAAAGAGCCTGCAAAGGGATATAGACAGGTTAAGTCAGTGAGTAATAAGGTGGCAGATGGAGTATAATGTGGGGAAACGTGAGGTTATTCACTTTGGTAGGAAGAATATAAAAACAGAATATTTTTTAAATGGTGAAAAACTATTAAATGTTGGTGTTCAGAGAGATTTAGGTGTCCTCATATAGGAAACAGAGAGTTAGCATGCAGGTACAGCAAGCAATTAGGAAGGCATATGGCATGTTGGCCTCTATTACTAGGGGGTTAGAGTACAAGAGTAAGGAAGTCTTGATACAATTGTACAGGGCCTTGGTGAGACCACACCTGGAGTACTGTGCACAGTTTCGGTCTCCTTATCTAAGGAAGGGTGTATTTGCCTTAGAGGCAGTTCAATGAAGGTTCACTAGACTAATCCCTGGGATGAAAGGTTTGTCCTATGAGGAGAGATTGAGTAGATTAGGCATATACTCTTAAATTAGAAGAATGAGAGGAGATCTCATTGAAACATATAAGATTCTGAGGGGAATTGATGGAATAGATGCTGAGAGATTGTTTCCCATGGCTGGAGATTCCAGAACTAGCGGGCATAGCCTCCGGCTAAGGGTTCAGCCTTTTAAGACTGAGACAAGGAGAAACTTCTTCACTCAGAGGGTTTTGAATCTTTGGAATTCTCTGCCCCAAAGGGCTGTGGATGCTCAGTCGTTGAGTATATTCAGGGTTGAGATAGATAGATTTTTGGACTCTAGGGGAATCAAGGGATATGCGGATCGGGCAGGAAAGTGGTGTTGAGGTCGTAGATCACCCATGATCTTATTGAATGGCGGAGCATGCTTGAGGGGCCGTATGGCCTACTCCTGCTCCTAATTCTTATGTTCTATACTCCCCATTCATTATGCCACTAGTGGTACTCAATTATGTTCAGGTTATAGTGAATAACGAAACAAGTGAGGTGAAGATAGGATTGGACACAATATAGTTACCGCTTGAACTCATTTATTGTGTCTACAGCAATGATGTCAGCTATTAATACAAGGGCCAGGCTGAGCCAATATAAATTCTTTTTTTTGCCAGTTTTGTCCTTTTCCACTCCCCCCCCTAAAGGCGCACAAGGTTTGACATGCACTAATAGCCCCCAGTAACTTGTCTACATGGGTATTCTTCATGTATGAGCCTAGAGAATGAAGGGCTGATTTTAACTCCCTCCTGGCAGGAGCAGATGGCAAGCCCACACATCAGTTTGCATCAGAGGCCCAGCAGATTTTAGCTGCCGAGCCTCATTTGAATGCTGCCTATCAGCTGCTTGGCCCTTTCCACCAGTAAGTGGCAGCTGGCTGGCAAGGGAGGATGAAAATTGGGCAGCCTGAAGGATGCCTACCAGCATCAGGCCAAAGTTGGTGGCAGAAAGGTAAGTTCGGGGAGGGGGGAGGGAGGGGGGGATGTTGCTACCTCATGGCTGGGGTGGGGGGCAACACCCAGGGCAGCAGAGAGCAGAGGTCTGGTCCTTCCTTGCAGAGCTCAGAGGAGCAGGAGTGCTACGGCAGGTGCCCTGCTCAAGAGTGAATCATAGAGTCATAGAACCTTAGAGCACAGAAGGAGGCCATTCAGCCCATCATGCCTGTGCCAGCTCTGTGAAAGATCAATCCAATTAGTTTCACTCCCCTGCCCTTCCCCATAGACCTGCAATGTTTTTCCTTTTTAAATATATATCCAATTCACTTTTGGAAGTTACTGTTGAATCTGTTTCCACCATCCTTTCAGGTAGTACATTCCAGATCATAGCAACTTGCTGCATAAAAAATTCTTCTCATCTTGTCCTTGGTTCTTTTGCCAATTATCTTAAATATGTGTCCTCTGGTTATCAACTCTCCTGCTAGTGGAAACAGTTTCTCCCTATCTACGCTATCAAAACCCCTCATAATTTTGAACACCTCCATTAAATCCCCCTGTAACCTTCTCTGCTCTGAAGAGAACAATCCCATCTTCTCTAGTATCTCCACATAACTGAAGTATTTCATCCCTGGTCCCATCCTAGTAAATCTCTTCTGCACGCTCTCCAAGGCCTTGACATCCTTCCTAAAATGTGGTGCCCAGAATTGGACACAATGCTCCAGTTGCAGCCTAGCCACCGATTTATAAAGTTTTAGCATAACTTCCTTAATTTTGTACACTTGTCTCTATTTATAATGTCCAGGATCCCGTAAGCTTTTTCAACAGCCTTCTCAACATGTTCTGCCATCTTCAAAGATTTGTGTTTTTAAATCCCCAGGTCTCTGTTCCTGCACACCCTTTAAAATTGTACCATTTAGTTTATATTGTCACTCCTCATTCTTCCTTCCAAAATACATTACTGAGTTACAATTCCATCGGGATCCCATGTACTTAATGGAACCCGATTTGCATATATTAAGGAAGGTCCTGCCATATTCTGGCAGGAGCCTCATCAGTTGCCAAAAACAGTGGTGTAAAAATCGTGGATCAGCGCGAATGGAGCGGGAGAGCCACTCGATTTTAACTGCTCCCCTGCTCCACCAATCGGGGAGAGTTAAAGTTAACCTCTGAGTGTCTGCACTGAGGCTGATTTTTTTTCTTCTTCTTAACCTGGTGCCGCTGAGGCCAGCTGCATCCACCCCAACCCCTGTCCAACCTGCGAGTTATCAACAAAAACAGAGATTTACCCAGTACTTTCTGCTGCAGACCTGATTTAAGCTCTTGATCACTATTCAGTGACACCTGCTTGAAAGTGCACATGAATGAGAGTCGAGGTAAGGAAAGGATTGAGTGCAGCTCTAACACCCTGCAGGAACAAATAGCCTGTCCACACTCACAGGGAAGCCTGTCCAATTTAAAGCTTATTAAACATTATTGTTCTACCTTTTCTGGTTGGCCACAAGGTTCTTACAAAATTACATTTCATTCTGCTTTTTTTTATTTGGACTGTTTAAGCATTTGTACATCAGTCCAAAGGTCTTTGCGGGACACAAAGGAGGGTTAATTTACATTACCCTCAGCTCACCATGGCCGAGTTTACTTGTTTGTACTTTCTTTCTCAGTGGGCCAAGACCAATGAGTAAACTTCTTTCTATGTCAATCTTCCAGCGTCTGGCTTTTGATTAGCTAAAAAGATGGTTTTTGAAGCCAATCAAAATCCATCTGGTTTTTAAACAGTTCTTCAAAATAAATGTTGAATTCCAAAATGAAACAGAAATACAGTAAAACATTTCAAAGTTAGTTTTATTGAAACAAAACTTTTTTTTCCAGTTTTATCCATGCCATGAAGTATTATAATGAAAATAGCAATGACTCATCAAACACTGAACTGCACAGTGTAACCGGATTAGTCCTAGAATGGAGGTAGATGATAAAGAGAGTGGACAATTTTGGCTGAGCTCCAGAGTCAGTGCTAGGCAGAGTACTGACTGTGTATACACGCTCCTAAGGGGTTAGTACTGAATATTAGCAACAAAGCATCTCCTGGTTAGAATAGATAGAAGAATCAGTCAAGTTGTTAGAAAACAACTTATTAAAAATTGGAGCAGGAGGTGAGAATACAGGGAGGCTTACCTGGAGTCTCTTAGGGAGGGAGAGGGCAGAAAGATGCCGAAGCTTTCTCCATGGTCAAGGATGTCTGGCAATTCTCCAGTAACATTACTTCAAAAATGGATGCCAAGTTTGGGAAAACTTCACCCGGGTAAATTGGGAAATACAAATGAATTTATCTGTCTGGGCTATTTTCCAGAGCATCTGGATACAGATGGATTATGAAAGCAGCACCATCTGGCACGTTGTGCCCCAAATGCAACAATGTGCAGCACACAACAGATGCTCTTTAAGGTGGTCATACCAAGATCCATGGGGGTCGCCAGTATGAGTCCCAGAAAGCAGTCAACCAAGTTTCACGTAACTTTTTTTTTTTAAAGTGTTTTATTTTATAATTTAGTTTACTGGATGGCTTACGATTACATCTGCATTACAATACCAAATGCTGCATGTGAGTGGCAACATGAGTACGGTTTGCTCTTTTGCAAAATGGTGGTCTTAGTAGTTTCAAGTCACTTTTCATTTAGTCACTTTTATCTGTCAGTTTGTTGATGGTAGAATCTAAATGTTAGTGAGTATAGCACCAGTGGTGTCAAATTAATGCAAACAGCTCTTTTAATGACAATCAATAAGGACCCTTAGAATTTACTCAGAAATTATTAGAATTACTGTGTGACTTATATTGTAGGAATGTCTAGTTCCTATCCAAAAGACTGAGGTCCACTCAGGCGATCAAATAAACAAGGTTTAATGAAAAGTAACAGAGTTTAACAGATAACTACAGGAGAACATCGAATATAGGTCTAGTCAGTTCGGAGGCTCCACGAGGACTGCTAGGGCGGTCCCATGGCTGACCTCATGACGTCATCATGTTTTTCCCGCTGGTGGGGATCACGTGATGAACGGCATGATGTCATCGCGTTTACCCGCGCTATTAAAGTGATCGCGCTCTGTACAAGTAAACAGTGAAAACAAAGATACAGACTCAGGCTGTAGCCAACATATTATTAAAGGGAATTATATACAATTGATTGGAGTCCCTTAGTGGCTCCGCCACATGCGCCCCCCCAGAATTGTCTTTAATAGCAAAAGTAAAACGGCGAGGAGACCTGACAAGCCTGTCAGATCGACTTCTGTAGCCTTGAAGTGGAAGCTGATGGACGGCGGGCGAGCTGGCGGGTGGTTGCGTTTGATCTGGCACGGCGACTTTGGGCGGTTGGCCACATTTCGGCGGTTGTGCGATCTCGACTGGGCGGTCAAGGTCCAAGTGAGCCGGCTTCAACCGGTCAACCGAAATGTGGTCCGGTTTACCACCGACATCGACCAAAAAAGATTTGTCTCCCGGCTCTATCACACAGAAAGGACCAATGTAAGGGGGTTTGAGTGGATCCCGATGAGCGTCGTGGCGGATAAACACATAGTCGGCGTTCTTCAGCTCAGCTGGGACGTGGGAGCTCTGCAAGCCGTGATGCAATGTAGGCACTGGAGCGAAACTTCTGGCTGCCTCCTGGTGGCTGATGAGCTGCTGGGACACGGACCATGGCTCTGTTGGAGACGGAAGGAAATCCCCTGGTACGCGTAGCGGCTGGCCATATACGAGCTCCGCCGAGGACGATTGAAGATCTTCTTTAGGTGCCGTACGAAGACCCAAAAGGACCCATGGAAGCCTGTCCACCCAGCCCGCGCCTTGAAGGCTGGCTCGCAGTGCGGCTTTGAGCGAACTGTGGAATCGTTCGCACAGGCCGTTCGCCTGTGGATGGTAGGCGGTGGTGCGATGTAGCTTGACGCTGAGCCCCTGAGCCACAGCGTTCCAGAGCTCCGAAGAAAACTGCGGCCCGCGATCGGACGAGATGTCCGCCGGTACCCCGAAGCGGGCGACCCAAGAGGAGATGAATGCCCTGGCGCCGTCTGCGGAAGTGGTGGAAGACAGAGGAACCGCCTCCGGCCATTGAGTGGTGCGGTCCACCATTGTAAGAAGATGAGTAAACCCGTGCGAAGGCGGAAGTGGCCCCACCAGGTCCACATGCACATGATCAAACCTACATTCTGGAACGGCGAAAGTGGCCAATGGAGCCTTGACGTGACGCTGCACCTTGGCCTTTTGGCAGACCACGCAGGTGTTGGCCCAGTCGCGAACATCCATGTGCATGCCCCGCGTGGATGGCGTCAAAAACTTTTCGGCGCCAGGCGACCGGGACGATAGGGCGAGGATCTCCTACGGAGACGTCGCAGAGTAGCGTAGTGCCCGCGACATGGAATTTGACGTCGGCCGCTTGGAGGCTAGAGGGGTTGGTTCTGTAAGATTGGACTTCCGGATCCGAGGCTTGATCCGCAGCCATGAGGGCATAGTCGATGCCGAGCTGGACTGCATGAACGGTCGCGCGGGAGAGGCAATCCGCCACCAGGTTGTCCTTACCGGACACATGCTGAATGTCAGTGGTGAATTCTGAGATATACGTCAACTGACGTTGTTGCCGAGCTGACCACGGTTTGGCGGTCTTGGCCATAGTGAACGTTAGTGGCTTATGGTCCACAAAAGCCGTGAACAGATGTCCCTCTAGCAAGAACCGGAAATGGCGGATGGCCAGAAAAAGGGCCAGCAACTCCCGGTCGAACGTGCTGTACTTTCGTTCGTTTCGCCGTAGTTGACGGCTGAAAAATGCCAGCGGTTGCCATGTCCCCTGCACCCACTGTTCCTGCACTGCGCCGATGGCGTAGTCTGACGCGTCGGTGGTAAGGGCGATGATGGCACCTGGCAGCGAGTGTGCCAGCATGGTTGCGTTGGCTAGCGCGCCTTTTGTGTCGACGAACGCCCGGTCCATGTCGACCATCCAGCTGATCGGATCCTTGCCGGACTTGCCCTTGAGGGCCTCGTACAGGGGCTGCATGAGCAGAGCTGCATTAGGGACGAACCGGTGATAAAAATTTACCATCCCAAGGAACTCCTGCAGGGCCTTGACGGACTGCGGGCGCAGGAACGAAGTAACTGCCTCCACCTTCGTTTGCAGGGGAATTGCGCCGTCTGATGTGATGCGATGGCCTAAAAAATCAATCTGCTGCAAGCCGAACTGGCACTTGGCCGGGTTGATGATCAAGCCGTGTTGACTGAGGCGTCTAAAGAGGGTGCGCAAATGGCAGATGTGCTCCTCTTTATTAGGGCTGGCGATGAGGATGTCGTCAAGGTAGACGAATAGAAACTTGAGGTCCCGAAGCACAGAGTCCATCAAGCGCTGGAAAGCCTGTGCAGCGTTCTTCAATCCAAACGGCATCCGCAGAAATTCAAACAGGCCGAATGGGGTGATGACTGCAGTTTTCGGGACGTCTTGCGGGTGTACGGGGACCTGGTGGTAGCCACGGACAAGGTCGACTTTTGAAAAAATGGAATTTCCCGCCAAATGTGCAGAGAAATCCTGAATATGAGGGATCGGGTACCGATCAGGATTAGTGGCGTCGTTCAGGCGTCGGTAGTCGCCACAAGGCCGCCATCCGCCGCCAGGTTTCGAACAATGTGGAGAGGCGAAGACCAGGGACTATTCGACCAGCGAATAATCCCTAGCCGCTCCATCGTGTCGAACTCCGCTCTTGCAGCCGCGAGCTTGCCAGGTTCGAGGCGCCGGGCCCGTGCGTAGACCGGGGAGCCAGTAGTGGTGATGTGGTGTTCGACACCATGCTTCGTGGCCGTGGAAGAGAAGGTGGGTCTGGTCAGGTCTGGGAAATCTCCAAGGAGGTGAGTGAAGTCATCCGGAGTTGGGGACGCGCAGGAGGACAGTGCGCGCCACGGTGTTACCGTGGTAGCACGGGATGGAGTGAAAAATGGCCGCATTGATCAACCGGCGGTGCCGTACATCCACCAGGAGGCCGTTGGCGCACAAAAAATCCACCCCGAGGATGGCTTGAGAGACTTTGGCCGTGATGAAATCCCAGTAAAACCGCTGGCCGCCGAAGCACACCTGGACCCGCCGGCTTCCGAAGGTCCAAATGGCCCCGCCATTAGCCGCCTGGAGGGAGGGGCCATGCCCCCCAACTTGGAGATCAAGATCTGACGCGGGTAGGATGCTACACTGCGCCCCGGTGTCGCAAAGGAAACGTCGACCAGATAGGGAGTCGTTGATGAAGAGGAGTTTTCCCGAATTACCGATTGCCATCGCAGCCGCGGGGCGCTCCTTATACTTGGTCCCCTTTTGACAGGGTGGCTGCTGGGTTTTTTTGAGCGAAAAGCTGCAGGGAGGGCGGCAGCATCTTGCTTTCGCGCCAAAACGGGCGTGGTAGAAGCACAACCCGCAGGTTGAGGGGCTGGAGCGGCGTTTGTGGGGGATGGGCGCCTCGTGGCAGCGCAGTACTGCTGTGTCACCGCGAAGATCTTGCCCACTTCGGCAGCCAGCTCTGCGCAGTCGGTGACTTCCGACCTGGCTAGGGCAGCCTGCACTTGCTCTGGTAGCTGGCTGAGGAATAGCTCCCTGAAGAGGAAGCATTCCGGTTCGGAGCCCAGAGCGTGAGCATTTGGCTCATGAGCTCGGACAGCTTGGTGTCACCGAGGCCAGGCATATTGAGCAGCCGACGGGCGCACTCCGACTTCGTGAGCCCGAAGACCTGTAACAACCACGCCTTTATCGTATCATACTTGCGATCTTCTGGTGGATTACCAAGCAGGCTGACGATCCGCGAGGCTGTGGTGCTGTTGAGGGCGGAGACCACGTGATAGTAACGGGTCTGATCCGCAACGATGTTCCTGATTGCGAACTGGGCTTCAGCCTGGATGAACCACGTGGCTGGCTGTTGCTCCCAGAACTGTGGTAGCTTCAAAGCAACGGCGTTCGTTTCCATGTTCAGTAACTTCTGCGAAAACTGTTCGCAAAAGTCGGGGTCACCAATGTAGGAATGTCTAGTTCCTATCCAAAAGACTGAGGTCCACTCAGGCGATCAAATAAACGAGGTTTAATGAAAACTAACAGAGTTTAACGGATAATTACAGGAGAACATCGAATATAGGTCTAGTCAGTTCGGAGGCTCCACGAGGACTGCTAGGTTGGTCCCGTGGCTGACGTCATGACGTCATCATGTTTTTCCCACCGGTGGGGGATCACATGATGAACGGCATGACGTCATCGCGTTTACCCGCGCTATTAAAGTGATCGCGCTCTGTACAAGTAAACAGTGAAAACAAAGATACAGACTCAGGCTGTAGCCAACATATTATTAAAGGGAATTATATACAATTGATTGGAGTCCCTTAGTGGCTCCGCCACAATATAATTGTTGAAGTGCTTTTATCATTGCAGTACTAAGTCATGCAGTCCAGAAGGTTTCAGATTCAATTTCTGTTCTGACTGAGTTGGCAGGACAACAGTTGGGGTGCTACACTGCACCCAGGTCCTCTGGGCTTATGAGGGTGGAATCTGTCTGGGCTCCCATGTCTGATCGCTATATAGTGACTCCTGCTGGAAAGTCAGTGAGTGTGCGAGACAGGATCTGAGTCAGGTGTAATGCCCTCAATGATCAATGAACCTGTTGACACTCACTGTCCAGGTTCAGACATGAAGAATGACCACCAAAAAGATATCAGCCCCATGAAACCGTACCCCAGCAATTGCTCCTTTGGAAGAGCAGGACAAGAGAAAAGGAGAGAATTTTAAGCAAATTTTGCCATAAATTCTTGTGTTGCTGATTATCCCACGATATAAAATATTAATTCCAAGCAGGGTCATGGCCAGGCATACCCAGTGTATATAACCACATACATTTTTTAATCTCCTGGGATGGCAAAAATGATCATAGTTCCCAGCTCCACCCCTTAGTGCCGCTCCTGGCTCTGACTTAATTCTGCTGCTGTGGCTCCAGGGGATGGAACTCCACTGTGGGCAACATGTCTCTCTCAGTCTACCATCCCATTCAATGCTATTCTATAGAACCACAGAAGTTTGCAGCGCAGAAAGAGACCATTTGGCCTATCATGTTTATGTTGGCTCTTTGCTCGAGCAATCCAAAACTAATCCAACTGCCCTGCTCAAATTCCTAGAATTCGACCAGCCAAGCTCACTCCTACATTAAAATAACAAGCAACAGAATTTAATGCAAATATGTTAATCAATGCACTACCAGAAGAAATTAAACCTCTTTAACCTCCTCCTTGGACTTAGTTCCAAGTGTTTTCTTGTCCTACCCTGGTTTAATGTTCTTTACTTGTTTTCACTTGCTCCAATGCTGACCATTCTGAATAAACCTGATTGGGCAACGTTAAATGAGAAGGTATTTCTCTATCACGGTTTTGTAGGAATTAACATTACAAGTGTTGAAGACAGTTATTGAAAATATACACCATGGAATTCTTGCAGACCTCTGAAATTCCTCAACCCGCTATATTAGCGGAGGCGTTAACCCACTTAAAATGAATAACCTAACGCCTTTGCCTCGTTTTATAAATTGGTATAAATGTACTCTTCATTCTCATTACACTTGCACTGATTCTGTCTCTACAGCATTTTTGCAGAGGCGATTGGACGAATCATGTAAAAAATCTCTTGTTATAAAATAACAGAATACAAAAATCAGGACAGTCAATTCCACAACACAGGTTATTTGACAGTAGATTTAACAAAGAAATTTTTAATTAAGTTTTGAAAGTGTTTAAATTGACCAGTAGTGCACAGATTAATGGGTACATGTAAAATGCCTTTATTCACTATAGTAATAAGGTTGTGAACCCATTTAACAAACAGGTTAACAACTACATTAAAATAACAAGCAACAGAATTGTATGCAAATATATTAACCAGTGTACTACCAGAAGAAATTAAACCTCTAGAATTTATATAAAGATAAATATTTCTCAGGAGACTTTGTGCACATTAATTGTATGGTGCTTGCAGCAGAATACATGAGATTTGTTGCATTGGCTATGTTTACACTGGGTACAATGTACACTTAAAGGAGTGCAGCAATTAGTTTAGTCTTCATGCTTGGGAATGGTTGGGCTAGAGAAAAACAAGAGGCCTTGTCTACACTAGCCTTTTGGGGCTAATCACTTTGCCTGGCATCAGCTGGATGGCATTGTTGGCGTGTTGCCCCCTTCTGTCTCTTCAATTATGTATTTATTTACATTACGGTCTACACAGAGCGGGATTAAACAGAGTGGACAGAGTGTTTTATTTGGAAAGAGTGGGAATTTGGAGAAGAGAGGGAAGGAGTTGTTGCTTTTTGCCTACACTACTTGGAGTGCTTTGTGTTACAGGCAGATATTTAATTTCAGTACTCTTAACTTAAGCTAGATCAAGTAAGTAGTCAAGAAACTATACTGAAAATTAAGTTACCTAATTACAAATTTAATTAAATTTAATTAAATAAAACAAGCTCATATAGGGATGGCAGTGCAAGCGATGTGCCACAACTGCAGCATGTGGGAGTTTGTGGCGAGCATTGTGATCCTGGATAACCACGTTTGCAGTAAGTGCCTGCATCTTGAGGAACTTCAGCTCAGAGTTTTTGAGCTGAAGTGCAAACATTGCAGGGCATCAGGGATGGGGAGTGTTACCTGGACACTTTGGGGGGAAAAAGAGAGTCGCGCCCCTGTGGTTGAAATTCAGCGGTAGCACCCCAAGAGGGACGCGGGGCGCTACTGGATGCGCCCCGCCTCCCTCTTGGGGCACTGCAAGGGAATATCATGGCGCTGCACGCCACAGCGCCATGCGCTGCAGCACGTTGCGCCGTGGTATGGCAGGCCTTCCTCCCCTTCTTAAAGGGGAGGGGCCTTGCGCAGCGCGACCCGGGGCCCAGCTGGGCCACCAGGGATTGGAGTGACGGCAAAAGAGCCCGGCACTCAAGAGAAGTGCCGAGCTCACGGAGCGCAGCAGGAACTCCGTGGGGGTGCTGGTCAGGAGGTTGGGGACGGCAATGGGGGCAGGTGCTGGCAGGCAACCAGCAACAAAAATGGCCGACTAGCATCGCGCCTTTAATTAGCGCCGCCCCGGCCGCAGGTAGGCCCCCCTGACCCCGTCGGGCATAGCGTCCAGCGGTAATCAGGGGGCGCTACCGAAGATCGTGGCCGGGGCGCTGCGCATGGTGATGATGTCATCGCTGGCAGCGCAGCGCCGCGGGGTGCTAACGGGTACCACCGCCGCTAGCCTCCCACTGAATTTCACGGGAGGCATTGGCGGCGCTGTGCCCGGGCGCTAGTTGCTTTGTGCCCCATTTGCACCCTCTTAGGGTGCTAACGGGAGGCGCAAAGCAACCGAATTTTTAGGCCTTTGATCCAGGAGGCAGTCACACCCCTTGGGTTAGGTAGTGGTACAGGCCTGGTTAGTGGTCAGGGACAGGAGGGTGTGACTGTAACTCAGGCAGGTAAGGGGACCCCAGGTGCAGTGCTGGAGGAGCCTCAGCCTTTGCCCTTATCCAACAGATATGAGGTTCTTGCTGCCTGTGTGGATGAGGGAAAATGCTGCAGGATGGATGAGCAAGCTGACCATGGCACCATGGTGCAGGAGGCCATTCAAGTTGGGGGAGTGAAAGGGAATGTAGTTGTGGTAGGGGACAGTATAGTCAGGCGATAGATACTGTTCTTGTTAAGTCTGTGTGTCCCAGTTATGCTTATTATAAATCACTGGACACAGACCACAAGAATAACTTTAACAGGTCTTTACTATTCGGAGGTCAGGGCTGAACTGCCCAGCAAATCCCTACACAACACTTATATACCGGTGTGGTCACCACCGGTATTACAGTATACAGCAGCCAAGAGAAAGTAGTACATCTCTTAAAGTAGTTCTCTTAAGGTGGAACAGGTTACATACACCACAATCCTCCCTTTTTAGCTTAACAGTTATATCCCCATTTAACATAACATAATAACATATATATATACAACTTCATGCAAAACAGTTCAAAGATTCAGTCTCTGAGGAGGCCTCCTGATTCGAGTTGGATAACGCCTTTCAGGGGTCTCTGATTCTCGTTGCTGGGGTGACTCATCTAGTTGGTCTCTTATGGATTGGACATCATCATCAGGTACATTCACTTCTGAGGTAGATGCTTCAGGTTCACTAACTTCTTCCACGGTTGTCTCTGCCGTAACCATGGGTTCGACCCTTGTTCTCGATTCTACCAGTTGGTCAGCATGACGCCGTATTACATTTTCACCAATATCTACCGTGTACATCAGGGGTCCTTGTCTGGCCCGAATTGTTCTAGATTGCCATTTCTCGTTTTTATAGTCCCGGGCTAACACTGGTTGTCCTATTTCGAAACTCCGAGTGGTCTTGTTATTTATATGCTGGAACTGTTTGTTTTCAACTTCCCTCCGCACATTTGGTTTTAACAAGTCCAACCTGGACCGCAACCTCCTGTTATAGAACATCATGGCAGGACTTTGGTTTGTCACTGCATGAGTGGCGTTTCGATATGCCAGTAGGAATTTGTCAACCTTGTGTTGTAGTGGAATCTGATCTTCGCTCATGGCCTTTATTGCTTTTTTGAACGTTTGTACAAATCTCTCGGCCAACCCGTTTGTAGCCGGATGATATGGGGCAGAGGTATAATGTTTCACCCCATTCTTCGTCATGAATTTCTGGAATTCTTCTGACACGAACTGCGGTCCGTTGTCTAAACATATTTGTTCTGGCAATCCATTTCTTGCAAATATCGTTCTTAGCACCGCGATCATCTTTTCCGAGGTAGTGGTAGTCATCTTAATCACTTCTGGCCATTTAGAATGTGCGTCCACCGCAATTAAAAACATGGAGTCCATGAATGGACCAGCAAAGTCAATATGTACACGTTGCCATGGGGTTGAAGGCCATTCCCATGGATGCAGCGGTGCAATCGGAGGTGCATTTTGCACTTTTTGACACCCTGAGCAGCTTTTCGTCAGATCCTCTATCTGTTGGTCGATACCCGGCCACCACACATAAGCCCTAGCAAGGCTTTTCATCTTGACTCCCCCCAGATGACCTTCATGCAGTTCCTTTAGAACTCTCTCTCTTAACTTAGGAGGAATAATCACCCTTGTTCCATACATCAATGTTCCTTGACAGACAGACAGCTGTTCTCGTCTTGCTGAGAATGCCGGTAACAGTGGATCACCATGTGCTGGCCATCCCTTCACTGTCACTTCGTAGACCCGGGACAGTGTCAGGTCATTCCTGGTTTCTCTTTCAATACTTGCATTGGTGACTGGTAAACATTCGATGATGGTCGAGTGAAATAACTCAACAGGGTCAACCGTCGGTGCCTTCTCCTCTGTAGGCAGTGGCAGGCGCGACAGCCCATCAGCATTACCATGCTGCTTTGTACCTTTGAATTCGATCTGATATTGATGTGCCCCTAGGAAAAGGGACCATCTCTGGAGTCTCTGTGCTGTCATCACCGAAACACCCTTCTTAGGGTTAAAAATGGATACCAACGGCTGGTGGTCTGTCAGAAGCGTAAACTTTTGGCCCTGCAGGTAATGATTAAACTTCTTTACTCCCCACACAAGGCTGAGAGCCTTCCTATCTATCTGAGCATAGTTGCGCTCAGCGGAGGTCAATGATCTGGATGCGAACGCAACTGGCCTCTCCAGGCCATTTGGCAACTTGTGTGAGAGTACTACCCCAATACCATATGGAGAAGCATCACAAGCCAAACGAATAGGCAGCATTGGGTTGAAGTGTGCCAACACTTCCTCTGAGGTGATCAATGCCTTGCTTTTGCGAAAGGCCATCTTACAGTCCTCGCTCCACTTCCATGGTACTCCCTTCTGCAAAAGAGCGTTCAGCGGGTGCAGCACCATGGATAAATTTGGCAGAAACTTATGGTAATAGTTAATCAACCCTAGGAACGACCTCAACTGGGATACATTATCCGGAGCGGGAGCCTTCACAACAGCTTCGATCTTGTCAGGAGACTTATGAAGCCCCTCCTGGTCAATGACATGACCACAGTACGAGATCCGCTTCTGAAAGAACTCACATTTCTGGCGATTAACTCGAAGTCCATATTCTTTCAATCTGGTGAGCACCAGTTCCAAATTTGCAAGGTGTTCCTCGTCATCATCTCCTGTAATCAGAATATCGTCCAGGTAACATTGTGTGCCTGGAATTCCCTGTAATACCTGCTCCATGGCCCTCTGCCAAATTGCTGGAGCCGATGCCACTCCAAAAACCAGTCTATTATACCGGTACAAGCCTCTATGCGTGTTGATCGTGAGGTACTGGCGTGACTCTTCCTCAACTTCCATCTGTAAGTACGCCTGCGCCAGGTCTATCTTGGTGAAGTGTTTCCCGCCAGACAACGAAGCGAAGATATCCTCAATCCGCGGAAGCGGATACTGCACCGTGTGAAGCACCGGATTAACAGTGATCTTGAAATCTCCACAGATGCGAACCTTCCCCGGTTCCCCCGGCTTGTTGCTCAATGACGCTTCATGACGGGGACAAGGGGCATGGCCCACTCACTCCAGTCTACCTTAGACAGTACTCCTGAACGTTCTAGCACTTCCAGCTCAGCTTCCACAGCAGGTCGTATCGCATAAGGTACCGGTCTGGCTTTGAAAAATTTCGGGTTTGCATGTTCTTCAACCTTGATGTTTGCCGTAATTCCTCTCAGTGTTCCCAGTCCCTGTTGGAACACCTCTTTAGCATCGTCCAATATTCTGGACAATCGTTTAGGTTTGACATCTTTTTTACCGGAATCTACCGTTAGTGCTTTTAAGGAATGCCAGTCCATATTTTTTTTCCTAATCCACTCCCGTCCCAGTAGTGGTGGACCTCCCTCAGGTAGCACATATAAGTCCATTCCTCGGCTTTCTTTGCCCTTGTGGACCACCTTTACCTCTATCTTCCCGATGGGGTATACTCTTTGCCCCGTGTATGTTTTCAATACAATCTCCGTATCCCGTAGGGGAATATGTGGGAATAACCTTTTGTAATCTTGCTTATTCATGACCGTCAATGCCGATCCAGTGTCCAATTCCATCTTCACTTGGACTCCTGCTATCTGAAGTGTGACCCAAATTGTTTGGAGGTCTGCTTCATTACCAACATTGTGTACTCTTAGACTACCCAGTTCATTACTGCTGGAGTCTGAATTTGACTTCTGTTCGTTCGAACTGTTCTCTGTCACCTTGTGTACCTTTCTGTACTTTTCCTGCGGTGACTTTTTGTTGTTGGTCTTCTTTCCTGACCGGCATACTTTAGCTATGTAACCAAGCCTGCCACATTTTCTGCATTCCTGATTTTTGAACCAGCACTGGTTCTGATCGTGCGTTGTCTTTCCACAATGATAACATTTTACTGTACCCAAGACCATTTGATTGGTGCTGAGTTCCGGTGACCGTAGCTGCATTTCCGCAGTGCCTCTCGCTGCGGCTTCGTGCGATGCTGCAATAGTGACAGCTTTATCAAGCGTAAGATCATTCTCCTCAAGCAGTCGCTTTTGTGTTCCTTCTTTTAACAATCCACACACAAATTTATCTCTCAGCGCATCTGCTAGTCCTGTTCCAAACTGACAGTGCTTTGATAGCTTACGCAGTTCAATTAAAAATTCAGCGTTGCTTTCGTCTTTCAGCTGCGTTCTTCCTGTAAAATTTAAATCATTCCGCTATCATCAGCGGCGTGGGGTTTAAATGATTTTTCAGGACAGTAACAATATTCGCGAAAGCCTGATCCGCCGGTTTATCTGGTGACAGAAGGTGATTCAATAGCCCGTATGTCTTCGCACCCATTGAGCTTAATAAGGTTAGTGCTTTCTCATCATCTGGTACCTTATTTGCTTTACAATAAACTTCCATGCGTTCTACATACGTGGTCCAATCTTCGATATCGCTATCAAAGGTATTAATGTTCCCATGTTTAGGCATCCTTGCAAGTTTTTAAATTTTTCTTTTTCTCAAAATGGCGGCTTCCCGCGCTTGTCTTCTTCCCCCGCCTACTAAAATGGCGGCTTCCCGCGCTTGGCGGTCTTTCCCGCGCTCGTCTTCTTCCCCCGCCGACTACAATGGCGGATTCCCGCGTTTGCCTTCTTCCCCCGCTGGCTGCAATGGCAATTGCCGTGCTGCTGCCGTTCTCGCCTCCCCAGCGGTTCTCAATTCCCCGACGCTGCTTTTACTCTCCCGCGGTTCCCGTGGGCATTCACGCTTCCCCTGCTGTTGCGCCTCTCAGCCCCGCATGCAGCCCGGTCCTTTACACCGGCTGCGTTTGAGTTCTCCGCGGCTCTTGTGCCTTAAGCTGCCCCAGTCGCTGCGCCTCTCAGCCTCGATTGCAGCCCGGCCCTTTTCACCGGCCGTGGTCGAGTTCTCCACCCTTTTTCCTCCGTTTTCCCTCCCCCACTCCACAGTCAACGCGGCCGACTTTCTGCTCGTGTCGCTGATCGGCTTACCCACCTCCGTGGTAGAAGGGATGATCACTGCCTGTCGCTGATGGAGGGCTTCGTGGTCAGAATTTTTCTTTTTAACCCGGGTTCTCGATGCCTCCCGTGCGATGGTGCTCAGCAGGATGATGAGGTCGGATGCCTCTTCTCGACGCCCGTTCTGAGGACGAAGCTGCCTTGGATGTAAAACTGCCGCAGGGTAAGATCGGACTCGTCACCACTGTTAAGTCTGTGTGTCCCAGTTATGCTTATTATAAATCACTGGACACAGACCACAAGAATAACTTTAACAGGTCTTTACTATTCGGAGGTCAGGGCTGAACTGCCCAGCAAATCCCTACACAACACTTATATACCGGTGTGGTCACCACCGGTATTACAGTATACAGCAGCCAAGAGAAAGTAGTACATCTCTTAAGGTAGTTCTCTTAAGGTGGAACAGGTTACATACACCACAGTTCTCTGCAGCCGCGACCGAGAGTTCCGAAGGTTGTGTTGCCTGCCCGGTGCCCGGGTTAAAGACATCTCCTTGCGGCTGGAGGAGAACGTGGAGTGGGAGGGGGAGAATCCAGTTGTCATTGTCCACGTAGGAGCCAACGACCTAGGTAGAACTAGGAATAAGGTTCTGCTGAGGGAGTTTGAGAAGCTAGGATCCAAATTAAAAAGCAGAACCTCAAAGGTAATAATCTCTGAATTGTTACCTGAGCCACGTGCAAATTGGCAGAGAGATAAAAAGATTCGAGTTTTAAATGCGTGGCTCAAAGAGTGGGAGGAAGGGGTTTCAGTTCATGGGGCACTGGCACCAGTACTGGGGAAAGAGGGAGCTGTTCTGTTTCGATGGGCTCTACTTAAACCGGGCTGGGACCAGTGTCCTGGCGAACTGAGTAACTAGGGCAGTAGACAGGACTTTGAACTAATGAAGGGGAGGGGGGGGAGGATTCAGGAAAGAGTAAATTTAAAAGCAGTGAGAGAAATGTCAAGGCTCTAGAGCAGAGTAGAGTTTTGGGTAAAAATAAGCAGAGTGGGTCAGGAAGGGACAGAGAGAGTAACAAAGGTAATAAGCCATCAGTGACTAAGGTAACATTAAGGAAAAATAGAAATAAGTCAAAGCTAAAGGCACTATATCTGAATGTGTAAAGCATTCGCAACAAAATAGATGAATTAATAGTGCAGATAGAAATTAATAGGTTTGATCTAATAGCCATAACGGAGACGTGGTTGCAAAGTGGCCAAGTTTGGGAACTAAATATTCCAGGATACTTAACTACTAGAAGAGATAGGCAAAATGGAAAAGGTAGCCCTGATAATAAAGGATGGGATAAAGACAGCCGAGAGAAAGGATCTTAGCTCTAAAAATCAAGAAGTAGAATCAGTTTGGGTGGAGCTAAGAAACAGCAAGGGGCAGAAAACTTTGGTGGGAGTTGTTTATAGGCCCCCAAACAGTAATTGTAATGTAGGACAGTGTATAAATCAGGAAATTAGAGGTGCATGTAACAAGGGTAATACAGTGATCATGGGGGACTTTAATCTACATATAGACTGGGCAAACCAAATGTGCAGTAATAGTGTGGAGGATGAATTCATGGAATGTATGCAAGATAGTTTTCTAGATGAGTATTTTGAGGAACCAACTAGGGAACAGGCTATTTTAGATCTAGTATTGTGCAATGAGAAAGGATTAATTAATAGCCTTGTAGTAAAGGGGCCTTTAGGGAAGAGTGGCCATAATATGATAGAATTTTATAATGTGCAGGATTTTCATTGGGACGTGGAGGCGGGATTGGAGGCGTGTGGGGGGTTAAAATCTCAAAATCGGGGGATACGAACCCATCCCGCCCCCAACCCACCTCCATGCCAGTTTCAAAGGAGGCGGATACACGACCTGTGCTGGGACCCGCCTCCCCGAGGCGGGAAGGGGATTAGTGCCAATTAACTGCCTGTTAACAATCTTAGATCTGGTCCTGTGTAATGAGACAGAATTAATAAAAAATGTCCTAGTGAAGGATCCCCTTGGAATGAGTGACCATAACATGGTTGAATTCCAAATTCAGTTGGAGGGTGAGAGATTTGGATCTCAAACCAGCGTACTAAGCTTAAATAAAGGGGACTATGAAGGTATGAGAGCAGAGTTGACTAAAGTGGACTGGGAAAATAGATTCAGGTATAAGACGGTACATGAGCAGTGGTGTACATTCAAGGAGATATTTCACAACTTTCAAGAAAAATATATTCCACTGAGGAAAAAGGGGCATAAAAGAAAAGACAGCAATCCGTGGCTAAGTAAAGTAATAAAGGACAGTATCTGACTGAAAACAAGGGCATATAAAGTAGCCAAGTCTAGTGGGAGGATAGAAGATTGGGAAGCATTTAAAAGCCAGCAAAGAATAACTAAAAGATTAATTAAGAAAGGGAAGATAGATTATGAAAGTAAACTAGCAAAAAATATAAAAACAGATAGCAAGAGTTTCTACAGTTATATAAAAAGAAAAAGGGTGGCTAAAGTGAATGTTGGTCCCTTAGAGGACGAGACTGGGAAATTAGTAGTGGGGAACATGGAGATGGCAAAAACGCTGAACAAATATTTTGTATCAGTCTTTACAGTAGAGGACACTAAAAATATCCCAACACTGGACAAACAGGGGGCTATAGGGGGGGGAGGAGGTAAACACGATTAAAATCACTAAGGAGATGGTACTCGGTAAGATAATGGGACTTAAGGCGGATAAATCCCCTGGACCTGATGGTTTACATCCTAGGGTCTTGAGAGAAGTAGCGGTAGGGATTGCGGATGCATTGGTGGTAATTTTCCAAAACTCCCTGGATTCAGGAAAGGTCCCAGCAGATTGGAAAACTGCTAATGTAACGCCCTTATTTAAAAAGGGAGGTAGACAAAAGGCTGGAAACTATAGACCAGTTAAGCTAACATCTGTGGTTGGTAAAATGTTGGAGTCTATTATTAAGGAAGCAGTAACAGGACATTGGATAAGCATAATTTAATCGGACAGAGTCAGCATGGTTTTATGAAGGGGAAATCATGCTTGACAAATTTGCTCAAATGCTTTGAGGACGTAACAAACAGGGTGGATAAAGGGGAACCAGTGGATGTGGTGTATTTGGACTTCCAAAAGGCATTTGACAAGGTGCCACACAAAAGATTACTGCACAAGATAAAAAATCATGGGATTGGGGGTAATATACTGGAATGGGTGGAAGATTGGCTATCTAACAGAAAACAAAGAGTTGGGATAAATGGTTCATTCTCGGGTTGGCAATCAGTAACTAGTGATGTTCCACAGGGGTCAGTGCTGGGACCCCAACTCTTTACAATCTATATTAACGATTTGGAGGAGGGGACCAAGTGCAACATATCCAAGTTTGCCGACGATACAAAGATGGGAGGGAAAGCAGTGAGTGAGGAGGACACAAAAAACCTGCAAAAGGACATAGACAGGCTAAGTGAGTGGGCAGAAATTTGGCAGATGGAATATAATGTTGGAAAGTGTGAGGTTATGCACTTTGGCAGAAAAAATCAAAGAGCAAGTTATTATCTAAATGGAGAGAAACGGCAAAGTGCTACGGTACAAAGGGATCTGGGGGTCCTGGTGCATGAAACACAGAAGGTTAGTATGCAGGTACAGCAGGTGATCAGGAAGGCCAATGGAATCTTGGCTTTTATTGCAAGGGGGATGGAGTATAAAAGCAGGGAAGTCTTGCTTCAGTTATACAGGGTACTGGTGAGGCCACACCTGGAATACTGCGTACAGTTTTGGTTTCCATATTTAAGAAAAGATATACTTGCTCTCGAGGCAGTTCAGAGAAGGTTCACTCGGTTGATTCCGGAGATGAGGGGGTTGACTTATGAGGAAAGGTTGAGTAGGTTGGGCCTCTACTCATTGGAATTCAGAAGAATGAGAGGCGATCTTATCGCAACATATAAGATTGTGAGGGGGCTTGGTTGGATGGATACGGGGAAGATGTTTCCACTGATGGGTGAGACTAGAACTAGGGGGCATAATCTTAGAATAAGGGGCTGCCCTTTCAAAACTGAGATGAGGAGAAACTTCTTCACTCAGAGGGTAGTAAATCTATGGAATTTGCTACCTCAGAGAGCTGTGGAAGCTGCGACATTAAATAAATTTAAAATGGATATAGACAGTTTCCTAGCTGATAAGGGAATTAGGGGTTACGGGGAGCAGGCAGGGAAGTGGACGTGAGTCTAGGTTCGGATCAGCCATGATCCTATTGAATGGCGGAGCAGGCCTGAGGGGCCGTATGGTCTACTCCTGCTCCTACTTCTTATGTTCTTATGTAACAGGTAGTTAACAGGCAGTTTTTAGCCTAATCCCTATTTTTATTCCTGAAGTGTGAGATTCCCGACGACTCCAAACCACACCAAGTTAGCGAGGTGGGCCGTCGGGCTGAAGGACTTGGAGGCTTCGAGATGTCCAGTGTCAGGTGAGTGATGGGTGAAGAGGTAAGTGTGTTTGGTGTGTGTAAAGTGTTTAAAGAAGTTTTACTTACCTTTACAGCCTTCCTTCCTTCAGGTCTCGGGAGTCCCTCATCTCACCGGCACAGAAAGCAGAATGGCCGCGAGCTGTCAAAAGTTGTAGCATTCAGCTTTCTGTTCTGGAGAGATCTCTAAATCAGCCTGAGAGGAAGGAATTAACATAGTGTACAGATTGTCAGTGTTTGACAGCTTCAAAGAGCTGTCAAACGCTGATATTTCATCTGTCAAAAGCTCTTGACAGATTAAATGTCAATCTGTGACGTCACCTGTTGCCGGGTGGCCCTTAATTGGCCTGCTGAGCCCGCTGGGTGGGCTCAACAAGGTCAATCAAGTCAAAATCGCGTGGGTTGGCCACAACTCGATCGAGGCAGGACTACAACCCCGAAAGTTATAGTTCCGCCTCCTACACGCCTCCAGAATCAAAATCAAACCCACTGAGTTTGAAAGTGATTTAGTTAAATCCGAAACTAGGGTCTTAAATCTAAACAAAGCAAACTACATAGATATGAGGGGTGAGTTGGCTACGGTAGATTGGGAAACTACATTAAAAGGTATGACGGTAGACAAGCAATGGCTAGCATTTAAAGAGTACATAATGTACAACAAATATACATTCCTTTAAGGCAGAAAAATCCCACAGGAAAAGTGTTCCAACCGTGGCAAACAAGAGAAGTTAAAGATTGTATTAGATCAAAGGAAGAGGCTTATAATGTTGCCAAAAAGAGTAGTAAGCCTGAGGATTGGGAGGATTTTAGAATTCAGCAAAGGAGGACCAAAAATTGATAAAGAAAGGGAAAATAGAATATGAGAGTAAACTAGTGAGCGACATAAAAACAGACAGTAAAAGCTTCTATAGGTATGGAAAAAGGAAAAGATTAGCGAAAGTAAATCTGGGTCCCTTACAGGCTGAGACAGGAGAAATTATAATGGGGAATAAGGAAATGGCAGAGAAATTAAACAAATACTTTGGCCACGATTTTGCCAGTACTAAGAGAGGCGGGTCAAAGGTTAAAGTCTTATTGATTGACGGCGGGTCCCAAACCCACCATCAACCCGCCTCCAAACAGCTTTCACCAAGTGTCGGGTCCCCGATTTGCAAAGGGACCCAATACCTAGTGGCGGGAAATGGATTAAAGACAATTACCTGCCAATGAACAGGTACTTGCCAGAAGTGTTCAGCCTGTTTTTCTATTTTCTCACTTCTGGGTCGGGTTTCCCGATGTCCGGACACCAGGCCAGATAAGTGTGGCGTATTGTGAGTCTGGTGTAATGTTTGTGAAAAGATGGCAGCTGCAGAAGTGGTGTGAAGGATGCAGTGTTGTACCTGGTGAGTTTCAGAGCAAAGAAAATGTTGGTTACTGCATTTTTAAAACATATACAGATTTCTTTAGCTTAAAAGTTTTTAAGTCCAACTATATGTCCAGTGCCACTTCATTGGGACAACCTCTCTCACCAGTGACAGATTGCTTCTACCATCTCACCTGTAGCTGCCATCTATTCCAGCATATGGAGGGAGTCATTGGAGAGCCTGGTTGTAAGAGTTCACCTTTGTGCAGCGATTGTCAGTGTTTTCAGCACCTCAATGCTGTCAAACACTGAGAAATCAACTGTCAAAATAAAATTGAGCATGGTCCCTTTAAGGAAACCGGCAGATGACACGTCATCAAATGACATCATCAGACCTGCTTCCTGTTAATTGGCCGGTAAGCCGGCAGGGCAGGCTTAACAAGGTCAATCAAGGGAAAATCACATCTGTGGAGCGGAGGCAGCCGGGGCGGGACTGGAACCCGGAAACCAGCTGACCGGCACCCATTCTGACACCGAACACAAAATTGCACCCTTTGGCCTCGATTTTCATTGGGCCATGAGGTGGGCTTTTAGGTGTGCGGGGGGTTAAAACCTAGGGGCCGCGACCCCCCCCGCCCCGCCTGATTCCCGCCTCCACGCCATTTTAACCTAGGTGTGTCTGATTGACCCAAATCAATCCCGCCTGCAACAGGTGGGACTGGTCTTTAGGGCCCTTAAACAGCACTTTATAATCCCATTTTAACAGGCCCTTGCCTATTTAACCCTTTTCCCACGTAAAACGCGTCTGGCGAGGATGACGCCTGTGAAACCTGGCGTGAACACTATTGACTTGCTGACTATCAGCTGCAGGTCCAACATTAAAGAGGATATTTGATCAGTCATCATTTGCAGATGGCAGCACTTTGTTGTCTCAGGTCTGGGGGAACTTTTAGAAGGCATAACCACAGCTGTGGAAGTTTGGAGCCTGACACCCATCTCCAGTGTGACCTCCTGCGAGACCCCTCTCGCCACCCTCTCTCAGCGCTACCTCAACTGAGGCACCAACCAGAAGCATGGGAGGCCTTTTTTTCCTTCCCCTCTTGGCATTAGAGGACATCCAGCCCCATTCGCGAAATAACACATGCCACAACTGCAGAAGTTGCCATCAGAATTTTTATGAAAAACACACAACTGATGGCATTTCCACTAAATACACAGCATTTCGCCCAAGTGACTACCCTTGTGACTATTAGTGCTTTATTTTCCTCTTACGCGTGCTCCTACGTAATGGTTCCCCTGTGGCTTCAGCAGATGTGGAGGCCCCTTGCTCACTTTCCTGCTGCTCCTGTCTCGACACCTTTGGCGAACGTCCTCTGGGGCTGTGAGCCTGTGAGGGCTCGCCGGCAGTCTGCTGCTCCTGCGGCTGTGCAGGGGTTGAGACCTCTATCTCCGTTGGATATGGACTCCGGCGGGGCTCTGACCGAGGGCTCTGCAGTGGCATGGAAGTGTGAACGCTTGGAGAGGAGCCCCCACTTCCTTGAGGTCTGCCACCAACCTCCCTCTCATGGGTCAGGTCCCGCTCAGTGCCTGCAAGTGGCTTGAGAGCAGCTTGTTGCATATCAGGGGGGCCATGGGGACCCATATCTGCAATGGCAGTCCTACTCAGAAGGACTTCCATGAAGGCCTGGTTTCTCTGTTCAATAGATGCCCATCGCTCCCCAAGAGATGTCATTCTATTCTGAACACTCACCATGTTTTCCATACCCTGGCGACTAACCTCCTCCATGGCCGTAGCCCTCCTCTCCTCTACCGTAGCCAGCCTTACCATGGAGGCAGCAATCATTTCCACGTAGGTAGCCATCCTTTCCGTGTTGATGCATTCATGCACCAATGACTCCACAAAGGCTCTGCTCATGTTCGCAATGGACTCCTCCATTCGCTCCACACTCGCAGCGACCCTAGAGACAAAACCTGCCAGAGATTCCTGCATCTGTGCCTGGAGTTCCATCACCTCTGATCTTACGGATGGACCCAGAGGCAGAGGGTCGACATACAGCTGAGCCGAGCTGGCAGAGTGCTGCGCCCTCCGACGAGTACTCTCCACTGCTGTCCCTGTCTCCACAATCTGCTGATGCTCATTTGTGAGCTGTGATACACCAGGTGACAACTCTACTCTATGTCCCGAAGGTCCCACCGAGGTGTGAGTGTCTGCGCTGGTGCTGGGTGCGCTTATTTCTGATGACACTGCGCCCTCAGAGGTTGCAGATTCCTCTGAGGAGTCCGGCTGCTCAGGCTCTTCCTCCTGCACTGTGGGGACGGGGGCTCTCGATGGTCCTGTGGGGGAGTCAAAGAAAAAGTTAGAGATGTGATGCCAAGGTTACATACACAGTGCATTTTGCAGATGATCATAAGCCCATATGATGTAGCTTCAGAATCATTATCAGCGACTCATGCAATGCCAATGAGAGAGATGGAAAACTATTCTGTCACCAGCTTGCGGGGATGCTCCTGCCTGTCCTGCCCCAACGTCCACATCTTGGTCAGCCCTGGCAATCTCCAGGACACCTTCCTCCCAGGGGGTGAGCTGGGCTAATGAGGGCGGCCCTCCTCCTGTCCTGACTCGCTCTCTCCTGTTGTGAGCTCTCTTTTCCTGCAATGAGGGAGACAAGTGGAGGTTGAGTGAGAATGAAGGAGTGAGTGCAGAGATTGCATAGCATAGATACTTAGAAGGAGACAAAGATGGAGTGAGGCTGCAAGACCAAGGGCCCTCCCTTTGTGTTGTCAGTTGTGTTCAAAGCATCAGAGTGAGAGTGTGAGGGCTGCATGGTGGCATAGTTCTGTGAATGTGCGCATAGAGAGAGAGGGAATGGGTAAGGGTGCATGGATGTGAGTGTCTAGTGGGATGTGCAGGAAGAGATTGCTAAAGCTGAGTGCTGGTGAGGAAAGGCAATGGGTATCAGATTGAGGGTGATGGAAACTTCATACAGTACTTACTTTTCCAGTACGAAGAAGGTCATGGAATCTTTTCCTGCACTGCAACCACGTTCTTCGTGTCAGCCCCAAGGAGTTGACTTGACCTGCCACCTCTAGCCACACAGCCTTGGTCTGGCTGGTGTAAGGGGTTTTCGATCGACGAGGTCTCTCTCTCTCGCTCTAGAGGCCTCTCTCTCTTGCACAGTAATTTACCGAGTGGTTCGACCCACTCACCCCTTAGGTTCTATACACTAGACTTTGAGGCAGGAACTACAATGCAGAGAATACTCTATAGACTAAGTTTAATGAAATGAAATGAAATTTTATTGCATGAAGGAAAAATTGAATGTAAGCCAATAAGGTACATGGGAGGGAAAAACAAATCATAATACAGTACTAACCAACATATCTACAGGCATATTACGCTTTACAAAGTTCATCATGAAATAGAGAAGCACACGGAACACCAATGGACAACAACTCATTGTTAATTATCCCCTAAAATGCCCACCCCCTAAACCTAGCTAGATGAGATTATGAGGGGCCAGAAACATGCTCACCAATCCCAGTTAGAAGAATAGAGGTTTTGAAGTCTGCGTTTTGGTCCTCTCAGGCGTCCTGTCTTCACGTGGTCGGCGGAACGCAGCGGGCTGAGACACACTCTTCTCTCCCTCGAGGTGATGGACTCGGACAGGCTGGATGTTAGCAGGCCTGGACATCGGTGTGGAGAGAGGCCATCTGTTCGACCATTTTCATGTAGGTTTTGTTACCGCTGAGTTTGAGCCTGAACGGACCAAGTGATATACAAGGTCGACGTATACCCAACCTCAGCTTGATAGAGTAATAAGACTCAGACGACTGTGGTTTGATTGAAATGTGAGAATACACTTTATTGCAGAGCGCTCTGGGAGAAGTGCTATGCACCCTTGTGCAACCGCCAAGCTTCTCGTTTCACACTCTAAATGCGTTTACCTTTATACACAAATGAAAGGTTAAGCGGATTAATCACAGAAATGCCTCATGACATTGTAGCAGTAAGATATTTTAAACAATGTTCAGCAGAACTAGGACTTCTTCGGACTGTCTGTCCTTGCAAGATAACCGAAGTACAAAACAGGATGCAGCTGGCACTACCTCATCCCAGCAGTTTCAGCCAGCTTAACGAATGTCAAGTATCCCGACGAGCTTTGCAAAGTCCTTTGGTACCGAAATTCTCTCCAACAATCCCTCCTTTTGGTCCTGGAGCACGATCCTCTTGTTCCAGGCGACCACCAATCTTCTTTCTTCACAGTATTGTTCTTACAACCACTGACTTATCTTGGGGAAGTCGGCCGGATTAGCTTTGTCCTCTGTTTGCTGTTCTTCAGGCAATAGCTCGTCTATCTGAATCATACTGACTGGCATTAACTGTGTCATTGCCATTTTGCAACAAGTTTTTAAGATGGTTAACAGACAGCAGATTGCAACACATATCACGACAATAATGACCAGCGTATGCATTATCCATGGGCCCCATCCTGTTAGTCCTAGCCAGTCCAACCATCCCTGCCCGGGATTGGTATGGAGTTTCTTCACTTCATCCCTCATGTGGGTTACTAGGTTTGTGATATTCTCGGAGCTATCGGGGATATATGTACAACATTCCTGCCCTATCAAGGCACATGTACCCCCCCCCGTTCCGCTAACAGGTAGTCTAATGCCATTCGGTTCTGTAAGGCAACAGTCCGTATCGCCGTCATCTCATCACTTATTTCTGCCAGTGCCTCCTCGGTGTCATTGTTAGAAAAAGTAGCTAATGACGCGACAAGCTGGATTTCCTTTATGGCTCTGCCTGTCCCATAGGAAGGGAATAAAATGGCAAAATACCGCTCTGTTTCTGTAATTGCCCTTTTAGAATGATAATGGTGATGATCTGCGATAGAGGGCAAGTGATGGATGTATGGCACCACATATCCCAAATAGCAGGACCCAGTCCAATCTCGTGGGAGCCATGGGTATGCTTTATGTCCGCAAATAAAATAGGTCCCGTTATAGGCAGTTAGGTTCATATTCGTTGTGAATGTGGAAAAGCCAGACTTGCCGTTACTCCCTGTGATTCCGTTCCATTTTCCCCCACTAGTGAGGTTTGTTAAACCAGTTGTGTTAAACCACCAAACTTCTAAGGGTGAACCTTGTTTGAGGGTTGTCCAATTATGTTTACAATGACTATTCCCTGCTTCCAGATTCCCCTCTTCCCCTCTGCTTGCATTCCTTATCCAACATATCGCCCCAACAGGTCTTCCTACCCCAGTTGTGTTTGTGAGGATAAGGTACGGTGGCTTTTCACTCATATTATACACGGGTTTGTACCATCCTTCAAACATGTTTAAGGGATATCCTGCACTCCTGAACTGTACTCTTTGTTCCTCCCGTATTCTGCCCTGGGTGTCCTTATCATTAGTACTACTGCTCGTAGTGTTGTTTCTACTAACTAACCACTCAGCCATTTGAATTACATTCAATGGTATTGGTCTAAGAGGGATTCCCCCTCTGGAGTGGATTGGGATATGGCTACATACCCAACAGCTGGACTGTCCCTTTTCCTTAGCATACTCATATGACATATATACAAAAGTATTTACATGTAATTCCCGCTTACATAGCGGTCTTCCCCCGGCTACCGTAACAATGCATATTATCGCAACTAAACATATTACGGTCTCCCTCCTCATCTTTTATTAAATACTGTTGTTCTGGTGTTATTTTAATCTTTTGTTGGCCCTCCCGATAACACTCTTGTATTAACACGTTTAAGTAAAAGCACATAAGCACAAATGATGCAATAAGCCACAAAACAAACGCCCACACAGGCACACAAATCAACAAATCATACATTAATCAGCCGTTATTGATCTGTAAGACAAGTACAAAGGATGTGTCATTAGTAATTTGCCACACACACACCCTCCTTTTGTTCATTGTACTCCACTAGACTCATCTTCCCTTTGCTGAGGTTCTCTACTGGTATTACCATCCCCGGGATTTTCTTCCTGTATTGATGGTTTGGACTCGACTGAACCCGCCCTTTTCTCGTAAACCTTCAGTTGAGTCCAATGTTTCCAAACCCCCTTCCCCCTTATGTCCAGACAGGCACAGGTGTCTCCACTAATTATAACTTCATACGGCCCGCTCCATTTTGGAGCGAAACCTGGTTTTGCAGGCAACATCTTTACCATGACCTTTGTTCCTGCTGGGGGTACCTCGGGGAGCATATTGAGCCGTAGCTCCTCATTTCACTCGCTTTGGTGGTCTCGGACTTCTTTGCGCATCTCTTTTAACTGAGTGCCTAATTCCAAAACGTATCGTCTTAATTTATCTTTTAATGGGCCAACGTCGGCCCCACCTGTTATGATGCCTTCCGGTAATTGCATCGCTCGTCCTGTCATTAGTTCATAAGGGGTCAAACCGGTTGTCCGGTTTCTGGTGGCTCGGAGTTTCATCAGGATAATGGGTAATACTTCGGCCCAAGTTTTTCCCGATTCCTGCATTGCCTTGGCTAATGCATTCTTAAGGGTCCGGTTCATTCGTTCCACCATTTCCGAACTCTGGGGATGGTACGGGATGTGGAACTTCTGTTTAAAACCCATCAGTTGGCATATATTTTTTTACCACGCTTCCCGTGAAATGGGTCCCTTGATCAGAATCTATCTGCAGAGGCACTCCCTACCGCGGGATCACTTCCTCAGCCAGAATCCTAGCGACTGTCAGTGCAGTACAATTTCGCGTCAGAAAGGTCTCTACCCACCGAGTAAATTGGTCAATAATTACCAGATAGTACGTCTTACCACGAGATGGGGGTAGAGGTCCTGTGAAATCAATTTGGAGATGTTCCCATGGGTCCCGAGGTCGGGGTTGGTGTCCCATTTTAATTTTAATATGTCTGCCCGTGTTGTGCTGTGCGCACGTAACACATCGCTGACAATATTTCGCAATATCTTTTCCCATACCCTTCCACCACCACTCCTTACCTATGGTCTGTGCCATCGCTTCTCTTCCTGAATGAAACACCCCGTGGTGGATTTCCAGGAGGGTATTCTGAATACACTCGGGGGCCATTACTTTATTATTCCGGCGCCATACCTTGTCGTGCCCTTGGGTGGCTCCTTGCCCTTCCCAGGTACGTTTTTTCAGTGTCTGTTGTGTCCTCATGTAATTCTGCGATACTTATTTCGTTTACTGGACTATCTACGCTAGCTACTGGCGCGTCACTAACTTCTTCCTGTTCCAGAGCTGCCTGCGCAGCCCTGTCTGCTGCGTGGTTTCCCTGATGGTTTGCCCAGTCTGGGCTACTTGTGTCTGGCTCCCTCTGGGTCTGTATCTACATCCCCACAGTTATGGGGTACTCCTGTACCCAGTATTCCTTCTGCCGGGTTTTCTCCCATATCTCTAATAATGGTTATTGAATCGTTCGGAGGGAGGAGAACTGCCTCCCACTTTGCTCGTCTCAAATTTGAGGCAGACCTCAATTTCCCTGTGTTTAGCATTTCTACTAGGGTATGTTTGGTGTGGGGAATAATGTTTCCTGTCATTACAATGGGCTCGCTAACCTTTACGGCCCAGTTCCGCCCGACTGCTTTACTGCACTTACTTTTTCCTGCTTCACCTTTATCCCGCTCTCATCTTTGGCTTTTAAGCCATCGACCCCACATGCCCATTCTACTAATTCATATCCCGTAGGTGTAGGCTATGGCCCAACCACATCATGTCCAGGTCTGCCCAGAATTTGGTGTTGGCACTATGGGTCTGTAACGTTCCCAAGTCCTTCAGGATCTGTTGTCTCTCTCTCCCGGGGTAAATGGGTGGTAATCTGCTCTACCTGGATTATTCCCAGCAGCCTCACGTATCCTAACTGGGGCTAGGTCCCTCTCCTCCACCCCCGGGGGCACTTGGTCCTAGGGGGGCGTACGGGGGCAGAGGTTCATTATTCCATTGTCCGGACCATCCCCCTTGGTACGCTAATGTCCTTTCTTGTTCTCTATTAATGTTTTCCAAAATTTCTACCTTCTTTCTTAGTTCTGCATTTTCCTTATTTTTAGCTTTAATTAATTCTTGCACTTTCTCAACCTGTTCTATTAATCCAGTCAGTTGATGGACCAAGAGTACCCCTACCTTCTTGGTCCTTTCTTTCTTCTGCTTATCTAGCCACTTTCTTTGTGCTTCCAACGTCTGTGATACATCCCATCCGTCCCTCTGCATTTTCTCAATTAACGAACATCTATCTGTCATGTAACTGTTAATGAGGGAGCCCGGAGGCCCCCTCCTAAGGTCCTTACCTGACATCAGTTGCTCGTCCCAAATCACGGTCTCCGAAACCCCCGTTTTACCTTCAGCGGCGGGTGTCGTCACGTGCTCGTGGCAAAGTCTCCGGACTACTTTACCGAAATTCCCAGGCTTAACCTAAGCTCCTTCTTAAGTTAACCTGAGACCAAAAACTTAATAAATGCAGACGTTCAAATGTCTAGAACCACGTAGTGTTTTCTCACATTCCAATGGCCCACTTACTTTGTTCTTTGGATCACTCGAGCACGTTAGCACTTGATCAGGGTGTTTGAGCACTCGGTGACCCTGCTCGCAGCGCCAATTTGTTACCGCTGAGTTGGAGCCTGAACGGACCAAGTGATATACAAGGTCAACGTATACCCAACCTCAGCTTGATAGAGTAATAAAACTCAGACGACTGTGGTTTGATTGAAATGTGAGAGTACACTTTATTGCAGAGCGCTCTGGGAGAAGTGCTATGCACCCTTGTGCAACCGCCAAGCTTCTCATTTCACACTCTAAATGCGTTTACCTTTATACACAAATGAAAGGTTAAGCGGATTAATCACAGAAATGCCTCATGACATTGTAGCAGTAAGATATTTTAAACAATGTTCAGCAGAACTAGGACTTCTTCGGACTGTTGAACAATTAACAGACTGTCTGTCCTTGCAAGATAACCGAAGTACAAAACAGGATGCAGCTGACACTACCTCATCCCAGCAGTTTCAGCCAGCTTAATGAATGTCAAGTATCCCGACGAGCTTTGCAAAGTCCTTTGGTACCCAAATTCTCTCCAACAGTTTCTTCTTGTCTCGTCAACGTCCCGGGGTTGGTCGATGATCTCCCGACAGTTACCCCGGGGCTGGATGCTGACTTGATCTCCCCTCTCGAACCTCTCCGAACTCGAATCTCGATCCTCCGTCGTCTCCACTCGAACTCTGCACCAATGAAGCTGATGCTCCTCAATGGCTACCGAAAACCCGATGGTCTCCGATCCCAATTCTCTCTCCGACCGAATTCCTTCAGATGCTACCCCAGGACTCCAGTTATACTTTTCATGGAGGCCCTTATCTCCCGCCAAATCAAGGTTAGTCTTTGTTTAACTTTTGGCGGGCTTGTAGCACAGTGGGGTAGTCTTTGTTTTTAAAGTATCTTCAGGATGGCCGGTAACTGCCATCTCTGGTCTGGAATGACCTTGTATTGTCTTTAATGTCCCTCTTCGAACTTGAATCTGTTCCCCTTTGCCTGGGTAAACATTTAGATTGCCTTTATGTACAGGCCGATCTGATCAGCTCTGCATCCAATCTGTATGTATGGGGCTCTGTCTGGTTTCGTTTTCTCTGAAACTGCCTTCCAGAACTTACTGTGGGCTGAATCCACAAAAGCTGTCTGGGGGCTGCAGGAACCATTTTAAAATGTCCCAAAAGCTGGTCACGGGGTCTGGTGGGGTACCACAAGGATCAGTGCTTGGGCCTCAGCTATTCACAATCTACATCAATGATTTGGATGAGGGGAACAAATGTAATATACAGGAAACTCTCTTTTTACCGGCACCTAAATAACTGGAAATCTCTCTTAACCGGCAAAATTCAGGAGTAGGTTCAGGTAAGTTTTACTTCATATTAGTGGCCGTGTAACCGGGGTTCCTGGATCTGTGGCCGTGTAACCGGGGTTCCTGCACCTGTTGCCATGCAACAGGGACGCCTGGATCTGTGGCCGTGTATGGGGCTCTTGTACCTTAGTAAGTATACCTCTCTGTAATCCAGACTTTTTGATCAACCGGCAGCACGCCAGTCCAGTCGGTGCCGGATAAAAAAAGAGTTTCCTGTATCTAAGTTTGCTGATGATACAAAGCTGGGTGGGAATGTAAGTTGTGAGGAGGATGCATGGAGGCTTCAAGGGGATATAGACAGGCTAAGTGAGTGGGCAAGAACATGGCAAATGGAATATAATGTGAAGTTATCCACTTTGGTAGGAAAAATAGAAAAACAGAGTATTTTTTAAATGGTGAGAGATTGGGAAATGTCAGTGTTCAGAGGGACCTGGGTGTCGTTGTACATGAATCACTGAAAGTTAACATGCAGGTACAACAAGCAATTAGGAAAACAAATGGTATGTTGGCCTTTATTACAAGAGGATTTGAGTATAAGAGTAAAGATGTCTTACTGCAATTATATAGGGCCCTGGTGAGACCACACCTGGAGTATTGTGAACAGTTTTGGTCTGCTTACCTGAGGAAGGATATACCTGCCATAGAGGGAATGCAACGAAGGTTCACCAGACTGGTTCCTGGGATGGGGGGGATTGTCCTATAAGGAGAGATTCAGTAGACTTGGCCTATATTCTCTAGAGTTTAGAAGAATGAGAGGCGATCTCATTGAAACATCCAAAATTCTTACAGGGCTTGACAGGGTAGATGCAGGGAGGATGTTTCCCTTGGCTGGGGAGTCTGGAACCAGGGGTCACAGTCTCCGAATTAGAGGTCGGCCATTTAGGACTGAGATTAGGGGAAATTTCTTCACTCAGAGGGTGGTGAATCTTTGGAATTCTCTACCCCAGAGGGCTGTGGAGGCTCAGTCATTGAGTATATTCAAGACAGAGATCGATAGATTTTTGAATATTAAGGGAATCAAGGGATATGGGGATAGTGCAGGAAAGTGGAGATGAGGTAGAAGATCAGCCATGATCTTATTGAATGGTGAAGCAGGCTCGAAGGGCCAAATGGCCTACTCCTGCTTCTATTTCTTATGTTCTTATGTTCTTATATGACTGGGAATCTGACTACTACCACTAGATGTACAATAGATGCACATTCACTTCCAGGTAGTACTGTACTTAAGGGATGCAATATGGGCACCCATCAGTCTTTCTCTTCTTTGCTTTATTTCATTCAATAATGTCTATAGGTCAGTCTCATTAAAATGGTATGCTCTTTTTTCTGCCTCTTTGTTATGCCTTGCTCCCTTCCTTGGGTGCCACTGCCAGGTGCTTGCCAAAGATGCCAAGATTTGAAAGTGGCACAGGATCACACATGGGCCATGCGTATCAGATACCCGACAGTCAACTCACTCAGTGAAACACTCTCCTTACCTAGTCCCCCAGTTTGCTGTTGCAATCTTTAACTATTCTTGGCTTTTTAAAGGTTGCACTCCAATTTCCCCCATTCCCATTTTAACACAGGTTTGTGTGACTGAGCCACCAATGGATATTTAAGTAACTTAACCCCACAATTTAGAGTGGGGTCAGTGCTAGAGTGTATCAGTGGCACTCAGGGGCGCAACAATGGCGTTAATGAGCCTGTGGAATTTTGGATCTCCAAGGTTGGTGACCCATCCACCCCCCAGCATTCTCCATAGCAGAGGGAATTCTCACACAGGGATGGAGATCATCTCAGTGTCAGGCTGGTGCAATCCACTTGGGAATTTATTTAATAGGTCAGACAAGTTACTCTGCTCTGTCTGCATGGGTCTCTTAAATCATTAAAGGATTAGTGTGACTGCCACTGCACATGAAGTACAGCACCTGTTGTCAGCCTCTGCTGTATTATCAATTTACCAAGTTCAGATAATAATACCACTCATTCTTTGGATATGTGAAGAATCTGTTGTGGAATGTGTGAACAACCATTTATTGTAACTTCTCTAAGCTTCTTATTCAACGATAGCACTCAAAACCAACCATTTCTCCAGATTACATTAGAAGATTGTCAATGGTTTAAAGAAATATTGTATTGGAAATATCTGTCTTTTATATAATATGGAAATGTATGGCTATTGAACTGAAGCGATGTTTTGTTGTAAAGAAACTATTACTGAGGAACAGAAATTGAACTAATGATGGTAAAATGAAAGAACTTACATTTCTATAATGCCTTTCATATCCTCAGTACATCCTAACGTGCTTGAAGTGTAGTCATTATTATTATGTAGGTATGCGTAGCAGCAAATTTGCATATAACAAAGTGCCACAAATAGCAAATGAGACAAATGATCAGTTAATCTGTTTTTGACATGTTGTTTAAGGGATAAATATTGATTGTGACACTGGAAGAACCACATGGGAGAATAGTGTCCAGAAATCTTACACATCAACCTGAATCGACAGAACCTGAACCTCTTCTCCAAAAGACGGCACCACTCACAATACAGCACTCTTTCAAATATTGTACTCTCAGCATGCTCAAATCCTAGAGTGGGGCTTGAACCCAGAGCTTTCTGACTCAGAGGTAAGAGTGCTACCACTTAGCCAAGCTGACAAAGTGGGTGACAAAACAGACATAGCTAACTACAGTCTTAATTCAATTCTATGTAAAATAATAGAACTGATTATGATGATAATAATAGAAAGGATCCTGGCTTGAAAGATCAGGAAGTGGAAGCAGTATGGATGGAGATAAGAAATAACAAGAGGCAGAAAACACTGGTGGGAGTAGTTTATCTGCCCTCTAACAGTAGCTATACTGTTGGACAGAGTATTAATCAAGAAATAATAGGAGCTTGTAGCAAAGGTAATGCAATAATCTTGGGGGACTTTAATCTTCATACTGGGCAAATCAAATTGGCGAAGGTCGTCTGGAGGACGAGTTCATGGAATGCATTTCCTAGAACAATATGCCATGGAACCAACCAGGGAACAGGCAATTTAGATCTTGTATTGTGTAATGAGACAGGGTTAATTAGTAATCACATAGCAAAGGATCCTCTGGGGAAAAGTGATAATATGATAGAATTTCACATTGAGTTTGAGAGTGCCATACTTAAGTCTGAAACTCAGAGTCTTAAACATAAATAAAACCAATTGCATAGGTATGAGAGGGAGTTGGCTAGAGTTGATTGGGAAATTAGAGTAAAAGGTATGATGGTAGATAAGCAGTGGCAAACGTTTAAAGAAATATTCCAAAATTCTCAACAAATATACATTCCATTGAAAAATAAAAACTCCATGGGAAAAATCATCCATCTGTGGCTAACTACTGAAGTTAACAATAGTATTAGATTAAAAGAAGAGGCTTATAATGTTGTGAAGAATAGTAGTAAGCCTGAGGATTGTGAGAGCTTTAGAAAGCAGCAAAGGATAACCAAAAAATTGATTAAAAAAGGGAGAAAATAGAATGAGAGTAAACTAGCAAGAAATACAAAAACAGATTGTAAGAGCTTCCACAAGAATGTAAAAAGGAAGAGAGTAGCAAAAGTGAGCATTGGCCCCTTAGAGGCTGAGACAGGAGAAATTATAATGGGGAATAAGGAAATGGCAGAGACTTTAAACAAATATTTTCTATCTGTATTCACAGTAGAAGACACAAAAAGCATACAAAAAATTATGGGGAACCAAGAGGCTAATGAGAGTGAGGAACTTAAAGTAATTAATATCAGTAGAGAAAAAGTACATGAGAAATTAATGGGACTGAAAGCCAACAAATCCCTTGGACCTGACAGCCTACATCCTAGGGTTCTAAAAGAGGTGGCTGAAGAGGAGGTGGCTGAAGAGATAGTGGATGAATTGGTTTTGATCTTCCAAAATTCCCTAGATTCTAGAACAGTCCCAGCGATTAGAAGGTAGAAAATGTAATCCCGCTATTCAAGAAAGGAGGGAGAGAAAAAACAAGATATTACAGGCCAGTTAGCCTGACATTAGTTGTCAGGAAAATGCTGGAATCCATTATTAAGGAAGTGGCAACTGGGCACTGAGAAAATCATAATATGATTAGCAGAGTCAACATGGTTTTATGAAAGGGAAATTATGTTTGACAAATTTATTAAGAGGTTTTGATGATGTAACTAGCAGGGTAGATAAAAGGGGACCAATGGATGTAGTATATTTAGATTTTCAAAAGGCATTCGATAAGGTGCCACATAAAATGTCGTTACACAAGATAAGGGCTCATGGGTTTGGGGGTAATATATTAGCATGGATAGAGGATTGGTTAACGGACAGAAAACAGAGAGTTGGGATAAATAGGTCATTTTCAGGTTGGCAGGCTGTAACTAGTGGTGTGCCACAAGGATCAGTGCTTCGGCCTCAGCTATTTACAATCTATATTAGTGATTAGATTAAGGGACCGGGTGTAATGTATTTAGATTTGCTGGCCAGGAGGCCAGCGATGGCATCACCATGGCCAGATTTTCTTCACTTGACGCTGTAAACCCTGGCTGTCACATGATGTGCCAGATTGACACCATCCCACACCAGCACCGTGAAGCATCCCTTTAATATCCAAGCCATTCCATGCACACTCATCACTATAGCGGCGGGGGGTGGGGGGGAAGTTATGACTGAACAGTCACTGGAACTCAGTAAGACACTTCTCAAGGTGCGCTCAGATCTGTCCAATAAGGGGCACTTTTTGAAAAAGAGATTTCACTGTATGACAACACATTACCAGTAACTTCATATGGACATTGGCTAAACCTCTCAAGTGTCTACCCTTGTATGTTGTTAGTTGGTATGCTTGCAGTAGGATGAAGGGGAGTGTGAGGGGTGGCTAGTGAGATGGGGAAGTGATAAAGTAGATAGAGAGGGTTGGGTGGAGGTGCAAGGTAAGTTGGTGTCCTGGGGAGGTCTCTTCCACCCTTGGAAGGGAAGTGAACCTCCCTGCGTGCTATGATTCCCTCCATAAGCATATGGAGGGAGTCATTGGAGAGCCTGGGTGCAAGCGTTCACCTTTGTGCAGTGATTGTCAGTGTTTGCAGCACCTCAATGCTGTCAAACACTGACAGAACAACTGTCAAACTCCATGTGGACGTGGTCCCTTTAAGGAAACTGGCTGATGACACGTCATCAAATGACGTCATCAGACCCGCTTCCTGTTAATTGGCCGGTAAGCCCACAGGGCGGGCTTAACAAGGCCAATCAAGGTAAAATCACATCTGCAGAGCGGATGGAGCTGGGAGCAGGACCGAAACCCAGAAACCAGCTTTCCCGCTCCCATCCTGCCTCCTCAATTAAATTTGCAGCCAGAGAGTTAGCATGCAGGTACAGCAAGCAATTAGGAAGGCAAATGGCAGGTTGGCCTTTATTGCAATGGGGGTTGGAGTACAAGAGTAAGGAAATCTTGCTAGAATTGTACAGGGCTTTGGTGAGACCACACCTGGAGTACTGTGCATATTTCTCCTTTTCTAAGGAAGGATATACTTGCCTTAGAAGCGGTGAAATGAAGGTTCACTAGGTTGATTCCTGGGATGAGAGAAAGAAGAAAGAAAGAGTTGCATTTATATAGCGCCATTCACGACCACCAGACATCTCAAAGCGCTTTACAGTTAATGATGTACTTTTGGAGTGTAGTCACTGTTGTAATGTGGGAAACACAGCAGCCAATTTGCGCACAGCAAGCTCCCACAAACAGCAATTTGATAATGACCAGATAATCTGTTTTTTGTTATGTTGGTTGAGGGATAAATATTGGCTGGGACATCGCCCCTGCTCTTCTTCAAAATAATGCCATGGGATCTTTTACGTTCACCTGAAAGAGCAGACGGGGCCTTGATTTAACATCTCATCTGAAAGATGGCACCTCTGACAGTGCAGCACTCCCTCAGTACTGCACTGGAGTGTTAGCCTAGCCTTATGTGCTCAAGTCCCTGGAGTGGGACTTAAACCCACAACCTTCTGACTCAGAGGCGAGTGTGCTACCAACTGAGCCACAGCTGACACTGAGAGGGTTGTTTTATGAGGAGAGAGTGAGGAGATTGGGCCTATACTCTCTGACGTTTAGGGATATGGGGATCGGGCGGGAAAGTGGAGTTGCGGTCAAAGATCAGTCATGATCTTATTGAATGGCGGAGCAGACTCAAGGGGCCGTATGGCCTACTCCTGCTCCTAATTCTTATGTTTTTATCAGGAGTAAACTGGAGGCTAATCTGTGCAACAGCAAGCAACATGTCTTTAGAAGGGGAAGATCCTGCCCAAAGAAGCTATTGGATTTCTTTGAGGAAATGACAACCCAAGTGAACTGTGATAAACTGTACAACGTTTTTCCCTCAGACTTTCACACAGTTCCTAGTTAAGTTGAAAGCTGTGGGAATTCAGTGAAAAACTTGTAAATAGATATGAAATTGGTTGATGGGTAGAAAACAACAGGTACTGGTTGGAGCAGTTATGTCAAAGTTGGAGGGGGGGGGGTAATATGGAGTGGGGCACCCCAGGGCTCAGAGACGAGACCACTAATGTTTCTAATTTACATCAATATCTTGGATTCAGAAATTCAATGCAAAGTGGTCAGATTTGCAGATGACAGCAAACTGGGAAGGATACAGAAATCGAAGGAGGCAACCCAGAAATTACAAAATGAGTTATACAAAATATGTGAGTGGGCTGAATAATGGCAAATGAAATTTGATCACATAGGAAGAAAAAATGAGTGCTATACATAATACAGAAATGATGTTGAAATAGCTAAGGATGAACCTGTAAGAAAATGTGGAGTCTTTGTAGACTCAACGGTGGTCATTTTGACTTGTGCGATATTGGCCCAGAAATTCGGGTCTCCACGAGTGAGTACGCATGGGGTACGCACCCGTAAGCCCAATGGAAGTGCCGGTTTCATGCATGCACTGCACATGCGCGGGAAACCGGCACTTCCGTTCCCCTGAAAGAAGGGGTTCAGAGGTGGAACGCGTGCGCAGGAGAGGCAACGTGTGCGCATAGAACTTACGTTTTTTTTGCAGGTTTTCCCGGGAGGGTAAGTCTCCAGCAGTTAGATATGTAAAAAGCAGGCGCAAGGCATGCTTTTTACAAGGTAAGTGGTGAATTAATTAAAATTAAAACATTTTTTCCACAGGTTTATTATTTTTAAATACTTTAAAGAAAGGTAAGTTTATTTTTAGCCCCGTTAGAAAATGTAATTAATTTTTTCAAAAATTTAAATTATTGTTTAAAATAGTTATTTCATGTAATTTATAGTTTCTTTTAAAAATGTGATGTTTTTTTTAAATTTATTTGAAGATTTAGTGATGTTTTGGGGTTTATAGTATTTATAGGTTTGACAGGTCTTCCTGTCAAACTTATGAATGAAGCATTCCCTGCTACCATTGGCTCTCCATGGCCCACGTGATCCCAGGAGACGCATCAAACTAACTGCGCCCCTGGGATACGCAAGCACTGCGCGCCGGCAGTTGGAGGAGGCCCAGGATCAGAATCCCACGCAGGCCCACAGCTCAACGGCCGGCGCGCTAGGTAAGTGCAGGTCGGGGGCTTGCACCCGCAGGAAGCCCCCGACCCGAATTTCTGGGCCAATGTAAAACTGGGGTAGTGCAGCGGCTGCCCGTTATACGCCCTGCCTGATTTTCCTTTCCACTGACTTCAATGGAAAGGAAAATGGGGCAAGATATTCCGCCTCCGTAACATCGCCCAACTCCGCCCCTGCCTAATCTCATCTCCTGCTGAAACCCTTTGTTACCTCTAGACGTGACTATACCTGGTCAGCCTCCCATGATCCACCCTCCATAAACTTGAGCTCATCCAAAACTCTGCTGCCCATATCTTAACTCGCACCGAGTCCCATTCACCCATCACCCCATGCTCGCTGACCTACATTGGCTCATGTACCGGCAATGCCTCAATTGAAAAATGTTCATCCTTGTTTTCAAACTCCTCCATGGCCTCGTCCCTCCCTTTCTCTGTAAACTCCTCCAGCCCAACAACCCTCCAAGATCTCTGCGCACCTCCAATTCTGGCCTCTTGCACAGCCCCTATTTTAATCGCTCCACCAGTGGCGGCTGTGCCTTCAGCTGCCTAGGCCCTAAGCTATGGAGTTCCCTCCCTAAACCTCTCCACCTCGCTCTCCTCCTTTAAGACGCTTATAAAACCTACCTCTTTGACCAAGCTTTTGGTCATCTATCCTAATATGTCCTTATGGGGCTCAGTATCAAATTTTGTTTGATAACACTCCTGTGAAGCTCCTTGGGGTGTTTTACTACGTTAAAGGTGCTTAATAAATACAAGTTGTTGTTGTTGTAAAGGGGGTGGCCGATCCTCTACCACCAGTTTCCGCCCATGCCGAAGTTGAAAATTACCCCCAATGCCTTCAGGAGAGGGAGGAGAAAAACGAGGAAGAGAGAAAAAAATATATACACACTGTAGAAAGTGCAGAGTAGATGTATCTGCTCCAACAAATATTGTGGGATGTACATGACAGAGGTGCTTGCTCCAATAGATACTGTAGCATGTACATGGCAGAACTAACTGCTCCAGTAGATATTTTTGGATGTACAGGGTAGAACGAGCTGCTCCAATCAATACTGTAGGATGTGCATAGTAGAAGTGTCTGCTTCAACAGATACTGCAGGATGTAAGTGGCACAAGTGCTTGCTCTGCTAAATACTGTATGATGTACACAGCAGAACTGACTACTCCAATAGATACTGTAGAACATACAGTGTAGATCTGCCCACTTCAATAGATACTGTAGGATTTACACTGTAGAAAAATGTCTCAGAGAATATTGTATATTACACTCACTTAAGTTATTTTTTTTCAGTTAAACTTCATTAAAATAAACATAACTATGATAAAAGCTTATCTTGATACTGATTTAGTCATGTCGTTTCTGTTCTGTTGGCTCCACAAGTTTGAAATTTATGGCTTCCTGTGAAAGTTTTTAATTGTTATTTTATCTGTCTCAATGGGTATCAGCTGGAGCTGGTTTTCTGGATTTGCAAAGGTAGATTTGGGGTTTAATGCTGTAGTTGGAAATGAGAAATGAATAAGCTGCCTGGTGTGGTTTAAATGGGGTTGAAATCACTAAGGATGAAGTTGAAAGAGAGCTAGTAGATTTGACATTTACATGTCCAACCAATACAGAGCATCACTCAACAAGGCAATAGCATGCTGTAATATATAATTAAAATAGTACAATGCAAGTCAGAGGAAGTCATGATCAAACTGTATTGTACAGTGATCAGGCCACACCTTTTGGTCACCAAGATACAGAGGAGGCATTTAAGTATTGGAAGTAGTACAAGGAAGAGCCATGAGGCCAATCCCTAGTGCCAAATATCTGAGTTATGTAGCAAGACTGGAGAAACTTGGGCTTTTCCCTCTTGAAAAGAGGTGTATAAGATATTAAATGGGATGGAAGAGGTGTATCTAGAAAATTGCAACTAAAAGGACAAGAGACCGGCTCAAACTAATAAAAGGCAAATTTAAGACTGATATCAGGAAGTCCTTTTTGAGACAAGAGCAAAAAATACAAGAAATAACTCCTGAATAGAGTAGTGTGAGCTGCAATGGGAAGACTTTAGGGTCTTTCTGGATGAATAAACAGAGATGGGCTGAATGACCTTCCTCATTTATAATTATCTTGTGATACACTACCTTACTGTATCTTGGAGTAGATGGCTATTTACCCACGCTTTCACACAAAATTACTTTTTGATCAAAGCTGGATACTAGGTGTACAAATTGACCAGGACCAAACTAGAGTAGACACAAGTTACAGAGTTGTAGTGTTTCTCACTATATAATATAACCATCCAGCAAAGGGAGCCTAGTCCTGGAGGTAATGCTGCCATTTATTTAGTAAGTTTCTGGCTAAGAGGTAGAGGATCAACAAGTTAGAACATGGCTGTTAAAGGAATAACCATAGGCAGAGATCCTCCAGGCTCCACAATAAGGTAAGTAGATTTTTTTTTACTTATCTTTTTGATGGCAGCCTCCAGTGGCCTGTTTAGGGACTGCTGGTTTGGCTGCTTTAGACCTGAGAATACCAATTGCGGTGTGCATGGTGCATGCTGTGGTCAGTCGTGGTCCAATTTCCAATGAGACCTGAAATGCTGTTAGGCCCTCAATTTGCATAGCCAATGGGCCTAAAGCTAGTTTCAGGCAGATGACCTAGACGACCCCGGGACCCCTAACCAATTTGGCATGCGGCACTCTCCCCATGCAGACTGAGTGCACACATGCCGCATGCTTTTTTGGACCCTTGAGCGCTGAAAAGCGGGTGCTACGCAATCCGATTTCTAGGCCAATGTGTCCATTTCACTAATAATTATATAGATATAAGTTTCTCTCATAAATTAAAAACATAGTGTGCTGAAAGTATACTTTCCCATTATTTAAATCTCATAACGTTTACAAAAACTTTACTTTTGAAGGATTATTCAGTGAATTTTAAAACAATGCAACACGACAAAGCTAATTTTTCTAAAAGAAATTCTTCTCAGACTCTGCAACAAGAACAGTTAAGCCTTTCCCACATTACAACAGTGACTCAACTTCAAATGGTACTTCATTGGCTGTAAAGCGCTTTGAGAAGTCTGGTGGTCGTGAAAGGTGCTATATAAATGCAAATCTTTCTTTCTAAATAGCCATCACTAGTGTTATGTTCATTAATAACCAGTTGTTTTTATTACGAACAGCTAGCTTTTGCTAGACACTTTATTGAGCACATGTGGACTAGGTACAGTATCTGTAGAGGCATCCATCTTGACTACTGCCTTGTGGGTAGCCTAGTGCATCTTGGGTAGCCCACTCTTATATACATACAGCACCACCTAGTGTACCATTCCAGAATGACAGGTTACTGATCATTACATCCCCCTTTCTTTGAGGTTAAACAAAATCAGTATCAATCAATATCAATCAATAACAACATAAACATTTTCAACAGTCAATACATTTTCAATGTAGTTTTCTTTGTACTCAAAGATTAAGTCTATCAGGCTTTTTTACTTCACGCGTGGATCTTCTCAGCACAGGTAAGTCTGATGTGTTTTCATGAGAGCCTGTATGTGTATTTGTGTTAGATTGTTCTGGTGGTGAGTGATAAGATTCAGTTGCGGCATTGTCATCGATTTGCTCTTCGATAGTCTCTTGTGTTTTTAGGAGGGAACGGCGGTTCCTCCTGAGAATCTGTCCTTCCTCAGTTCTAACAGTGTATGACCTTGGTCCTACTTCCTCAAGAACTGTAGCTTTCCTGTTCCATGCATCTGGATCCTCAATCCTGACAACATCATCCCTTGTCAATGGTTTCAGAGTTTTGGATGACTTGTCATAGTATGATTTCTGTTTCAGCTTTAACAGTTGAAGTCTCTGTCTCAGTTCCTTACTCTGCTTTTCTTTTGCACAGCAGGGTAGCGTGGTATGCAACTTGCGACCCATTAGTAGTTCAGCAGGTGAAGAACCAGAGTCTAAAGGTGAGGCTCGGTAGCTCAGCAGGGCGAGATAAGGATCAGACTTGCTTTCTGTCGCTTTCTTCAGGAGCTGCTTGAGAACTTGAACACCTTTCTCTGCCTTACCATTTGACTGAGCATACAAAGGACTGGATGTGATGTGTTGAAAGTCATAATGTGCTGCAAACTGTTGCCACTCCTTACAGTTGAAGCACGGACCATTGTCGCTAACGGCAGTCCTGGGAATTCCATGTCTGGCGAAGATGGATTTCACATGCATTATGACACTGCTTGCTGTGGTGCTTGAGAGCAGCACCATCTCAGGATAGTTAGAATAGTAGTCAATCACTATTAGATAGTCTTTACCATTTAAATGAAAAAGGTCCATACCAACCTTTTGCCATGGTGCTGTTGGTATGTCAGCTACTATCATTGGTTCCTTTGCTTGTTTGTTTTGGTGTTTTTGACATGTCTCACATTTGCCTATCATGTTCTCAATGTCCTTATTTATGCCAGGCCAATAAACAGTGTCTCTTGCTCTCCTTTTGCATTTTTCAATTCCGAGGTGTCCCTCATGAATCCTTTTGAGCATGTCTTGACGTAGAGCTTGTGGAATGACTATTCTGTTCTGTTTTAGTAATAGTCCACTTGCAACACTCAATTCTGACCTTATGTGAAAATATTTTGGACAGTGATATACCTATCAATTCATCCAATGAAAAGCGACGAGTTAAGAAAGTAACTATAGGTTTTTATTGGCTAAATAACAGAGCCCACCCTCGTGGGTGATCGGATCCAACAAGGAGGAATACCAGCCAGTCGACCACCTTTATACCTGGGCAGGTAGGTGGAGCCATGGGCGGAGTCAGCAGTGGTCAGCCCAGGTATAACAGCGTGACAAGAGGCGACCTCGTATAGTGATACAACAGTGTGAACAGTGATAACCATAGAGTAACGATATAACAGTGATAACTATAGTGTAACGATAGTGAACGACAAAAGTGGTTTACCACATTCACCCCTTGTTTAGATTTGAGTCCGGCGGGGTGATGTGTACTACCAGTTCTGGTATGTCAGTCTGTCCGGGGGCCTCGTAAGCCTTTCCGATCGTCGCAGCAGCGGTGTTGCATTCTCTGGTGGTGATGCTGATGTCTGCGTGGTCGGCGAGGGCTCGTGGGGTTCCGGCATGCCGTCTACCTGAGCTGGAATCGGGGGGGGGGGGTGAAGGTGGTGTCTCCGGAATGCCCGAGGGTGCGAGGTCTCGCAAGGAGACTGTGTCCTCCCGCCCATCTGGGTATGCCACATAGGCGTACTGAGGGTTGGCGTGCAGGAGGTTCACCCTCTCGACCAGGGGGTCCGTTTTATGGGCCCTCACGTGCTTTCGCAGCAGGACGGGCCCCGGAGAGGTCAGCCAGGTTGGTAGTGTGGTTCCCGTAGTCGACTTCCTGGGGAAAACAAACATTCGTTCATGGGGGGGTGGCGTTAATGGCAGTGCAAAGTAGTGACCGGATGGAATGCAGCGCTGCCGGGAGGACTTCCTGCCAGCGGGAGGTTGGGAGGCCCTTAGACTTTAAGGCTAAGAGGATGGCCTTCCATACAGTCGCGTTCTCTCTTTCCACCTGGCTGTTCCCTCGAGGGTTGTAGCTGGTGGTCCTGCTTGCAGCAATACCTCTCGCTAGTAGGAACTGGCGGAGTTCCTCGCTCATGAAGGAGGAGCCCCGGTCACTATGTATATAGTTTGGGAACCCGAACAAGGCGAAGAGGTCGTTCAGGCATTTAATGACCGTGGTACTGGTCATGTCTGGGCAGGGGAAGGCGAAGGGGAAACAGGAGTACTCATCAACAATGTTGAGGAAGTACACATTACGGTCAGAGGACGGGAGGGGCCCCTTAAAATCGATGCTCAAGCGCTCGAAGGGGCGGGTGGCCTTGATCAGGCTTGCTCTGTCCGGCCTAAAGAAATGCGGTTTGCACTCGGCACAGGTCTGGCAGTTCCTGGTCATGGTCCTGACCTCCTCGATGGAGTAGGGCAGGTTGCGGGCCTTAATGAAGTGGTAAAGTCTGGTGACTCCGGGGTGGCAGAGGTCGTTGTGGAGGGTCTGAAGTCTATCAATTTGCGCGTTGGCGCATGTAATTCGTGATAGAGCATCAGGGGGTTCGTTCAGCTTACCTGGCCGGTACAAGATATCATAATCATAGGTGGAGAGTTCGATTCTCCACCTCAAGATCTTGTCGTTCTTGATTTTACCCCTCAGCTTGTTATTAAACATAAAAGCGACCGAACGCTGGTCGGTGAGGAGGGTAAATCGTTTGCCTGCCAGGTAGTGCCTCCAGCGTCGTACAGCCTCCACAATTGCCTGGGCCTCCTTCTCGACCGACGAGTGTCGGATCTCAGGGCCCTGTAGGGTCCTTGAGAAGAAGACCACCGGTCTCCCCTCCTGGTTAAGGGTAGCGGCTAGGGCAAAGTCGGATGCATCACTCTCCACTTGGAAGGGGATGGACTCATCCACCGCGTGCATTGTGGCCTTAGCAATGTCTCCCTTAATGAGGGAGAAGGCAGCGCACGCTTCCTCCGTAAGGGGGAAGGATGTAGACTTCATGAGGGGTCTGGCTTTGTCCGCATAATTGGGCACCCATTGGGCATAGTAGGCGAAGAGCCCCAGGGTTCTCTTCAGCGCGTTTGGGCAGTGGGGGAGGGGTAACTCCATGAGGGGGCGCATTCTTTCGGGGTCGGGGCCGATGAGTCCATCCTCTACTACGCAGCCGAGGATGGCAAGGCGTGAGGTGTTAAACACACATTTCTCCTTATTGTAGGTGAGGTTCAGCCATTGGGCCGTACGGAGGAATCTCTCCAGATTAACATCATGGTCCTGCCGGTCGCGGCCGCAGATGGTGACGTTATCTAGATAGGGGAACGTGGCGTGCAGCCCGTTCTGGTCAACCATCCGGTCCATCTCCCTTTGGAAGACCGAAACCCCGTTGGTGACGCCGAAGGGAACCCTAAGGAAGTGGTAGAGGCGGCCATTCGCCTCGAAGGCGGTATACTGGCGGTCCTCAGGGCGGATAGGGAGTTGGTGGTAGGCCGACTTAAGGTCGATGGTAGAGAATACTCGGTATTGTGCAATCTGATTGACCATATCAGATATGCGGGGAAGGGGGTATGCGTCCAGCTGGGTGTACCGGTTTATGGTCTGGCTGTAGTCGATGACCAGGCGGTTTTTATTGCCGGTCTTAACGACCACGACCTGGGCACGCCAGGGGCTGCTGCTCCCCTTGATGATGCCCTCCTTCAGGAGACGCTGCACCTCAGAGCTAATGAAGGCTCTGTCCCCGGCGCTGTACCGCCTGCTCTTGGTAGCGACGGGTTTGCAGTCGGGGGTGAGGTTAGCGAACAGGGAAGATGGCGGGACCTTGAGGGTGGATAGGCCGCAGGTGTTACACGGTGGGCGGTTTAAAGGCTGCTGGTTGTCGACTGTGAGTGGGGGGAGGGGTCCGCCGTATGCTAGAGTGACGCTTTGGAGGTGGGATTGGAAGTCCAGCCCTAGTAGGACGGCAGCGCAGAGCTGGGGGAGGACGAGGAGTTTAAAATTTTTATACTCCGTGCCCTTAACCGGCAGGGTCACGACACAGTAGCCGCTGATGTCTGTGGCGTGGGACCTCGATGCCATCGAGATCCGGTTGCGCGTTGGCCGGACAGTGAGGGAGTAGTGGCTCACCGTGTCTGGGTGGATGAAACTCTCCGTGCTTCCGCTGTCGAACAGGCAGGTCGTGGCGCGGCCGTTTACTTTGATGTCCATCGTGGACTTGGACAGGTGGTGCGGGCGGGCTTGGTCCAGTGTGACGGAGGCTGGTGTGTGGCTCAGCGAGCTGCCGTAGTCTGCGGGTGAGGCGGTGGTCGAGTCCGGAGGCGAGGTGGCGGTCGAGCGTGGAGGGTAAAATGGCGGCGCCCACAAGGTTGGACAAAATGGCGGAGAAGATGGCTGCCCCCACAACTCACATGAGGCACTGCTGGTGTCGGTTGCCTGGATCAAAGATGGCCGCCCCCATGACTCACACGTGGGGATGCTGGCATCTGTGGCCTTGATGGAAGATGGCCGCCCCCACAACTCGCATGAGGCACTGCTGGCCTCTGTTGATCTCTGTTGGCCTCTGCAGGCCTTAGCAAAGTGGCCTTTCTTCAGGCAGCTTGAGCACGTCGCGTTTCTCGCTGGGCAGCGCACCCTAGGATGTTTCGCCTGGCCGCAGAAGAAGCAGCCGGCGGCCCGATCGCGGGGGTCCGAAGTCGCAGCCGGTACCGGGGGTGGCGGTCCCGATCGGGTCCGGGACGCCGACGCAGAGGTAGGTCCCAGGGGCGGCGCTGCGAGGGGTATCGCGGTCGGGGTCGGTCCCGAGTCTCAGAGTCGCAAATTACTGTACCTGGAATACGCCTCGAGATCCTGATGGGCCACTTCTAGGGAGCGAGCGAGGGCTGCAGCTGTGTTCAGGTCAAGGTCCTTTGCTTCAAGAAGTCTTTGCCATGCGTAGTCGGACCGCAGGCCTTTCACGAAGGCATCGCGGACATTATCTTCAGTATTTTCTGCCGCTGATACCGCTTTAAAGTCACAGTCCCTGCCGAGTGCTTGTAGCGCCCGTAAAAATTCATCTACCGACTCTCCTGGCTGTTGCGGGTGGGATCTTAGGAGGTGTCTGGCATACATGGAGTTTACCGGGCTCCGGTACTGTTGTTTCAGCAGGTTGATGGCGGCTTCGTATGTTTTAAGGTCCCGGATGAGTGCGAATACTTTAGGGCTCACTTGGGCGGTCAGAACTCTTAGCATGGATTTCTGAGGCACGCCGGATTCTCCCAGGTAGGAATCGAAACAGCTCAGCCAGTGTTCGAAGTCGAGGGCTGAGTTTGCTGCCTATGGGTTAAGATCCAGGTACGGTGGTCGGAGGGCTCGCAGCCAGGCTGGCTGCTGTGGCTGTTGTAGCTGGGCGTCTGGCTGGTCGCTTGGCTGGTCGTTTGACTGGTCGTTTGACTGCTCAAGTGTCGACATTTTAAAATTTAGCCAATAAAATTGATATACCTATCAATTCATCCAATGAAAAGCGGCGAGTTAAGAAAGTAACTATAGGTTTTTATTGGCTAAATAACAGAGCCCACCCTCGTGGGTGATCGGATCCAACAAGGAGGAATACCAGCCAGTCGACCACCTTTATACCTGGGCAGGTAGGTGGAGCCATGGGCGGAGTCAGCAGTGGTCAGCCCAGGTATAACAGCGTGACAAGAGGCGACCTCGTATAGTGATACAACAGTGTGAACAGTGATAACCATAGAGTAACGATATAACAGTGATAACTATAGTGTAACGATAGTGAACGACAAAAGTGGTTTACCACAGACAGGAACCTTTTGGCCAACCATGATGAATGTTCTCTATTACTGTTTGTAATACTATATCTTTTACTGTTTCTTCTGCTATTTGCTTTGATTTTGTGTCTGACACAGGCAGCGCAGCAGTGACCATACTCACATGAACATCCACGTCTTCTTCAGTAGAGCTCACATGACTCATTGTGGGTGCTCGGGATAGTGCATCTGCTAACACTATGTATTTGCCTGGTGTGTAGATCAGTTCAAATTCATATTTTTGCAGCTTCATCATGAGTCATTGAATCCTTGGAGACATCTCATTCAGGTTCATTTTTATGTTGGCAACCAGTGGGCTGTGGTCTGTCTCAACTGTGAAGGTGGGAAGTCCATATATGTAGCCATGAAACTTTTCCAATCCAACTACCAAGCCTAGACATTCCTTTTCAATCTGGGCGTATCGACACTCAGTATCAGTCATAGCCCTGGAGGCATAGGCAACAGGCTTCCAATCTTCACCCTCTGCTTGTAGTAAGACCGCACCTAGGCCATCTTTTTATGCATCCGTTGACACTTTGATTCTTTTTGTTGGGTCAAAGAAGGTGAGTACAGGTGTGGTTGTCAGCACCGTTTTGAGGTTTATCCACTCTTGTTCATGTCTTTCTGTCCATGCGAACTCATTTGTTTTATGTAGCAGGTCTCGCAGACAGGCTGTCTTGGCTGACAAGTTAGGAATGAACTTTCCAATGAAGTTTATCATCCCCATGATGCGTAGTACTCCTTTTTTGTCAGTGGGTCGGGGCATGTTGAGTATGACGTTTACTTTTTCCATATCTGGCTCTATTCCTTTACCAGATAGAATATCTCCTAGGAAAGTGACTTCTTGGACGCCAAACTGACACTTGGCTTTGTTGAGCTTCAGTCCATTCCGGCGTATGCTCTGTAGCACTTTAGTCAGTCTCTCATTGTGTTCTTTCAGTGTGGAGCCCCAGATGATGATGTCATCAACATAGACACGAACTCCTTCCAGACCTTCAATTATGTGTTCCATCGCTCTATGAAAGATTTCAGATGCAGATATTATCCCGAAAGGCATTCTGAGGAAACAATACCTGCCAAATGGTGTGTTGAAGGTACAGTATTTGGTGCTTTCTTCATCCAGTTTTAGTTGCCAAAATCCTTGTGAGGCATCGAGCTTTGTAAAGTATCTGGCACCTGACATTTCACTGGTGATTTCTTCTCGCTTGGGAATCTGGTAGTGTTCACATTTTATGTTTGCATTTAAGTCCTTTGGATCCATGCATATTCTTAGATCATTGTTCTTTTTCTTTACATATACCATGGAGTTAACCCAGTCTGTTGGCTCTTCGACTTTCCTGATGACTCCTAGTGTGGTCATTCTGTCCAGTTCATTCTTGAGCCGGTCACGCAGGGGTGCTGGAACTCTTCGTGGAGCATGTACCACTGGCTGAGCATCCTCCTTTAGCTGGATCTTGTAAGTGAATGGTAGAACTCCAAATCCTTTGAGCACATCCTGGAAATTATTTACTACAGAATCCACTGAGTCATCTGGTCTGCTTATGGCACAGTTTATACGGTATACTCTCTTGACCAGTTCTAAGTCCTCACAAGCTTTGTCACCCAGTCGTGAATCAAGTCCTTCAGCCACAACAGAAAACATGAGATGATGCACTTTGTCTTTGACTGTCACTGTAAGTCTGCATACACCTAAGGTATCTATTTTCTGTCCATTATAGTCCTTCAGTAGTACTGACTTTTTCTGTATTTTGGGCTTTTCTTTCATATTTTTAATGTCACTCATACTGATTAAGTTTGCTTTTGCCCCAGTGTCTAGTTTCAATGTAACTAATGCTCCATTTACCTGCAGTGGGATCATCCATTTGTCCTCTTTTACTGCATTAATTTTATATTCAGCATTGTCCATATCTGAGGGCTGCACATTTTCTGTATCATTTTTGACATTGTCACATGACACCATTCCTACAAAAAATGTCTCACTTAAATCAGTGTCCTCAATTACATTAACTCGTTGCCCTTTCTTAGTTTTTACTTTTGAAAAGCATTGTTTGGCAAAGTGATTCTTTCCATGACATTTTGTGCACATTTTTCCAAACGCTGGACATTGTTTTAACTGGTGTTTGTAACCACAGTGTTTACAATTAAAAATTCCTTCCTCCGATTGCTTTTCACTTCTGTTCTGCCCACGTTTCTTCTCCTTGTAGGACACAGCACCGACAGCAGCATTATCACTCTTTACAATCGCATCATTATTGATTTCACTGAAAGTCTTCGCGTGCTTTCGAGCTAGCTCGCTGGCTTGGCATATTTTCACAGCAATTTCCAATGTTAGTTCGGTTTCTCTCAACAGACGTTCCCTGACTTTTTTATCATGAATACCAAACACAATCTGGTCACGAATCATGGATGCTTTCAGCTCAGAGAAATTACATGTCTGTGCTTTCAGTTTCAGATCAGTCAAAAAGCTATCAAAAGTCTCATTTTGCTGCTGTGTCTGAGAACGGAAGATTTACCTCTCATAGGTTTCATTCTTTTTGGGAGAACAATGTGTATCAAACTTCTTTATCACATCGTCTAATTTTTCTCTGTTCTCCTCCTGATTAAATACAAATGTATTAAATACCTCTATCGCCTGTGGGCCTGCAACCATGAGCAGCAACGCTATTTTCCTTGCGTCTGGCTTCGTACCGTACCCGATGGCAGCAATGTAGAGTTCGAATTGTTGTTTAAAATTCTGCCAATTGTAGTCGATATTTCCTGTGAGTTTCAAACGCTCTGGTGGCTTCAAATTCTCCATGTCGCATTGCACAATATTCAGCAGATCTTACCAATCCTGGTACCATGTTATGTTTATTAATAACTAGTCATTTTTTATTAAGAACAGCTAGCTTTTGCTAGACACTTTATTGAGCACATGTGGACTAGGTACAGCATCTGTAGAGGCATCCATCTTGACTGCTGCCTTGTGGGTAGCCTAGTGCATTGTGGGTAGCCCACTCTTATATACATACAGCACCACCTAGTGTACCATTCCAGAATGACAGGTTACTGATCATTACAACTAGGTGGAACTTATTTGTCATCCGTAGATACTTTAACAGTGACCGCATCTCTGAGAATAACCAATACCTTCCTCATCACAAGATACTTCTGGATGAGGAAGGTCTTTCGGTCCATCTTAAATCATCTATTCAGAATGACCAGAGTCATTGCCAATTGTTCCTTAAACAGGGTTTATCCTTCCACCATTCTATCTGGAATTCCATTCCATGTACTGATCACCCTTTGTGTGAAGTAGAACTTCCCAATAACAGCCTTAAAATTACCTTTAACTAGTTTGAACCCGTGTCACATGTCCTACTCCCACAGTTTAATTTAAAGTAGTATTCCAGATTGAAAATGACCCCATTGGCTCCTTGCTGTTGTACAGTTCTATGGCATTGGCTACCCTCCAGTACTTTACCAAAATGGTCATTCTTAGAATCAAAAACTGGTTACAGTACAGAAGAAGGCCATTCGGCCTGTCAAGCCCATGCCGAATCTCAGCTAGTCGCACTCCTTTGCCCTTTTCCCCATAGCCATGCAAATTTTTTTCTTTCAGGTACTTATCCAACTCCCTTTTGAAAGATAAGATTGAGTCTGCCTCAGACAGTGCATTCCAGATCTTAAAAAAGTTTGTTCTTACGTCGGCTTTGGTTCTTTTGCCAATCACCTTATATCTGTGTACTCTGGTTCTCGACCCTTCTGCCAATGGAAACAGTTTCTCTCTATCTACTCTGTCCAGACACCTCGTGATTTTGATCACCTCTATCAAATCTCCTTTTAATCGTCTCTGCTCCAAGGAGAACAACCCCAGCTCCTCCAGTTTATCAACGTAACTGAAGTCCCTCATTCCTGGAATCATTTTCGTAAATCTTTTCTGCACCTGCTCTAAGGCCTTCACATCCTTCCTAAAGTTGGACACGGTACTCCAGTTGGGGCTGAACCAGTGTTTTATACAGGTTCATCATAATTTCCACACTGTTGCACTCTATACCTATACTTATGAATCCCAGGATCCCGTAAGCCTTTTTAACTGCTTCCTCAGCCTGCCCTGCCACCTTCAACGATTTGTGCACACATACATCCAGGTCTCTCTGTTCGTGCACCCCCATCAGGATTGTACCATTTAGTTTATATGTCCGTTCCTCATTCTTTCTACCAAAATGTATCACTTCACACTTTTCTGCGTTAAATTTAATCTGACACGTGTCCGCCCATTTCACCAGCCTGTCTATGTCTTCTTGAAATTTATCACTATCCTCCTCACTGTTCACTATACTTCCAAGTTTTGTGTCATCTGAAAATTTTGAAATTGTGCCCTGTACACCCATGTCCAAGTCATTAATATATATCAAGAAAAGCAGTGGTCCAAGAACCGACCCCTGGGGAACACCACTGTATACTTCATCCAGTCCAAAAAACAACCATTCACCACTTCTCTCTGTTTCTTGTCACTTAACCAATTTTGTATCCTTGCTGCCACTGTTCCTTTTATTCCATGGGCTTCAACTTTGCTGGTGAGCCTATTATGTGGCACTTTGTCGAACGCCTTTTGGAAATCCATGTACACTACGTCAACCGCATTACCCTCATCAACCCTCTCTGTTACCTCATCAAAAAACTCAAATCGAGTTGATTAAACACGATTTGCCTTTAACAAATCCGTGCTGGCTTTCCTTAATTAATCTACACTTGTCCGAGTGACTGTTAATTTTGTCCCTGATTACTGTTTCTAAAAGCTTCCCCACTATCGAGGTCAAACTGACTGGCCTGTAATTGCTGGGTTTATCTTTACACCCTTTTCTGAACAAAGGTGTAACATTTGTAATTCTCCAGTCCTCTGGCATCACCCCCGTATCTATCCCCGTACCTCCGCGATTTCCGCCCTCAATTCCTCAGCATCCTAGGATGCATCCCATCCACTCCTGGTGATTTATCTACTTTAGGTACAGCCAGCCTTTCTAATACATCTTCTTTATCAATTTTTATCCTATCAAGTGTCTCCACTACCTCCTCCTTCACTATGTCTATGGCAGTATCCTCTTCCTTGGTGAAGACAGATGCAAAGTACTCGTTTAGTAGTTCAGCCATACCCTCTGCCTCCATGCATAGGTCTCCTTTTTGGTCCCTAATTGGCCCCACCCCTCCTCTTACTACCCTTTTACTATTTATATGCCTATAGAAGGCTTTGAGATTACCTTTTATGTTGGCTGCCATTCTATTCTCATACCCTCTCTTTCCCCCTCTTATTTTCTTTTTCACTTCTCCTCTGACCTTTCTATATTTAGCCTGATTCTCAGATGTATTTGCAACCTGACATCTGTCATATGCACTCTTTTTCTGCTTCATCATATTCTCTCTCTCTTTCATCATCCAGGGAGCCCTGACTTTAGTTGCCCTGCCATTCCCCCTAGTGGGAATGTACCTCAACTGTACCTGAACCAATTCCTCTTTAAAGGCAGCCCAATGTTCCATTACAGTTTTGCCTGCCAATCTTTGATTACAGTTTAGCCAGGCCAGATCCGTTCTCATTCCACTGAAATTGGGCTTCCCCCAGTTAAACATTTTTACTCTAGATTGCTCCCTGTCCTTTTCCATAGTTAAGCAAAACCGTATGATACTATGATCACTGTTCCCTAAATGTTCACCTATTGACACTTGCCCCACTTGACCTGCCTCATTCCCCAGAATCAGATCCAGCAATGCTTCCTCCCTCATCGGGCCGGAAATATACTGATCAAGAAAGTTCTCCTGAACACACTTCAGAAATGTTTCCCCTTCTCTGCCCTTTAACTATTACGATCCCAGTCTATATTAGGATAGTTGAAGTCCCCCATTATTACTGCTCTATAGTTCTTGCACCTCTCTGTAATTTTTCTGCAAATTTGCTCCTCCCTATCTTTCCCGCTATTTGGTGGTCTATAGAATACACCTAGTAGTATAATGGCACCTCTATTTTTTCTTAACTATAGATTCTGTCCTTGACCCCTCCAGGACTTCCTCCCTCTCCAACACTGTAACATTCTCCTTGACCAATACTGCCACACCACCTCCTATCTTTCCTTCCCTATCTTTCCTGAACACCTTATAACCAGGAATATTTAATAACTAATCCTGCCTTTTATTGAGCCCGGTCTCCGTTATTGCCATGACATCACATTCACCTGTAATTCTTGTGAGTGAGTTGCCCCATAAGCAATTCAAATTCAGATAGTGTCACAGTAGAGCACAATCCTCCCCTTGACTGATGTCCACACATTCACACTTTCTAGCAAATGTCAGTAGCTAGCAATCAAGAGCAGAAACCTTGGAAATTTTCCCTTCCTAGCCCAGGGGCACTGAGTCCTCTTTTAGCAGTTCCTACCAAAGCCCTTGTTGAGATCCGTTTATTCAATACAGACCGGGAGTTGACGTTTTAACCAGGGGTTAGAGATGGCTCTGATGGTCTGGCATACTATTGTCTCACTTGGTACTCCTTGCACCAATTCTTCATTGTGAGGTGAAATATCAAGTTTTTATTAATTGTTTTTTAAATCTCAAGATTATGTGTACTTTTCTATGCCTGATTCTGTAGACTTCCCACCACATGTTTCTAGACCAGCTCATTACTAGTGTTGGTAAGTTTATCCTTTATCTTGTAGCTGAGCTATCCTAGCTTGCTGCTGCTCCCAATGGTCTTGCTGCTATTCCTTTCTGGCTTGTCGAACTCTCAGAGCCTTGTTGCCTCTCCCTCCTGCTTTGTCGGTGTTCCCAGTGGCTTTTTGCTGCATCTTCCTGTCAGGTGAACTATTTATTTAAAGGATTTATCTTGTTCAAGAGGTTTGTGCGCACCTATAGTCAGATTCAGAGGGACTCTCTAACTGCTGAGCGCTGTTTCAGTGTGTGGTCTGCAATTTCATTTAGGAAAATGAAGGCAATTTCTTTCCACTTCATACACTACAGCTTGACCTAACATTTTGCAGTGTGATCCTTGTTGCTTGTGTTATTCCTTTATAGAGGTTATAAGTGGAAGTTATTGGTTTGCTTTTGCTTTCTGAGAGTTGGTTTGGGTGTTGTGGGGAGGGAGAGAAAGGGGCTTGTTTTGTTTCTTTGTGGGGATATCTGTATTTGGGTCAGCACTGGCTAACAGTACACTTCATCTCATCGATGTGTGAAGATGATTACAAAACAGGTTTAAAAAATTCTGATGTTTTCACTGCCAACTGAGAAACCACCTATGACTGGCAAACAGAAAACCGTATTTTCCGATACCTACGGGTGTGTACGAGCTGTGTACACACCCGTAGGGACATCGGAAATGCCAGTTTCAGGCATGCAAAGCGTATGTGCTGAAAACCGGCATTTCCAATCTGTCAAGAATGCTCTTGACAGATTGGACGCCTGCCCTGGAGAAAGGCCTCTGCGGGGGGGGCGGGGAGTTCCGCTTTCTGCAGATCCTCTGCCCGCTGAAAACACTTCAAAATCTTATGCCTGGTAAAAGCATAAGAGTTAAAAAAAAGTTTTTTAAAAATGTTTTTCACTCATTTATAATTTTAAAATACTTTTCCAAAAAGGTAAGTTTATTTTTAGCCCCGTAAAAAACTTTAATTATTTTTTCAAAAAATTACATTTTTGTTTAAAATATTTAATTTAATGTAATTTTAACTCATTTTAAAAACTTGATTTAAAAAAAATGTATTTAATGTTTTAGTGTGTTTTTGGGGTGATCTCCATTCATATATTTGACAGGTCTATCTGTCAAAAGGATGAAGGGAGATTACCTTCTCCTATTGGTTGGCCTGGCCCACATGATCCCAGGGACACTTGCGAACTACATGCATCCCTGGGATATGTGGGCCCTGCACATTTCGACTTTGGAGAGGCTCAGGAGCGGAAGTGTCTGGAACTTGGAGCCCTCAGGTAAGTTCATAGATTTTTTTCCAATATGAGGCATCCGCACGCAGGAAGGACCATAATGGGGGCCATAATGTTTTGAGAATGTAACTAGTGAACAATTGTTTCCACTGGTTGGCGGATCGGTAGAGACTCATGATTATCACTTGAAGAACAAACTAGGAGAATGTTTTTTCCCACGCGGAGGGTTATTAGACTGTGGAATGCTGGTGGCTATTAAAGCAGAGATGAAATCATCATTGAAAAGGGCGTTAGAAAAGTGCTTGAAAAGGAAGAATGTAACAAGATACAGCAAAAGGGGAGGGAAATGAGATTGGAGTAGATATCAGTTGAAAAGCTAGCAGTGGTATGGGTGTGATGAGCCAAAATGCCTGCTTTGATGCTGTAATGCTCCTATGAACAGGAAACTCAAAGTCCACTAATTGTAGAATAAGACAGAAAAAACCCAATGATTGAAACAGATAACTTTGGCATCTTATTTAGTTGCAACAGGTAAAAGTTGTTCCTATTTTATATTCTCAATGTTATAAATATATATTGTGGTATTCTGTTTGGATCAGTGTTTTCTTAGCTATTTTTATTTGTCTCTTTTATTCAGACACTTGGGGGGTGGGGTTTTCGGGGGTGCAGCGGGCACGTTTGGTGGCGGGTTGGTGAGCTGTCAACCCGCTGCCAACTTTCCCAGATGTCAGTTCTGTCAACGCTGAACAGAACCGACACACAGCGGCGGAGGAGGCAATTTAGGTCATTATAGCCTTGTTAAGAGCCACTTAAAAAGTATTTTGAGCTCACCTTTAAATTTTACGAAGTCGCCCACGGGGTCCACGCTGCTTGGGGATCACGTCAAATAAGCAGGTCGGGAGTTGTGTTACCATGAAATCATCTCTTTGCTTGACAGCTGCAATTGGTCTATAAAAGCTCCCATCCCATAACTATTCACTTTCCAAGCTCAGAAGCTGTTGCTTACTGCATTTGGAAGACAGATTGAGTTTTATGCAGGTTGCAAGTGTTTGGAGTAAACCTCATTGGAACAACCTCTCTCACCATTGACAGATCGCTTCGGTCATCTCAAGTTCACCTGCCATCTATTCCAGCAGCATGGGTGCCCTTTATACTCTCTCACCTTAGTCCTCTGAATCTCACCACGATCAGCCCCAACACCAGCAGCATCAGGCACTCCAGCGGCGGCAACAACACCACCAACCTTCTCCGCAATCACCCGATGCTGCACAGGGCACAGGGCATCAGCACCCGACCACATTGCTGCCCGGGAGGCCAGGGATGGCCTCACCATAGCCAGATTTACTTCACTTGACGCTGTACACCCTGGCTGCCACATGATGCGGCAGGTTGGCACCACCCCACACCAACACCATAAAGCATCCCTGCAATGCCCAAGCCATTCCTTTCGCACTCATCACCATTGCAGGGGGTACCATTATGTCTCACCATTCACTGCAACTCACTAAGCCACTTCCAAAGGTGCACACAAATCTGTCCAAGAATGAAGTGTTGAAAATAAAGATTTCAATGTTTGACAACACATTAACAGAAATTTCACATGAACATTGGCTAAAACACACAAATGCCTACCCTTGTGTGTTGTTATTTGGTATGATTGGACTAGAATGAGGGTGAGTCGTGGCTAGTGAGATGGGGAAGTGATAATGTAGATAGAGAGGGATGGGTGAAGGTGCAAGGTAAGTTGGTGTAAGGATGTGCAGGAGTAGGGTAGGGAAGGCAGAGTGATGGGGATGTGATGAGTGGCACAGCAGGATGAGGTTGAGTGTGGCTTTGCAGTAACGTTTCATGATCTACTGAGGTCATTGAAAGGTTTGCGCCACTGCAGCCTGGTCCTCCTGACAACATCCCTGCTTGTGTCCTCCTGTGCAATATGCAACCAGGCTGCGTTGATCTCCTGGGGAGGTCTCCTCTGCCCATTGGAAGGGAAGCAAACCTCCCTAAGCATATGGAGGGAGTCATGGGAGAATCTGGGTGCAGCCGTGCACCTCTGTGCAGTGCTTGTCACTGTTTGCAGCACCTCAATGCTGTAGAACACTGACAGCACAAATGTCAAAATAAATTTGCGCATGGTCCCCGTGAAGGAAACAGTCTGATGATGCGTCATCAAGTGATGTCATCAGACCCGCTTCCTTCAATTGGCTGGCAAATGTGCTGGGTGGACTTAACAAGCCCAATCAACGTAAAATCACTTTGGACAGCAGGCTGGAGCCAGCAGTGAGTTCGGGACCCACCACCAAATCCGGCTGCATCAGACCTACCAAGGTTGGGGAAATCGCAGCCCTGGATACGAGTCTGCTGAAAGCCTTTTTATTCTTCACAGATGAAATGTTTTCTTCAGTACAAAGAGATAAAGTAAATACAAAAAGAAAATACTGCAGATGCTGGAAATCTGAAATAAAAACAGAAAATGCTGAGTTTCTCCAGCATTTTCTGATATAAAGTAAGTGATGAATCTGAAAAATAATCTTTCTATTTGTGTTACTGTAGCTTTTCAAGAAAGTTTCCAAGTGTAAGTAAGGTGAGTCACGAGGACTGTTTTTTTTAAAAAAAAGGTTCAATCTCGATAGGATGAGTAAAGTATATGAATTATTAAATGGCTTTGATAAGTTAAATACTGTAAAATAAAGCAGGCAAGTATGTCAGGATGTCAAACACAAAAAAACTAGTGATGAGTAAATTTAAATCAGATACATCTGGAAGAACATTTTCGCATGAAGGATGATAAATGTCTGCAATTTTCTGCTGGGCAGGGCAGAGACAACACCAAATTTAGGGATGTTCCAAAAAAACGCTGAAAGCTAACCTGAGCAAATTTGCTTCAGGGGCTAAAAGGCCCTTTGTCACCCTTGACCTTTCTAATGTTCCTTTACATGAGTTGGAAATGTCCCCATTTCACACTACTACAATCCAAATATTTTGTTATAAACACTGTGGATATACTCAAGTTACTATAGCAAAATTGTCCCATCTGTAATACTTCTAGAGTTCTTTCACCAAGTCCAAAACCACACAGGGGACAGGACAGCAGTTGGGGAGGAGATGGGACCATGACTGGAGTACTCAGGGGTTTATTTGCTAATAACATTTATTGAAAAACTTAATAACTAATCTTTTCACTACAGATGACATAGAAGCAAGTAGAAAAAAAACTTCTAATTTAGAAATTAGATTATTGGAGGGTAATTTTAACCTAACCCGCTTGGTGGGAAACTGACAAAATCAGGTTGACTATCTGTTTTAAACCCCACCTGATTTTATTTTTCATTGAAGTTAATGGAATGTAAAATTGGGTCGGGTGTAAAATGTGCGGCCGACATGAACCCGTCAGTTTTCCGCCAAGCAGGTTAGGTTATAGTTACCCCCTTACTGTTTATTTTATTCCTTGCCTCCCCCCATTTGACTGATCTTCTCAAGCCATGTATCCTTGCCTGGCACCTTCTGCTCTGTTTATTGCTTGTTCTCTCTTCCATCCACTCCACTACTGGAAACCAGTTTTTCAGTCACCATGATCCTTCTCTCTACAATCCTCTCTCAAGACCACTTTGCCTTGCCACCTCCCTTATTCTATTCAAAAGCCTCCTCTCTTTGACTCTGCCTTTGGTCTCCCCTCTAAATTTTTTTGCTCAATGTCAACGCCTTGCTCCTTGTTAAGTGCTCATTTATTTTTACAGGGAATGCTGTACAACTGCAAGTTACTGTTGCTTAGAAATTTTAGGAAACACACGCAAGAACTGGACGAGGCTCTAGATTCATCCTTTGCAGTCAGCAAGTCAAGAAACAATACCCTTCTCATTTAATACCTCAGATAGAAAAATTAGAGAAAGCTACAATCGACATGTTTAAAATTGCTTCAAAAATGTTGGTAGTTTCAGACGTTTTCATTTTCCAAATGAACATTTTTTCCTATTTGCTTCGAAGCAATTTGCAAACAAATTTGAAAATTCTGAGTAAATAAGCTACCAAGTTAACTTACTCTATTACTAAAGTTTGCTTTTAAATTCAAATGGACAGCAAACATAATTTTAATCACTCGATAAATCATAGAAGAAACACAAGCATCATAAAACAAAATTTATCTTTAATTAAGTGTCAACAGCAGTACAAAAGATGGAGTGATGGTGAATATATATATATAGAGAGAGAGAAGGACAGTCTTGAGGTAAAATGAGCTCAGGCAGTCTCATAGACACTCCCCATAAGGCCCCAAATCCCTGTCTTATCATATCCATTATTTGTAACAATAAAAAGATGGCATTATTACCCAGAGTCTGTAATACCACCTTGTGCAAAAGGCCTTTTTTTGAAATTGTACACAATGATAAGGTGCCTGTAAACGCCAGAAAATAACAGGTTTGTGTCTTTTGACTGGTGTTTTCATCATCTGTTTTTTTATTATTTCAAATATAATGGAGGCAGAGGAGGTCAGACTACTAGTACCGCTAAAATAAATTTAACCCTAATTAATTTTTTTCTTTACCTCACGTCAATACTGCAGAAAAAAAGGCTGGTTTACATTATGAATAATGCCAAGCAGGGAAAAAAATGACAGTAGGACATTGAACATAATCAAGAAGGTTTTACATCATCCTTAGCAAACAAGTTGTCTTTTGTACTGTATAAAGAGCAGAATATGAGGAACATGTGATGGAGATTTTTTTTATGTTCAATTACAAACTTTACACTAGACTGTACAAGTCTTTTTTTTTCTTTTTTTGATAAATTATTTACATTTTATCAGACTTTAACATTTTCAAAGCAGCAGCAGACACTATTTCTCTAAACACCCAAACATTTACCTGCTGTGGGCCCAGGTACCTGCATTGTTATATATTCAAAATGTGGAGAAGTTGAACTTTTTTTTAAACTTTTTTTTAAATTACTAAATTCTGCTGTACAAGACACGTGTGGAGCAGCCCCTTGTTTTTAAGAGCCACACCCAGTGTTGCTATAGGGACGAAAGCATAGTACCATGGCAATAAGAGTCCCGGTTGTCAGTCACACGCGCGCGCTAAAACAAATTAAAACCTAACGAAACCTTTACACTTTATCAGCAGCTAGCATGTCAGTCCGGCAAGTCAGTGAATTGTGCTGATTAAATTAACATGGAGAACAACATCACAATATACATCACAACGAAAAAAAAACTTCCAATGGTGGAAGATAAAGTTACAGTAAGAAGCTATGTAGGAACAGCTTATAAGCGTGTCTTAATGTATTTTTTTCAACAACAAAAAAAATGGCAAATACTTAATGAATGAACGAAAACGCTATAAAAACTCCTGCTACTCTTCTCAACAAAGCCGAGGACGGGCTATTTTATAAAATCGCACGTTCCAGCACAAAACACAAGTGACAAAGGAAGACAAACAACAGATGCACATAGCAAGGCTGCAGTGTGCAGGATACAAAAACTAATTTGTTATTTGCACGTTTCCCCATACTTCCAAGAGCGGCAAACACCTCACTTGTGTGTTTCACATGAGCCTGGCATCTTTGTTGGCTTGTGACAATAATAGGGGAAGAAGGGAGGGTGAAATTTAGGAATAAGTCCTAATTGCATTCACCAAAAAAAAGTAAATGCACTTTGTCGTCCCAAAGTTAGCCGTACTGTTGGCTTGCTGCAAGGACCACACATTCCCAATACTGCATTAATCTTAGAGAAAAAAAAGTTCAATACATTTTGACACAGGGGTCAAATTTGAGGTTAATGCGTATGGCAGATCAAGTTATTGGGTATGTTTTGTAAACCAGAACAGCTAATGCAACATATTTTTTTTAATATGCCACAGCCTGGGAATAAAACATTTTTTATCGCAACATGAATTGTCAAGGATAGCTTCCAGGAAGGGTGTAGCTCCCAGTACACAACAACCTTTGCCTCATTGCTTACTCCACCCTACTACATGTGGCATCACAAAAAGTGCAGCTACTAATCTAGAAGTCAGGACAATCTCCTGAGTCTCTTATACACATATCTTAAACCTATGCTTAAGTACTTCTGCCAAATTTGGGTGAGTTTGCTACAGTCACAACTGCCCATTTTTATTCAGATCCCATCTGCTTTACTGATGTATAAAATAATCAGACTTAATAATCACCCAAAGTTATGAAAAGAAAGTGTTTGGCAAACTTTTTTTTCATTTAATGTAACACATAACACAATGAAGAAAATCAAAAATGTCAATTGCACATGTTGAAAAATGATGCACAGCTCTTTATATTTCCCCTTTCCAAATAAAGGTTTGTCAAACACTCTTAAGGAAGGCATTGCCCCTTTTACGTGATCATTGTCCCTCTTCTGTGTCTTCTGCTGAGCTAATTAAGAAAACTTTCTTTAAAGTATCCTATTGAATAACAATGAGACTAGGTTTGCTGACATGCCCGCCCTTGCATGATATTTGCAAGCAATGATCTAAAATTCGAAAGGCAATTTGATTCATGGCTGCAGCCACCTGCAATGAACCATAATAATTTACTTGTGTCATAAAAATTATGAATGTTGAGGCCAATTATTATTGAAATATAACCAAGGTAAAAGACACTTAACTGATTTGAACCAGTGGCATCAAGCGAGGACCTCTCTTATTTGTCAAGTTCCCTGTTTACCTTGCATTTCATTACCATCTGGTGCTCGTTGTTATATTTCTGACTCTGTTGGCACATATTGCTACCTGTCATCGTGCCAGGACGCGCTAATTCATCAACACAGTCATGCCACTTAGAAACAGTTAAAAGGGAGCTGCCAGCTATCCCATTACCATAAACACAACTCACTCTGAGAAGTAACCCAAAGCAATTGGAAAAAGTTTGATTTCCGCAAATCCCCCCTCCCACTCACCACCCCAGGTTGATAAGCTTAGTTTTACACAGAAGGAAAATGTGAATTCATAAAAAGAAATTACAAATTTTGTCTGATTGTTTTTTCCTACCATGAAATGGGCACAGTACAAATGATTCAAAAAGTGTTTTTTTCTTTAAATAAAATTATTTCCCTACTCCGCACATTACTAACTGTAACGCTATATATATCCTTAATAATAATAATTACAATACAAAAACATGAGAAATTGACCACAAGCGAGGTGTCTGAACGCCTCAGCTACAGGTCCAATACTGTTATATCATTGCGGGTGTGAGTTCAGCATCTACATGAGGTACAGCGACTTGTCAGCATTTAAAAATGTGGACCAACATACAATGATGTATAACAAAACAGTAAATACATAACTTATATTTCACTATGTATTCATGAACAAAAATAGAATTCTATTTCCTATGTTATATTTACAATTAAAAAAAATCTAAAATGAGATGGTGGATTTTTTTTGTTGTAACTTTGTTTTAAGCTCCAATTTAAGTAAATTTGTACTATTTCCTTTTTTTGATTGTCTTGGTTGAATAACTCTGCAGTGATATTTTAGAGCCTGATTTCGGCTAATAAATATTACACAAACATTTATTTGATCTAGTCAACCTTCAAATACAATTTACAAAGAAATATTTATGACCATTTAAAAAAAATTGTGAGTTTGGTGATGTCTGTTTAGTCAATCAGCTTGGAGAGCATGTGGTCATATAGAAAATAAAGGACTTTTGTAGGGTGTTGGTGGAGAGAAGGAAGATAAAGAAATGGGGGTAGGGAAGGATGACAGAAGTGAGGGAGAAAGTGAGACTGGGGTGGAGCTAAAACAAAGTATTCATACATAACATTTTCTTTTTGCATAAATAAAATTACTAGACATAAAATGACTCAAATCTGGCAACTGTGAGGCAGGCCCACACGAGTCGGAACAGGCGACTTTTTGTTCATGTAGTAACTCTTACAACAGTTTCACATTAGTCAGAAGTGATAAAAAATATCATTTATATCCAGTGCTCATAACACTTTAAAACATCCTGTGTGTGTATGTGTGTGAGTGAGCGTGTATGTAATGTGTGTGTCCCTGTGTGTGTATGTGTATCATATTATATATATATTAAATATATATATAAAGTACATACATACACACACTACAAGCATAATCAAGTTTCAGTCCCAAAAAACAGTCCTTTGTTTTCCCACCAGCCTGCATTATATCATATTGGCATGGCAACAAAACAGCTAAAACAACTAAATGTTTGTGTGCAATGAAAAATAAACTACGAAATGTACTCTCAAACTACAAGCCATACACTGTCTTAAGTAAAACTGAATTTAAAAAATAACAGTTGAGGGGAGCTGATTATTATTAGTAAGAGGTTATAAGAACTTTAATAAATTATAATTATGCAAGAAATAGGGACCATCCCCTCACTCCTCCATCCCTCCCTCAAGTTGAAGCCAGATATAAAGTTCAAATCCTTTTTTTTTGAATGAAATAATTTTTATCAGTACCTTGAATAATTTGCAAAAGAAACAGAGTGTTCATCAGTTATTCTCATTGCAAGACATTCCAACTAAGTCTAAATCAAACTAGTCCAACATTAAATAATGGAGCTTCATTATTCAGTGGAGTTTTAAATAATAAGCAGAATTCTGCCTCACTCCTCAGCAATAGTCTGTACTTTTTCCCCAATTTCAAAATAAAATCCTCTCAAATGAAAATCCAAATCAACAGTACTTTTTAAATTTAATAATGGCTGTTTATATTTTGCAGCACGCATTAAATATTTAAGACAGGAAATTTGAGTACGCAGGGTGGGTTGATGGAGATGCACCATACTTTTGTTAATTTATCTGTGCTGTTTATATCTTTGATAAACCTCACCTACTTCCTGCACGTCAAATCTCATTTTAAGTTTAAGACCTTACAATGTATAGTTTTCACAGCAATGCAGTAGCTGAATTAAGACATTGTGAAATTAAGTAGAAGGTTAAGTCAATAGTATTTAATTTCCTCCCTCCCCATCCCTATCCCTTTTGTGCTCATCAAGGTGAAAGCTGACAGTGCAAAGGAATGGATTTTTTTGTTTAAGTAAAGTCACTTAACACCATTGAACAGCAGGTAGGACTCCCAGGGTCAGTTGGAACATAAGTCAAATGTAACATTGAGTCCTCTCTCTCTCTCTCTTATCTCTCCATTACCTCAACAATGTTCCTACGAGGCTGAAATAAGAATAGCCAGTCTAACTCTGGGGTGGGGGAGAGAGGAGAAGGGTGGTGTCTCTGAATGAGTTAGTGCCAATTACAAGAGGCAGATTCAAACTAATGGAGTTATTCCTGCTCAAGCTCTACTTACTAAGTTGGCTTGATAAAAGGTTTCCCATCTGAACAGAACACCCAGAAACTTACAGTCATTGATTATACCCCCAGATGTTTAATTTTTTTCCCCTAGTGTTTTCTTTTAAATTCAATAATTCTAGATTATTGGCCCCATGGATCTCTGGAATGACTAAGATACTCTCAACGGAAACCAACGTAATGAGGTAAAGGGCTAGAAACCACGCTTAAGAGACAAGTGGGGCAGCTGCCAGTCGTGTGGCCTGCAGTGACAAATAACTGTTGAACACCCTATTATGGCACATCAAGTGGCTAAAAAAAAAGTGATTGGACACATGCACTCTGGCAAGCTCCTCCTCTGTCTCAAAAAGAAATCCTTTGTCCATATTCCTGAGTAACTTCACTGTTGTCTGGAAAGAACCATTTTGTAAGTGTAGTTATATATATTTTTTTCCTCATTAAGATGACAGACGATTGTCTAAGACTTTTGCAGCGTCTCCCAAATAAGACTTTTCAGAGTGTTAAGATTAAAATGTTATTAGAAGTTTGGCACTTTCTTAATTCAAACTGTACAATATGCAACTCAAAAAAAGAAAAGAATAAAACAAGAAAGGAAAGCCAGTCAGGGCTCAACTCTTTGTTGTTCTGCTTTATGCTGTGCTTTTTGTGCACATGTGCTGCCATTTTTATTTTGGTTTTTTCCCCCCTTTCTTTTTAAAACTACGAAATTTAAGTTATTTTAAATAGTTCAGATTAAAAACACATTCACAAGTTGCTGGTTGGCACAGCATACCTGAGTGAGAATATAACCCCCCACCCCTTAAGAAACAGTAACTAAAATATTTTAAAACAAGCTCAAAAAAGAGAAAGGAAAAAAAAACTTTTAAGACTGCCAGATAGCTGTGAATTTATATTAAGCAACAGCTTTCAAGTCCTGACGTTTGAACTTTTTTGTTTTCAGGCTGTAGCCAGTAATGTAAAATGTCCATGATACTTTGTAAAAATAAAAAACAATCAGAATGCTTCACACATTAAGAAACATTTAAGACCATTGCTGATGAATCTGTTGGAGCCACACATGCAGGCTCATCAATAACTTTTTTTTGTTCAAAATAACAGTCTGATTGCAGTTGCTCTTCAGTTGGCACTGATGGCCTCCTGATTCTCATTGTCACTGCTATAGTCTGATTTCTGATCATCCTCATAGTCCTCGTACATTTCCATCTCATCTTCGCCATTCATCATTTCGTTCATGCTCAGGTTGCCGCTTTCTCCCTTCATGCTGTAAGTGCTCTGGATGACTGGGATGCTTGGTTCTGGACTGCCGGACTCACTGGAACACTCGGATGTCAGTTGGGGTGATGCTGTTGTGGTTGCCATGGAGATAGCACCGGGATACACTACGCCTGCTGCTGTGGTGATCGGAATCTGAGGCTGTTGCCTGTGCACAGATGAACACTGGTTTGTTAGCAACTGAAATCAACATTTACATTTTTTATGAATGCTGGTAGGCTTAACATTCAGCCTGCAAATTAGACAGCACTGTACTTTCTGCATCGCTAGCTTCACAAGATCATAAGATAATTAAGGATGAGGAAGGCCATTCGGCCCAATCTTAGTTCTTGAATCCTACACTCCGCCCATTTCAGCGTCCAATTGTTTCTTAAATTATTCTAGGGTTGTTACCTCCGCTACCCTGTCTGGAAGTCTATTCCATAAGTTGATCACTCTGTGTGCGGCAGAATTTCCTGATATTAATCCTAAAATTACTAGTTTTATCCTGTGTCCTCTTGTTCTATTCTTGCAATTTAATTTAAAGTAATATTCTAGGTTTACCTTTTTCATTCCCTTAACAATCTTATATATTTCTGGTAGATCATGTCTCAGAAACCTTCCTTCTATGCTGAAAAGTCTGCGGGGGGGGGAATTCAGTTAGTTTGCACCTCCCGTTAGCGCCTTAAGAGGGTGCTAAAGGGGCGCAAAGCAACTAGCGCCCGTGCGCAGCGATGTTTGCGCCGCTCACGAAATTAACTAGACATTTTGCGGTGGCGCTAAACACTACCACCACAATCTCCTGCGCCGGCAGATCGTGACGTCAGTCGAGCGTGCAACGCCCCGGTAGCGCCCTGGACTGGATATTGAGTGGTGCCCCCTGCCTTACCGCCTGCCATTAGCAACGACAGGTTGAGGGGAGCGTTTTGCAGTCAGGAAGGGACTGGGGGAGCGCTATTTAAAGGCGACCGCTTCCTGCCTTTTTTTGTTGGTGACATTTTTGCACCACGCATTCTGAGAGAGAGAGAGACTTCTGGAGAGATTCAACGTTGTGTGAAGGAGTTTTGGGTACTGAGCTGCACTTTGCAGGTTCATTTTGATTTGCCCTTCCTTGTATCTATTTAGAAGAGACTGTGGAGGCTGCACTCTGAGCTCTTTCCCTGGGCCTCTCCATTGTTCTTTCCAGCAGATTTGATGTACAGGTCTCTCCAGGCCAAGATTCAAGGCTGCAATGAGCAGGATGTGGATGGAGAGCAAGATCAATCCTCCTCTTTAAGAACTCGCCGGCGCCATTGTGTCTGTGTTCCATTGCTGACTGACATCACATGAGCTTCGCCAGTGCTCTGAGGTAGCGCTTCGCTCCTCGGCCTTTGCGCCTTAAGACAGGTGTGAAGCGCCTGATTTAGCGCTCCAATCACCTCCAGGGGCGATAAAAGCCAAGTTTGCAGTCGGAGGCGATAATTAGCGCCAGGCGCTAATCTTTGCGCCTGGCTGATAATTGCGCCCCAAATGGGGCGATACTGAATTTCTCCCCCCACGTCTTTCCAGTCTTTCTTCATAACCGAGACCCCTGATACTAGAACTTGGCACAGTATTCAAGGAGTGGTCTGACTGGACCATTGTATAGTTTGATCACAACCTCTTCTAATTTGCATTCTACAGTTTTGGCTATGTAGTTCAACATCTATCAGAGCTTTGCTGATTGCTGCTCTGAATTGGTTAGACACATTGAGCCTCAAGTGTACTAAGACTCCTACATCGCTTTCAGCTTCATCCTTAGCTATTTCAACACCAGTCATAGAGTACATGGGTCACCTATTTTTGCTTCCTATGTGCAGTACTTTGCACTTATCTGCATTAAATTTCATCTGCCATTGTTCTGCCCAATTATCTATTCTTTTCACTATTGATGTCCAATCCCTCTACACCTCCATCCCCCACCAGGATGGCCTGAGGGTGCTTTTCTTCTTCCTTGAACAGAGACCCAACCAGTCCCCATCCAGCACCACCCTCTTCCGCCTGGCTGAACTTGTTCTCACTTTGAGCAACTTCTCCTTTGACTCCACTCACTTCCTCCAAATTAAAGGTGTTGCCATGGGAACCTCCATGGGCCCTAGCTACGCCTGCCTTTTCATGGGATATGTGGGACATTCTTTGTTCTAGTCCTACTCAGGTCCCCTCCCTCACCTCTTTTTCCGGTACATCGATGACTATATCGGTGCCATTATCTGCTCTTGCCCTGAACTAGAAAAGTTCATTCACTTTACTTCCAATTTCCACCCTTCCCTCACCTTTACATGGTCCATCTCCACCCCCGACTCTTCTCTTCCCTTCCTTGACTTCTCTGTCTCTATTTCTGGTGATAGACTATCAACAAACATCCACTACAAGCCCACTGACTCCCACAGCTACCTGGACTACACTTCTTCCCACCCCGCTTCCTGTAAGGACTCTATTCCATTCTCCCAGTTTCTCCGTCTCTACCGCGTCTGTTCTGACGATGCCACCTTCCATACCAGTGCTTCCGACCTGTCTTCCTTTTTCCTCAACCGAGGATTCCCCTCTACTGTGGTTGACACGGCCCTTGACCGTGTCCGTTCCATTTCCCGCATTTCTGCTCTCACCCCTTCCCTTCCCTTCCCTCCCAGAACCACGATAGGGTTCCCCTTGTCCTCACCTTTCACCCCACCAGCCTCCACATTCAACGGATCATCCTCCGCCATGTCCACCACCTCCAACGTGATCCCACCACCAAATGCATCTTCCTGTCACCTCCCCTTTCAACATTCCAAAGGGACCGCTCCCTCCGCGACACCCTGGTCCACTCCTCAATCACCCCTAACAGCCCTTCCCCTTCGCCCGGCACCTTCCCGTGCAAGCACAGGAGATGCAACACCTGCCCTTTTACCTCCTCCCTTCCCACTGCCCAGGGACCCAAACACCCCTTCCAGGTGAAACAGCGATTTACTTATACTTCTTGCAATTTAGTACACTGTATTCGCTGCTCACGATGCGGTCTCCTCTACATTGGGCGACTGCTTTGTGGAACACCTCCATTCAGTCCGTAAGGGTGACCCTGAGCTTCCGGTCGCCTGTCACTTTAATTCTCCGCTTCACTCCCACTCTGATCTCTCTGTCCTCGGCCTCTTACATTGTTCCAATGAAGCTCAACGTAAGCTCGAAGAACAACACCTCATCTTTTGATTACGCACTTTACAGCCTTCTAGGCTCAACATTGAGTTCAACAATTTCAGATTATAACCCCTGCCCCCATTTTTCAGGCGCTATGATTTTGCCATCCCCATTTGCAACATTTTATCTTTCCTGCCTCCCACCTTAGCACAGAATGTTCCTTCAGTTCCTTCCTCCCATCCCCCTCCCTCTGTCTCTGCACTTGCTTAAAATCTGTTACATCTCCAGCTTTTTCCAGTTCTGATGAAGGGTCCCAGACCTGAAACATTAACTCTGTTTCTCTCTCCACGGATGCTGCCTGGCCTGCTGAGTGTTTCCAACATTTTCTGTTGTTATTTTTAGCTATTTTGTTCAACTCATTCAGTAATTTCTGAGCTGCCACTCCAATTCCACTGCCACTCCTAGTTTGGTATCATCTCTAAATCCAACTGCTTTGCATTGAGTTTCTGAATCCAGGTCATTGATGTAACAGTACTGATCCCAACACCAACCCTGACACACCTCACTTCTTCTTCTTCTTCTTAGGCAGTCCCTCGGAACCGAGGATGACTTGCTTCCACATTAAAAATGAGCTCGCAGGTGACTGATTAGTCCAATGCAGGACCTACAGTCTCTGTCACAGGTGGTTGAAGGGGCGGGTGGGTGGGGTGCTTGGGTTGACGTGCGCTTCTCACTTACTTCCCCCGACTCTGACATAACTCATCTAACCAGAACGTGCCCACTCACAAAATTTATCCTGAATCTTCACAGCTTTGAATATAACTAATTGTCTTTTGTGTGGAATTTTAGTGTAAATGGAGATTTTGATTATTTTCAAAGTGACATGCATCATTCTGCCAAAATCTTTGGGAAAGGGCAAAGGGGTGGTTGGATGTAATTATATCTGCCATAATTGTCATAATAACTTTATTCCCATTTCAGCTAATTACCTCACGGTTGTAGGATAAAAATAAAACACTAAATAAAAATCAGACTGCCCTCATTAAATCAAAGGTATTATCCAGTTTCCATTTGTTCAGCAGGATATGGGTTAAGCGACCTCCTAATACAAAGAACAAGGGATCTAACTGGTGCAGTAGGTGTAGTGTATGTACCCGTCTACCTTTAAGAGAACTATTGTATGTAACCGTCCAGCTTTAAGAGAACTACTTTAGGTGTTGCACTACTTTGTTGGCTTCTGTATACTGTAATACCGACGGTGACCACACCGGTATATAAGTGCTGTGTCAGGATTATTGGGCAGATTCGCCCTGACCTTCGAATAGTAAAGTCCTGTTTTAAGTTACTCTGGTAGTCTGTGTATTAATTAACTAAACAACCCACAGACTTTACAGTGGCGACGAGTCCGATCGTACCCTGCGGCAACAATACTTCCGAAGCAGTTAACGAGCGTCGAGAAGAGGCAACCGCCCTCGTCATTCTGCTGGGAGAAAACTCGAGTCTACAGAGCTGGAAAGGAGGAAGAATTCAGAGACAAAGACTTCCATCAGCAACAGGCACTGACTGTCCCTTCTGCCACGGTGAGGAGTGAGCCGATCAGCACGAGAAGCAAGCCGGCCACGGTGACTGTGAGTAAGGGAAAAGTAAAAAGAATAACCGGAGGAAAAGGGCAGTGCACTCGACCACGGTCGAGGGGGAAAGGAGCCGGACAGAAGTCGGGCCCAGAAGCACTGAGACTGGGGCAGCGTGGAGCAAGGAAGCCGCGGTACAGACAGGCTGGGGACGCAACGGCGTCGTGAGACAGCTAGACCGCGACCGGCGAAAAAGGCAGGGCAGCGACCGAAGCCACGAAGCGCTGCGACCGGGAACGTAGGCGCGGGAAGATATAAAAACTCAGCCGCAGCCGGGGAGGGAAGCACCGGACTGCGAGAGGGCTGGGAGGCGCGATTGGGAGCCGAGCGAGCGGGAGAGGCAGAGCCGACCAAGGGAGACTGAGCGAGAGCCAGTCCAGCGGCTGAAACTGTTCGCCGTCAACGGGGTGTACCCAGCGCCGGTAGAGCCGAGCGAGCGGGAGAGAGACAGAGCCCGAGCAAGGGAGACTGAGCTAGAGCCAGTCCAGCGGCTGAAACTGTTCTCCGTCAACGGGGTGTACCCAGCGCCGGTAGAGCCGAGCGAGCGGGAGAGAGACAGAGCCCGAGCAAGGGGAACTGAGCGAGAGCCAGCCCAGCGGCTGAAACTGTTCGCCGTCAACGGGGTGTACCCAGCGCCGGTTGCCCTGCCGAGAAAAGGGAAAGCACTGAAGCCGACGCGCAGGCTGTGAACCTGAAAGCCAGCGGCCGTCGCCCGTGGGGAAAGTGTACCCCTCCCGCCAGGGGAAGAAACGCGGGAAGCCGCCATTAGGCGGAGAAGACGACAGAAGCGGGAAACCACCATTGAAGTGGGCGGGGAGAGAAGATAAGCGCGGGAAACCGCCATTTTCGCGGGAACCGCCATCTTGGAAAAAAAAAGAAAATTTAAAGAAATAATTCGTGGTGTTATCAGGAAGAGAGGAAGATGCCTAAGCGTGGTAACATCAACGATTTTAATTCCGAGGTAGAAGACTGGGCCACGTATGTGGAACGCATTGAGATCTATTGTGAGGCCAATAAAATAGAAGAAGATGACAAAGCTATAACCTTGCTAAACTCGATGGGCGCGAAGACATACGGGCTCTTGAAGCATCTACTATCACCAGCTAAACCGGCGGATCAGACTTTCGATGATATTGCGGCTGTTCTGAAGGATCACTTGAACCCCACACCGTTGATGTTGGCGGAACGATTCAAATTCTATGCGAGAACGCAAAGGAAAGATGAAAGCAACGCAGAATACTTGGTCGAACTGCGTAGACTAGCGGAACACTGCCAGTTTGGAGGGAATCTGACAGAGGCATTGCGAGACAAATTCGTGTGCGGAATGTCGAAGGAAGAAACACAAAAACTACTGCTCGAAGAGAACGATCTTACACTTGAGAAGGCTGTCCTTATTGCTGCATCGAACGAAGCCGCAGCGAAAGGAACGGCGGAAATGCAGCTAAAGGCAGCGGCACTCAGGGTGCAGCAAATTACTTCGGGTACAACGAAATGCTATCGTTGTGGGAAGACAACACACGACCAGAACCAATGCTGGTTTAAAAACCAGGAATGTAGGAAATGTGGCAAGCTCGGTCACATAGCTAAGGTATGCCGGTCAGGAAAGAAGACCAACAATAATGAGTCACCACAAAAGAGGTACAGAAAGGTACGAGGTGACTAGGAAGAGTCCGGAAGAACAGAATTCGGACTCACACTCCAACTGCAAGGAACTGGATAGTCTGAGAATTCACAATGTGAGTAATGAAGCTGACCGACAAGCTATCTGGATCACACTACAGATTGCAAAAGTCCAAGTGAAAATGGAAGTGGACACCGGATCGGCGTTGACGGTCATGAATAAGCATGATTATAAAAAGTTATTCAAGCATATTCCCCTACGGGATACGGAACTAGTATTGAAGACATACACGGGGCACAAAGTATACCCCATCGGAAAGATAGAAGTCAAGGTGAGATACAAGGACAAAGAGCACCAAAGGGTGGACCTGTATGTGTTGCCTGAGGGAGGTCCACCACTTCTGGGACGGGAGTGGATCAGGAAAATAAAGATAGACTGGCATTCACTAAACACCATGACGGTAGATTCCGGAAAGGAAGATGTCAAACCTGAACGGTTGTCCAGAATATTAGACGAAGCTAAAGAGGTATTCCAGCAAGGACTGGGAACACTGCGAGGAATTAAAGCAAAGGTTAAGATTGCAGAACATGCAAGCCCAAAATTTTTCAAAGCCAGATCGGTACCTTACGCGATACGACCTGCTGTGGAGGCAGAACTGGAAGAACTTGAACGATCAGGGGTACTGTCAAAAGTGGACTGGAGTGAGTGGGCCACGCCCATTGTTCCCGTCATGAAGTCTTCACCAAGTAACACGCCAGGGGGACCGGGGAAGGTCCGCATCTGCGGAGACTTCAAGATCACAGTGAATCCGGTGCTTCACACGGTACAATACCCGCTTCCGCAGATTGAAGATATCTTTGCTTCGTTGGCTGGAGGGAAACACTTCACCAAGATAGACCTGGCACAGGCATACTTGCAAATGGAAGTCGAGGAAGAGTCGCGTCAGTACCTCACCATCAACACACACAGAGGCTTGTATCGTTATAATAGACTGGTTTTTGGGGTAGCTTCGGCTGCAGCAATTTGGCAGAGGGCCATGGAGCAGGTATTACAAGGAATTCCAAGCACACAGTGTTACTTAGACGATATCCTGATTACGGGAGAAGACGAGGAAGAACACATCACAAATTTGAAACTGGTGCTCACTAGGTTGAAGGAATATGGCCTTCGAGTTAATCGCAAGAAATGTGAGTTCTTCCAAAAACGGATCTCGTACTGCGGTCATGTCATTGACCGAGAGGGGCTGCACAAGTCACCTGACAAGATAGAAGCTGTCGTGAAGGCCCCCGCTCCGGAAAACGTATCACAGTTAAGATCATTCTTGGGGTTGATTAATTATTATCACAAGTTTCTGCCGAATCTATCCACGGTGCTGCATCCGCTGAATGCTCTGTTGCGGAAAGAAGTACCATGGAAGTGGAGTGAGGAATGTAAAAAGGCCTTTCGCAGAAGCAAGGCGTTGATTACCTCTGAGGAAGTGTTGGCTCATTTCAACCCAACGTTACCTCTTCGTCTAGCTTGTGATGCTTCCCCCTATGGAATTGGAGCAGTACTTTCACACAAGTTACCAAATGGCTCGGAAAGGCCAGTGGCATTCGCGTCCCGATCATTGACCTCCGCGGAGCGAAATTATGCTCAAATAGATAGGGAGGCCCTCAGCCTTGTGTGGGGCGTAAAGAAATTCAATCATTACCTGCAGGGCAAGAAGTTCACATTACTGACAGACCACCAGCCATTGGTGTCCATATTCAACCCTCACAAGGCCGTTTCCACCATGACAGCGCAAAGGTTACAGAGGTGGTCCGTGTTACTTGGGGCACACCAATATGACATCGAATACAAAAGGTCCAAACAGCATGGAAATGCTGATGGGTTATCGTGCTTGCCATTGCCGATAGTAGAAGAAGCGACTACAGTGGACCCGGTAGAGATGTTCCACTCATCCATAGTGGAATGTCTACCAGTAACAAATTCGATGATCGAAAACGAAACAAGAAATGACCCGACTCTCTCACGAGTTTATGATTTAACGGTGGAGGGATGGCCAGCACAGGGCGAACCAACGCTGCCAGCATTTTCGCAGAGAAAAGAACAGCTGTCAGTGTGTTGAGGAACCCTGGTGTGTGGATCTAGAGTGGTGATTCCACCCAAACTTCAACAGAAGGTGTTAAAGGAGCTGCACGAGGGACATCTGGGTGGAGTGAAAATGAAGAACCTAGCAAGAGCGTTTGTGTGGTGGCCAGGCATTGATGGGGACATCGAAGAAATCACTAAGAGCTGTCTAGGATGCCAGAAGGTCCAAAACGCGCCACCACAGGCTCCTCTGCATCCATGGGAGTGGCCCTCATCTCCTTGGCAAAGGGTACACATCGACTTTGCTTGTCCATTTATGGACTCAATGTTTCTAATAGCGGTGGATGCACACTCCAAGTGGCCGGAGGTAATAAAGATGTCCACCACCACCACGGAAAAAACCATCACAGTGTTAAGGACCATGTTTGCTAGGAATGGGCTGCCGGAACAGATCTGTTCTGACAATGGACCGCAATTTGTGTCCGAAGAATTCAAGAAATTCTTAAAGAGCAATGGGGTTAAGCACTACACGTCAGCCCCATACCATCCCGCCTCCAATGGTTTGGCTGAAAGGTTTGTCCAGACCTTCAAGAAGGCCATAAAGGCCATGGGTAATGAAGCCATTAACTTACAACATAAGGTGGATAGCTTCTTGTTGGCGTACAGGAATGCAACACATGCGGTCACAAATCAAACTCCCGCCATGATGTTTTTTAATAGACGACTAAGATGCCGGCTGGATTTGCTTAAGCCAAACGTCAGAAGGGACGTAGAGAACCGGCAATTCCAGGGCATGAATGAAAGGCCAACTAGATCTTTTCAGATAGGTCAACAAGTTTTGGCCCGGGACTACCGTACCGAGAAATGGCAGCCTGGAACTATTGGAAAAAGGCTAGGGCCGTTGATGTATACGGTGGACATTGGGGACAGTATAATAAGGCGCCATGTTGACCAGATCATAGGGTCAGCCACAAATGGCCAACCTACTCCACCACCTTACACGGTTAATGTTGAGACAGAGATACCCAGAACACCTACCTCCGATCTGGTAATACTGGAATCAGATGAACTTGACACTGTCCTTCAAGCCGAATCGACCTTGCCAGAAGCACCTACTACCCCGCCGGGAGTTACGACACCACCGAGGCGTTATCCGGACAGAGTCCGGAAACCTCCAGAGAGACTGAATCTGTGAACTGTCTTGCATAAAGTTGTATATATGTTATAATGTATGTTTAATGGGGAATCAGTATGTTGTAAGCTAAAAAGGGAGGATTGTAGTGTATGTACCCGTCTACCTTTAAGAGAACTATTGTATGTAACCGTCCACCTTTAAGAGAACTACTTTAGGTGTTGCACTACTTTGTTGGCTTCTGTATACTGTAATACCGACGGTGACCACACCGGTATATAAGTGCTGTGTCAGGATTATTGGGCAGATTCGCCCTGACCTTCGAATAGTAAAGTCCTGTTTTAAGTTACTCTGGTAGTCTGTGTATTAATTAACTAAACAACCCACAGACTTTACAGTAGGGTTGTGAATTTGGGAGGGGCGGTTAGTAATGTTCCCTCTCATTTTTTTGTGTGCGGTCCCTTTAACTGGCTGTGCAGCCCATTCAAATTTTTGTGCATGCACGGTTTCTTCCATCTAAAAGCCGGTGAATGGCCTGCGTGGGCCATCCAGACCGCTGCACGGCCCCTCAGCTTAGCAGGAACGTTGATTGTTGGTCTTGCTTTGTTGCAGTGGGGCTAGTGTCCTTTAATGTCTGGAGTCTAGGTACAACCTAGGCTGGTGTGATTTAAGTCTCAATCTCCCTGCTGGGTGCAAGGGTCCAATATGGAATGAGTTCCAACACCCTAAACACAGTTCCCAGTAGATACAGGTTCACAGCACTAAGTCTCATCCTAAACTGGCAATCTTATTCAGAAAAGCCATAAGTATGGATTGTGTAAAAAGTAGAATAATGTCACACAGGAAGAGCAGAAGAAGGTTTGCTCTGTGCTAACCACAGTGTACCTGACCTGGTAGTGCCTGATGTTCATGATGGAAAAATCATCTTTTTTCCCTCACTAACATCCCTCAGACAATGGGATGACTCTGTGAAAAAGTGGATGGGAACTGTGAAAATGGAAGTGATAAGAGATTAAAGGATTACTTATTTTGTCAGAGTTTCTCAGGCAGTAATGTACAAAGGAACTATTAATGGACAGGTTCATTCACACTTCACTTCAGTGTGAAAAGGTCTATCTCAATTTGGCTATATTGACCTCAAATCACAAGTACTAAACTCATGCAATTTATAACCATCGTCTGAACCCAGTTTGGTAATTACTGGCTTGCTATCATTCCTGTTTATCCATTTTATTAATGCTAGCAGATATCTCATGATGTTGCTCACAGGCCACTGGAGTTATGGAACACAGTTACAAGGTTTAGCTGCTAACCTAACCTGTTCTTTTGAAACCATTGTTCACGAACACCCCTGGTGGAATCCAGGTAATTGCAGCTGCTTGTAATATGTAACTGATTGTAGTTGAGGTCAATTAGAGGCCAGTAAAATGTTTCTAAATTTCAGGCTCCATTTGAATGACCGGCTTTCTGTCCCTCTAAGATTGGCTTGCATCTGTAACAAAGTGTCGTGACACTTTGTATGTCACATCTGGTGTGTGAAATCTGCAATGTGATGGGCCTGTGTTAGATGCAACTTTTATTTATTTTATATGTATCTCTACATGCTATATTAAAAGTTTTGTGAAAATCGTGTACTTCCTCTAAGTGTCACACTTATTCCTGCAACACTTTCCCTGTCAAACTTTTCCCATTACATTCTTCCAATTGCCCATGGCCATGCCATGATGGATTTGCTAGTCTGTGTGTGTGTGTATGTATGTATTATATATATGTGTATAGCTATAAGCCTACTGTAAAGTTGGTAGATACAGTGTTCTTGCTTCATTTGTTCTGTCAGCAATAGCTGCAGACATAGACAGCCAGGGCAGTCCATGAAGTTGATGGGTGCTGATACCACACTAAAAGACAGTCACATCCTGCACACTCCCACCCATTTTCTCCAATTCATCTCTTGCACCATACCTCCCTAACAGACAACTTTTCCCACCAATGCTTGATCTCTAACTGTCAACTAGGAAGCACAATATAGGGACATAGGTTGAAAAATGCATTTTTAAAAATGCTGGCCCTGAAATTCCTAGGTTGGGAGAGGGCGTAAGTGCCATTTCCACCCAAGGGGTCCAGAATATGGGACGGAATCCTTGCTGAGATTCTGTCCCTTTTAAACTGGATCTATAAATTCTGGTTGCAAATACATAAACATTTGAGTACGGTATAGACTTTATAATGTGCAGACTTTCACTGCTCATTGAGAAGTTGTGTATTTGCATCATATCATAACATAGAAAATTGTTGAAGAGAAACATCAAAGAGAGGTTTTAGGCAACTGATTGCAGAATTATTTGAAAAAACAGGAAATAAAAATGTAAAGAAAAAAGTATATGGAGGGATATTAATTGCCAGTGGGTTTCCAGTGGGATCCTTCTGGTTAGTTAGATTTTAAGCACCAGGGCTCATTAACATGCTACTGGCCAAATTCCCACCTGAAATGTGTGGGAAGCGGCTGCCATTCTGCAGAGATCAAGGTGGTGGATGGTGTGTATAACCTGTTGGTTGTTTCTCTTGAACAACAGCCCTTTGCAAAACAGCCTTTCAGGATCATAAGACAGAAAATGTTACTTTTTAGAAATTGGTAACATGTACCCCACGGTGAAGAACTGCCGCATCTCCTGCCTTCGGTTTCTCATCAACTGCTTGTATTCGCCAATACGCAGCTTCTTGCCATCCACAATGCAGGTGCGCTTTGGTCTGGGCTTGTACTTGTAGTTGGGGTATTTCTCTAAATGCATCTTGCTGAGCCTGGCCTGCTCCTCGTAATATGGCTGCTTCTCTTGGTTGGACATTGATTTCCAACGAGACCCTGCACAAGACAAATAGACACCGATCAAAAGGCAGCTCTCATCGGAGTGAAAGGTCTGAGAACATGGGTTATGTGATGTTGTAATCAAGGCACTGTTTGCATAAGCACGTGGTTCCATTTTAATGCAAAATGTAGTTTGGTTAAAATTCGCTGAGGAAAAGATTACAAAAATCCTTTGTCCAGAATTAATGTTTACAAGTGCTGCCAATCCACTGATCAGGCAAATGGCCACTCTCCACACGAGTGCCAGTAAGCTATCTGACCATGTGACACATCACAACCAAGTCTGCCCCTATCCTCGCTGGGTGTCCAGATAGATATACTTTCCAGCAAGAGCACTGGATAGTGATTAGGAGGGGACACCTTGGCTGATATTTCCCCCTCCTTAGTCCAGGGGCACTGAAGCCAGTGCCTCCAGAATGTCCCATGGGCCAGGGAATTTCCTGAGTTGTATGAGTCAGTAACATACCATCTGGTGCATTTACCCATTGCTCAACTCCACACTTACCCTGTTCTGAATAGTGTTACTGTAGATAATTCCACTTTCTTACACAGTTCCCAGCATTAGCACTTGATTTAGCTGAAATTAATATTCAACCAGTAAATGTCATACCACAGTTGCATGTGTTGTAAGACCTGCCACTGCTCAACCAATGTTCACAATATGCAACCTACACAATTACTTTTGCTGCTAAACACAAACTTAACAATTTACAATATTGCTATTCCCTTAGTAACAGGCGGCACAATAGTGTAGCTTTTTTTTCTGCAAATTCTAAATGATTTGTCACTAAAAGCAATTTGTAAAAACAAAGATTCAATGCATTTATGATGACACGATTGCACTGTAACTTTCTTATTTTGAAGAAAATGCGCATAAAAGTTAGGCACAAACTTATATAGTTAAGTGGCTACCGTATGTTTCATTTTATCATTAAAGCCTTCCTTTCTGAGGAGACTGCCAAGTGAAAAATGTTGAAAGCATTAATTTAAGGATGTAAAGGCTTAACCCTACTATACACTAACAATTCTCCTGGGGACAACTTCTTGCAGAGCACAGTAGCAAGCAAAAGAGAAAAAAATGAAAAGCGATGTGGAATTTTCTGTTGCAATTCTGACTCTGCAGTTCCTTCCTCTTGAACATTTACAATGGTCTGATGCGGTGGTATTAAGTTTGCAACACAGTTACTACACTTTCTCATGCAAGCCCTCCAATCATTGTTAGATTTTATTATTGTAGCCACTTACTGCTCCTCGGGCTGTGAATTTTTTACAAAGTGAAATAGGGTTTCCGAGTACTACTTATCTCATTTAATCTAAACAGCTTGAAATGGAGACTTTCTTGTTTTGAGGAGAGACACAATGTAGCAAATCTTGTTTTTTGCTATATTACTCAGGATATTACTGCAATAAAGTAGTTATAGTGATTATAAACATACTGATTATAATTAAGAACAGTTGGTGCTTTCTGACAAGGCCTTGGTCAGAGCATTGCTAAAGACAGGCCCGATGTTGCCACTCAATCTACCAGCAGTTTAGAACTGACAGACACACCACGGCTGCCAATCGTAGAATTGCCCTAGATTTTATATACAACTTACAAACACTATCCATAGATATATAATATAAAATGGTGATAGAAGAGTACCCCCATCTTGTAAAAGTACAGCAGGTAGAGCCGCTTGCTTGAAAATGGTCATTGTATGAAGGGGGATTAATTTCCAACAGATTGTTTCACTGTGGAGGAAATGGAACATCAACAAATAATTTAACAAGAAACAGATTTTGTGGAACAATTGTTGTGGTAATATTTTTTTTCCTTTCATGAATATCAAAGATGGAATCAGCTTCATTCGGAAGGACCATAGATCTTTTTCCTATTATTTATGATTACTGTGCTTTGGTCTTGCTTTGGGGTCTTTTATGATTTCACACAGGGAACCATATTCCTCTTTATGCGTAAGAGCGCTAACAAGTAGAAAGAGGCTTTTACATCTTTTTGGAATGGCAGCTCTGACATTTCAACAACGCATCATTTTAATCTCAGATCTCAAACAAGAAAAAACTTTTCATCTAAGAGGTGATTCTCAACTGTTGCCACATCACCACCTTTCTAAGATCCTCAAATGTGTCTTTGCTGACCTACATTAAGTCATCATCCTCCAATACATCCTCACCCTCAACTTTAAATTCCTCCTTGGCATCGTCCCAACCCCTCTCTGTCACCTCCTCCAGCTCTACCTCAATATCACGTTTCTTCTTCCCTGCATTTTCACTGTGTTGAAATGAAGACTCACAAGAGTGTCTCTTCCTTCTAGCTCATTCTTTTGCAGGAGCTTAAAACTGTAGAACCACCCCCCCCCCATCCCCCCACCTGCAATGTACAGGCTCTTAAAACCCAAATTTGGTGTCACCTAATCATTGCTTCCTGATTTACCTCATCTTCCATACTATTCTTTTCAAGCTTGTGGGATGTCCTCTATTATGGGCCTTAGGTTTCACATTTAAAAAAAATACCCTGGCCCTATGGAATGCACACGGATTGCTGCTTCTTTTATATCTGAGAAATGGACAGAGGATCACACTGGCACATCAAGAGAGTTAACTGAGGGACAAACAGTATGACCTGAATTCTTGTCCCCGGTCATCTTATAAATAGGTTTCCTTGCTTTCCTCCCTCCCTCCCACCCCCCACTATCAGTTGATATAACTGGGAATGATTGTAACTAACTTTTTAACTCACTCCACTATTCGCCACATTGTGCTATTTTTAATCTAAACAGAACTGCTGTGTGTCATAGCTACACAGCTATTTTGGAGCATGCATTGGTCACCATCACAGTGCCTTCGCACCATAAAGAACTTCTGCAGTAGTCTGTCCGTGAGGCTGGTGCCAAAAATATTCTTCCCTCTTAGAATGTGAAAATGATTTGAGCTTTTCACATCCTACCTGACAGCACATCAGAAAAGATCCACCTTCCTTGCTTTGAACCTCCACTGTTACGTCCAAAGAGAATCAAAAAATATTCGGTAATGAGGTAGCTCAGTCCTGCACTAGCTTCCTAAATTGCCAGTTGTAGGTTCAACGATCAGGGCTGCACGTCACTCAAACCTGCCCGACACATCTGGATTGCATTTTCAGTAGTTCTTTTTGAGCCTTTAGGTGGTGCATGATTTGCCTCAGGGTAGGGGAGAGGGGATGAAAGCATCACTCGTCCTGCCACCCACCCAGTTCTGTATCACTTCTAACTTCCTTAAATGTAAACTGAAAAAGTAGACTTACTTTAATTCAAATCAGATTTAAAAGAATTTACACTCTTTAAATGTTTTCACAGATGCTACTATAAAAAGAACCTTATATGATGCCAAATCTGTCTATTACTCAACATTTAAAATGTTATATAAGAGAAAACTAAAATGTTTAAACTACGAATGATATCCAACCTGCAAAAAGAGTATCTTTGTAAGGTGCAGGTATACGGCACTGGTGGCCTGAAATTCATGTGGTACTATTCCTTGGCACAAAATGTGAAGCCCCCTTTGTACCATCATGCCATCCTGTGTGAGTTTAAAAACCCATCAGTTACCAAAATTCCAGAAGCAAATGCCATCACTTGATGTACCTGAAGCAGAAAAAGCTTTCCATTTGGATGACTGGGGATTTAATTGTGAGGAAGGAGCACACAGGCCAGTGCACACTCCCGCTTGAACCACAATATATATGCCACGGGTCTCTGGTTACAGAGGTGCGAGCCTTTTGCTGCTAAAGTGTGCAATATTTTTATTAATTGTTTCCATCCAAGCATAACTCTCATCAGACATTAGTATGGCTGAGGGTTCAAAAAAGTAAGACTCAGCAGACTATTTTTGACCCAACTTTTGAATGGAACCTTTGAGGCACCAGCTACGATGAGTTCCAGCTCATTCAACAGAAAAACTCCATTATTTTTTTTTAAAGCAGATATTGTGGTCCGGAACCTAGGTCTGAATCAAACCCAGATTTACTTAACAGCATAAAAGTCTACTCTCACTCCAACTTGAAAATCATAATGAAGTATAGGCCCACAAACCTGTATACCATTCCACATAACAAGCAGTCTCACTCAGGAGGAACACAAAGATGGCTGGGGTGGGAAATGGAAATGCCACATTGTGCAGGTTAGGCTTAAGGCACATTAGTAGACAGAGCACAGGGATCTTTACGTTGAATCTAGCCCATGTTACAACTGACTTTATCCTGAATCTAGCCCATTATAACTGACTTTATGCTGAATCTAGCTCATATTATAACTTACTTGAGAGTGATTTATGTCAACATTGGATGAAAAAAGTGTTCTGTTCCCCAGGATTGACATCCTTCACCTCAACACGTACAAAATATTTCAAAAAGGTTGAAACAAAAGAGAATAAAGTAAAAATCTCTTTAAATGTATCAGCTGTATGGCTATAGTGGTGGAATGTGTAATGGTTTCTGATTGTGCTGTAGGATAGCTTGGTTTAAAAACTAGCCTTAATCACAATTTAGTATGACTTGTTCTCCCTTTTCCCCCCAAACACACCAGCTAGAATATCAAAGCTTTCCATCTCCAATCATGCTGGGGGGTGGGTTGGAGTGGTGTTAGGATCATTGGCAATACTTTCCATAGAAGCATATCTGTTGATAAGAGGCCACAACTGAAAATGTTAAACTAACACCTTCTTTCAGATACTGTACAACCTGCTGTGCATGTTCCACTTTTCTCTCAGCAAATCTTCTGTGGCCTGTTTGTGTACTGCCTTTAACAGGAGCACTCCCAACCCGAACCATTCAGAATCTTTAGCTCCGTGAGGGAAAAATGAGGAAAAAACAATACCTGCTCCTATAAAGTGTTCTTCACTAATTTTATTGCACTGGATGGCACCAAAACCTCAGCACATTACTGGTGATAGAGGAAATACCTTGTGAACTAATTGAGTTCTGAGAAATGCACACGATTGCTTTTGCTATGAAATATTCTGTTTGGATTAAGAATTCTATAAATTGAGAATTAAAATAGCAAACTGGCAAATCTGTGTCTCCTAATCCACTTCACCATTCATTCAGCAGCTCAGCCTAAACAAAACCGGCAAACAATGACCCATGTGCATACTTCACTAACTAAGATGTCAGAATGGACTTTTAAAGTGTGCTAGAAAGCTGCAGAATATTTTGCACTTGTAATGTGAATTTGTATTTCCTTATTTAACAGATCAGGAGTTCTGTACAATTAGAGTGAATGGAAGTGGGTTTGGTCTGTCGGGATTGATCAGGAATTTGTTTATCTGATTCCAGTCTTCAAGCAGCTATTCAAAAAATTAATTAATTTTTGGCAAGCTCATAATTTGTGAAATTATTTAAAAAGCTAATTTTGTGAAGATCCCCTCCTTGAAAAGTAAGAAAATAAAGACAAAACTTGGACATAGCAAACATTTGAAACCAATTATTATCTGTATGTTTGAGTGTAATCAAACAATATTTATCAGATTTTTAACACAGAGAATCTAAAGTTATTAGTTTCATATTTTCAGTGCAATCACAGTAGTTATTTACCATGAATGTATCCATATTTCTCCCACATCTATACTGCAATAAACATCAGAGCTTAAAATTACATCATGGGATCCTAGCATACAAGGGCTTAACATGTTTATATGAAATGCCTTCCTCATTCACTTTAACAGAGATATCAAGTGTTACTTTTAAAACAGCAGAGGAAGTAATTTGATAGGAGTATTCATGCTCCAACATTCCACACCACCATTTCAAGGCACAGATCTATTATTCAGTAGAAATATGCAGAGAATTCATTTTTGAGGCAGTCATATCACAGCCAATCTGCATGTTAAAGTAATTCACTACAGGTGCAGAAAGAGTTAACTTTCCCATGTGGTATGATCCCCTATTTTGTGCCAAAATTACATTATTAATAAATGTTAGCAAATAAAATATTGAGATAAACCATTTGATCATATAATAAATAATTAATTGAATAAAATGGATTGACATATATTTCCAATAAATATTTCAAAATATAACATAAACCCAGAAATATATCAAGAGCAATGGAGGGATTTGAATACATAAATGAATGCATTCTTTATATAAATCGGTTCGTACAATCAATGAGTTAAAAGTGAGAGCAGTAAATGGATATAGCTCAGTAAATATGTACCAAAAGATAAATAACCAAAACACTTCTTCAAAGTAGAAACAATTCACTATTAAAAAATTATAGAGCTAATTTTACATTTATAATTATAGTACAAATTGATATTTATGATGTTATATTTAACTCTCCATTTTATGGATTACACAATCATGACTCCCTGTTGCCATCCATTGGGACTGAGGTGGGGTGAGGGTGAGGGTGATGATCAATCAGTATTCGATTAAATCATATCAATATTGCACAAATGCCAATCAGCACTTCTCAGAGGAATAGCTCATTTCATTACAGAGCAAATTAAGGTGCTGAATGGGAGAAATATAAGAACTGTACATTAAATTATTAAAAGAGAGATATTATAAATTCCAAGCCAGCGGTGTCCAAACAGCAAATAACAACAGAAAATGCTGGAAAAACTCAGCAGGCCAGGCAACATCCGTGGAGAGTAATGACAGTCGACGTTTCGGGTGAACCCTTTTTCAAAACTGGAAAGGAAATGAAATAGATCGAAGGCAGGGCTGCGATAGAACAAAAGAAGTAAAGAGACATTAAGAGGTATTCAAAACCAGACGAGATGGTAATAGGACAGTGGAGACAAAAGACGGCTCAGATTAGGTGTGAAGTGTACTGGCAGGATGAAAGACAGCTGCCATGTGGGAGAGAGAAAAAAAAGAGAAGGAAAGGGGGGCGGAAAGGAAAACCCAAAACAGAGGGGTGAAAAATAATATATAAGTAAAAATGTAATAGGGGCCGAGGTTATGATCTGAAATTGTTGAACTCGATATTGAGTCCGGAAGGCTGCAAAGTCCTTTCCCCGCCCCCCCTTTCCTTCTCTTTTTTTTCTCTCTCCCACATGGCAGCTGTCTCTCATCCTGCCAGTACACTTCACACCTAATCTGAGCCGTCTTTTGTCTCCACTGTCCTATTACCACCTCGTCTGGTTTTGAATACCTCTTAATGTCTCTTTACTTCTTTTGTTCTATCGCAGCCCTGCCTTCGATCTATTTCATTTCCTTTCCAGTTTTGAAAAAGGGTTCACCCGAAACGTCGACTGTAATTTCTCTCCACGGATGTTGCCTGGCCTGCTGAGTTTTTCCAGCATTTTCTGTTGTTATTTCGGATTTCCAGCATCTGCAGTATTTTGCTATCATGTCCAAACGGCAGCCTGGCAGACAGATCTGCCCACTCCTCAATGTTAGCTGGCCCTTGGAACTCTGCCTTTCGATCCTCTTCACTGATACAAACCACTGATCGGCCAGTGGGTTCATGGAGGGTTTGGCTTTTAAATCACAGGCAATGCTTTGTCAGCTGGACACTACACTGGACTAACACGTGGCTCCCCCTCCCCACAGTGCTGCCCTTCTCCTTCAGTTGGTATCTGTCTCAGCAGTCCACAATACTTGATTCTGCAACAAGAATATTTGGAATGAAAACCGCTTTGCTTGTGACTGGATAATCCCAGTGCCTGGAGATTTGATTGGTTTTCTATGATCATTAATCATTCCCCATTATATGTGTTTCTGAATCTAAATACTATTTATAATACCAATCCTTTCATTCCCTTTTTTCTCCGCTTAGTAAACCGAGCAGCACTCTCACCTAAGGTTTCACCACACTGCCAGCTAGCTAAACTGGTGGCTTTTTGTTTAGCAGGACAAGAAATTCAAGTTGATCACAGTAAAAGAAAACTTTAAAGCTGTTAAACATAAAAAGTGCAATGTAGCCTTTATCACTGTACTAAAAACATATAGCTCCAAAGTTACTAAAAGAAAATTCTTCTCCTTGCTCTCATCAACTGTTTAAAAAGCTAGTGAACGGAGGACACTGTTCAATGTACAATAACCAGTTGATGTTTTTAACCCTGCAGTTGGGTTAAAATAGGATTCCAATTGCTCTTTGCCACTGGGAATTAGTTGGTTGGGGCGTGGAAGGGCACTGGAGAAAAGACAAGACCAAGGTATATAGATGTAATCAACATTTAAACTTATTTTGCAAAACTGAGATCTATGACAAGTACATTCCATTTTTTCTGCCACATTCTTCTCTCCCACAGCACAACACACATAGCATAATTTTGCCTGTAAAGTCATTCACACCTAACTGCCTCCTACTGGCTCCCAGATGTCACTCCACAGCAAAATGAGAAGTGAATGGCCAAGAAAAACATACACAAGTTACCTTGCTTGTCTCTATTATCTTGCTTGTTAGATTAATCCAAATCTTTATCACACTAGGTAAAAAAAGTTCTTCCTGTTATATGTTCTAAACTTATTTGGCACTAATTTCCATTTATGTTTTCTGATCCTTCTGTCTTGACTTACTTTGAAGAAATAAATTGTTTAATCTACACCATCTAATATTTTATATACTTTGATGGCGTTCCCCTTAAGCACCTTCTTTCCAGACTGTAAAGATTATGCTTCTCATTGCTCATTCCCTTTACACTTCTTCCCCTTTACTTTCTGTTTTATTACCTTAATTCAGAAAAAATATACACATATAGTCATAGAATCATAGAATGGTTACAGCACGGAAGAAGGCCATTCGGCCCGTTGAGCCCGTGCCGGCTCTCTGCAAGAGCACTTCAGCTAGTCCCACTCTCCTGCCCTTTCCCCATAGCTCTGCAAATTTCTTTCCTTCAAATACTTATCCAACTCCCTTTTGAAAGCTGTGATTGAGTCTGCCTCCACCACCCTTTCAGGTAGTGCATTCCAGATCTTAACCACTCGCTGTGTAAAAAGGTTTTTTCTTACGTCGCCTTTGGACCTTTTGCCAATCACCTTAAATCTGTGTCCTCTGGTTCTCGACCCAATGGGAACAGTTTCCCTCTATCTACTCTGTCCAGACCCCTCTATTAAATCTCCTCTCAATCTTCTCTGCTCCAAGGAGAACAACCCCAGCTTCTCCAGTCTATCAAGGTAACTGAAGTCCCTCATTCCTGGAATCATTCTTGTAAATCATTTCTGCACCCTCTCTAAGGCTTTCACATTCTTCCTAAAGTGTGATGCCCAGAATTGGACACAGTACTCCAGTTGGGGCTGAACCAGTGTTTTATACAGGTTCATCATAATTTTCACACTTTTGTACTCTATACCTCTATTCATGAAGCCCAGGATCCCATAAGCCTTTTTAACTGCTTTCTCAACCTGCCCTGCCACCTTCAACGATTTGTGCACACATATCCCCAGGTCTCTCTGTTCACGCACCCCCTTCAGGGTTGTACCATTTAGTTTATATTTCCTCTCCTCATTCTTTCTACCAAAATGTATCTCTTCGCACTTTTCTGCGTTAAATTTCATCTGCCACGTGTCCGCCCATTCCACCAGCCTGTCTATGTCTCCCTGAAGTCTATCACTCTCCTCCTCATTGCTCACTATACTTCCAAGTTTTGTGTCATCTGCAAATTTTGAAATTGTGCCCTGTACACCCATGTCCAAGTCATTAATATATATCAAGAAAAGCAATGGTCCTAGAACCGACCACTGGGGAACACCACTGTACACCTTCCTCCAGTCCGAAAAACAACCGTTCACCACTACTCTCTGTTTCCTGTCACTTCGCCAATTTCGTATCCATGCTGCCACTGTCCCTTTTATTCCGTGGGCTTCAACTTTGCTGGCGAGCCTATTATGTGGCACCTTATCAAACGCCTTTTGGAAATCCATGTACACTACGTCAACTGCATTACCCTCATCAACCCTCTCTGTTACCTCATCAAAGAACTCAATCAAGTTACAGGAACTTTGAGTTATCCGGAGGCGAACCGTCCGGCAAGCTTGAGACACCGGCAAAAATCAGGAGCCGTTTTTTATTCTTTTCGTTTCTTTTCTTTGCTTTTTTTGAACAGTCAAACTCTGCAAGGTCTGTAGCTAAGCAACAGCTTCAGCTAGGGACGCTACAGAGATGCTTGCCGACTGTTTAGAGGCTGTTGCTAAGCAACAGGGTTTGTTGATTCATACGGAGATGAAAATCTCCGTATGTTTCAACATTAACTCTGGAGTGTCCAGCAGTTTTGAGGGAATGGCAGCAGCTCGGTCCCGTCGGTGCCGGATAGCACAAAGTTTCCTGTAGTTAAACATGATTTGCCTTTAACAAATCCATGCTGGCTTTCCTTAATTAATCCACACTTGTCCAAGTGACTATTAATTTTGTCCCTGATTACTGTTTCTAAAAGCTGCCCCACTTCCGAGGTCAAACTGACTGGCCTGTAGCTGCTGGGTTTATCTTTACATCCTTTTTTGAACAATGGTGTAACATTTGTAATTCTCCAGTCCTCTGGCACCAGCCCTCGTATCTATGGAGGATTGGAATATTATGGCCAGTGCCTCCGCTATTTCTGCCATCAATTCCCTCAGCATCCTAGGATGCATCCCATCCGCTCCTGGTGACTTATCTACTTTAAGTACAGCCAGCCTTTCTAATACCACTTCTTTATCAGTTTTTATACTATCAAGTATCTCCACTACCTCCTCCTTTACTATATCTATGGTAGCATCCTCTTCCTTGGTGAAGACAGATGCAAAGTATTCATTTAGTACCTCAGCCATACCCTCTGCCTCCATGCATAGGTCTCCTTTTTGGTCCCTAATCAGCCCCACCCCTCCTCTTACCACCCTTTTATTATTTATATATGCCATAGAGGACTTTGAGATTACCTTTTATGTTGGCTGCCATTCTATTCTCATACCCTCTCTTTCCCCCTCTTATTTTCTTTTTCACTTCTCCTCTGACCTTTCTATATATAGCCTGATTCTCCGATGTGTCTGTAACCTTGACATCTGTCATACGCACTCTTTTTCTGCTTCATCATATTCTCGATCTCTTTCGTCATCCAGGGAGCCCTGACTTTAGTTGCCCTGCCTTTCCCCCTAGTGGGAATGTACCTCAACTGTATCTGAACTATTTCTTCTTTAAAGGCAGCCCATTGTTCCATTACAGTTTTGCCTGCCAATCTTTGATTCCAGTTTAGCCAGGCCAGATCCGTTCTCATTCCACTGAAATTGGGCTTCCCCCAGTTAAACATTTTTACTCTAGATTGTTCCCTGTCCTTTTCCATAGTTAATCTAAACCTTATAATACTATGTTCACTGTTCCCTAACTGTTCACCTACTGACACTTGCTCCACTTGACCTACCTCATTCCCCAGAACCAAATCCAGCAATGCCTCCTCCCTTGTCGGGCCGGAAACATACTGATCAAGTCAGTTTTGCCCTGTTTCTCCAAGGATTCAGTGGAGCTTATGGCAGACGATTGAGAGAACTCTCGCTCAAATCCAACCCCATAATACATACAGGAGAATATCTTGGCACTTTGAAAATGTTCGCATGGTTTCCAGTGTAGGGCAGCGCTGTGTGCCCCCCGATTATCAAAATCTACGACAAGGCCTTGGACAACATGGACCATTTTCCATACCTCGGGAGCCTACTGTCAACAAGGGCAGACGTCGATGACAAAGTCCAACACCGCCTTCAGTGTGCTAGTGCAGCCTTTGGTCGCCTGAGGAAGAAAGTGTTTGAAGACCAGGACCTCAAACCCGGCACTAAGCTCATGGTCTACAGGGCAGCAGTGATACCCGCCCTGTTGTATGCCTCAGAGACATGGACCATGTACAGCAGGCACCTCAAAGCACTGGAGAGGTACCACCAACACTGCCTCTGCAAGGTCCTGCAAATCCATTGGCAGGATAGGCACACCAACGTCAGTGTTCTCGCTCAGGCCAACATCCCCAGCATCGAAGCTTTGACCACGTTCAATCAGCTCCGATGGACAGGTCACATTGTCCGCATGCCCAATACAAGACTCCCAAAACAAGCGCTCTACTCGGAGCTCCGGCACAGCAAGAGAGCCCCAGGTGGGCAGAGGAAACGCTTCAAGGACACCCTCAAAGCCTCCTTGAAAAAGTGTAACATCCCCACCGACACCTGTGAATCCCTGGCCCAAGACCGCACAAAGTGAAGGAGAAGCATCCGGGAAGGCGCTGAACACCTCGAATCTCTTCGCCGGGAGTAAGCGGAAGCCAAGCGCAGGCAGCACAAGGAGCGCACGTCAATCCAAGCACCCCACCCACCTGCCCCTTCAACCACCGTCTGCCCCACCTGTGACAGAGACTGTAGGTCCCGCATTGGACTCATCAGTCACCTGCGAACTCATTTTTAATGTGGTAGCAAGTCATCCTCGGTTCCGAGGGACTGCCTAAGAAGAAGATGGGATGGACAGAATATCTGCCTTGAGTGACAGCAACAGGGTGTCATTACTACTAAGTGCAAAGTGTATATTAAAATTCTAAATATCTATTCATAAATGTGGGTTAACTAATTCATTTCACAGAATCACAGAATCACAGAAACCCCACAGTGCAGATAGAGGCCATTTCGGCCCATCGAGCCTGCACCGACACATATCCCACCCGATCCCCGTAACCCCACGTATTTAATCCCCCTAACACTAAGGGTCAATTTTATCATAGCCAATCAACCTAACCCGCACATCTTTGGACTGTGGGAGGAAACCGGAGCACCCGGAGGAAACCCACGCAAACACGGGGAGAATGTGCAAACTCCACACAGACAGTCACCCGAGGCCGGATTCGAACCCGGGTCCCTGGCGCTGTGAGGCAACAGTGCTAACCACTATGCCACCGTGCTGCACTGTTGAAAGTCATTTTCTAACAGTTATCTATTGCAATTCAATTCTAGTACAGGTTTTGCTCCACACTGACTCCATAGAGCTATGCAGCGTAACAATAATGATTTATATAAGTTGGACAGCGTACTGTCAGAGGAAAGTGTTAGAGGGTATCCATAGTGTTGCTTGAAACATTTCCTTCAGCTACTCACCCAAGATTTTGCTGATGTTTGAGTTATGCATGTCTGGAAATGCCTGCAGTATCTTCCTGCGCTCGTCCTTTGCCCACACCATGAAAGCATTCATTGGTCGTTTGATATGCGGCTCATTGTTGCTGCGACCCCTGGTTTCTCTGTAAACCCGTGCCTCCGTCACCGTAGTGCTTCCTGTTGGCCAACAATAATACTGCTGTAGTTTAGCTGGAGACCCGTTCATTGCCTTACTCCCTGAAACACCGGAGCAGGAAGAAAAAAGAGCAACAGTACATTCATTTCATTTAGCATGCACCGAGCATACAGGATAAATTGATTTCACTTTGCATGGGCTTGGAGAGCCGTGTTTATTGTGCGGTGAAATCTAGTGTAGCATTCAGCTGACAGTATCCATCAACACAGGGCAATCTGCTGACTGCTGGGCCAGATGAAGGCATCCATTACCCCAACAGTGAAATGCTAGTTCAGACATGACAGCTAGTGTCTGTTCCTCAGGATCAGTTCAGAAATTTATGATGCCCCCAGTGCCATTGCTTTCTGATTGACACTCTTTTAGCAGAATAAATATGCTTGTGTGCATACATAAATGTGCAAGCTTTATTCTTCCATATCATAATATGTTGAGTCATCGGGTTCCTGCCACCTTTAGGTAGATAAGCGCGCTGTTCCTTGTGCAATGGGGCCCTTGGAGAGTGAACACTCAGATCTCTTTTGGCACCAAAACATTGTTCAGTGTATCAGGACTGAGTATTACTGACTGACAGTTTGATGAGCTGGAGAAAGCTGCAAGTTCGGGTTCAGCTCAATGTGAAATTGCTGCATTCTTGACACTAATTCAAAAGGCTCTCTAATCTAATGAAGGTTCTCCTTCTGGTTTATAAGCCTAACCATGTTTCACAAGCAAAGATTGCAATGCTAGGACAGCTTCCTTTAGCTAAGCTGGAATGAACATTTTTAAATATGCTTGATTAAGAGCATGAGCCAATGAATGTAGGCCACCATTCTTGTAGCTCCTATCTTTCCACACACGTCACACTGCCCCTCCCTCTGTGGGGTTGCTGGAGTGGGGGGCTTTTTGTATGGGCTTTTTTTATTACGCTTCTTGATAAGTGAATTGTAACACTTAAATATTTGCAATGCAAGTGTATTTTCATTAAATATATGCTCACTATAAGAGGGTTCTGCTGTAATGTCCTTATCTAACCTTGTGCTATAAAGCACTAAACAGGGGTCAGTTTCTCAGCTATCAACTGGTTTCTGTCTTAGAATTATATTGCCTTCAAATTCTAATTTCAAATCCATAATTTTTAAATGAAACAATTCAATATGTGATTATAATTCATTCATCATTCAGTTTAAAAGATTAACTGAATTCTATATATAAAAAAATATACAGCATGGAGAACATAAGACACATTGGCCCAGAACTTGGTGTCGGGGGCTTGCCGCGCGTGCAAGCCCCCGATCTGCACTCACCCTGCGCACTGACATCTGAAGCCCGGGCCTGCTTGCATTTCCTGTCACAGGCCCGGTTCAGATGTCAGCGCGCAGTGCTTACCTGATCCAGTGGCGTAGTTAGTGCGATGTGCCGGCTGGGATCAGGTGAGCACTGTACAACCAATCAGGGGAGGGGAAGGTTCATTCATGAGTTTGAGAGTAAGAACTGTCAAACTCATGAAAACTACGGGGGCCCAAAACACTATTTAAACTTTAAATAAAAATTTAAAAACCATCCCAATCATTAAATTAAGTATAAATAAGTTTAAAAAAATAATTTAAACAATAATTTTTTTTTTGAAAAAAATAATTTTTTAATAAAAAGGGTCTAAAACTAAACTTACCTTATTGTAGATTGTTTAAAATAATAAACCTGTGGAAAAAAAATTCTAAATTACACTAAAACACCACTTACCTGTAAAAATAAATACTTACGTGTGCTTTTTACAAGCGTAAAGACCGGAGGCCTTTAGACATGCGCAAATCCCCCAAAACAGAGGAAATCCAAGACGCACGCGCTGCCCCCTACAGCGCACGCGCTAGCCTCTTCACCTCTTGGGTTAGAGGAGAGGAAATGCCGGTTTTCAGCGCATGCGCTGTGCATGCTGAAAACCGGCATTTCCTCCAGCCAGACGCGTAAGTACCCCTTCCGTACTCACGCGTTTGGGGAGGAATTACTGCCCCAATGAATTCTGAAGACACCTCCAAGTAAATACTGCACTAAAGGGGTAATTATATGAATTTGCACTCCTCTCTTGGAGCCTCAACTGCTAGCAGACCATACCAGGAATGTCAGACACGGGGGGGGGGGGGGAATTTTGCCGGCGCTCAGGGGGCAGGTTTGGAGGCGGGACCGGTGGCAAAATTGCAAAGATTGACAGCGGGTCCCAAACCCGCTATCAAGCCACCTCCAAACAATCTTCCCGGGTATCAGGTCCCCAATTTGCGCATGGACTCAACACCTAGCGGCGGAAAGAGGATTATAGCCACTTAACTGCTTGTTAACAGGTAATTAACAGGCAGTTAAGAGGCTTTTTCCAATTTTGATAAGTCTACTGCGGGCTTCCCGACGTCCGGACACCACGCCAGGGGAAGTGTGGCGTGCTGTGAGTCTACTGTAATGTTTCTTCATTGATGACAGCTGCAGAAGTGGTGTGAAGAATTCAATAGTACACTGGTGAGTTTCAGAGGTAAGAAAATGTTGGGAAAATCATTTTTAATGTATTTACACTTTTCTGTAGGTAACAAGTTTTGAAGTGTTTGTGTAGTCCCACCTCATTGGGAGAACCTCTCTCACCAGTGACAGATCGCTTCTGTAACCTCACCTGCAGCTGCCATCTGTTCTAGCCTAAGGAGGGAGTCACTGGAGAGCCTGGGTGCAAGGGCTCGCCTTTGTACAGTGATTGTCAGTGTTTGCAACACCTCATTGCTATCAAACACTGAAAAATCACCTGTCAAAAAAAATTGTTGTGGCCCCTTTAAGAAAACTGGCAGATGACGCGTCATCCATTGATGTCATCTGACACCGGCTTTCTCTTAATTGGTCGGCAAGCCTGCAGGGCGGGCTTAACAAGGCCAATTATCGCAAAATAGCGTCTGTGCATCGGACGTTGTTGGAGGCGGGATCGGAGCCCGGAAGGCAGCTGTCCCGCTCCCAAGCCGCATCGAATGGTAAAATCCAGCCCATGATCCCCATCATTTTCCATCCTATGATTTCAATGGACAGAAAGTCATGGGAGCACATGCTCGAATTTCCAATATGCACTTCCAGCAGGTGAGGCTCCATGGCAGAATCACACACTCATAAAATTACCCCTTAAGGCTGCACTTAAAGACTATCGCAAACAAATATAACTTCAACAGTCATGTTGCAGAAAAACTCAATAAAAATTTGTGAGTCCATTGCTCCCATTTTACTTGGAGCAATTGTACACATAATGATGACAATGTGTTATGGAAGGAAGTGCCACTTAAAGATGTGCATTGGAGAAATTACTAAGAACAATGCAGTTTAGAGCTGATCAAACCACAATAATGGGGAACTTGAATTTCCACAGGGATTCTCCCGATCGTCTGTTAAGTTGGGCAGAAAACCCCAGAGAAATGGTATCAATGATGTTTATGTCATTTCTACAGTTGTCTGCAGATCTTCTGCTAACATAACATCAAACATTCAGGAGAACCCCAGTGGCAATTCAACCCCAATAAGTATAGATACAAGTAGTATAATTCAGTTAAAACCAATCTCTTACTTTTCAGTAAAGCACTCACTTCTTATCAGAAGGGAGAACCACATTATATATTTTCCTGTCAAACTCCTTATTTTGTATGACAGTCTCATCAACCCCACCCTTCTCGTCAAACCTCAAAGGAAAAACTTTGGTGACTATACCAGCTGTTGTTAGAGCAAATTATGCAAATACAGTGGAAAATATAAATTTCCACAGCAAAACTCCAGCAAGGTACAAATCGGGAGAATGGATATCATACAAAGAATAAAATGGCTGGGAGTGGGCTTATAAACTTTAATGATATCAACCAAACCCTGAGAGTCAGCTTGTGCCTCCGAACATGCAAAGCCATATGTGACATATCACATGAATTCTTCATATGGAGTTCTACATACGAAACACTGGTAGGTATCAGGAATTTGAAATTCACTAGTAGTTTTAATTCACAAGGCACCAGGCTGCACCAAGGCCTTTCTGAAGGCACTTTTACTTTGATAGTTTGCTGTCGAAGGTGGACGCATGCTTCTCCTGTCATCCAGAGCATTGGCAAACATACATAAATCACCTGACCCCTGGAGAACCAACCAGTCTTTTGTGAGACTTGAAATGTGGTGTTGTAGTAAATGCCTTCTCTTCAGGCCTGCTACATGTGCTGAACCAGTTCTGTTCATCTGTATGCTTGTGTCATGTTGCCAACAAGCAGTTCCATGTTAATTCCCATGCCTACTCTGTGATCCATGACACAAAGTTCCATCATGCAAGATGTTTCAATGTACACTCTCACTCTGCGTGTACAGAACAGCTAGCAAACGGAGTCATCACAATCCACTCTAAATCTGCAGCAGCATGATATGACGGGGTGCTCTAAGCAAGCTCTGAAGAGCTAGTTTCTGATTTTCAACTTAGTTTCCAATGGCCTTACTGGGAGAGTGGTGCCAGATGCCAACGTAAATAAAGAAGAATGATACAGTGAGCTTCTTTTGGTATCACTTTTCCGGGATCTGATCGATAAGTTAAAAGGACTTTCTATAGGTCTGATCTTCTCATTCATGCATTCTCTCTCTCTCTAGTTTCCTCATTCTCTCTTTAATTTTATTGGAGTGCAGTTCCATTTTTTCACTTCCTCAAACTCCCAATTACAATTGTGGTCATTACACACCAAATATGCACACAGTCTGTAGTCTGAGATTACCAACATCAACCAGCAGGCATTAACTCAATCACCAGCACTCCCCTCAAATCACTTCAATACCTACTGCTATTCCCACTGCCGCTACAGAAAAAAAATATATTCAAACTTTACTCCTCAATTAAACTGGTTCCAAATGATGGACTGCCACAAAAAAACCCACAAAAAGAGACAAAATGAAAAAGCATAACATTTCTAAATTAAAAAGGGAAATTTCTAGAAATACGCAGCAAGTCAGTCATTATCTGAAATAGAAAGACAGCTTAATAGTTCTGGCAAGATCCAGAAATCACGAGGAAGGGTCATACTCAAAACTTTAACCTGCCTTTCTCTCTAAAATGTTCATCTACCTGCTACGCATTGTGTCATTTTTTTTTTAAACAGTACTTTAAATTACAAATTTGTTTAAATTACAAATGGAGTGCAGATTTCTGTGTTGTAACTTCTATGTAAACTCGGATTCCTATCTAGCGAGCCTGGGTGTATACTCTCACTAGAGTTGCTCTGAAATATCACATCTATTTTGTGTCATGAACCAAAATGACACAGAATATACAGCACAGAAACAGGCCATTCGGCACAACAGGTCTAGAAACATAGAATAGTTACAGCACAAAAGGAGGCCGTTCAGCCTGTCGAGCCCGTGCCGGCTCTCTGCAAGAGCACTTCAGCTTAGTCCCACTTCCCTGTCCTTTCCCCGTCTGTGCCAATGATTATGCTCCACACGAGCCTCCTCCCACCTTACTTCATCTCACCCGATCACCATATTCTATTCTTTTCTCCTTCATGTATTTATCTAGCTTCCCCTTAAATGCATCTATCCTATTCACCTCAACCACTCCATGTGGGAGTGAGTTCCACATTCTCACCACTCTGACTAAAGAAGTTTCTCCTGAATTCCTTATTGGATTTATTAGTAACTGTCTTACTTTTATGGCCCCTTGTTTTGGACTCCCCAAGTGGAAACATCTCTCTACATCTACCCTATCGAACCACTTCATAATTTTAAAGACCTCTATCAGGTCACCACTCAGCCTTTTCTTTTCTGGAGAAATGAGCCCCAGCCTGTTCAGTCTTTCCTGATAGTTATGTGGAAATGAAGGTGTGTTTTCAAGTAATAGTTAACAACCAAACAACTCAAGATGATTACAGACACAGTGATCATCAGATAGTTAAGGATAGATTGGCAGTGGATCCTTTTAGGTTTCACAAAAAAAATTTGAATTTAAATAGAAAATGCTGTTATAGGAATTTAGATATATTGTCCTTGATTAAACAGGCACTCGAAAGGCATTTGATGAAGTAGGTTTTACACACTCCTGCAGTGTGTACTGACATGTCTGTATTATCTATAGTCACATGCGTTCCTGTGATATCTAAAACTATTCAATCATTTTGTGATTGCCAAACAGACTCCAGTTGTTCTAACAATGTTTTAACCTCTTGAGTGCTGCATTTCCTATGTAGCATCACAATACAGCATTTTGCAAAATTAAGATTCTATCAGCATATAGTTAAAGCTGAATAATGCAGAGGTAAATGTGCAGAGGTAAATGTGCAGAGGTTCATAAACTGCTTTCCTAATATTGCCTGAATAATCAAGACTAGCAGATATCTGCAACACGGTGATCTGATCGAGAGATTCAGACGGTGCGATAAGTGTCAAAACTCACAAAGAATTGAAATCACGCTGTGCAATAGTAGGAACAAAAACAATAATGCAGCTGTATGAAATTCCTTTGACCTCTGTTTTAATGAAAGCATTAAAATAGTGGACCAGGGAGTTTCATACAAACATTTCAATGCAGTCATGACTAATATTGTACAATACAATTTCAACCCCAATGGCTTTATAACCAGTGGTTAAAGTGGGCCGGAAAACTCTGGCATGGTTTCCAGGATTACAATTATACAGCATCATGACCCACTTTAACCACCATGTTTTATAACTTTCACTTGAATCCTGAAATTGCATTACAGCCTTAAAATCACCACAAAGTATCCATCACTGTCACTATATTAAAAATTAATTGTTTTCAGATGGTGCACAGATTTGCTTCCATTCGATCAGTGCCGTGTTGTTGATGAACAACAGTATTTGCATAGGAGGATTAATGATTGTGATGTCGCCCACAGTATATCCATTGAGAAATAACTGCAGTAAAGTAATAGGAAACTCTATCCAGTTTACATCGTGCAAGAGTAGCCCTCTCACACATTTTACAGTATCGGGTCATAACCTTTAGGATAACTGTTTGTATTACTTATTTTGAATTAATATAGACAAGATTACAAGGAATATTCTTGTTCTTTTCATAAATTGCAAATGAGTGAGTGGGGGGTCCATTGACAGGTACAAATTGCTAGTAACTTAGGGTCAGGTAATGGGAATTTTTAGTTCAAGCATATATGTAAACAAGGATGCTTGACAGGCACATTATGCATTTGATAAGTCTTTGCGAGTATAATTTACTTTAGAATTTGATTTACAGCGTGTGTTTACACTGTGGAAATTCCACTGCTGGAATTTTTTTTTTTGAACAGTTCCTCACTGGGACCATAAATATAAATGTCCTCAAAGTTGTAGTACCTAATCACACCTGTCTAAAGCAGGCCCGCACTTGAAGCAGTTGAGATATGCAGCCAAACACCAAACCTCTTCACTTGATCTTTGACTATGTCTTTGTGCCACAGCAGACAGGCTGTCATAAAGGAATCCACTGTGTGAAATCGGCTCCTGCAAAGAATTAGCGCTCACGCAAACATTGTCTGTTCAGCTTCAGGAAACAATGTAATGAGAGAAGAGGGAAATTTAAAGAATATAAACAAATATACTTCGAAGAAAATGATTTAATCTGAGTTTTGGATACAAGTGACCTCTTTTCATTGCTGTGGTTATGCTGCAGGTACCTTTTCGTACTGAAACATGTATTTAAGTAGCGTATGCTAACAGCCGTGAATTACATTGCATTGCCCTCTGTCAGTAGAAAGCAAAGCTCTGCATAAATCTACTTAGATGTATATGTAGAGCTCTGCTCCGGACCTCTGATCAGTGGTGAAGTTCCTAACAGGACAGTCACCTCTTTTCTAACATTAGCGATTTAAAGTTGGTCCAGGGCTCTTTTCAAACTCTTAAGCCTAGCTCCGCCATTGGTGTAGTTTAGACCCGAATGGCTCCCAATTTTCCGAGGTTAGTAAATATGCATAGCTTTATAGCATAAAACTGATGTAATTAAAATTTAAAGAGAAGGAATCAATTAAAGAGGTGTGTTAAAATTGGGAGGGTGGTGGGGGGGGGGGCGGGATTTTGAATGCCTTTGAAAAGTCTCAGAAGGCCTTTCAATCTATTAGCAGCCTTTGTCAAGGAGGGAGCGGGACAAGACTAAGAAGTGATAGGTACAAATGAAGGGGAAGGAAACACAAGGTGCAAGCAGAGTCAAGAGAAGTGATGGAACAGCCCAGCACATGACCCTTTGGGGTAGTGGAGGTGGTGCCTGATGAGGTACTTGCGAGGAGGTTTGCCAGCTATGTCACTCCACAGCACCAACCCCATAGGTGAGCATTGCATCATGCCCGAAGGAGGTGGAGCCAACTGTTTCACTAATCTCTTTCAGGGAAGGAAATCTGCCGCCCATACTCAGTCTGGCCTACATGTGACTCAAGTCCTACACTATGTGGTTGACTCTTAATGCCCTTAGGGAAACTAGGGATAGGCAATAAATACTATACTGTCTTGACCACATCCCAAGACCAGATAACAAAAAAACTTAAGCTCACAGATAATGCCTAACTGACACCAATTAGGCTACAGTTAAACTGCTCATCATGCATTATAACTGCACTGTGAGACACTGAACTCAATTGTGTGCACCTTCTCTGCACAATTTCCGTTGGATTTGGGGCAGATAGGAGCAGAAAATGCAGCAGGAAGCCATTCCAATAGTTCCCTGGCATCCTCTGCCATTCCCAAGATCTTCCATTAGACGTGACTGTGGATGTTGAGTATGTCCACCCATATATGGGCAGGCGCATTCATTGATAATGGGAACACGTCATGCAATGTACTTCCCATAATTAGCACCCATGTAATACTGGGTGTCAATCTGCTGCTGCTAAGGCAGCTGGTGCGGAGGTGGGAGGGGGAGGGGGGAGGGGGTGGTTGGGGAGGGCTTTAAAAATGAAAGGGCTACCTTGCCTAGACAAAATATGCTTTTTAAAGAAGTCATTCTTTCTGCACCCCTGGGGTGGTGCTGCCACCAGAGGTGGGCAACCTGGGCAGCACTGGAAATAACCCCAACCACCCGCAGCAAAATCTAAATGATCCTGGCCCTGGGAAAATCGGCTGGGGTCAGAGCACAGGAGACTGAGTGGGCACAAAGACAACCCTGATGCCAATCTGTCGGGATTCCTGCCAGGTTAGAAAATCTAGGCCATAATGATTTGTGCTATGTTTATTGGCCTAGTTTGTATCTGGATTCTGGGTGACCAGTGTCTACGAGCTGGTTCCTGGTGTTTGCACTGCTAAATCCAACTGTTTTTGTGACAGGCTGGCAGGCACACAAAGAACTGGGTTTCATAAAGTCAGCTGCTGGGATAAAGGAGTTAGATGCAACATTGTTAACACCTGGAGCTGGCTCACTCACAGGCACTGAACTCGCAGAATACAAGTCACCGGTATAATAAAAGAGCTTTGGATGGGCAGGAGTCACTGGATAGTAATCAAGAGGAGGAACCCTCCCTAACTGTCCCCTCTCAAGCCCAGTGGCACTGCGATTAGCTGCAAAGTCCCGGTTGCTGCTCCAGCAGTGATCATCCAACTCAGCAATGAGTGGCGATGGAACCTTGGGCTTTCCTGGTGCTTACGGCTGGGTATCACGCCAAGCTGTGCATTCACTCATGAAGTTGTTGGAGAGTTTTGTTTTTTTAAAGTAGAAGTTGATGACCTCTCTCTTTAAACCCCATCACACTGCATTAGAACATTCACTTTCTTGATTTTCTTTTAGCGGTGTGCATCTCCTGTTCATCAAAACAGCACGAGTGCTAAAGTTATATTCCAATGCTAGTAAAAGTAGGAATCATCATCTGATGACTGCGGCATAATTCTCCTCCATCCACTTCAGTGTTGAACTTTTTTTTTAATAGCACAACACAGCTTTTTTTGAACGATGTGTTGTGCACATTTGATTTGTAACCATCTCAAATTATAGCTGTTGTGGCCCAATAAAAGTAATAGCATTTCTTTTAAGTGACAATATATCATTTACAAAGCTTCAGTATAATTTTACCTTTGAGCCAAAGTCCAATTTATGTTATTTATTTATATTTTGATTTAAGGATTTACTTTTCAAAAGCTTTCAGATTGCAGTCTTTAAAAAATCCCACACAAACATGCTTAATCAGCTTCAATTTGAATCATAATATAACATTTAGAGATGACAGAAAGCAGTAATTAGGAATTAAAATATTGATTAATAAAGAGTGGAATTTTCAAACAGTCAGCATGCAATTGAGGGGTAGCAAACTGCTCCCTAAGTAATTAACTTGGCATCTTTAGATTATGTAAAAGTTATCACTAACTGGGCTCTATTTTTGCCATTCACTGTTCCTAAGGGTCACTCCACTGTCTAAATGGCCTACTAAAATTATAGATTTGAAAGCTGTTGTTAAATGAACTGCCCGAAGTCAAAGTGACCCATAGAGAACAGTAAAGTTCCATTTTTGGTCCTTGATTCGTGCTGAGTTAGTTGATCTCCACCTGGGTGGTACCAGGTCATCATAATTGGGAAGGAGGAGAAAACAAAATCAGCCAGAGTTCCCAGTCTTAATTGTTGCCCAGTGACCCCTGTATGAAAGTGTGCGTGTTTATCAAAATTATAGAGTGAGCACTGAATCAGGATTGGATGTGATGGCTCTCATAATTGAACAGCTTGCTACCACTTATTACCCAGATCCACGGTGAAGATACACCACTTGAGAAAGATCCCAGAAGGTAGCTGTCAGCTGTAAAAGCTGTGTGAGTCAGCACCTTCAGGACAGAAGAGGGGAGCAACTTTGGATTTTATAAAGAGAGAACAATTATGGGATTGCAATGAAGCAAGTCAGGTAATATTTTATCCATACCACATAGCTAGCCAAGAAAGAAACCACACTGTGTTTTCGAACAACTAGGCACTGGTTGAATGCTGTGCAATAATATTTCCTCATTGTTACGTTTAGAGGATAAAAAGAAACCTTTTGGTTTCACAAGTTTGCCTTCTAAACTGGAATCAACTACCCTGATTGTTGAGAATGTTAAAGAATTCCCTCCATATGAATTCTTAGACAGAGGAAATTTGAACCATCAATTCAAACCTGAAGAAAAAAAATAGACTTATTTTTGCCAAGTCCATATGGAGTCAATTCTATCGTAATGGATAATCAGTCCCTTTTTAAATTTGTCTAATATTGTTGCAAACCACGTTCGGATTAGTCCATTTCCTGCTTAGATGTCTTGTATTCTTGCCCCCACCCCCTCCTGACAAAGTAAGCTAAAACAAACACACGACCCGGGCAGCGTAGGAGCTGCAAACCCGCCACATGTTGAGAGAACAAAAGGCCTCACTGAAGCTTTTGTGGTATCTGCTAATGTTTTACATCTGAGCATTTAAAAAAAAAGACCTAAACGATTGTGGGGTGAATTGATGCGTGGGACTCACGGTTGATTGAAAATAAAGGAAAATCTTACTCTTCCCTTTTGACCACGGTCAATCCGTGCGATAACTGTTACACAGTTTCACCTACACGCTATCTAAAGTTTAAATTCTTGTCCAGAAATATTTATCTTTGTTCCCGGTGTAACTTTCAACATTTACTGTTTCTTGCCTTTTCTTTCTAAACTACCATGGTAACTGTTACAAATATTTATGCATGACAAATATTGGCGCAGGAGGAATTGTTTTTCTTTGCAGTTACAGATGAGAAGCACAAAAGTAGACGCTGCTTTGTCATGCAAACACTACCCACAGTTTACACCTAAATGTTGCAGGAGGTTAAACAAATTACATTACAGTTGTAGTTTGCTCTGAATAGTTTACAGCCTTGCTTCAAAGTCTAACTGAATGTGCAGCATTTTCACTCGGTTGTCTATCGAATGGATTCAGGAGCAGCAATTCGGCAAAACAGGAACATTAAAACTTCATCGCTGATTGTATCCACTGGGAAAATTGTTAAGAATTGTCTGTACAATGTATAAAATTAGTCCAAAAAAACGCTCGCAAAATTCACACCCTGGGAATCATTTTGACTTTGATCGATAGTGTAAAACGTATGATATCGAAGTCAGTCGAAATGGAAATCGGGAGAGGTGCTTAACAGGCGGCCGAGCCGATATTGTCCATTTCACACTGTTATCCGCTGAGTGAGACAGAGAGGGAGAGACACACCGACAAAGACAAGGATGTGTAAGAGAGGCATACACAAGACAGAAAGAGATACGAGGTGCGAGAAACCAATACAAGGAGAGCGACACACACACAAGGAAGGAGAGCTATACAAACAATATAGAGAGATGCAAATATGCACAAAAAGTGAGAAGAACACACGTACATTTGCGCAAAGCGTGATACGCAAACATACACCAATCAATACCCATACACACACAAAAAGGAGCAGATTGACAGAAAAAGTTGAGGATACAGATGCAGGCAGATGTAAATGATCAATGTGCAACATTGCTAACAATGGCAGCCCCAGCTTTGGGGCCAGTGTTATAAATAACATGAGGTAGCACCTTTGTCTCTGGCGATGCTGATACCCACCCAAGGAGATGGTTTATGCCAGCAGCCCTGAAAGCGGCAGATGTTCCAGCCACAAATATAAATGCTGCCACCAGAGGGAGAGACTGCTATCTTCTCTGGCCTCACATGGGCTGAGCGCTCAGCCTGCCCATGTAGGCCAGTGATGTGGTTTCCCGTTCACTGATCTGTATCAATCAGAAGGCCCGGCTGCCAGAATATGAAGTCATGATTTGCGAGTTTAAAACAACTGTGCAGGTGTAGTTGCTTGTGTATTGCTCCAGTGCAATAGAGGACCAGAGGGACAATTTCAGGCAATGTGCTGGTGTCAGAACCTCCAAATGATCTTAGTTAGAACTCCAAACATACTTTTATTTGAAGATTGTGGAGTTGAGGAGCTTTATAAAGAGAACACGCCGTTTAAACAGGGCACAGATAAACAGGACATCCACTTTTCTGGGAGGACCTGCTGCATGCCGATATCCCGCTATGATTTCTAACGGACTAATCCACTGGTTCAGCAGGATGGTCAAACTCAGTTCGTCCAGTTAGGTGGGATGATTGTGGTTCAGTCAGCTGAGAAACTCAACTCGGTTCTTGAGTTGAACAGCCGAGTCTCACAGCTGACGCTTCAGTTTGCGGAACTCCAACTCAGCAATCCCCTCCCACTGTTGGCTTTACAGTCAGCTGTGAGACTCAAACGCTCACATACAATGCAAAACAGACGAACGTGGCAGCTAACTGAAATGCTAGTCAGCTGTGACTTCTGTTTGGAGCAATGATCGGCTAATTAGAAAGGAGCAGCTTTCCCGATTAAATGGTTTCTACTGCATTACAACATAGTTGTAGGCTTTTGCTTCTTGTCCATTAGAGTTCGTACCCTCTGCTCCCTCTACCAAGTGACACCATTACGTTTGGTGAGTTTTCCTTTACAGATTTGTATCCCATCACAAGGCGAGCAGGGACGTTTTTGCTGCTTCTTCCCTTTCAGCGATTGCACAACACCAGAGCGGTGGAGGACAACCCAAACTCATGGTGCTGTCAGAGCTGGAGCAGTAAATGCTGGATATCAGTGGCCCCTCCAGTCCCAGTCTTAAAATGGTTACTAACTTGGCCACTCCTACTGGGTGCTCTTAATGGCTTCAGCACAGCTGGTAGAAGGTTTCTGTTATTCACGTGAAGTGCTTTTAGCCAGCGGCTTCTGGGCGATCAAGCCTCCGAGGGCCCTGGCTGCAAACTGCCGCATTTGGCTTCTCCCGAGCCAGTCGGGCCCAGCTGGCTTTCTGTTAATATGGTTGGCATTGGTTGAGGAGGTGGCGAGGAAGACATCATGCTGGCATCCTGCAAAATGTTGACGGGTGTCGCTCCCGCCCAGTTAGAAATGCGTTGGGGTCCAAATGACGTCGCCAGCTCCTATTTGAATTTACTGATGAGGCATTCGCCCGTTTCTGGGGAGCGTGTTTCTGATCTGAATCAGCTCCGGAGTTAAAATGGGCATTGGTGGGAATGGAGTGGGAAGTCGATTTTTGCAATTTTAACTGCTCACCTGTCCCATTCCGTTGGTTAAAATCAGGGCCTATATCTTTAAAATAGGGACTGCATTATGTCTGTGCATCCTGGTCCAATTTTCCTCGCCCACTATATCTACATTACCTGAAAACTACACTTGGCAACACCATGAGAGATTGACTTGTTTTTATGTCAACAAGATCATATTACAATTGATGGGTTATTGGCAATTTTCTTTGGGAGAATTTATGCTCAATTAGTTGGATTTGAGAAGATTGTGGTTGCCATTTTATTCTTGGGCCCAGGCCTTTCTCTTTGTACCCAATTTGGGGCAGTTGCGGGATGCACGGGGAATTTAGAAGTATTAATCCACTGGGCAACCAGGAAACACATTACTCCCAAATGCCCTAATGGAGTTAACACTCTGCCATCCCCACAAAACCACCAGATTACTCCAGCAAATTCCCAACTCACCTCCATGGAGCGCAGACACATTAATCTCCACCAGCATTTAAACCACCAGGAAACTCAGTTGCCTGTTCCCGCTCTAAACTGCTGGGGAACTCTGATGGATGTACAGACCATGACATTCCAGGGACTGGGTGGACGTAGGCGGGAGGGTGGGGCCATAATTTGGGGCAGAACCTAGATTCGTCTGGTTTCCACCTAGTGTCAATGTAAAAAGTGACAGGAGAGTCTTCTACCTGCCCCCTGCTTGTCCCGCCCCCTGCTTGTCCCCCCCCCCTCCAAGATCTTAGAAATGCTTTGGGGGTATGTCTTGAGGAGTGCCGATTCAAGTTTCTTAAGTTGTGTTGATTACACACTCATCTGGGCACATCTGGAAATATCCCAAATAGAATCAAATAATTTCAATTTACATTTTTAAATGTGAAATGATTCTGCGATTACTGTCCATAGCATTATTTGCTTTTTTTAAATGCTTACAATGAATGGCAGCATTAAGCGTGGAGTTAATTAGAATTACAATGTGTAGGCTGCTGATGATACTCAAGGAAAAAGGGTGAATAAGAAAAAGAAAAGAAAAAAGGTGAAGCTGATGTAAAAGTACCAACATTAAAGCATACATTTAACTGACTTTATTTGACTAGTCATTGAACGAGTAAGCTTTTGTTACATCTCGGGGGCACCCACTCACCTTCTGCGTCCTCTGGCCTTGTGAGGTCAATAACCCCTGGACCAACCTTCACCTCTTCCCCTGTTTTTCCTGTCAGCTGTTGTGCAAGATTCTCAAAGGGCACCCGTTCCTGCACAGAAAGAACCGAAAATCTGTTAGTTTCTTGTGCGACAGTCACTCTGTCAATCTTGGCAGAGCTAAGTGCTGCTGGATCAGCATCCAGCCTTTATCAGTTATTCAGCCATCTTTTTTTACCCTCAAGGAACCTGACTTGTGTTCTACTTCTTACCCTGCTGTTTCAAACTCAAATGAGATAACATAACAGCTTGTAGTATTTCAGTACGAGGAGAATCTGTCGATGTGCCCTGTATAAGTATGAAACAATATTAAATGTCACATCTGCTTACATTTGGAGCAGTAAAATAGCAGCTCAGGGAGCTGAGAATTTGGTGAATGATTCTCTCTACCATGGGTTATGTATTATACAAGGCCAGAATATTGCCTGCTGTTCAAACTATTGTTGAAAGGCAAAAATGCAAACTATCTCATTCACAAGAATACAGACTTGGAAAGATACCTGGTATAAACTGCGGCCTGCTTTATGACTGGGCTATGGAGTGCTGGGAAGTGTATGGCGCAGGTCAGACTGAAAGGCCACAGTTTCCAATTTAGAATGATTTTATCTGGCTCTTTAGCTGAAAGCTGGAACCAACTATAGACCAATGAAAGTCTTCCTTCAGAACTGCCTCTGGAGCTCATGAGCCCATCTGTGATCAAGTCACCGTTGGTCAAATCTGAAAACAGACCGACTTTCCAGCCATTTCCATCCTACTACAGGAGCACTGCTTATCACAATCTGCATATACCACCTTAAATTAAAAGCATTTAGAAGATTAAAGGCAACTCAGAAGAGTAGGTGGATTAATTGGGTATGGTCTAAGCAGAGTCAAGAAACATCACCTGGAATGGATGACAATGGAATACTTATACCTTTTTATTTTTCCAGTGTTTTTTTAAATATCTGTTCATTCATGCTATTGTTGCAGAACAGATAGTTTTCCAATTTGATAAAGCCGTGTTTATGGTCTCCCATAGTCAGAGTACCCAATTAATGCCACATTATGGATAGGTATTATGTTGCTGATGCCTGTCCATTAAGGAACTAAATAGAGAGTGTCTTAACTTAAAACCCTTAACAATTACAATGAGAGGAAACTCCCTTCCCTGCTCTGTAAACTAGAGTAAAACCTAGATCCATGCAAGGTCCCCAAGATGAAAGAACAGAGTTCGATCTCACCATGGCACACACTATCTGTAACCTGATACATTTCCTTCTGTGTGTCACACAATGTATGAATTTTCTTATTAGTGTGTACCATGTTTTCTTTGGTTAACAATAGGAAACAAAGGAAAAAAAAACCTCCTATAATTAGATAATGCTAGCTTGACCAGAATAACAATTCCAGCTTATCTTCACTCCCTCGTACTCAGCGCACAGCAACTTCTTTCAGTCTCTCACTGTTTCTGAAAGACATCTCAAATCCTTTCGGCAATATCAAACAGATTTTGACCATCCTGGCTCTCGAATGGCACACTGCTCCAGTTCAGTCTGTACTACTTCCTTACCTCCACACAATCAATGGCATTCTTTCTGAAGCACACGCCTAACAGATTTAGTTCAACAAATGATTTCTCCTCTTCCCTTGCACATACTTTACATTTACATTTCTGGGCCTTTGCCAGTGTGCTCTTGAAGCAGCTGCTCAGACCCAAGTGAGTGGCCAGCAATTTTCCTGGTCTACTGTGGGGAAGCGCCATGCCTCAGCTTGCACTTCACCCAGTGACACAGCTGACACTGGGCCATATGGAAACTCACAAGCACAAGACCATGCCTTATTCCTTCATTGCAGTGGATGTTCATTCTTAATAGTTGTCAGCAGTGTACAGTGTCACACAATCACTTATAAACTCAAATATTTCTACTGGGATCTACAGTGTGTTCAAAAGGATATCTCACCAATTACATGAAGTTCTAAGCAGTCTTTCAGTTGGGTAAGAGACTCCAGATTAAAAGTGTAACATTTTGATATGCAAGAGATTTCCTTTTTCTAATTCCCGCACTTAACAGGAGCACAACTTAATAAGAGCACACATAAAGCTCACTGCAGCATCAAATTTATTTAGAAAAATGTAGTTTTATACTTACAATAATAGGATAGCTTGGAACTGCTTGAAGACTGTATGCTACATTGTACCTCACTGGTCTAGAACAGTATGTCACACTGCATGGCATGTCATTGATCTAGAAATGTATGTTATATTGCATGGTGTCAGATTGATCTAGAACAGTATGTTATACAAAATGGCATCAATTAATCTAGAAGTGTATGCTATGCTGTGGTGTCACATTGATCTAGAACAGCAGGTTACACTGCATGATTTAGAAGTGTACATAATATTACAAGATGAACATATTGACCTAAAACTATATATTGCACTGCATTGTATCTCATTCATTTTTTGAACTATAAGCTACAATGAACACTTATCTAGAAGCATAGGATACATAATCTGGTATCTCACTGATAGAACTATTATATTACACTGTAGAGTGAACACATTAACCTAATACTATAAGGTACACTACATGTATTTTACTGATTCTGAACATTATGTTACACTGCAAGGAGAACACATTCATCTAAAACATATATTTACATTGTCTAGTATTGCACCGCTCTAGAACTTTAAATTACATTGCATGGTGTACGTACTGATTTAGAATACTAGGCTAGGTTACACAGCCTGGTACCACGTTGGTTTTAAATTGTATGATTTGTTTTGTGGTATTACATTGACCTGAAACTGTATGTTGTGTTTCACTATATTACATTGATCTAGAATAGTATGTTGCATTGAGTGATAATTCAAGCAACATATTTTAAATTTCTACATCAGGAATATATATTTTTACAGCAAAAAGTAATGAACACAACAAATTTACCTGTTCAGTGATTAAGTGTGCATGGACATTAAAAACATACACAAACACATTCCCCTTCCTGTACACTTAACGTAACAGGGCAAATATTCACATCTGAGAAATTGTACCATATAATATGTATTAGTCTAGAATTTCTGATTGATATTATTTTAACACAGGCTGCAACCCAAGTTATAAGATCCAGGCTGTTGGATAGCAACTTTGAGTAGGCTTTAGATGCACAGCAGCCTTAATAAAATGTTAATATCAGAGGTGGAGAGACTCATTGGTTGTAATTAAGGGGCAAGGGTAGGTATTTAACGAAAGTGATCAGAAAACAGGTTCCAGTGTATTTTGCGCAAGGTGCTGAATGAAACTTCAATAACAAGTAAACCACTTTATAAAATGCAGAGGAGGCCTCCGAGGTTTTGTAAGCTTCTGTGTACTGGAGAAAGGTCAGTCTGACAAAAAGTATCATTTTACACAATCTGTCTGATAACAAGACCTGCTGCACAGCACATGCTAACGGTAACACTCTCACACAGCACAGTACAAAGGATAAAGAGACAGAAACCCTTTCCGTCAGCCTAACTGATGCTGCAATTTAACAGTATGAGAAGCTCATACATAAAGATGAGTTGGCTCTGAAGTGTAACTGTGCTATTACTTGAGTAAATCTATCTAAAAAATCTTGAACACCATGATTTCGTTGAGATGGTTGAAAAATTTGCATACTTTAAAAAAAAGGTTCAAGCTATGCTTTTCTTAAGCCTAAATCTAAGTTTACAATTATTAAACCGATTAAAATAATCAGGATAGGCTACAAAGCAAACAAAAAAAATACAATGAAAGAAATTAACTATTGACATAAAGTGGATGCCATATGCATTTTCATGTAGAGTTTCAACTTAAAGCAATAGCGTTAGGTGAAGCTAACTCCATGATGATGAGAAAACAATTAGAAAGAATGTACCCCTTGTGCATGCTGAGAGGGGCTAGGGTTTTCTCCCGCATTGTAACTGAACAATATTTGGTCAATAAACTCTAAGTACCAATGAATGATATTTGAATCATCTTGTGAAACCAGATGAACACATTATATAATGTCTCGACCTGATATATTAATTGCTGTGAAAGCCATCTCTTTCTCTGTATTATTTTACTCGATACAAGATAAAGGTTTCCTTTGTGTGCTAAGTGTAGCAAAATTATAAACCTGATTTTGCAGTACCTCATACACAGAGGAAATCTTTCCCCATAAGGTCTTACTCTTGGATCACAATCAAAAACAAGAAAGCCCCTATGATGGAATGAGGGCAAGTAGATGCTTTTTATTTCAAAAATACATTTTTAAACAAGACTGCTCCTTTAGAATTTACTGAAACACATGCACTTTGTGTTCTGCTTCAGTTTTGCTTGTGATTTAAATCTACTTTTTTTAATATTTAAAGTCATTGAAGTTTCATTGCATTCATTTAATTACTGATAATTCTGCTACCAGATCAATTCTGAGCACATAAGAGATTCACTGACTGGTTGGTCTTTGAAATTGTGAAATTGACCTGAAATTTGCAAACAGACCATACAGAAAGGGGCGCCGTCATTTAAAAGATGCAATAAAGAAAAATGAACCTTCTGCTCTGGAGTTTCAAGAAAGGCAAATGTTAATACATCATTTAAACACCGTAAATAGATACATCTTCTCATGCATCATCAGTCATTACTAGTCAGGGTCTAACGGAGATTTCTTTTGCAGCAACTGAACCACTGTGTTAGGAAGTTGCTGGTTGTATGCTTTAAGTATCTTTAGATTATGATAAACAAGATAGTGCTTATATATTGGATGAAGAGATTGAGATGATGAAGGGCTTGTTAAAGCCCAGGCAATGCTAAATGTTCCAAGGACTGCATCAGCAGCATCAATCATATTCGAGAATTATCGCTGTTAATGAAAGAGCAGCAATAGTGATGATTGATGGACTGTTAGGTTATTACTAACAGTGACCAAAGTCACAGAGCCGAGCATTTTAATGCCACAATGGTGCACTTTCTTTGATATGAACAGAATGCAAAGGAAATAACTGGATGAGTTCCACATGCCGCATAGAAGTTTACAAGATATTTCCAAATTATCTGACTGGAAAAATGCTGTGAATATTTCCAGCCAGCAAACTTTGGTATCTAGGTGGTGCACTCGTCATCTCCACACTGCTGCTATGACTCAAACCTGCTGATACCTCTCCTGCTCTAGCCTAGTAATCCACACACAGTGAGTGCCAAATACCAGCAAATTCCTTAATAATTAGCAGTCTTTTAAAGATGAAAACAAGCATGTGTTAAATGGAAGCCATAGCTTCACATGAACATTCATAGAAAAGAGATATCATTGGTTTGAGGGGGAAGGGGTAAACCCCACAATCCTATTTCCTAAATACAGATAATTTCTACTATGCCTGCAGTGTGGTTACCACAATGCAGAATTGGTTATTAAAAATTTCTCATAATTTCAGTGTTTTGGCAATATTAAAATGGGAGTCTCATTTTCTGGACCTCAAAAATTAAATCAGAGGTCCCCTGCAGGCCCAGTGGATAATCATACTGCCCATATTGCAATAAGCTATACAGATCAGAACATCAAGGCCTGGTCCCTCGTCTGTATTGCGTTAGTTGATCTCAGCCAGAGTAGCAGTTGAGGGGGTGGTACAATTTCCTTCATTGGTTTTTGGCCTAGGGAGGGGAAAAAACAGCGAGCGTTCTCGCTCCCTAAAACTATTCAGTGAACCCTGCTGGAAACTATGTGCATGTATGTGGGTGGATGTGTGGACGAGATCTGGTCCAGCAGTGACACCGTCTGTGGAAAGTGGCCTGCTGACTTGCTCTGCAAAGGATGCAAAGAATGAAGGATGGCTGCTTGTGTAAAGTTTCAAAGGTCTGCTGGAACCTGTGGAACCGTACACATGCAAGGGGTCAATGCTTTCAGGAGAAGGGGGGGAAATTGAGGGAAAAAAAATATTTGCAGAGCTAATTTAGAAGAATTTCTTAGCCATATAGTGTGATTTAAGATGCAAGAGTGAAATGCAGTTCATCTCTATTGATGTTGATTCTGCTGTTGCACATGTTAGGCTCAGTAACTCTTCCAAGACAGCTCTCCAATGATGTCATCACAATTGTTCAAATAAAAATACTCAAACAGAAATGAGAGAGAATAATAAATGGAATCTAAAGTTCATTATCATTCATTGTCACTGATTTTTAAACAAGATACTGATGGTGAGACTCTTTCCCCTTTAATAGAAGGCATTTCAGAGGAAGGAGTGAAATTCCTCCAGGAGCTAACTGTCACACATTTTCCAATGATGCAAACAGAATAATATATGGCATTGTAAATTTCAAATGATCACAAAAGCAGAACTAGAGCAAAGTCCAAGATTACATAACATTCCATAATTCACAACACACCTCCCATAAATAGGAATGTATTGATCCACTTAAATTTAAACCTTGGTGTAGAAATATCAGAGCAACCCTGAATGGGTTAAAGAGAGAACGGATGAATGAGATTGATTAGATGCAAAGAATCTAATCAGAGACTTCAGAAGTTATAATAAAATGCAAAACCAAAGCTTGACATTAGATTGCACTCCTGAAAATGACTTTTTGGCATCTGTTATTTAATTCATTTTACTTTTGTGCAGTTGTTTTATTTTGGATTCGTTACCCCCTTCCAATTTTCTCTTCTCCTGAAAACACTGTGTTGTGCTGGGCACTCCATCTCTTCCCCGCCCATCCCCCCACTCTTTAATCAAGTTGTCAGTCATTCTTATGTGGGCCCAGCAAGTTATTCAACATCAGGGGGCCAGCACAGCCAATCCATACCCTATTCTCACCCGAGCCTACATTAGTTGACAATCAGGAATGGGAATCCTGCCTGACTCCCTGCTGTCACTCACCCGCCCTGTGTAGCCCAGGGAATTCAGGCTAATTGTAGTGGGCCCACAGCTGCCCCAGCAAAGAGTTTCAACTAGTTTGGCGGAAGTGGGGGGGGAGGAGGGGGGCGGGGAGGGGGTAATTTTGACCGTGAGCGATTGTAAAACGGGCGATATTGAAGCGGTAGCCCGTTATACATCTCTACCGATTTTCATTACATCAGGAGCGATGTGAAACGGGCTGTCTTTTTGATACTGCCCAAAGTCAAAATTGCCCCCTCTGCTTTTATGCTGGTATCAGCACAGTTGTCAGCCATCAGCATGCTCCATGTCACTGCTGTGCAATGATTTTCAGACTAAGAGATTAACACTTACAGTATTATCACTGAAGGTTTATCAAGGAATAATCTGCAGTTGATTACTGTGAAATTTCAGGTCCAGCACATATTGCAATATATTATAATCACATATCCAGTTCATGTGGGACACTCATCGGAATTCCCATTTCAAGGCAGATTTGTGAAGCATTAACTCATAGTGCTATGCGCTGGCAGATGTGAATTTGAATTTCTACCTCAGTTAGCATTTGTATTTGGGCCTCTGCTCCCCTCATACAGTAAATTAATGATTTCAGCTATGTTGATGGGCACAGCACTGACCAAAGGTGGATGGAAGTAAAAGTATCCCAATGGGAGTGAGTCAAACATCATCTCAGCATTAACTAAATGTCCAACAATGAGCAGCAATGGTAGTGTCTATGGAGATGACTGGCAGTCATTGTGATCACAAGGTATGTGAGAAAAAATAAAGGAATTTAAAATTTAAAAATTCTCATGCATAATGTTAGAGAAATTTAGAAAATCTACTGAAAGTTGGTTTTATACTGCAAATGTCACAGTTCTAATCATGAAACTCAAGTTAACATTCTGCAATGATTCTTCTAACCTGAATCTGCAATGACACTCACTGGCAACCAACATTGCTGTAAAGTTAATTGATAATAGTGCCTTATAAACTTAAAGAACCCACTGTACTCTTATCACAGAAATCCTATTGTTATTCCCAGTGACGGTGCAGATTCTATTACATAGAATTATGTAGAATACACAGCACAGAAACAGGCCATTCGGCTGAACCAGTCCAGGCCAGTGTTTATGCTCCACTCGAGCCTCCTCTCGTCGTTCCTCATCGAACTATCAGCATAACCCTCTATTCCCTTCTCCCTCATATGCTTATCTAGCCACCCCTTAAATGCATCTATACTATTCACCCCAACCACTCCCTGTGGTAGCGAGTTTTACATTCTCACCACTCTCTGGGTAAAGAAGTTTCTTCTGAATTCCCTATTTGATTTTTTGGTCACTATCTTACATTGATGGCCTCTAGTTTTGCTCTTCCCCACAAGTGGAAACATTCTCTCTGTGTCTACTCTATCAAAACATTTCATAATTTTAAAGTCCTCTATTAGGTCACCCCTCAGCCTTCTCTTTTCAACTCCTGTGTACACTTCCAGCACCAATATCCACATTACTTGTAAATACTGCACATAATAGACTGCTCAATCTCACCCAGAGGAAAAAGGATTAGCTCTGGAACAGATTTTATTTTAAGGCATTTTGGGTGAGGCAGACTTTTAATTATTAACCTTAAACCATTGCCACTTGATTTATGGGGCAACTACAGCTTTAAAACATCAATACCATTTTTCAAACTACAAAGTACAACCAGACAACCGTTTATATTTATTCTTCCACCTAATTACGATGTAAGCACAACTCAGAAAAATTGAAGTTGACGAATACCATTCATTGCCTTTTTAAAAAAATGCTACAGTCTGTACTGGTTAAAGTACATCTGTTACCATTTTGAGTTTTATAGAAACATTTTCCCTCTCAATGGATTAACAGCAGTTCCTGTAAGTGGACCATGCCCCTATAATCTGGAAACTGTATTTTTATCAATAATCTGCTTTTCGCAAACGTTTGAGACCTGAGGATTAATAGTTAATCTATTCCCAATAACCTCTTTATTGGATTAAATATAAGGGTTGATACCCGAATGTCGGCTTTCTTTCAGCCAGATAGTGAACAAACATTGTACATGCACGCACTATGCATAGCTGGTCCACTGGATCTTCTGGAATTGCCCTTAATTACATATTCATACCAAACCTTTGGCCTGGACTAGGCTTCTTGCTGGGAGCTTGCATAGTTAGGGTGGGTGGGGGAAAGAATTGCTGGCACTGCTGCAGTTCTTAAGGGTCTGCAGTAGCCATTTAAAGGGGTCGGGTGTTTGGCCATAACAAATTCTACTGATCCTGGAAATCTTCTATGTTCAACCTATAAAACAGCAGCAGCTAGGAATATCCATTTCATGGGTACGGCTGTGGAACTTGGAAATGGGCAAACAAAAGGCTGCCTTGTTCAGCACTCCAGAGCATCCCTCCCCATTGGAGAACAATTTAGCCTGTATGGGATGATGTAGCATAAAGGGTGAATGCTGTGTCCAAAACCCTAGAGGACCTTGGATCAGATGAGAAAGAATTTTGCCAGCTTGAGAAAATCTATCAAAGTATCGCTATACCAAGAAGTTAGGCAAAATATGCATGCCATAAAGTATTTTCCCTCAACCTGTTACATCTTGGCCGCAGCCACAAGTAAAGTGCTCAGATAACCTTACTACTCTTTCATAGCTTAACATGTATTCCCATACTGTAGTACGGTATACTTTCTAGCTGTAACTTAAACTGGAACTATTGTCACACTTACATCTGTAAAGGTAGACTCAGCAAGCAATCTTCCAGCAGAATCTAGGTACATATTGCATGGTTGTCTACTCACAGACAGGTTGGGATGCAGGATGGGCATTTGGGTGTCACTTGTGTGGTTGTTAATCTTCTAACATCTCAACATTGCTTCTCTTCTTGCAGGAAAAGGTAGAACATAACAGGAAGATGCGAACTGCACAAGAGAAGGGCTCGATAATTTCAAATGCTTCAACCTCTTCAAAGAGGCAATGCTGGAAGTTAAAGTGACTGAGAGCATAGAGAGAGTGGGGCAGGGTGATGTTGGAGGCCTAGCTCTAGTTCAGGTTAGTACCATTCTTTTCCTGTTATTCTTTCTCCCATTTTTACTCAATCCTCATTGGCATATACTCAACACAACACCATGACTAACAGTGTGTTTCGAAGCAAGTATGTTTGAAGTGGTTTTTAACATATGTTGCACTTGTATCTCTATAGGTTCCCATTTCCACAAGAACCAGCTGAAGCTTTCCATGAAACCGAAGAAGCTAGTATCTCAAATCACCCTGTATCACTCGCTCCACCTGCCACAAGCATCTGCAGAGGTACAATCACTCTAGCAGATCTGGAAAGGCAGTTTGAGGCAGACCCATGAGTTGAATTGCAGAGCAGGAGTGAGGAGGAGGATGTGGTGATGGTGATAGTGGAGGAGCAGGAACCTGCTGGCTACAGGCCCAGTTTCTATTCTTCCACAGCTGCAGATCCCAGGGGTACACTACTTCCAACCCTACTTCTGTCTGAGAAATGGCCATTTACCCTCTTTATTTCCATCAACTAACTTTCTATCCATGGTGCTACATTTCCTCTTATACCGTATGCCTGAATTTTTGTAATAAGTCTCTTGTGAGACATTTTATCAAACATCTTCTAAAAATCCAAATATATTACATCTACTCCCTTTATCTATACATTGATCACTTCTTCAAAAAACACTTATTAAATTTGACAAACACAACTTGATGAAGGGTCCCAGACCTGAAACGTTAACTCTGTTTCTCTCTCCACGGATGCTGCCTGGCCTGCTGAGTATTTCCAGCATTTTCTGTTGTTATTGCTTTTAACAAATCCAAGCTGGCTGTCTGTGATTAACCTATACATTCTAAATGTTCAATCATTTAACTTTGAATTATGTTCTCTAAGAGTTTGCTCATAACAGACATTAGACTATTTAAGCCCTTGAATTTTAAACAGAATAAAATTCTTCCCTTTTTTTTTGATCTTAGGATAGTAATTTATTTGATCACTCTTTTAATGAAGTAGTTAACCCAATAAAAAATAAATGAGTTAGTGTGTTTAATAAAATAGCGAACAGAAGAATTTCACCCAAACACGTTAACCAAGTTGTTAAAAATAGCACACAGAGGAATTTCTATCCCCCAATATCCCCAAAACACTAAACAGAATAAAAACCTCATTCATTTTGTGCATATAATCAGATGAATATGTTTGTGCTGAGTGAATGCTATTTATAATTTTCTGCAGCATCCCAGTAGTTATGAATAGTGTGCGACTCTAACCACTACTTTAATTTCTAATCATAAACAAATGTATTGAACATTACTGTTTCCCTGATTCTTCCTACTGAGGATTGGTGCATGGAGCCACATGGCTAAATTGAATCCTGCAGTGCAATCTTCAGCAATAATCATCACTGTTGAACATCAGGCATCACCAAGAAAGAAGCAATTAAATCGCGGCAAGGATACGCAATCGATCTTTTTTAGGTACTGAGAGAGAGCAGTCTGTTAAAAAAATCACTAAAAGTGGGACTTAAAGACTTGTTCGGTCATTGCAGTCTGCAACTATGCAAGCTCCTAGCAAGAAGCCTAATCCAAGCCAAAGATTTGGTATGGATATGTAATTAAGGCCAATTTCAGAAAATCCAGTGGACCAGCCATGCCTCCTTTACACCCAAGTGAACACTGCCTGCTGGAAAGCAGTGCTTCTGCATGTTAGAAACCACCCCTGTCAAATATAGGCTCTACCAGTCACAGGTTGTACAGCTCGTGAGAATTAGTTTGTGCGAAGTACTGGTCAACGCTACCTTAAGTATTGTGTTCAGTTTTGGGCAACTTACCACTGGAGAGATAGGGTTGTCTTAGAGGAAGTTCAAAGAAGGGCAACTAAGTTGAGAAATGGAATAAAGCATTTGTGCTGCAAAGAAAGACTACAGGTACCAGGGATGTTTACATTGGAAAAAAGGCATCTTATAAGAGATCTTATTGAAGTATTTAACATCTTCAAGGGAATAGATAAACTGAATCCCACAGAGATGTTCAATATTAATACAAACTTTAGGACAAGGGGAAATGGATTCAAGTTTAGATGATAAAAAGTGAATGAATACAGAGTTAAGATGTCATTTCTTCATGCAGAGGGTGGAGAGTATGTGGAATAGACTACCACGGAGACAGCGGAAGCAGAGGATGTTATAAATTTCAACAGGGAGATCGATAAATCTTTGACAGACACGGCTACTGAAGATTATGAGAGATAAGGCGGTGAAGGAAGTTTGTAACCTTGAATACACATGGTCTTTTCTAATCCCATACAGTCCTATGTGCCTAAGAACATTGCGATATATCGGAGGAGGGGAGTAACTTGGCCATCAAATGATGACTTCCTCCTCAGGAGTTAGCATTAATAGCAATTGGGGGTGTAGTGCCTGAGGTTACATTATCTAACAGATAGGGTGAGCACTAATAGACCTGATGGGGTTTTCTCACCCTTCCTTTCATATGTAGTGGGTGTAATGTAATTACAAGAGGGAATCTCAAAGAAACAAACTGAAAAAATCAAGGACGCCTGGTCCAATTGTTGATGCATATGAGCACATGGGTTTTTGATGGATGCCAACTTTAGCTTCTTCAGGACTGGGCTAAGAAGGGTTAAGAGTATTCTGGTCTTACTCATCTCTCTTCAAAATCCCAGTGCAGTTTAACATTATGCAATATAAGACATGTCTAAACAGTGTTCTTTCATGGTTCATTATTAGGTATGCAATGGAAGTTCTTCCTTCAGCCCACATGCAAGATCCAGGAATAAGCTGTGAAGTGGATTTATGAGAGAATAGGGAAACAGTTACACAGAAGGAAGATTTCAGCACGTCATCACAACACAATGTCACGAAAGTTGATGGTTTTCAACAAACATCATGTGCTTATTCCTGTTGACAGGAACTGTGGAAAACAGCATGTTCCTGGTATATGAAATATTTACACACAATTCACTTTATTTTAAATTAATAAATACATATTTGATTGCGTTTCTGTCTAACTCTGATCATTAAGGTGAATGCAATGAGGGGGAATAGATCAAGTGAGGCTATGACCAGTTTCAGCTACTCTGCCATTGACCTTTGACTCCAGTAGGATATGTTGCTGTAAGCGGAATTGCTTTGACTTTGTCACTGATCCAGCACTTGTGTCCAAAGGCAGGGAATGGAACAATAAGGCATTACAAAATGATATGCACAGGAGTTAAATGTCAATGGTGAAAGTGACAATTAGTACTGCGCAGAGAAAAAAAACATTTAATTTGACTGAGTTTTCAATCAATCATTTAGATTATGTGTCTCTTAATAAGACCTTGCATTGAATTAATTGCTGGAGCTCTAGTAGGGATAGGTAGATTTCTTTATGTTTGCATTGTGTAACCAGGAGTTTGCACCCTCCCTCCTCATGTCACCACTCTCAGTAAAATCAATAATTAATATCTCTACCAAGAATCCCCCATTGATTATTTTAACCTGTTCTTGAACCCATTTAAGTTGTTCTCAGAGCACTGTAATGTACAAAAGCAAATTTCAGCAGAGCTATTAGAAAATGGACTTATCTATTTGTTAAATGAATTTGAATTTTACATATGCACCCAACACAATTGCAGTATTTATGCTCGGATTGCACCCTGTGAGTTACAAAGCAGAAAGATACACACACTGGATGCCGGACAGTACAAATGTAGTGGAGGGGTTGAGGGGTGGTGGCTGAGAGGTAGAGATGAATGTGATCAGTGCGCTTGTGAAAGCTGACCCCCATGTTTGCGGATGATGTTGCCAAGAGGCAGCATGTAGATGAGGAAGAGGAGGGGGGCAAGGATGGATCCTTAGGGGACTCCTGAAGTGACTTGCAAAGGTCAAAGACTGCAGAGAGGTCGAAAAAGATGAAGAGGGACAATGCACCACAATCACATTCACAAAGAATTCCATTCATCATTTTGATTAGGTCCGTTTCAGTGTTGTGGAAGGGGCAGCTACCTGATCAGAGATTCAAACAGGGATTTGCATGAGTTTGGCAAGTGAAATTATGGATGGAGAAGGACATTCAGCCCATCTTTATTCATCCTAAAGGCTTTTTTTACAGTTGTCGGAAACTTTTAGTGCTTTCTAGGGGCTCTAATAGGATTGATTCCAGTTCTCAGCTGATGCGAGTTCATTTGGGCCTCAGAAGAATGTAAAGGGCAGAATTCATGGGGTAGCTCAGGAACACCCCAGACATGCCTCCTTGCTGTGTGGGCTGGGGGGTAGGGGGTTGGCGGCAGTGGATAACAAGCTCCCTAGCTTGTATAGTTTAAAAAAAAAGGGGATAATGATAAAATAATTGGGAGGGATTAAAATAAAAGGACAGTATGCAAGATCACTTTTTAACTACTCGTTTGAAGAATTCAATGATTTTTTGAATGGCGTTCTGCTAACTGGCTCATTTGTTTTCATGACTCTTTCTACAACATGGCGATCAGAAGAAGTTATATAATGTAGTATAATATGATATGGAAAAGATAAATCCAGAAACGTTCTTTAATTTAAATTGCGAAAGCACGACAAGGGGTCACAGGTTCAAACTAGTCAATGGCAAATTTAGGACTGATATTAGGAAGTTCTTCTTCACACAAAAAATGATCAATACATGGAATGGACTCCTGGATAGAGTAGTTGAGGGGAAATTCCTGGAATAATTTAAGAATCGATTGGATACCTCAGTGGGAGAATTTTAGTGTCTTTCTGGATGGATGGATAAAGATGGGCTGAATGGCCTTCTCCATCCATAATTATCTTGTGACTTTGTTAAAATAAGCCAGAAGAAGGGCTTTTCAGCTGATTAAAGCAAAAGGTGCTACAGGGGATAATAATCCGCTCAAGGGCCTAGACATTCCTTTAGGCTGTTTTTAAATGTGGTAAATGGCCGCAGGGAAAGATCCGTGCGCCCAAAGACGGAGGTCCAAGGATTACAATAAATTGGTCCTTGGACCTCACCTAAATATTCAGAGCGAGCTGCCGACTCCTGTCATGCCTCAGAAAAGTCCCTGGGTGAAGGGGGGGGGGGGGGTGGTGGGACGAGGATGATAGTGACTGGCAGCAGCCTGGGGAAGTACTGTGGAGTTGGGAGTAGCAGTCCTGCTCCTGGCCCCACCAAAATATTTTTAAAAATTTGCGGACTTTTTCGGTGGAGGCCACTGGCTAGGCTGCATTCCGATGGGGTCCTGAAAACCTGAGCTGTGCAGGCCTGAGGCCCTTCATTAGCATATTTAAGGGGCCAAAAACAATAGCCTAGGTCGGACGGTTTTCAGGCGTCCTTGGTGTGACCCCAAATTTATCTTTTTTGCACTCGTTTTATGCCTGTAAAACAGGTGCATCTAGGACCAATTTCTATCCTAAGGTCTCCTACTCCAGTATTAAAATGCGCTGCAACATTTTTGAAACATACTGCACAATACTTTAGGAATGCATTTCCAAACCTTGTTTTAAACTGCACTGTCTCAATTCGTCAGAATGCTCATTTTATACGGGCCATTTCTGAATAGGAATATATTTACATCTCAGGAAATTCCATTAAAATATTAAATGCTTCACAGATCATAAATCAAATGTCAAAATAAATAGTCTTTTCCTGCGAGCTTTCTACCTGCGGGAATGAAACTGAAGACAAAGTGAGCTTACATGAGTCACATTCTACTGGGATTCAAGGGACAACCGAAAGGATGAGCTTTATTGGGTTTCATCCTCTGACTTACTCTGGTAATGGAAACTGAAGTAGTGGAAAGTCAGTTCTGAGCATTACAGAACATGTGCTCATTAACCAGGCTTTCATACCTGTGTACAATGCTAAATTCTGAGTTGTCTTTCGGCCATTCTTTCCCTACATGAATGAGGACACCTTCATTTAAGTGAACATACCTGGGAGAGACAGGCTTCCTCTGTGGTAAAGCCAGTGCTATTTATAAACATACCAGGTTCATCTCAGCCATCAGTTTCTGAAACATTTTGTAGCGCTAATCAAATTTTTTTTTTAAATATGCACTGTAGCGGGAAAGGCAATGGATGGGTCAACTGAAGGATTCCCAAGAAATCCATAACTCTCCTGTAAGCATGTAATTGGGTGTAATAAATGCTCTTCAAGGTTAGGCTGGAGTTTTTCTCTTGGCCTCAAACTCTCTCCATTGAAGAATTATTCACAAATGCTTTCCTATCTAATAATTGCTCAACTGAAACAGAAGGATCAGTTAGGGTTGGAAATTTCATTTTTCCTTTCCTGGATATGAAAACCAGTTCAAAGAAAGCATAATACAGACTTATTTCACACTAAAGAGCAGGTTCTTTACTTATTTATACTCACCTTAAATTGTATAGTGCTTAATAGTGTGACCCAGTAAGCAACAAAGCATTGAGAATTAAAAAGCATATTAACAAGAAACATTCACTCTTTGAAGTGCAGGTAAGTCTATACCAATTTATCCTTGAACAAGTTATTAGCTGCAAGTCATTAAGAGGGATTATCATAACAACCCCTCTGAGAAAACAAATCAAAGAGTTATGATTATCATTAACATTCTTTTGCTTTGTTCTGCCCATTTCTATTAATTTTTGAACAGTTTTGTTTAAACATTGCCTTGACTGCAGGGTTAGGTCTTCAACTTGCCACCTGGGTGTAAATGTGGCATTGTGGATCAGCTGCTCGTTCTCGAAAGTGCTCGATTGAAATCAATGGAAATGAAAGTCGGAATGTTTGTATAACAGGTAGCTGACCCACAATGCCAGTTTTACAAGTTAAAAATCGCACCCTTGGAGTCTGATTGTATGAGGGTGCTGAATTAATCTTTACTGAGATATGTTCATTAACCTAATGTTGGTGCTCTAGCTTTCATACCCAATCACTGATGATTATTAACTTCTGATCCTTTGGAGAAGTAGTGGCAGATTGGAAATCAAGTGCTTGTCTATCATTGGTACAAACTGTAAGGATGCAACTCTATTGACTAAGTTTGATATTTAGTTTATGTCCAATGCTCCAGTGATAATCTGGGGTCTAAATCTAGTTCCTTGGTGCAACCTGAGTCTTTTGTCCAGTTAGTGGTCTCATGTGCGAATGACAATTCATTGTGTTCCCTGGTGGTCTGGTAAAGTAATGGAGAGTTCCCCAAGTACCCATTGGGGGCTCCCATCCCCACTGGCACACAAGCCTTGGTTTTCAGACTGCAGACCCGAAGTCAAAAAACCTTAGCCTGGAGATTCCACTAGGATGCGCTGTTTTTTTTCAGCGCAATTCGTCCAAAATCGGCCAAACCAGCGCAAAAGATCGAGGAATTTCATGCGCAAATCACATTCCTTGCAATTTGAGTTTCCATGCTCTTTTGCGCTAGTTTAAAAAAAAATATTGTGCTGGAAGCTGGCCCTGGCAACAATACTGGCCATGCGCAGCAGATTGAATTAATCACCTTGGCGAGTTTCCGCTAATTGCGCCCGTTTGCGGGCTTTCGACGAGGCTCTTAAAATTAAGGGTTATTTTTGGTGCATGGACACTAATTAAAAGCTTTCAAATATAAAAAAAATACTTAATTTACTAAAAAACTGACTACAGTACACCAATGAAACTAGTAAATGGGTCTGTATAGTTTGTTTGTGATTAAAAATTATTTATTTTGTGATTAATCCATTTTCAGTTGTATCAATAAAACTGCACCAGGTTATCACTCTTGGATATATCAAGGAATATTTTTAATGCAAAAAAAGTTTTAAAAAATTACGTTCTGAAACGCAGCCCGATTGCGCTGGTTCATGGAAGATTATACGTTCGGCGATATGCAAATGAGTTTTTGAATGGAAACCTGACCAAAAAAACTCACTTCTGAAAACCAGCGCAATTTTGAGCCCAATTTGCGCCCAGATCACCGATTGCGCCCAAAGCAGAAACTCTACCCCGTTAACTTTGGAGGCTGAGCTAAAAGACGGAACAAAGTTGAATATTCATCCCTGCTCTAGAAGCCAATAAAACAACAGCCGAGAGAGTACTCGCACTTTTTTCTGCTGGTAGGGACCTTCCTGCTGAGCGTCACTACAAACACTCACCTTATTACCCGTGCAGTTAATTCCCAGGCTATTCATGGACGACATCTTCCCATCAAGCCCAGACTGCTGCAACTGCTGCTCTCGTTGCAGCTGTTCTCTCATTTTTCGAGCTTCCTGGATGGCCTTCATCACCGCATCCTGGTCACCCAGGAAGGCTGTTGAATTCAGAGTGGAGAGGATGTCTAGGGTAGGGATAAAATAGCAGTCATAAAATTTCCTAAGAAGGAAATGGGCTGACTTACAGCAAATGGTAGCTTACGACAAAATAAAAATTATTCTGACCCATAAAGGTCCTCTTTTTCCAATACAACTTCCCCCTTGTGTAATAAACTACTCAGCCTACAGCAGATTCCTTTATAAACCATCTGTTGTCAAATTTAAAATATTCAATATGAAAAGTGTACTTTATCCCACAGTCAACATTGTTTTTCTTTCAAAAAAAACTCATTAAAACTGAGGCAAATTTGGATTCAGACGAGAATCTCCTGAAGCTGTTAATTATTAATGAAGCCATTCCTTTCAGTACATTATCTGGAACATTGATTCCTAAGAATGTGCTCCACACTGCCACAACCGTCTCTTGCAAATGGATTCGCACTTTTTAACTAGATGTATTAGACCCTGTATCACTGACCCAATTCAGGTAATAGTAGAGTAGGCAAAGCTGAGAGAGCAGTTAAAACTACTTTCCTTGGCGCTGTTATTTTTCATTCTTGATTTTTTTGTATGTACATCACCTCTTTTCAAATGGTTTTAAAATAACCAATTTTTTTTTTAAAGATGTGAATTACTGAAGTGCGGTGATCTGTGTAGGGATATAGGACTTTTAGGTAATGAATAATGTTTCCCTCCGGACCCTGTTTTCAGTCGCATCAGTCAGGCTTTCTGCTGCTCATCACCCAAAGCCACTAAGCACTTTTCAATTATGTTCGGCGCCACTGCGTTAATCAAAACTACAAATTATTTTGAACTCTGTATTCCAAATGAGGACAAAAAAAAAAAGCATTTAGGTTTTGCTCATTAATTCTTGCCCTTTTTTGACATACAGTAAAACACAATGCTAAAGGTGGGCCATTAGTTGGAGGGGGAAAAATACCTTCCAAGCTTCCAAGTTTAGTACATTCTAGAAACAGAGCAGCAAAACTTATGGGTAGGCAACTTATTTTTGCAATACTGTGATTCATGCAAATGTAACTATTCAGTCTATAGTATAGACAAGACGTACTCACTAGGAATAATTCCTTGATCCCTTCCAGTGGGAAGCTTCACTCGACTATGTAGCCCCAGTGAGTGCAGGTCCCAGGAGTGGGAGATTCTGGAATTAGGCCTAGCTTTTTGTTGAGGGCCACAATCCTGAGAAGTAACTTGATTGATGACCACTCTCACAGAGCTACTATAAAGCTACTCCATTTTGGATTTTTTTTCAAAGCATTTTCCTTTTCTTTCTACCCACAGTCTCTCCTGAATCATGGCTCAAGTATCACCTGAGAACTGGTGAGCTTTGTAATGATGCCCAGAGACACTTGGGGCAGCAGGTCTGCCAAGGCTCGCAGGTGAGGAGGAGGTTGGGTGTGAGCTGGTCCCTGTGCTGTATTATAAGTCTTACTTATATAGACTGGCCCTGCGAAGGGCACAATGTTGCCACACGCTGTGATGCAGCATGAAAAAAATGGATCACTACTAAAGGCCAAGTTATTTATAGATTAGTTCAAAATTAGCAACTGTGTTACTGTGAGTATTGGAAGTATAAGCTGAGTCGCCAATTGATATTTGGCAATTTGATAATTATTCAATCAAATCTGATTACATGCCAGACAATATGACATTTGAATCCAACATGGATTAGCTGTAGATTTCCAAAGCTTTTGGAGTTAAGAGACAGAGACAAGAATAAACAATAATGCACTTTCATTTGTACATGCATTGCTCTTCTGCAGGATATAAGCTATCTACTAAAATGCACTGCTGGTTATGGTCATGTTTTATACAACCTGTCGCTTATGCTAAGGAAAATCAATAGCCAAGCTTGTAATTGTATTAGAGAAGCTTGAATATATGTACAGTATTTTTGATAAAAGTAAGCTGGATCTCATCCAACAGTCCCTGCTTCATCATGGATATAAAGGATATGTCATGGCCAACAGTAGGATATGATCAATCTAATATTAGTTGCTAGTTTAAGAAATCATAACCTCTCTTTGAACTCAGGAAGTGGAAACATGTATGGGGGAGGGGGGAACAGACAGAATGATTTCACATATGCTCTTGAATTGTCAATAAACCTGTTTAATTTAAGCAACAGGACTCTCACCAATGCTTTAGATATCACATGTAAGGCTTACAACACGTCTAACTGTGTGCTAAGTCAGTGGTGGTGGTGCTACACTGGTAAGAGTGAAGGTGATTTGAGGCTATTAACAAGATTAGGTTCAATGCCAGATTTGTTTTTTCTTCAGCACCTGGACCATCTAGAACCATAGGGCTAGATTTGATGAATTAGTACTCTTGGCTAATTAAACTGTACAGGGCCAAATTCCCTGTATGCTTTCTCATGGCACAAAGCTCTGTGCTGAGAGCTCTAATCTGTAAAAACGTTACCCAAAGAGCTCACCCTATTTGGACTAGACTGCACGTTTGATTGGCTGAAAAATGGTCAACAAGCAATACCAAAAAGAACACGTTTACAATTTCAATAGAAATACTGACCACATGAAAACTTCACAATTACAATATCACTACATGACCGCACAAAGTGGAGGAGAAGCATCCGGGAAGGCGCCGAACACCTCGAGTCTCTTTGCCGGGAGCAAGCGGAAGCCAAGCGCAGGCAGCGCAAGGAGCGTACGTCAACCCAAGCACCCCACCCACCCGCTCCTTCAACCACCGTCTGCCCCACCTGTGACAGATCAGTCTCATCAGTCACCTGAGAACTCATTTTTAATGTGGAAGCAAGTCATCCTCGGTTCCGAGGGACTGCCTAAGAAGAAGACTACATGTAGCATCTTGAGCAACACTTCTCTTGTGATGTTAAGGGTACAAAGATTCAAAGGTACAAAGGTTCATTCTCGTTGTGCACTTACCTAAAGATGATCCTCTTCCTGGTGTACCACCCACAGGGCTGGGGATGCTGCTTTTGTTGGGCAGGTTGACTGGACTGGACTTATTTGTGTGGAAGAAGCTCTGGGTGGGTGATGTGGGGGATCGGATGGGCTCTGAAGTCTTGGGCCTGGCTGACAGATTGAGTGGCTGTGCTGCTTCATCCTACGAACGAACCATAAACAAGCATACTTTAGCACATTGAAGATCACATAACAACAATGTGATCTTCCAATCCTTGGAATCTAATCCAAACTGACGTGCACATTTGAGGCAATTGGTGCCAGACCTATTTTAATCAGGTGCCATTTTGATCCTGGTACGCACAAAACTAGTAAACCATTCCTTTTTATTTCTAAATCTATTTGCATACAAATGGATTGTCTTCCTTAAATCACAGAAATAATTTTTGGTTTTAACCTTATTCACTTTAACCTGATTAACTTTAACCTGTTTAAATGAATCGAGCATTGTGATTACTACAGATAGAAAAGATTCTTAGTAGTTGACATTTACATTTCACACATGCATTTAATTTGTAAATAATGGTTGTACTTCATATTAGAAAAATAACCTGGTAATTGGCAGCCAATACAATTTGAGAAGGAAGAGGCCCTGCCTGATCAACTTCCTGGGCTGTTTTAAGGAACCGACATCCCAAATGGATGTTGGACAGCCCCATCATGTAGTGTACCTAGAGTTCCAAACAGCATTTCATTAAGTTCCACAAGAATGGCTGCTGCTCAAGCTGAAGGAAGGGAGTATCCAAGGTGAAACCAGGTGACATTTAGCTGACCGAGATGAAGCAGCGGATAATAGAGGAGTGATTTCAGACTGGGGAGATATGCTTAGGGGAGTGCCCTGATGTTTGTGCTGGGCCCCAACTGCTTCTAATTTACATTGGATTTGCATCCAGAAGTACAATTCAAGTTGGCAAGATCTGCAGATGATACTAAAATAGAAGGGGATAGTTAAGTCTATTAAATCAACCAAGGAGTTACATGGCTTGGTAATCTTGTTTTTAAATTGAGATCATTTAATAAGACACCAAAAAAAAAGAAGTTTGTTAAATCCCAGACCTGCTTTCCCTGTCATTTGTTACCAAGCTCAATGACGTAATGGTAGACAATGGTTTGGTAGTTTGTAAAATGTAGTAACCTCTTATTAAAACACATCCCTCAGGATTCATACAAACCGCATTATAGGAAAGAGAGTGTTGTAGGAAAGAGAAACTTAACTACACACACCGCTAGAGAAAGCCATTCATTACTCACATTATAGCAGTGACCGCAGTATAACAGAGAGCTATGGTAAGCAGTTATTTACTGAAACTGTCTGAGCTTTCTCGTACATTGTAAAGCTAATTGCTTCTTTAAATTGTAAAGTCCAAATTATCAGAGGTGTACTGACAGAAACTACCATTGAAGCAATTTAGAAATATGCCAATGTATATTTACATTGACATAAACAACCTGTACGTTAATGTTATACATATTCTGAGGGGCATCAGTGTTGGGGTACACTGCCGATGGAAACATCGAGAGGTAGATTTTTAACTTTCATCGCTGGGTGGAAACCAGGTGGTAGCGGATCAGCCGCTCGTTATATACCCTGTCCAATTTTCCTTTCCATTGACTTTGGGTTTTCCTCCTGGTGGTGAAAATTAAAATCTACCGCCGATGTCAAGCTCTCTCAGATCAATTACAATAATGGCCAAAGTGAACTCGGGCTGCTCTGTCCAAACACGCCTTATCCTCGGACCTCACAAAAGCACCACTGTGACATTTACATTTCCCATACCTTCTTTACTAAGACAGAGTCAATTTGGAGGGAAAATACAGGGGGTTTTATGCTGTGGGCCTGTTTCCATTAAGAACTGGGTTAAGGCTGTCCCTAACCCATTTCACAAAGGATCCTTTAAGCCAGAGGAGACTTTCATTGCATTGGTGTGTGCTGAAGTCAAACCTTAGACCCTACAGGTGTAAATGGGGTGTTCCCCACTCCAGTGCCACTCAATCTCCCAGCTAAAAGTGTCATTTAGAATAAAGAATTGAATTGATGGCTGCTCCACTGGCTCAGTTGGAAAATGCACTGTCCAATGTAGACCTAAGCCATTTGGACAAGAAAACCTGCCAGAATGTCCTCCTGTGCCTCTGGGGGAGGAAGGGGGAATGAAGCAGGGTTCCTGCTCCTGATTACTATCAAATGACCCCTGGTGGAAAATGTGCTAGTGCGAATGGCAAAGGAGAACCCGAATCAATCTCAGCTACAGTGCTGTGTGTGGTAGAACAGCCTGCTGACAGTCACTATCTAGGCTCATACATGAAGAATGGTAGCTCACTTGGATGAGGTACCAGAAGTTGGCATATTCCCATGAAACTCTAATCCAGTGTAAATTGGAACCTAAGGAGAGGACAGGAGAAAACGGGTGGGGGTGTGTGGAGGGAGCAGTAATTGATGTGTATATTTTATTTTAAAACTCTCATTTAGGATTGTTTGTCTGTGTATCTGCAACAAGAACAGAAAATTGCTCCTTTGATAGTTTCAAAAAGCTGTGGTATTAACTGTGGTACATTGCATAGTTAATTGGAAAATACAGAATAACAAAGACTGAATACAACATCTGATCATTCAGTTGGATGGTACTTTTTACCTCAGGGACAGAAATGGCTCTCTCCTGTAACATTCAAATAAGAAGCTAATTAGCCAATTCCTAAAAGATTTAACTAAAGGAAGGCTCATTAGTCTCTCTCTGTACTTGCCTTTATTTACATAAGCACAGTAATTTTATTATTGTAATGTCAGTGTTTACTCATGTTGACAAATGTAATTTGGAACTAATGCACTTTGCAGTTCTAACTCTCCACTCAACTAAATCTGAAATGTATTCTAACAAGTGTAAGCTAAATATCCAGTTGTGTATTCCTGTGTTCAAACCTGAGTTTCTTTCCATGTATGTGTCTAATTTAACCATTTACTGTAGAACTCTCGCCTCTGGGTTAGAAGGTTGTGGGTTCAATTCAACACTAACGCTTAAGCACATAACTTCGGTTGACACTCAGTGCAGTAATGAGGGAGTCCTGCATTGTTAGAGGTGCCGTTCTTTAGATTAGATATTAAACCAAGATCCTAGTTCTGACAAAAGGTCATCGACCTGAAACATTAACTCTATTTCTCTCCCCACAGATGCTGCCTGACCTGCTGAGTATCTCCAGCATTTTCTGTTTTTATTTTATCCTAGCTATCTGTTCCAGTGGTTCAGGTGGACGATAAATATCCTATGGCACTATTTGAAGAAAAACAGAGTTCTCCCATTTTCCTATTCAACATTCCTCTGTCAACTAACCTGATTACTGTTTGGTCCTTGCTCCCTCCACATCAGAGGCTGATTTTTCAGTCATTATGCCACTGCCCTTCAAAATTCCCTTCAAAATAACTCTACCTTGCTACTTCTCTTCCTGCCTTCAAAAAGCTCCTAAAGCTTTTTTCTTTGCCTCACTTGCCCCTTCCCATCTAAACTTTTCTTATTCTTCTTCCATCTTTCTACCCTATTAAGTGTTCTGAGACAATTCCCTTGATGTGAGGAGTGCTGTCTAAATGCTAGACACAGATTGCTGTCTAGTGGCTTCTGCTGGAAGGTGTACATGGGTGGATGCAGCCAAGATCAGACTCAGCTTTGATGCCCCCATGGTCAAGTGGCCTATTGAACACTTGCTGTCGAGGTTCATAGATGAAGAATGCCCACTTGGGCAAGGCAAGTATGCTGGCACATCTCAACATGAGTCATGTGTTTAGGAAACAAAGTAAGACAAGGGAGGGGGAGAAGGGCATTGAAAGGAAAGGTGCCCAAATTAGGTCCTGCAATAAGGGTCATTGCAACACAGCAGAATGTTGAAATGGAGAGTTTAGGGCAAGACAAAAATGAAAGAGTTCAGTCACAACGGTGTTTAATCACTCTGTCATTTAGACTTTTAGGTTTTAGGGCAACACTTAGGATCTGAGTTTGCCTTTTCATTTACAACATTTTCTGAATAAACAAAATATTTATATCCTTAACAGTTAATTATTTGGTGCAAAAATGTTAACAATAATCTTCAAAAAGTAATTGCTCACCTTGTGGAATGCTCTTTATAATTGCATCATAAATCTCCAAGTGTCTGAAGCTTTGGGGGCATTATTTAAATATTAGTTATTTTGCTTCGTGCGCAACAAAGTGAGGAATAACACCTCAATACTGACTTTAATAAGTTCGATTTGCATTTTCAGACCTGAACTGGGGACAGCTTTGTGCTGTATGTTCAAGCCCACTGAGAACTGGATAGATATGTATCCAAACTGATTGGATCTTTACCATCCTACAAGCCCAACTTGGATCAATTAGCTAGCTCAAAAGTCTTATTTAGCTTCAACTATATCCATTCTGCTCTGATCTGTATTTGTTTTCCTCTCTTTCTCACTGATAACTCATGAGGGGAGTAGATTCTGTATGAGGCTTCAGCTAGCTGCAGGAGTGTTTACTCTTAAAATGTTTCTTTCCTGCTTCAATTATGAGCATATTAGGTGATGTTGGTCTTTTCTACTTAAGTTAATTTCAGGGCTGTGCTCATACTTGGAGGCTGCTGTTTTAACTTCTCTTTAAGCAATTGTCAAATGGCTAAACTTTTATAGTGCTATTGCAATCGAACTGAATGAACATAAAGTTACTCTGAACTGGTATATCAATTTAATATGCATTGTGTACCAACCACATAATAGCCAATCACATGAGCATTTTTGAAATTAAGATGAAATCATTTCAAATTTGTTTCAAATAATTCTATCTACCTTCCTTTCCTGTTTACAAAAATGACACATACACTATGCAGTGGGAATTGCAACATGTTCTGGGTTTTCTATGGCAGTTGTCAATGTTATGTTATAACATTAAATAACTTGCATTTATATAGTGTCTTTCAAGTCCTCAGGATATCCCAAAGTGCTTCACATCGATTAATTATTTTGAAGTGTAGTCGCTGTTGTTATGTGGACAAAGAGGCATTTGGATTCTGTCTTCTTTTGCTGTTCCTTCTCACTATTTCAACATTGCACAGCACTCCATCTAGAGGCTCAATTAAGAAGTGATAAACTCACCCTAGCAGTAAAGGCAGCCAAGGATTTCTGATCAGCAGTTGAGTGCTCAACTGTTTTAACAATAGGTGTATCTAATATTGTGATACCTCTGCTTTCTGCCAATAAGCTGTGCATTAGTGGTCTACTGTAAACCAAGGATACTGCACAAAACATGAAGATCTATGTACTCCTAGGTTCAAGGAAATGTCAATTACAAAAAGAAACTGACCAAGGTTGAAGATCAAAGATATGATACATGTTCTGTAGCTAATTTGATTACCCTTTTGATATTAGGCAAAACTTTCCCTCAGGATATTAAATAAATGTGATAGGGCCCATGTTTGGTACATTGGCCCAGAAATTCGGGTCTCCACGGGTGAGTACACACGGGGTACTCACCCGTAGGCCCAACGGAAGTGTCGGTTTTATGCATGCGCGGGAAACCGGCACTTCCATTCCCTTAAAGGAAGCGGTTCAGAGGTCAAACGCGTACGCCGGATGGCAGCGCATGCGCATGGAACTTATTTTTTTTTGCAGGTTTCTCCGGGAGGATAAGTCTCCAGGAGTTGCTTTTAACAAGGTAAGTGGTGAATTAATTAAAATTAAAACATTTTTTCCACAGGTTTGTTATTTTTAAATACTTTAAAGAAATGAAAGTTTATTTTTAGCCCTGTTAGAAAATGTAATTAATTTTTTAAAAAATTTAAATTATTGTTTAAAATAGTTATTTTATGTAATTTATAGTTATTTTAAAAATGTGATGTTTTTTAAAAATGTATTTGAAGTTTTATTGATGTTTTGGGGCTTATAGTATTTATAGTTTTGACAGCTCTTCCTGTCAATTTTATGAATGGGCATTTCCCTGCTACCATTGGCTCTCCATGGCCCACGTGATCCCAAGGGACGCTTTGAACTAACTGCGCCCCTGGGATATGCAAGCACTGCGCACCGGCAGTTGGAGCAGGCCCAGGATCGGAATCCCACGCGGGCCCACAGCTCAACGGCCGGCGCGCTAGGTAAGTGCAGGTCGGAGGCTTACACCCGCAGGAAGCCTCCAACCCGAATTTCTGGGCCATTGTACATAAGCTTTGAGCTCAATGGAATGAATGACCTTTTTCTTTTTCTGTTGAATGCTTTCTTTTGTCTCAGGTGTCAGCCTTGGCTCAGTGGTAGTCCTCGCACCTCTGAATCAGAAGGATGTGGCTTCAAGCCCCACTCAAGGTACTTGAGCACATAATCTAAGCTGACATTTCAGTGCAGTATTGAGGGAGTGCTGCACTGCTGTTTTTTGGATGAGGCATTAAACTATGGTCCTGTCTGCCCTCTCAGGTGGACATACAAGATCCCCTGGCAGTATTCAAAGAAGAGTAGAGGAATGCTCCAGGTCTCCTGGCTAATATTTAGCCAACATCCTTAAAAAACATTTATCTCATTGATGTTTGTGGGACCTTGCTGTGTACAAATTAGCTGCCCTGTTTCCCTGCACTGCAACAGTGACGACACTTAAAGTATTTCATTGGCTGCGACGTGCTTTAGGGCATTATAAAGTTGTGAAAGGAGCAATATAAATGCAAGTTCTTTCTTAGCTCTCACATCAAATATTATCTTTACCTGCCAGGTTCATCATATCTCCCCAAATATTGCATATCTACCCTCATAAGGTCTCTCAAGTTCCTTCGCCTGTGATGGTAGAGTAGTTCAGCCTATGGACAATCCCATACCTTCAGCTAAAGTAGCTGTACAATCAGTTGACTGCCGATGGCAGCTTTTTCCCTTGCCTTTCTCTCTGACTTATATAGAATTACATAGAATGTACAGCACAGAAACAGACCATTCAACTCAACTGGTCCATGCCAGTGTTACACGAGCCTCCTCCCACCCTTCTTCATCTAACCCTATCAGCATAACCTTCTATTCCTTTCCCTTTCATGCATTTACCTAGCTTCCCCTTAAATGCGTCTATGCTATTCGCCTCAACCACTCCTTGTGGTAGCGAGTTCCACATTCTGGGGAATCATTGCTGATAGTCTCTATGCTTCTAGGACCAAGGAAATATAATCAATGGAAACCAACTGGCCAGGATGGAATAGCAGTAAGGTAAGGATGTAGATGAGCATTTAAAACCAGGGTGGGGGGGGGGGGTTAAACTAACTTGGCAGGGAGATGGGATACGGAGTGGAGCTATAGTAGGGGGTGATGCACAGCCAAATATAGAGGAAAAAACAAGTCAGTTTGGAAGGCAGAGCAAATATGTAATGGCACAAGGGAATATGGCAAGACTGGATGGCATTTACTTTAATGCAAGGAGTCTTGCGAGTAAGGCAGATGAATTGAAGGTGTTGATGAACACATGGGAGTATGATATTGTTGCTATCACAGAGACATGGTTGAGGGAGGGGCAGGACTGGCAGCTCAATATTCCGGGGTATAGAATCTTCAGGCGAAACAGAGGTGGGTGTAAAGGAGGAGGGGGTGTCGCAATATTAATCAAGGAGTCAATTACTGCTGTGAGGAGGGATGATATCTTAGCAGTTTCCTCTAAGGAGGCCATATGGGTAGAACTTAAAAACAAAAGGGGGCAAGCACTTTGCTGGGAGTGTACTATAGGCCCCCAAACAGTCAGGGGGAGATAGAAGAACAGATAGGTAGGCAAATCTCAGAGAAATGTAGAAATAATAGGGTAATAATAGTAGGGGATTTCAACTTCCCCAATATTAATTGGGATAGTCAGAGTGTGAAAGGCTTAGAGGGTGCGGAATTCTTAAAGTGCATCCAGGAGAGATTTTTGAGCCAGCATGTAGAAAGTCCTACAAGAGAGGGGGTGGTACTGGACCTAACTCTAGGAAATGTAGCCAGGCAAGTGGCAGAAGTGTCAGTAGGAGAGCATTTTGGTGACAGTGACCATAATTCGGTGAGATTTAAGGTAGTCATGGAAAAGGACAAAGATTGACCGGAAATAAAGGTTCTCAATTGGGGAAGGCTGATTTTTATATGATAAGGCAGGATCTGGCCAAAATGGACTGGGATCAGCTAATTGTAGGAAAATCCACATCAGAGTAGTGGAAGTCTTTCAGAAAGGAAATAGAGAGAGTACAATGCCAACATGTGCCCGTAAAGGTCAAGGGTGGGACCAACAAGCCCAGGGAACCTTGGATGTCAAGGGATATACAAGAATGGATTAGGAAAAAAAGGGAGGCTTTTGGCAGAAAAAAAAAAGGACTAAAAACAGTTGAAGCCCTAGATGAGTATAAAAAGTGCAGGGGGGTACTTAAAAAAGAAATTAGGAGAGCGAAGAGGGGACATGTAAAAAAACTGGCGGGCAAAATAAAGGAAAATTCCAAGGTGTTTTATAAGTATATTAAGGGCAAGAGGATAACCAGGGAAAGAGTAGGGCCCATTAGGGACCAAAGTGGCAATCTGTGTGTAGAGCCGGAAGATGTAGATCAAATCAAAATCAAATCAACTTTTATTGTCATTGTTAGTGCACAAGTGCAGTACAACGAAATGTAGGCTTGCGGCTCCCGAGAGTGTACATTTGGATTAAGACATTTAAACATTCAACATACATTTGGCTTGTAGTATATTAACATAAATATAACCATAATAAAGTGCATTGGCAGATGTGCAGGCTTTAGAGTTTATTTGTGGAGTTCAGTAGGATGACAGCCCTGGGAAAGAAGCTGTTCCTAAATCTGGTCGTACGGGTGCGAAGGCTTTAGAGTTTATTTGTGGAGTTCAGTAGGATGACAGCCCTGGGAAAGAAGCTGTTCCTAAATCTGGTCATATGGGTGCGAATGCATCTGTAGCGTCTCCCAGATGGCAGGAGGGTGAACAGACTGTGGCTGGGGTGGGTAGGGTCTTTGATGATGGACCGTGACCTCCGTAGACAGCGTTTCTGGTATATGTGCTCTATGGTCGGTAGCCGGGTGCCGGTAATGCGTTGGGCAGTTTTGACTACCCGCTGCAGGGCTTTCCGGTCATAGTAGTTACAGCTGCCATACCATACTGTGATACAGTTTGTCAGGATGCTCTCTATAGTGCAGCGGTAAAAGTTAGAGAGGATCAGGGGTGACAGGTTACATCCCTTCAGCCTCCTTAGGAAATATAGGCGCTGCTGGGCCTTCTTCACCAGAGAGGAGGTGTTGAGGGACCAGGAGAGGTCTTCCATGATGTGGACTCCGAGGAACTTAAAGCTGTCCACCCTTTCCACCACAGCCCCATTGATGTGGATGGGGGGGGTGACTTCCGCCTTTGGACTTCCTGAAGTCCACAATGATTTCTTTGGTTTTCTTGGTGTTAAGGGCCAGGTTGTTCTCGGCGCACCACTTCACGAGATGCTGGACCTCCTCCCTATAGGCTGACTCATCGTTGTTGGTGATCTGGCCTACTACCGTGGTGTCATCCGCAAACTTGACGATAGTGTTGGAACCATTAACAGCCACACAGTCGTGGGTGAAGAGGGAGTAGAGGAGGGGGCTCAGCACACATCCTTGTGGGGCCCCCGTGTTCAGGGTCAGCGGGGGGGGGGGGGGAGGTGTGGTTACCTAATTTGACAGACTGGGGTTTGTTTGTTAGGAAGTCCAGGGTCCAGTTGCAGAGGGAAGTGTTCAGGCCAAGAGTTTGGAGTTTGGTGGCCAGCTTGTTGGGGACAATAGTGTTGAATGCTGAGCTGTAGTCTATGAACAGCATTCTGATGTAGGTTTCCTTACCATCTAGGTGATTCAGTGCCGAGTGTAGAGCAGTTGTGATTGCATCCTCCGTTGATCTGTTTGCACGATAGGCAAACTGGTGTTGGTCAAGAGAGGCAGGAACACTGGCTTTGATGTGGGCTAAGACCAGTCTCTCGAAACACTTCATTATGATGGGTGTGAGTGCGACAGGTCGATAGTCGTTCAGGCACGTCACAGCCGTTTGTTTTGGCACAGGAATAATGGTAGCGGTCTTGAAGCATGTAGGGACTACTGCCTGGGCCAATGACAGATTGAAGATGGCGGTGAAGACATTCACCGCCATGAGGTTTTAAATGAATATTTTGCATCTGTGTTCACTATGGAGAAGGACGATGTAGGCATAGAAATCAGGCAGGGGGATTGTGATATACTTGAACAAATTAGTATTGAGAGGGAGGAGGTGCTAGCGGTTTTAGCAGGCTTAAAAGTGGATAAATCCCCAGGCCCAGACAAGATGTATCCCAGGCTGCTGTGTGAGGCAAGGGAGGAGATTGCACGGGCTCTGACACAAATTTTCAGAACCTCTCTGGCCACAGGGGAGGTGCCAGAGGACTGGAGGACAGCTAACGTAGTACCATTGTTCAAGAAGGGTAGTAGGGATAAACCAGGGCATTACAGGCCAGTGAGCATAACACCAGTGGTAGGGAAATTATTGGAAAAAATTCTGAGGGACAGAATTAGTCTCCACTTGGAGAGGCAAGGATTAATCAAGGATAGTCAGCATGGCTTTGTCGGGGGAGACCATGTCTAGCCAATTTGATTGAATTTTTCGAGGGGGTGATGAGGTGTGTGGATGAGGGTAGTGCAGTTGATGTAGTCTACATGGACTTCAGTAAGGCTTTTGACAAAGTCCCACATGGGAGACTGGGCAATTTGGCACATTGGATCCAAAATTGGCTTAGTGGCAGGAGGCAGAGGGTGATGGTCGAAGGTTGTTTTTGTGACTGGAAGCCTGTGTCCAGTGGTGTACCGCAGGGAACGGTGCTGGGTCCTTTGCTGTTTGTAGTGTACATTAATGATTTAGATATGAATGTAGGAGGTATGATCAGTAAGTTCGCAGATGACGCAAAAATTGGTGGAGTGGCAAATAGCGAGGAGGGAAGCCTCAGGCTACAGGACGATATAGACGGGATGGTTAGATGGGCAGAACAGTGGCAAATGGAATTTAACCCTAAAAAGTGTGAGGTGATGCATTTTGGGAGGACTAACAAGGCAAGGGAATACACAATGAATGGTAGGACCCTAGGAAGGACAGAGGATCAGAGGGACCTTGGTGTGCATGTACATAGATCCCTGAAGGCAGCAGGATAGGTAGATAAGGTGGTTAAAAAGGCATATGGGATACTTGCCTTCATTAGCCAAGGCATAGAATATAAGAGCAGCGAGGTTATGATGGAGCTGTACAAAACGCTAGTTAGGCCACAGCTGGAATACTGTGTGCAGTTCTGGTTGCCACACTATATGAAGGATGTGATTGCATAGGAGAGGGTGCAGAGGAGATTCACCAGGATGTTACCTGGGCTGGAGCGCTTCAGCTATGAAGAGAAACTGGACAGGCTGGGGTTGTTTTCCTTAGAGCAGAGAAGGCTGAGGGTGGACCTGATTGAGGTGTACAAAATTATGAGGGGCATAGATAGGGTAGATAGAAAGGAACTTTTCCCCTTAGTAGAGGGGTCAATAACCAGGGGGCATAATTTCAAGGTAAGGGGCAGGAGATTTAGAGGGGATTTGAGCAAAAACCTTTTCACCCAGAGGGTGGTTGGAATCTGGAACTCACTGCCTGAAAGGGTGGTAGAGGCAGGAACCCTCACAACATTCAAGAAGCATTTAGATGAGCACTTGAAACGCCATAGCTCACAAGGCTATGGACCAAGTGCTGGAAAATGGGATTGGAGTAGACAGGGCTTGATGGCCGGCGCGGACACAATGGGCCGAAGGGCCTCTTTCTGTGCTGTATAACTCTGTGACTCTATGACAATTTGGAGAGGTGGGGCGGCAGAGTCTGGCTAGTTACAAGATCATTTCACCATAAATTACTGTACTAAACAAATAATTATTGGTCCCTCACTAAGTAAAATAAAAGAGCAAGCTTTCCAAACACTTAGATAAATGCATCTCTCTCAAAGTCACGTATCAAGCATGCCTCCATCGCATTTCAAATATCATACTTTGTTCCAGTATTTCTGCTTTTGATGCTGGAGCAAGGACAGAAACCAAGGATTTACAAGCAGCTGCCAATCTACAGGAACTGCATTTAGCCCCTATTGAGCTCAAGGTGAGGCTATTTAGACCACTTGCTCATGGTGAGTACCTGAGCAGTGTAACGGGACAGATCAGGTTAAACATAGTTCCATCTTAGCAGCTAAAAATCACACTCGTGCTCCACCTCAGACTCCCCATGTGCAAGGCTATGGAAGATCAGTTAGTGCTATTAATATTTAATAACGTACACATCGAAGTTTCTAACAATGAATTTAAGTAGGTAACATTTCTGTTGTGTAAGAGAGATGCTGTATAGACATGCAAAACCTACCTTAACTTGAGCTACAGGGCTGGTCCCGTGCTTTTCATTTTTCAGAGCTGTTGGGGAGAGTGCGCCTGCCGGGTTCGGTGGTTGTTGAGTAGGCGGGATCTTAGCACCAGGAGATACCTGCATACTGGCTAGCTGTGCTGCATACAACTGCTAAAAGAGGGAGAGAGCAGACCTCATGAGTATCAGCATTCTTCACTCACCTATAGTCTGCTGAAGGAGTGTCAGAAACTCGTACACATATGCAACACGACAGTGGAACACACCATTCACTCCCATTGAAATCAATGGGCACCAAACCAGGCTGTTTATTCACAGACAACTTGCTCTCACATTAGGCATTTGTAGAGTGATTACATTCAGCAACAAACCCTACATATTAAAAAGCTTAAAAGTTGCATATTTACTACCACAAGACATTTACTTATATAGTTGGCTGACGAGTTACAAGGCAAATAGTTATTCCACAGGTCAGATGACATAAATGTGAAGCTCATAATTCTACATGCTGACAGCATTATTTGCATTCTGAGGTTTGCCTCACGTCCCTTACCTCATTTACCATGAATTGTTGCTTTATTTCCATTAATGATTTTCTGTTGTCAAGGTGAGAGATGGCAGTGCTGATGAATAGAATATGTTTCCTCTTTGCACTAACTGGCACTCCTCCGCTCCACCACTACTGGCTACTTGTCCAGCTACTGTGTTGCTATCCTCTGGAATTCTCTACCCAGGCCCCTCTGCCTTGGTACCGCCCTCCCTCTTTGACTGTTCCATAGGTTTCTCAGCCTAGTCTCTCAATTTATCTTTTCACTCCCCGTACTCAGGTTCCACTGGGTCTCTTTTCTTCTTTTTGTTCACTGCTCTAGACATCTTCTTGAATGCGAATCACATATGTAAATACAAGCTACTGCCGTTGACAAATCACATGCTTACCAAGTCAGGTATAGCACAGGTCTTCACCTGGAGTCCGTGAGGGGATCTCAAGCGTTTCCTGAGATTATCAGATATCTGTCTGTTATCAGGTTTCTGTACTTATTAACTTATTAGCACATTATTTCTGTTGCTGTGTAAATACTAATAAAATATTGCTTTCTGCAACGATTGCACTGTTTTCCTTTGAGTAGCTGACGTTGTCCTTCAGATGTTAGAATGGAGGTTTCTGTGAGTGTGCCAATATTTTATTACGTAAAATTTACAGCACAGAAACAGGCCATTTGGACCAGCAGGTCTATGCTGGTGTTTATGCTCTACACAAGGCTGGTCCCACTTTTACCTCATATCATCCTATCACCATATCCTTCTATTCCCTTCTCCCTCACCTACTTATCTATGCTATTCGCCTCAACCACGCCAGGTCTTAGCAAGTTCCACATTCTAATCACTCTCTGAGCAAAGAGAAGTAAATAAACACAAGGCAACAAGTCACATCCACCTATCCCACCTACCGCCACCCCAGGGAGAAAGACAAAGCAAAAAGGTTTCCAGGCATGTGTCAATATTTGAAGAGCCTCCCAAAAATATGTTGAATATTTGCAGGGAGCCTCCATGAATGTGTCAATAGTTTCAGGGAGTCCCCTACACAGAAAAGTTTGAAAACCATGGGTTATATGGTAAGAGTAGACCAAAGTGTCAAAAAGAACAACCCCTGCCCTTGGATATGATTGCCGTCCTGAGTGGCATTGCGCAATTAGAGCCGAATTAAGAAAAGCTTTGTTCACTGGATTTGCATCCAGTGGGGAACTGCATAGCTCCAGTGAGCTACATTATTAGCTTATTCTTGAGATTTGTCTCGCCACAGTTGCTGTTATTTAATCTCTCAGATGCAGGGATCCTTTCAATAACAAAAGCATAAGGAATCTCCATGGACTGACATGACTGCAAGTAGCTCTACTTATGTTGCTAATGTGAACCAAAACATGTCATCAGTCACACAATGTCTTATTTTCATAGAGATACGGGTTTGCCTCTGAGGCAGGGGGAAAGCGGAAATACTCCGAATGTGCCAAACATGGACATAAACAGGACAACTCAGATGAGTTGGATTTTTTTTCTTGTTCCTAACTTTGTACATTTTTATAAGTTCCCCTACCACCTTGCTTTTGGTTCCCATTTCTCCCCATGATATCATTCCCTGACCTTGGAAGTGGATTTGGGCAATTACCTTCTTCGAATTCTGCCACTGCCACTCTGACTCAACAACAACAACAGCTTGCATTTATATAAGGCCATTTAATAATAAAACATCCCAAGGCGCTGAGACTCAGCTGCTGGGAGGTGATCAAGAGCAGAGTGCGGTGACTTCCTGCCCAAGATGAAATTGCGAACCCATCGTTGGGAGTGCATCAATTTCTACCACATCAGTTTTGTTCTTTAAAAAAGCTTATTCTGTACAACAAATAAACAGAAGACACACTGTGGGTGCCATTATCAAGATTGGTGGTGACATTTCAAACCTATGTTAACGAAGTTGGCTTTAAAGAAAAAAAAAGACTTGCATTTACATAGCGCCTTTCACGACCGCCGGCTGTCTCAAAGCGCTTTACAGCCAATTAAGTACTTTTGAAGTGGAGTCACTGTTGGAATGTGGGAAACGTGGCAGCCAATTTGAGCCCAGCAATCTCCCACAAACAGCAATGTGATAATGACCAGATCATCTGGTTTTGTTATGTTGGTTGAGGGGTCAATATTGGCCAGGACACCAGGGATAACTCCCCTGCTCTTCCTCGAAATAGTGCCATGGGATCTTTTATGCCCACCTGAGAGAGCAGACGGGGCCTCGGTTTAACGTCTCATCTGAAAGACGGCACCTCCGACAGTGCAGCACTCCTTCAGCACTGCACTGGAGTGTCAGCCTAGCTTTATGTGCTCAAGTTCCTGGAGTGGGACTTGAACCCACAATCTTCTGACTCAGAGGCGACATTACTGGCCTCTCCACCTTTAAAATTCCTTTTCCTGATTGCTAGCTCGTGCCTCTTGTTATGAGGTTCTCTATGGTAGAATAGCCTGATAATCAATACTGCCTAGGTTCACTCATGATTAATGGCCATTTGGGGAAGGTTTTTGGCACCTATGTAACAATACCTCAGAAAGGATCAGCACCTTTTCAGAAAGCTGAGTGAGGTGGGGGGGGAAGCACATTTTCAGACAAGGAAATACTGTATGTATTTAAACGCATATTGTTGTAATACAGTGTAGGATTTATGACTGTGGTATTTATGAAATGCAAAGTATAGTGATGATCTCTCCTCCCAGTAGTACCGTAACATACTGAGGTTTGCTATGTTATTTATTTATTTCATGTTTGAAAGGCTGCCTAATTGTACCAATACTATTTTAATTTCTGATGCTGCAAATCCTCCCCGTCACATATGACCTAGTTAATATAAGCCAGCATTCACTTCAGCCACCCTCATCATACAGTGTCTGTGGTATTTCTACTGCAACCGAGTATGTTGTCCCACAGACATCCAGATGTCGTGCTGGGAGTATTTATTCTGAAGGGATTTGTGTATGTAAAGGTTGATAAGGAAACAGAAATAAGCAAATCATGAGGGAAATACAATAGCTCAATAGTTTGTCGAGGGAGGTTCCAACAGATGAACAATAGCCTTTTGCCCAAAAATATGCTTTAAAATACAAGTGCTTTCACATTTTTAAGTTAAAATTATTAGCTGTGTATGAGCCAAAAGCAAGATTTGCAGGCTCAGAAACATTCATGGGCCATCTAATACGTTTAAAAATCTCCTTTCACTCACAATTGGCTATTGTTTGTGATCAGCACATGATACGCTTTAACAGCAACATAAATAGCCTCAGTTTCTTTGTCTCAGGCCTATTACAATAGTGTCTTGCTGACTGCGCGATCCTTGGGGACAGGGCAGTTCCCCGTAGACTACTGCCGTTCTAGTTAGGCCTGGGCAGCTATTGATTTAAAACCAGGAGATAGCTCAGCCAGTTTCCGCCTCCTTCAGCAACTTGCTACGTCCAAAGCCATCGGTATTGCTTTCTTTTTGCCTCGATAGACTGTGCAGACATTTATTATGTAATTGGACACTCTGCTTTCATTCTTTACACTTTGTGTAATTGAGGCTTGCTACTTTATTAAACCAACAGCTTCTCGAGCTGCTCCTAGTCATATACTGCACGCCTAGTGTCATGTTTATATTGCTGAGGAGGGTCTCTTGGGCCGTCTGCTTTACAGTGCTGAGGAGGCAAGTCAGAAACGTTGGAGCACCAATGCACGCGTGATCCTGTGCATTGCCACCGGTGCTCGAAACAACAACTCGTATTTATATAGCGCCTTTAACATAGTAAATTGGACACCGAGCCACATAAGGAGGTATTAGGACAAAAGATGTAGGTTTTAAGGAGCGTCTTAAAGGAGGAGAGAGAGCCGGAAAGGTTTAGGGAATTCCAGACCTTAGGGCCTCGGCAGCTGAAGGCATGGCCGCCAATGGTGGAGCGAAGAAAATCGGGGATGTGCAAGAGGCCAGAATTGGAGGAGCGCAGATATCTCGGAGGGTTGCAGGGCTGGAGCAGGTTACAGAGTTAGGGAGAGGTGAGACCATGGAGGGATTGGAACACAAAGATGCAAATGGTACAAGTTCAGGGTGCTAGGTTGTGGTCGCTGCCATCGCCTGGCGCTGCTGCAGGGGGCGAAGGGGCATTTTTGTGCCGGGGCGATGCGCCCGGAGGTGACGTCACGATCTCCGGGCACATGAGATTGGGGTGCAACCCGGTAGCGCTGCCGCTAACCTCCCGTGGAATTTGGCGGGAGGCACAGTCAGTGCTGCGCCCGGGCGAAAAGGCCTTTGTGCCCCATTAGCGCCCCACCATGGGAGGCGCAAAGGAGGGGAATTTCTCCCCCCAAGTATTCTGTATTTTAACTGCTTGCTCTCCAGCTGTCATAGGAACCCAAAGACCCTAAATTCAATAAGTTTAGAATGCATTGACAAGGGGATTAAAAAAAAACATCCTCCTGAGAAATGTTTACAGTCATCAAGTGATGAAGCTAAATTGAGATTTCGGTTTTTTTAATAAGAAAATAGTTTGCATTCTACAAATAATTCTATTGCCGGGCTGCTCACAACGTTTTGGTTCAGTACACACAGAAAAGTTTAGTTTTCTTTCCTTTTTTAGTAAGCTTTTACATGTGTTTTGGCAATGAGTTGCAAATGAATTTATTGCACCCCCAACAAGTTAATAAAGTGATAATGTTTATTATCAGAGAGGGAAGCAAAAAGAAAACCAATAACATGAAGATGGAAATGTGCAAAGTGAACAGGTTTTTGCAGAAAGAGTTAAAGTTGACGGGTTGTAATGGCATGGTAATAATGTGCAGGGGGCGCAATCAGGGCGACCGGCAGCTAGCGGGGCGCCTTTTAAAGGTGAGGTGGCCGGCCGCCCTGAAAAAAAGTCGGACTTTTAAAAAACATTTTTTCGCCTGCGGACGCGAGGTCCGTGCCGCAATCAGTCAGCCTGGCTCTCTGCTTGATTGCTGGGCTGATCGCACGGCACCCCCGCTCCCCGGTGGTCCAGGTAAGTTTAAAAAAAACTGCAGAGTTCGCAGCGTGGGGCTCTTCCCTTTAATTCAGGGAAGAACCCCTGCAACACGGCAGCGCCACGCCTGGCCATGCGTGGCGCTGCTGAGCACCTCACCCCGGGTGCGCACAGGACATGAACTTCCCCTCCTCTTGCACTCGAAGAAGGAAGTGGAGCGCTTGATTTAGTGCGCAACGTTCCTCTTGGAGCAAAAAATGGGAATTTCAGAGACGCTGGAAGAGGTTAGTGCCTGGCGCTAACTTTTCCAGCTTTTCTGATTTAGCGCCCCCAAATGGAGCTCGAGGGGAATTTCTCCCCCTTGTTTTTTTCTGTAATGACCCGCCAGCGAGTGAAATTGCAGGTGTAAATAAATGCAAGAACATATGAAATAGGAGCAGGAGTAGGCCATTCGTCCCCTCGAGCCCGCTCCACCATTCAATAAGATCATGGCTGATCTTCTACCTCAACTCCACCTTCTCACACTATCCCCAAATACCTTGGTTCCCTTAGTATCCAAAAATGTACCAATCTCTGTCTTGAATATACTCAATGACTAAACATCCACAGCCCTCTGGGGTAGAGAATTCCAAAGATTCACAACCCTTTGAGTGAAGAAATTTCTCATCTCAGTCCTGAATGGCTGACCCCTTATTCTGAGACTGTGAGCCCCCTAGAAAAGAGCTTACAAGTTTAGTTTTGGGCTTGTTCATCTTGCTGTGTTCATTCTAGACCAGTGTACCTGGAGTGCTTACACCCAGATACTTATAATAACTAATTAACTTTACTTTTGGTAAACGAATTAACTCAGAGTCAGGTGTTAAAATATGTAACCGTAATGACAATACACAGCACTACCTGTGACTGGTCGAAGCCGAATGCCGGGCAGCGGTTAAGCTACCTGGTGACCTCCAGAAAGTCCCAATGGCTTCGGGCAGATGACTGCCTGGAGGAGGGTAGTGGGACCCTTGATGAAGGAAATGCCATCAAAAGGCGGATGAGCTTGGTCTGAAACAGTGGTTAGAAATTGTTATGCGTTTCACCCCTTTTTTGGGCATAAAACGGCCACAGCATATACCAGTTTCTGGGCGCAAGGTCCTGTGCCCGATATGCAGTGGCATGGTCAATGCTATATTGGACAGTTCTGCCTCCAGGCACCCTGGCAGTCACTTGAAAGCACTGTTGGCCCATTTTAAATATGCAAACTCTGATTTTTTGTTGTTTCTACAGCAGCCTGACCAGCAGTCCTTAAAGTGACCAGGGAGGACATGGGTAAGTTTATAAAACCCACCTGAATGTGGAGCCAGGAGGTGCAGGAATGCTCCTCCTGGCTCCAAATTAAAGCTCACATCCCTCCCGATCCCACCACCCCCCTCCAACCCCCCGCCACACTTACCGTAATCCCTTGGCCGGCCCAAAAATTTCCAGGCCAGTGAGTGTTTGGCTTCTGATTGGTACATTTAGATTACCTAATCAAATTTCCAACATGTTTGCATAAGATTGACATTTTCCTTTTTAAAAATGAGATACGTGTATTCTTAGAAAAAAAATACCGGCAACAAAACTCCTTCTGCTCTCACGGACCGCAAACGCAGACCCAGAGTGTGTTACTCTGGCACAGTTTGGGGTATCTCTCTAGCCAGAGGACAACCCCAGTCTACTGGAGGTATTTGTGCAATTACCTGACTGAATCCAAAAATCCATCCTAATTCCATTACTGCTTTGTCACACCTCCCCTTCACAGACATTCCTTCCTCTCCAAAACAATTGCTATAGCAGCAGAGGTGGCAACATGGCAGAGACTCCAACCTTTTCCAGACAGTCCGTTTGTATCAATGTTCACGCACTTTCACGGAGTTTTCAAAATTCAGTGTTTTTGAAACTTGGAGAAACGAGAAGTTTTGGTGAAAAAACTTGCTGCCCCTGTATTAACTGTGTCAAAGTTGGCTTCTCTTAGCAGTAATGCTCTAAATTGAGTTAAGTATAAATCAAATATAAATCCAGTTAGATAGGGGTCAGACCTATAAGTAATGGATTTTTTTCATCTTCAGAAGCCAGTCACTTAATAAAATTTTTCATTTCCCAGTATTGTGTTAAAGAAAATCGTCCCTGCTGATGGTAGAACTCAAGAGCTGTTGTTAGTAATCAAGGCACTCAAACATGGGGAATTCAAACATGGAATTGCGGGAAAGTTGGGCACAGACTTGGGAGGTGACAATACATTCAAGGACTTTGGAGTAGAAGGGAGGTTGGAGATGGGGCGGTAGTTTGCAAGGACGGAGGGGTCAAGGGTTGTTTTTTTGAGGAGAGGAGTGATGACGGCAGATTTGAGGGAGAGGGGGACAGTACCTGAGGAGAGAGAACCATTAACAATGTCAGCTAACATGGGAGCCAGAAAAGGAAGTTGGGTGGTCAGCAGTTTGGTAGGAATAGGGTTGAGGGAGCAGGAAGTGGCTCTCATGGACAAGATGAGCGCGGAGAGGTCATGAGGGGAGATTGGAGAGAAAATGGAGAAAGATGTGAGTTGAGGGCTAGGACAGGAGGGAACCTCAGAGGAAGTTTCACCCGGTGGGCTAGGGGAAGTAGGGGAAATGGCAGAGGCAGCTGAACGGATGGCCTCAATCTTAGAGACAAAGAAGTCTATGAGCTCCTCACACTTGTTGTCGGAGGCAAGGGTGGAGGAGACAGGGGAGAGGGGTTTAAGAAGACGGTTAGCAGTGGAGAATAGGAGCCGGGGTTTATCTTTGTATTCCTGAATGATTCTGGAATAGTGAGCAATTTTGGGAGACAAGAGCAGGACCCGATAATGCTTTATGTGGTCCAGCCAGATCTGGCGGTGAATGGCTAAACCAGTTGTCCACCATATCTGTTCAGGTCTGTGTCCCTTGGACTTAAGGGAGCGAAGATGTGGGCTGTACCGGGGGAGCGGCCAGGGTGAGCGAGGGTAATTGTTTTAATAGGGACTAGGGCATCAAAGGTGGTGGTGAGGGTGTGGTTGAGCAGATCGGTAGCTGCAGAAATGTCATGGTGAATGGAGGGCCAGAGGCTGGACAGTTGGGATTTCATAAGTGCAGCTGTAAGAGATGTGCCAACAGGCAGAGACAAGTTTTCATGGAAGTATTGGAACATTTCTCCCTCCCCCCCCCCCCCACCCCGCAACCCCCTTTCTTATGGTTAAGTACTTGACTTTAACTTGACAACTATTCAGGATGACACATTTGAAATCAGGAGCTCCCTGTGTGGAGAACTGCAGACACAGACCCACATCTCATCACACCATAGTGCAGTGTGTTGAAGCATTCTTGAGAATGGCCCTCGAGCAAGATGTTGTTTAGGATTGTGGCTCTCAACTAATAGCGAAAAAGCACAGCCTTAAATAAATTGGTGCCTATTTTACAGCCCTAGTGCACACAGACTGTTGCTGAAAGAGTTGCATCAAATTCCAGTTAACAAAAGCAACTATTTTCGGGAGGGTGAAAAAAAAATTCTGCAGCTGATTAAAGTGCTTCCAGGCAAAGAATTCTGCATGGAACGCTATAGAAGAAAGAATGTGTGAGAGAGAGAAAGAGAGAGAGAGAGCGAGCGGAAGAGGTGGGGGTGGGGGGGGGGGGGAACACACACACACACAGAACAAAGCATTTTGTCAAACAACACATCTTGTGATGTAAACACATATGTCTGCTATAGGAAACTTTATCACTTCCACATTATCAAGACACAAAAGGGGCTTTCTTCCACTGTACCTCGGGCAACAGTGGAGTCATCAGCATTGGAAATGAGAGCCTGATTAAGTTCCCACACAGATATGAATAGTCCTTCCTTTTTAATTTAATAGCTGCCTTCTTTTCAACAGATTGCTAATTGTTTGTGACTGTAAAAACAGCATTGTAATTTTTTTCTTCTCTCCAAGCCACCAAAAGGAATCTTTTTAGATGACATCCGCTGATGATTGTCACATTCTGGAAAATTTCAGCTCACTCACAGCTGGGCAAGATAATGTTGCTGAATGAGTTTAGGGTCCATTAAAGGTCCTTACCCTCGCAGCAGCCAGCATGCTCTGCTGGACAGATGTGGCTAAGGTCTATTTAAAAAAGTCATCGACTACAGCGAGGAATCTTGACCTCGATGGGGAGCGATTGAAAGACATACTTTCGTTCTCTACTAAAACAGGCACAAAAATGAATATTTAAAGGGACAGTTTTTCTTTTTACCATCCCTCACGAACTAGATTCTATGCATACAAATTAAGGTGTTTGCACTGAATACAAATGTATTTGAATGCACATGTCCCTTTCTGTGTGGGCTTTATGCTATTGCGTAAATTCATTTATTTTAACCCTGCATATCCCTTTTTATAGCAGCTCATTCTCTTGGGAAAAAATAAACAACCTAAAAACGTCTCTGCATTTTTGTACATCATCCTCACCCCTGCAAATTGGCCAGCTGGTAACGCTCATTCATAGCGCTGACCATGATCGATGAGATACTGTACTGGTACTCATGATGGGATACCTAACGGGCAGACCCTCATCCACATGCAGCATCAAAGTAGCTTCCGCCAGGACTTGAGAACTCTATCTATGTCATGTGACTGTATTAACTCCACTTTGTTTCTATGTAAACAATAAGTGGACTCAAAAATCGCCCTTTCAGGTACACAGCATGGATGCCAATATACTGATGTGCTGTTACCCTGGTATTCTGAATTGCCATATTTAAGAGTGGTCTACAGCTAAATGCAAACTGAGAGCATTGCTCCAGGTCTCTGTTCTTTCAGTAATGACTGTGTATTCGCAGCCACCTCCGCATTTTCCATTTTTCTGTCCTGATGTCCTCATGTATTAAGTCCACAGATATCTTCACAAACCATATCAATGTCATCTCTCCTGGCCAATATTTATCCCTAAACCAACATCGCTAAAACAGATTATCTGGCCATTGTCACATTGCAGTTTGTGGGACCTTGCTGTGCGCAAACTGGCTACTGCCTTTTCTACATTACCACAGTGAATACACTTCAAAAGTACTTCATTGACTGTAAAGTGCCTTGGGAGGCCTTTCTTCTATCTATCTCAGCATGTGACATGATTCAAGCAGCACAATGCAGATGGTGGCAATGTTTCCCCTTTTACAAAAGAGAATGCCTCACGTCTATTTGGGCTCAAATCTACAATCTACAGACTTGGAGCTCAGCACTGTGTGATTTTTGCTAACAGGCTTCTAATGGATTTCTCTGGAATATTTCAGAGGGTGTACTGGAGCATGCAGTATCACTTGATCTTCCATGAGGAAGACACCAGATGCCAAGGGAGAGAAAATAAATTCAACATCGAACATATATTGCACCTTCATGCAGGCAACTCAATAGCAACATTGGTTGAGGATGGAGAGAAGAATGGCATGGGAAGCGTTAATGGGGAACATTATAAAATCTCCTGCTCAGATTGTCCCACAGTACTGGACCATACATGAATATTTCCTTTAAAATTCCAGCCAACAAGAGTCAACCAAATTTATATACCAAACTAGATAATTTCTGGAAAAATCATTTGAAAGCCAACAGAAAAATAATGTAAAGGTTTATTATCCACAATACAACTCGAGACTTATTTTGTCAGTGTAATTTGTTATATACATGGTGGCCGGGTGTCTGCTTTAACAAACACAAACCCCTGCACTGCTCAATATGATGAATGTGGTGTCAAAATATTTGCCTGAAAAATGTTTCTTTTTTATTCTTTGCTTTGGACCTAATCCAACCAAGTTTTTTTTTTAAAAAAAGCTCAAGTTAAGTCAAATGTGGATTCAGGAAGTGATGTAGTGTTACAATAGGTGACTTAATGCCATAAAAGCCAAGACTTTCGGTTGTGATTCCACAAACACTGAAAATGGCTGAATGTGTAATGGCTTGAGTGCTGCTCTGCCAGCAGTCACATTAAAAATGTTTCAAAATATTGCTGCTATATGCTAGAATACGTGGGTGCTGGTAGAGATGTAGAGCGCTGGGGTGAAATTCGTCTTCAATGGTAGCGCAAAATGGGCAATAGTGAATCGGCAGCCAATTTTACACGGTAGCCGATAAATTTTCCATTGGCTTCAATGGAAAAGAACATTGGGCGCAGTGTAAAATGGGGCTGTTAATTCATTATCGCTCATGTTACACTACCACCAGAGACAAATTTCACCCCACTATCCCTTTAGAATAAAAACACATCTCCAATATTTCCATGGTGAAATCAGGTTCACATTAGGTGGAATGTAAGAACAGGCAATGAGCTCGCTATGCAGCTGCACAACAGCTGGAGTTGGTGGCTTTTTCTTGCGAGATACGGACACCCAATACACTTAGGCTTGACTGGTGACGCTGTTAAGCTTTACAATTGGTACAAGCGCTCATACAAAGTGCCATACTAGGATACCTGAGTCTGAGATCAAGGCATCAAAAGGTGCTATGCAAAAAAGCAGGCGGTGAATTGTGACTTGAACCAAATGTATGCACGCGACGCAGTGAGGCGATCTTTGAAAAAAATTTGCACACCAACTTTGGAGACACGCTACACCCAGGAAGATGGGTATTAGCACTGTGCAAATAATTCTTATGGTTGTAAAGAATCCTGACCACACACAGCCATCAAACATCACAGAGTGGGTAACTGCTGTTGTACTTTTTTTCCATGCACAGTTCAATTAACAAGCAATACTAATAATGCAGTAGAATTTTCCAGTCAGATTTGCTGATATCCTTTGACATTTTTGCATGCCTAATATTTGTTGACTTGTGCTGTCGCATGAGTAAGACTAATTAAGATGACCTGATGGTATCTAGTGCACTAATTTGTCTCATTGTATGCTATTAAGGCTGTAATTATATAATAAAGATGCATTGTTGTCTGGTAAAGTTTCTAGTGAGACAGTTCATCAGCTCTGCAAACCAAAAACTATGTGCTGGAAATGGCGAGGCGATGACATCATCAAACCATTGGACACGTCTGCCACTGATATTTTTTCAGCCACCTACAGTTTTAATTTTATAACTAACATCAAAATGTGCTTTAAAAAAAAGTCATGGAAATTCATGCTGCAGGAAACGTAGCATCTGCTACAGAACAGTTCCGCCCACCATAGACAACATGACGGACGTCAAATATATTTTCAGAGCGGGGCTGTTCTGAGAATCACACCTGCCCAAAACTTCCTCAATATGGAAACAACACCCCCTTTCAACATTATCATTGCACAACCAGGTCTCCAGCATGAAGAGAAGTGGGGTGGGGGCAGGGGAAACAAGTAAACACACTGAATTAAAGCATCCTGGACAGTTTCTCCAGCACTGCTGGCCAGATTAACAATGTTTGCACATTCCTTCATTGAAACTTAACAGAAATCACATGCAGAGAATGATTATAAAGGCAGGGTGGAAAAAAGAAAACAACACACATGCACATACTCATGCTGGATATTTTTATATCTCTTGTTTCGTTTTTTTTTAATTTGAGTCAGTCTGAAAGCCAGCCTTACAGCCAGTAGGTATTGCCCCACTCCCCCTTGGGAAATAGCACTGTTTTTACCATGTCAGTATTGAACAAAGGCAAGGCCAAAGGCTGACCACAAGGAACAAAGCAACAGTGATGAAAAGAGCCTTTTTTCTTCTGCGTGCACTAGAGCTCAAAGCTGCAAACAGCTATTCCCCTGGTGAAGTGGCTGACTGGAGGGGGAACAGCAAATCCACACTGACTCCACTGTTTTGACTCACTTGATTTCATTTTCTTTTTTTCTCTTCTCTCTCCTACAGACAGAGGTAACTCTGCTGAGAATACGATGTTAAGCTCTTTTTCTTGTACGACACTGAAATGTGTTTTTTTTTTGCAATATATTTTGAAAAGCAAGCACGATACAATTGAATGGCTGGACTAATACCCTTTGTCCAACTGAGCATTTAATGGGCCATTGAAGCCCAGCTTAGTTAGGAAGAGGCGAGTTACCAGATGCCTTTTAATTTTGGTTTCATGCTCCCAGTCGATTTGAAAACGCAGTCCAATCACTTCAAGTCACCTCGAAGGTCAGGCCTTGAGCCATTGTTAATTAAATACAACCCCTTTGGACACAGTAAGCTCAAACGACAACAACAAATTGTAGTCTCTCAGCGGTTTTATTTTGTTGCCCACTTTCAATCTGCCCCCATGATTCCTTGCAGCAAGCACCCAAGCATTAATTCAGCAGTATTACTGCTTCAGAGCTCTAATCGCCTAAACAGCAGTGAGAGCTCCATGCTCTTTGCCACACAGTGATGGTAGCTGTAGGGCCTAAGCTAGGTTTTCTGACCTACTGTTGCCCAGACGTCAGGAGGTGGGGGAGGAGGAGAAATCCAGCTCCTGCTGCCATGCACTAATCCTTTCCAGTATGTTCCAACAGCTGTTTCATCTGCTGGCATGCAACCTGCTGGACTGACCCTTGACACGCCAGAAATAAATGTTGTGCCCAGCAAAATTCCACCTCTACTATCAACCTGTACCTCATTGCTGCAAGTCTGGGTTACGGTCTTTTTCAGTCACCTTTCCAATCCTGAGTCCCCTTTTGTCATTTTGCAGGATACACTAGAAGAACATTGCCAGTAAAATAGATTTAAAAATAGCACTCTGATCTCTGATTTAGATAAAATGGGTACAAGTCTCACTTCAGGGCATGAGCATGGAATCTAGGCTGGTACTTAAATGCCATAATAATAATTAGCAGAATGAGAGGGGAACTCATTGAAACTTACAAAATTCTAACAGGACTAGACAGACTAGATGCAGGAAGGATGTTCCCGATGGTCGGGGAGTCCAGAACTAGGGGTCACAGTCTAAGGATAAGGGGTAAGCCATTTAGACAGAGATGAGGAGGAATGTCTTCACCCAGAGAGTGGTGAACCTGTGGAATTCTCTACCACAGAAGGCAGTTGAGGCCAATTCATTAAATATATTCAAGAAGGAGTTAGATATATTTCTTAAGGCTAAAGGGATCAAGGGATATGGGGAGAAGGCAGGAACAGGGTACTGAGTTTGGATGATCAGCCATGATCTCATGGAATGGCGGAGCAGGCTTGAGGGGCCGAATGGCCTACTCCTGCTCCTATCTTCTATGTTTCTATGTTTCTATAATGAGGGAGTGCTGCACTGTTGGAAGTGCTGTCTTTTGGGTGAGATGTCCTATCTGCCTGTAAAGGTGGATGTAAAAGATTCCGTGGCACATTTTCCAAAGAAGAGCTAGGCGGTCTCCCAGGAGAGGAGAATCAACCGGGGTTCCTGTTCCTGATTGCTATCCAGTAACTCCCCCTGGATGAAGTGCTTGTGTATCGATGTCAGTTCAAGGGTTGGATCAAGCTCAGCTGTGCTGCCCCCATGGTGGAATAGTTGGCTGTTACTCACTATTTGGGTTCAGATGTGAAAAATGATCACTTGGATGAGGTAGTGGCGCGCAGCTGATGCCTGTGGGATTATAGCCCAGAATGAAAATTGCATTGGATGGGGGGAGTGGGCTTAAAATAGTGAAAAATACAAAATGGAAGCACATAAATTTTTGAAGAGGGTATAAAATATGAGCCATGATAGGGATGCTCATCTTAAATCTTTCTTAATGTTTCACTAAAATGAAACCTCATTCGCTGTCTCTTTTAATGTACCCCAGTTCCGTTACATTTGGTTTTTATCCCAAAACAGAGCGACATTTCTCAATTTCGGGAATCTCACCAAAAATGAAGAATAATATGGTCAAAACCTTGGTTAATATCAACGGATGGGCTTCCAGCAGTCACCTCGAGTTTTATTGCCCGAGTTTTATAGTACATTTTACTCGATGGGTGTGTATGGTAATTTCACTGCTCACAGGACTGATATTTCACAGTGTGATAATCAGAAATGATTACTGACATGTGTGAAATAACACTTAACTGTTGACAGCAGGGTACCTCCTTCCAGACTTCAACTAAAGATCGTATTTCATTCTACATGGGCTGGACACCCGTGGAATAAAGCAGAGGGACGATTTTAACCCTGCCCTCTCGGGTGGGGGGGGGGGGGCGGGTGTCGGGGGGTCATGGGGAGCCGACAACCTGCATCGATCCTGCGGGTTCTGATTTTAATCTGCTCTTCTGAGTAGGCAGGAGTGATACCCCTCCGCCCCCCCCCCCCCACACTGGAAACAGATGAGGGTGACTAATTTAAATATGACACCATCGGTGCCCGGCTGCTAATTCAACCAGAGGTTTGCTCAGGGACACCGCTGTGGCTCCAGACCAATCTAGCGGGGAGAGGAGACAGGGCCAGAAGACGCCCAACAAGGCAAGCCTTTTTTGTTGCTTTGACTTCCATAATGGCTTCCCTGCGTAGGCCTCTGGATAAAATGACAGTTGGGCCCTGAACAGAGCCCGATCTGCATATCTAAAGAAGGGCCCTGCAGACTTCCGGCAGGTGTCACTTTGACCTGCTCAGAAAAAGCAGATTTAGATGTGAACCCACAGCTAAGTCCCACGGACCATGTTAACTGCCCACTTGCCCGGTTTCCGCCAAGCAGCCAGGGTTAAAGTCGGTCCGAAATAAACATCCAAAGCCACTTCGCAAATAGGAAAAAAGCAAATGGGTGCCAAGCCAGGGAGGGAAGGATTAGGAGGGGGTGACTAAAAACTTGGTTGAAGAGGTGGGTTTCTTGAGCAAAGTACCATGGCATACAGGTGTCTGAGTGCAATAGCCCAGCAATGAGTCAACCCCTTGAAGAGAGAAGGGGAGAAAGTTGGTGAGAAAAAAACTTCATAAATAAAGTGACAGTGACATGCAGAGAAAACAAGAACAAGAAAGAATTTTGTATTTTTAAGAAGTAATTTTTTTAACATTTTTTATACGCCTGGTCCTCCAGAGAAGATCTTCCTATGGGATAGGAGAAGGTTAGTGCCGAGTTCATGCACAGCTCTTACTGCTCTCACTTTACCATACTGCCACCTGTTCACCACTCTCCAGCCAGGAAACCAAACTTTGGCTCATTGGTGTCTGAATAGTGGTTGGGGGTTAAATTCGATAGCCCTTGAAAACAGACGTAGGTATCATGATGCGCGATTAGCCCGCGCCCGTTGAGACTGTTACAGGCAGCACGCAAACTTTGTGCTGCCTGCTAATTAAAATTATTGTAGCGGTGAGGAAGCACGAAATGCACTGTTTCAGTGGCTCAGCTTCTCAGCAGGGGACCCAAATTTGTGCAAGGCTAACACCTCTTAAAACTAGCCTGCACAACTTAAAGGCAGCCTGCACCTCTTAAAGGGGAGGTGCATTCTGGGTGAAGCAGGTGCTGGGAGTGGCTGGAGAAGTGAGTGTGAGCAAGAAGAACATTGAGTTATGATGCAACAGGGCAGAGAGCATGCTACAAGGTTCTCAGACGCTGCACTGGAGGCCATTGTGGAGGAGGTGAACAGGAGAGACAGGTCTCTTCTGATTTACAAGCTGCAGATGGTGTAAGCATGTAACTCTTGCTTTCACCATCCGCCCCCCCCCTCCCACAACCTCACCCTACCCTTGTGCCCTTTCTCCTTTCAGATAGCCAAGAACTGCAGCCTGATCAGGCAGTGGTGGAGGAGAAAGAACTGAAAGAGGAAGAAGACAGTAATGCTAAAGACACAGCACCATCACTCAATTTCACACTCACAGCCACAAGCTCAGATACTGACACTCCACATATTTAGAGGCTAGTTTAGATGCAGGATTTGCACGTGTTGAGACACCGGGCACAAATGGCCTGCAGCCAGGGCAGGGGGAAAGGGTAGCACAGGTGCCAGCTCCCTAGAGGGTGCAGTTGCATGCGTGTTCTGCTGCAGAGGACTCAGATGAGCACTTTGATGGGGCAGGCTACAGAAAAAGGCTGATGGTATGCACAATGAAATGCTTGGTGCATTGGCAGGCCTGCCAGAAAGCCTGTGTGCAAAATCAAGGAGCATGGAGGAGTCCAGCACTAAGTTGGCACAGACCTATGCGCAGAACTTGGAGTCCATCCTTTCCAGCATGGAAGTGATGGCCAACTCCATTAGCACACTTGCAGACCCAAATAGGATGCAGCGTCTGATGGCCGATGTCTGAGCTACCATAGCAACACAAGCAGAAGCCACTCAACATCTGGGTGATACAGTGGAAGCTCACACTTCTTCCACGCAAGCTCAGACTGATGCCATCGTGGCGGCACTTACAAGTGTTCAAAGTGGCTTGCAGGGTGTCACAGCAGTCCAGCAATCTGTCCTCCAACAGATTACAAGGAATGCTGTGGCACCACCCTGGGGGAGTGGCAGTGGCTCTGTGGAGCACGTACCTGCTGTCCTCTCTCAGGAGGACAGCATTCATCCTTCCACCCCTACCATTCCACCAGTGCCCTTGCTGTTGCCTGTCAGCCAGCCAGCCCAGACTGCTGCCGCCCATGCCAAGATGGCGCAGTCCAAAGTCAAGCCTTCTAGGCCCAGAGCTGCTTGAGGTCACCCTCCAAGGCCATCTGCATTCTCCTCCACTGAAAGTCAGCAGTCTTCCATCAGCCATGCTGCAGCCATTGGGGTGGCACTGCGTAGGAGCACTAAGACAGGCAAATGCACAAGGAAGGCAGGCACTAAGGAAATGAAAAAGGGTGATTAGTTGACGTTTGTATGCAATATCGCATGCTTTGATTTATAAATTTAGTTTGGAATGTGTATTCTGCGTCAGCTTTTATTTTTACATTGTGACCAAGTGGACGCTGTGATGGTCAGTGACAAAGGAATGGAAAGGTGTGAGACCGTTGGTGAATGTGGAATTGGGGTAGCATTTACTGGTATGAGTCGGTCACAGATAGCCCGGCCAGAAAGGGACTGTCTGGGATGCCTCCTCCCTTCCTCTTCCTGCTCCTCAGGTGGTCGCCATATGGCTGGTGGCAAGGGCTGTGCCCTCATGATGGTAAGGTTGTGCAACATGCAGCAGACCACCACGAATCTCAACACCCACTCTGCTGACTGCAGGGTTCCTCCAGAGTGGTCCAGGCAATGGAAGCGTTGCTTTCGCATGCCAATGGCTTGCTTGATGATGTTTTGCATGGCAGCATGGTTTTCAAGCACACCGGATTCATGAGCCATGTTGTTAATGGGTAGCCCTTGTCTCCCAGTAGCCACCCTCTGGTTTGTCGTGGTAGCTCAAATACAGATGGGACAGTAGACTGCCGCAGAATGAAGCCATCGTGAGTACTGCCAGAATGCCAGGCATTGACATAAGAACATAAGGAGTAGGCCATTTGGCCCTTCGAGCCTGCTCCACCATTCAATGAGATCATGGCTGATCTTCTGCCTCAATTCCATTCACCGGCCTTATCGCCATATCCGTTGATGCCCTTACTAGTCAGAAATCTATCGACTTCTGTTTTGAATATACTCAATGACTGAGCTTCCACAGCCCTCTGGGGTAGAGAATTCCAAAGATTCACCACCCTCTATGTGAAGAAATTTCTTCTCATCTCAGTCCTGAATGGCCTACCCTTTATCCTGAGGCTGTGGCCCCTGGTTCTAGACTCCCCAGCCAAGGGAAACATTCTCCCAGCATCCACCCTATCAAGCCCTGTAATAATTTTGCATGCTTCAATGAGATCCCCTCTCATTCTTCTGAATTCAAGAGAATACAGGCCTAGTTTACTCAATCTCTTCTCATACGACAGTCCCGCCATCCCAGGAATCAATCTCGTGAACCTTCGTTGCACTCCCTCTATGGCAAGTATATCCTTCCTTAGGTAAGAACATAAGAAATAGGAGCAGGAGTAGGCCAATTGGCCCCTCGAGCCTGCTCCGCCATTCAATAAGGTCATGGCTGACCTGATCCTAACCGCCAATCCACTATCACAAAACCATCTCCTGAATCTAACAGAATTAGACACACGAAATAGGAGCAGGATCAGGCTACACGGCCCCTGGGCCCGCTCCGCTACCCACAGGGCCATGACCGATCCGAACTTAGACTCATGTCCAAATTCCTGCCCGTTCCCCATAACCCTTTATTCCCTTTACTTCTAGGAAACTGTCTATTTCTGTTTTAAATTTATGTAATGATGTAGCTTCTACAGCTTTTTGGGGCAGCATATTCCATGGACCTGCCACCCTCTGAGTGAAGTAGTTCCTCCTCATCTCAGTTTTGAAAGAGCAGCCCCTTATTCTAAGACTATGCCCCCTAGTTCTAGTTTCACCCATCATCGGGAACATCCTCCCCGCATCCACCCGATCCAACCCCTTCACAATCTTATATGTTTCAATAAGATCGCCTCTCATTCTTCTGAACTCCAATGAGTAGAGTCCCAATCTACTCAACCACTCCTCATATGTCCATCCCCTCATCCCCGGGATTAACCGAGTGAACCTTCTTTGTACTGACTCGAGAGCAAGTATGTCCTTTCTTAAGTATGGACACCAAAACTGTACGCAGTATTCCAGGTGCGGTCTCACCAATACCTTGTACAACTGAAGCAATACCTCCCTATTTTTATATTCTACCCCCCTAGCAATGAAAGCCAACATTCCATTGGCCTTCTTAATCACTTGCTGCACCTGCATACTAACCTTTTGAATTTCGTGCACCAGGACCCCCAGATCCCTTTGTACTTCAGTACTTTCCAGTTTCTTGCCATTAAGATAATAACTTGCTCTACGATTTTTCCTGCCAAAGTGCATAACCTCACACTTGCCAGTATTGTATTCCATCTGCCAAATCTCTGCCCACTTACTTAGCCTGTCTATGTCCCCTTGCAGGTTTTTTATGTCCTCCTCACTCACTACTTTCCCTCCCATCTTAGTATCATCTGCAAACTTTGATATGTTACACTCGGTCCCCTCCTCCAAATCGTTAATATAGATTGTAAAGAGTTGGGGACCCAGCACTGACCCCTGTGGAACACCACTAGTTACTGATTGCCAGTCTGAGAATGAACCACAGTACTCCAGGTGTGGTCTCACCAAGGCCCTATATAATTGGAGTAAGACTTCTTTACTCCTGTACTCAAATCCTCTTATAATGAAGACCAGCATACCATTTGCCTTCCTAATGACTTGCTGCACCTGCACATTCACTTTCAGTGACTCATGTACAAGGACACCCAGGTCCCTTTGAGCATCTGCATTCCCCAATCTTTCACCATTTAGGAAATACTCTGCCTTTCTGTTTTTTCTACCAAAGTGGATAACTTCACATTTATCCACATTATATTCCATCTGCCATGTTCTCGCCCACTCACTGAGCCTGTCGAGATCCCCTTGAAGTCTCTTCACATCCTCTTCACAACTGACACTGCCACCTAGCTTTGTGTCATCAGCAAATTTGGAAATGTTACATTTAGTCCCCTCATCCAAATCATTGATATAGATTGTGAATAGCTGGGGCCCAAGCACCAATCCTTGCAGTACCCCACTAGTCACAGCCTGAAAAAGACCTGTTTATCCCTACTCTTTGTTTTCTGTCTGTTAACCAATGCTAGTATATTACGCCCAATTCCATGTACCTAATTTTGTTCACCAACCTTTTGTGTGGGACCTTATCGAAGGCCTTCTGAAAATCCAAATACACGACATCTACCAGTTCCCCTTTGTCTACTCCACTAGTTACATCCTCAAAGAATTCCAATAGGTTTGTCAAACAGGATTTCCCTTTCATAAATCCATGTTGACTCTGCCCAATCTTACTATTAGTTTCTAAGTGCCCAGTTATTGCATCCTTTATAATAGATTCCAGCATTTTCCCAACTACTGATGTGAGGCTAACAGGTCTGTAGTTCCCCGTTTTCTCTCTCCCTCCTTTCTGCTTGATTCGCTGAGTATGGTCGCACACCAGCTGGACATGGAGGGAATAGAATCCCTTTTGGTTGCGGTATATCTCAGAGTCAAGATGAGACGCCCGCAAAGCAACGTGCATGCGGTCGATGGCACCCTGCACCATGGGGAAGCCTGCAATCCTCGCAAAGCTGTGCTCTCGTTCTGCTTGCGGCTATCTGGCCAGAGAGAAGGAAATGTATTCAGCTCTCTTGGAAGACAGAGCTTCAGTTATACAACAGTGCACGGTAAACTGGAAGATGCTGCACATAGCTCCTGCTCCAGCCTGGAAGGAGCCTGACGCATAAAAGTTCATGGCCACCGTGACCTTCACATCCACTGGCAGTGCGGTCCTCACCCTGCTCTGAGGTTGCAGTTGCGGCTGCAGCAGGTGCCAGATTTCAGTGAGGACGTCCCTGGTGAAGCACATTGTTCCTCACTGAGATTCAGGTCGGAGTATTGCTCCTTGAGCACCCTGAGCAGAATATGGCCTCCTGCTGAGAGACATTCTTCCCCCTCTTCCCTCTGCCAGCAGCTTGTCCTGCTCTATGTCGCCTCTGCACATTCTCCCTGCCTTGCTGTAGGCCGAGTGGAATGTCTACTACTGCACCCATATCTTGGAACAAGTGGTCTGTGCAGAAGCCTTGAAGTCAGGACAAAGTCCTTCAGCTCCAGCCACACCACTCCCTGTAGACTTCAGCAACTTGAAATAACTGTACAAACCACCAAACACTTCTACAAACTCAGCAACAGCCAGTAGAAATCAATCAGCAACTAACCTGCAAGTTGGTGATGATCCCTTTAAATAGCGCTGGTGGGGAGTCCTTCCCGCGTGTTCAGCTGTGTCTCTTTAGGTGAGGCCGTTAGCTGGAGCGTTGAGCTCCAAAATGGCAGTGCTGGCGTCAAATCAGCGTTGCATGCTGATTGATGTCATGATCTGCCTACTCTGCATACTTCTGGCACACGCTCCCTGCGCCTGTGCTAACACCCTACCCAAGATGGCGTCCGGCGCGACCCACACGAGAAGTGTGCACATGCCATTTTGGCCCCGAGTCGCCCAAACACCGGGCGCTATGAGGCCGAATTTTGCGGCCGTTATATTTTAATGTAATGGAGCAGCTCTTAGCTAAAATTAAAAAGGGGAAAATTGAAATTGAAATGTTCTCAGGCAGCCAGCTCTACCCTCTGGGAGCATTTTAACTTTAGTTTCCCACTGGTTGCAGTTATACAGAAAGCCAAAGTGGTGTGATACTACCTCCCTGAGGCAATTTTTCACATTGTTCACCTGAATGTGTTTTGAGTGACTACCTACGAGAGTTTGTACTACACACTTTAGCGTGGAATTTCCTGAAACAGGGTGGTTATGGCGCAATGCCAATTTACAGCGTAAAGGGTCGAGGAAATTCATGTATAAGTGATTTATGCCGGTTTTTACGCCACACCTGACTTTCCTCAATCTTTTGCAATCTTCAGCAAAATCTCTGCCGCTCAGTAGCAAAGCTTCGGCTCCCCATGCAAAAGACCAGAGAATGCGAATTCCTGCATTTATGCCAGTTCTGAATGGGCTGTAAATTTATGTCCAAAATTTTAGGTGTCATATTTCTGGTCTTTTATGGCGATTTTTAAATTTCACTGTGACCTGCTCTGCAGTCTCTGTATCTTTGAATGCATTTTTATGGCACCAGAATGAGTCACATTAAAAATTGAAAAGCTTCCACAATTGTATTTTCTTAAACAGGCTCTGCCTAATGTGCATAAATGATGGTTTGATGCCTCTAAACTTTCATTTTCTTATGTAAAGAGGGACCTGAAGAAGGAATATGGTGTAAGTTCCGTGCTTTCCTCAGGACAAAAAGAAAAAAAAACCGATTGTTTACACTGAGATTCTCGGGAAATTTTGGCTTAATACCAATCAGCAAGAACAGCATAGAAAGTAATGGAAATTTTGGTGTAACTTGCCGGTTACGCCGTTTGAAAACATTGCCGGCCTTTATGTCAACCAAAGTTGAAGCCGTTTCATGTCAACCCAAAATATGAAGTAAAATGGCCTATTAATGTTACCTTTGACCTTCACAGGGCACTCTAACTTCCTGTTGCTCTGACGTGAATATGGCAGATAGCCACGGTCCTCCCGGTCATGAACAATGGCCAAACAGTGTCCGAATTCAGAACCAGAATATAGAGATTGCGCTGCATGCTTAACCCTTTCACTGTTTGCATCTAGTTAACCAGATGCCCTGAGAGCAGCAAATAGTCCTGGTTGTTCAGAGGTTCTCCCGAATGTTCTTATTCTCGCTTCATTTCCTTTTTCATTTTTGCTACAATTCATCACATGCTGACTAAAATGACCGTGTGCAGTAATTGCAGCTGACAGTCAGTCACTCAGACTACTGACCCCACCTTTATCATGACAGATAAATGACAGTTGCTCCCACTAGAAATGAAAATGCTTTGCTTGTTTTTCACTGTTAGGTCCACAGCCCCTTTTGTCACTTCCTAAAATGTGGTTTTACACATAAGAAAGTGTTAGGCCATGACTGCCTGCATGTTATGACAGATAACATCATCAAATTGCATCTGTCTGGCAGTGTGACTGGCAGCCTTGCCAGCAACTGCCTGCATGAACGCACAAATTACTGAAATCCTGTTTCAGAAATTAATTTCTTAAATAAGAAAATTCTGATAAGATTTGTATTTTTAGCCTCACAATCAAAGGAGACTGTTCCTAAAACAAAATAAGTGGTTTAAAATAAAACATTCCCAATGCACTTGGTCCAAATATGCTTACATCAATTTCCAATTTAATGTTGGCTCGGAATACAGGTTTGACAAATTTGATTTTCATCTGTTGAAAATAATATCAGAGGGAGTGATGAGAGTGTGGATCTGGAACATTCAGCCCAGGGAGCGTCTATGAGTGCTTTCAGACACACATCATGTCCAGTCCACACAGAGCCTGTACTCCTCTCTTGGATTGTTATAAAAAGTTTGCAGTTTTTGGTCTGTGATCTCAGTCGGGGTGGCAGTAGAGGCACTTCAATTTGCCTCCCTACTATTGACTTAAGAAAGGGTAAAATAAGCCAGGGATCCTACTCCTGATTCCTATCCAATGGCCCCTGTTGGAAAGTACATGTGTGAACATCAGATGAGGACAGGCCTCCTCCAAGGTCAAATAGCCTGTGGACACTAGGGGTGATTTTCAACCGTACCACCTAGGCGGAAACCTGGCAGAGTCCAATTTTCATCCCATTGATTTCTATGACGGGCAGCCAATTACTAACTTTGTGGACCAGGAGGGGCAGGAATGCTCCCCCCGGCCCCTCAAGGAAGCCTTCAGCCTCCCCTCTGCCGATCGAGGCCTCTCTCTTCCCCCTGAAGTGATCGGCGACCTCCCCCGCCCCTCAAGCCCTGATCTCTGGCCTTCCCCCCCACCACCCCCCCCCCACCGATTGCTGCACTCTCTTCCCCCCCCACTCAGCCCTGATCTCTTGCTCCCTGACTCCCAATTGCTGGGGATCATCCAAGGGACCCCGGCTGCGGCCTCCTGCCACTGGTTTTCCCGCCCAGCAGCCTGTCAATTTGGCTGGCTGCCGGGCAGGAAACGGTAGGAAAAAATTATAATGAGGTCCCGCCTTTAAATTCGTCAGGACCTCTGCATCCCCGGCCTTGTCGGGTTTTCCCCGCGCCACTGCATCCCCTGCACCCTCCCCACCTCCCTGCAAATAATCGGGGCCAATGACTTTGAAAGAAAAGGTTTGAAGGTTTTTTATTTTTGTTGGGGTTGGACGAGGTGGGGGGGAGGATTTGCTCTCATCAAAGGAGGAAATGTCAATGCTACAGAATGGAACATTCATTCTATTCTTGATCTAGGATTAACAGTTCCGGAAGCAGAAGGGAAAGTACATTTTACTGGAGGACTCTCACTATCACTATGAAGAGTGAGAAAACAAGAGACTTGCTGGGTATTAGCATGACCCGTGGTTGTGGCCTCCTGCTTTAGTTGGTGGGCCTAAGATTGAGTAATTTTGTGCTATGAGCCTGTGTTTACTAAGAACTGAACTGGATTGAGACGCAAACAAAGCATTCGATCATACCTAGGTTAAAATATAGAATCATCACAGAATGGATACAGCAAGGAAGAAGGCCATTCGGCCAGTCGAGCCCGTGCCGGCTCTCTGCGAGAGCACCTGAGCTAGTCCCACTCCCCTGCCCTTTCCCCTTGGCCCTACAAAATGTTTTTCTTTCAGGTACTTATCCAACTCCCTTTCGAAAGCCGTGATTGAGTCTGCCTCCACCACCCTTTCAGGCAGTGCATTCCAGATCCTAACTACTCGCTGCGTTAAAAAGTTTCACCTTAAATCTGTGTGCTCTGGTTCTTCACCCTTCTGCCAATGGGAACAGTTTCTCTCTATCTACTCTGTCCAGACCCCTCATGATTTTGAACACCTCTATCAAATCTCCTCTCAATCTTCTCTGCTCCAAGGAGAACAACCCCAGCTTCTCCAGTCTATCCACGTAACTGAAGTCCTTCATCCCTGGAATCATTCTCATAAATCTTTTCTGCACCCTCTCGAAGGCTTTCACATCCTTCCTAAAGTGTGGTGTCCAGAATTGAACACAATACTCCAGTTGAGGCCGAACCAGTGTTTTATACAGGTTCAACATAATTTCCACGCTTTTGCACTCTATGGGCAGGATTTTCATTGGGCTGTGGAGGCGGGATTGGAGGCGTGTGGGGGGTTAAAATCCCGAAATCGGGGGGCACGAACCTATCCCACCCCCAACCCGCCTCCATGCCAGTTTCAAAGGAGGCGGGTACCCGACCCGCACTGGGACCCGCCTCCCCGAGGCGGGAAGGGGATTAGTGCCAATTAACTGCCTGTTAACAGGTAGTTAACAGGCAGTTTTTAGCCTAATCCCTATTTTCATTCTTGAAGTGTGGGATTCCCAACGGCTCCAAACCACGCCAAGTTAGCGAGGTGGGCCGTCGGGCTGAAGGGCTTGGAGGGTTCGAGATGTCCGGTGTTCCGGTGAGTGATGGGTGCATGAGTGCAGAGGTAAGTGTGTTTGGTGTGTTTAAAGTGTTTAAAGAAGTTTTACTTACCTTTACAGCCTTTCTTCCTTCAGGTCTCAGGAGTCCCTCATCTCACCAGCACAGAAAGCAGAATGGCCATGATCTATCAAAAATTACAGCATTCAGCTTTCTGTTCCAGAGAGATCTCTAAATCATCCCGAGAGGAAGGAATTAACTTAGAGTACAGATTGTCAGTGTTTGACAGCTTCAAACAGCTGTCAAACGCTGATATTTCATCTGTCAAAAGGTCTTGACAGATGAAATGTCAATCTGTGATGTCACCTGTTGCCGGGTGGCCCTTAATTGGCCTGCTGAGCCCACTGGGTGGGCTCAACAAGGTCAATCAAGTCAAAATCGCGTGGATTGGCCACAACCCCGTAAGTTGTAGTCCCGCCTCCTACCCACCTCCTCAATGAAAATCTAGCCCTATGGGCGCGATCGTGCCAGCCCTGGGGAGGCAGGTATGGAGGCGGGACTGCCCAACCCGCCCCCAACCCGTCTCCGTGCCATCTTGCCAGGAGGCGGGTCCCGTCTCCTTGGAGGCGGGAAGGGGATTAATGCCACTTATCTGCCTGATAACAGCCACTTAACAGGCAGATAAGAGGATTATCCCCATTTTACCCACACAAGTGCGGGCTTCCCGAAGGCTGCGAACCCCTCCAGGGTCACCGAGGCAAGTAGTGGGTCTGCGGGGTGCAAAAGTGCGCTGTGAAGGTCAGTGATGGGTGCAAGTGTGGAGAGGTGAGTATGTGAGGTAAGTGGAAAGTGTTAGAGAAAGGTTACTTACCTTTGTTTCTTCCTGCAGGCTTCAAGACTTGGGTATGGGGAGAGTCTCGCAACTCCGCGGCAGAGATGACAGATGGCTGCTGCATTCTCCAATGCAGCAACCATCTAATTTCTGCTAAAGAAAGAGGTTTGATGAGTCTTGAATTCAAGAACTCATCAAACTACAGAGAATGTCAGTGTTTGACAGCTTCACAGAGCTGTCAAACGATGACAATTCATCTGTCAAAACATTTTCTGTCACCGGCTTTCTCTTAATTGGCCTGCTAAGCCTACTGGGTGGGCTTAACAAGGTCAATCAAGGGAAAATAGTGTGGGTTGGCCACGAATCGATGGAGGCGGGACATCGACCCGACAAGCAGCAGTCTTGACAAAATTTGACAAAATCTCCCCCTATACCTCTATTCATGAAGCCCAGGATCCCGTAAGCTTTTTTAACTGCTTTCTTAACCTGCCCTGCCACCTTCAACGATTTGTGCACAAATACCCCATGGTCTCTCTGTTCATGCACCCCCTTTAGGATTGTACCCTTTAGTTTATATTGCCTCTCCTTGTTCTTTCTACCAAAATGTATCACTTTGCACTTTTCTGCATTAAATTCCACCAGCCTGTTTATGTCCTCTTGAAGTCTATCACTATCCTCCTCACTGTTCACTATACAATAAGATCTTTTTTTACACCAATTAATATCAACAAAACACAAATTTATGCTAAGTTGATCTCCAAAGAAATAGTTTGGATTGACAAATACACTAGACCTTGAGTTGCAGCAGTCTGAAACCTGAAAGGTAGGGTTGCGAAAGGGTTCCTGGGCCTTCTTGAGTGTTAAGAATGACACTCTACAAATACAGCACAGGGCAAGGTTTTAGGCTACAGTTGACTGCAAAAATAGTTAAAACTTAAAAAAATATATTTCTCACATTCCTTATGGCTGTCTCTATTTTAGTGTCATCAGAAAACTGGCCGAACTTGCATTTGGTTTTGATATCCAGGTCATTTATTCAGATTAGAAATAGCTGGGGTGCAATCGCTCACCCTTGAGGGATTCCTTTCAACATCTCCCCCAGTCTAACATAATACTCCTCATGAATACTCGGTTTTCTAGTTTCTAAACAGTCTTCTTATCCAGTTCCATGTTCTACCCTGGATTCCTGTGGTTTTACGTTGAATTAGAAGCCTTTTGTCTGGAATTTTATCTAACATGCCAGAGGATCTTCACCTTCTAAATCTATTCTGCCTCGTTCTAATTAAATTACTACTATACAGGTAAGGCTCCAGCCTACCCCTTAGAATAGTTTCCATTATTTTACCTGTTATTGATGTTAGACTGATGCATCTGTAGTTGCCCAAGTCAGGTATGTCGAACCTTTTTAAAAATAGGTAGCATATTTGCGTCTTCCAGTTCTATAGAATTTCCCCAAGCTCACACCCTGATACTGTCATGATAATAATCAGTTGTACACAAATTTCAGCAAGTAGCTCGAATCACAGCCATTTTCAGAAAGATAACTTGTGTGAGTTGGCCATAACTGTACCCCTGCAGATGATGCACATGTGATATATACTGTAAAAGGTAATGTTATTTTGCAATAAAACTCACAGCAGGAAGGATTGACAAAGCAATGTTCAAACCTGGTGTGCTGTGCTAAGTTTGGTTGGCACAATATGGGATGGCGACTCCAGAATAATTTAAAATTGGTGTAATGCTGACTACATTTAAAAAGTTGCCTATTCCCTGCATGCCTCCTACAAGTAACACTGGAAGACAGCAAAATACAGTTAACATCCTCCTATCCCCCGCACAAAAATAGATTAAAATGAATAGGAAGCTGAATTCCATACTAATAGTCCAGGACATTTAGAGAATTTATCATGAAAGGAATCTAGAGATACTAATGCTATGTCATCAAGTTAATGAGACCTCAATGACCACCAATTTTTTTGTGTTGCATAACTTCCATCTTCAGGAAGTACTTAAATTGTAAGCTGATAGGAAGAGGTTTAGGTCGGGGCAAGGTCACATTTCAAAAATATAGAACAACATTAATTCAGTTCATTCACCATAAACTTGTTAGGCTAATATTCCAGAAAGACTTAGGTAGTGAATGATAAAACATGAACCTTGGGTTGTTAGGACAGGATGGAATTGGGAACTGATCGGGTTTGTCCCTTATTTCAATGAATGGCTGGGGATAAAATCGTTTTTTTTAAAAAAGGGGAATTGTCTTTATCAAACGTATTAGGGAAATCTCGCTTAGGAAATGAGGAGAGACAGAAGATCCATGTGATATTTTCATCATGGAGGTAGCATGTTCGATGCAATTTACATCAATGTATTGAAATATAAAATCAAAAAATGGCTGGCCAAACTTGTTTTCAGCAAGAAAGTTCTAATTTAAGTTTGCATTGTAAAATTATTTGTTCCATTAGCCACTGGTGTTAAAAGATTTGGAATTAATATACACACTGGAGCTCAACTTTGTAAAAGGCATTTTATATCACTCATTACTAAAGAGGAAATGTGTGCTATATCACAGTATATCAATGAATGTTTTAGTAAAAGACTCTAAAGTGTTGTAATTATTTATGTTTTATAAGCACCTTATATCACTTTATCTTGCTGTGTCAAATCATTAAAATCAAATGTCTGGGAGGATATTAGTTGTTTCTCAGTCTCTTTAATAAATAATCCTAAAGGTGTCAGGATTTAAATTCATTGTTTTACCTTCACCTCTGCTGTTTTTCCTTCTTTACGCACAGCAGTGTCTGTACACTTGACCTTGGACTGGCCAATCGAGCAACTTTGCTGTTGTTTGCTGCTGCTGCTTCCCATTACGATTCATTGACCGGCCTCTGTTGCTCTGGGCTGTCAGCTGTCGATGACTACACTAAACTAATGCAGCAAAAAGCTCCTACTGGAACAACACCACTAACTTTTCACGGCTGTTGCTGAATCAGGAAGTGGCGGAATAAGATCCTGAAGCGTGATTTGTATTTGGACACATCTGTAACTTTTCGAACAAACGAGGAAACACTAAAACCTGCTATAAGTACAATACTGTAAAATTCTTATCAGTTGCCTCCCCCTTCATTTGAAAGGTCAAATACGCGCAATGCCCTCAGAATTATAGTTTCTGAATTGTTCCCAGGGTTAAATAAATACATTATCCAAATTAATGTTTAAAGCCTCTCGGCCTTCCTTCAGATATATGACTATTCATGACTCCATCTGCTGTGCTGTTCCACTAAAAATAGAATTCTTTGGCCTTCGCTCTACCATTATTTTGCCCCTGAGGCGTGTTGAGAAATGCTTCAGTACTGCTTTGGACCAGCACCCGACATTACCACAAAAGGTCATTATCCAAAGTATACTTTGTTTACAGTTAAGAAGACAACTCTTTAACCCGCATCTGTGCATTCCTTTTTCATTCTTTTTTCCCCCCTATTTGTTTCTCTCTCCGTTCGAATACTGTACATGAATTCCGATCTGATGGCGGAACTGTTGGTGCTTGTATTGCAGCTGCATGCATTGTTAGGACTTGCCAAGGCTCATTAAAGCTCTAAGCGATAAGCAGTGAAGGACAAATTACACTACTGTATCTGGAAGAAAAGTTACATGTCACATTTTTCATAAAGTATTTGCTTTGTTTGGTAACAATTCTAGCCGTTTAAAGTTTTAATGCTTAAACATTATCTGCCGTTATCGGCCTTGTTGAAAATCGGCAGTGTTCAGTCTTTTTACTCCCACATTAACAGTTCACTACCCAAGGGCTAAATGTGAGGTGAAAGCTTTTAATTAACAATGGTAGGCAAGACAGCGAGTGAATGCACTCAGCCTCTCTCTTTGTAATATTGTGGCAAAAATCGTAGAGTCAAATCTCATTAACAAGCATGACAATAGGACCTGTGGACTCTATACTGCTTATCAGGAGAGCCTGCTATGTAACAGCCTCTCTTAGGAATATGGTGACTCAGAGCATAAATACTGCACAAAAGCTGCTTTCATATTGGCACTGTTTATACTTCAGATTCTAAGAGACCAGCATCTGTGAGCTGGCTCCCATTGTTTATATCTGGGTCACTTAGTTTTTCATGGGCCTGCGAATCTGACACCGAGGGCAGGATTTAGCTATGAAAATTTTGGCTGCTGGCTTAAGGATGCCATTCTCCCAGAATCCCAATTAAAATGGCGGCAATATAAAAGCCGCCAGAGGGTTTCCAGTTAGAGTGGGTTAAAAAAAAAACACACACAACGGGTTAATGCTCCCAATGACTTGGTAGGTTGTGGTGCTGAGCCATAGAAGTCAGGAAGTCCTGGGTACAAATAGGTCTTTCCAGCTGTTGGTCTTAGCAAATCTGACAAATTTACTTTTGGGTTGCAGTTGCCTGCACAAGGCCTGTGTATTGGGACCAGACAGCCTTAGCACCCCACTGTACCCAAATATCAAAGCAGTTTGCCGATCTCAGCAAGGCTGGCATATCTACAGTTGGCCAGATGTGCCTGGGTTAGAGAAGAAAACGATCAACCACGATTCTTGCTCGGGGTTGTTATCCAATCACCCTTGCTGGAAAGTGCGAGTGTGTGTGTGCGACTGTTGGGGAAGACAGAAACAAGCTCAGCTGTGACGGCCTTCCACACACAAACAGCCGACCAACACTCACTGTCTAGGCTCACTCTGAAGAATGGCATTTTGGGTTAGGTAATGAAGGAGGGCCCGTGCCCAAGGAATATACCCCAATATAATCATGAATATATAAGAGGGAGGCAGAAAACTATGAGGGTGTGGGGGCGGGGGGAAATATGCTGCTTTAATATTGCCATTGCCTGTGTTCAATCCAGCTGGGTGACAAATCATGGGCAGCATACCCGCAATTTCCTGCTAATGTGCAGCCTGTGGGCAAGGCTTCCCGCTGACAGCACAAACTCGTAAAATCGCTCCTTACATGCTTAATAAATACTCGCACACACACATATAAAAAGAAGAAAGCAAAAAAATAACTTGCATTTATACAGTGTATTTCACATCCTCAGGAAATCCTGAAGCGCTTCACGGAAAATGATGTACTTTTCAAGTGTAGTCACTGTTGTTTTTTAAGCAAACATGGCAGCCAATTTGCACACAGCAAGTTCCCACAAACAGATTAATGACCAAATCATCTGTTTTAGTGAGATCAGTTGAGAGATAAATGTTGTATAGGACACTGGGAGAACAGTGCCACGGGGTCTTTTACACATGTCTGAGCGGGAAGACAGGGGCCTTGTTTAACATCTCACCTGAAAAGCGGCACCTCCGACGATGCAGCACTCCCTCTGTACTGCATATGGATACTAACACGCCCATAGCTACAGACTAATACACAGCTGTACGCACATAAAAATACGTGTTGCTGGAACTTTGACATTACCGTGAAGATCGTCATCTCCCAATGCAGCGACATTAGTGCAGCCTATGACATGCTCCAGTGTAAACTGGCCACCTTATTTGTTCAGTGGGATCTACTGCCGGAAATACCTCCGCTGGGCACTCAATCAGCCTGCAGAAGACCAGTAGCAGACTTCAAATTTAAAACTGTGGGAGTGCGGCCAGGAGCTGGGCTGCACTGAGCCACAATGCAAAAAAAAACCCATAAGGCTGCATTAAGGAGACGTTACCGTGTTCTACAACTTCATAACCAGAAAACCTATTTTCCGTGTTGCTATTCGTTCAGGACTTAACGTGTTAAGTTTGCTCGACTGTGGAAAGCAAAAAAAAAAAAAATCTCAAGTGCTCAGACTGGCATTCAGCATTCTGTTTTGGCTCCTATCCCAGAATTCTTTGTTGTGGCACATACCTGGAGCTGTAATGGGCTGAGTCCTGACGCAGCTGCAGCTGCCATTGTCGACGGAATGAGCTGCACAGGGTAGCTATCACCTGTCGATGAAGAACAATGCACACAGGTTCAGACAATGAGCGAAGAATAGCCCCGAACATGTGCCAACAGAGCCTCTGCCGCTGCCTTTGCACCACGGCGCTGCACCGAGCCCAAAAAACATCTGCCCAAACAAAAGCCTCAGCTGGGCAGAAACATGCGGCGCACAGACTCGGAACTTTTGTTCACAGATGGCTCGTAGGCAAACTGGCAAAAAAAAGAGAACAAATTGGGAAGGGCCTGTTCTTTTCATTTTCAGGGTAAAAAAAAGATACACACACACAAAATAAAAACTGCATCAAAAGGCTCTTGCCGGTCTGTTTTAATTCATACAACAAAGTCTCAGTTCCTGAAACAAATCTCATAAACAGCTCTAAACTGTATCGGCCAGCCTCAGCCTGAATCATTACCCACCTACAGGGTGACGGTCAGTATTCTGGCACGTCAGAATAAATAGATGTCAATCAAACTTTTAAATTAATAAACACTAGTCTTTTAAAAAAAAAGTCATATTGTGTATACAGTGGGATGCTTTAATGGTCATTTTCCAGATCAAAACAGAATAGTAGGGCCTCAATCCAACATGATGATATTTTATTGAAGGAGAAGCAAAATGAAATAAGAAATATAAATTTGTTGAGGTGCTAGCATGGTTGCTTCTGTCGCTCTGCAGAGATTCTATCTGTCTGTCCCTTTCGAATGAGCTCAAGTTGGCGAACACACTTATATGTGAGCACATCACAAATGAACTACCAGGGTACCTCACAGAAAGGCACACTGCGTGCTCAGGTCAAGAATACTGTTTGTCATGTAATCTATTGGTTCTTGCTTTTCCACTTCCTTGTGAGCATCTCAAAACAACAAACTACCACATGCTTTCAATGACAAATAGAATTAAAGATTCTGTGGGAGAGAGAAGTGAATGTGCCTTCAGCCTCCTTTCCAAACTATTGTCTAATTAAGTTGTAGTAACAAGAAAATACAAGTTACAAGTGGAAGCTTGAAGTGACAGTAATAGGAAGTGACAATGGTAGGAATTGACAACTGAAAGACGACGTCAACAAATCAACAATGAACAAGCATCCACTGATACAAAATCAAACATTGGGGGGAAAAGTGACAAAAGGTCAAAACTGACAATAAAAGAGAGGGCATTAAGTTGATTCCAAGATAATAGCAACACAGGCTGGAGATTGACAGCCTAATAATCCATTTAACAGTGGTGCTATGTTGGAAGTCACCAATCCAAGTTTGACGATTGGTTGGACTTCACAAACACTTCAAAGATGCTAGCTATATGGCGCATGATTGCTCTGCAGACACCATTGCAAAATGTTGGATTCTCAGAAAGAAGACCAAGTTGAAATCTCAATCTCAATTTATGTTCGATGGATGAGCTTGCCAGTTTTAGCCGAATCATTTGGGAAAGACAAAACTGATCAAGAACTGACTACTTCACTCATGAGTCTCATGATGTTTGTCAAGGTAGTACTATTGACAATGCTAATAGAGATGTCCTGACCCCTGGACCATCCTATCTGCTCAATCAAAAAGGTAGAGCTAACTGGAGCATGGGGCAGGGCAGGGGGGTATGTCTATGAACATATTCCCCTTTAAATTATTCTATTATGGAAGAAGTACACTCACAAAAAGATAACAACAAACCTACAAGAACTAAAATATGATTAAAGCTGTTGAAAATAACTGAATTATTCTGTTTAAGTGCAAACAGCAAGCTGTCAGTGGTTTTAAAACAATGTATTACGGAAGGATATTGTAGCATAATATAAGAAAATCTAGTTAATATTAGCAGTCCGATAGCAAAGCATCAATTGGAATTTCTCACTCCCACCCCAGCCACTGATGCATTCCGTTAAACACTTATTTTGAGAAAGGATCTATACTTGCTCTGGGAAAGGGGGTCTTACCAGATAGAGTATCATATATATATCAGGAAGGAAATACTAGCTTGTTTGCCCGGCCTAATAAGATAGGGGCAAAGTGGTAGCCATAATAGCACACCGATTAAAAAGGACAATTGTTATTAGAACTTTTTTAATTAAAACTTAATATTCAGCAGAATATTTCAATCCAGAAAAAACTCACTGAACAAATAGTTATCCATGTTCTATATTTTATATAAATTTTCATCAAGTTGTTACTTATTATTGTTACTTTTTGTTGGTAAGTGGACATGCAATAAGATGGAATATCAAGGTCTGTAACTCTGCAGAAATAGAATCAAATATTTTAAAGAGCAAGACGAAAGGGAAAAAGAAAATCATCTACAAGTTGGACACTGCTTTCCTCACACATGCATTTTCAATCGAGCTCCGTGTCTCTGTGACCCAATGAATCAAACACAGAGAAAAGAAATCTGTACCTCATCAATCCATGCACCACAGTGAGATATACATGCTTCATAAAGATCTCTCTCCTGGCTGCTCTTAAAGCTCTGCTACGCTGCATTTCCTAATACTACCTCGCCTTGGTGTCCTGTGGTCTAGTACTTTAGAAGATCTGTTTTTCTCTTAGGACAATTTAAATGATAAAACAACAATATAAAATGATCAGCCAGAATTGTTTGTTTGAACTGTTTTTTTTACAAATATTCTTTTAAATCAGCAGAATGGACCAGCAATGATACGATGTGACACGGAGTGGGTGGTTTTATTATTGTTTTTGGGGGGTGGGGGTGGGGTAGGGAAGAGAAGGGGGGAGCTCAACAGACACTGTTTTACATGTAGTGAAATATTTTTTCATGTCAAACTCATTAAAATCATAATCTGAAAATCCCCTGCAGCAGCACTTTACATCTATTGTGCTACTGCACTTAGAAACAGCTGAATTCCTGCAGTTGTTGGCCTGGCCTGGCCTGTCTCTCACTGGCACACTCCTGCATACCACACCCTTTTGTGCTCAGAAACTCACCTGAGGCTGTAACTTTTTACCTCAGCTGCCCAGAAGTGTTGTTTTTATTTCTATTTAAAAAGCTTTGTTGTAAAACAAATTGTAACTGCAGTTACCTGGAGCAGATTCAATTTTTTTTTTTAATTGCGGTTTGCATTCAAGAGATTTTGCATTGTAACTTGTTATTCTTCACCAGAATAAAGAGTAGTGTCGGGGGAGGGGGAGTAAAAGGAACCTCCAATATGTGCACTTCATATACTCCAGGCAATATATCGAGGCATGCGTGTTTCCCATGTGACCATACTGGATCATGAAAATCCTTCAATTCTCAAGTACAAAAGAAAGCTTTAAAGAAAGAACTTCATACTCTTTCATTGCCTCTGATTTTCTTCACTCTTCTCTCGAAGATGCTGGTGTATGGTTCCAAGAATTCCAGGTGTCCTCTGGGACCTCACCTAAAAGCTCAATCTTCATTCTACAAGCTTAGACAATGGCTACAGGCAAGCTATTATATGGTGGAGGGCATTATGGCCACACCGGATACTATACTCATCCGACATCCCCACACACATTCTTTTAAGTATGGGGCCACTGAATCACAATTAAGAGTTGGAAGCCTGGCTGATTTCCCCCCAAGTTCAGGAGCACTGAGGCCAATTGTGGCACTCCTACTGCTGTTTTAGGAAGATAGGAATAAGATTAGAGCATTCAGCCCATCGAGCCCGCCCCATCATTTTTATTAGCTTTGGCTGAGATCAGCTGTTTCAGCACAGACTGGAGATCTTCCTGGTCTGTGTGGCTCAGCTTCTGTACTGGTCAGTGCATTTATCAACCAAACCATTGGCAAGGTGCATTGCCTTTACTGATTTCATAACGACTGTTTAAGATTGTTTGCTTTTAAATCTCCTTCCACTCCGTCACTCCTTGGCATGGAGTCAATGGACATGCTGTAGCAATCTTTTTCAAATTTGTTCTTTGGATTAAGAATGCTTGCGTGAGGAACAATTTTTATTTAATTTGTTTGAAGAACAGTAAGCGTGTCCTAACAAGCTTCCATACTTCTGTTCTCTCACCATGGAACACCGTTGCCAGCATTTACAAGTCACACAATAGTGTGTTACACAGGTTCAAATGTCTTATCACTCGCTCATGCTGCATTGCCTATTTTTAAGATACATTATCAGTATTTTGGCTATATATAGACGATTGGATGCATGTCTGTAAAAATCTCCCAACTCACGCTTGGGCTGGATTCTTAGAACCTCATTACCTAAACACATCAGGGGTCCTTTGTATAAAAACTGGAAATGCACAGCAGGTTAGTCAAGAGACAGATAAGTTAATGTTTTGAGGTGGGGCCCTTGATTAGAAAACAATAAAAGATCTAAAACATTAACCCATCTATCTCTAGATGCTATTTGGCTTACTGTGCATTTCCAGTATTTTCTGTTTTAGTACAGATTTCCAGCATTCGCATTTTACGTTTTATCTCAGGATTTAGTAGCTTGAGATCCATTTCCAGGTCATTGACCTACTTACTTTTCCCAGCCACTGTAGCAGTGCGATTCATTGCCTGCGATAAGGGCAGAGCATTGGTGATTTTACCACATCCTCAGCACACTACAAGTGGTGAGACTCATTTGCTTCAGTTGGTGACTTATGGGGATAATTCTAACCTAACTTGCCTGGCGGAAAACTGGCAGGTTTGGGTCAGCCGCTCATTTTACAACCCCACCCCCCCTCCCCAATTATACTCTCCATTAAAGTCAATGGAGTGTAAAGTCGGGCAGGGTATTTAAAGGGCTTCCTGCTGATGGGCTAACTTACCCCACTGAGTTGCTCTGGTTTCCATGTGCTGATGGTTTTCATTTAGTAAATAATGAATTATTTGTATGCTTGGATATGTCATTTTGTGTTAAAACTTTGCATTCTCTCGATTAAGCTCAGCACAAATATGTAAAATGTGGCTGTTGTCCTGCTCAAAAATGACTCCTGAGGCACATAACTATTCCTTTAGTTTCTTCTATTGATCACTCCATCTTCGCTGAATACCTTTTCTCCACAGATCACCTGAGTAGCACAGCTCCTGTCCAGCTTCACTCCTACCTGTTACATCGTCAGCAGTACATTGCCTCAAATGCCACCTTCTCCCATGCCCACACAGTCATCTGTTGTGTATTGCATGACTCCATCCTTGGCTCTCTCCTTCATTATTTACACGCTACCTCCTCATTGACATTATCCAGAAGTATAGACTCAGCTTCCCCATGGACGCTTTACCTCTCCACCTCCTCAATTGCTCACACAGCTGTTGCCACTCTCCCAATTGCCTATCCAACATTAAGACCTGGATGAGTTAGAATTTCCTTCAACTTAATAGCAGCAAAACTGAAGCCACCCTTTTCCAATCTCGCTAACACTTCTGGGGGGGGAAATTCAGTTGGTTGCGCCTCCCGTTAGTGCCATAAGAGGGCGCTAATGGGGCGCAAAGCAACTAGCGCGGCACTGCCTACGCCTCCCGCAAAATTCAGCGGAAGGTTAGTGGTGGCGCTAACCGGTTGCGCCTTGTGGCACTGCGCCGCTGGCGATGACATCATTGGCGTGCGCAGCGCCCCGCTCACGATCTTTGGGAGCGCCCCCTGACTTATCGCTGGATGCTATGTCCGACGGGGTCAGGGGGGGCGTACCTGTGGCTGGGGAGGCGCAATTTAAAGGTGAGGTGTGGGGCGGCCATTTTTGTTGCTGGCCGCCTGCCAGCGCTCCCGTCCCAGACCTCCTGAAACGCACCCCCCCCCCCCCAGCGGAGTGCTGGCTGCGCTCCAAGAGCCCGGCACTTCTCTTGCGTGCCGGGCTCTTTTGCCTGCACTCCCGATCCCCGGGGACCCAGCTGGGCCCCAGGTCGTGCTGCACAAGGCCCCTCCCCTTTAAGAAGGGCGTGTGGCGCTGCGCCACATAACACCGCAATATTGACTCACAGCACCCCAAGAGGGATGCGGGGCACTTCCAGTAGCGCCCCGCTTCCCTCTTGGGGCGCAACCACTCAATTTCCGGCGCGGGGACGCTAATTTGTCTGGGGTGCTACTTTTAGCGCCCCGGCAAAGTTGGCGCCCCAATTGGGGCACTACCCAATTTTTAGCCCCTGGTCTCAATTCCACTAACCTGCCGGTTGTCACCTCAGGCTCAGTCCAAAGGTGTGGAACTTTGACGTACTGCTTAACTCCAAACTCCGTATCCTCCCCACATCCGGTTAGTCACTAAGTCCACTTTGTTTCACCTCCAAAACTTACCCGCCTCTGCTGTACCTATCCCCTCTGCCCCACCTATCCCCTCTGCCCCACCTATCCCCTCTGCCTCACCTATCCCCTCTGCCCCACCTATCCCCTCTGCCCCACCTATCCCCTCTGCCCTACCTATCCCCTCTGCCCTACCTATCCCCTCTGCTGCTGAAACCTATCCCCCTCTGCCACGGAAACCATAATCCATGCCTTTATTACCTTGAAGTTGTATTTATCTAACCCTCTTTGCTGGTCTTCCCACCTCCAGCCTTCATATACTATAAGCCAGCCAGAACATTGCGGCTTACGTCTTCACCCATAGCCCACACGCCCACTGCTTGCAAGGCTCCACGGGCTCCCTTGTGCCCAGAAGAATCAAATTCAAGATCCCTGTCCTCACCTTAAATATCTTTGCTCTTTGACATGGATTGGACTTTATCAAATAGAATGTGCCAATGATGTGAAGAGCGAGGTAGGGAACGCATGTAAAAAGAATCATTATTGTGGAATGTTTTGTTTTTTGAAAGTAAATTGAAAAAAGTAAGTTCCCTGTTGAAGCCTGAGAAAGCTCAGTCGAATTGTTAACCATGATTGTGTCATGCACCAGCGACACACTTGTGTTTGTGTCGTGAATCGTGCCATTGCATTGCATGTTTAAATAAAAACAATTTTTGAGGGGGTAAATAAGCAGAAGGTAAGAAAGGAAAGAAGGAAATAATGATGGGAAGAAAAATGGAAGAGGAAAGTAAAAAGAAGGATTAGAAAGGATGAACAAAAAGGTAGGACATAAAAAGTGGAGGAAAGAAAGTGGAGGAAATAAAGGAACAGGTGAATGAAGGAATTATCAGAGTAATAGAGGAAAGGATGGAGAACAGAAAGTTAAGAGAAGAAAGAAAGAAGTGAAAAGTGGGTGGAAAGAAAGAGTGAAAAAGAAAAGTTAAGGTTTGTGAGAACTGGTCTAGGTCATCATGTTCACAAAGCATTTGCATTTCACTGAAAGCACTACATGCAGAATAGTCCGTTCTTTCAAACAAAATTCAAATATTTTTGTTTTACAATTTGGAGGATTTAAATCTTCACAATCTCCAGCTCCTTCCAAAACTCCGGTAGCTTGTATATCATCACAATAGAAGATGTTCAACTAACTACTACTTCGTTTGGTGAGTCGGAATATTAACCACCGCCAGGACTTCTGAGCAATCTTCTGAGCAGATTTTATAAAGTAAAACCAATTACAGTCATACTTAATTATTACTCTCAACTTTTGATATTTACCCTCGTTAAAAAATTAATAAAAAAAGACAGGCACTCACATGATTCAGATCTGAAAGTTGTTGAGTTTATAATGTATCTGCTCCCTTAAACTGTTTGCCACACAAAGCGGTTTAACATCAAGCGACATGCCAAACCAGAGATGAAAATAATTAAGACATGGAAAAAAATGTTTTTGAGAGCTAAACATGCTGTAGGAATGACAGAATACTGATTGTAGCAGCACTGTGAGAGTGCAGATTGGCAGCCGATGGCTGTGGTTGGTTGTGTTCACATTTTCTGTCTGCCATACAATACGAAGGAAGACTCAGTGTTAAGCAGAATGCGGTAAGAGGTGTGAGCCTAAATAATGAAGCCCAGACATATTTCACAGTGCGCATGTGTTCAGTCTGGTATTTTTTTTTTCTATTTACTTCACCCAGTGACTTAAGATATGGGCTACAGCTCCACTGGAGCGGCACAACACTGGTACCTCAACCAAGTGGCCATTCTTCATGTGTGAGCTTAAAAACTGACGTTCAACAGGCTATTCAAATATGGGGCTATCACACTGTGTCCTCACCCAAAGTCCAAGCACACCCACTTTTCAATAAGAGTCACTGAAGAGCAATCAGGGACTCCATCTGATTTTCCGATAGACTCTGGAACAGTACCCATGGATTGGCGGGTAGCTAATGTTACCCCACTGTTCAAAAAAGGTGGTAGAGAGAAAACGGGGAATTACAGACCGGTAAGCCTGACATCGGTAGTGGGGAAAATGCTAGAGTCCATTATAAAAGATGTAATAGCAGAGCACTTGGAAAACAATGATCGGATCGGACAAAGTCAACATGGATTGACAAAAGGTAAATCGTGCTTGACTAATCTACTGGAATTTTTTTGAGGATGTAACTGGTAAAATAGATAAGGGAGAACCAGTGGATGTGGTGTATTTGGACTTTCAAAAGGCTTTCGATAAGGTCCCGCATAAGAGATTAGCGTGTAAAGTTAAGGCACATGGGATTGGGGGCAAGGTATTGACTTGGATAGAGAACTGGTTGGCGGACAGAAAGCAAAGAGTTGGAATAAACAGCTCTTTTTCCGAGTGGCAGGCAGTGACTAGTGAGATACCGCAGGGATCAGTCCTTGGACCCCAGCTATTCACAATTTATATTAATGATCTAGACAAGGGAACTAGATGTAATATCTCCAAGTTTGCAGATGACACAAAGCTGGGTGGGCGTGTGTGCTGTGAGGAGGATGCCGAGAAACTCCAGTATGATTTGGACAGGTTAGGTGATTGGGCAGAAGCATGGCAGATGCAATATAACGTGGATAAATGCGAGGTTATCCACTTTGGTGTCAAAAACAAGAAGGCAGATTATTATCTGAATGGCAATAGATTGGGAGAAGGGGAAGTGCAACGACACCTGGGCATCCTTGTGCACCAGTCGCTGAAGGTAAGCATGCAGGTGCAGCAGGTGGTTAAGAAGGCAAATGGTATGCTGGCCTTCGTAGCGAGAGGATTTGAGTACAGGAACAAGGATGTCTTGCTGCAGTTGTACAGGGCCTTGGTGAGACCACATCTTGAGTATTGTGTGCAGTTTTGGTTACCTTATCTGAGGAAGGATGTTCTTGCCATGGAAGGAGTGCAGTGAAGATTCACCAGGCTGATACCTGGGATGGCAGGAATGACGTATGGGGAGAGATTGGGTCGATTGGGCTTATATTCGCTGGAGTATAGAAGAATGAGAGGGGATCTCATTGAAACTTATAAAATTCTAACAGGACTAGACAGACTAGATGCAGGAAGGATGTTCCCGATGGTCGGGGAGTCCAGAACCAGGGGTCACAGTCTAAGGATAAGGGGTAAGCCATTTAGGACAGAGATGAGGAGGAATTTCTTCACCCAGAGAGTGGTGAACCTGTGGAATTCTCTACCACAGAAGGCAGTAGAGGTCAATTCATTAAATATATTCAAGAAAGAGTTGGATATATTTCTTAAGGCTAAAGGGATCAAGGGATATGGGGAGAAAGCAGGGACCGGGTACTGAATTTGGATGATCAGCCATGATCGCATTGAATGGCGGAGCAGGCTCGAGGGGCCGAATGGCCTACTCCTGCTCCTATCTTCTATGTTTCTATGTTTCCCCCTCCCTTGCCTGGGGTGCTGAGGCCAATTTTATTGCCTCTACTTGCACACCAGCTGACATTGCTTAGCTCAATACAAAGCAGGAATCTAGTCTTGGTTCATCCTGAGCTGTATTACATAGAATTACATAGAAATTACAACACAGAAACAGGCCATTCATCCCAATCAGTTTGTGTTGGTGCTTATCCTCCACATGAATAGTAGTTCTAATGCCATGTGCCAGGCCTATTCCGATATCCCCTTATTCTCCTTTCATTCAACCACCTATCTAACCGATAATTAAATGTTGACATGTTCCTTGTTACAATCACTGACTCTGGTCGGGCATTCCACAGCCTTCCAACTCTGTAAAAATGTCTCTCCTGCTCTTTTTCCTAAGAGGGCACTAACGGGAGGCGCAAAGCAATTAGCGCCTGGGCGCGGTGCCTCCAATGACTCCCGCGAAATTCAGCGAGAGGTTAGCGGCGGTAGTAACCAGTAGTGCCCCACAGTGCTGCATCGCAGGTGATGACGACATCATCGTGCGCAGCGCCCCGCTCGCGCCTCGGCCGCGATCTTCGGTAGTGCCCCCTGACTTACCGCCAGACGCTATGTGTCATAAATTGCAACTTCTACAAGAAGTAACTCGGGAAGTACTACTGAACGGCCAGCTGAGGGCGCAGCCCGAGGAGTATAAATACTCGGGCGTGGGCCCACCTTGGTCAGAGACAGTCTGGAAACAGGAAGCTAGTGACTACTAACTAGACCTCCATGTTTTGTTACAAGTCGATTAAAGCCTTGCTTTATGTACAACCAAGTGCGTAGTGAGTCTTTATTACGTCACTATGTCCGAGGGGGTCAGGGGGGTCTACCTGCAGCCAGGGCAGCGCTATTTAAAGGCGAGGTGCCGAGCGACCATTTTGGCTGCTGGTCGCTTGCCAGCACCTGCCTCTGCTGCCATCCCCGGCCTCCTGACCAGCCTCCTCATGGAGTGCCGGCTGCGCTCCGTGAGCCTGGCACTTCTCTTGAGTGCCGGGCTCTTTTGCCGGCACGCCGATCCCCAATGGTCCAGCTGGGCCCGGGTCACGCTGCGCAAGGCCCCTCCCCTTTAAGAAGGGGAGGAAGGCCTGCAATACCGCGCCATGATATTCCCTCGCAGCGCCCCAAGAGGGAGGCGGGGCACTTCCAGTAGCGCCCCGCTTCCCTCTTGGGGTGCTACCACTCAATTTCAGCCGCGGGGACGTTAAAAGTAGCACCCCGGCGAAGTTAGCGCCCCAAAGGGGCCGTGACTCAATTTTTCCCCCAGGGAGTGGTGAAGCCATGAAGGATATTAAACAGAAGGATGAGAATTTTAAAGTAGAGGTGTTGAGGAACTGGGAGCTAATGTATGTTAGCGAGCACAAGGGTGATGGGTGAACGGGATGACGTAGGATAAGATATGGGCAGCAAAGTTTTGGAGAGCTACACTTTAGGAAAAAAGTGATGATAGGAAATACATCAAGAGGTACTACACCATATTTTACTTCAGTTATTGTTCAATAAATTATGTGCAGAGCAATGAATCACCCTGCGCTGCATATGTAGGAAAAACTCTTCAAATTTTTGCATATTCTGAAATCAGAACAAGTATCATTGTTTACCTATATTTTGCAGGCGGTGGGTAGACACCAATGCTGGCCAGTCACTTACCTCCATTCCAGGGCCATTGGCTAGAAGTTTTGTTTTGATGGGCCCAAGGGGGCCAATGAAAATCCAGAAATTCCAGGTCTCTTTTTGCAGCGGTCCAGGTTAACACCAAAGCTGTCCTGCCAATCACGCTGGGTTGGAAAGCCAATACCCCTCCCCCCGCCTTGGAGTACTGGCTGCCCAGCGTAACTCAGGCCAGGGCCAAGGAAATCCCTGCCTGGGAATTCCCTCCCTCTGTTCACATACCCTCTGATGTAGGGGGTCATGTTTGAAGCTGACAGATGTTCTGCCCAAAATAGAGCCCCAGGAAATTTGAAGCACAGGACAAGACCTGGCATATCCAGGTTCCAGCCTTAATTCCAAGATCTTCCACTGCACTTCCAGCAGACCTGCGCAGAGAGTGCGCCTAAAAAGGACCATGAAATTTGGAGCCAAGCTTATTGATAAAATGGTTCATTAGGAAAGGAATATGTGTGATAGTTCAGTCATTCATATAGCCTGACATCACTTGCTGCATAGGCTCACATATAAATAAGTCACCAGAACCCAATGGAACCATATTACTGGATGATTTGCCTCCTTCAGGAGAGAAGGAGTAAGGAATAAGGGGAGAAAATAAAACATTAAACAAAATTTTCTGTTCTCAAGAGCTATTATTAAAATAATTTTCTATACCAGATAAGCCATCTGCCTTTTGTACAATATTTTGAAATAACTGCCTAATAATCTGCTTTCCCTTGCATGATGTTAAGTAATTCATTGTTAAAAAGCTTACCTGGTTTGTATGTTATTCCTGGGGGGAACAGGAATCCCTGCTGGGCTGCGGCAGCCGCAGCCAATGTCCGTTGGTCGTGTGGAAAAATTGGGATCATGAGCGGAGGCATGTGACCCTGAACCTGCTAAAGACAACAAGAGCTCTGATCACACACTGAACAAATGTATCTTGACAAGTATTATACAGCAGTGATAGTGTACGTGTGCTCACAGACTCCCACAATGCTCTCCCTTAACCTATTAATCCCTACCAATTTCACATCATCACATCAAAGGCCCTCAGGCTACATTGTTTTCCCTTTTGTGTCAGGAGTGCAGGATTCTTGTTGAAAGCGTTTTGTCTTCCATTTCTTGAGGTAAAATTGCCCATACTTTCATTCGTCAGAACACCTCTGCGCAAACACTGGATAGACAGCATTTGATAAACCATTTCAATCCTAGTTTCCTGTTAGCACACTACATGTTCACTGGGGATTGTGAATTTGTGCAGCCTGTCTCTTCCTGGTGAGTTTAGAAACTCAGTTCACAGTTTGATGGACTGATTTTCTACTGGTAGGAGGGAGGTGCCCTGTGCTGATTCTCAGAAACAGGCAAACTGATCTCAACATGTCAGCCCAAGGATAAGACAGAGATGTCTCTTCAAACTAATGGCTGTCAAGGGTCACAAGTGTATTCAGTTTGTGGGTTTTTTTCAGGTCATTTGAATTTTCTTCCCTCTTTTACAGAGGTGTTGACTCATGCTGGAGTATGGTTCCATGGGCATCAACTGCTCTCCGTAGCTTGCTGAAGTGCCATTTTTCTTCACGGGTCCACATAGACAGTGAGTGTTAGCAGCCTATTCTATCATGGGGGGCATCACGGTCAAGCCCAATTTCTGTCATTTTCCAATATCTACTCACTGAATTACGATCAGGAGCAGGATCCATGATTGTTTCCCCTCCCCTCATCAGCTTAGCTGCTGAAACCAATGGCGGAGCTTCTACTGCAACTTTGGGTGTGAACAGCTAGCTCAGCATAGCTGGACATTGAACCTGGGACCTTCCTGGTCTGTGTAGTTTAGTGCCACACACTTCAACAAACCCCCAGCTGAGCTATCAGGATTGCCCTGGTTTGTGCAGTTTCAGCTTTAGACCTTCACTAGGTTTAACACCATGTTAACTTTAGCACACCCAGCTTAGGTATGTAGAGAATAAAAATGGCCAGTGAGCTCGACTGATACTGCAACTAAGGTATGTCAGGTACACTGAATTGTCCAGGAATAAGACAACTCCAAAGTCAAGGTAGCTTCTCCATTCATGAATACTTGGGATCCACTGTTGCTATTAAATCAATGGGCATGGCCACCCTCCCAATCTTTCAGCATGCACGCACATGTGCTTTCGATACAGTGATATCTGTTACACATCACTGTGTTTAGCTGCAATACAATATCACTGTAAATATTTAAGCTCACATGGATTTGGTGCTGTACAATGTTGCCTCAAATAGTTGGCACGGAGTGTGTGCATGTATTTAAATTCATTAAAGTTATCAGATACTTGTCAACACATCCCGTGAATGTCAATCCAGTAATTGTCATTGAAATGGACTAGTAACAAGATCACGACTGGCCTGCCTCATAGCTCTCTCACAAACCTCAGTGGATAGCATCCAAATTCCCAATACAAGCATGCACAATGTGTTCCTGCCTTTGGAATATCCACACTTTTGTCCTGCACAGGAACATATTTCAGCGTTTAATGTGCATTTATGAACATGAATGCCAGAGGAATAACGAGATGTGTTTGAAGGTGGTGCCTCCATATATATGACCAGCCTGGAGGTCCTCTCTCTCACTGCTTTGTGGCTTCCCATACCACCTCGGAGGGCAATAAAAATTGTATTTCCAGAGGTACGACAAAGCAACATTAGAAAGCAGCCTCAACTGTTTTTCTTGGACTATAAAAATACTTAGCAAAAATTATTATTAGTTAAATACATACCACAGATGTTATAAACAAAATACATCAGGGCCATCACTATGACATGATAAAGATCTCCACCAGCAAGCCTGACCACAACCTCACTCATAATTTATCTGGTGATGTTTATCATATCTATCACAGTTCTGGCTGTGACATATCCTCTACATCCCTTTGCCAAGAGTCATTATTTGAAGAAGCCAAACACTGTGGGTGGTGAGAGAGGATCTAGGAGTTAATTCACTGAAGTGTCCTGTACAGCATCTGGTGTTCTGGCATCTTTTCTCTAAGACCTCTTTCCCAAAACTCACCTCAAATTGAGAAGTGTTCTAACAACTTGGGGCTGTCTGCATTATAGGATTATAGTGCATGGTAGAACATAACTCCACTTTGAAATTTAATGTTAACAGGGACTGCTGACCTGATTCTATCAAACCTACTCAGATTACTGCTGAGTAACAATACAATATCATAAGCAAGATTGTCAGAGTTCTGCTGCATATGGAGCCAATCATATGTTGGACTAGACCTTCACTGAGTACTCATTTTATTATATCGTGGATAGCATTTTGTCAAGTACTGGTGCAATGATATCATGAACTGGACCAACAAAAAGTACCAGCTCAACTACAAGCAACTTCGTGTGCTGCCGAGTACCAACGCAGTTACATCAGTGACTAGACTGCATCTATTCATTGCTGAACATTGATCCAATGATATCACTCAAGTGTTGATCTGTTCTAGAACATGAACCAGTATGCATCTAAGTGGGAAGCAGCAGCATCAGCAGGTTTTCTACCATTTGTGCCACAAGGCAGATTCATTAAAGAGGCTTTTTAATGTGGTTCTTCATACCTGGAAAAGGGAAAGGCGCCTTTCTGTCTCTGAGTGCCCTAATGTAATTGCAAGCATCTATTAATTAAACCCACATAACTTTCTCTTCCAAAAAACAAATAGATGGAAAGAATCAGAGTGATCCTTTTCTTTTTGTTTATTACTGCCTGTTCCTGCTGATGTTTTGAATATTTTTCTTCAAACTTACATTATCAAGGTAAGTGGCTAGAGTTACTAAGCCCAACAGTGCGAGGAAACTTGAATTAAAATTAGGACAATTATAATGATTAACCTGGGATACTTCAGTATGGACTTTGCACATAATAGTCTAGCTCTCTCATATGTCTGGGCTCAGTAACTCCTCCAAGCCACTTCCTTTGATGTAATCAGGACTCATCATGCAAACAAAAGGAGTTTAAGGTTACTCATAACTCTTAATAGCTGTCTGATTTTAAAAGAGTTTTGTAACGGTAATCGGGTGGATGACAGTGGAAAATGGGACAGAGATCTGTATTGCTAAATCTCAATGCACTTTAGTGTCTGCCACATTTTCCAACTTCATTTCTAGAAGTTAGAGGAAGAGCCCATCGTCCTTTGGGCGGGCAGATGCAAATGATGCAGTAATTATGTGGTGACATCATATACTCTGTTATTTCCAACACATTTAAGCTGACATATTCACGATAAATTTATACAATCATCCAGGGTTGGTAGGAGCCAAGAAAAAGGTAAAGGAGATCTTAAAGGGCTTAGATTCAATGCTAACAAGAGCAATTAAAAGCTTGTTTGTCAATAGTTTTTCTGTTGTTGGTTTGTCCAACTGATTTGTCATCGGCCTTTATGCTATTTGGAGGGGACACTCCACCACCCCACCCCACCCCACCCCTCTGCCCCACTTTCCAATTTCAGACAGGGAACAATGGATTTCACATTGGGAATAACCCTTATCTTAGCTTCCTGGAAGAAGAGGCAGAGAAGGATTGAAGGAATTCCAGGTTGGTGTCTTTACACCAGAGACATGTGGTACCCACCCACCAGTACCCCACGCCAGAGTATACAGGCCCTTGCTTTATTTGACTGAGGAGCAGTGTCTGCAGAGGCTTTGCTTTCCAAAGGGAGCCATCACTGAGTTATGTCACATGCTGCATGTAGACTTACTATCTACTTCCACCACAGGCACCACAATTATAGTCACCACCACCTTCAATTTCTAAGCTATGTGGTCAAATTGAATAACAACTGTGCACAATAGCATTAAGCAAGTCACAGGTGCATTGTGCTCAAGTGATAACAATTTCATCTCCTTCCCTATGGACAACTGACATCAAGATAGGATATTGCCATTTTGCAGAGTAGTAGGAGTCCCCAAATTCCAAGGAATCATTGATTGTACTCACATGATCATGCACACTCCCTTGCCCAATGCCTATAACAATGTTCAACAGAGAAGGACTCCCCTTTCTATAGTTTATTTGCAACTGGCAGCACATCACAATGCCAGTGAATGGCACATGCATCACTATAAGGCAGTATCACCTTGGTCACCTGTTACACGCTCCGCCTGATATTCAGTTTCATTGACTTCAATAGAACTGAATATCGGGTGTGTTGTATAACAGATGACAAAGGCAATGCCGTCGGAATTGCGTCCCTGCCCCTGTCCAATTTCACCACCCTTGACCCAGAAAGACAAGTCTCTGTGTTTCTCTTGGGAGATTAAGACTATCGTCTACAACCATCGGTGATGGCACCTCTGCACTTTCCTAGGACACCAGCAAAGTGTTGATATAGAAACATAGAAGATAGGAGCAGGAGTAGGCCATTTGGCCCCTCGAGCCTGCTCTGCCATTCAATGAGATCATGGCTGATCATCCAAATTCAGTACCCTGTCCCTGCCTTCTCCCCATATCCCTTGATCCCTTTAGCCTTAAGAAATATATCTAACTCCTTCTTGAATATATTTAATGAATTGGCCTCTACTGCCTTCTGTGGTAGAGAATTCCACAGGTTCACCACTCTCTGGGTGAAGAAATTCTTCCTCATCTCAGTCCTAAATGGCTTACCCCTTATCCTTAGACTGTGACCCCTGGTTCTGGACTCCCCCGCCATCGGGAACATCTTTCCTGCATATAATTAACGTCCATTCTTCCACCAGAGTCATCATTGAGCATAGCATTGGCATGGTGAAGGCACACTTCAGGTGCCTGGATTGATCTGGTGTGCTGCAAAACATTCCAGCTAGGGTTTCAAGCATCATGGTGGTGCATGGCATGTTGCACAATTTTGCCTTACAAAGAATGAAGGCTCCATAGGCAGCAAGGGAATGAGGAAGAGAAGCAGCAACAGTAGCCTGTTCTTCAAGAAGAAATCATAAAATGACCTTCCTTAATCTTCAATATGAATAAAAATGGAAAAAAGAGGTTTGGAAGGTTTTTAAGTCATTTTTACTTTTCCATTACACCGCACACCATCAAAATATGAACAGAATCCAGCCTCCCAAATGATGTCATCCTACTTACAGTGTTGAGTATGTACATGGCATACTGATCAAATTATAATCAGGATCAAGATAGAACACCTCAGCAATATATAATACAGAATCTGTCCATCTCATTGTCTTCCTTATAAATATAGAGCACTTATACTTTCAGAGCACTTACAAAATCATCAGGGACAAACAACATAGGTTTGTAAAGGGAAGGTCATGTTTGACTAATTTAATTGTAAAATGAAACAGAGTATGTAGACAAAGCAAATATAACATTGTTGTATATATAGATTTTCAGAAGGTGTTTGATTAGGTGCCACATAAGAGACTTGTGAAAATTCGGGCACATAATATTAAAGGGCATGTAAAGTATGGCAAAGGACAGAAGTCAGAGGTATGGATAACTAGATTTTTGGGGGGAATTGGCAGAATATGGATCACACTGTGCCTCAGGGATGTGTACAGTGACCCCTTTTGTTTGTTATTATCTATATAAATGAATTGAACACAGATACAAGGGGAAGGATACCAACGCTTGTTGATACAAAAGTAGGAGCATGGCAAACTGTGGGGATGAATACGGAAGGCTGCAGGAGGACATAGGTAGGTTAGCAGGATTCAATGCAGAGAGGTGAAGCTGTACATTGAGGAAAAGGAAAGGAAAGGAAGTATATCCTACATAGTAAATGGGGGAAGAGAGAGATTGTTAAAGGGGAGAAAAAGCAATTAAAGGCAATTGGAATTCTTGGTTTTACATATAGGGACATTGAATATAACAGCATAGAAGTGATGTTGAATTTGTACAAGAAATTGATTAGGCCACAGTTGTGTACAATTCTGGGCACTCCATTTTCAGAAGGGATATTAGAGCCACAGAAAGGGTACAGCAAAGATTCACCAGAAGTATATCAGAATGAGAGGTTATAGTTGTGAAGAAACACTCAAAAATTGTGTTTCTTTTCACTTAAACACAGAAGGGGGATCTAATGAAGCTTTTCAAAATTATGAAAGGTTTTGAGAGGGTAAACAGTGAAAGGTTGTTCCCACTAGTCAGCAAATTAGGAACAAGGGGGGCTTACTTTCAGGAATGATTACCAGAAGCACAAAGGGAGATATTAGAAGAATTTTTTTTCAGAGTGTTATTAATACATGGAATGCTTTATCAGAAGTGGCTATTCAGGCAGACACTATAGTGTCCTCGCAAAGGGAATTGGTAAGTATTTGAAAAGTAAGAATATAAATAGATATGGGGACAATGCAAAGAAACTGAATTAGAGTTGAAGAGCTAACAGCAGTACAGGTGTGCTGTAATTTCTATGATTCTATATTAATTATATCTCTAATGTCTAATATCAGACTATTGATCTGAGTGATATCACACCAGTATCAACTTTGCTGTCACAAGGTGCTGTGTGCTGACTGATCTCTTAAAGGGCCTTGAAATTGCTCTTTTAATACAAAACAGAGAGAATCTGTTTTCTCCATAACTAAATGAATCACTAACACTGTCCTACCTTGTATTGCATTAAAAGAGGGGCATCGCCTCTCCATTTTGTAAAGGTAAATGGTAGGAATCAAAAAGGCACGATTTCCCAATACATGTCCTGGTGGGCAAGGCTTCACACTGGGAGTGGACATTTATAAAATCACTCCTCTAGTGTACAATAAGTAAACATTCCCAGTTATTTTCATATTTCCTCAAGCACCACGAAATATCATGTCAATGTAGATCGGAAAAGTAGTCCACTTTCTGTATGATTGACTGTAACATGTTATCTTATATCTCGGGAAATGAGTACAGCTTTATATTAGAGGAAAACAAGGTGTCAGCCTTGGCTTAGTGGTAGTGCTCTCGTCTAAGTCAGAAGGTTGTAGGTTCAAGCCCCACTCCAGAGACTTGGGCACACATTCAATGCAGTATTGAGGGAGTGTGGCATTGTTAATGGTGTTGCCTTTCAGGATGAGATGTTACACCAAGTCTCCATCTATCCTCTCAAGTGGATGTAAAAGATTCCATGCCATTATCTGAAGAAGAACAGGGGAGTTTTCCCGATGTCCTGGCCAACATATATCCCACAAACATCATCAGTAAAACAGATTAACTGGTCATTTATCTCATTGCTGTTTGTGGGCCCCTGCTCTCTGCAAATTGGCTGCCGCATTTCAATACATTACAACGCTGACCAACACAAAAATATTTCATTTCCTGTCGAGCACTTTGGGATGCCCAGAGGATGTGAAATGTGTGATATAAATGTAAGTTCTTCCTTTCATGTTTCAAGACACTGGCCACCAATCCAATATAAAACTCACAAATGCAATGATATCACGGGGCAAATATAGCTCCGCACATTTAATTGGACTCTACCCACTAATGTTACATTATCCATGTCTCTAAATAGTGCCATGTGTGATCTGGCAGCATAGGCAAATGTGGAGAGGTTTGCATTTGTGCTTTAAAGCAGGTCATGTTAAAGGGTAGCCACAGTGATTGACAGTGTGTTCAATATAAGCTACATGCACAGTAAATACAAAAGAAGATTTAATGTAAGATTTTAGTGTACCGGGCAACAAAATTGCTCGCAAGATCCATAGGTTTCAAATTCTTAACTACGGATTTGAAGCTCCACTCTTACAAATCTCCAAACTTGAAATTCAGAATTCTTAATGGTACGGCTTATTGAAGAGAAATTGTAATTTCTCATTCTTAAATGTCTGGCCATGGAGTTTCCTGGCTTTTCCAATGCAATTTGCCCACTATCAGATAAGTCAGAGCAAAAGATCACGGAATTTCAAGAGCAAAAGATCGAGGAATTTCAAACGCAAATTACGTCCGGTGCAAATTGAGTTTCTGGGGTCTTTTGCATTGGTTTAAAAAACATCGCGCTGGAAACCAGCCCCACCCACAAAACTGGCCATGTCCCCAGGTCAAATTAAACACCACTGCAAGTTTCCACTACTTGCACCCGGTTTTGAGTACAATTTGTGCCTGGATCGCTGATTGCGCCCAAAGTGGAAACTGGTGTTTATTTCTCCTCTCTTTAATTCTCCCTAAGTCGTGCACCATTTCCTCCGGGCTGAGAAGAAAGGAAGGTGACCTCCCAATCCTCTACCAACATCTTTCATCATTTGGTCTTTAGGTGTTGCATGCAAGAGATCCAAGGAAACCTATCCTTTAATTTCTCCTCCATAGCTTTGCAAAGCACCTGGCCTTTCTATTTTCTATTGTTCTCTGATGCACAGTCAAGATCAGAAATGGTGCAATCGGTTTCATCAGTGGCGTCATTTGTTGTGAAATCTTCTTCTTTCTTCTTAGGCAGTCCCTCGGAACTGAGGATGATTTCCTCATTAAAAAATGAGTTCTCAGGTGACTGATGAGTCCAGTGCGGGACCTACAGTCTCTGTCACAGGTGGGGCAGACGGTGGTTGAAGGGGTGGATGGGTGGGGTGCTTGGGTTGACGTGCGCTCCTTGCGTTGCTTGCTCCCGGCGAAGAGACTCGAGATGTTTGGTGCCTTCCCGAATGCTCCTCCTCCACTTTGTGCGGTCTTGGGCCAGGGATTCCCAGGTGTCGGTGGGGATGTTGCACTTTTTCAAGGAGGCTTTGAGGGTGTCCTTGAAGCGTTTCCTCTGCCCACCTGGGGCTCTCTTGCTGTGTCAGAGCTCTGAGTAGAGCGCTTGTTTTGGGAGCCTCGCATCAGGCATTCGGACGATGTGACCCGTCCATCGGAGCTGATCGAGCGTGGTCAATGCTTCGATGCTGGGGATGTTGGCCTGAGCGAGAACATGGACGTTGGTGCGCCTATCCTGCCAATGGATTTGCAGGTTCTTGCAGAGGCAGTGTTGGTGGTGCCTGCTGTACATGGTCCATGTCTCTGATGCATACAGCAGGGCGGGTATCACTGCTGCTCTGAGTTTAGTGCCGGGTTCGAGGTCCTGGTCTTCAAACACACTCTTCCTCAGGCGACCGAAGGCTGCACTGGCACACTGAAGACGGTGTTGGACTTCGTCATCGACGTCTGCCCTTGTTGACAGTAGGCTCCCGAGGTATGGAAAGCGGTCCATGTTGTGTCGGTACCTTTCTACCTAGACACAATTAGAACTCAGAACCCAGAGATTCAAACATGAAGTGCTTTATTCGAAAGGAAAGGAAAGTTCTGGAGAGTTCCGAACAAGGAGAGCTAAACTTAACCAAGAGAACACCCAACCATTTATCTGCTGTGACAGCGCCACCACAGGTGGGAGGAGAACACACAATACATAACATATTCCTCCCCTCTTAAGTGAAAGGTCCACATTATTCCTCAACAGGTAAGTTACTTTCAATGCACTCAACTAACCAAGGGTAGAGGTAGACTGCCTCAAACCCTGACTTTACCCTGGGGTTTATTCTGCCCCAGTCTTGTGGGTAAGTCACTAAGCCAACAGATCCAAGCGTCTTGGAGGCCGCCGCTCTCTGACAGGATACCAGTGGTCATCGCTGGCTTCCACAGCAGTAGGCATTGACACAGGCCTAGATAGAGAAGGTGCCTGTGTCAGTCGAAAGTCAGGAGTTTGCACAGGTGGAACAGTCTCTATGACTTCCTGTGTTGGAGCAGAGCACTGTGGCAAAGGATGCTGGTTTGCGGTCTCATCCGGAAACAGTTCAGGCCAACCAGCCGTTAGAGCCTCTGTGGCTGTCTCTGCTCCTAGCAACAGTTGATCTGTGTGTCTTCTCCAGACGACGTCCTCAGCAGTCTCAACCGTATAAGACACAGGGCCCGTCTGCACGATCACCATAGCAGGAACCCATTTCAGTCCAGTGTTGTAGTTTCGAGCTAGGACGTGCTCTCCAGGGTGAAACCGTCTCTCCTTGGCTCTTTTCTCTCTCTTTTCAACTTGAGCTTGTTGTTGACAATGGACAACCTGTTCTGCCCTTGGAGGTTTGAGTAAGTCAAAACTTGTCCGCAACTGCCTCTTCATCATGAGCGAAGCGGGGGAAGTTTTGGTTGTGGCATGCGGCTCGTTCCTGTAGGACAACAGGAAGCTGTTCAGACGTTGGTGGATTGAGCCCTGACCTTGCGATGCCTTCAAGGCGTGCTTCAAAGTTTGCACGAACCTTTCTGCCTGGCCGTTAGTAGAGGGACGATAGGGCGCAGACCTGATGTGTTGGACACCATTCACATGCAGGAAGGTTGCAAACTCCTGTGATACAAATTGTGGACCGTTGTCACTTACGAGTTGTTCCGGTGAGCCATAACGGCTGAACATCTCACCAAGTTTCTCAATTGTTTTCTCTGCCGTGGTAGACCTCATCACAGTGACCTCCGGCCACTTGCTACGAACGTCCACAACCACCATAAACATCTTCTCTTCGAAAGGACCGGCGAAGTCCACATGTACTCGCTGCCATACTTCTGCAGGCCAATCCCAGGGGTGTAGGGTTGCCAGCTGTGGAACATTCCGGACCCTTTGTCATGGGGAACATGTTTTGGCTTTCTCCTCAATATTCCCATCGAGACCTGGCCACCAGAAGTAGCTTCTTGCCATTTCCTTCATCCGAACCATCCCACTGTGGCCTGTATGAAGTTGTTGCAGTATAGGTTCCCTCAGAGGTGGCGGAATGATGACACGGCGTCCCCAAAGAAGACAACCTGCCTGGACGGAGAGCTCATTTCTTTTTGAAACGTAAGGTTTCAAACTAGGAGAATCTCCTATAGCTCTCCTTCGAATGACATCGTCCATTACCTCAGACAGGACTGGATCGTTGCGGGTGTACCTTCGCACCTGAACTGCCATGACAGGTGCTCCCTCCACTTGTCTAAAGTAGAAGATGTTTATCTGACGAGGCTCTGGGGGAGTAACAGGCAAGGGCAGCCTCGAGAGACCGTCTGCATTGCCGTGCAAGTCTGATTTGCGATATTTGATGTCGTATGTGTGCCCTGACAACAGTAAAGCCCACCTTTGCATCCTGCTTGCAGCAAGAGACGGAATTCCGGTGTGGGGCCCGAAGATTAAAGTCAATGGACGGTGGTCCGTCAGGAGTGTGAACCTTCTCCTAAACAGGTACTGATGAAATTTTCGAATTCCAAAAACGATTCCCAAGGCCTCGCGCTCAATCTGTGCATAGTTACTCTCGGCCTTGTTCAAGGTGCGTGATGCGAAGGCGATAGGTTTCTCTTCACCAGAAGGCATGATGTGGGATATGACTGCTCCCACACCATATGGTGACGCATCACATGCTAGCTGCACGGGTAACTTTGGGTCGAAGTGTGTCAGGACCTCCGACTTCAGCAATGCTTTCTTTGCTTGGGCGAAAGCTTCATTGCACAGTTCAGTCCATTTCCATGTTTTGCCTTGACATAGCAACTGATGTAACGGCTTCAGCAATGTTGCTAAGTCTGGAATAAACTTCCCATAGTAGTTAAGTAGCCCCAGAAATGAACATAACTGGCTCACATTCTGGGGTGCTGGGGCCTCCACAATCACCTTGACCTTTGACGGCGCCTTATGCAGGCCAGTAGCGTCAATCACATGCCCCAGGTACTCAACTGAAGACTGAAAGAATTCACATTTGTCTTTACGAACTCTGAGTCCGTACTCTTTCAATCGTTGTAGTGTCGCATCCAAGTTCAGAAGATGATCCTCCTCATTTGTCCCAGTGACAAGTATGTCGTCCAGGTAGCACTGGACTCCTGGCAGTCCACTCAAAATCTGATCCATTGCCCTTTGGAATAGAGCAGGGGCCGACGTAATTCCAAACAGAAGGCGGCAGTACCTGTATAGCCCCTTGTGTGTCACAACTGTCAGCAGCTCCTTTGATTTGTCATTGACATGCATTTGTAGATAAGCCTGGCATGAGTCTATTTTGCTGAACTTTTGCCCTCCGGCCAGGCCCGTAAAAAGATTATCAATGAGGGGAAGAGGGTACTGTTCCGCAGACAGTACCGGGTTAATAGTCACTTTAAAATCCCTGCAGATTCGAACAGATCCATCCTTTTTCAGGACAGGAACAATGGGTGTGGCCCATTTGCTCACGCTCACAGGCTCCAGGACTCCATTCTCGACTAAGGCCTCCAAGTTAGCCTCAACTTTTGGCCTAATTGCATAGGGTGAAACTTCGGCTTGCTGTCAGGTTTAATGTCCAGTCTCACGCTGATCTTTTTCATGCTCCCAAGTTCCCCATTGAAGAGTTCTGCATGTTTGTTTAACACTGCAGTCAGACCTGACTCCCCTTTTGACATCATGCGGACTGCAGGCCAGTCCAGCGTGATTTTCTCTAGCCACGCACATCCCAGTAGCGATGGGTAATTTCCCTTTACCACATATAGTGGCACTTTCGCAGTCTGTCCGTTCAATTTAACTGTCACCTCAATGGCGCCTCTCATGGCCACAGGTTCGCCAGTATACGTCTTTAGCACAATGTTTGTTGGCTGAAGGGTAAGATGCTTTAGCGTTTTGTTGTAGACAGTGTCTGAAACAAGGGACACAGCCGCGCCTATGTCCACCTCCATCCGCACTGGTTGTCCCTCCACCAGTGGTGACACCCAGTAGCCATTTGAACCACCTGCAACCATCAGTATGTGCACCTCTTCCTCCACAGAGGTGTCGCTCCCCTCTGTTTAGCTTGTTCCATCATACTGCACTGAATGAACACTCTTTTTCCTCTCTTGTCCAAATACAGACATTTTGCTTTCTTGCTTCCCAGCTCTGTCTGTTCTTTTTTTTACCTCTACAGGCGCGTTCAATGTGACCCTTTTTGCCGCAATTTCGGCATTCCAGCTCCGTACACCAGCAGTCATTAGCGTGATGGCCCGTTTTCCCACAATGGTAACATGTGCCGTTCCGCGCACCTTTAGGCTCAGACGACACCTTGTGAGCTCTCCCTGTTGAACTCAACTGGTGAGCCTCCTTTTCCGCCATCTCCATGGAGACACTAACTTCAATGGCCTTTTCAAGAGTAAGGTTGTCCTCAGTAAGAAGGCGCTTCTGTGTGGCTGCACTTTGCAGACCACACACAAGTCTGTCTCTAATGGTGTCATTCAGCACCTCCTTGAACTCGCAGTGTTCTGACAACCTTTTTCAAGCAGCAATAAACATCGTCACTGATTCCCCCTCCTCTTGATTCCGTTTGTGAAATCTAAATCTCTCAGCAATAACCAGAGGTTTTGGTGAAAAATGTGCTCCAAGAATTTCCACTAGTTGCTTATATGTTTTAGTTCCTGGCTTATCTGGCTGCACAAGGCTGCGAAGTAAATTGAATGTCTTCGGCCCCATTATACTCAAAAAGGTAGGCATGACCTTTTCGTTTGCCACCGCATTCACCAAGACAAAATAGTCAAAACGTTCCATATAAGCGCTCCATTGCTCCACACGTTCATCAAAATCACCAATGTTTCCTAATATAGTAGCCATCTCACATTTCAAATTTAAATTTCTGTTTACTCACTGCACCCGTAACGTTAATGTGATGCTGCAATCTCTGTTCTGAGTGTTTTGCAGTCGAAAACAAGAAAGTTCCCACAACGCAGATTCATCCGATCCTCATCGCCACTTTGTTGTGTCGGTACCTTTCTACCTAGACACAATTAGAACTCAGAACCCAGAGATTCAAACATGAAGTGCTTTATTTGAAAGGAAAGCAAAGTTCTGGAGAGTTCCGAACAAAGAGAGCTAAACTTAACCAAGAGAACACCCAACCATTTATCTGCTGTGACAGCGCCACCACAGGTGGGAGGAGTACACACAATACATAACAGTCCACCTTGTCCAAGGCCTTGTTGTGGATTTTGATAATCGGGGGGGGCAGTACTGTGTGGCAGGGGCAGGTTGGTAGAGGACCTCTGTCTTATTATGTTGATACCAGTCATTGCAAGGCCAAGGTGGCGTGCAATAGCCGAAGTATTTTGAAATGGAATCCGTTGAGAAAAGGGAAGACATTCAGAAAGAGCAAGAAGAAGGCAACTTAAAAAGCATAATATTACAATTTAAAGTCAATCTGCTGGCATACAGAAGCTGGGTCAAGCAGGAGTCTCTTGATCCTTCCTTCAAACATACACAGTACCAGTTCACAAAACCATTCTTATGCCTTTACTTGCCCCCTCCCCCCACCCAGTCTAAAATAGCAGGCCAACTCATGAACCTGCTAATCACACTGGGAAATACAAAACAAAAAGCATTTCTGGCTCTAATTTTTAACAATTTAAATATTTCTCCTAGTTTTCAGTTCAAAACCACCATAACAGGAGGTGTTTATCTTGGAACTGGCTAACAAATACCAACTCATTCGAACTGATATTTTGATAAGATGCCTGGAATTTCCCTTTAAGCAGCCGGTGATCATTTATCTTTAGTTATAAGTTATAAGTAACCTCCTTATAATATATACAAGATGGGGAATTTCCCTGTAATCTATTGTTAAAAATAGCCTGTCATGTGATGCACTATATTTTTAGGTTCTATTTTACAGAATTGTTTCATCATATGACATTACACTCATCTTCAAAAAGCACTGAAAAATAAAATAAAAACTCAAAGTTAATTGAAGGTACTAATCCAATTTGATGCTCTGCTTTATTTTATTGTTGTGTTTTATGCCCTCAGTGGAACTGCCGTGTAGTCCATTGAAACATGTCTAATTCCCTCCATATCTGATTGCACTGTCCACACACTATAGCGTCAATGATCATACAGTTAGTCATGAATGAGACAAACTATAATGCTTGAGCCTCAGGTAGTGGTGGTGAGGGGGGAATAAAATAAAATGTTTAGAAAGGACTCTGTGACTTCAGCTTGTCAGTGACCCTTTTCTACTTGGGAAAGCTCTGGGAACTGAGGTTAATAAAGGGCGCACAAAAATTAAACACCTTACCAAATTCTGTCTGAATGAATTTCTCCATTAAACCAGCATGCAATAAAAAGAGAGTTTTCGTGCAATTACCACCACATCACTGGGGCATGAAATAAGCCAGCTTTTGCTTGCTGTTTTTTTTTCCTTGGTTTCTTACTTTTTATTTTTCGCTGAGGTAAGCCTACAAGCACTCCACAGCAAGCAGATTATAGTCTCTATTGACAGATCCAATTCACCCCCCACCCCCCCTTCCTTTCTCTAATGGAGGGAAAGGGGCTAGTCCCTCCAATATCCATTCTCCCAAGCATACATATATATGGATATATATATTTTTATACAATCGGTTTCAGCAGAGAAATCGGCGAGATGCCCAGAAATTTTTAATTGCTCGAACAAATGCTTTCAACACCCCTCTGAAAGATAGAAGAGTAACAGATGCCATTGGAACACTTCTACGCTGTCTCTTTGCTGCTCGTAAAAATAGCACATTGTTGCACAGGCAGCGTTTTTTCCTTTGTCTCGGCAGCAGTAAGTAGTGTATGATGCAATTTTTTTTCTCCTTTTTTTTTGCCATCTGCCCCAGAGCTTCATTAAAGATACATGAATGGACTAACTGGTCTGGTATCTTGTGAGGAACAGGTGCTTTTGTTTGTCCCTGTAGACCCGCAGTAAAGATCTGACTCAGAGTACTTGAGACTCAGCATCTGCAGCAGTCAGTCAGAGTGCTACTCTGTGTGACACTCGTCATCAAGCCTGCAATGCAAATAAACTGGTCGGGAGAGTAATTAAAATTTTTCTTAAGGGGCTTTCTATCATCTCTTCTCAAGCAGCCGACTGGGAGGATTTGTGACATGAAAATAACAGCACAATTCATAAGCTCTAATATCAGAGTATTAAGCTCAAATAAAAATGACCTTACATGAGATGTTTCGGTTTGTTCTGACTTTGTGATTAAAGCTGATGTTTCTCTCTCAGATCAAGAATTGTAATAAATATGAAATTCAGCAGTACTCACCCTAATAATTTAATCCGATGAAGCGGTTGGGGGGGGGGGGGGCGGCGGGGGGAAGGGGGCCGGGGAGGAAGCGATTTTTATTCTGTTTCATTACTAGAGATTGTAACTTCTAAAATCTGCTAAACTGTCTTTTTCATGCCTGTCAGAAAGTATCTTCTGCCCAAAGTCCAGTCAATTTAGATTTTAGGTGCTAGCATTGATCTGTGAAACAGAGTAAAATAATGTCTGTTCTCCTGCACTCGGAGTCATATATATATTGGTGAATGCCATACAGGTTTAAACACGAGGGAGTAGATTTTCATCTTTACTGCCTGCGCGTTAAACCTCACCTGGGTGAAGCACAGAAAGGCAAATCTTGCATGGAGGATCGCACGTCAGAACCCACCTGATTTTCCTTCCATTTAAATGAATGGAAGAAGAACGCGACGGGTTCTGAAAGGAGCGTGCAAACTTTCTGCACTTCACCCAGGAGGTGAAGGTGAAAATCTGCCCCAAAGTGTCTCTTTTGTATGGCTAACTTTGAAAAACAATGCCAGAAGCAAGTTATGACGAAGAGTGTGTAATGGAAAAAAGCCATTTTTACACGGATGTCAGAGACTTTCAACATCAGATCCCATTTGAAATAGATTGGTTCATGACCGCATAAAACTTGCGCACAAAGGAATTTAACGTGAACATGTTAAGCAATGTGCTACCAGAAGAAATGATTCAGATGTCAGTGTCTTAAAGAGCAACAATAGCCCAAATTTATCGACACGATTAGCTGCTAAGGGGGGAACTAAGTGTTCCTTTTTTGTGCTAACATTTCATTTTATGTCGTTGTGACCTCATTTCAATACAATTATTACTATTTAAGCAGCTGTTTAACCTCACGTGATAGTGGAACTGGCTGATGAGTTGAGAATTTCTTATAGTCTTTGCATATTTTTGGGAAGGGTGATTAAAAATAGGATATGTATCTTGTAGGCCCCACATCATACCACCAGAGAAAAATTAACATTGGTGTATTTAAAAAGTATGAAATAAAATGTGAAACGTACATTTTTGGGTTTTTACTCAAGACATTTTCCTCATGCTCAGTACTAGAGACTATTCCTGTAAGTGAGCCTTCACTTCCTGCAAAGCAAAGTATACCTTCATATACCCAATAACTGGCAACATAGTGCGTTCAATGGGTCAAGCGGAAACCCACATCACCAGTTATACCTCCATTGGACCCATCTTTTGTTTCTTTACTTGTCCTATTAATGCCCACTTTTGCCTCACACCATCATCCCTTTTGTCATTAATTCTCTCCTGCCTTCCCCTTATCACAGATCTTTCCTTTTGCTCTTTCCTCCCCCCCCCCCCCCAACCCCACCGACTTTTCACTGGCTCTGCGCTTGTTTAAAAACTGATAGCTCCCGAAAACGGGCGCGGGGATCGCAATGCGCAGTTAACCCGTGCCCGTTCAAAGTAATGCAGGCAGCATGCAAACTTCGTGCTGCCTGCTAATTTAAATGATAGTGGCATGCAGCCCAGTGCTCAACAAGCTGCTGAGTGGCTGTGCGCTCAGCAGGGGGCCCAAGTTCGTGCGAGGCTAGCACCAATTAATGCTAGCCTGCAGTTCTTAAAGCCAGCCTACACCTCTTAAAGAGGAGGTGCAGTTTGATGACACCAGGTGCTGGAAGTGATTGCAGAAGGTAGTTTCACGTAGGAAACATACAGGAATGGCACAATGTGGCAGAGAAAGAGCTCCAAGGTTTTCAGAGGCAGCAGTGGATGCCTTAGTACAGGAGGTGGTGAGGAGGAGAGAGGTCCTGTTTTCACAAGGGGTCAGGAGGCCCTCTAGACAGACACTGCAATGGCAGTGGGAGCAGATAGCCACAGAGGACAATGCCAACAGTGTTGCCCTGAGGATCTGGATGCAGTGCTGGAAGAAGTTCAATGACCTCACATGAGTGGTCAAGGTCAGTGAATGTATCTTCAAATGCCATATCACACAAACTGCACCACTAGCCTCACACACTGCTCGATTCACCACACCCCCATTACTCACCTACCAACAATCTCTTTCAATCACAACTCATACCTAACATTTGTACGCTCCATCTCACCCTCACACACTTACCACAGCTGCAAGCCTCACACCCACATCTCATAGCTTGTCCACACTGCCAGCTATTCAAACATGACAGCCACATCAGCCAAACACAATGAACCATATTCACTCTCTCTTGCAGAATAAGGTGGCACACAACCGTAGGCAGCAGCAGCTAACCGGAGGGGGACAGGTGTGCCTTCATATCCTGACCCTGCTCAAGGAAATGGTGCTCGGCATAATTGGAGTGACTGTGACTGAGGCCGTGGCCAATGGCAGCACTGAAACTATTGAACATGATAGTATGCTCATACCTAATCCTCCTTCTCACATCCCACTTCCCCCCCATCCCACAATCTCTTCTCACTTACAAGCTGCAGATAGTGTAAGTATGCACCTCTTTCTTCCGCACCCCCCCCCCAGCACCCCAATTGGGATTGCATTCACTGGCAGTCGGATGAGTCAATTACGGACAGCCCGGGCAGAAAGGGGCTGTCTGGGTTGCTTCCTCCCTTTCGCTTCCTCCTCTTTCTCTTCCGCTTTCTCCTCAGCTGGTCACCTGGCGGCAAGGGCTGTGCCCTCATGATGGCGAGGTTGTGGAGCACACAGCAGACCACAACAAATCTTGAGGCGTGCTCTGGCAAGTACTATAGGGCTCCTCCAGAGCGGTCCAGACAGCGGAAGCATTGTTTAAGGACACCAATGGCCTGCATCCGTGTGGCAGCATGGCTTTCGTTGTATGCCTGCTGCCCACGTGTGCATGGGTTGCACAGTGGAGTCATGATCCAGGTGGTCAGTGGATTGCCCTTGTTGCCCAGTAGCCACCCTCTGGTTTGTTGTGGTGGCACAATTGCGGATGGTACAGCGGACTGCCGCAGAATGAAAGCATCATGACTGCTGCCAGGATACCGAGCATGGACTTGCATGATGCGCTGAGTATGGTCGCACCCCAGCTGGTCATTGAGGAAGTGGAGTCCCTTCTGGTTACGGTACATCTCCAAATTGAGATGCGGTGCCCGCAAAGCGACATTTGTGCAGTCAATGGCACCCTGCACCATGAGGAAGCCTGCTATCCTGGCGAAACTACGTGCTCGCTCAGCCGAATTCTCTCTGGTAAAAGAGAATGAAATGTATTCAGCTCTCTTTGCTTACAGAGCCTCACTGACCTCCCTTATACAGAAGTGGACAACGAACTGGGAGATGTTACAGATGTCTCCTGCTTCAGCCTGGAAGGAGCCCAATGCAAAGAAGTTCAAGGTCACGGTCACTTTTACAGCCACTGGCAATGCCTTCCTCGCCCTGGACTGAGGCTGCAGGTCTACCTGCAGCAGGTGGCAGATTTCAGTGAGCACATCCTTGGTAAAATGGACACATCATATGCACTGTTCCTCGCTGAGGTTGAGGTAGGAAAATTGCTCCCTGAAGACCCTGGGTGGATATGGCCTTCTGCTGCGAGCCCTTCTTGCCCTCCTCCTCCTGCCTCTTCTAGCAGTTTGACTTGCGCCGTGTCGCCTCCACTCATTCTCCCTGTCATGCTGCAGGCCAAGGGGGATACAAACTACTGCACCCATGTCTGGAAGTAACTGGTCTGAGCAGACACCTTGCAAGTCAGTACCAAGTCCTTGAGCACATGTCACACCACTCCTTGTAGGCTTTAGGCAACTTTAAAGAAGTCCAGAAAGCATCAAACATTTCTACAAACTCAGCAACAGCTAGTCAAAATCCATCAGCAACTAACCTGTAAGTAGGTGATGATCCCTTTAAATAGCGCTGGTGGGAGGGGGGGGGGTCCTTCCTGCTGCTGAACACATGTTCAGCTATTTGAGGTTAAGAGAGGGCGTTGGCTCCAGCGCTGAGATCTAAAATGGCAGCGCTAGCATTAAATCAGCATTACATGCTGATTGACATCATGAAATGCATACTCTGCATACTTCCGATACACACTCTTAGCGCTGACGCTAATGCCCTCACCAAAATGGCGTCCAGCGCAGCCTGCACCAGAAGTCTGCGCGCGCTATTTGGACGCCATTTTCGAGCCAAATCGGTACCCATCGCATCCAAACAACAGGCGCTATGCAACCGAATTTTTAGCCCTAAATTTGTAACATCTTTCAATTCTGATGATAGGTCATCAACCTGAATGGAGAGAGAAACAGAGTTAACCAAAGATGCTGCCTGATTCGCTGAGTGTTTTCCAGCACTTTTTGTTTTTATTTCAGATTTCCAGCATCTGCAGTATTTTGGTTTTGCATCAATGTATTTAGCTCACTGGATATATCACGAGTCCTCCCACAAACTCCAGAAAGCAGTAGATCAAACAATCTATCAGACCACAGTTTAGGCTACAAACTACAGGACAGGTTTATTAAAACATTGGCAGAGGCCCAGTAGAATAACACATTAGTGAGGCAGCAATACAGGAAATCTGAAACTAGCACTGGGGGAAAAAAATTACAATAAGAAACTTCAGACTTTTTGTGAATCTCCTGACTGACATTTTGTGGGCTGCTTAAGTCTTAAAAATTCACATTCAGGGAATGTTGAAGTAGAGGAATTATTTGGGTGGAATTTTCAATCTGTGAAGTGGAATATGACTTTTACCAAAATCTCAACACAGATGGCAAGAATCATGAAAGGTTATCTGACCTGAGTGACTCCCAAAAACCTTTCCCTATTCTAGCCTGCTTTGGTAGCTCAGATAGGAAATGTACTGCCTGCTGTAGACCCGAGTCTTAGGGGCCAGAAATTGATATCCAGTTTGTGCTGGGTTACAGCAATTTTACATTGAAAGACTGCAGCTGATGACAAATATGTGTTTCTTTCACTGCTGCCAGTAGTTAATGTCACTTATCTTGTTTTGCTGGCAGTGCAGAACTATTTTTCACAGATTTTAAGCACTGCCGCCAAATTTGCCAGCTCTATTTCTGTCCAGTGCCTGAAAGAGGTCGGTGTCAGGTGGAAGTGCAAAAGGGGGAGAACGATGCACGGAGACCCGTAACAGCATCGCTGCCTCAAACTGGCGCTGAAATTTTCAAGCAGCTTTAGCTGATCTGGGCTAGGGAAGCAGCTGAGGCATTACAATTGGTCGCAGCACTCCTAAGCTGGGGAAGAGAAAAATACCATTCAGGGTTTTTGCTCCTGATTGCTGTCTAATGATTTCTGTTGGCTAATGATTTCTGTTGGCAAGTACGCATGCTGTATGAGAACTGAGTTAGGCCAAGTTACGATTCCCCCATGTAAAAATAGTCAGTCAACACTTACTGTCAAGGCTTGCTCATGATAAATGCACACTTGGATGAGGTACCAGAGGGCAGCCAGAGCCTTTTAAATTCTGGCTCAGTATGAATTAGTGCCTTTTGGTGAGGAGGAGTAAAAAATGGAAAGCGAAATTTCCAACCCCTAGCACAGTGTTACAGGGGAGCTGCACTCAGCCACTGCCAGTGGGTATGCAAATAAGCTGACCCTCGCCGTTTACAGTCCAGCCAAGCAACATCAGGGCAAAAGGTCATGTGGAATTTCAGGATCAATAACTTTAAAGGATCATAGAATGATACAACACAGAAAGAGGCCATTCGGTCCACCGTGCCTGTGCTAGCTCTTTGAAACAGCTATCCAATTAGTCCCACTCCCCTGCTCTTTCCCCGTAGCCCTACACATTTTACCCTTTCACGTATTTATCCAATTCCCTTTTAAAAGGTATTACTGAATCTGTTTCCACCAGCCTTTCAGGCAGTGCATTCCAAATCATAACAAGTCGCTGTGTAAAAAATGATTACCTCATGTCACCTCTGGTTCTTTTGCCAATTACCTTAAATCTGTGTCCTCTGGTTACTGACCCCTCTGGCACTAGAAACAGTTTCTCATTATTTACTCTATGAAATCCCGTCATGATTTTGAAAACCTCTAACAAATCTCCCCTGAAACCTTCTCTGTTCTAAGGCTTTGGCTTTGTCAAGGGAAGATCATGTCTGACCAATTTGATTGAATTTTTCGAGGGGGTGACTAGGTGTGTGGATGAGGGTAGTGCAGTGGATATGGTTTACATGGATTTCAGTAAGGCTTTTGATAAAGTCCCACATAGGAGACTGGTCAGGAAGGTAAGAGCCCATGGGATCCAGGGTGCCTTGGCACATTGGATCCAAAACTGGCTTAGTGGCAGAAGGCAGAGGGTGATGGTGGAAGGTTGTTTTTGTGACTGGAAGCCTGTGTCCAGTGGGGTACCGCAGGGGTCGGTGCTGGGTCCCTTGCTGTTTGTGGTCTACATTAATGATTTGGATGTGAATGTAAAAGCTATGATCAGTAAGTTCGCAGATGACACGAAAATTGGTGGGGTGGTAAATAGCGAGGCGGGAAGCCTCAGGCTACAGGACGGTATAGATGGGTTGGTCAGATGGGCGGAACAGTGGCAAATGGAATTTAACCCTGAAAAGTGTGAGGTGATGCATTTTGGGAGGACTAACAAGGCAAGGGAATACACAATGAATGGTAAGACCCTAGGAAAGACAGAGGATCAGAGGGACCTTGGTGTGCATGTACATAGATCCCTGAAGGCAGCAGAACAGGTGGATAAGGTGGTTAAAAAGGCATATGGGATACTTGCCTTCATTAGCCGAGGCATAGAATATAAGAGCAGGGAGGTTATGATGGAGCTGTACAAAATGCTGGTAAGGCCACAGCTGGAGTACTGTGTGCAGTTCTGGTTGCCACACTATAGGAAGGATGTGATTGCTTTGGAGAGGGTGCAGAGGAGATTTACCAGGATGTTACCTGGGCTGGAGCGCTTCAGCTATGAAGAAAGACTGGACAGGCTGGGGTTGTTTTCCTTGGAGCAGAGAAGGCTGAGGGGGGACCTGATTGAGGTATACAAAATTATGAGGGGCATAGATAGGGTGGATAGAAAGGAACTTTTCCTCTTAGTAGAGGGGTCAATAACAAGGGGGCATAGATTCAAGGTAAGGGGCAGGAGGTTTAGAGGGGATTTGAGGAAAAGCTTTTTCACCCAGAGGGTGGTTGGAATCTGGAACTCACTGCCTGAAAGGGTGGTAGAGGCAGGAACCCTCACAACATTCAAGAAGCATTTGGATGAGCACTTGAAATGCCATAGCATACAAGGCTACAGACCAAATGCTGGAAAATGGGATTAGATTAGACAGGGCTTGATGGCCGGTGCGGACGCGATGGGCCGAAGGGCCTCTTTCTGTGCTGTATGACTCTATGCGACTCTATGAGAACAATCCTAGTTTCTCTATGAAGGATGGTGAGATTGGAGTGACTCAAAAAATCTTTAATTCTAGATAAGATAGATCAGAGTGGAAGGGAACAGCTCAGTGTTTATTCTCCATAAATAATTAATTTGGGCTTTGTTGCAATTAGCAGGAGGTGACAATAAGAGCTGTAAACGGGCGGAATTTACTTCACTGACTTCTCTGTGCAGTCCGCAAAAAAGATACAGCATTTGACACAACATCAACAGCAGTCACCATTTCCGGCACATTCTTAATCCTATTTAGTACAGATTCAGAGAAACCCAGACCATCAGTGAAGTGAGGTGAGGATTTCAATAAAGCAAAGCTCGACAGTGTTGGAACTTGTGCAAGACACCAAAGGGTTGAAATTGGACTACTCCAGTAACGTGAATTGACAGCCCGTTTTACATCGCAACGGATTTTCTTTTCCATTGACTTCACTGTCTAAGGATTCAATAGTAAAACAGCATCAATACTGCTACTTTTTCAACTCTGCCACTTCCTCCATCTGGTTAATGAGTTTTATAGCATTGCAGGATTTTAATGAAATGTTCCATTGTAAGATCAGTGATGTCACCTCAGACAACAGTTTTTTGTAGTGAATATCGCACTCTCACCAAGATTGCAATATGCAAGTCCCTGAAAAGAAGAGTAAGCAGCATGTATTTTAGAAATAAATTCCAACATGGATTAATATCCTATAATTCCCCACCTAACACCATTATGGGAGCACCGTCTCTGCAAGGACTGCAGTGGTTCAAGAAGAAGGCCCACCAGCACCTTTTCAAGGCAATTAGGATGGCTTTGCCACCGTCACAAACAATTTTTTTTTTTTAAATGAGCTGTGTCTCAGGATTTCCATACAGTCCTTAGCTTCTCCTGTTTGGGACTGAAGCTTTGCCACGGGGAGGAGAACATTCAATAATGTTATACAGAACAACCCCCTTCCCTCCAGCCCTTTCTAACATTTATTGCAAATTTGCCACTGACTCAGAGTTTCATTTGTAATGTAAACAGTGTGAGATTTACTTGTTTAGTAACCCAGTTGCTGTTAATAATTCATTTACTGGGTGTCACTTTAGCTCAGTGGTAGTATTCTTGCCTCTAAGCCAGAAAGTTGTGAGTTCAAGTCCTACTCCCAGGATTTGTGCACATAAGCTAAGCTGCCTCGTCAGTGCAGTACTAAGGGAGTGCTGCTTCATCAGAGGTGCAGTCTTTTACATGAAATATTAAACCAAAGCCCTGCTTGTTCAGGTGGTTGTAAAGGATCTCATGACACTATTTGAATAAAAGCAGGGAGTTTTCCCTGTGTTCTGATCAGCAATCATCCTTCAAAAAAACTCCACCAAAACAACTTATCTGGTCACTGATCTCACTTGCGGTTTGTGGGACCTTGCTGTGTACAAGCTGACTGTTGCATTGACCTACCTAATAACAGTGACACTTTAAAAATAATTAATTGGCTGCAAAGTGCTTTATGATGTCCTGAGAACATTAAAGGTACTTTATAAATGCACAATCTTTCTTTTTGGGTTATGGTTCCAAGCTGTCCCATGTACGCAATCATATTGAGAATAGTATATTGTTAAAGCAATTTATCAGAAGTGATTGGGTGACAGGGTAGTTACATAATCTGAGTTTCTGAGTCAACACTGAGGGATGCTGCATTGTCAGAGGTGCCGTCTTTTGGGTGAGATGTTAAGCCGAGGCTCCGTCTGCCCTCTCAGGTGGACATAAAAGATCTCAAGGCACTATTTCACAGAAAAGCAGGAGAATTCTCCCCGGTGTCCTGGCCAATATTTATCTCTCAACCAACATCCCTAAAACAGATTATCTGGTCATTATCACGTTGCTGTTTGTGGGAGCTTGCTGTGTGCAAATTGGCTGCTACATTTCCTACATTACAACAGTGACTACACTTCAAAAAGTACTTTATTGGCTGTAAAGCACTTTGGAACATCCTAAGGTCATGAAAAGCACTATATAAATGCAAGTCTTTCTTTTTAAACCCAGCCCATAACATTAAGGCCTAGAAATTCAGTTAAGGGCGCCCAGCTCGCCTGGGTGCCGGAATTACCGCTGCGCGCGGAGCCACTTGCGCCAGCGGGATATTCAGTTTCAGCGCCCCAAGTGGAAGCTGGCCGCTAAACAAGGGTTTCGGGGCGCTGAAACTGAATATCGGCGTGCAAAGTGCCGCAGCACCACCCGCTGCGGCACGGCAGCCTGCGGTACTGCAGGCCTTCCTCTCACTCTTAAGGGGGAGGTGCCTGCAACAGCGCGATCCCCGCTCGCGAGTGCCGGCAAATGAGCCCGGCACCAAGGAGAAGTGCCAGGCTCTCTGGAAACAGCCGGCAATGCCGCGGGGGGCGGGGGGGGTGTAGGAGGCCGGGGACGGAGGTGCGGGCAGGCGGCCACCGAAAAAGCGGCCGGCCGCACCTCCACCTTAACTCGCCCCACTACCGGCACAGGTAGGCCCCGTGTACCAGTCGCTGTTTGCGGCCGGCGCGGGGGAGGCGGCAGCGACCAAATATGGCCAGCGGGGCGCTGCGCACACCGATGACGTCATCGGTGGTGGCGCAGCGCTACTGGCTAACGCCGCCATTAGCGCCCCGCTAAATATCGCGGTAGGTTTTCACAGTGGCGCAAAAGCCCTCTTTGGGCGCAAACTGGTGGCGCAGGCCACTGAATTTCTAGGCCTAAGAATTTAATTGTGAATTTTCAAAAGCAATGACAACTTCAACTGCGACACAAAGGGGTGCCAGGTACAAATCAGGGGAGCAAACTGTTAGCTTCTTAAAACTTGCTCAATCTGGGGGTGTCAAGAGCAAATGGGGCAGTTAGCATTTCTTTTTTTTTTAAACTGTTTTGTCCCCTTTTTTTTGACATCACTAATTCTTGCTGGGTTATGGTCCCGCAGGGACTGGCAGCTCTGCATTACCTCATCCACATGGCCATTCTTCATGTTTGAACCGAAGTAGTGAGCATCAGAAGATTATATAACTGAGGAGGGGTCACAGCCAAGCCTGGTCCTGTCCTCAACTGATATCCACACCTTAAAGCAGGAATCAGTAAATAGAGATCAGGGGCAGGATTTTCATTGGGCCGTGGAGGCGGAATTGGAGGCATGTGGGGGGTTAAAATCCCAAAATCGGGGGCACAAACTCATCCTGCACCCAACCCGCCGCCGTGCCAGTTTCAAAGGAGGCGGGTACCCGACCCGCACTGTGAACCGCCTCCCCGAGGCGGGAAGGGGATTAGTGCCAATGAACTGCCTGTTAACAGGTAGTTAACAGGCAGTTTTTAGCCTAATCCCTATTTTTAATGTTGAAGTGTGGGATTCCCGACGGCTCCAAACCACGCCAAGTTAGAGGCGGACCATCGGGATGAAGGGCTTGGAGGGGTCGAGATGTCCAGTGTTCAGGTGAGTGATGGGTGCATGAGTGCAAAGGTAAGTGTGTTTAGTGTGTGTAAAGTGTTTAAAGAAGTTTTACACACCTTTACTTACCTTTACAGCCTTCCTTCCTTCAGATCTCGGGAGTCCCTCATCTCACCGGCACAGAAAGCAGAATGGCTGCGAGCTGTCAAAAATTGCAGCATTCAGCTTTCTGTTCCGGGGAGATCTCTAAATCAGCCTGAGAGGAAGGAATTAACCTGGAGTACAGATTTTCAGTGTTTGACAGCTTCAAACAGCTGTCAAACGCTGATATTTCATCTGTCAAAAGGTCTTGACAGATGAAATATCAATCTGTGACGTCACCTATTGCTGGGTGGCCCTTAATTGGCCTGCTGAGCCTGCTGGGCGGGCTCAACAAGGTCAATCAAGTGAAAATCACGTGGGTTGGCTAGAACTCGATGGAGGCAGGACTACAACCCCGAAAGTTGTAGTCCCGCCTCCTACCCGACTCCTCAATGAAAATCCAGCCCCAGGAATGGGAATTCCGGCTGATCGTTACTCTCCCTTGGCCAAGGGTGTACAGACTAATTGCGGCACTTCCACTGCTGCCCTGGGTGAGATCCGCTAACGCAGCACAATGAAGAAGGGACAAGGTTTCCAATCTTCCAGGATTAACCCCTAACCTCAACCCTGGAGTCTCCAGGAATTAAATATTAATCTCCTGGGATAAAAAAATCATTGGGGCATTAAAAAAAAATTGTGTTTTTAATTTTCTTTGAACACTTCCGTTTATTAGTTATAAAAATATTGGAGATCGGTAAAAAAGACTGTTTGACCGGCTGGGGTGGCTGGAGGTGGGAGGTCATGTGATGAAATCTCCAGGATGACATCAAAGCAGAGTTGGCAACCCTAAGGAGGGACCTTCCCTTTTTTTGTATGGCTCAGTGCTGCATTTACCCACTAAACCAGCAGGATGGCGCAGGTAGCAATTCTCTGCAGTTTAGAGCTTTCTTCTCTCAGTTGTGTCCCAGCATCATTACTTTAAGAAAGTCAACACAGTTACAAGAATATTAAATTGCAAAGAACCACATTAATACTTAATATTATCATAGCTGAATCCATCACAGTCTTGTCAATTAAATATTATTGTTAAGAAGCAATAGTTTGTTAAAACCACATAAAGTGCAAGCGAGGAAAATTACTGTGTATTTATTACTCCTGGAGGATCTATTTGTAGGTGTTTTACAGAGATATCAGTGGTAAAATATGCATATTCTCAGCACATTGTTATCCCCGAGTGTGCGTTTGTTTGGCTCAAACCAGACGCGAAAGCTCTGTATCTGCAAGTTCTGAAAAAAGCCTGAAGAACTAAGTGTGCCTAAATTTAATCAGAAACAAACACTCATCACTACAAAAGTGAAGAGTTGACTATTATGCAAATTGTCACTGTCAGCGGTCACTGACCCATTATGGTTAATGAGAAAAAGCTGAAAGATGTGGGGCTTTTTTCCCTCTCTCTCTTTTTTGTAATTCAGTCCAGATGAGGCTCTGCAAAGCAAAGCCAACATTAAGCAAATCGTTGACAGCATATTGCAGAAACATGTTTAACACCAAAGAGTAATAATAGGATATGCAATTCATTACTATTTATAGGCGAGCAAGAATAGAAATCCCACCACCAGTGCAGGCCCACTGTGTGTTGGTGTTGCCTGCCTTTAAACCTCAGCACTGTTTCAGAAAGCTAGATTTTCTATGCACCCACTTTCTGCAGTAGTTTTGTTAAAGACACTTATGATGGTGTGCTGGCACAGTCAATAGTGTGTTGATGGTGCTCCACCATTGGGGGAGGACACGGCTTCTCACCGGCAGAGCCTAATTTTGTTATGACAGCAAGTGACAGCTTCCCCCAAATGGAGGGAGGTCCAGCCTGCTCCTGTGAACCTCGTAGGGGTCAGTTACAAGAAGGCTTTGAGAAACATTCCTCTCAACCAGCAACATGTTGAGAAGAGTATGACTCGAGTCTGCACTTAGGGTATGACTGCAATGTTGTGTAGAATTAGCAAATGTAACGTCAGGGTATCATGATTAAAATGAGACAGTGAGACGTATGGGGTACAAGCCTGAGAATCAGTCACCTGCTGGTCACCTCGTTGATGGAGTAGGAAAGGAAAAATAAAATGGGCAAAAATAAATACATTCTTCTCCTTCTCGGCACATAAACATACTTGGAGATGGTCCTTTCTACTTTGTAAACAGTATATAGCAAGCATTTCTTTCTAATGCAAATTGTTAGTATAAATATTTTCACAGTTTATATGATTATAAACTGCTCATGAACATGACTATTCAATATCCTAATTAAAGAGGACATGATTTCCTTTTCTTGGCTTCTGTGCTAGAAGTATTTAAACTATTTGTATTGTCATCATACACTGGTGCACAAATGCCATTGGGCACCTTACACAATGTCAAAACTATTTAAAAGACAAAAGAAGAAAAGTACATCGTGTCTATACTTTCAGTCTGAATGCAGAATGTCTGCTTTTGTCAGGACATCTGTACAATATTTCTTGAAAGAGTGAAAATTTCCTTTTTTGAGGTATTTTCTTTTATTTCAAGTGTCCATGCATCTGCCAGAGAAAACAACCTGCTGTCAAGCCTGCACCATTGTCATTCTGAACTGTCCAGCAGGTGAGAGAGGAGAACACTTCATCTACTTTTCCTTTCCTTTCTGTGCAGAACACCTTGCCTTCATGGCTAATTATGTTTACCAATGGAGTGACATCTACGTAATATGTTACAAAAGGCCACTGAAACACTATCATAGAGATATTTGTCTCCGTGAACCCCCCCCACACCCCCATCCCGCCACCCCAGGAGGAAGGCAACACTAAAATAAAACAAGTGGCCCAATCAGCTAATAATGCATGCAGGAGTATTACATGGTAATTTCATTCATTGTTTACAAGACAGACAATGTCCTGCAGCACCCACCGGTCGCAGAAAGTATCTTTCCATGGCAACACTGCTGAGATAGGAAACTTATCCTGTATGAGGAAGGGGGTTGTGAGTGGAAATCCCTTCCCTCTAATTGTGATAAGTAAAACAATAACCAATTCTACAATTCTATTTGGTACTTGCTTTGAATAAAACAGCATAAAATACTATGAACATGATGGTATTACAGATATAATTTTAGTCGTTGTACAGTCAAGTTTGCCAACTAGAAGAAACTTGCTCTTTAAAACAAGTCAGATATGGAACCTATTTCAGTGATATTGTAATGATCTTTCTCATAAATAAGAATTAGTGGAAGGATGACCCTGGTCACTTTACCTCATAGAACTTCCATTAAACTTCTGCTTTCGCAATGATAGTAAGTAGTAGAGTCTTAATTAAAGATATTCAAAAAGTATTGTCCAAAGCAGACTATTTAGCCTTAGTAGTACAACAGCCTTATACTTAAATGTTCCTTAAAACATCATTCAGTGGCTTTAACGGTAATTATTTGTCTTTTGATCCTTTGTTTAGTGATTTGTCCAGAAGCTGACATCAATCTGTGTGACTGAGCCCCACGCTCTGGAATTCCATCCCTAAACCCTTTAACCTCCCCACCTCTCCCTTCCCCTTTTAAGATCCTCATTAAAACCCACCTCTTTGAACAAGCTTTTGGTCACCCTTCCTAATATCTCCTTCTTAGCCTTGGCATCTATTTTTTTTTGATTATACCTTTATGAAATGCCTTGGGATGTTTTTCTACTTTACAGGTGCTGTATAGATGCAAGTTGTTGTTATTGTTGTTTAATATCAGAGCACCCGAGTCCTGCTTTTGCAGATCTAATTTTTTTGGTAGGGGGCGAGGGGTTGGATTTGGAAATACTTAGAGAGGTGATAGGGAGGGAAAGCGAGTGGGAAAACCCATGAGGGAGCAATCAGGGCCGCTTTTATATACATCCTTGTAGCAGTCTCGGACAGCAGGTCATCAGCCCACTTGGTCTGTTTGTTTATAGGGGAGGGTAGATTAAAAAAGGGTAGAAAGTATATTTAATTTGTTGGATATGAACATTTAACTGAAATTTAAATGAGAGAGTTGATACAGAAATATATTTTAAAAGGTTTGGGGGGAAAAATTCGGTATCGCCCATTTTGGGGCGCAAATATCGTCCGGGCGCAAAGTTTAGCGCCCGGCGCTAATTATTGCCTCCGACTGCAATATTCGCCTCTGTTGCCCCTGGAGGTGATTTGAGTGCTAAATCAGGTGCTACACACCTCTCTTAAGGTGCTAACGTTGGGGAGCGAGGCGCTACCTCAGAACGCTACCAAAGCTCAGGTGATGCCAGTTATCATGGAAGCCAGACAGACTGGCGCCATCCAGTTCTTAAAGGAGAGGGGCCATCTTGCTGGCTAGCCACACCCTGCTCATTGCAGCCTTGAATCTCGGCCTGGAGAGATCTCAAAAGCAATTGTGTTGGAAGCACTAATGGATAGGCCCAGGGAAAGAGCTCGGTGCTTAGGAACCTCAAAAGTGGTGCTGAGGGCCAAAACTCCTTGGGACAGCGTTAAAACCAAAAATTTTGCCGACAAGGAAAGGCAGGAAGCGCCCGCCTTTAAATAGCGCTCCCCCAGCCACTTCCCAACTTAAAAACATTCCCCTCTACCTGTTGTTCCTAGCGGCAGGCGCTAAGGCAGGGGGCGCGACTCAATATCCGGTCTCGGGCGCTACCGGGGCATTGCACGCTTGACTGACATCACGATCTGCGGGCGCAGGAGATCATGGCGGTAGTGTTTAGCGCCGCCGCTAAACGACTGGTCAATTTTGCGAGCGGCTCTAAAATCGCTGCATTCGGGCGCTAAGTTCCTAACGCCCCATTAGCGCCCCCCAAGGCGCTAACGGGAGGCGCTAACCAACCAAATTTTTCCCCCTTGATCTATTGGTTGCCATATTTTATTGCCACTACATGGATCAAATGTTTAATGGTCACTGGTATTGTAATTGTACTGCTATTATAGTTGAGTTATAAGTAGAGTGATATTACAGCTAGCAGGAGAGTAATATTACATCTATAAGGAGTAATATTACAGTTAAAAGTAGAATGATACTGCAGTTATAAGAAAGATGGATACATGTACCAATGTGTGTTTAATGTTGATTTTATAAACAGAAAATCTCAAAATGTGCGCACATTTGAACATGACCTTTTTCCCATTATAGTAAAACTCCCAAGACCTCAGCTGGAACTTTAACAAGAGGAAATAAGATAGCTAGTGACTTCAAGTAAAAAAATGCTTGTGAAGACAGGAATTTTTTTTAATTCATTAATTTATTGCCCTTGAGAAGGTGGTGAGGGGCCTTCTTGAACCGCTGTAATCCATGTGGTGAAGGTACTCCCACAATGCTGTTAGGTAGGGAATTCCAGGATTTCAACCTAGTGACGATGAAGGAATGGCGATATGTGTTCAAGTCGGGATGGTGTGTGACTTGGAGGGGAACTTGGAGGTGATGGTGTTCCCATGCACCTGCTGCCCTTGTCCTTCTAGGTGGTAGAGGTCGCGGGTTTGGGAGGTGCTGTTGAAGAACCCTTTGCAAGTTGTTACAGTGCATCCTGTAGCTAGTACAAACTGCAGCCACGGTATGCAGTGGCAGAGGGAGTGAATGTTTAATGGCAATGGGTTAGCAGTGGAGTAGTCTGCCAACACTCACTGTCTAAGTTGCACACCTGGAATGGCCATTTGGGAAAGATGCCAGAGATTGTGCAGCACCAGTGAGACTGTGCCCCAGACCTTCAAGAAAGGAGGAAAGAAAAGGGGAGAAAATTGAAAAAAAAAGGATTAAAAATAGCTTTCATCCCAGCCCGAGCTAAAACATCAATTTCAGCAAAAAAAAGAAAAGAGGACTGGCCACTGGTGAACTATAGCATTGTTCCCAAAGTCTTTGTTATTCTCTTTGCTTCCAGATGACAATCATCCAGAGTCAAAGAAAAAAGCTTTGGCTCAATCCTCCTGCTTTCTGCTCAACTGCACAGCAATAAAGACCAGGTTTACTCTCTTAAAATCTAAAAAAATGCACAAAACAAAAATACCCAAGAGCTTTCGTGCTCAGATGGAAAAAGTCGGCAAATCTGCATAGAAATTATCAGCCAGTAACAAAGGCTTTTTGTCCAGCTTTTACTCTTCCCACCCGCCCTCCCCCCTCCCTGTAGCCAAGGCTTATCTGCTGGAGGAAATGCCTGTTTAACTGACAGGTAGGAGATTAAATCTACAGCTGCTGAAACACAATCTATACTCGGTTAGATAGGCTTACTTGAAAAGTCCCACAAACACATAATTTGTTTATGTTGTACCAGCAATCTTTGACAAAGAGACTGTCTATCTGAGACAAATGTGGTTAAACCCATTTATTGTATTATTTCTGCCACACAGCACAAGCTTCTCTCAGAATGCGGAATTGAGACAGGCCATAGCGTTCCAGCTTTCTAAAGGGGCTGGGGGAAATGACTGAAGAATAGCTGACTTTTGTGTTTAATCCTTTACTCCTTCAGTGCAGGTCCACTCAAATAGAGCCATTGTGGTTTTAAACTCGAGGGTTAAAAACCAGGATAGTTCCCCTCTGAAGTCGTACACTAACCAGCTCCTCCCTCCATTTACAGATCAGGAAAATATATTGACATTTTTTATGACGTGAGTTTTATGGTTTATCATTCTTAGAGCGATGTGGAACCAATGTGGCAGGATAAATTTACCGTAAATCTCAAACAAGAACAGAAATAGCTGGAAATACTCAACAGGCCAGTTAGCATCTATAGAGATAACAGACACTCAGGGCTGGATTTTCCCAGCGGAGGCGGGTTCGCTGGTTCCGGTCCTGCTCCCGGCTGCAGCTGCTCTGTCAAAAAGATTTTCCGTTAATAGGGCTTGTTAAGCCCGCCCTGCAGGGCTCCCGGACAATTAAAAGGAAGCGGGTCTGGTGACGTCATTTGATGACGCGTTATCAGTCGGTTTCCTTAAAGGGACCATGGCCACATTCATTTTGACAGTTGTGTTGTCAGTGTTCTGCAGCATTGAGGTGCTGCAAACACAGACAAGCACTGCACAGAGGTGCACGGCTGCACCCAGGCTCTCCCATGACTCTCTCCATATGCTTATGGAGGGAGTCACAGCACGCAGGGAGGTTCTCTTCCCTTCTAATGGGCGAAAGAGGCCTCCCCAGGAGACCACGTAGCCTGGTTGCACATTGCACAGGAGGGCACAAGCATGGATGTCGTCAGGAGGACCAGGCTGCAGTGGCACAAACCTTTCAATGATCTCAGTAGATCATGAAACGTTACTGCAAAGTCACACTCAACCTCATCCTGCTGTGCCACTCATCACATCCCCATCACTCTGCCTTCCCTACCCTACTCCTTTATCACATCCTTTATCACACCAACTTACCTTGCACCTCCACCCATCCCTCTCTATCTACCCCATCTCACTAGCCACCCCTCACCCTCATCCTAGTCCAATCATACCAACTAACAACACACAAGGGTAGGCACTTGGGCGTCTTATGCAATGTTCATGTAAATTTTCTGTTAATGTGTTGTCAAACATTGAAATCTTTATTTTCAATACTTTGCCTTATTGTACAAATCTGTGCTCACCTTTGGAAGTGTCTTAATGAGTTGCAGTGAATGGTGAGATATAACGGCATCCCTCGCAATGGTGATGAGTGTGAAAGGAATGGCTTTGGTCATTGTAAGAATGCTTTATGGTGCTGGTGTGGCGTGGTGGTAACCTGGCGCATCATGTGGCAGCCAGAGTGTACAGTGTCAAGTGAAGTAAATCTGGCCATGGTGATGCTATCGCTGGCCTTCTGGGCAACAATGTTGTCGGGTGCTGATGCACTGTGTCCTGTGCAGCATCAACTGATAGCGGAGAAGGTTGGTGTTGTTGTTGGTGTTGGTGGTATGCCTGGTGATGTTAGTGTTGGGGCTTATCGTAGAGGGATTCAGAGGACCAAGGTGAGATTTTTTTAAAGGGCACCGATGTTGCTGGAATACATGGCAGCTGAAGTTGAGATGACAGAAGCGATCTGTCAATGGTGAGAAAGCTTGCTCCAAGGAGGTGACAGTGGATAGAGAGTTTACTCCAAACACTTCCAAACTGTCTTCCAACTCCTGAATGCTCAAGCTTCTGACATTGGAAAGTGACCAGCTGTGAAATGATAGCTTTCATACCACTTTTGTAGCTGTCACCTATTCACAGCAATGGGGAGACATAGAGAACCTGACCTACTTACCTGAAGTGATCTCTGAATGACGGGAACTCTGTTAAAAATATGGGAAAATAGAAAAAGGCTGGCAAAATAGTAGTTAACAAGCACTTAACAAGCAGTTAACTAGCTTAAATGCTTGGTGTCGAATCTGTTCTGAATCTGTTCTGAAATCGCACCCGACACTTTGGAAACTTACATGGAGGCGGGTTCAGAGCGGGTTCCTAACCCGCTGTCAATCATTCTGATTTTGACAGCGGACCCGCCTCCAAACCCGCACTCTGAGCGCCAGCAAAATCGCGGCCTTAATGTTTCAGGTGTGGACCTTTCATCAGAACCTGTAGCATTAATTTATATCTTCTCTCCACAGATGCTGACTGACTTGCTGAGTGTTTCCAGCATTTTCAGATTTTGCTTCAGACTTCCAGCACCTGCAGTTTTCTTTTTGCTTTTTGTTTACGGAGAATCTCCACTTGTACAAATTTCCCATTACACCAGCAGTGCTACATTATACTGCCATCTCCACACAACTTTGTGATCAAGCCACTGGAGTTTACGTGCACGTATAGAGCTTTTCTCACCAGCTTTCCAAAGTTGCATCAATTCTTAGCATTAGTAATGAGCTGAAGGGACAACGCTAAACATTTTAAAATTTGTTTATTTTCTTTACAATGGGTACAGTGTAAAACTTGAAATTCCTCACAATTCTCCTTTAGAACAGCAACAACTATTCACTAATATTGCCTCTGTAAGGCATGTGACAGTATTATTTGGCAGCGATGACATCACATTTGCCTCGTAGGCTTCAATCAGTGTTACCTCAGTGATAGTTTTAAGTGTTATTACCAATGTTTTCATTCTATTGTGATAATTTTAGGTATTTTAAAAATGTGCTATTGGTAGGGAGTGAGAATGAGGCCGTAATTTAAGCTGGCAGCTCAGATGACACCCATAACCTGCTCTGGCAGCTCCCTCACACTTTATGAATTTACCCCTAGTCATCCAGAACTTTAAAAAAAATGATTTTTATGAATATTACAAAATAAAATGGGGACTAATTTAGCATCACATAACATTCAATCCCATAAAAAGTGACTAAAAACCTCTGATGCAATATTACTAACACAATAGATATCTTGCATTTCCTGTACTTTCCACTTTTTGTAATCACAACAGAACGACACAGGAAACCGCGACATTCAAATCATTAACCATATTCCAAGATCTTTGAGGCAGACACAAGGAGGCCTAATAAGTGGCAATATAAAATGAGAACTCAGGGGGAAATGAGCATTGGTTTGGAGACTTTGCTTCATTAACAAATAGATATAATTTCACTCAGACTAATCTCATTAAAAAAAGGAGCTTACCCAGCCAGGGAAAATGTTAAATGATCGTTTTGCTTTAATAAAATAGAATTACATTTTTTCAAAATGTAAAATAGAATCTAATAACTGCAAAAGAAATAAAAAAGTGTATACATAGTGAAACTATCTGGCACAACTGAGGGGATTCCCCACTTCTCCCCTCTCTCCCCCCACCTCATTGAATAATGGACTCCACTCCAGCAGGACAATGGAAACTGGAAGATAATCCTTTCAAATCAATTTTCTGAATGTCTGTTCAACTTTAATCTGAGTTTTATCCTTTTAAGATAAATATGGTAAATAGGCATGACCATGGATAATGGGAGGGTGGAGCATTGAGGTTTCATTGGAGAAGAATATTTAAAATACCTGAGTGTGTTTCCCTAGATATGTAAAGGTTAGGATTTTCAAAAATGATTTGTGAATATGGCTTTAGAAAGTTGATTAACTGGGTCAACCAACCCATGAAAGGGGAATGAATAGCAATCCATCTGCTGTGAAATGGAAATGAATCAAGTCTCACAAATGGTTAAAGTCTGCAATATCCAGAAAAACATGTTGACAATATCCTCAATGCATTTTACGACTGTTAAAGAACCATTTCATGGAGCATCCTAGATAGGGTCAAATGGGAAGGGTCAAATGGGAAGGGAAAAGTTAACAGTTGAAAACACTGAATAATGTAATTAAAAGAATATTGTTCTGAGCTATTCATGTCTGAACTCTGTTAATCAAATTAAGTGAGGGCGCAATTGAAAAGGTTTGCTTTTCAATCTAAAATTCATATTAAATGTCCTTTCAATTTTTGCCTTTTGCAAAAGAAACCACAATGATAAGATTGAGCAAGTGTACCAAAGTGCTAGTGTCACGACCAAAGACGAGGATGGGCGGGGATGAAGTTTAAACAAATGAAGATGAATTAGAAAAGTCCAGTTGAAATTTGTCAGCTAGGAAGATTATTTTTTCTGTGAATTATATGGCCATCAGGTGAGGGATGTTAATACTTGGGAATGGAATGCAATCTATTTCAGGCACCCAGTGCCAGCATCAAGCAATCTCAGGTCAAATATGTAATTAAGTGCTGAGTAAAGCTCCATTAACTCTGCCCAAATCTCAGCAGTGTACCCCTACTGTACCAGTGTGACACTTTTCCATTTCACATACCATGCAATCCTGTGGCTTCTCAGAGTAAAATTACCAACTTAGGGGTAGAAATTGGTCACCATTGTATCCCTTTTCCAGACAGAAAAAGGGGGCCAAAATGACCAGTTTCACAGGGCTATTTCTTGTGCCCCAAAGATGCCTGAAAAATGTCCAAGACCATATTGGCCGATTCCGAGCTCAGAACAAGCTCCGATGAATTTTTACCCTATAGTGCCAAATTAGGAGTAGTTCTGCTCCGTAAGTCCTTGCAAGCTTGTTTTTTTTATGTGAAACTCCTACAGCCAGTAGATCGGGGAGTCTTTCATACCATCAGTCAGCCTAGATTTTGTGTTCAAGTCTCTGAAGTAGGACTTAAATCCACAACCTTCTGACTCAGAGGCACTGAGCCACGGCTGACATAATAACTAAAATAATAAATAATAAAATAACTACTTAAAGTACATCACCCCTTTCTTCAATGTATGTAAATATTTCAATCCCAATCATTTTCACATAAATGATATTTAAAATTGTATTACGGTCATTTATTTACTGACTACCCTGCTTTGAATCAGCCTGAACGGACAGAGATTACTGCTTGGATAGTTTTGAATATATGAAATTAACCTGAAATTGACAAGTAGTATTTTTTTTCCTAAACCGAATTTGACAAGCAGTATTATTGCAAAAAAGGGATATCGGAACATTCATTGCATTAGAAATCGTATATTGGATGTTCAGTTTTTTCTCTCCCTCCATTCAGCTTCCTCTCTCCAACCCCCCCCAGCAAATTTTTCTTTGCATGTGTCAACGGTAACATTACAGATTTTTCATTGTTTTAAATGATGTGGAAAAGACTGGGTCTGTTTTCCTCTTCATCCTATATTTCACAGAGACTAAGCTGTTGTCCTCACAATTGCCTCCCAGCTGCTTAGGCCTGAGAAAACAACAGACACAGCTCTGTTGTCTGCAGAAAGCCCGCCTTGTTTTAAGTGACTTTATTGCAGGCACATGAGTGTGTTAAGACTTTAAACACGCTCAAATGTCATGTGCACACCCAGTGACGGACAAGTATAATTATCAAAAACAAGAATTCAGTGTCTCCGAAATGGTGTCTGACAAAATGGTCCATTCATTGTGTTCCGTGGGGAATACTCCAACTCTCCTGGCAGAAAACAAAAAGGCGCTTTTTTGGACTGCTGAGGGCTGAAAGCTTTGCTTTGCCACCCGAGCCCTAAGAAAACACGGGCCTCAGTCTGACTACTGGCTGGCTGCGCACTGCAGAAAGAAAGTATTAATAACCCCCTTTTTCTTTGCGGTTCCCTCTGTGTAGGCTGCGGCCAACGTAAGTCAACGCAAAGACAAAACAGTTTGCTCAACACCAACAACAAGAAACATGACCCAAGAACTTTAAAAAAAAAGAATCCAACATGACACAGGGCGATATATTGAAACAGAAACGCTTTTTTTCTCCATTCCCCGTGACACTCTATACGCTAATTATAGGTAACAAAAGCAAAATTTGTTTTAAAAAAGAGCAGTGCATTACTCTTTCGCTTTGCAGTGAATGCATTAATAATTTATGAATTTGTTTAAGAGTACAGGCAGCATTACAATTCCAAAGCCATCCACTTAGCTTAATTTCCCAACCATCACTTTCATTGCTGAAGTTGTCTCTATTAAGCCAATTTCTGTGCATCATTAACTTTTAACTGAGTCTCAATAGCTTTGTTGTTCAAATTGCATGCAACTTTTTTTTAAGTCAGCATTTCTTCTGGCTCCTGACAAGAAGTCAAATTTTATAACTAATTAAATTGATCCATCTGAGGGAAAAGCCACTAAGCAGAATTATTTGTGCCCGTGTGTCAATATATTAAATCAAAGGCTAATCAGTTGGGTCAGTGTTTCCTTTATCTGATGGCTATAGGAAAAAGAAAAATGCACATATCATCCCTCTGCCCATTCTCAGCTGTTAATTCCTTTTTTTTCTATTCAGGCAGCTTCTGCTGGTGCTGAGTAATGGCAGGTCAAATCCCACACTGTGCTGTTGCACACATCTTACAACTGACTCCAAAAATAGTCAGCTATTGATGGATGCAAATAGCCAATGCCACGCCAGGAGGACCATCTACTTGCAACGCGGCCAGCCTTAATTTAGCCAACCTGGTCCCTTCGGGTAAATCAGCTTTTATTCAGCCACATATTCTGGCAAGAAGTACTGAAAGGGCCGGTTTGTGCCCACACAAAGGGAGGTGGGTCACTAATTTGGCAATTGACAGCACAAGACAGTCCAGAAATAGATCAGCAGATAGGCCGCTCTCAGATGTGAAATGTCACACAAACCATGTCCTAATCTATGGTGATACTTCCCTACTGTTTATTGGTCTGACACTCTCGTTCGGTTCAGCAGCTTTGTCCAAGTTCAGATCAGTGATCTCGCTACACAGCCTATTTGACCATGGTGAATTCACTATGTAATCCACCTGGGAAGTTGCTTTGCCAGCAAAGGGGGATTTGAGAAAAACACTGAAGAGACATATTGCTTGTATTGAGGTATTTTTGGCATGTTATAGAAACCATTCTGGAAGGGACGACAATTTGGATAGGATGTTAAAAAGAGATTGCATGAGGTATGGGGTTAGTGAATACTTCTGCTGAGAGGTGACCTTTGAAGAGGTGTGGAAGTAAAGGCTGGATGCTTTCACAATGCATTGTGGAACGAGTACGAGAGGACAGAGTGAAAACACTGAAATAATGAGGAGTGGTGTACATGAGGTAACAGACCAGCTTACAGCACGGAGATCGTAATGGCTAGGGCACATGTACTGAATGGCTTGGAAGGTCATGGAATGGGCCCCAGCTGGAAAAAGACCATGTGGTGATCCAAAGAAGAGATGATGAGCCTGTTTAAAGGAAGGAGTGAATGGAAGAGTGACAAATGGTTTAACTACTGAAAAAGCAGACAGAGGAGAAGAAAGTGAGGGAGAGGTGTTCTGGCATCAACGGTAAGCCTAGCTATACTGATCAGTGATTAGTGCCGCCAGCATACTTCTGTGCCAATCCCAATGGTTTCAGCCATTAAACACTGTTAAAAACTCTGTCTGAAATAAGAACCCTTCAAAAGATGATCAACAACAATTATGTCATGGCAAATTTTTCTTTTAAAGTTGCTGCATCCCCTTGAAAATGTACAATTCCCACTGAATTTCTGAAATTAAAAAAAATCATTATTTGCCGCAAAAATTCTTTAACTGTTATTGCAGTAATCTACAGAACTCACTGACAGCCCCACATCGAAGTGAGTACATAGGGTAGACAGAGATCACCAGCTGGATGGTTTTAATTTGAAATTGAAAAAAATCATGGGGAGAAGGACACTGATGTTTTAATAAATGAGGGCTGCTGCGTTCACCATCAATGGAACATTCGTTTAAATGGTCACAGGACTTTTTCGAAGACGCACAGCCTTGGTGCAATATTTCTCCCCATTAAAATCTCCCCACTTTGACAAGGAGTATCAGAGAACACGGTGAGAGCAAAATGTAAAACAGTAGTAAATTTGGAAAAAAGAGAAAATTTTAAGCTCATATTATTTTTGGAAGTGGCGCAAAAATGCTACTGCTGTCCTCAAAGGGATAAAGTGGTGCTGTATGAGCAAGCTCTGAATTGTTGGTACAGCATTAAGTTCAGAAAATGCAGTGCTGGCTCCAGTACAGATCTGGTATTTGTACCTGTCAAGTACCCTTCTATAGCTCTATCTAACTATCTAACGCTTTACTTTAGGTCTATCACCCAACTGTACATCGTTCCATTCATCTGTTGGCCAATCTCTCTCTCTCTCCATACAGCTTTTGCGATGTATCTACCATTCCCTTGCTATCTATCTCCCCTTCTTTCTCTTGCTATCCATCTGCCTTGCAATCCATCTTGTCCCCTCACTAACCGTCTGTCTTGAACTAACTACCATTCCTGTTTGCTCAATACTTGTGTCTGCTTTAACTGACATCATTTTGTAGACTGATAGTAGCCTAGCTTAATGCAAATTACATATTTTAAAACAAAAATCAGTGCTCGGCCCATTAAAATTTAGTATCTTCCTTCGCTCATAATAATATTGATTTCTGCTGGCATTCGTGTTCTAAGTGAGAAAATTGCTGCTTTTTTTCGAACTGCGTCGGACTATAGCAATGCTTTGTGCTTTCAATGATTTGGAGGTGAAAACCTTTTCAAAGCTCCATTTTAATGCATCAGTAGAAAGGTTTCTCTCCCACATAATAAGTTACTGAAATAACGAGAACAAACTGATCATGGACTCTCAGCGCCTATCTCCTCTTTGAATTACTCTGGAGATCAATGTGTGCATGAAATAAGCTGTAGAAATGTTCAGAATTCAGAATGTTCCAGCTACAGAATGTGGGCCTTTTCAAACAGCTGGTGTTTCCCATTAAAAAAGGGAAAGAGGCAGCAAAAGTTCGCTTTAATCCCCTTTTTTCTAAACATGCTATTTTTTTTGTTATGAGGCCAGGTGTTCTCACTTGCCTCTCACCACAAATGCCTTCCTCCAATTCAATGGGCAATCACACAAAGTAATTGAGTCTATTTAGTACTGAACTCTAGATTTCAATGAACCTAAATACTAGCACTTCTGCGGACACCTAATGAAATAAGGACTGGGGCCTCAGATCTTCATTATGCAAATATAAGGCCCAGTAAAGACTTAGGCCTAAGTACATTGACTAACTCTTAAGATAGCAACAATACACAATCTGTTCTGTTCATCAAAATGGACTTAAAACAAATTAAAATGTGTTATACTTTTCCAGTATTTTAAACTGGAAACTATTTCAAAAGCGCAACAATCTATATATTTTTTTCTTTCACTTCCCTCTGCTCTTCAGTCTTGCTCACTGCTGCCTCTGCCATTTTCCTTCTCTCCTTTAGCTGGTACTTGGTGAACTGCTGCTATTGACCAACAGGAGGCAATCTTTTACAGACAGGGAATGTTCCTGCTGCTTTTACCTCTGGTTTAAGACAGAAGCTCCTTCCACCTCCTTGTGGTATTTCACGGGTCTTATGATCCCGCTACAAAATAGTGAACAAAGAAAATCTTTCCCTCATGATGCAGTCTCCTGCATATTTAAAACCAAATCCACTTTTTGTAAATCTAAACTCTGAGACAGACACCAAATGTGCCACTTGCTGTTTCACATGATTTTATTCCGTGTGATTTTTCAAACAACTATTGATGATGTTAACGACAAACATACAGGAGCCTCGTATTTCTTTGCGCACCCCCAGGGAAGGTATGAGTGCCTAAAGAGTGGCGCGCTAGGAAGGAGCTGCACAACAGTTTAAAAACTGTAAAAAGACGATTTAAATTTTGAATGCAGAAAGAATGTTTCAAGAGAAAAAGTAGAGTGCTGCACAATTGCTTCCAAGAAATGTTCTGTATTAAGAAATGTTCTATGGTTCAGTACATTTTTTCATAATTCAGTATCAGAATTTTTTTTTTTTAATCCCAGCTGTCAGACAAAGTACAGCTGCATAGGTTCCTGCAAAAATTTGCTAGCACTTTTTCTGATCCATTTTTGCTAAGGATTTTCTCTCATTCTTAAACTTCCTTTCCCTGTGCTGGGCACTATTCTCCGAGCAATGGCATTCTGCAGCAGCTGCTCGGTGGTTTGGATTTGATTAGCTCAATTCCCCCCACTTTTACCTCCCTCAGATACTCGTATCTCAGATTGAGAGCCCGTTGGAAATGAGGGATTATTTTTGATCTGTCTTGTGAACTCATAACTTGTTTGTAACATTTGATCACAGATGCTACAGACTCTTGTGGTTCTCTTAAAAGCTCTCTCCACCTAAAAACGTTTTTCCAAAATTGTTTTCAGGAAGGCAGTTTCCCTGTAAACCATGATTCCAAAGGTGAAGGGCAGTTTTCTAACCTTGTGCAGAAACTTCCTAAAGACAGTTATAAGGAACAGTATAAATGCTCTGCAAACCGTATAAGTCAAGAGTTCCAATTGGATTCTGAAACCATCCTAATCCTATTTGGCCCAGTGAGATATAGTAATATTTGACAGAATGTATTATATGTTCAACAGTATCTCAGAGTGTCTGTTACAAAAAATTATGAAGACCCAATAGAGCAGTATTGGGATTTTTAATTAAGAATATATTCCATGAGTTTGAATGACAATAGACTAGGAATTATTGTTGTTGATATTAGTGGGTAAACAGTTAACAGTTTGATATTTCTCTGTCTGCAATTTTGATGGACACGTTAACCCATTTGTTTTAAATGCTTCCATTAAAATAGCAGATGTTATATGAATGTTTTTAGCTTTGATATGCTAATATTACCAACAGTAATTGCCAGTTTAATATCACCAGCCAAAAGTCCTGAAAGTTCTTGCCATGAGATTAAAAACAGTAGTTCACATAAATGTCCACAGAGGCGCTTTCCGGAACATCTTCAAATCTGTGCTCAAAGACTAAGTTGAGAATTATACCATGGACATGCAACACTGTCATACTCTCACTAAAGAAAAACCTAGTGTAGTTCTCTAAGGCCTATGGTGCATGTGAACTGCAGGCCTTTCCCATTGATGAGACAGCCTGCTTCATGCAACAACGCTCGTAAGATATCCTTGATTTAAAAGGCCACTGGGAAGTTAAGTCTACGCATTGCTGGATTTTGTTGCTAAATTGAACTATCAAAGCCTTTTCCTCCTTGTGGAATATGGCTTTGCAGATCGAGTGTGGTAGCCCTCTGTGTTGGAACTCTCCTTGAAAACAGCTGCTAAACCACGGCAACCAATTAGCCCTTCAGCATCACCTTCTCAATAATGCTTCCTCCAGATCTGGAGCTTTTAAATAGCTGCAGTCTCGGCCGCTTTGTTGGGCTTGGAAATTGCACACATATGAGAAAAATTAAGCTCTCATTTAGCAGAGACACATGCCTGTCAAGTACAGAGGAACAAAGGCTTGTCCCAGGGGCCTACTCAGTGCGGCAAGGCTGCCAGTCACACTGTTAGCGATGCTTACCCTTTACGTATTCTATGTAAAACTCAATAAATCATTTCATCTGTTCTGCTCTGTTCCTGGTTTGTAAGCACCAGTGCGTGTGTGTATGTGCGTGTATGTGCATGTGTGTGTGCATGTGTGTGTGCGCGTCTGCGCGCGTGCTTCTGTGTGAGTCTGTGTGTGTGCGTCTGTACGTGTGTGTGTGTGTGTGTGTGTGTGTGTGTGTGTATGTGTGTGCATGTCTGTGTGTGTGTCCTTCTTCCAAGTGTTCATTCACCATCCCCCCATGTGCCTTTAACCACTAGTTTTAAGTTGGGGTGAGAGGATGTAGAACCAGAGCTACTTGTTAATTCAGCGGCAACTTGAATCAGCATATGGCTCCGGCTAGTACTTAATTCTATCTTCTTATCAGAAGCCACAGAGAATAAGCGAGGACTTTTTTTCCCTGCACTGACAGCTGGAATCCTCACGACAAGGGGAGCTGGAATAAAAAGAAGCTGGTACAGTGCAGTGTTCCCCCTGCACAGCAGGCAGAAGAGAAGCAGGTCTGGGTTTGATAAGTAAAACCAGATCTGCACAAGGAATCTGTGTTCAAGCCCTTACAATTAACAGAGAACACAGTAGAGTCTGAGTGTTTAGCAGAGGAGCGGTACCACCACAGTTTCACATCTTGTTATATTAAAATCAGTGGCACAGGGAGAAAGAATAAAAGACTCCTATATATATATTATAATATATATATACACACACACACGAATGCTACCCATTTCCCTGTCTTTTCATATAATGTGGGATCACTCAGCAAAGTCACACCAGCAGGCAGAGGGCCTCTTCCGCCCTCAAGAGTGTTAAATTAAACAAAAGTTAATGGATAGAATAAATAGCGCAGGCACTGAATGGAAAAAATTAACTACTGCGAAACACTGGACCACATATCTACAGAACAAGTGGGATACGCAGTGATCATGAGGCGCTGATTTAATTCTGTGTTGGCTACTGCTGTTACCAAGTCATTTATTTTATTTGTACCACCTGTTTTTTTTTCCATTTTCCTACAATGCTTGTGCCCATGTTTTTTTATGAATTTTCTTTAAGGAATGGTCATGCTTGCTGTTGCCATGGCGTTGCCGGTACAACCTCATTGATGTGGTCATCTACTGTTGCCAGAGCCACTCAGGCAACTGTCAATCAAAAATAATCTTGGTTAAAAAATTAAACCACTGCCTGAATAAATCATTGCTTCCAGACACAAACAGGTGGTGGAATTTAAAATATCCTTCTTTCCTTGTTTTTGTTTAACACTTTGAGGCCTTTTTAGACCACAATGAAACACATAGCAAAGCTTGCGGTTTTAAAGTTGTTTACTCACAGGTGGTTTCCAAAAAGAAAAATAATCACTCCAACTAGGTGTTCACAAACTCTCCACTCTGATCTACTCAAGTGTCTGAGATTTTGTTTCATTTCAATCTCTCTGGGTGTCCATGATTTCTGTCCACTCCAGTCTCTCCAGATGTCCATGACTTCTCTGTGCTCCAACCTCTCTGGGTGCATGTGATTGCTTTTTACTCTAATCTCTCTGGGTGTCCATGATTTCTCTCCCCTCGGATTCATTCGGGTTTCCGTGAAGTTTCTCTGCTTTTATTCACTCCTTTCCGGTATGAATGATATCTCTCTTCTCTGGCACCCTGTCATATTCCTGAACTCAGGGTGATTGAATCCATTTGGGCTACGACAAAATGTTTGATCAGAGTGGACAGCTTCTGGTATTTTCTTTTCTGCTGTTATAGATGAAGTGGCTCAAACCCATAAAAGCTGAACTACAGACCATTACAATAAAGAATTAAGGGCACAAAACCAACACCAGAATCGAAGCAAGATGAAGTCTCCTCATTACACTTAACATTATTGACAGCAAAGGGAAAAATACAGTACTGTGTGATGCTGAAAATTTCAAACATAAAATTAGTGCTTCAAGAGGTTACTCTGAAACTCCTACTGATCTATCCAAGGACTTTGCTTTTTGAAAATTTTTGAATATTGAAAATTAACGACCATAAAAGGCATTTTCTCTGAATAAATAGTAACTGGGAAAATAAAGTATATTTTAAAGGTAAACAGTGTGTACACAGTGAGTCTGAGCTGAAATCAAAGCTGTTTTGTAATGCACTCAATGAAAAATTGTGAGGAAGAAAAGAAAACAAAATGTTGTCATGAGGTGTACACATGTTCTCCCAGCCCACCAACCATCAGCAAAGTACCCCTTTGCCCACATATTTAAAGCCAACTTGTCACATCTACTGAAGGAGGAAAAATTAAAGCTGATTAATGTCAAATCAAATGATTGAGGCCTTTTAGGTCTTTTATCCAAATATAAGTAGGATCAGCTTGAATATATACAACTAAATTTGGGAGGCGGGGAATTTTATCCCACGGAGAACCATTGGATCTTAGTAATGATGTAATTATATCAGAGCTAAGGCTGCATTCAAAAAATGGCTGAGTATATCTCTACAAGAGGGAAGCTATTCATTAGGGATAATCTTGAACAGGTTCCACCGTACATCCAAAAGGACACTGTTTAAACAACAACACCAACAATTGCTCGATTCACAATAGCCTCAGATATACTGGGCTTTTCTGACTCCTGCTGAAATATCACTTTGTGAAACACATGCATGAACATTTGGTCAGCACCGCCACAAGATTGTTTTATGAACTCACAGCTCGTTTCATAGACTGCTCCTCATGTTGCTAACACATGCTATTCTGAGATTTACTGGACTATAATTAGAAAAGCCATCTGAAGGAGCGACATGATTCTCAGAATGCTGGGGAAGCATTATTTGCCTAAGACCAAAAAAGTACATTATAATTTTCAGTAACAAAAAAAAAGAAAACATAGATAGGCTGGTCCGGCCTGGTAAAGATCAATTTCCATGCGATTCTTCGTGGATGAGGGGTGAAGAAATGCGCTGATGTGACAAATTCAGACCCACAGCAACACACAGGTAGTGTCTCACTGCTCCTTCTTGAATAATTGGTAAGCAAAAAGTATTGATATGGATCTCCCAAAATTGACTCTAATTTTCCTTATCAAAATGTCTTTGATATGAAATATAATGGACTTTTTAATCTTAAAGGAAATAAATTACTGGTGGTGATATTGACGGACAAACGATCAAAATATTTATCTGGCATTCTCTATTTACTTTAAATAGGTTAACACCCCTGCTAAACAAGCAGATAAAGGACTTCATAGAATGCGTTGGGCATCATCTGCTCATATCGGCAACAGTAATATCTAGATCTTACAATCTACTTGGTTTTTTCCCTCCTCACTTTGCTCTGGGTCAGTACTACAAAGAACATCTCCCCCAGTTCTTAAAAAGGATTCCACGAGAAACGTTAACCTGTCTTTCTCTTTCAAACGCTGACTATGTATTTCCGGCATTTTCTATTTTTATTTCAGCCTTCTAGCATTTGCAGTTTTATTTTTTTATCTCAGGATTCATCAGTGTTTAAATTGCATTTTATCAATCACTGCAAATTGTCTTGACTTCAAAAAATAACATCAGAGTGGTCCTGTTTGAGATGGTCTTCAAAAAGCTATGCTGTAAAAGGTCCCACTCATGAATGAGTGATACACAGTAAACCCTGAAATACTTTAAAACAATCTGGAATGTAGCCTCAAAAACCATAATAGGATATGGTACAAGTGATTAAGTGAACCTTAACCCCACCCTACTGGTTACGCTCAAACTGGTGACACTTTATCTTATAATGAAACACACCATTGCCATATGGCTGCTTATTAAATACAGAGACATTCTTTCTTCACTCTGAGTAAGCTGCACTTTCAGGCCAATAAAAATTAAATTAACACAACGGTCTTTCAAACACCTTCCAGCCTTCTCAAAGAATTTCACTTTATTTGTTCAAAGATTATAATGCTTTCAATTCAGATGCTGCAACTAAAGACAACAGATACTTTTCCCACCATTTCTAACAGCTCTCTGCACTGAATGATACTTCAGAAAGATTCTCTGTTAATAAACCAATTTAGCACTTTGAGTACTTGGGAGGGGGTGGGGGGTAGGGGCAACCATTTCAGTAGTGAGCTAATTCAAAGCAACATATAAAGCATAGGTACATCTATTAGCCTCCGCCACTACCACTCCCCATCCCCTCACCTCAAATGACTAAAATCTGATCTTCTTATGAAAAGATGCATCCTCTTCTTGATGCTCACAATTTACATTTATAATTTAAATGAAATGAAGTTTCACTGACCTACTTGACCAAAGTGTCCTGAAAATTCATGACGAAAATCTACTAATGAAACTTCGTCTAGGTATACTGTGTACTGTGGGGATAGAATTTCCACAGGGATTCCCCGATCTCCCGCTATATCTTCCCCAGATGTAGAATTTCTGCAGGATCTTGCCCAATCTTCAGCCAAAGTTACAGCGGACAATCAGGGGATTCCCCCAAGGAAATACTAATCTGTGGCCTCAAAGTGTCAGCTTGGCTCAGTTGATAGTGCGGTCATCTCTGAATCAGAAAGATGACGGTTCAAGCCTCACCACAGGACTTGAGCACGTAATCTAGGCTGACACTTCAGTGCAGTGCTGAGGGAGTGCTGTATTATTAGATAAGATGTTAAACCAAGGCCTGAGCAGGCAGATGTAAAAGTTTTCATGCCATCATTTGAAGAAGAGCAGTTAGTTCTCTCAGTGCCCTGACCTTAAATAAATTGGCTGCATTTGGCTACATAAAAGTGATTGCATTTCCAACGAAATCCATTGGTTCTAAAGTGCTTGGGTCATCCCGAGGATGTGGCAAATGCTACATAAATGCAATTTCTTTCTTTCTTTAATGTGTGAGCGTTGCACTAATGTCAGGGTTTCTAGCCAGAACCTCATGATTAAACCAGTATGCATCTATGATGTGAGTGTACTGCGTGGTTGCGCCAGTCTTTTCAACAGCAATAGATTTGAAGATTTAATCTACCCAAATTAAAGCTTCAGTTTTTAATTATCAATTTAACCTCTAGACATATAAAAATCAAACATATTACCATACAAGAAACGATTCTAGAAATTACAGTTGTTGACATTAACTGACGAATGCTTAATGTATTTGTATGACATTCCTCTGTTCGCTATGTAAGTACAGGTGTTAGCCCATTTAAAATAAATGGGCTAATGCCAGTATTAAACAGAGGACAAAGGAATGTTATCCAAATATTTTCAGCTTTTGTAGACCAATATCACCAACAGTAATTCTCTAGGCCAGAGTCGCCAAAAATACATCCCGCAGGTTCTCCTGGGTCTAGGAATGTCATGAGCACCTTATACTTTTCCAAAAGGACCCATGTTTCATTTGAAAAAGAGTCTTAATGATAAATGCTAATTGTTCAAGTTCTGGCTGATCTGTAATATCCATCTAATTATGACTGATCACATACGCATAGATAGCCAAGCCTGCCTGATCTATTTCTTAGCAACTGGCAGACCAGGGCCAATAAATTGTTTTGACATTGTGTCTAATGGCGATTAATGTCCAGTATTATAAATCATTAATTATTAGGGATATTAACCCAACTGATTGATACAAGTGTGTTAATTACTAAAGCCCAAAAGGTCATCTTTGTGCATCCCCAGTATAGGTGCCCATGTCACCCTCATATATCCAAAAAAGACTTGATAATCTCAGCCTCCTGGAGATCAACCTGCAGGACAAAAAGTCTTTTCAAATCTCCATAATCAATATCGCGACAGACTCACAATCAACCTGCCTAGTAGATGGTTACACTCCCCCACTACGTTATCCCATTTTTACATTTCCCCATATTCACTCCATCACGAGTGTGTGCTTTCCTTATTAGGTTGGCTAATTTCGCCTACTTCCACCCAGTCATGGGCACCTCATTTCCTCCATCTCCACTGTCATTGCAGGTGGAAATGTTTTCCTTATTTGCTATTTGTTTACTAAAGAATTTCTGTCCTCATTACAAAATCCTGCTGATGATGCCCCTTTAAGGGGTCATCGGTCCACGCCAATGACAACAATGATGGAGAATGGATCCAGCACACTCCAGACTCACCCAGCTGCACAGGTGAGCCAAGGATAGAACACATTTCCACTATTAGAACAACAAAAAAATTAGTTACAATGAAATCAAAATGTCCTAAGGGCATACTTATCTAACCTCGAGTTTGGTGTACCAAGGAGAAACACACTGAAAATCATTTTACAGAGGCTGAATTACAGACGCAGTGGGCATAGTCTGACAGCTGCAAATACCATTCAGCACTTCAAAGGGTGAAAACCATCTTCTATTCAATTAGCTGCCCTTTTGGTTAATGAGGGGTAGCCTGTTAAAAATAAAAGTTAAATATTGGACTTCCTTTTTTTAAAAAGGACATCTCTTTTTAGTTAATGAAGGAGGAGGGCAGGGAGGAAAAACGCATCCAGTGAGAGAAGAAAAGTAGCGTGTCTTTTTTTCTTTTTAAATTACAGCTATGAATTTGCAGATAATGTCTGTGAGGTTTACCTCAACAACAGCATGTAATGGGCCCAACCTATTTGTTCTGTTTAGATCTTCTGTCTTCTTTCAAAGACACATCAGACTCTTGTAGTGTGCCAATTGAAGTGTCAGATTTCCTTAGCCGAGTTGATTTGGAACGTGTACATTCCCTAACTGAGCTCGTAGGGAGGGTATCACTTACACGATAAATAACAAAAAAGGAATGGTCTCCAGAGTCAAAGAGAATAATTATAATTACTCTTGGGCTGCCCTTTCCCTGCCAAACACAGTACACAGACACAGCTCAATGACACAACAGTGTACATCAAGCACGCAACAGTGAGATTTAACTGGGCTTCCTACTGATCAAGCACCGCAAAACAGAATAAACCATCTTACTCTCCATAGTCTTGTCATCTCACCTGCAATAACTCATTTCCGTACCTTAACTTCAGTTGACTGGGGGAGTGATTACTGCGGCAACAGATAGTGTATAACAAACAGATTCTATAGAGACAGGAAGGTATAGTAAGATAAAGTAGGAACTCGGCAGAGAGGTCCAACCACATTCCTGTTCTTTTGCAGCCATCAGATTTGTGGCTGTAAAAAACAGAGCCTCACTAACTAGCACAACAATGTATTTGAATGAAATGCTTTTGCACCTTTATATGCCCAGGAATATCTCTTCAGAATCCTTGACAATATAAAATACAAATATGATGCAAACATTATTCCATTCTTTTTTAATTCTCAACTTCTCCTTAATATATTATTTTTTTCTTCTTTTCTTTACCATGCAGTATTCTCCTCGCACTATGCAGTATTCTCCTCGCACTATGCAGTATTCTCCTCGCACTATGCAGTATTCTCCTCGCACTATGCAGTATTCGCCTCGCACTATGCAGTATTCGCCTCGCACTATTCGCCTCGCACTATGCAGTATTCTCCTCGCACTATGCAGTATTCTCCTCCCACTATGCAGTATTCTCCTCCCACTATGCAGTATTCTCCTCGCACTATGCAGTATTCTCCTCGCACTATGCAGTATTCTCCTCGCACTATGCAGTTTTCTCCTCGCACTATGCAGTATTCTCCTCGCACTATGCAGTATTCTCCTCGCACTATGCAGTATTCTCCTCGCACTATGCAGTGTTCTTCTCGCACTATGCAGTGTTCTCCTCGCACTATGCAGTGTTCTCCTCGCACTATGCAGTGTTCTCCTCGCACTATGCAGTGTTCTCCTCGCACTATGCAGTATTCTCCTCGCACTATTACGATAGCAAAATACTGCAGATGCTGGAAATCCGAAATAACAACAGAAAACGCTGGAAAAACTCAGCAGGCCAGGCAACATCCATGGAGAGAACTTAGAGTTGACGTTTCGGGTCGAAACCCTTTTTCAAAACTGGAAACGAAATGAAATAGATCAAAGGCAAGGCTGCGATAGAACAAAAGAAGTAAAGAGACATTAAGAGGTATGTTGTTATTTCTCCTCACACTATGCAGTATTCTCCTCGCACTATGCAGTATTCTCCTCGCACTATGCAGTATTCTCCTCGCACTAAGCAGTGTTCTCCTCGCACTATGTAGTGTTCTCCTCGCACTATGTAGTGTTCTCCTCGCACTAAGCAGTGTTCTCCTCGCACTAAGCAGTATTCTCCTCGCACTAAGCAGTATTCTCCTCGCACTAAGCAGTATTCTCCTCGCACTAAGCAGTATTCTCCTCACACTATGTCGTGTTCTCCTCGCACTATGTAGTATTCTCCTTGCACTAAGCAGTATTCTCCTCACACTATGTCGTGTTCTCCTCGCACTATGTAGTATTCTCCTCGCACTATGCAGTAATCTCCTCGCACTATGCCGTATTCTCCTCGCACTATGCAGCATTCTCCTCGCACTATGTAGTATTCTCCTCGCACTATGTAGTATTCTCCTCGCACTATGCAGTAATCTCCTCGCACTATGCCGTAATCTCCTCGCACTATGTAGTATTCTCCTCGCACTATGTAGTATTCTCCTCGCACTATGCAGTATTCTCCTCGCACTATGCAGTATTCTCCTCGCACTATGCAGTATTCTCCTCGCACTATGCAGTATTCTCCTCGCACTATGTAGTATTCTCCTCGCACTATGCAGCATTCTCCTCGCACTATGTAGTATTCTCCTCGCACTATGTAGTATTCTCCTCGCACTATGTAGTATTCTCCTCGCACTATGTAGTATTCTCCTCGCACTATGCAGTAATCTCCTCGCACTATGCTGTATTCTCCTCGCACTATGCAGCATTCTCCTCGCACTATGTAGTATTCTCCTCGCACTATGTAGTATTCTCCTCGCACTATGTAGTATTCTCCTCGCACTATGTAGTATTCTCCTCGCACTATGCAGTAATCTCCTCGCACTATGCTGTATTCTCCTCGCACTATGCAGCATTCTCCTCGCACTATGTAGTATTCTCCTCGCACTATGTAGTATTCTCCTCGCACTATGCAGTAATCTCCTCGCACTATGCAGTAATCTCCTCGCACTATGCCATATTCTCCTCGCACTATGTAATATTCTCCTCGCACTATGTAGTATTCTCCTCGCACTATGTAGTATTCTCCTCGCACTATGTAGTATTCTCCTCGCACTATGCAGTATTCTCCTCGCACTATGTAGTCTTCTCCTTGCACTATGTAGTATTCTCCTCGCACTATGCAGCATTCTCCTCGCACTATGTAGTATTCTCCTCGCACTATGTAGTATTCTCCTCGCACTATGCAGTATTCTCCTCGCACTATGTAGTATTCTCCTCGCACTATGCAGTATTCTCCTCGCACTATGCAGCATTCTCCTCGCACTATGTAGTATTCTCCTCGCACTATGTAGTATTCTCCTCGCACTATGTAGTATTCTCCTCGCACTATGCAGCATTCTCCTCGCACTATGCAGCATTCTCCTCGCACTATGCCGTATTCTCCTCGCACTATGTAGTATTCTCCTCGCACTATGTAGTATTCTCCTCGCACTATGCAGTATTCACCCCAGCCTAGCAGGTCACCTGCTCCCAGGTCTCTGCTGTTGCTTTTCTTCCAGCTACTAGAAGATGAGTGAGAATGGCCTGAGGTGATGTGCCTTCTGATTTTGCCTCCCTCTCTGTGGGAGAATGTCTTGCTTATAACTCAAAACCCTATCCTCCATGCCACCATTGCTAAGCATCGATAACAGGAGTTAAAAGTGGGCCAGGATAATCCTGAACCTCTGTCCACTTCTTGTTTTACTGGCTACTTTAAGTAGTTCTTGATTTTATCACAAGATTTTCAAGTTGGCTTTCTTTTTATTGGTATTGGATAAAGAAAAGACGTTTGCATGCCTACTTCATTCCTAGTTCTTCTAACTTACCGCTGCATGCCCCTAGACCAGTGATTTGTTGTGTAGTTAAGTTTACCTTTTTAATCTCTTATCAGTTTTCTTTGTCTCTCCCTGTTCATTTTGCTGCTGAACCTTCCCACCTCGAATGCAGGTTTTGCCGACATTGTTACAGATCCTGCTGGTCTGGTCCAACTTCTGGCAATCTTATTGCCTTTGCTGGTTTGTTACAGTTGCATCCAGCCTTACTTCAGCTCCTGCCAGCCTTAGTGCTTCTCTAATCCTGCTCCCAATCTTGTTGCTGTCAGTATCGCGAAACAATTAGGCCTAGCAATTGGGTATAGCCCCGCTTGAGGCGTTAGAACTGGCGCTGCGCAAAGTTTATAGCCAGACGAAACTTGGGTTGCATCACCCCTAAAGGGGATTGAGGCGCGAATTCAGGCATTACACGGGACTCCTAAGGTGCTAAACTTCCGGCGCAACCCAATATCGGAGCGGACGGACGCAGCGCAGGTGCTCTCAATTACTGATGACCACGAGACTTCCAGGCGCGGGCCAGCTCTTAAAGGGGTGGGTCAGTCAGCTTCAGCATCCACACTCTGCGCCTTGCAGGCCTCAGAATCGGCGCAGGCCCTTCTCTGGCGCTAAAAACTTGGACCAGATGGAGAAGGTGAGACAGAGAGCACAGCGCTTCACCAATGAGGCTCTGGAGCAATTGGTGACCGCAGTGGAGCGCCGGCGAGATGTTCTCTACCCAAACAATGGCACGAGGCTGAATCATAAGGACTACTGATGAGCTTGGAGGGATGTATGCCAGAGGGTCAACTCCAGCAGCATGGTGACCAGGAGCCCTGTCCAACGCAGAAAGAAATTCAACGACCTCACTCGGGTCGTGAGGGTGAGTGTTGTTTCTGCAAACTTCTGCATCCCTTCATTTGCACCTGACTTTATGGCTACAGGGTGGGCTGTGCCCCATTGGCCATCTGCCAGCAAGCACCCATGGCCCTTTCTGGGGCACACACATGCACATTTGACTCAAGGCGTCATGTAAGGGCTCTTGCGCCATGGGGGGCATGAGATGATCACTCAGGGCATCATGTAACATAACTTCCCCTCCTTTCCCCTGCAGTCCAAGCTGGCGAGGATTGGCAAAGACCAGCTTCGCACCGGTGGAGGACCTCCACAAGTGGTCACTCTCACGGATCTCGAGGAGAGAGTCCACCAGATTCTTGGAGGACGTCTGAGTGGTCCTGTAACCACTGCAGCTGCCGACCACATTGTCGACAGCGATGGTAAGGTTCTCACCTTTTACAACTGTCTCCTTCCACTTGTTCCCCCCACCAGCATGCTTTCTCACTGTGGACCCATGTCATAGCCTTGCCACAATCTGGCATCCCTTGCTGCCAAGCTGTCCTTTTGCTAAAGCCACTCTTCCACCTCCCTGCTTTCAGATGCTGCATCACCAGCTCGGGAGCCGGGCCCTCAAGCTGCCAGTGCCAGTGCCTCCGAAGGCTCAATGAGAAAATTACTGTCCAACAGAAGGTCAGCAACTCTCTCCAGCAACGATCCGAATGGCCAGCCCAAATGGCTGCAGCTTTTATACTAGTGCTGTCCCCTTTAAATAACGCCCCCCGAGTCCGAGAAGGGCCTGGGAACGCTCCATCCAACTGTCACTAATAGCGCCAGGCGAAAAGGTTGCGGGCGCCACCGAATATCCGGTCCGGGGCGCCAAAAAGGCGTTGCACACTGAAATGACGTCATGATCTGCCTGCGCCCGCAGGCGAGCGAAAAGAGTTAGCGCCAGCGCTAAAAGGATACTCAATATGGGAGGTGGCGCTATATTCACTGCGCCCGCCCGAAAATTGGGTAACGCCCCAATTCTCGGGCTCTTTAGGCGCTAATCGCTGGTGCTACCAATCGAATTTCTAGGCCTTAGGGTGTTAGGGTTAGAATTAGAGTCGGGCTGTGATTTAAAGCCGGGCTAAAGGGGTGCCAATTCATTTCCCTCCTCTTCTGTCCTCAAAGCATTTATTCCTTGCTCAGGTTCACTTTCATTCTAGTTTCCCTCTCTCGACCTTGTCCGAAGGATAGCAATCAGGAGGTGAAACCCCAACCAATTTCCCTCTTCAACACACAAGAGTGCGAAGGCCAGTGGTAACATCCTCAATGCTGTCTTAGAACTAATTCGGCATCGACCATTAATCAAACCTGGGACTCTTTCTTCATCCTTATGGTTCAGCTAATCATTGGATAAACTTGCTGAGCCATCGAGATAGTGATGCAGCTTGCATGCTGGCATTTGATGTTGCTGCATTGCTGGCAATGGGGAAGGGGAATGCTGTGAGGGTGGATGAATATTGTTTTGTTTGATAACCTTTGGGGGACAGGAAGTATTTATAAAGAACTTTCTCCCATGACTTTAAAATCCATGATGGGATTAGGATAGATTTCAAATGGTCTGTGGAAGGAGCCACTTTCATGGGCTGAATGGCCTTTTCTCATTCATATTTTCTTATTTCTAGCATCTCACCTCTCAGGTTAGCACATCAGTAACAAAAACAATGAACGGAATATTAAAAGCAATGACGAGTGAAGGGAGACATATAGTAAACTTGATAACTCATGAGCCAGTAGATGTTCTACATCAGTGTGTGTGAACTTCAATGAAGTACATGCTCAGAGAGCTGTGAGAGTTGTTTTCTCTCCTCTTCTCTTGTTGCTGGAGTATGAACCCACAGGCAACAGCAATGGAAGTCCTGGCTGATTTTTCCCTCCAGTGCCTCAGCCAAATGGTTATTCTTCGCGAGGGTGCTTAATTTGAGAGGCAGCAGGTTAACTTGGCTGTAGAGGGCACCACAACAAACCTAATCTTGTCCTCACCAACATGTGCACTGGATAGTGATCAGGAACAGGAACCCTGGCTGATTTTTCTCCTGAACACTGGAACGCTGAAGCCAACTGTAGCAACCCTGCTACTCCCAGCTGAGATCAGCTAGTTAAGTACAGAGTGGAAGTCAAACTTGGGACTTTCCTGGGCCGGATGATTAAGCTGTAGTTAGAAAAATGCCTTTACCAGCTGAGCAGCGAATTCCATGCAGCACAAGCTTTGTGGTGTAACAGGTTCTCATGAAGTCGACTTCTGCAGGTGGGACAAGGCTTGTCTCCTACATTAACTTCTAATCAGATCCATGAGAAGAGAAGACTCAGGACAACTTTTTTGTGTGGTCTAATTAAAATAAAAAAATAATCACATAACACATCCATCTGTCCTTTTATTTAACAAGACTGGAGTAACTCACCGTGAACTGAAATACACAAAGAATTTGTTAAGAAATGTGTTTTACAGGTGTTAGTTTGCTAACTCCCAACAGATCCAGTATGTGTGAAAAGTGCCTCACACATTCCTGAAAAGTAATGCAAAAACTGAACAAATAATTAGTGTTGTAATTTGCAGAAAATTTGGATTCTTTCATTTGTTAAAAAGGACCTGAGCAGAATTTGTTTTAAAATAAAACGTGTCATTTGAACAGCACATGTGCCGCAGACCTGGTAAGCAAAGCAAAGCAGAAGATAGCGGCGCATTTTAATTTTCTGTCTGCTAGGGACTTTGCCTGAAGTTTTTCAAGTTACCTAATCAAAAGACCTTGCTGTGTAAAAAAAAGATAACTTATGGCGAGAGAGTTTTAAGTGTTTTAACATCAGAACACCAAGCTACTCATCTCACTTTTTACTTGGTCCATTGTTAATTCAGTTCTTAATCTAGAAGGAACTTCATTTATATACAAATGTATTGACAAAGAGTTTGACTCGAAACGTTGACTCTATTTCTCTCTCCACGGATGTTGCCTGGCCTGCTGAGTTTTTCCAGCACTTTCTGTTGTATTTTCATTTATACATTGATTTCCTCACTCAATACACATTCTATACGTTCCCTTGTTCTGCAGTCTGATCCCTCCATATGCTTCCCTCTGTCATAGACTGCTCTGTCCCTAGCGTTTCCCCTGTGCCATGAACTAATTTTTCCATTTGATTCCCCCGTTGCAAAGACTGCTCTATCCACATGGTTCACCTCTCCCCATGCCATGGACATTTCTGTGCATACAGATTCCCATGAGCTACAGGTTGCTCCGTCTACACTATCTCCCGTGCCACAAAGTGCTTTCTCCATACAGTTCTCATCCGATGGATGCATGGGGAGACCATATAGATGAATTAGTCTGTGACATAGGGCCAGTACGGACTACTTCGCTCCCTCCATATGCTTCCCCTGGCCACAGTTCATTCTGCCCATACAACGTCCCCCTCACCTTCAGTGAAACAGTACTCAGTCCTCCAAGTTTTGGTCATTTACTGTAGTCATACATAAGCAGTTGTGTTTCGAAACAATATAAAACTATTGAGCAACAAGCATAGAGAAGTAGTAGGGTCTACATGAGAAAGGTAAGTTGCCCAGCCACTCCTCCTATCAGAGATTTGATGTGGAGATGCCGGTGTTGGACTGGGGTGGACAAATGTGGGAAGTCACACAACACCAGGTTATAGTCCAACAGTTTTATTTGAAATCACAAGCTTTCGGAGCGCTGCTCCTTCATCAGGTGAAGTGAAGAGATGCCTATATGCATCTCTTCACTTCACCTGACGAAGGAGCAGCGCTCCGAAAGCTTACGATTTCAAATAAAGCAGTTGGACTATAACCTGGTGTTGTGTGACTTCCCACATTTATCAGAGACTTAGAAGGGTTATATAGTTTGGTCACACAATCATGTAACACTGTGCTGGAACAGCCTCCAATCTGCTGTGCATATTAGTTTTCAAATTATGCTGTATATTATTTTAATGCGTTCATATCAAATGCCTACATCCACCATTTTACCCATTGATTTTAAACGAGTTAACGCCTCTGTTAAAATAATGACAGAGGAAGTTGCTATGAATTTGTTAAGCATTCGTACAATATCGTGCAGAGTAATTTCAAGGCTAATGTATCCTCTGCACTTTATCTCATGAAATGTTGTGCATTAACATTATTCAGAGTGTAAGGTCTGCATTCTTTCCACTTGCATATATTTACAAGGTAACTGGTTGGGTTTGGAAGGGGTGTGTCAGCGTTTATTTGGTACTTCTGGACTAATTCAGTTCCAGGGAGAACCATTGCAAAATCTCTATCATGGCACAGAAGACTGTCAAATCTCTGCACATTGATTACTCAATGAACACTGATGCTGTAAGAAATTTGCCATTTGCCATTAGAAATTTTCCCCGGCTTGAATTACAATTTTCTTCTTGCACGCTCCTTTTCCAATCCCCGAAGGCACTGGTTTATGGTGGCACAAAGTGCCACAGCAGGCCAAGCCATCCACCACACCACCCATGAGCCACCTTAGACAGTTAATGCCAGTGAGCTATTCAACCATGGAAAGCGTAGCCAAGCCCAAAGCTGTTCTCAACCATCATCCACACATGCAATTTCCATCAGGGGTCACTGGATAGAATTCAAGAGCAAGAAACCTGGGTGACTTTCCAAGCTTAGAATACTGAATTTAACTGCAATTACCCTATTGAAAATGTCACAATTTTTCAACATTACTTAAAAGTATATATTATTTTAAATGATCCAAGCGCACACTTGTGATGAAGTCATAACATTTGGCACTTGTATTTTACAACAAGGGCTAGAGGCCTTGCAAGATTCGGTTGCTTTGATTAAGTGTGCCTGATTTGGGTTTAGGATTCTAGAACATGTGACCTGCTTCACAATCCTTGTCTTCACTTTCAAATTCCTGCCTGGTCTCACTCCATCTTACCTTAGCAATCCCTTCCAGTACATAAGTCTCCGCACACACCCTCTGCTTCTCTGGCATCAGATTATTCTTTGTTCATTATTCTCTCATGTACCACCATCGGCAGCCATTCTTTTCGCCACTATGCCCCTGCCCTCTGGAATTCCCTCCCTAAATCGCTCAGCCTTGTCACCTCCTTTCAAGAACCTTTGAAAAACCCTTCATGCCTTCAGCCTCCCCCCAGCAAGCTTTCCATTATCCCATTTCTCTCCTCCTCGGTGTCCACTGCTTTCTTCCACCTGTAAATACTCTTGAGGCATCTTTCTGTATATAAGGAGTGCAATAGAAATGCAAGTTATTGACGATATTCAACACCATTTTCAAGAGATTTAAAACAGCTACACGGAGCTCAGGAAACCTTCATCTGTGGGTGATATAAATTTAAGCTGAGCCCTCACTTCAGTTAAGATGGAAAGGACCAGGAAAGGCAGAGAGCGACTGACCTGGATTTGCTGTTGGAGAAGGTTGATTTTGTGTTGCTGCTGCAATAGTTGCTGCTGTTGTCTTGCGATCTGGAGTGGAGGAAAAATATATTTAAAAAAAAAATTAACAAAATAAATCAAAACATAACTTTTTTTTTGCTGTTTCAAATAGGCTGCCAACAAGGAAGAAACAAGTTGTTTTTATTGCGCCCATCCATCTAACTACATTCCCGCTTCATTGAGCATGACAACCCAGTTTTAAGTGTCATTTAATTTTCATTTTCAAATATAATTACAAAGTGTTCACTGTAAGATATCACTCGTCTGCAAATGTGTCAAGATTAATTTGAGCTAGCTTATTCACAAGTGTCAACAGTTAATTACTGTGTCGTGTCTGCATATCTAAATGACATCCTAACTTCTTATTTTGTACGTATTCTTGTATCTTATTTCCCATTATAAGCCGAGTGTATACGCTTGCATGTGGGCAAATATTTGGACACGGAAAGCTTGGTGATCTGAGGCTGATTAAAACAAGCGCAACGTACGAGCTCTATTATACACTGCTCTCTATAATAATATGGTGGGACTGTCAATATGATTTCACTAATAAGCCCCATTTAGGAAGGCATTCTTTACTCTGGAGTGACTGTGGAGTGGGTACAATTGTGTCTTAAAAAACTGAGATGCGACTGGGGATGCCTGACTTTAGATTGCGAGATCAGACTATGGAGCACAGCTGCAATCAGCTTGTGATTGTAATTACTAATTCCAGTCATTAATAAGGATCATTTTTGGCTGCGACCTTACTCTCAAAAAAACTGTTCTCTAATTTTACGGTTCTAATATGGCAATTTTTCTCCAAGGGTTAAGATCATAAGATAGGTTTGGATAAAGAAGGCCCCCTGACAGATTTGATCTGATTCTTCACAATCCTACTAACTTCCCATTACAGCATTAAGTGAGTCCAGTTGTCCTGGTCTCAACCACACTTCCTAGCCACCATTCCACCTACTGATCACTCTCATATAAAGAACTACATGCCGATGTCAATCATAATTTGTGCCACACAAATGCCAGGCAATGACTATCTCCAACAAGTGAGAGTCTAACGAAAGTCACACACCATCCTGACTTAGAAGTATATCGCCGTTCCTTCATTGTCGCTAGGTCAAAATCCTGGAATTCCCTCCTTAACAGCACTGTGGGAGTACCTTCACCACACGGACTGCAGCAGTTCAAGAAGGCGGCTCACCACCACCTTCTCAAGGGCAACAAGGGATGGGCAATAAATGCTGGCCTTGCCAGCGATGCCCACATCCCATGAATGAATAAAAGAAAAGTTTTCCCTTCAGAATCCTAAATCTGTACCATCTTGTCCTGCTGCCTTGGCTTATCTGAAAGTATTGATACAGGTTCACTCTCTTTGTCCTGTTAAGTTCCCATCTAAATCTTTTTTTTTGAGATTGAAGTGTCATTATTCCTAATCCCTTGAACAATGGGGATTAGCCTTATCATTCTCCTCTGTACTGCCCCATGAACCTGAATGCCTCGATTTTAAAATTCTCATCCTTGTTTTCAAATTCCTCCATGGCCTCGCCCCTCCCTACCACTGTAATCTCCTCCAGCCCTACAACCCTCTGAGATTATCTGCGCTCCTCCAATTCTGGCCTCTTGAGCATCCCTGATTTTAATCACTCCACCAATGCCGGCCATGCCTTCATGCCAAGGCCCTAAGCTCTGGAATTCCCTCCCTAAACCTCTCCACTTCTCTATCGCTTAAGACACTCTTTAAAACCTACCTCTTTGACTGAGCTTTTCATCACCTGTCCTAATATATTTCACAGTGACCAGAACTCATCGCAGCTATTCTGTCCCACGGACAGTGGAAAAATAAAATGACAGTCTCTGGTGTGGATTCATTCTCTTGTGAAAAATATCTTCATCTTAAAACAATTACTTTGTTCCCTTTTTATGTTGATTTTCTCACATGTGCTTTGTTAACACAGTGAATCCTCATAATAACAGTAGCTCACATCAAGATGCACCCCTCCCCGCCCCACTAGCCAAGTAAAAATAACAGAAAATAACTATTTTAAAGAATACCTCAAAATTCTATAAGCAGTGAGGAAAAATTACATTCCACTCTTTCTGTGTGAAATAATGGGGGCAAGTTTCAACTTGCGCCCAAAATGGGCACCGTGGTCGAGGCGATTGCATTGTTTGCCCGATGACGTCTATGTAAGGTACGAGGTGCGAGGATAAGTAACACAGTCTTATCCAACACTCGTGCTCCATTGAGTCATAAATATTTTTATACATGCACCATCTTTGACTAAACTGTAATTTCTTTCTTCAGTAATTAAAAAAAAAAAATCCCCTCTTCTGTTTCTGTGTCCTAATTCGATATTTTTCTGATCTAATGAGCCTTTTCCTTAGGATCTTGGATTAGTTGTGCTTTTTTTCTCAGGTTACCACACCCCAGCCCCCCTCCTTTATCCCAGATTCCCTTCAAACCTCTGCTCTTCTTTTATCCTCAGCCTTTTCATTCCCATGGCCATCTTCTCTACATTTCCCAGGCCCCCATCCCTTACCCTTTTCCCTCATGCTCCTGGGTCCAGGATGCTTTTTCCCTCACCCTCTCATAACCCTCAAAACTCTTCCCTCAATGTTCTGGACACCCTTTACCCTTCTTTTTCAGTTTCCTGGAACCCTCATGCCAATCCTTTTCTCTCAGACCCATGGGCCCCCATATCGTCTCCCTGACTTGGTCATTTGGCGCTGTCAATTCAACTCAACTCATTTTCTCATTCTCCAGCACCCATTCATCATCTCAGACTGCTAGTTCTTCCCTCCCATGTCCAGTTCAGAGAAATGATGTGGCGTCAGCTGTGTCTCAGTGGTAGCACTCTTGCCTCTGAGTCAGAAAGCTGTGGGGACAAGTCACATTCCAGAGGCGATCAAGGCTGCTACTCCAGTGCAGTACTGAAGGAGTACTGTACTGTCTGAGGTGCCGTATTTCAAATGAGACGCTAAACCGAGGCCCCACCTGCCCTCTCAGGTGGACATAAAAGATTCCATGGCACTATTCGAAGAAGAATAGGGAAATTGTCCACTGTGCCCTGGCCAATTTTTATCCCTCAACCAACATCACTAAAACACAATACCTGGTCATTGCTGTTTGTGGGAGCTTGCTGTGCGCAAAATTGGCTGCCACGTTTCCAATGTTACAACAGTGATGGCACTTCAAAAGTAATTAATTGGCTGTAAGTGTTTTGGGATGTCCCGAGGTTGCGAAGGGCGCTATATAAGTGCAGGTCTTTTTTAAAATTCCCTCTGCTTCCTGGACTATTAACGTGTTCCCTTATATCTTCCAGAAAGCTGCTCATTCTCACCTCTGCGTTTAGCAGAGACTAGCCCCCTGAGGGCAATTTCACAGAGAGGCAGATATACTGTAGCTAACATCACCACAGGACTGTAATGACAACAACTGGTGACTGGCAGAAGCGGTGAAATTGGCTAAGAAGCTTGACAGCACCTGTCAGGAATTCCTAGTCTGAACAAAATCAGATACTTTGAGAAAAGTGGCAGGCGAAATGTTAAGCTTATATTTCCAATTCCTATTGTTTTCAATTCCTGTCAGTACTGGACACAAGGGTTAAAACATTTGGTCAGGGATAATAACTGTGTTTCACAGTCGCATTTAAATTGCCATAAAGAGCTTCCTGATGATTCAACAAATTTACCCAATGAGTAGCTGAGCCACAGAGACCAGGAAGGCCCCAGGCTTGACTCCCACAATATGATGAAGTAGCTCATCTCAATGAAGATATCATTTGGAACACTCCAATTGGCCCTGTGCCGAGAAAAGAAAAATTGAACAGAGTTCTTGCTCCTGATCACTATCCAATAATCCTGTCCTCGAGGTGCACGTGTATGAATTTCAGATGAGGACATGATCAGACTTAGTTGTAATGCTCCCCTTCAGCGAGTAGCCTGCTGACAGTCACTGTCAAGGCTCACAGTTGCATAATGGCCACTTGGGCGAGATACAGGTGCCTGTGGAGCCATGATCTCTTAAGGAGGGAATGGAAGAAAATTGGCACAGAAAATTTAAAGAAATGCTGTGAAAAATCAAGTCACAAAATAAATACAGTAAACAGCAGCCCACCGTCTAAAACTACCCGAACCAAGAGCAGTTTAACTCCAGACCCATTCTGGAGTCAGTGCTCAGCTAACCTTGGTTAGGCCACACTTAAGAGTACTGTGTGCAGTTCTGGTCACCATATTATAAAAAGGATATAGAGGCACTGGAGAGGGTGCAGGGAAGATTTACAAGGATGATACCAGAAATGCAAGGGTATATATATCAGGAAAGGATGAACAGGCTGGGTCTCTTTTCTCTTGAAAAAAGGCCGAGGGGTGACCTAATAGAGGTTTTTAAAATTATGAAAAATTTTCATAGAGTGGATAGAGAGAGAATATTTCCACTTGTGGGGAAGAGCATAACTAGAGGCCATCAATATAAGATAGTCACCAAGAAATCCAATAGTGAATTCAGAAGAAACTTCTTTACCCAAAGAGTGGTGAGAATGTGGAACTCGCTACCACAGGGAGTGGTTGAAGCAAATAGTATAGATGCATTTAAGGAGAGGCTAGACAAACATATGAGGGAAAAGGGAATAGAGGGTAATGCTGATAGATTTAGATGAGGAAAGACGGGAGGAGGCTCGAGTGGAGCATAAACACCGGCATAGACTGGTTGGGCCGAATGTTTCTGTGCCGTATAACCTATGTAATCCTATGTAACCTGAATCCATGGTCAGGCTAAGGTCTGCCTTCCAAATCAAGCACATGTAACCAGACTACAGGCGTGAGCTTCCAATAGGGGGATAAAACAAAAAGTCAGGAGAAAATGTAGGAGAAACAAAATTCTAAGGAAGGAATGCAGAGGGAGAGTATAAAAGAACTAAAAGTAGGCGGGGAAAAAAGAGTGATACAACAGGAAAATTAAAAAAAACAGTGGAATGATAGATAGAAGAAAATACTGAAAAGAGAAAAAATTAAACTAAAGAATGACAAAAGGAAAGAAAAAAAACACGATCATTTGAAGAGGCGGAAGGTCTTACTGCTTTGTGTACTGCTGAGGGCACTATTATTAGAATGAAAAAAAATAGGGAATTAATTTCCTAATTGGCTGGTCCCAGGAAGTAGGCTGGGACAGCGGGGCAGGCAGGCTTACAGACTGCAATGCACATCTGCAGCCTGCTCACCCATCTGTGTGCACAATAGCAGTCCTGGTGGGGCAGACTGTGCAGTTACCCAACTTGTAATTCATTGTGATATAATTTTTTTTTTTAAAAAGACATTGTTTGTCAGCAGAATCACAAAATGATGGAACTCGAGTGACAACAGAAAATTTACAAAAGCAGTCCCATTAATATAAATTTAAAAGGTAAATAGAAAAATAACAGAAAGCAGAAAAACGGAGAAAATAAATAAAGTGCCCTCTCACCATATCCTCCCCATCCAAGCTCTTTTAAATACCTCATATTCTCTAAGAATAGTGCTGTCCGAATGATAATTAGGACCCAACGATCTACATTTCCTGGATTAAATTAGCAGCACAACATTGTTCTAGATATCAAAGAGGTAATGATACTGGCTAAAGGCAGGAGGCTAATCTCCATCTCCAAGTGTTTACCCATCTACATGAACACCACCTGGCCTTCTGCAGGAGAGCAATGGAATTAATGGCAGCCAATACAGTCACTGCTTAACAATTAGTATATCAGGGCTCTGGTGCAACTTTCCAAGAGCACACACAAAGCACTCCCATCACCGAGCCACTATTCTTCTTTGCAGCAATGGACGCTAGCGGTTTATGGTTTATTTACATCACCGACACACTGAATTGTTGCAAAGGAACAAGTTGAACCAGCTAAGAAACTCGACCAGAAACAAATGAATGAATAACTTTATACTAGACTGAGAAATATTTTGATACTGACCTGACCAAAACCTTTTATCCAGGAAAGTTATTCGATGGAATTTTACAAGCTCTCATGCCTGGCACAGAGCTTTACACTGTGGGAGCATATGTTGCGAATTTGGGTGGGAAGGTCAGTGAGCCTGCGGGATTTTCCGTCCATTATGATTAATGAATGGAAAATCTTGTGGAGCCAATTGGCTTCCCCACCCCCTCCCCCCCTGCCCCCAAATTCCCGATATGCATTTCTCGAGCACTAAACTCCACACTGGGAGCATGAAGCTCCGCATCGGGAGGGCAAATTTGTAAAGTCTACCATATGTACAATTTTCACAAGAGGCTGAAACAATTATCTCCTTCAAAAAGCAGCAGGTAGGGAACAAGATTGGTGGTTATTAGAATAGCTATAGAAGCAGAATGTTCCAGCTATGGCACATAATGGTTATGTGGCATGTGAAACAGTACTGAAAAAGTTTCAGTTGGGGTTATTTTAACTTTGGGCAATAGTGTAAAATGGGCGATATCGAATTGGCCGCCCAATTTACACCATGCCTGAACTTCCCCTCCGTTGACTTCAATGGAAAGGAAAATCGGGCGTGGTGTATTAATGGGCGGCTCATTCGATATCGCCCATTTTACACTATCGCCCAAAGTTAGAATTACCCCCAACTTGTGCTTACATTTCTGATTCTGCTGGGTTTACCTGTCTGAATTTCACAGGCCTGATAGTTCAGAAAGCTCTGTTCTCGGTGCTGCTCCCTCACTGGCGGGAAATTAAAAAAACATCTCTAACAGGTTGTAGAGAGTGCTTTTGTGTGAATTCAATTATACAAAATTATTTTTAATTTAGCAGTGATAGTGGGTTGGTGTTTTGCAATGTATATCATGGGGCTCTGAAGCATGCGACTAAATGACAAACACAAAACATTTGGATACTCGTGTAGAATGAGATGATTAACACAACTATTTCTGTGCTGGGGAGGTGAGGGGTAGACTATGTCTGTGGAGGACAACGGCTGAGGTTGACCATTGGAGACTGGGAATGAATATTGTGGAATTTTGATTGATTATCTTTAGGAAGCAGCGAGGCTTGATGCAGAGCTTTCCCTCAGGAGTCTATGATAGGGTATGTTGAGCATGGTCTTTGGAAAGAACGGGCACAATGAGCTGAATGGCTTATTCTCATTTCATGCTTTCTTACAAAGGCCGAGGCAAGCTAGACTGTTTAGGGGCAGCAGGACTGCGCAAAAAGGAAGGAAGCAGGCCCCTAATCTCAGCTCAGCCATTAGAGTGAGGTGCCAAGCAGAAGCTTGGTGTTTTGCCCCAGAGCAAAAGCACGAGATATTCTGGGCACTTCTGACTAGTTGGTTACAGAAGAACTCAGCACGTCACCTGGCTGTTCATCAGGTCCAAGTATTGATATCTGGGGTGGGACATCTAGAATGAAGGAAAGACATAAAGAAATATCTTTATCATCAAATTTCCAATTTTTCATTGAAATACCTTTACCCTTTTGTCACGTGGCTGTTGAAATAACCAGGCCCAGTTAAGATATGGTGGAGTTGGCTTTCACGCCTCAAGCTCACCTGTTCCTGCTGCTGGCGGGCAAGCTCCATCTGCTGCCTTTGTTTTTCAATTTGCGACGCCGCTAGCTTCTTCTGCTCATCGTGCGCTGCCAGGAGCTGCTCCCGTAAACTAATTAACTGGTTGATCATGGCAGATAGCTGCCGTTCCTTTTCTGCAAGGCTTTCTGGTGTACCTGGAGGAGAGGAAAAGTGACACTCAGAGTCAACACAAGAATGGGAGGCAGAACTTCCAAATGTATAGTAATAGGTTGGGTAGAGAGAGGTTACATAGGAACAGGAGTAGGCCATTCAGTCCCTCAAGCCTGCTCTGGCATTCAATTAGATTATGGCTGATTTGTACCTCAAGGCTAGCATCAAACTTAATGCAGTCAAGAGGAAAGCCAGCTCATGATGTTTCCAAATATCAAGGGTCTAAACTTGGCTTAATAGGGGAGTATACAGTTCTGAATTGCCCTGTAATGCTAAGTGACAGGATATATTTCTAAATGTATTACTGTCTCTCAGTCACCCCCGTGTTACCCTGTTTGATACTCTAGTACTGCTGGATGGATTTGTGCTACTATTTATGCTAGTTTCCTGGTTGGAATCAGTAAGTTCAGCTCCAGTGACATGAATGAGGCATGGAGCTCGATTTTGTCAATGTGGAGCTTTTGGAGGCGGGACTCCCACTTTTTGGGTTGTAGTCCTGCCTCCATCGACTTGTGGCCAACCCACACTACTTTCCCTTGATTGACCTTGTTAAGCCCGCCCAGCTTTTGACAGATGAAAAATCAGCGTTTGACGGCTCTGTGAAGCTGTCAAACACCGACAATCTGTCTTCTAACTTGAGTCCTTCTACTCTGACTCAGTTAGAGAGCTCTCCAGACCAGAAAGCAGAGGCTGCAGCTTTTGACAGTCCAGCGGCCATTCTGCTTTCTGTGCCGGTGAGCTCAGGGACTCCCGAAAACTGAAGGAAGGAAGCCTGCAGGAAGTAAAGGTAAGTAAAACTTATTAAAACACTTTACACTTACCTCACACACTTACCTCTGCACACATGCACCCATCACTCACCTGCACAATGGACACCTCGACCCCTCCAACCCCTGCAGACCGACGGTCCGCCTCGCTAACTTGGCGTGGTTCAGAGCCATTGGACAGCCCACACTTCAGGGCTAAAAATAGGGATTAGGCAAAAAACTGCCTGTTAACTACCCAGCACAGGTCGGGTACCCGCCTCCTGGGACATTGGCACGGAGGCGGGTTGGGGGTGGGATGGGTTCCTGCCCCCCGATTCTGCAATTTTCTCACCACTCCCGCCTCCAAACCCGCCTCCTCGGGGCTTGGAAAATCGAGCCCATGGTGTCCACTATCCACCATCCCCATTCATGATGTCACAGCAGGAGGACTGCTACACAACAGGGCTGATATTGCGATTGTGCGCTGCTGAGATGGAGCCTCAACTTCCAGCTCCACATATCGGAAAATGGTTGGTGCACTGTTCATGGTCTTGCATCCATTAAAATTAATGGACAGAAAATTGTGGGCAATGCATCTACAATTTTCCAAAACGTGCAGCCGTTAGGTGAGGCTCCCTGCCGGTAACGTTTGTTTGGCTCTAACATGTCTGTCCCAGGCTGCCTCTAGGCAGTCGTTCCAGATAATAAAACAGGGTAACAAGGGGATGAATAAAGCACACTGGCAAGTGCACATATATCTCCCTTTGCAACATTTAAAATTACAGGGCAAAGCTGTAGACTAGGGATGGACAAATTGCATCTCCTGAGTGACATACAGCTCTTAAATAATTGAAGTGCAGCTGTTAGTGAAGTGCAGCTGTTTGCACCTACCCATCCATTCAATCCCAATGTGAGAGACGTGTATTATTAGCCACAATAAAACAGGCAGCCTTCTTTCCATTCAGAACCAGCTAAATTGTATTTTGAATTTATTACGATATCAACTAATTAATTTTAGCCCAAATGCCCAATCATATCGGATGGGGGTGTGCCCCATCCATTCAGCAAATGAGAAACAGCTCTGCTGTTATGATGGAGTTTCGGAGGCCACTAAAGTTTAAATCCAGGTTCCGATTAATTTGCATATAATTCAAGTTGCTAACAGATCTTGGTGTTCTGAGTTATTGACCAATGAGGCAACAGTGCTAAAAACAGTCCTTTCAAAAACCTCAGCCCCATAAAATTCAAACAGGCCAAAGCAGAAAATAAGAAATATAAACAAATAGGGCTGAGTTGCCTAGGTTTTGAGGGCCACATTACTAAGGCTCGGGGACCACAGGTTGGACACTCCTGATACTTTTGCACTAGGTGTGGTTACATTTAGAATACCAGTAAGTATGCTCAAACACTGCAATTTCTTTTTCTAATTTTGAACTTTTAAAGTCGACTACACATCCCCTTTAATTGCATGAAATTCTGATTCCTTATTGCAGTTATAAAGGATTTTATACAAATGGACCTGAGTGAACTGATGCTCTAAAATTTGTGAGGTAAACCATTTTATGCAGTCAATTTTTAATAACTATTTTCATGTTTTAGCATATGAAGGCACAGTAATCAACAGACTCCCATAATGCCATTCAACACCTATTGGTAGATCACATACACAGGGGTCATAAACATCAACTTAAAAAAAGAGCAAAATTTAACCAACGGCTTCAAGAATGCTGGTGATTCAAAAAAAAACAGTGCTGAATATAAGCCTCCGTCACACAGTTACACTGAAAGTGTTCTAACTTAAACTTCAGGTATACCCAACATTCAGTCACTTTAGCAAGAAAATAAATTCAAGTACAGGAAACTCTTGATTTACCGGCACCTAAATAACTGGAAATCACTGTTAACCGGCAAAATTCAGGAGTAGGTTCAGGTAAGTTTTACTTCATATTAGTGGCCATTCCTGGATCTGTGGCCGTGTAACCGGGGTTCCTGCACCTGTTGCTATGCAACAGGGACGCCTGGATCTGTGGCCGTGTATGGGGCTCTCGTACCTTTTACTATACCTCTCTGTAATCCGGACTTTTTGAAAAACCGGCACCATGCCGGTCCCGTCGATGCCGGATAAAAAAAAGAGTTTCCTGTATATGAAGAGGGAATGCAAGTGTTCAAGACATGATTTTTTCTTCCATAGGGTGTCTGGGGGCATCTTTCCCTTTAAAATGTTGAACTTGACATTTTATTTGATGCATTTCCAGTATTTCTGAGTCTGCTGCAGTGTCACCTGGATTCAAAGTCCGGACAGTAGTATAAATAGTTGCCCGTTTACAATCAATCTGCCACTGACTCAACAGTTGAAACTGGCAGCAGGATTGTATGTGAGTGCAGCAACCTTTGGGCAAACTGCATAGGGTACGAGATGCAAGCGTTCACAACAAGAGATTTATTTATTTGAATATATGCTGAATTTCAGTGGCAACAGGGGCAAATGGACACTGGGCCCAAAATAGTGATGTCCGCATAAAATTCACACAGCTTGCATTTATCTGAATACAGTATCCTGGAACTAGCCCACCTCATGTGCAATCCTGTCCTTCCTGCTTCCTACTGAGTCTTTGACTAGCTGTCTCCTTGTGTTGACCACTCTTTGTATCTCTTGCCTTTTTCTTTTGATCATCCCCTTGTAGGGACATTTCCCTGCTTTTTCAATCATATCTCCTCCACTTCCTCTCTAGCTATCTCAACCACCAACAGGAAACAGAGACTAGTTCATTTAATGCGCTTCTTCATCCCACACCTTGAGAGGTCCTAGCAATCCCATTATACCATGTGAACCAGTCTATAGTCTACTCATCATTCAGATAATCCCCCAAACTCTCCATTCCTCTGACTCCAGCCTCTTGTACATCCATTTGTCCCTTTGCCCCATCATTAGTGGTTGTGCCTTCAGCCACTAGGCCCCCGTTCTGGAATTGCCTCCTTAAAATCCTCCATCTCTCCACCACCCTCTCCTCCTTTAAGACCCTCCTTCAAACCCACCTCTTTAGCCAAACTTTTGGTCACCCTTCCTAAAATCTCCTTCTTTGACCCAACTTCTGTTTTTTCTTTGCATCTCTGTGAACCACCTTGGGATGTTTTTCTACACTAAATGCAAGTTGTATTTGCTGTTGTTAATCTGTTAATTTGAATTGAAATCATGTAACAACAAAAAACTAAATTCAAATTAGTGGACAATTCAAATTGTCTTAGCAAAAGAAATTATTGCAAATTAGGAATAGGTTTTATTTCCTTATTCATCATTAGATTTAGATGAAAAATATGACATGGAGGAAAAGTGTACAGTATAATGGTTCACAGTGCCATGAAAACTAAAGGCAGTGGCCAGCATCTAGAGCTGGTCTCTGGTTGCACCGCTAGAAGCAGTGCCACTTGTTCCACAAGGCTAAACATGGATTCAAAAGATAACACAAACCTGAGCCCTTCCTATGACATCTGTGTCGCTGTAAACAGCAGAAAGCAGAGGCAGCTTCACACTGTACAGTACCCCCTGTGCAATTTTGAAAATTGTTGGATTAATGCATTAAAACTTAACAGTGGTGGCTCATGGGGTGATATAAGGGGGGAACGAGATGGCTAAATCCCACAAATTTCTAGACATGTGGACACTGGATCTAAAATGCTGACTATCTGTGTAAAACATATTTGATTGGCATGCATGTGGGGGTACCTCCTTTATACTCATGTCAACTTTAATGCCAACATTAGTGAATGGAGAAAGATATCTCAATCTAATAATTGGAACAACCTAGTAAAGCTAAAGTGGTCCGAGTAAACCCAGCAACATAGAAACATAGAAACATAGAAGATAGGAGCAGGAGTAGGCCATTCGGCCCTTCGAGCCTGCTCCGCCATTCAATGAGATCATGGCTGATCATCCAAATTCAGTACCCTGTCCCTGCCTTCTCCCCATATCCCTTGATCCCTTTAGCCTTAAGAAATATATCCAACTCTTTCTTGAATATATTTAATGAACTGGCCGCCACCACCCTCTGTGGCAGAGAATTCCACAGGTTCACCACTCTCTGGGTGAAGAAATTCCTCCTCATTTCAGTCCTAAATGGCTTACCCCTTATCCTTAGACTATGACCCCTGGTTCTGGACTCCCCGGCCATCAGAAACATCCTTCCTGCATCTAGTCTGTCCAGGCCTGACAGAATTTTATAGGTTTTGATGAGATCCCCTCTCAATCTTCTAAACTCCAGTGAGTATAAGCCCAATCGACACAATCTCTCCTCATACATCATTCCTGCCATCCCAGGTATCAGCCTGGTGAATCTTCGCTGCACTCCTTCCATGGCAAGAACGTCCTTCCTCAGGTAAGGCGACCAAAACTGCACACAATGCTCAAGGTGCGGTCTCACCAAGGCACTGTACAACTGTAGCAAGACATCCTTGTTCCTGTACTCGAACCCTCTTGCTACAAAGGCCAATATACCATTTGCCTTCTGTGGTAAACCACTGTTATTGTTGTTGCACACTGTTGTACCTATGCATGCCTCAGCATGTCTCTGCTGGCTCCGCCCCTGGCTCCACCCACAGGCCCAGGTATAAAGGTGACCGCTCGGCAGCCCCCTGCCTTCTTGGAACCCAGTCAACCACGAGAGACATGCTCTGTTCTTTGCTAATAAGAGCCTTTAGTTACTCTCCTAACTCTCCGTCTTTTATGAGTAATTGATAGCGCATCAATTTTATTAGCAAAAACAAAATGTCGACAACAAACGCTGAGCAGCAGGCTGCTGCACCAAACGCTGAGCAGCAGGAGCTGCTGCGAGCCCTCAGACCAACATGCCTGGACCTAGACCCCCAAGAAGCGGGTTCGGCTACCAAATTCGCGCATTGGCTGCGTTGCTTCAAGGCCTACCTGCAAGCCTCAACTGTGACCCTGGACGAAAACAACTTGGAAATCCTGGCCTCAAAGGTGAGCCACCAAGTTTATACAATAATCCAGGATGCGACGACCTACGCGGCGGCTATCGATCTGCTAAAAGGGCAATACGCACGCCCGGTAAATACGGTCTATGCCAGGCACCTCTTAAGATCCCGCAGACAGCAGCCCGGGGAATCAGTGGAGGCCTTCCTACGGGCACTACGGATACTCAGCCGAGGCTGCGATTGCAAAGAAGTATCAGCCGCAGCACACACGGAGGGACTGATCCGAGATGCTTTCGTTGCGGGTCTAAGGTCCGACTACTCCCGGCAGAGACTGTTGGAAAAGGGAGAAATGGACCTGAGAAAGGCGGTGTCCCTCGCGCTCTCGCTCGACGCGGCCCACAGGAATATGGACGCCTTCTCCCCTAACCGCTCCGCAACGTGGACGCCACAACCTTGGGTCATGGGACCGCCACCTTCAACTGCTGCTGCGATGTCCAAGGCAGAGAAATGTTATTTTTGTGGCCAGGCAAAACACCCCAGAGCACGCTGCCCGGCGAGAAACGCTACCTGCTCCGGCTGCGGGAAGAAAGGACACTATGTCAGCGCCTGCAAAGGTAAAACCGCTAACGCCAGCAGCGCCGCGTGTGAACCGTGGGGGCAGCCATCTTGTCCACCATCTTGGGCTCCCCCAGCTGCGTGGGGATCGGGATCATGGGCGCCGCCATTTTGTCCGCCATCTTGGACGTCTCCAACTTCAACGACGAGGGACCCGGACTCAACCACCGCCTCATCTGACGACCACATCGACTCGCTTGACCATACGCTGGCCTCCGTGACGCTGGACCAATCTCTCCCTCATCAACTGTCCAGGTCCATGATGGACATTACGGTAAACGGCCGCGCCACTACCTGCCTTTTTGACAGCGGGAGCACGGAGGGCTTTATCCACCCCGACACGGTGCGCAGTTACTCTCTCCCGGTCCTGCCGACGCGCCATCGGATCTCTTTGGCTTCCAAAGCCCAGTCAGCGGACGTCGGTGGCTACTGTGTAGTGACCCTTTCAGTAAGGGGCACAGAATACAAAAATTTTAAACTCCTGGTCCTGCCCCATCTCTGCGCTGCCGTTCTACTGGGGTTGGATTTTCAGTGCCACCTTAAGAGTGTCACATTAGCGTACGACGGACCCCTCCCCCCACTCACAGTCTGCAGCCAGCAGCTTTTAAATCGCCCGCCGCGCACCATTTGCAGCCTCTCCACCCTTAAAGTTCCCCCCCCCTCCTTGTTCGCTAACCTCACCCGCGACTGTAAGCCCATCGCTACCAAAAGCAGGCGTTACAGTGCCGGGGATAGGAACTTCATTAAATCCGAGGTAGCGAGACTCCTGAAGGAAGGGATTATTGAAAGTAGCACCAGCCCATGGCGAGCACAAGTGGTGGTAGTGAAGACTGGCGAAAAACAGCGCCTAGTTATTGACTACAGCCAGACGATCAATCGCTACACCCAGCTAGATGCATACCCACTCCCCCGCATATCTGACATGGTCAATCAGATAGCACAATACCGGGTGTTCTCTACGATTGATCTAAAGTCGGCATACCACCAGCTCCCCATCAGGGCTGAGGACCGCCAGTACACAGCTTTTGAAGCTGACGGTCGTCTCTACCACTTCCTCAGAGTTCCCTTCGGCGTCACCAACGGGGTTTCAGTCTTCCAACGGGAGATGGACCGGATGGTTGACCAGAACGCGCTCCAGGCCACTTTCCCCTATCTAGACAACGTCACCATCTGCGACCGCGACCAGCAGGACCATGATGTTAACCTAGAGAAATTCCTCCGTACGGCCCAGCGGCTGAACCTAACATACAACAAGGACAAATGTATGTTTCGTACCAAGCGCCTTGCCATTCTTGGCTGTGTAGTGGAGAACGGAGTCATCGGCCCCGACCCCGACAGGATGCGCCCCCTTATGGAGCTCCCCCTCCCCCACTGCCAAAAAGCACTGAAGAGATGCCTAGTGTTTTTCTCGTACTATGCTCAGTGGGTGCCCAACTATGCGGACAAAGCCAGACCCCTCATGAAGTCCACCTCCTTCCCCCTGGCAGCAGAGGCCTGTGCAGCCTTCACTCTCACAAAAAGAGATATTGCGAGGGCCACGATGCACGCAATGGATGAGTCCATCACTTTCCAAGTGGAGAGCGACGCATCCGACTTTGCCCTAGCTGCAACCCTTAACCAGGCGGGGAGGCCCGTGGCCTTTTTCTCAAGGACCCTCCAGGGCCCCGAGATTCGACACTCCTCTGTCGAAAAGGAGGCCCAGGCCATTGTGGAAGCTGTGCGACATTGGAGGCATTACCTGGCCAGAAAACGATTTACCCTGCTCACTGACCAGCGTTCAGTAGCTTTTATGTTTAATAATAAGCAGAGGGGCAAAATCAAGAATGACAAGATCTTGAGGTGGAGAATCGAACTCTCCACCTACAATTACGATATCTTGTACCGGCCCGGGAAACTCAATGAGCCCCCAGATGCCCTATCACGTGGTACATGCGCCAACGCACAGGTTGATAGACTGAAGACCCTCCACAATGACCTCTGCCACCCGGGGGTCACCAGGTTTTTTCACTTCATCAAATCCCGTAACCTGCCCTACTCCATCGAGGAGGTCAGGACCATGACCAGGAACTGCCAAATCTGTGCCAAGTGCAAACTGCATTTTTATAGGCCAGACACAGCAAGCCTGATCAAAGCCACGCGCCCCTTTGAACGACTGAGCGTCGATTTTAAAGGGCCCCTCCCCTCCTCTGACCGCAATGTGTACTTCCTCAACATAATTGACGAGTACTCCAGTTTCCCGTTTGCCATCCCTTGCTCAGACATGACCAGTACCACGGTCATTAAATGTCTGAATGACCTCTTCGCCTTGTTCGGTTTCCCTAGCTATATTCATAGCGACAGGGGCTCATCCTTTATGAGCGACGAACTTCGTCAGTACCTGCTCGCGAGAAGTATTGCTACAAGCAGGACCACCAGCTACAACCCCCGGGGGAATGGCCAGGTGGAAAGGGAGAATGCGACGGTCTGGAAGGCAGTCCTTTTAAACTTGAAATCTAAGGGCCTTCCGACCTCCCGCTGGCAGGAGGTCCTCCCTGCGGCGCTCCATTCCATTTGGTCACTGCTCTGTACAGCCACCAATGCCACCCCTCATGAGAGAATGTTCTCCTTCCCCAGAAAGTCCACATCGGGGATCTCGTTACCGACATGGCTGACTTCTCCAGGACCCGTCCTACTGCGGAAGCACGTGAGGTCCCATAAGACGGACCCCCTGGTCGAGAGGGTGAGCCTCCTCCATGCCAACACTCAGTATGCTTACGTGGTGTACCCGGACGGGCGGGAGGACACCGTCTCCATACGAGACCTCGCACCTTCGGGTGCCCCCGAAACACCTCCTTCGCCACCCACCACTACCCACGCCTACCCCCAGTACGCTTACGTAGCGTACCCGGACGGGCGGGAGGACACAGCCTCCACACGAGATCTCGCACCTTCGGGTGTCCCTGAAATACTACCATTGCCATCCACCACTACCCACAACCCAACCCCGCTAGACGGCATGCCGCAGCCTCAGGACCCGTCATTGACCACCCAACCACTCAATGAGACGCCTGATTCAACGTTGGATGCTGCACCACCACCGCCGCCACCACGACGATCAGGACGGCATACAAGGCCACCTGATAGACTTACTTACACGAACCTTTAGTACACTTCACCCCGCCGGACTCAATTTTAAACAAGGGGTGAATGTGGTAAACCACTGTTATTGTTGTTGTTGTTGTTGCACACTGTTGTACCTATGCATGCCTCAGCATGTCTCTGCTGGCTCCACCCCTGGCTCCACCCACAGGCCCAGGTATAAAGGTGACCGCTCGGCAGCCCCCTGCCTTCTTGGAACCCAGTCAACCACGAGAGACATGCTCTGTTCTTTGCTAATAAGAGCCTTTAGTTACTCTCCTAACTCTCCATCTTTTATGAGTAATTGATAGCGCATCACCTTCTTAACCGCCTGCTGCACCTGCATGCTTACCTTCAGTGACTGGTGCACAAGAACACCCAGGTCTCTTTGCACTTCCCCTTCTCCCAATCTATTGCCATTCAAGTAATAATCTGCCTTCCTGTTTTTGCCACCAAAGTAGATAACCTCACATTTATCCACATTATAGTGCATTTGCCACGTTTCTGCCCAATCACCCAACCTGTCCAAATCGTACTGGAGTTTCACGACATCCTCCTCACAGCTTACCCTCCCACCCAGCTTTAGGTCATCTGCAAATTTGGAGATATTACATCCAATTCCCTCATCCAGATCATTAATATATATTGTGAACAGCTGGGGTCCTAGGACCGATCCTTGCGGTACCCCACTAGTCACTGCCTGCCACTCGGAAAATGACCCGTTTATTCCAACTCTTTGCTTTCTGTCCGCCAACCAGTTCTCTATCCAAGTCAATACCTTGCCCCCAATTCCATGTGCCTTAATTTTGCACGCTAATCTCTTATGTGGGACCTTATCGAAAGCCTTCTGAAAGTCCAAATACACCACATCCACTGGTTCTCCCTTATCTATTTTACCAGTTACATCCTCAAAAAATTCCAGTAGATCAGTCAAGCATGATTTACCTTTTGTAAATCCATGTTGATTTTGTCTGATCCTGTCACTGCTTTCCAAGTGCTCTGCTATTACATCTTTTATAATAGACTCTAGCATTTTCCCCACTACCGATGTCAGGCTTACCGGTCTATAATTCCCCGCTTTTTCTCTACCACCTTTTTTGAATAGTGGGGTAACATTAGCTACCCTCCAATCCATGGGTACTGTTCCAGAGTCTATCGAGTTCTGGAAGATGACCAGCAATGCATCTACTATTTCTAGGGCCACTTCCTTAAGTACCCTGGGATGTAGATTATCAGGCCCTGGGGATTTATCGGCCTTCAGTCCCATCAATTTTCCTAACACCATTTCCCTACAGATACTGATTTCTTTCAGTTCCACCCTTTCATCAGACCCTATGTTCCCCGGCATCTCTGGGAGGTTATTTGTGTCCTCCTTTGTGAAGACAGAACCAAAGTATGAATTTAGTTGGTCTGCCATTTCTTTGTTTCCCATTATAAATTCCCCTGATTCTGACTGCAAGGGACCTACGCTTGACTTCACCAATCTTTTTCTCTTCACATATCTATAAAAGCTTTTACAGTCAGTTTTTATGTTCCCTGATAGCTTACTCTCATATTCTATTTTCCCTTTCTTAATTAATCCCTTTGTCCTCCTTTGTTGAATCCTAAACTGTTCCCAATCCTCAGGATTATTGCTTTTTCTGGCCAATTTATATGTCCTCTCCTTGGATCTTATGCTATCCCTAATTTCCCTTGTTAGCTACGGTTGAGTCACCTTTTTTATTTTATTTTTATGCCAAACTGGGATGATAAAGATAATAGCATCTCCCCAACTGAAACTGAACTCCAGTGACCTCAGGTACGGGGAATTCCGCTCACTAGTAATGCTTTCATAATAATGGTAATCAAATAGAGCTGGAGGAAGTGTAAGAGTGATTCTACAATATTTGTACAATTTATATGGCGTGTTAAAAAAAAATTAAAAGTTCCATGAATAAGATGCTGCTCTTTCATATTGAATTACAGTGACTGATGAAAGATTTTTCAGTTGTTAGTACAAAGCAGCTGGAAGACGTATTGTCACCTTTTCCCAATTCCTCTGTCATTTTGTTAACAGTGAAATAAGCCTCACAGGTGATATATTAATGAGACAAATGAAGAAAATGTAGAAACATTTTCTCCACACAAAACAAACCAACACATCCTCACTATTAGCATTTCACAATTTTAATTTGTTCCATTTTCAGTCGACAAACGTTAGCTTTTTTCTTCAGAGGCAGTCTCAAAAAGCTGGATTTGCACCAAATGTTTTTGCACATTGTGTTCTTGGCTGATGCCGAATTTTGGCAAGTGTTCGCGTCTAGTCCGACAAAGACATTACACGCATAATAATAGATGTTGGTGAGTTGCACAGCAGTCATAAAGGGTTCAGATATCAGAAACCTGGACATCAAAGTGCAGACAAGCCACAACATCAGCTGAAACCTGAGATTGTGGCGATTGTTATAATGTTCTTTTCTTCTCTCCTGTAGGTGATGACATTTGCTAGGATACGGATGCAAGTGCACCAGCAGCCCTTCGGTGGCCTCATCCAAATGGCCATTACTCTGGTGTAGGCCTAAACCGTGGGTCTCGAGCTGGCTATTCTAACCAGGAGACTTCATAGCTGTGCCTGACCCAGTATATATGCAAATGCACACAAACTGCCATACCAGATAGTGACCATGAATAGGAACCCCGGCTGATCTTGACCCTTCCTAATCCAGGGAGCATTGAGGCCAACGTTAGCACCCCTACCGCTACTCCAGTTGAGATCAGCACAAATCAGCAGGGACCATGAATTCAACTTGAGATGTTCTGCTCTGTTTGGGATAGTATTGCATTGCAGGTAGGTATAAGCATTAGGCCATCAGGACAGTTACTGCGATCTGATATTTTATATAGTTTAAAAAAAATTATTAAGGTAAAAGATTGTTTTAGAGTAGTCCAATGGCTGCAACAGTGCAGGGGTAGACTCCTGTTCAAAGGGGCCAAATTTTGAATCCCACTCTAGCTTACCTTTAGTGATCGATTTTCATCCAGCTGTCGGCCAAAAAGCTAGATCCAGGATCTCACTCTTGTCTCCAAATACAAACTGACCAGGTACAGTGATAACTCCAGAAATACTCTTCCCTCCCATCTGCAAATAGTTCCATTGCTCTGTTCCCAAACATGTTAACCTACTACCCAAAAGAAACTTAGCAGTAGGAAGTAAGAAAGAGTTTTGGTCTCCTTATCTAAGGAAGGATATACTTGCTTGGAGGCAGTGCAACAATGGTTCACTAGATTGATTCTTGTGATGTGAGGGCTGTCCTATGATGAGCAATTGTGTAGAATGGATCTGTACTCTCCGGAGTTTAGAAGAATGAGAGGTGATCTCATTGAAACATTGAAGATTCTGAAGGGGATTGACAGGGTAGATGCTGAGAGGTTGTTTCCCCTGGCTGGAGTGTCTAAAACTAGGGGGCATAGTCTCAGGATAAGGGGCAGGCCATTTAAGACTGAGATGAGGAGGAATTTCTTCACTCAGAGGGTTGTGAATCTTTGGAATTCTCTGCCCCAGAGGGCTGTGGATGCTGAGTCTTTGAGTATATTCAAGGCTGAGATAGATAGATTTTTCGACTCTAGGGGAATCAAGGGATATGGGGATAGTGCGGGAAAGTGGAGTTGAGGTGGATGATCAGCCGTGATCTTATTAAATGGTGGAGCAGGCTCGAGGGGCTGTATGGCCTACTCCTGCTCCTATTTCTTATGCTCTTAAATGAGGTAATGCAGAACTCAAATCTCTCTTGAAAAGTGACTTTCTCATACTGGGAACACTCATATTGAGGCAGAAACAAGTTTGTGCTTCTCAGTATAAATCAGGGCAAATAGCTGGTGATGTGACTAACACAGGTGTAGGGTGACAGCAAAGGTTCTTCACTTTGTTGCTTATATTATACTGGGAGTAATAGATTCTTGTGAGTGATTAAAAGACATTAAGCTTATTGAGAAAATCAGATCACATCATAAACCAAGAGAAGAAAGCTCAAATGATTTATAGCTGTCATCTGAACCCCGAGATGTGATTAGAGCCTTGACTTTATTTCAGTGTAGCCGTTATTTATTCATTACATATGTATATGGATATATATATCTATATATGTGGTGTATGTGCCTTTAAGAGCAATTATGGTGTATGTGCCTTTAAGAGCCCCAGGTGTGCGTAATGCCGGTAATTGCCACTTGGGCTATATAAGCCTGTGTATTGTGTATATCCTTTAGAAACCCCGCCCAGACTTGCTTAGTAAATACCTATGAACCAACTCCTGTCTTCAGTGTCTTTATCTACACACGGACACTACAGTGGCGACGAAGTGGAAACGGACTTACCTGCAATTCGGCAGCACCTCAAGGACATCGATTCCTCCAGCGTCCAGAAGACTCAAGGAAGTAAGAGAAACTGTGGTTTCACCAGCTGGCCAAGCTGGTGACAGGTACTGCGCTAATCCTTCCTGGGCGTCAGGCTGGAGCTCCAGCGGCGGGCTCTACAGCTGAGACAGGCAGCGAAATCGGAGGCAAGCAATAACTGACTGGGAGGGTGCACTCGAGAGACGGCCGGCGCGGCAAGCAGGTCAGCGTTTAGACCTCCGTCGGGAACGAGTCTCCAACAGTGAATAAACGGAAACCACAGTAAAACAGCGTTGTTATCGGTAGCAGCGGCGGGAAAGCGTGGGAAGCGCCATATCGTTGCTACAGAGAGAAAAAAAAAAAGCGCGGGAAGCGCCATATCTTTTCTGAAATGCCTAAATCTGGTAATATTGAGGCTTTTGATGGCGAAATAGAAGATTGGACCACATACGTGGAAAGAGTAGAGGTTTATTGCACTGCAAATGGAATAACAGATGAAAAAAAAGCTTCAGTACTTCTGAACTTAATGGGCGCGAAGACATACGGGCTGTTACGAAATTTAATCACTCCAGCCAAACCAAAGGACAAGACTTTTAAAGAAATTGTTGATACCCTGCAGGAGCATTTAAACCCAACACCGCTGCTGATAGCGGAATGATTCAAGTTCTTCAAGAGAAATCAACACAAGAATGAAAGTAACGCTGATTACCTAACCGAATTAAGAAAGCTATCAAAGTACTGCCAATTCGGAGCAGGACTATCGGATTATCTTCGAGACAAATTTGTTTGCGGTCTCTTAAGTGAAGGAACACAAAAAAGACTGCTTTCTGAAAAAGATTTAACATTGGACAAAGCTTTCAGTATGGCTGTATCATACGAAGCAGCAGCAAAAGGAGCTGCAGAGATACAACAAGAGACGCAGGACTTCGGCACCCATAAAATGACACAGGAGTTCGGAAGATGTTATCGCTGCGGCAGATCCACCCATAACCAGAGGGACTGCTGGTTCAAGGGCAAAGCATGCAGGCAATGTGGTAAGATTGGACACATTGCATGGGTATGTCAATCTGGACAAAATAAATCCACTGACAGAAAACAAAAAATCAATAAAGGAAAGTACAGGAAGGTACAAATGATGACGGACAATAGCTCCGAAGACCAGAATAGCGATAGCGACTCCGGAAACAAGAGACTAAGCTGTCTCAAATTACATAATGTACTTGCCAAAGAGGATTACCAAACCATTTGGGTTACCCTCACAATAGCAGGGTCCCCAGTTAAAATGGAGCTAGATACAGGATCAGCTCTAACCGTAATAAATCGACGAGATTACGAGAGGCTATTTTCGCATATACCTCTAAAAGACACATCCATTATCTTAAAAACATATACGGGGCAGAAAGTCTACCCCAAAGGAAAAATAAGGGTGCCTGTGGTATACAACGGCAAAGAAATACAAAAGTTGTATTTATACATTCTACAAGATGGTGGTCCACCGTTGTTGGGACGTGAATGGATAAGGAAGATACGTTTAGACTGGCACTCCATTCAGGCACTGACGGTGACCAGTAAGGAAAAAAACAATGATGACATCATACCTGAACGATTAAAAGACATCTTGGCCAACGCCAAAGAAGTGTTTCAAGAGAAACTAGGAACCTTGAAAGGCATCACCGCCTCAATAAAAGTGGAAGATACAGCAATTCCAAAATGTTTTAAGGCAAGACCGGTGCCATACGCAATACGTCCGGCAGTCGAGGCAGAGCTGAAGAATTTGGAAAAGGCAGGCGTATTATCCAAAATAGATTGGAGCGAATGGGCAACACCCATCGTTCCAGTCATGAAAAAAACATTGAAAAATAACTCTGAGGAACAGAAAAAAATTCGCATCTGTGGGGACTTTAAGGTGACTGTAAACCCGGTCCTTCACACGGTACAGTATCCTAGAAGATATTTTCGCCTCACTATCCGGAGGGAAACGTTTCACAAAAATTGACTTGGCACAGGCCTATCTACAGATGGAGGTTGAGGAGACCTCTAAAAAGTATCTCACAATAAACACACACAAAGGCCTGTACCAGTACAATCGACTGGTTTTTGGAATAGCATCAGCTCCAGCTATCTGGCAAAGAGCTATGGAGCAAGTCCTGCAAGGGATTCCGGGGACTCAATGCTACCTAGACGACATCCTTGTAACAGGAGAAAACGACAACGAGCACCTTGCCAATTTGGAGCAGGTGCTCACTAGGCTGAAAGAACGAGGCCTACGAGCAAATCGCCCCAAGTGCGAATTTTTCCAAAATCAGATATCATATTGTGGCCACATAATTAATAAGGAAGGGTTGCATAAGTCACCTGAAAAAATTGAAGCAGTTATAAAAGCCCCACCACCTGAAAATGTTTCACAATTAAGGTCATTCCTGGGATTAATAAATTACTATCATAAATTTTTACCGAACTTATCAACTATTCTACACCCTCTTAATGATCTTCTACAGACAGGAGTGATTTGGAAATGGAACGAAGACTGTAAACGTGCCTTCCATAAATGTAAAGACTTAATCACATCCGAGAAAATTTTGGCTCATTACAACCCATCACTACCAATCAGACTGGCATGCGATGCATCCCCTTACGGCATAGGAGCGGTATTGTCCCATAGATTCCCTGATGGCTCGGAACGGCCGATAGCTTTTGCGTCACGCTCATTGAACTCAGCTGAGCGTAACTATGCCCAGATAGACAGGGAAGCACTCAGCCTGGTATGGGGAGTGAAGAAATTCAACCATTACCTACACGGACAAAAATTTACCTTGCTGACTGACCATCAACCCCTCATCTCCATATTCAACCCTAAAAAAGGTGTCCCCATTATGACGGCACAAAGACTACAGAGGTGGTCCCTTTTTCTAGGGGCACACCAATACAACATTGAATACAAAGGGTCAAAACAGCATGGGAATGCTGACGGTTTATCACGCCTACCATTGCCAACGATAGAAGAGGCACCTGCAGTAGACCCAGTAGAGATATTCCACTCTACCATAGTGGAATGTCTACCGGTGACAAATTCTGCCATTGAAAGGGAGACAAGAAATGACCCTACTCTCTCACGGGTCTACGATTTAACAGTGAAGGGATGGCCAGCACATGGCGAACCACTGTTGCCAGCATTCTCGCAAAGAAGAGAACAGCTGTCAGTGTGCCGAGGAACCTTGATGTGTGGATCCAGAGTGGTGATTCCACCCAAACTCCAGGATAAAGTGCTAAAGGAGCTTCACGAGGGGCATCTGGGTGGAGTGAAAATGAAGAACCTAGCTAGGGCGTTTGTATGGTGGCCAGGTATCGATGGAGACATCGAAGACATGACCAAGAGCTGCCTAGGATGCCAGAAGGTCCAAAATGCTCCGCCACAGGCCCCTCTACATCCATGGGAGTGGCCCTCATCTCCCTGGCAAAGGGTGCACATCGACTTTGCTGGTCCATTTATGGACTCAATGTTCTTAATCGCAGTTGATGCACACTCCAAGTGGCCGGAGGTAATAAAGATGTCCTCCACCACCACGGAAAAAACCATCACAGTATTAAGGACCATATTTGCCAGGAATGGGCTGCCGGAGCAGATATGTTCTGATAATGGACCGCAATTTGTGTCCGAAGAATTCAGAAAGTTCTTAAAGAACAATGGGGTAAAGCACTACACGTCCGCCCCATACCATCCCGCCACCAATGGATTGGCTGAAAGGCTTGTCCAGACCTTCAAGAAGGCCATCAAGGCCATGGGTAATGAAGACATAAAACTTCAGCACAAGGTAGATAACTTCTTATTTGCATATAGGAATGCAACGCATATGGTTACTAACCAAACTCCCGCCATGATGTTCTACAATAGAAACCTAAGATGCCGGCTGGATTTGGTCAAGCCCAACATCCGAAGGGACGTGGAGAACCGGCAGTTTCAGGGCATGAATGAAAGGCCAACTAGGGCCTTCCAGATAGGCCAACCGGTTTTGGCCCGGGACTACCGTACCGAGAAATGGCAGCCTGGAACTATCTGCACACGATTAGGACCACTGATGTATACCGTGGACATCGGAGACAGCATAATAAGGCGCCATGCTGACCAAATCATCAAGTCATCCGAAAAGGGACAACCTACACCACCACTCTATACATCTAACGATGAAGTAGAGATACCCATATCTACCTCCGATCCGGTGATACTGGAGCCCGATGAACCCGACACTGGCCTTCAAGCCGAATCAGCCTTGCCAGAAGAACCTACTACACCACCAGAAACTACTACACCCCCGAGGCGTTATCCGGACCGAGTCAGGAAGCCTCCTGAGAGACTAACTTATAATTAATTAATACAGCAATGTATATTATTTTGCATATAACGTAATTAATAATTACTTAAAATATGATGTACTAGTTAGCTAGAAGGGGAGGAATTGTGGTGTATGTGCCTTTAAGAGCAATTATGGTGTATGTGCCTTTAAGAGCCCCAGGTGTGCGTAATGCCGGTAATTGCCACTTGGGCTTTATAAGCCTGTGTATTGTGTATATCCTTTAGAAACCCCCCCCAGACTTGCTTAGTAAATACCTATGAACCAACTCCTGTCTTCAGTGTCTTTATCTACACACGGACACTACAATATATATATCTAAAATGATTTACATACCAAAGGATTGAGATATAATTAACCTGTGATTAGCACAGAAAGAGCATAGGCTATGTATATATTATAAAAGACTATGCTAACTTAGGGTGGTCTATTATTGCTTTTTCTTCTCGTGAGTGTATGTAATAAGAGATTTGGGGCCATCAGTGTTACTGTGCCCTTTAAAGAGCTGCTATCTTGTCTTCTAGGAAAACCCAAATAGATTACTTTCTTTGATGTTGTTAAAGGCAAACATTTCGGTGAAGAGGGACAAGTAATTCCATAATCCCAATATTTTTTCCCTATATTGCATGTAGCAATTCTGACCTCCACAGGTATTTTACTGAATCATTCTTTCGTTCCCCTCAGCTGTCAAGGGAAGGAAGGAATTATACAAATGTACAACAGTCCCAAGACTATTGTTGTAATTAATTTGTGAGACTATGTACTAAAATGAACATGACACACCACAACCTTCAAAGTTTTGTCCTTTTGTTTTGTTTATCACATTGGCCTAGAAATTGGGTTTTGGCTTAGCCAGGGCTTTAGCGCCGGAAATTAGTGCCGGCGCTAAGTCCCCTGCGCGCGCCAAAAATTCAGTGGCGCCGCGCCCAAACGGCTGCCGGCGCTACTGAAGGGTCTTAGCGCCTGGAAAAGGGCGCTAACTGCCGTTTCGCGCCGCAATTCCGGCGCTGCGGCACCCGATGCGGTGCGGCAGGCTGGGGAAGTGCAGGCCTCCTCCTTCCGTTAAGGAGGAGCTGCCTGCACCCGGCCGCGGCCCGCGCAAATCTCCTCAAAAATGAGCCCGGCACCTCGGACAAGTGCCGGGCTTGCATCTGTTCCGGGGGGGGCGGTGGGGAGAAGTCCGGGGAGGGAGCTGCGGGCAGGCGGCCGGCGGGAAAGCGGCCGGCCGCCGCGCCTCCTTAAAGCGCCGGCGCAGACTCCGGCAGCACTCGTTTGCCGGAGTCTTAGTTGCGGCTGCCACTGGCGAGGCGGCCGCAACTGAATTTCGGCTTGGGGCCGGGTTACCACGGCAACCGGGACGCTGCGCACACCGATGACGTCATCGGTGCCGGCGCAGCGCTACCGGTCTACCGCGGCGGAAGGGCCCCAGGCAATTTCGGCGCCGGCGCCAATTGCAGCGCTAGGCCCTCTAGCGCCGCAAAATCGGCGCTAAGGGCACTCAATTTCTAGGCCATTGTGTTTTATCAGACAGCTTAAAGACTCGACATGCATTTGCCACATGTTTAAGGGTGATTTTTATGCTGATTTAGGTGAGGGATGTCAGTGCTGATGAATACTGCCAATTTAATGCCTATTAGCTGAAATTTGGGCAATTCAACAGTATCTGATGAAAGGTTCGACCCAAAACATGAACATAACTTTCTTTTCTAACTGATATGTTGCATGTTTCCAACACTTTTCACTTTTAATTCAAATGTTCAGTACTTGGAATTTTTCCCTTCATGACTACCGCACACCTGCTGAATAACAGTTACTAGAAACAAGCAATCTATATATCACAGGTAGAAAGGGCACAATACAGGTGAAAAGGACAGCAGTGGTGTAGCAGTGGTGGGTATGTAACATCAAGGGACTGATTCCATAGCTCTATTTTGTTCTTACAAACTAATACAGGAAAATATACAATATGCCGCATAATCACTGCATTCTATATTTCATGTATTATTCTACATGAATCAATGGACCACCACTTTATGTTACATTGATGATTCATTGCTTACAAAATTCAGATCTGCTTTGCATAATCTTTCAGATGTGTCAGCTTGCTTACAAAATTACCATCAATTTTTTTATTAGTGTAATTAAATTATAATAACTCCACACAGATTACTCACAATCATTTATTGGTTATTAAAGCAGCATTGTCACTAGAAACTGCCCAGCTTGCATTTATCTGCTTCTGTGTAAATAAATGATATCAGAGAATGCAAACTGTAGCCAAGAAATTGCTCTCTTATGGGATAGGTGTCTGCCGTACTGGGACTGGCGGGCTGGAAATTGGGGCGGAACCTCTTTCCATCCAGTTTTGTATCCTTACTCGCTCCAATTAATTTCTGATGGGGAGGGGGAATCACAGGCACTTTTTCCAACTGCCCATCCATCCTAACTTCACTTTTGGCAACATGTCAGACGATATCTCATGCTTCCTCAGAAATCCTGCCAGTTATGCCTCCAATACAGTCAGCAGTAAGTATACTTGCATGAAGCAAGGTGTACTTGCCATATAGAGCCATATGTGGGTCCAAGAGAGATCTATTGCTGTTTGAACCTGGTGTCTACCAACAAGAAAGCATCAGGAGATACAATGTGAAGCATTTAAATCTGCAGTCAGGCCAGCCTACGCCACCTCCGCCCCCCCCCCACCCCCCGCCACCACAGACAGAGCAGCAAGGGACCACTTTGAAATTCCAGCACTAATGTGGAGGCCCACCCCTAATTTTAAATGGCCCCGTCCATGGATTTGGGATGGGGGTCACAGCAAGGCAAGACAGGTAGGCAGAAGTTCTGCCCCACCAGGCTTCTGACAGCATATTGTGCCACTAGAATTTCGATCCTTCTGTCTTCACGCTAAGAAGCACTTTTAGAGCTGGCTCAAGTGACAACGCCACTGTCCAGCATAAAACTGAACCACACAGACCAGGAATGCCCCAGATTTGATTCTCTGCCTGTACTGAGGTAGGTGATTTCAGCTGGGGTGGCAGTAAGAGACCCTGCGATTGGCCTAACTGCCCCTGGGATAAAGAAAGGAATATTAGGCTGGGCTCCTGCTGCTGATCCCTATCCAGTACTCCTGTTGTACATGGGTGAGGAAAGGATCAGGCTCAGCTGTGAGGTTGAATAGCTTGCCAAAACTCACTGCCTTGGCTCAGACAGAAAGTCTTGTATTTGGGCAAGGTACCAGAGGGCTACTGGCATCCACGGAACCTTAAACTAGGATGAGTCAGAGAGAAAGGAAGAAAATTGGAATCGATCGGGGGGGGGGGGGGGGGCGGTGCGGGGGGCGGTGGGGGGGGGGGGGGATGCCGGGGGTAGCGGTGAAGGACAAAATAAAAGACCACTATGAATCACGTACCTCCTTTGAAATATTTTAATACACATATTGTGCCATTAAAAGGTCCAAAAATCATTTTTATTGTAAAAATTGCAGGGGGCTTCAGTCTTCTATGCTCTGAAGTGATCGCTGCTCATTTCCAAGAACTGCTGTCTTGCAAGCCAAAAAATGCTGAGGGAAACACCTCTTTAATCAACTCACTGGCTCTCACATAGAGTATGCTGTTGTGTCCACTTACTACTTGTAAAACATCTAATATGAGGATAAAATACTTATTTTCTATGTTAAGCAGAGGCAGCACTAATACAATGTGGGGCAAGTTATAAATGTATTCTCGATAGTGTGGGGTTATGACCTTGGAGAGGGGCACTGTGGGAATTCGCTTTCACTCAGTCCTCACACCTAACTTGACCCTGGTTATTAATCCATGTCTTGTCAATAAGCTCCAATATGATATGCATTATTTTGCTGTGCTTCTTTTATTAAATTATCATAAGCAGGAGTAAAAAAAAAATGATTTGAAGCTTTAGAAAGCCCTGAAGCTGACGCAGTCCTATTTAAATATGTGCTGCTCAGTAATGATGTCACACTAATTAAATAATTTCCTATTATTTGAGGGGTAGTTACCACATATTTCACCAACATATGACCTGAGGATTAACAGCTAACACACCACAGCCTGTGGAGAATGTACAGATATTACTTGAAGGTGACACAAGGAAATAGTGCCCATTTCACCATGAATCACAAATACTTCACACTCTTTTTCATTAACATTCAAACCAAGATTGTTTTATTCATATATTTCATTGATTCGTCATAAAATGGGGATTGAAATAAATAACTCAACAGACAATATTGCAGGTTGCAAGAAGCAATAGCGTCAATCAGTAATCTTTGACTCTTGCAGGATACAACCCTCACAGGAGTCACACTGTGAGTCTGTCACCTGTTGATGTACTGTACATCCTGCATGGATGCAGAAGTATATTAAAAAAAACACTGGAATTGTTTTATTTCAAACTGGTTTTGACATAACAGTGGAGTTGCTGTCACTATAAGGAGAACAAAACACCACTGGTGGAGTCATTCCTTTTTACCTCACTCAATGTACTCTCCTTTTAGCAGCTGTGAGTATTTCCTCAAATGCTCTTTATTCCCCGTAGTCTGTTTGCACTTACTTAGTCCACTTGATTTGCCATAGCACTTTTTTAATGCTCAGAATTGTTTGAATGCTAATGAAAAGAGTGTGAAGTATTCGTGATTGACGGTGGAATAGGCACTATTTCCTTGTATCACCTTTAAGTAATATCTGTAAAGTCTACATAGAATTTAAAGCCCCAAAAAAACCTAGGCCATTTGGCCCAACTGGTCTGTTTATGCTCCACATGAGCCTCCTCCCACCCAGCTTCATCTAATCCTATCTGCATATCCTTCTAATTCTCCACAGGCTGTGGTCTGTTAGATGTTAATCTTCAGGTCATATGTTGGCAAAATATATGGGAACTACCTCGCAACAACAAGGTGCTCAAGAAGCTGCTGGGAGGCGGCACTACTATTGCTCAGGGTGGGGAGTTGCCTACCATCCAGGTTGTGCTGTTGTCAAAGGGAACCATTGGTCAGCCCAGCTAGAAGTAAAGTGAGCAAGTGTGTCTGAAGAAGGTGCTTTGATACCTAATCAATATTTAAGGAGGAACAGTTGCATGCACAGAGATCACTGAGTGTTGGTGGGATAGTACAATTCACCCAGCGAAAAAGAAATGCAATATAGATTATTGGTTGTATTTCTTACCCTTCACCCCTACTCCTGAAGATGCCGAGATATGTTAGGGCAGTTCAATTGGTGCCAGTAGTCTTCCACTATCTTAGCATTCTTCATGTTTGAGCCCAGAAAGTGTTGGCAGTTGAATCAATCTTGGGGGGCATCACAGCCATACCATACCCTGTCTTCACCTGACATCTACATTTCCTGACAAAGTCAGTGGATAAGCCTCGTGTGAGAATTCTGGCTGATTTTTACCCTCTCTGGCACAGGGACATAGCTTCTAGTTGCAGCTCAACCAGCTGCAACCAGCTAACCCAGCACAGACCTGGGATTGAAGCTAGCCTTTCTACTCTGTATGCCTCAGAACCACACCAGCTAATCCCTGGGACCTTTGATTATTTTTACAATCGACTTTATATATTACCAAGTTGTAAAATACTAAACTACAACCTTCCTACAGATGAAGATAGTACTTTTTTTTTAATTGGTCCTGGGATGTGGCATTCCTGGCAAGGCCAACATTTATTGCCCAATCCCTAATTGCCATTGAAAAGGTGGTGGTGAGCCGCCTTCTTGAACCGCTGCAATCCTTGTGGTGAGGGTACTCCCACAGTGCTGTTAGGGAGGGAGTTCCAGGATTTTGACTCAGCGACGATGAAGGAACAGCGATATATTTCCAAGTCAGGATGGTGTGTGACTTGGAGGGGAAATTGCAAGTGATGGTGTTCCCATGCGCCTGTTGCCCTTGTCCTTCTAGGTGGAAGAGGTCGTGGGTTTGGGAGGTGCTGCTGAAGAAGTCTTGGCAAGTTGCTGCAGTGCATCTTGTAAATGGCACACACTGCAGCCACGGTACGTCGGTGGTGGAGGGAGTGAATCTTTAAGGTGGTGGATGGGGTGCCAATCAAGTGGGCTGCTTTGTCCTGGATGGTGTCGAGCTTCTTGAGTGTTGTTGGCATTGCACTCATCCAGGCAAGTGGAGAGTATTCCATCACACTCCTGACTTATGCCTTGTAAATTGTGGAAAGGCTTTGGGGAGTCGGGAGGTGAGAGACTTGCCACAGAATACCTAGCCTCTGACCCGCTCTTGTTGCCACAGTATTTATGTGGCTGGTCCAGTTAAGTTTCTGGTCAATGGTGACTCCCAGGTTGGTGATGGTGGGGGATTCGGCGATGGTGATCACTAAGCAGTGCAGAGCTGGCGAAACCCCTCTGCTCTGTGAAATACTTTCTGTGGGAAACTATGGGGGAGGACAGATAAAGATTAAAATGGCACTTAAAGTGTTAAGTTTTTCTCCTGGTCCTTAAAAAAATATCAAGGCACATCTGTCTTGAGTTCCTCCTGGATTTGTCAGGTGGATCAGTGCTCCCAAGAGCCTGGTTCAGCAGAAGTATTTTAATTTGACTAAACACCTGATTTATTTTATCTGTCGGACGAGAAGGGGCAGTTTGTCTTAATACTGCCTGTCAACTGCTGGGTCTAGTCAGAGCAATTTACAGGCAGCCTCTGCTGCTGAAAGCAGCGCTGCACTTACCCTCTCTGAAGCACCTGAAAGGGTCATGCTATGGGATTACACATAACCTTTTATTTTAAAGAATTAGGTAGTTATTTTATTCAAAATTAACAGATTGTGAACTAAATTATTTGCACGTAACTTTATTTACAGCACTATATAACACCACCCAAGGAATGCTGACCCATTGGTATCAATGGCATTCAAAGCACGCTGATATACGAACCACTCGCAAACTTTATTAATATTGTCATTCACTCTCTGGCTGTTACTACAGTATGCTGGTGTGTCCACTTACTACTTGTAAAACTGCTAATATGAGGATAAAACATTTATTTTTTTTGTTAAGTGGAGGCAGCACTAATCCAATATGGGGCAAGTTCTAAATAGATTATTGGCAGTGTGGGGTTATCACCTCAGAGGTCTACTGTGGGAATTTGCTTTCACTCAGTCTTCACACCCAACTTGACCCTGGTTATTAATCCATGTCTTGTCAATAAGCTCCAATATGATATGCATTACTTTGCTGTCTTTCTTTTATTAAATTATTATAAACAGGAGTCAAAAAAAAAGATTTGAGGTTTTCGAAAGCCCTAAAGCTGACGCTAATAGTTACTTAAGGGAATTCCTGGCAGTTTATCATGATAAATTCAAGGCTCTGGCAAAGTAGTTTACTGCAATGTACTTATTTACAATCAGTATTAAGACTGAATTACTTATCAGTTTCAACCATGGAAATAATAAAGGGTGTTCCTCTCGATATCATATTCCATGGGGCAACTTGTGCTCAGACTTTATTCCTGTGTTGTGAACTATATTTCAAGTAATGCACCCCTCATTAACTTTAAGACCAAGCATTTTGACTCCTGCTGCCCTGATTGGAAGCACAAATTCCAGGAGTGAAAGGTTATGTTTCAGACTATTACTGCTATGAACTTGTGCTGTACTTACTCCCCCTCCAACACCATTTACTTTTTTTTAAATGTAGATACAGGTCAGCTGATTTGGAATCGTGCTACAACTTACAACACTTTCTTGAAAATATGCTCTCCAAATGAGGAAATCCTGTTTAGTAACATTCAAAAATAAAATGCAACTCTCTGGTTGGCTGACTGATATAAATTTAACCTCAATTGAGGGCAGTTGTGACCCACATTTCAATTTGTCAGCTTCAACATTATTGCTTTCATTTTTTTAAAGTTGCAAATATCAGGATTTTGTTTTAAAGCTCAACACCTTATTGTACAGGACAACACCCAAGAGTAGGAGAGAAGATAAGTTAAATCAAGAAGCAATGATCAGGCGACGGCAAACTTTGGTTTTAAAAGCCTATAGATTATAGGAAGGAAAGACTGAGGGGTAAGAAGTTGCAGTTTTGAGGGAAAGAATGAATTAAGAGAAAGAGATGGTGCAATGAGTTTTGATTTCAAAACGCTAAGGATGTAGTGGAGGAAGAATGGAACTGAAGAGGAACAAAGACAGGAACGTTCAGATAAGCAATGACCACAGTAGTATCCATAAAATGGAGAGAGCAAAGAAAGGCTATGTGAGAGAGAGTTAGATTGAGATTGAGATTGGAGGCTATCCGACAACAAGCTTTTTCTTCTAGTCAATGTGCAACTTTATCATTGCAAGTCCATCCACTTTTTGGTGGCCTTACTGCTGTCATACTGATGCACATTAGTTAGTTTTATACTACTGTACAATTTTGGTGTTGGATTAGTGGCCACGAGGGATGTGGCATTAATGCCTAAATTCTAGTAGCTCCTGTAGCTAATCAAGGCAGCAAATGGTCCACTAGCTCTAGGATTCCCAACCAAAGGGTTACAGTTCAAATCTTAGCCTTCACAGACACTGAAAATCACCTGCTTTAATTTCCCAAGTTTCAGCAGTCCTTGACCAGGTTGCGAGATGCTAACTGTATGATATGGCCAGTGTCAGTGCACAGTACACTGCTGGCCGCCCAGAGACTCAGTCTATCCTGCCCTGACAGCAAGAGAAGTACATGGCTGGACTTTCACATCCTGACAACTAAACTGAAGTATGAAATGTAGTGAAACCTAACATAGGGTAAATGTTGGCACAGATAATTATAATTACAATGAAAATCTGCTGAGATTGTAATAGGATGAAGTTATGATTTACAGCAAATTGTGAATTTCTCAGTATTCCTCTCCTGTGACAATGCTATTCATATTATGATCCTGAGGCAAGCTGTGGCCCACTTCCCTGTCACCCATGACCCTCGGCAGACTTACAGCTCCATGTGTCTCTAAGTCTTCATCTCACTTGACTATGAGATGCTGCTTGAACTGAAATTTAGCACTGCTCCCTATCTTTGATTTGCCCTCTGATTTTGCCTCCCTTTGTGGGGCAAACTAGTGCTTCTTCCCCTCACAACCTGCACTTCCTGCTCAACAGCACCAGCTGATGTTGGTAACTTACTTTGTTGGATAATTCCGGCCCACACAGTTTTTAAAGCTTCTTTGAGAAAAAAATATAGTTTCTGTTTTAACTGGCATTAAATTGGTGGACTCATTGAGAGTGCCCAAAAGGATGCCTACCTAAAATGGGAAGTAGAAATGTCACAATGGTACAAAAGGAGGTCGCCTTAAAGATTGGAGGTTACGATGCATTGCTAGGGATGTCCACAATTACCTTTACTTTGACTCTAACTGTGCTGTACCTGACCCTGGAGCATCTGATGCTGCTACTGGGTGTAAATAGTGAAGAATAGAAACAAAAAATCCATTCCTCAGCACTGACGCACTTCACCACAATTAACACCAGTAAAAAAAACATGAAACAAAACATCTTCAGTGATTTTGCCTAACTAAATGATATGAGGTAAGGGTAGAGATCGATAAAGCCCCATTTAGGGGTAAACATACAAATAAACAGTGCTCAAGACTTTTTTCCCTCTGAGTATAAGACAACCATTTTAGCTTCTGTCAGATAGAGAGGCTGACAAATATCAGTAAATATAAATATTCCTTTAAACAGCTACATATTTCCACTCTGGCCATTTCTTGGCACCGCGTGAGGTTCTCTATTTAAGAGCGAGCTAACAATGTTGATGGGACAGGGGTGCATTTGATCGCTCTGCTGGCCAGAGGTAACCCAGTGATACTAGTATGACAGACAGCAGTGTCTGACCAACACATCTGATGGATTGTGATGTCTCCACTTCAGAGGGAGTCTGGTCGCCGCTTAGCATTTGCTTTGCTGTTGCTTTGTTTTTGATTCAGTCTATTTTCAAATGCCACAAGTAGCATCTATGAAGGGCAGCAAAAGTCAACAAAAAAATAAACAGAAACCACTGAAGAAAGGGATGATTAAATCGAAGGTCTGCCAAGATAAAAGCCTCTTTGTGGCGAGTGGCAATAGGGTCCTATTTCCGCCCCCACCACCACCCCACCCCGCTGCTCTTATTTTTCACCTAATTCCAATCTGAGTTGGAAGCACATTGTTTATAAAATAAGCTTTCGTTCCTCTTTGAAAAGTCTCAAGTGAATAATAAAGATAAAAGATTTGAATGTAAAAACATCACAAAGAGCTGTATTATTTTATCTCCCTTTTAGTCAGGACAGCTGAACCATTATGACTAATTTCATTGACTTTAAAAAAAAAGAAATGAACACTGGAATTCCTTTGTTGCAGCATCAGTTGGCTATTGTCAAGGCTCCCATATGCTGCTACCCCATACCCAGTAAATTAAGATTTTATAAATGCTGCAATTGTGCTTCATTACGATGCATGGCAGGCGGTAAAATAACTGGCATGCCTAGAGTGCAAAGCGTTCAGGCTGACCACTTAAGCGGGCTGGTCATATAGAGAAGGTGTGCCCTGAAAATGCTTGTCAAGCTTCAAACAATACACAATAATTGCAAATGAGGGCAACCTTTCCTCTACCCTTCCCTTTTTCCTGCTGTCTAACAAAGAGCTGTGTGGGGTGGGAGGCGGGGGGGGGGGGGTGGTGGTGAAGAAACATAAAACCAATTTCACTTGAACAAAACAGCCAGAACCTTCTTACGAAGGCAAGGTTTAACAAGCGAAAGAAAATGTCAAATTGAAGAGAAACAGCTTGTTTAATGGCAGTACTTCCAAGGTCACTGTAATAGTTGTTGTTGCTGAATATTCTCTAGGACAGTAACAATCCAAATCCCACCTGCTTTCATTAGTTAATGCATTTGCTTGATGTTCATTATGTGCTATTTTAATGCAGTCTTTAACCCATTTATTTGAAGTGGGTTAAATTTATTTGAAATGGGTTAAAAACTGCATTAAAGTAATGTGCACAGGAATTAATGCAAACATCTTAACCAGTGCCTTACCAGGGAAAATTATACCCTCCCAAGTATTCATCAGCAATAAAATGAAGCGGGGTGGCTCCAAACTATCAATTTCTAAATTATTGATGGCTGCAGGGTGACAATGCCTGGGAATTAAACATACCAGGTTATTTAACGATCAGGAAGGACAGGCAGGAAGGAAGGGGAGGTGGGGTGGCTATGTTAATAAAGGAAGAAATCACTGTAATACAGAGAAATGATATTGGGTCAAAAGATCAGGATAATGAAACAGTTTGGGTGGAGGTAAGGAATAATAAGGGGAAAAAAACACTAGTGGGCGTAGTCTATAGGCCTCCGAACAGTGGCAACTCTGTTGGACGGAGTATCAATCAGGAAATAGTTGAGGCTTGTAATAAGGGAACATCTATAATTATGGGGGATTTTAACTATCATATTAATTCGACAAATCAAATTGGGCAGGGCTGCCTTGAGGATGAGTTCATTGAGTGTATTAGGGATGGGTTTCTTGAGCAGTATGTAACTGAACCGACCAGGGGGCAAGCAACCTTAGATCTGGTCCTGTGTAACGAGACAGGATTAATTAAAAATGTCCTAGTAAAGGATCCCCTTGGAATGAGTGACCATAACATGGTTGAATTCCATATTCAATTAGAGGGTGAGAAGGTTGGATCTCAAACAAGCGTGCTAAGCTTGAATAAAGGAGACTATGAAGGTATGAGCGCGGAATTGAGTAGAGTGGATTGGGAAAATAGATTAAAGGGTAAGACGATACATGATCAGTGGTGTACATTTAAGGAGTTATTTTACAACTTCCAAAAAATATATATTCCACTGAGAAGAAAAGGGTGTAAAAGAAAAGACAGCCATCCGTGGCTAAGTAAAGAAATTAAGGATAGTATTTGACTAAAAACAAGGGCATATAAGGTAGCCAAATCTAGTGGGAGGATAGAGGATTGGGAAAACTTTAAAAGACAGCAAAAAATAACAAAAAGATTGATTAAGAAAGGGAAGATAGATTATGAAAGTAAATTAGCAAAAAATATAAAAACAGATAGTAAGAGTTTTTATAGTTATATAAAAAGAAAAAGGGTGGCTAAAGTAAATGTTGGTCCCTTAGAGGATGAGACCGGAAAATTAATGGTGGGAAATATGGAGATGGCAAAAACACTGAATGAATATTTTATATCAGTCTTTACAGTAGAGGACACTAAGAATATCCCAACACTGGACAAACAGGGGGCTATAGGGGGGGTGGAGCTAAACACGATCAAAATCACTAAGGAAGTGGTACTCGGTAAAATAATGGGACTCAAGGCGGATAAATCACCTGGACCTGATGGCTTACATCCAAGGGTCTTGAGGGAAGTGGCGGTAGGGATTGTGGATGCATTGGTAATAATTTTCCAAAACTCCCTGGACTCGGCAAAGGTCCCGGCAGACTGGAAAACTGCTAATGTAACACCCTTATTTAAAAAGGGCAGTAGACAGAAGGCTGGAAACTATAGACCGGTTAGCCTAACATCTGTGGTAGGTAAAATTTTGGAGTCCATTATTAAGGAGACAGTAACAGGACATTTGGATAATCATAATTTAATAGGACAAAGTCAGCATGGTTTTATGAAGGGGAAGTCATGTTTGACAAATTTGCTGGAGTTCTTTGAGGAAGTAACATATAGGGTGGATAAAGGGGAACCAGTGGATGTAGTGTATTTAGACTTCCAAAAGGCATTTGACAAGGTGCCACACAAAAGATTATTGCTTAAGATAAAAAATCACGGGATTGGGGGTAATATTCTGGCATGGATAGAGGATTGGCTATCTAACAGAAGGCAGAGAGTTGGGATAAATGGTTCATTCTCAGACTGGCAATCAGTAACTAGTGGTGTTCCGCAGGGGTCAGTGCTGGGTCCCCAACTCTTTACAATCTATATTAACGATTTGGAGGAGGGGACCGAGTGTAACATATCAAAGTTTGCAGATGATACTAAGATGGGAGGGAAAGTAGTGAGTGAGGAGGACATAAAAAACCTGCAAGGGGACATAGACAAGCTAAGTAAGTGGGCAGAGATTTGGCAGATGGAATACAATACTGGAAAGTGTGAGGTTATGCACTTTGGCAGGAAAAATCGTAGAGCAAGTTATTATCTTAATGGCAAGAAACTGGAAAGTACTGAAGTACAAAGGGATCTGGGGGTCCTGGTGCACGAAACTCAAAAGGTTAGTATGCAGGTGCAGCAAGTGATTAAGAAGGCCAATGGAATGTTGGCTTTCATTGCTAGGGGGATAGAATATAAAAATAGTGAGGTATTGCTTCAGTTGTACAAGGTATTGGTGAGACCGCACCTGGAATACTGCGTACAGTTTTGGTGTCCATACTTAAGAAAGGACATACTTGCTCTCAAGTCAGTACAAAGAAGGTTCACTCGGTTAATCCCGGGGATGAGGGGATGGACATATGAGGAGAGGTTGAGTAGATTGGGACTCTACTCATGGGAGTTCAGAAGAATGAGAGGCGATCTTATTGAAACATATAAGATTGTGAAGGGGTTGGATCGGGTGGATGCGGGGAGGATGTTCCCGATGATGGGTGAAACTAGAACTAGGGGGCATAGTCTTAGAATAAGGGGCTGCTCTTTCAAAACTGAGATGAGGAGGAACTACTTCACTCAGAGGGTGGTAGGTCCATGGAATATGCTGCCCCAAAAAGCTGTAGAAGCTACATCATTACATAAATTTAAAACAAAAATAGACAGTTTCCTAGAAGTAAAGGGAATTAAGGGTTATGGGGAGCGGGCAGGAATTTGGACATGAGTCTAGGTTCGTATCGGTCATGGCCCTGTGGGTAGCGGAGCGGGCCCAGGGGCTGTGTAGCCTGATCCTGCTCCTATTTCATGTGTCTAATTCTGTTAGATTCAGGAGATGGTTCTGTGATAGTGGATTGGCGATTAGGATCAGATCAGCCATGATCTTATTGAATGGCGGAGCAGGCTCGAGGGGCCGATTGGCCTACTCCTGCTCTTATTTCTTATGTTCTTATGTTCTTATGTTCTTATGCCCTGGCACAGTAATACAATTTATACTTGCAACTAGTTACAAGTGAGGGAATTCATTGTAACGTCTTTTGGAACCCCGGCCTAGAGGGAAAAAAATAATTCAGCCCGGCTTTCTCGCCCCGATTGTTTTCCAGTGACATCTGTTGAAAAGTGCACGAGTGGGGATGTCAGGTGAGGATAGGATCAGCTGTGCTGCCCTTCACGATCAAACAGCCAGCCGACACTCATCATCAAGGTCCACACCTGAAAACAGCCACTTGGACCAGGGCGAGAAGGTTGCTGCTGCCCGTTTGCGGGCGGGTGGTGGTGGTGGGGGTGGGGGGGGGAGGGCAAGTGTCAGTACCTTCAGGAAAGGTGAGGAGAATATTGCGGTGGGAGGGGGTTGGAGAGGGAAGGGAGTTCCAGAAACTTACTTCAAAACAAAATTAAAAGAGGACAGGATCTGAAATCTATCACCAGCAACATGACTGTTTAAATAAAGCAATAAAGCGGTTGTAATATAATGCCACCGTGAGCCCTTGTGCTGAATTGGAAGACAGTTAGAGACAATAAAACCCCCAGTGACAGCCGAGTGGTTCAGATTCTCCAATGATTCTCAAATCTGCGCCTCTGAATACTTGTCTGTACATCAATCCCCGCCATCATCAGCGCCATAGTGCCTCTAAAAATGCCTCGTCTTGGAACTCCAATGGAATTTGAGGTGTCCTGCCCTCCAACACTTTTCATTAGCATAACTGAATACCATTAATTCATTAATTTCCCATTCCTATCAGCATTAACTGTCAGGTATGTTAAATATTGTTTAGTGATTATTTCTAATGCTCTATTCGTAATTATTTATCCTTTTTTTGAGCTCTTATGGTTGCCATCACTATTTCTGGTGATAGTGTAAAAATAAAACTTGTAAGTGATTTTGCTACAAATAGCACACAAAGGAAATCTTTTCCTTTTTTTATATATATATGTGCATTGACTGCTCTTCTGTTTGACCGATATCCAGGTTTAGGTAATAATTAAATCTGTGGCAACTGTCCCAGTGCTGAGTTCTTTTAGATGCCATTTTGTGTTTTGATTTTAATGTCAAAACTCTGTCTTACCCTGGGGGAGAAGGTATAGCAGCATGTAAAATAAGAGGCTAAACAGTGCACACCTTGCTCTAGTTTGCTTCTAGCTCCGTGGCTTGGAGCACTTCCAGATCATGTCTTTTTTGCTTTGTGGTTTTGTATTTGAGATACCATCTCCTGATTCATCACTCTGCTTGATTGACAAACAGAGTCAGGTATGAATACATACAGTTAACCTGACTGTCGTATGTCTCTGGCAAAGAAACCTTCAGCTACACTAAAACCAAAAGCGACACACTTCACCCTTTAATTGCTTTTAGACTAATAATGGACAGAGGAAGAGGATTATTAAAAACATATTCTGTGGACATAGACAAGAGATTAGTTCCTCCCACCTCTCCCCATGTCATGTGACCTAGCCAAATTGACAGCACAGCTCCCAGGCCTTCACCAGTGTTGCTCTATAACCAGAAGCCAGCAGCTGCTCAGGTGTAATGTAGGGTTGACTTGATCTCTGATTGTAATTGTTGCCAGTAAGTACAAGCCGCTGGTTTGGAACTGGCAGTGGGATTACAGGTCTGCTGCAAATTTGTCTGATAATGCTGTACTTTCAGGCATTCTTTTGCCCTTTAGCATCAGGTATTTCCCGTATCCTGGGTTTCCCACCTTAACCACACACCTGCCAAGAAGGTAAATGAGCAGGTAGCTTACTTTATAAGTCTCTAACAATGCTGTTCTATAACTGGCTGTAAAGAGACGTGACAGAGCAGCTTGGGTTTTCCCAGCTTCCCCATGGGAAAGCACTTAGCCTCTACTCAGTGTCTGTCCAAGCCTGCATGACTGATACTCTGGAACTCACTGTGTGATGGATGATGGCTGTGGACCCACAGCCTCCATGGTACCTTCACTTGTTCAATCTCTACCTAAAGTCGTTTGTATAAACTTTCTCTGGTGGCACTGCTAGTTAGTGTACTACTCAGTGTGGAACTGACTCATACAGAATGTTCCAGGTTCGATCCCTGGTTTGTCTTGAGTGATCTCACCCGAGGTGGCAGTAATTGATCTTAGATGTTTGAAATCAGCCAGGGTTCCATTCCTGATCACTGGAAAGTGCATAAGCATGGACGTGGGTAAGTACAGTAGCCCAGTGCCTGCCAATACTCACTGTCTAGGTTCACACATGATAAGTGACCTGTTGGTGAGGAAGTTACAGGAGGGCAGCTAGTTCTCATTGAATCATACCTTAGCATGTCAGTGAAATCAATAAAGGAATAGAAGATGAGAACTGAAGGAGAATGAAAGTAGAAATTCTGCACTGTTTCTTAAATTGGATACCAATTGGGAAAATTCACGGGGAGAAAAATTAAGAAACCATAAATTCCTTCCCCTCCCTCAACTCATCACACATGGCACACCTGCATCTGAGTCAGAGGCTATGGGTTACAGTCCAACTCCAAGTTTGAGCACATTATCCAGACTGGCACTGTAGTGCAATACTGAGGGAGTGCTGCAATGTCAGAGGATCTATCCTATGGATGTGACATTAGGCCAAGTCTGTCCACACTTGCTGAAAAACCCCACACCTGAATACTGGCTACTTGCTTGAGGTATTATAAAGGACCTGTGTAATCATACTCGAGTAAAGGAGTTAGTGCCTTCAGAAGAGGATAAGGTCAAAATAGACAGAGAAATAAAGCCTGGGATAAACATAGCATAAAAGCACAGGAGATAGAGAAATGCAAAATCAGACAGAAACAAAAGCAGAGAAAAAATGATAGAGACAGATCAAATCAAATAGGTGCAATTTGGAAGTCGGTTTTATATATCCATAAAGTTTCTATTCTTGTTTTCCCCATATTTTTTGTTCTATAATGTTTCTTTACTGATACTTTTTTTTCTCCAATTTTCTCTCTGAACCCCACCATTCGAGGGGCTGATTGGCCGATTCCTGTTCCTAGGTTCCTAATTATAATGCCATTTCTGCTACCCCAGTTGAGATCAAATAGCTGCATGGTTGAATAGCTTGCTGATGATGATTGTCTGGGCTCACACATAAAGAATGGCCACTTTGGCAAAAGTAACAGTGGGTTACCAGATCTCATTGAACCATCCCCCAGCAACAGTAAGTGCCTTCAGGAGAGAGCAGAGAAAAATCTGAGGAGAAAAAGATATGCATTCTAATTGTCTTTTTCAATACTCTGCATTGTACACGCTGAAACATTCTGAATTTGTGAGTTAATTTGCTTATACAGTAGCTTGGACTCCCTTGCAGTAGCTTCTCTATTTGTAGTAGTGTGGTTAACTGTAAGTCAATGTATAAGGACTATCAGGTTAAATCAATCATAGTTAATCTATTAATTGCTTGACAATAAGCTCATTGCCTCAGGCATCCCACAAAGTGAAATATTAAATTGAAAGATACAATTATTTAAAAAATCATGAGGTCATTTCAATTAGACTATTTAGTGGTACAGGTATTAAGGAAATATATAAATAGGAATATCTGTACAAATTAATTATATCCAATTTGAAAAGAACAGTCTTAATCTTCAGAATACAATTTCTTATGTCTTGTTTATGTTGGGTCTGTCATTTACACCATGACCATTGAATTTGGTCAGTGTAAATTTTCTTCTCCCTCATTGGTTAAAGGTCTGTATTTTTCTCCTTTCTAATTGGTTATTTTCTACTTTAATTATTCACCATGCAAAGTCTTTCTCACCAATCATATTTCAGTAAAAGAAAGCTTCTGCCAAATCATACTGCAGCAAAAAACTTATCCTGAGGTACAAGCATTCACCCTCCACTATATAAACCTTAAAATTAAATATCATAAACACATAAAAAATAAGCAATTCAGAAAAACAGGGCATAAACTTATCTATTCCACTTCGTAATTGCTCCAGCAATTCCCTCTCCTTCTCCACACATATCCAAGGCACCCACCAGCCTCATTAACATTCTCAACTTTGTGTTTGCATTCTCTCAATACTTCGCAGCCCAATCCTTCCAAGTGAGGCCCAACATTCTGAGCCAAACAACCACACTCTCAATTCCCCATGGGCCTCCACATTGCTGAGCCTTCATCACATTGCATGGACAAGGAGCTTCATTGTACTGTAAGGCTGGACTCGCATGGCCAAAAAGCCAAAGTCAGAGTTCTGGGAGGGGTGTAGGGCTAGAGGAGGTTACAGAGATATGGAAGGGCAGGACATGAGGGGATTTAACCATGAGGATGAGAATTTTAACTTGGAGGGGAACCAATGTAGGTCGGCATGGACAGGGGTTTTGGGTGATTGGGACTTGGTACGGGTTAGGACACAGGCTGTGGATGATGGCAGGCCATCCAGGAAAGCATTAGATTAGTCAAGTTTGAAGGTGACAAAGGCATGGATGAAGTTTTCAGCAGCAGTTTGGCTGAGGCAGTGACAGAGGCAGGTAATGTTATGGAGGGGTAAGTAGGTGGTCTTAGTGATGGAGCGGATATGGGGTCAGAAGCTGAACTCAGTTGAATAGGATGCTGAGGATGGGAACAGCCTGTTTCAACCTGAGACAGTGGCCAGGTAGGAGAATGGAATTGGTGGCAAGGGTACAAAGCTTGTGGGTACAGACTGAAAATGATGGCTTTGGTCTTCTCAATGTTTAACTGAAGGAAATTGCGGCTCATCCACGATGAGATGGCGGTCAAGCAGTCTGACAACAAAGAGGCCGTGTACATGTACACGACATCAACTGCATTGCTCTCATCAACGTCTCTGTTACCTCATCAAAAAACTCAATCAAGTTGGTTAAACACGATTTGCCTTTAACAAATCCGTGCTGGCTTTCCTTAATTAATCCACACTTGTCCAAGTGACTGTTCATTTTGTCCCTGATTATTGTTTCTAAAAGCTTCCCCACTACCGAGGTTAAACCGACCGGCCTGTAGTTGCTGGGTTGATCTTTACACCCTTTTTGAACAAGGGTGTAACATTTCCAATTCTCCAGTCCTCTGGCATCCGGGAAGGCGCCGGGATAGCATCCGGGAAGGCGCCAAACACCTCGAGTCACTTCGCCGGGAGCAAGCGGAAGCCAAACGCAGGCAGCGCAAGGAGCGCACGTCAACCCAAGCACCCCACCCACCCGCCCCTTCAACCACCGTCTGCCCCACCTGTGACAGAGACTGGAGGTCCCGCATTGGACTCATCAGTCACCTGCAAACTCATTTTTATTGTGGAAGCAAGTCATCCTCGGTTCTGAGGGACTGTCTAAGAAGAAGAAGGAGGCACCACCCCTGTTTCTAAGGAGGATTGGAAGATTATGGCAAGCACCTCCGCGATTTCTTCCTTCAATTCCCTCAGCGTCCTAGGATGCATCCCATCCGGTCCTGGTGACTTATATTTTTTAAAGAAAATTCTTAAGGAAATGCTATTTTGGTTGAAATAAATTGAAATTATTCAAACAAAAATATCTCATCTAGCACATGGCTTTGTGACAGTACAATTTACTACATCATATATAGGCCTGTTCCCAGTTTGTCTCCCGTGGTTCCCTTATGCTTTGTTCCCACTAGGAAATTTCGATCCAAAAACAAAAGCAGGAACAAGGAAAGCAGGGTACAAAGCCTTTGTTTTGCTCTAACCTAACGGGGTTCACAGATGCTAAGTCTGGTGATATTGCTGCAATTTTACTGACACTTATTTTCCTTGATTTCTAACCCAAAATAAAGAAAACAAAATCTGTCCTGCATCATTCTCCTGAGTGACGGGTATCAAATCAAACACAACAAAGTTTCAACCTCATCTGAGGTAGTTCACCTGATTCACATCAAAGGAGAAAAAGGGAAGAATTGGGGGAAAAGGTAAACATGAAAGGAAGAATTTATTTTCCAATCTAAAATATATTGTGCTTGATCTTCAACTAGTAAAATGGCTACATTACTTCCGCATCTTAGGGACAAAACTTGCAGAATACATAGAAAGCCCTCTGTAGTGCAAGGTGGCCTGTGGTACATTGCATTGATGCATTGTGCAACTCTGCCCGAGGTCAGTTTACCATCCCTCCACATAGGGTTTAGAGCACAGCGATTTCTCAATTTCAGTCAGATCATCAGGGTTAGGAACTGGGGTGGGGTGGGCAGGGAAGGGAGAAACTGGAAGAAGAGTCAACCTGAGCTGCTTCTATGTATTTTCATGACCAGCTCAATAGTGACAGAGGTTCAAGACCAGATACTTCACACACCCTCTCAGTCAGGGAATGGTTCACATAGAGGGGCCTGAACAGTTGAGAAAATAACTCCTTAAATGTATCTAGAAGAGGCTATCCATCTCACAACTGAGTATATATTGTCTTTGTAGAGTTGAGTGTGGGAGAGACCTAAAGAGACCAACTTTATAAAATCAATTAACCCTTTCCTGCAGAAAAGAGCAAGTACAGACATGATGGGCCAAGTGGCCTCCTTCTGTGCTGTAAACTTCTATAATTTGATGTTTGTAAACTTCTCTGATAGTGGCAACGTTTTTGTAAAAAGTTACAATTTAAAAAAATCAAGACACTGTATTGTGTTCCAAGCCCCATACAGCTTAAATGAGGCTGGCAAGAAAATTATCTGAGGGACCATTAAAACAAAGCGGAGTATGAAATTTCTATCTCACACCATAAAAGATAAATCCTCTGAGGTGCTGACATGCTATTGACCCATGAGGTTGATCTTGACCTCCGTGACCCATTGCCAAACGCTGTGCCATAAACCACAACTCACATTTATTTCAGGAGATATTACCCATCATGACAGTCTAGGTCTCTGGATAGTTCTCATTCAATGCTATAAAATTCAGCGCTGGATGATAATACTGTATTTGCAAATAACACTGATGGAAAAACAGTTCAGTCTTCCCTTCATTCTACAATCCACAGGTTTTCAAAACCCAAGCTTGATATCGATTTCCCACAATTTCTTGATTTACATCACCTTCTGTCCTGTTCGTTTCAACCTTGGTGGTATCCTGCCCTATGGATCCTGGCCCTTCAACCTATACTTCACATTTTAAAAAATCTTGTGCTTTGAAAGCTGCAGACACAATGGAATCATTTACAGACAACGAAGATCAAAGAAGCAAAATGACATTGAAAACTCTGCTCACTAAATGCAGCTCCTGCACTATGGAACACATTTCAAGAAAATGTGGAATTCCATTTGCAGCTTGTGACTGAATGGCATAATATCTCTTTGTAGTGCAGTGGCAGTGAAATTCTGATTGCTTATTTGCCATTGTTTAGTCCAGAAACTGTGGTTCCAGTCATAAAGCACTTAAATTCCTGTCCATACAGCGATTGACTTATATTTTTATACATGTATACATATATTTTTTTAACGGTATCTATTACATTAAAAACCTATAAATACAGATTTTTTTCCATTGGAGATTAAATAATTGGAGATGTAAAATAGGCCATCGACTCGCTATCACCCATTTTGCACTATTGCACAAAGTCAGGATTTACCTCACTCACTTGTAGTATTCACTTTTCAAACCCTGGATTCTGGTTGGGTGAACTATCTTTTTTTTCACTGCACTCCACCTATGCTGCTTACAATCCACGACACATACAGTTACATTCTACACTTTACGTGAGGATCCCTGTTAAACACTCCTGACAAGCAAATAAAATGTTGCGCTGAACAGGTTGTTCGCTTACAGAAGCCGAGTGTGTTTTATTGTTTGTTGTCTAGCTCTCTTTCTCTCTCCCTGCACAGCACATCAGGAAGAATTCTGCTATCTGTGGAGACAGCAGGGTATTAATGCTGTCTTGCTGGCATGCTGCCCGGGGATGCTCCTTCTCACAGTGGCACTGCCACAGAGTACGAACCTTGGGCAGTTCTAGAGGGAGAGCGAGCTCATGTTATCTTCCACTAGCACAGCCTCTTTCCTCCAAAGTAAACAACTCCCACTAACAGCTATGCAAAGTGCCATTGCTCACAAAGGTTCCAAGAGGCCTGGGAATTATGACAAACCCCTATTCAGAGCTCATTCAATTTTGCTTACAGCTATATTCCAGTCTAATTAAAACCTTTTAATAAACACATCTCCTGAACTGTTCTCCCAGTTGATTATCATTCTGGTGTCACTGGACTTTATAAAGGAAAAGGTCAAAAACGTTTTTTTTTAAATGAATTAATTCAGGAAGGTCACTGGTCTTGGAAAATTATCTTGGATTCCTGCGTCTGATTTGTCCAATTTTAGCATGGTATTATTCCTCAAAGGGCTGACAACTTCAAGCATTAGAAGTTCCAATTCTATTTACATCACTATGAGATATGCTGTGGCTTTATTCTCCCTCAGTATCTATATTAAAGCTCAGGGAAAAAGCATTGTACTAAACATATACTTGCAGTTCCAAGACATAATTCTGCCTTTGAGCTACTTCACCAGTGCTATCCCCTGATGCTCATTGTATAATGTTTGTTTACTGTTCACTGGCTTTGTTTCTGCTTACTGCAGTGAGGCTTGACAAAATTGTCCCTGATCTTAGACTACGGGCCCATGCTCTTTTTATAAAGTAGCCTCACTTATGTTAAGGACTGTGCCTTGTGCAACGCCAAATGGTCTTCTTAATAATAAGCATTAACACAGGTGAAATCACTTTATAGACCATATTGAGCAGTTGTGTGCATGCTATAGAGCATCTTCAGCCAGAAGTGCCGAGTGGATGATTCATCTCGGCCTCCTCCTGAGGTCCCCAGCATCACAGATGCCAGTCTTCAGCCCATTCAATTCACTCCACGTGATGTCAAGAAACGGCTGAAGACACTGGATACTGCAAAGGCTATGGGCCCTGACAACATTCCGGCAATAGTACTGAAGACTTTTGCTCCAGAACTAGCTGCGCCCCTAGCCAAGCTGTTCCAGTACAGCTACAACACTGGCATCTACCCGGCAATGTGGAAAATTGCCCAAGTATGTCCTGTCTACAAAAAGCAGGACAAATCCGACCCGGCCAATTACTGTCCCATCAGTCTACTCTCAATCATCAGCAAAGTGATGGAAGGTGTCGTCGACAGTGCTATCAAGTGGCACTTACTCAGCAATAACCTGCTAACTGACGCCCAGTTTGGGTTCCGCCAGGGCCACTCAGCTCCTGACCTCATTACAGCCTTGGTCCAAACATGGACAAAAGAGCTGAACTCAAGAGTGAGGTGAGAGTGACTGCCCTTGACATCAATGCAGCATTTGATCGAGTGTGGCATCAAGGAGCCCTAGCAAAACTGAAGTCAATGGGAATCAAGGGGGAAACTCTCCATTGGCTGGAATCATACCTAGCACAAAGGAAGTTGGCTGTGGTTGTTGAAGGTCATTCATCTCAATCACATGACATCACTGCAGGAGTTCCTCAGGGCAGTGTCCTAGGCCCAACCATCTTCAACTGTTTCATCAATGACCTTCCCTCCATCATAAGGTCAGAAGTGGGGATGTTCGCTGATGATTGCACACTGTTCAGCACCATTCGCAACTCGTCAGATACTGACGCAGTCCGTGTCCATATGCAGCAAGACCTGGACAACATTCAGACTTGGGCTGACAAGTGGCAAGTAACATTCGCACCACACAAGTGCCAGGCAATTACCATCTCCAACAAGCGAGACTCTAACCATCTCCCCTTGTCATTCAATGGCATTACCATCGCTGAATCCCCCACTATCAACATCCTGGGGGTTACCATTGATCAGAAACTGAACTGGACCAGCCATATAAATACTGTGGCTACAAGAGCAGGCCAGAGGCTGGGAATTCTGCGGCGAGTGTCTCACCTCCTGACTCCCCAAAGCCTTTCCACCATCTACAAGGCACAAGTCAGGAGTGTGATGGAATACTCTCCACTTGCCTGGATGAGTGCAGCTCCAACAACACTCAAGAAGCTCGACACCATTCAGTATAAAGCAGCCCGCTTGATTGGCACTCCATCCACCACCTTCAACATTCACTCCCTCCACCACTGGCGCACTGTGGCTGCAGTGTGTACCATCTACAAGATGCACTGCAGCAACTCGCCAAAGCTCCTTCAACAGCACCTTCCAAACCCGCGACCTCTACCACTTAGAAGGACAAGGGCAGCAGACGCATGGGAACATCACCACCTACAAGTTCCCCTCCAAGCCACACACCATCCTGACTTGGACCTGTATTGCCGTTCCTTCACTGTCGCTGGGCCAAAATCCTGGAACTCCCTTCCTAACAGCATTGTGGGTGTACCTACACCATATGGACTGCAGTGGTTCAAGAAGGCGGCTCACCACCATCTTCTCAAGGGCAATTAGGGATGGGCACTAAATGCAGGCCTAGCCAGCCAGCGATGCCCACATCCCATCAATGAATAAAAAAAAAATTAAGAACATTCACCATTTAGACTCGAGGCATGATTTTAACCCGGCCCGTCAACAGAAACCGACCAGGCAGGCGGCAGTTAAAACCAGCCGGGAGACTTGCTCATCGACACCCTGCTCCGATCCCACATCCTGGGATTTTAACCTGCTCTTTAACCTGATCTGCATATTTAAAGAAGGACTCCACCTGAAAGCACTGGAGTCCTCCTTTAAATATGCAGATCAGCCTCCGATGATATCATCAGGGTCCGACTGCTATTTTATCTGCCCTGAGTGTGGAAGCCATTGTGGCTTTCCTGCCAGGTAAAGACAGTGGGAAGAGGAGCCGAGGCAAGAAGAGATTTTTTTTTACATTCCTGTGGGACAGGAGAAGCTGGGGCCGCACGAGGAAAGTTTAGGCCTCCCTTGCTCTGGGCTCCCATCTTAACAAAAATCCGTTCCCACACTGGGGACCATTCCTTCGGTCCTTGCTGATGGCCTCTTGCTGCCTGAAAATCCAACCCCTCTGCCCCCCCCCTGCTGGCCAGCTGCTGTTTCCCGCCAGTTTCAGGTGGGCAACTGACATGCAGATGAGGCCCAGGCATTAAAAACACACTAGCCTCACAGTGCCCAAGTTAGAGGGATTTTGCGTTCACCTCGGTTCCCTCCCGTCCAATTCCCACTCCACATTAAAATCGAGCATTTAGACACTGAGATAAAATTAATATGGAATGTGTCTAGGACATCAAAAGTCTGAAAAGTTTTGCTCTATTATAATAATGGATGCATGGTATATACAGTTTGAATATTCACTGCATAATTGGCCAATGCAACAGGCTGGTGAGTTACAGTCAGTACCACATGAGGTACTCTGAGTGGGTCAACCCAAATGGTAAAAGATCATCTACTCAGGTGGAGTCACAGTGAAACTCTTCCATTCAAATTCATAGTAGATGTAAAAAAAGTGGTTTAACTACATACAAACACGAGTGCCATTGTCTAAGGCATTGAACGAAAGAAGTGAAGTCCTTCCCTACAGACAATGTACAACCATTTCTATGAGGAGTTTCTAGTCTCATCCCTCTACTTACTATGGAATTAGGTTAATTACATATCTAGTAACTGGTTGTTCCCTTTTTTGTTTTGGAATGTTTTCCTCAAAATACAATAGATTCTCCTAAGAATCAAGCAACAATTCAAAATGGTGACATACCTTTGATTTCACCAAGTATCTCCCCTGTATTGAGCCCAGCCATCTTCTCCTTCCAGTCCTTAGAGAGAAACTTCTCGACACAGGATGATTCTGTGGAGAAAAAAAATAACACATTATGAAGAAGGAACAATACTGCTGCCTAGTGAAAATATGTTGATCCCTTTACAGAATATGCATTACATTTGATCGACATCTGAATTAATGAATAGCTCACATATTGTGCTAACATAATGAACATTTATCACCACTTGGTTACTAAACAGTAACTCCCCAAATTCCATTAATAATTGCCGAGACTTTCATTCCATTTGGCCACGTGTAAACCATGAGTTCATGGGCCCAGAACACAAAGCAGCCTTCAGTTTGCACTAAATTGACAGTTACATGATAGTTAGTGTGAGAAACAGAACATGTCTGAGGTTGGCCTGAAGCACAGTGTTTGGGGCAGAGTGGAGCAGTTTTACTTGATCCTGACATTGGGAGCCCAAATAGAAAATGTTCTGCTTCCCAGCACCAACAACCTTCACCTCAACAAGCACACAAAAATTGCCTCTTCTTGCTGTAGTGTTTGATGGTTTAATCATGGAACGGTCCAAAGTGAGACAAGTTATTCACAATACTTGGTTACAAAACACTCTCCTATGTGCTGCTAGTTGGAGCAGTATTCTTCTACAAATTAAATCCCACATGGGCTTTTCCGCCCCCCCCCCCGCCATTCATCATCACTTTCTACTTCCTACGCCAAGTCAGTTTTCAATCCAGCCAGTTAATTTGCAATTAATTCTATGAGCCTTGATCAGTTTTGGAAGCTTTGTGTGTAGAACTTCATCAAAATGCCTTCTGAAAATCCAAGTAAACTGCACCTACTCATTTAGTTACCTGCTCGAAGAATTCCAGTGAATTTGTGAGGCATAAACTATTGCCTCTAAATCCATGATGACTATTCCTTATGGCTCCTTTATTCTTTACGTGAACATTGATAGCATCTCATAAAATGCTCTCAACCATTTTTCCCATTATGGATGTTAAGTGAACTTGTCCGTAATTCCCCGATTCATCTCTTGCTTTTTTCTTTATATTGGGAATAACATTTACTATTTCCCATATATATGGAGCTCACAAAAACATTACCCAGAACCTCACTTGTTTCCTTAAGGATTCTGGAGCGTATCCCATCTGCTCCAGGTGCCTTGTACGCATTTAATTCTTCAAGTTTCTTTATTACACATGCTTTACTAATATCTACATATGTTACAGATTGCTGAGCCAAAATAACTGAATCTGAAATTTGGCCACAGCCTTCATTTGTGAAAATGGACATGAAGAATTAATTTAACACATCAGCCATTTCCTGATCGCCCATAGTATTTCTAACCTATGTATCCCTTAAAGGCCCTATCTGCTCTTTCTCACTCCGTTTACATCTTATAGGGCCATAAAATGACTGTGGATTCCTCTTGTTGCTATCTATAGCTTTCATTCTGACTCTCCATTTACCTATTCCAATATTCATTTTAATTAGCCTCAAATGACGTGGCATCAATCCACACTACTCTGCGTTCTGGTAACCTCTGCTGTCCCAGCCTCTTTTCTTCTGCTGAAGCAACTGGTGCTGGGGTATAGGTCCACAGATATCAGCCGCCTTTCAGCATCTCATTTGAGTAGCAAATCTTCATGCGCGAGCCCAGTTGGTGAGTATCAGCAGACTATTCGACTGTGAAGGGCATCACAGCTGAGTCTGATCCTGTCCTGACCCAACATCCACACATGCACACACTTCCTTGCAGGATAAAGATTAGCAGCAGGAACTCTTGGCTGATTTTCCCATCTCCCGCCCACTTATAATGCCCCAACTCCCACCCCAGCTAAGTGTTTCCCATATTTTCTAAAATACTTGGCCTTTAGGTTGTTCTTGACCTCCTCAGTGTGCTATAATAATCTGGACCTTGTTATTTTTCTTGTAGGGATATACTTGCTTTCTTTCTTCAAGGAACTCTTGCAAAAATAAAATAAATTTTTCTTCTGTTATTTTGCTTCCTAGTTTAACTTCCCCTTTAATCCTCCCTATTTCTCATTCTCTTTGTCAGTTTGCAAGGCACAATCAAGCGTTTGTTGGCTCACCACTCATTTGTCGCAGATGAGGTTTTTTTCTCATTTTAATGAGGATTAGCGGGTTTTCATCACGGAACTGTCCAACTGCGAATCAAAGGTAACTTTGCACCTCTTCAAGATCCACAGTTATCTTGTAGGCCCAGTACAGTATTTCTCTGTTAGGTTGTTATTATTCCACATAGGTTTATTCTATGATTCTATGTTTGAGAGTCTTTATTTTAGTACAATAGTCATTATTATTAGAAAGTTAAAACCTTGGTTTATTATGTAACAGATCTGAATAGATTCTGGAGTAACCCATTCACTCAATTAATCCAAAGTGACAGCCACACTTTGGAACCAGAATAGTTCCAGAAGCTTGGAGCATTTGGAAAATATGTTGAGGAAGTTAAGCCTTTAACCTTTCTGAAGGGCAGGAAAACAGATATTAAAATCAGCATTTCTGGTGTGTGAGGAAGTTTGCATTTGCTTTTGTTTTGTTTTTCCTTTTTGAAGTTTGTTTCATTTTTTTGATGCAGTGTCTTTAGCAAATAACAATAAATATCAGCATGGATGATACATATATTAAAAAAAACTGAATCTTGGAATCCACTGCTTTACATCTTTTAAAAATGTTTACAAACGAACAATCATCTTTTCTCATCCCAACCCAAACACACCCCACCCCTCCCCACCCCCAATTTGGTCTCCGGAAACATTGATCCTTGATGGGTACGAGTTTATCCAGTACTGGCACCCTTCCAGGACTTCGCCAAAATGACCATTAAACATACGCAAAGCTGGACAGTGAATGTCAGCAGGCTAGTCAACCTGTGATGAGTTTGAACTCAACGGGGTCAATTTTAACTCAGGTGCGGGCAATTGTCGGGTTCCCCGAATTTCGTGATTCCCACACGAATCTAAATGGATGTGTGAGATTGGTGCAATTTTAACTCAATTGGCCAATTGATTTCCAATGTGTGGGAAGCCATTGCAAATGGGTTTTTCATGACTGCAAGTCCCCTCCGATGGTGTCATCATTGCTGCTGCATTTAAGGTCCACAGCAAGCCTTGCTTCCTCTGCAGGCTTCCAAGCTTTCCCCTTATGATGGCACAGGAGCCTGCAGGAACAATGGCCAGCGGGAGGGCAAGAGCTGCGCCTAAATTTGATGAGGCATCACTGCAGGCATTGTTGGATGGGGCTAGGGCCCACAGGGAGGTCCTGTTCCCTTCTTCAGGGAGGAAGAGGCCTCCCAGTCAGACCAAGGCTGTGTGGCTACAGGTGGTTGAGGAAGTCAACTCCTTGGGGCTCACACGGCACACCTGGATGCAGTGCAGGAAAAGATTCCATGACCTTCATCGCACTGGAAAAGTAAGTATGAAGTTTCCATCACCCTCAATCTGATCCCCATTGCCTTTCCTCACCAGCACGCAGCTTTAGCAATCTCTTCCTCCACATCCCACTTGACACTCACATCCATGCACCCTCAGCCATTCCCTCTCTCTCTATGCTCACATTCACCTAACTATTTGACCATACAGCCCTCACACTCCCTCTCATTCTGATGCTTTGAACACAACTGACAACACACAGGGAGGGCCCTTGGTCTTGCAACCTCACTCCATCTTTGTCTCCTTCTAAGTATCTATGCTATGCAATCTCTACATTCACTCCTTCATTCTCACTCAACCTCCACTTGTCTCCCTCATTGCAGGAGAAGAGAGCTCACAACAGGAGAGCGCGAGCCAGGACAGGAGGAGGGCCACCCTCATTAGCCCAGCTCACCCCCTGGGAGGAATCTGTCCTGGAGATTGTCGGAGCTGATACAGATGCGGATGTTGGGGAAGGACAGACAGGTGCATCACCGCAAGCTGGTGACAGAATAGTCTTCCATTTCTCTCATTGACATTGCATGAGTCGCTGATAATGATTCTGAAGCTACATCATATGGACTTATGATCATCTGCAAAATGCAATGTGCGCGTAACCTTGGCATCACATCTCTAACTTTTTCCTTGACTCCCCCACAGGACCATCGAGAGCCCCCGTCCCCACTGTGCAGGAGGAAGAGCCTGAGATTCCAGACTCCTCAGAGGAATCTGCAACCTCTGAGGGCGCAGCGTCAGCAGAAATAAGCGCACCCAGCACCAGCGCAGACACTTACACCTCGGGGGGGACCTTCAGGACATAGAGTAGTGTTGTCACCTGGTGTATCACAGCTCACAAGTGAGCATCAGCAGAATGTGGAGACAGGGACAGCAGTGGAGAGTCCTCGTTGGAGGGCGGAGCACTCTGCCAGCTCGGCTCAGCTGCATGTCGACCCTTTGCCTCTGGGTCCATCCATAAGATCAGAGGTGATGGAATTCCATGCACAGATGCAGGAGTCTCTAGCAGGTTTTGTCTCCAGGGTTGCTGCGAGTGTGGAGCAAATGGAGGAGTCCATAGCGAACATGAGCAGAGCCTTTGTGGAGTCAGTGGCGCATGAACGCATCAACATGGAAAGGATGGCTACCTACGTGGAAATGATTGCTGCCTCCGTGGTAAGGCTGGCTACGGTAGAGGAGAGGAGGGCTACGGCCATGGAGGAGGTTAGTTGCCAGGGTATGGAAAACATGGTGAGTGTTCAGAATAGAATGACATCTCTTGAGGAGCGATGGGCATCTATTGTACAGAGAAACCAGACCTTCATGGAAGTCCTTCTGAGTAGGACTGCCATTGCAGATACGGGTCCCCATGGCCCCCCTGATGTGTAGCAAGGTGCTCTCAAGCCACTTGCTGGCACGGAGGGGGAGCTGACCCATGAGAGGGAAGTTGGTGGCAGGCCTCAAGGAAGTGGGGGTTCCTCTCCAAGCGCTCACACTTCCATGCCACTGCAAAGCCCTCGGTCAGAGCCCCGCCGGAGTCCACACCCAAGTGAGATAGATATCTCAACCCCTGCACAGCTGCAGGAGCAGCAGACTGCTGACGAGCCCTCACAGGCTCGCCACCCCAGAGGACGCCCGCCAAAGGTGTCGAGACAGGAGCAGCAGGAAAGTGAGCAAGGGGCCTCCACATCTGCTGAAGCCACAGAGGAACCACTACGTAGGAGCACGCGTAAGAGGAAAATAAAGCACAAGTAGTCACAAGGGTAGTCACTTGGGTGAAATGTTGTGTATATTGTAAAAATGCCATCAGTTGGTTCTTGTGCATAAAAATTCTGATGGCAACTGTTGCAGTTCTGGCGTGTGTCATTTCGCGAATGGGGCTTTCACATTGAGGGCTTAGGATTACTTGCAGTTGTCAGGATGCTGGTCAAATAGCTAGGAATCCGCAGGGTTTGGCCATTGTCGATGCTCTGGTAAGAAGCTGTGAGGCAAAAGAGTTTGATTTACTAGGCTAAGCAAATCTGGCCAGGATGAGTGCGTTCCTTGCATCCCGGCCAGCAATGTTCTTGCGTAATGCTGCCGCTGGTTGATGGACCTCTGCAGGATGCTCGTTTTTGCCCTCCTCCTCCTCCTCCTCCTCCTCATTATCATCTGAGGAGAGTATGTGAGGAGCCACTTGGTCCTCAGTGTAGTGTCCGTGTGTAGATAAAGACACTGAAGACAGGAGTTGGTTCATAGGTATTTACTAAGCAAGTCTGGGGGGGGTTTCTAAAGGATATACACAATACACAGGCTTATATAGCCCAAGTGGCAATTACCGGCATTACGCACACCTGGGGCTCTTAAAGGCACATACACCATAATTGCTCTTAAAGGCACACACACCACAATTCCTCCCCTTCTAGCTAACTAGTACATCATATTTTAAGTAATTATTAATTACATTATATGCAAAATAATATACATTGCTGTATTAATTAATTATAAGTTAGTCTCTCAGGAGGCTTCCTGACTCGGTCCGGATAACGCCTCGGGGGTGTAGTAGTTTCTGGTGGTGTAGTAGGTTCTTCTGGCAAGGCTGATTCGGCTTGAAGGCCAGTGTCTGGTGCATCGGGCTCCAGTATCACCGGATCGGAGGTAGATATGGGTATCTCTACTTCATCGTTAGATGTATAGAGTGGTGGTGTAGGTTGTCCCTTTTCGGATGACTTGATGATTTGGTCAGCATGGCGCCTTATTATGCTGTCTCCGATGTCCACGGTATACATCAGTGGTCCTAATCGTGCGCAGATAGTTCCAGGCTGCCATTTCTCGGTACGGTAGTCCCGGGCCAAAACCGGTTGGCCTATCTGGAAGGCCCTAGTTGGCCTTTCATTCATGCCCTGAAACTGCCGGTTCTCCACGTCCCTTCGGATGTTGGGCTTGACCAAATCCAGCCGGCATCTTAGGTTTCTATTGTAGAACATCATGGCGGGAGTTTGGTTAGTAACCATATGCGTTGCATTCCTATATGCAAATAAGAAGTTATCTACCTTGTGCTGAAGTTTTATGTCTTCATTACCCATGGCCTTGATGGCCTTCTTGAAGGTCTGGACAAACCTTTCAGCCAATCCATTGGTGGCGGGATGGTATGGGGCGGACGTGTAGTGCTTTACCCCATTGTTCTTTAAGAACTTTCTGAATTCTTCGGACACAAATTGCGGTCCATTATCAGAACATATCTGCTCCGGCAGCCCATTCCTGGCAAATATGGTCCTTAATACTGTGATGGTTTTTTCCGTGGTGGTGGAGGACATCTTTATTACCTCCGGCCACTTGGAGTGTGCATCAACTGCGATTAAGAACATTGAGTCCATAAATGGACCAGCAAAGTCGATGTGCACCCTTTGCCAGGGAGATGAGGGCCACTCCCATGGATGTAGAGGGGCCTGTGGCGGAGCATTTTGGACCTTCTGGCATCCTAGGCAGCTCTTGGTCATGTCTTCGATGTCTCCATCGATACCTGGCCACCATACAAACGCCCTAGCTAGGTTCTTCATTTTCACTCCACCCAGATGCCCCTCGTGAAGCTCCTTTAGCACTTTATCCTGGAGTTTGGGTGGAATCACCACTCTGGATCCACACATCAAGGTTCCTCGGCACACTGACAGCTGTTCTCTTCTTTGCGAGAATGCTGGCAACAGTGGTTCGCCATGTGCTGGCCATCCCTTCACTGTTAAATCGTAGACCCGTGAGAGAGTAGGGTCATTTCTTGTCTCCCTTTCAATGGCAGAATTTGTCACCGGTAGACATTCCACTATGGTAGAGTGGAATATCTCTACTGGGTCTACTGTAGGTGCCTCTTCTATCGTTGGCAATGGTAGGCGTGATAAACCGTCAGCATTCCCATGCTGTTTTGACCCTTTGTATTCAATGTTGTATTGGTGTGCCCCTAGAAAAAGGGACCACCTCTGTAGTCTTTGTGCCGTCATAATGGGGACACCTTTTTTAGGGTTGAATATGGAGATGAGGGGTTGATGGTCAGTCAGCAAGGTAAATTTTTGTCCGTGTAGGTAATGGTTGAATTTCTTCACTCCCCATACCAGGCTGAGTGCTTCCCTGTCTATCTGGGCATAGTTACGCTCAGCTGAGTTCAATGAGCGTGACGCAAAAGCTATCGGCCGTTCCGAGCCATCAGGGAATCTATGGGACAATACCGCTCCTATGCCGTAAGGGGATGCATCGCATGCCAGTCTGATTGGTAGTGATGGGTTGTAATGAGCCAAAATTTTCTCGGATGTGATTAAGTCTTTACATTTATGGAAGGCATGTTTACAGTCTTCGTTCCATTTCCAAATCACTCCTGTCTGTAGAAGATCATTAAGAGGGTGTAGAATAGTTGATAAGTTCGGTAAAAATTTATGATAGTAATTTATTAATCCCAGGAATGACCTTAATTGTGAAACATTTTCAGGTGGTGGGGCTTTTATAACTGCTTCAATTTTTTCAGGTGACTTATGCAACCCTTCCTTATTAATTATGTGGCCACAATATGATATCTGATTTTGGAAAAATTCGCACTTGGGGCGATTTGCTCGTAGGCCCCGTTCTTTCAGCCTAGTGAGCACCTGCTCCAAATTGGCAAGGTGCTCGTTGTCGTTTTCTCCTGTTACAAGGATGTCGTCTAGGTAGCATTGAGTCCCCGGAATCCCTTGCAGGACTTGCTCCATAGCTCTTTGCCAGATAGCTGGAGCTGATGCTATTCCAAAAACCAGTCGATTGTACTGGTACAGGCCTTTGTGTGTGTTTATTGTGAGATACTTTTTAGAGGTCTCCTCAACCTCCATCTGTAGATATGCCTGTGCCAAGTCAATTTTTGTGAAACGTTTCCCTCCGGATAGTGAGGCGAAAATATCTTCTATCCTGAGGATACTGTACCGTGTGAAGGACCGGGTTTACAGTCACCTTAAAGTCCCCACAGATGCGAATTTTTTTCTGTTCCTCAGAGTTATTTTTCAATGTTTTTTTCATGACTGGAACGATGGGTGTTGCCCATTCGCTCCAATCTATTTTGGATAATACGCCTGCCTTTTCCAAATTCTTCAGCTCTGCCTCGACTGCCGGACGTATTGCGTATGGCACCGGTCTTGCCTTAAAACATTTTGGAATTGCTGTATCTTCCACTTTTATTGAGGCGGTGATGCCTTTCAAGGTTCCTAGTTTCTCTTGAAACACTTCTTTGGCGTTGGCCAAGATGTCTTTTAATCGTTCAGGTATGATGTCATCATTGTTTTTTTCCTTACTGGTCACCGTCAGTGCCTGAATGGAGTGCCAGTCTAAACGTATCTTCCTTATCCATTCACGTCCCAACAACGGTGGACCACCATCTTGTAGAATGTATAAATACAACTTTTGTATTTCTTTGCCGTTGTATACCACAGGCACCCTTATTTTTCCTTTGGGGTAGACTTTCTGCCCCGTATATGTTTTTAAGATAATGGATGTGTCTTTTAGAGGTATATGCGAAAATAGCCTCTCGTAATCTCGTCGATTTATTACGGTTAGAGCTGATCCTGTATCTAGCTCCATTTTAACTGGGGACCCTGCTATTGTGAGGGTAACCCAAATGGTTTGGTAATCCTCTTTGGCAAGTACATTATGTAATTTGAGACAGCTTAGTCTCTTGTTTCCGGAGTCGCTATCGCTATTCTGGTCTTCGGAGCTATTGTCCGTCATCATTTGTACCTTCCTGTACTTTTCTTTATTGATTTTTTGTTTTCTGTCAGTGGATTTATTTTGTCCAGATTGACATACCCATGCAATGTGTCCAATCTTACCACATTGCCTGCATGCTTTGCCCTTGAACCAGCAGTCCCTCTGGTTATGGGTGGATCTGCCGCAGCGATAACATCTTCCGAACTCCTGTGTCATTTTATGGGTGCCGAAGTCCTGCGTCTCTTGTTGTATCTCTGCAGCTCCTTTTGCTGCTGCTTCGTATGATACAGCCATACTGAAAGCTTTGTCCAATGTTAAATCTTTTTCAGAAAGCAGTCTTTTTTGTGTTCCTTCACTTAAGAGACCGCAAACAAATTTGTCTCGAAGATAATCCGATAGTCCTGCTCCGAATTGGCAGTACTTTGATAGCTTTCTTAATTCGGTTAGGTAATCAGCGTTACTTTCATTCTTGTGTTGATTTCTCTTGAAGAACTTGAATCGTTCCGCTATCAGCAGCGGTGTTGGGTTTAAATGCTCCTGCAGGGTATCAACAATTTCTTTAAAAGTCTTGTCCTTTGGTTTGGCTGGAGTGATTAAATTTCGTAACAGCCCGTATGTCTTCGCGCCCATTAAGTTCAGAAGTACTGAAGCTTTTTTTTCATCTGTTATTCCATTTGCAGTGCAATAAACCTCTACTCTTTCCACGTATGTGGTCCAATCTTCTATTTCGCCATCAAAAGCCTCAATATTACCAGATTTAGGCATTTCAGAAAAGATATGGCGCTTCCCACGCTTTTTTTTTCTCTCTCTGTAGCAAAGATATGGCGCTTCCCGCGCTTTCCCGCCGCTGCTACCGATAACAACGCTGTTTTACTGTGGTTTCCGTTTATTCACTGTTGGAGACTCGTTCCCGACGGAGGTCTAAACGCTGACCTGCTTGCCGCGCCGGCCGTCTCTCGAGTGCACCCTCCCAGTCAGTTATTGCTTGCCTCCGATTTCGCTGCCTGTCTCAGCTGTAGAGCCCGCCGCTGGAGCTCCAGCCTGACGCCCAGGAAGGATTAGCGCAGTACCTGTCACCAGCTTGGCCAGCTGGTGAAACCACAGTTTCTCTTACTTCCTTGAGTCTTCTGGACGCTGGAGGAATCGATGTCCTTGAGGTGCTGCCGAATTGCAGGTAAGTCCGTTTCCACTTCGTCGCCACTGTAGTGTCCGTGTGTAGATAAAGACACTGAAGACAGGAGTTGGTTCATAGGTATTTACTAAGCAAGTCTGGGGGGGGTTTCTAAAGGATATACACAATACACAGGCTTATATAGCCCAAGTGGCAATTACCGGCATTACGCACACCTGGGGCTCTTAAAGGCACATACACCATAATTGCTCTTAAAGGCACATACACCACACTCAGGAATCTGCAAGCCACGACGCTGTGTCATGTTGTGGAGTGCACAGCAAACCGTGACGATTCTGGAGACCCTGGCTGCTGAGTACTGTAGGGCTCCACCTGATCTATCCAGGCATCTGAAGCGCATCTTCAGCAATCCGATGGTTTGCTTGATTATGGATCTGGTGGAAATGTGACTGGAGTTGTAGCGCTCCTCAGCTTCGTTGGCTGGCCTCCTCAATGACGTCATTAGACAAGTCCTCAGGGGATAGCCCTTGTCTCCAAGTAGCCATCCATGAAGTTGGTCTGGCGGCCTGAATAGTGGAGGCACACTAGACTGGTGCAGTATGAAGGAGTCATGGCAACTGCCAGGGTACTTGGCACAAACATGCAAAATCTCCTTCTTGCGGTCACACATCAGCTGAACGTTAAGGGAGTGGAAGCCCTTGCAGTTGACAAAAATACCTGGATTGCGATGGGGTGCCCTAAGGGCCACATGTGTGCAGTCAATGATGCCCTGCACCCTTGGAAAGTCTGCCAGATGAGCTAATCCAACCGCTCGCGCCGTCACATTTGCGTGATCCCTGGTGAAATGGATGTGATTGTGCGCGAGGGCAAAGAGGGCATCGGTTACCTGCGTGATGCAAATGTGTGCGGCCGACTGGGAGATGATGTCTGCTGATGATCCCTGGAATGAGCCTGAGGCAAAAAAGTTGTGTGCGGTGGTGGCTTTGATGGCCACTGGTAAGGAGTGTCCACCTGGTCCTCTGGGCAGCAGGTCTTGCTGTATCATTGCGCAGATGTCAGTCACTACCTGTCGCGAAAGTCGGAGCCGCCTTTGGCACTGCTGATCAGTTATGTTGAGGTAGCTGACCCTGTGTCTGTAGACCCTGTTTCGGGGGTATCTCCTGCGCCGACGGGCTTCCATGCGCTGGCCCCTTCTGGCCTGTGCTGCCTCAGGTGGGTGAGCGGCAGCCTGCCGCTCCTGCTGCTGCTGCTGTTGCTGGTGCTGCTGTTGTTCCTGGTTCTGCTGCTGCCACGCCTGGTGCTCGAGCTCCTCTAATGCCAAGAAGGGAAGGAGAAAAATGGCTCCCATGCTTCTGGCATATGCCTCTGCTGAGGAAGCGCTGAGTGAGGGTGGCGAGAGGGGTTTCCCAGGAGTTCACACTGGAGATGTGTGTGAGGCTCCAACCTTCCACAGGTGTGGTTAAGCCCGGTAAAAGTTGCCCCAGGCCTGAAACAACAAACTCCTGCCACCTGCAAATGATGACTGATCAAATCTCCTCTTTAATGGTTGACCTGCAGCTGATAGTCAGCAAGCCAATAGTGCTCACGCCAGGTTTCACAGGCGTGATCCCCACCAGGCGTGTTTTACATGGGAAAAGGGTTAAAAATGCAAGGGCCTGTTAAAATGGCATTATAAAGGCCAGTTATTGCTGATTAAGGGCCTTAAAGACCAGTCCCGCCTGTTGGAGGCGGGACTGATTCGGGATCATCAGACACGCCTGGGTTAAAATGGCTCGGGGTCGGGAACCAGGCGGGGGGGGGTCCCGCCCGCCAGTTTTAGTGATTTTAACTCCCTGCACGCCTCAAAGCCCGCCTCACGGCTCAGTTAAAATCGACCCCAACCTGTTTGCACCCAATATCCACATGCACATTCCAGGAGGGATTGCCGGAAAGTAATTAGGAGTTGGAATCCTGACCAATTCTTTCCCCTTTTCCCTATCCAGTTAGACCAAAGCCAAATGCACTGTTCCTACCTACAGCCTAACTGAGATCTGCTAACAGCAACAACTTGCATTTCTATAGCACCTTTAACATAGAGAACGATCTTAATAGAGATTTAGAGAAGGAATTCCAGAGAGTAGGACACAGGTGACTGAAGGCTCTGCCACCAATGGAGGGATGAAGAGAGAGGGTGAATGCGTAGAAGGCCAAAGACCAAGGAACAGTGTTGGGCAAATATAGGGCTGGAGGAGGTTGCAGAGATAGGATGGGGTGAGGTCATGCAAGGATTTGAAGACGAGGATGAGGATTTTAAATGTCACGTTTCGGGGAATGGGAATGCAGTGTAGGTTGGCGAGGACAGGGGTGACAGGCGAGCGGGAGAATGTATGTGGCAGATATTTGCATAAATTTAAGTTTATGAGAGTGACAGGAAGGGAGGCCAGCAACTTGGGAGTAGTTGAGACTGGGGGTGACAAAGGGTTTCAGCAATGGATGAGCAGAGGCTGAGGGGGCTGTAAGTAACTTTTTGTGGTAGAAATGCTATGGGGTCAGAATCTAAGCTCAGGGCCAAATAGGACACCAAAGTTACAAACAGTGTGACTCAGCCTGAAACAATGGCTAGGAAGGCAAGGAAGGAATTGGTGGCAAGGGAGCAGAGATTATGGTGGGGGCGCCCCAAGACAATGGCTTTGATCTTCCAGAGATTGAACTGGAGGAAGTTGCGACTCATCCAAGTTTGAATAGCTGGCAAGCAGTCTGACAGCACAGAGATGATTTAGGGGCTGATAAGAGAAGGTGGAGAGGTAGAGTGGGGCATCATCAGCATACATGTGAAAGCGGACCCCATGCTTGCAGATAATAATGTCGCAGACCAGGGATCAAACCTGGGACCTTCTTGTCTACATGGCTCAGTACCATCTCAGGCAGTACATTTACCCACTGAACTATCTGGGTGCCCCTTTTGTTTCCAAAAAATGCTGTTAAATTTTCTTGTTTCATTTTCTCCTTTATGAGTTTGTTGTTGCATAACCAGTTCCATTCCCCATCACTGTAAGCATGGGTTTGTTATGCAGTTTTATGTCATGCAACCAGAGAAGGCATTTTACCAAAAAATAATATTAGTGATTATATTCTTGTAATAAAAATATTTGGTCCTTCAATTTTGGGGAAATAACACAATCATTTGGAAAGAAGAAAAACAGTATTGTTTAGAACATTCTGTCTATGCCGCCTTATTGACGCAGTTTGCTGTTTATTCAAAGAAGAGAGTTATCTTAGGCTGACAGCTTTAGAAAGGTGGATCAGAAGACTGTCTGCACTGATAAGCAACACTACAAAGTAAACGTAAAAGCAAGCACGAGGTAAAAGATGACACGAAGTACACACTATCAGCACCCAGCAATGAAAACAATTAACATCTCTTCCCGCTGTAATAAATCAGGCCAGGAATTGCTGGAATTCTGCTTTCTGTCGCAAGGACTATGATAAAAAGCATGTTGCTAACTATCAGACCCTGGGCTCTGAAGTCTTCTTCGAAGCTAGGGGTCAGCTTGTTCTCATCAAGTTGAACTTTTTCTTGTGCAGTCTCGCGTGTTTTTTTTTGACAGCACAGATCAGTGCCGGGACCCAGACATTGAAAACTAAAGACAGAAGATCAAAGGATGCTTACCAAGGCTGGTGTGCCTCCCCATTAAAAAATACATGCAATATTGCATAAATAAATTGACTCGCTGAGTTTTATCCCTGTGGGGTGGCACGAGTAGGCAGTCTGGGCCTATAAATCTGGAAACAGCGGTATCTGGGAACAATTGCGCTCTGTATTTGTCCTGCTCCATTTAGATATGAAAGGTTACAGTGTTCAAAGCAAAGCACTAACCATGTTGCGCAGCAAGAATTGGGCTGTTCCAGAAATTAAGGAAAATAATGATAATAGATTGGATTCTTGTTTTGCATCATTTAATTTGCACATTTACAAAAATAGCCATGAGACCAAACATATCTAATCTTTGCTTGTCATCTCCATTCTCAAAAAAATTAAAGTCTTTAATTTACAAAATGGGGTAAAGAAGAAAACGCAGAGGATTTCTGATGTTACAATTTATGTCTCCTTCACTAATCAAGAACCTAATATAAAAATAGCCTTCCCTAGATTGGGTAGATCGGAACTCATTCTGACGTTTGCCACCGCTAAATACCAACTTTGCCTACGTAACAATACTCACTGCCCTCCAAAATTAAATCATCACGCAAAGTGTTTTGAGACATTTTAACAACTTAATAAGGTGCTTTGGAAACACAAGTCTTTAATTTCTTTTGTTTCTCTTCAGATGGGTGTCAGCACCTCCAAGGGTAGCAGGATTAACGCAGCAAAGGGAACAGGTCAAATTCATGGCAACACCTCAAAACATTTTTAAGCATTAGTTGAGCATGAGCATAAGACCCTCTCTCTGTAACATCACCCTCACTCTAACATCCTGTGACCTCTTGTGTAATGGTTTATGGCTTCCTCGCTAATCAAAAACCCATATAAAGATAATCCTCAATATAATAGGCAGATATGACAGCATTCTACCAGGTGGACCCTGAGAGCCACCGGCCTTTTAGTTTCAAATTGATCGCGATGACCTTCCAAAGTGAAGGTGAAGCACCTCAAAGAAAAGGGACGGGTCAAATCTGTGGCAGCACCTCAAACATTTGTAATCACTTCATAAGCACCAGCAAACAGGATTACAGGATTAGTCACCAACATCAAACATGTCATTTCCGGGTCAATCTATGCTTGGGAAAGGGAAATCCATCTCATTTCAGCTGCTAACAGTTGGTGCTGTGCATACTACAGCTATAACAGAACTGCAATCAGAGGAGTGAACAAGTGAACGCCGAGCGTTAGCCACCATGGGCTTTTAATGACAGTGAATGGTCAGTATTTTATAGTAGTCTTAACCTTGGTACAAAGGGCTTCAGTAACTATACAGAGCATTATGCATGAACAGCAGTGTACAACTTGAGCTGTAAATGTGATCTGGCCCAGCCACAGGAACCACAGATGGGACTCTGCAGTCCTCCTTAGAACTGCAGCCATCAATTTATTCCTGGCTTTACAACCTGATCTCTTATTATCTAGTTGAAGAGAAGATAGTATCAAAAGCTATGGAACCTCAGCAGTAACGTAGCGATCAAATTCTGCACTGGATTCTGATTCCAATGTTTGAAGTGATCAGTCCAGAATTGCAATGGACTAAACTTCAGGAAATGTTTCAAAATGTTTGATCCACAATTGAGGTTTACGTGCAGTTGAATTTTCAGGCCATCCCATAATAAACAGGCATGCCTCAAATGATTTTTCATCTTTGTTGTGCCAGGTTCAGGAGAGCGGTGCTATACTGCCAGCCTTCCTGCCATGCTCTCCCATTTACCTTTTCACTCAGTGCTATTCTCCATCAGGTATCGGCCGGAGGCGGAGCTGGCACAACCTGCCGCAGTTCCCAACACCCACCAAAAAGTGGGTCTCTGCTGTCACCAGAACAAGGCAAGTCGGGCTGGTAGGTTTCTAAGTGCAGCCAGCAGCGGAAGAATGACACACGTAGAGCTACCTGCACTTTTACAATGTAAAACCACCTTAATTGAGGTGCTATAACACAGGTATGCCAACTGCTATTGCAATTACAGCATTAGCCCCTTAGTACAATACTCACTGATAGCCTACACTCTCTAATAATATAACACGCTATTAGTAGCTCCATCAATGAAAACATTGTATTTACAACACAACATATCACAATATAGTGCAATGATATTCTACAATGTGCATCTTCACAGTTTACTTTGTATTAGGCAACTCAATACCTTCACTTTACAATACTTTCCGACATCCTGCAACCTCTGATATCAGTATGTTATCAATTATAGTTGAAGAGAGTCCATATAACCCTCTCTTTACAACACCCCCATGCTACAGCACATTTTTTAAGGAGTTTCAAAAGCTGATGCTACTGAGAGTGTCCACTAAACATTGCTGCTTACGCCTGCTCCTATTTTGTGTGGAAATGTAAACAGTGATCAATACCATAGGTTGTAGGAATTTAAACATAAATGGAGGTCATACAGGGCAACCGCCCATCTGGTTTTGAACTTGACAGTCCAAGAAAGAAAGAGAGAAAGAACTTGCATGTATATAGCACCTTTCACGAGCCAATGAATTACTTTTGACGTGTAGTCACTGTTGTAATGTAGCATAGCAGTTTTGGGAGGTGACCATCTGCTCATTTTAATCATTGAAATCTGGACAGAAAAAGTTTTGTGTTCATTTGCTTAACTTTAACAAGTAGTGCAGGCATGCACAAGCAAGGTTTGATTCGTTTTCCCACATAAACACGTGGGCCCACTTGGTGTTTTACACTCATGTCTGCCCAAATTCAAAATGTGTGCATGCAAACAGTATTTTTAATGACCATCCCTGTCTAATGTTCAACTGGGCAAAAAGTGGCCATCATAGGCCACTGGTCATGGTTCTCAGCATCTCACCTGGCAAACCCATACTTTTAAAGAAGAGTCCACACCCAAACCATTAGGGGCTAGAAATTCGGTGCCTTAGCGCCTCCCGTTATCATCTCCAGGGGAGCGATAACGGGATGCTAAGGTCTTACCGCCAGGGCGCGGTGATATTACCGCCGCCGGCGAAATTCACCTGCCGGTTTGCAGCGGCAGTAACCCTTATCACCACGCCCGACTGCGGCCGGAGATCGTGAGTGATTAGGCCGCGCATCTCCCCGGTAGCGTCCCGGACCCGAAATTCATTTCCGCCCCCTGAACCATCGGCAGGTGAAAACAACGGCAGCTTTAGGGGATGTGCATCGGGCGAACAGCCGCTTCGGGGGGCGAGCCTTAAAGGTGAGGTGGCCGAGGTAAGTAAAAAAAAATCGTACCTTTTTTGATCCGTTTTTTTTCACGGGTTCCTGCCCGCAATCGATCAGCCTGGCACTCTGAGTGAGTGCTGGGCTGATCACGCAGGTTCACCGCTCCCTTGATGGTCCAGGTAGGTGCCCTTTCTATTGCAGAGCTTGCAGCGATGGCCCTTCCCTTTAAAGGAGGGAAGGAGCCTTCCAATGTGGCAGCGCTGCACGGCCCAGTGTGCAGCGCTGCAGAACTCCCCGCCCCGCCTGCAGCCGATCCACCTCCCTCTTGGAGCGAGAAAACCATATTTTTTAAAAGTTAGAAAAACATAACGCCTGGTGCTAATTTTTCAAACCTTTAAAAGCTATCGCCCCAAAATAGTCTGTTCTCTCCACAGAGACTGCCTGACCTATTGACTCACATTTTCTGTTTTTTGCCGTTTTTACAAATATCACTCATTGTCTTGGTCCAAGGGACGACAGATCGAGCACTTCACACAACATCAGAGGATGTCTCCTGATCACAAAAGCACACGATGTGATTGGCTCGCAGTGATTTACTCCTGGCTGCCTTGAACTGCATGCTATTCTAACATGGATATAATGCATTATCAATCAATAACAGTTCATGTGGTGTATGTAACCTGTTCCACCTTAAGAGAACTTAAGCCTGTTCCACCTTAAGAGATGTGCTACTTTCTCTGGCTGCTGTATACGTAATACCGGTGGTGACCACCGGTATATAAGTACTGTGTAGTGATATTGTATTTAGTATAGTCCTGACCTCCAACTAGTAAAGACCTGTTGAACTTTATTCTGTAGTCTGTGTCAGTAATTAATCTTAATACAACTGGAACACACAGACTTAACAGTTCACATCTGTGTAGCATTCAAAGACTGAATGAAACGGCTCCATTATAATTAAGACTGTAACAAACTTATTTTTTTCAACAAAATTCTGTTGAATACCAAACAAGGGCAAACTTTAAACATCATTTCCCACCAGTTATAAAAGCTAATGCAGTACTAAGGGCACTCAACTAACACAATTATACTGAGAAACGACCCAGCCTGCAACAACAGTGGCTGTCCACCGCCGTTATTATTTCGTTTTATAAGTTTTCTTTTTCCTGTATGGGCAAGGTTTTTTTAAAATTAGTTGTGGCCCTTTAAAAAGGGGACACATTTATTTGCTTTTTAGTTGATGGGTTGCCCCAATGTCTCCTTCTTATTTTAGAAAGGCAATAGGGAATGCAGAAAGGACTTTGAAGCGTTTCCAGATTTAGATTCGAAAGCTGCAACTCCAGCCACAGCACTGTAATGAATGGAGTGCCTCTGCTGCCGTCAGTAGTGTGGACAACCATCTTGCGAGGTACTTTCACCTGCGCTGTCAACGGCAGCCTTCAGAGCTGGCCCAGCAGCACAAAGAGCTACTGCTAACCTGCCATTCTATCCAGTAGTTTTCACATCACTGTTCTGTACAAACCTTCCTCAACTATAGGTAAAAGTCCAGAAGCCAGAATTAAAAGTCATCATCATAACTTCTGAACGATTACAATGTGCTATGAAATCCACCCTACGGTGTAAGTGGCTAAACCCTACAGTGCCAGTCACTGACCAAAAAGAACCACTTCTGCACAATATAAAAGCAACAAAAGAAAAGTCTGTTTAGTGTATGCTCCACTTTAACTGTATAGCTTGCTTAAAGGTGCCATTGTTCCTCGTTCCATTCAGTGAGAGTCTGTTCTGTAAAGTGCATTATAATAAGGGTCATTTTCGTCTTACTCTATGGGTTGCAGCCATAAACACAATGCCCTATGTAGATTAATGGCTCTATTGTTACCTCTTGTAAATGCTAATCTGTCAATTGTGTATCTAAACAGGTCACTTTAACACCTCATTATTCAATAACTTGAGGCTCACCACTGAGAATGCCATGCCTGTGATTTTCTGAGCTATACTGCGACTGTAAATATGAAGCAGAGTCTTTCTAAATAACTCTGTTTGATAGAAAGTGCCTGCTACTTTAAAGGTATTTTTACATTACAAGAGTGCAGCCGACTGTAGATGAAAATCTACATTTTCTGCTCTGTGAGAGAGCAGAATCTGTAGGACCTGCTCCCTTATGGAGAAAAGTAAATGTGGAGAGCTGGCCCCCTCTGGGTCTCCATATTAACAATGCAGCCCAGTAGGCCCACAGAGCATGACTCCCAAAGTGGGAGAGCATGGAGGCCACTCCTGAAACAAGATCCCAGAACTCAATATTAAAGCACAAAAGCAAAAAGCATCTTTCATCTGCACACCCTGGATTATGGTCAAAAATTTGTGGAAAAGTCACTTTTATACTTAAAGGGGCGTGGTCCTTATGAAAAAACATTTGCCAGTTCTGATGAAAGGTCATCGACCTGAAATGTTAACTGTTTCTCTCTCTTCACAGGCGCTGCCTGATCTGCTGAGTATTCCCAGCATTTTCTGTTTTTATGCCAGAACTTTTGTTGTATGCAAATAGAGAAGCAAATTTTGTCACTCTGATATCATAGAGTCGTAGGGGGAAAAATTGAGTCGCGCTACCTTTGGGGCGCTAACTTCGCCAGCGTCCCCGTGGCTGAAATTGAATGGTTGCGCCCCAAGAAGAAAGCGGGGCGTTACTGGAAGCGCCCCGCCTCCCTCTTGGGGCGCTGCGAGCGAATATCGCAGCGCTACGGCGCTACAGCACGTCACGCTGTGGTACTGCAGGCCTTCCTCCCCTTCTTAAAGGGGAGGGGCCTGGCGCAGCACGTCCCAGCGCCCAGCTGGGCCACCAGGGACCGGGAGTGCCAGCAAACGAGCCTGGTACTCAAGAGGAGTGCCGGGCTTATGGAGAGCAGCCGGCACCCCACGGGGGGTTTTCACGGGGGCCGGGGACGGCAATGGGTGCAGGTGCTGGCAGGTGGCCAGCAACAAAAATGGCCGACTGCCACCTCCCCTTTAACTAGCGCCACCCCGGCCACAGGTAGGTCCCCCTGACCCCGTCGGACATAGCGTCCAACGGTAAGTTGGGGGTCGCCACCGAAGATCGTGGCCAGGGCGCTGCATACGGCAATGATGTCATCTCCGGCGGCGCAGTGCCGCAGGGCACTAACGGTTACTTCAGCCCTCTTAGGGCGCTAACGGGAGGCACAAAGCAATCAAATTTTTCCCTTATACAGTCATAATGGCCATCAACTAATGGAAACAGCCTTTCCCCGTCTAGCCTATCCAAACCCGTCATAATCTTGTACACCTCTATCAAATCACCCCTCAATTTTCTTTGCTCTAATGAAAACAAATCCAGCTTCTCCAACCTGTCCTTGTAGCTAAGATCCCCCATCCCTGGAACCATTCTGATAAATCTCCTCTGCACCCTCTCAAGGGCCTTCACACCCTTCCAATGTGTGGTGACCAGAACTGGACGCAATACTCCAGTTGTGGCCTAACCAGCGCTTTATAAAGGTTCAGCATAACCTTTCTACTTTTGTACTCAATACCTCTATTTATGAAGCCCAAGATCCCATATGCTTTGTTAACCACTCTCTCAATATGTCCTGCCACCTTCAGGGACCTATGCACATTAATTCCCAGGTCCCTCTGTCCCTGCACACTCTTTAAAACTGTACCATTAAGTTTATATTGCCTCTCCCTGTTCCTTCTGCCACAATGCATTACCTCACACTTCTGTATTAAATTCCATCTGCCACTTGTCTGTCCATTCTGCGAGCCTTTCTATGCCCTGTTGCAGTCGATTGGTATCATCATCACTGTTTGCTACACCCCCAAGTTTGGTGTCATCGGCAAATTTAGAAATTCTACTCTGTATTCCAATATCCAGGTCATTTATATATATCAAAACAAGCAGTGGCCCCAGCACTGACCCTTGGGGAACACTACTATCTACCATCCTCCAGTCTGAAAAACAGCCATTTACCACAACTCGCTGTTTTCTGTCCTTAAGCCAATTCTTTACTCAAGCTGCCACTGACCCATCTATTCCATGAGCCTCAATTTTATTAACCAGCCTTCTATGTGGTACTTTGTCAAACGCCTTCCGAAAATCCATGTAGACAACATCCATTGCATTTCCTTCATCAATCCTCTCTGTTACTTAATCAAAAAATTCAATTAGATTAGTCAAATGCATCACCTAATGCATTCCCATAAGCAAATAAAAAAAACACGATCTGCCTTTCACAAATCCGTGTTGGCTCTCCTTAATTAGTTTAAACCTCTCCAAGTGCCCGTTAATTTTTTCCTTGATTATTCTTTCTAAAACTTTACCCACCACTGATGTTAAACTGACCGGCCTGTAGTTACTAGGATTGTCCTTACACCCTTTCTTGAACAATGGTGCCACAGTTGCCACTTTCCAATCCTCAGGCACCTTCCTCGTCACTTGTCAGTAAAGTAATGATGAAATTTGATGCAAATTACCTCATTGCTGTGTGTTTGTCAACAAACAGAGAACAACACACTTTTACCAATATAGTGTGCCCGTACATAAATGTACTGAGAAGGAATCTGCTAATAAATATCCTGCTTCACTGTATTTTGTTACTATGTTCAGAGCACACTGATATCCATAGCGACTCAGGCTCACGGTAGGCCCTGAATGAACTCAAAACTCAGACTGGAACATATTTTCTTCATGCCAGCCAGTCTTTTGTGTTTTTTAGCAGAAGTGAAACTGTTCTAATTGTAGATTGAATTCATCTACACAAAAGGGTGTAGTTAAGAACAAAATTCAGAAAGCTCACTAGCTCTGCTGGTTAATATTACCTGGACCATGGACTGTGAACAATGAAAATTCTTAGCCCAGCATGGAAGCTGTTGATGCCCATTATTGAGTTTTATTGACTGGCTCCAGGTATCACTCGAGTTATACAGATGTTCAGTTAGACATTAGTGCATTGACTTCTAAGTCCCCACAGAGACAATCCTTATTGCTGGGAGATATATGGGAAATAAAGGAGAGGCTTTCTCTGGTGTCACCAGTCCACATGTTTACTTTGGCATGATATTTTATTTTTTGATACCAATTCATTAGTACCGTACGCACAGTCAGAGGAATAATTTTAAAACAACTATCATATCAAAATGGGAGATAGGGGACAGTAGGAAAGATCTAGTTCACTCTGAAGTAGACCCATATTAATCAATTTGGTTATCTTTTAATCAGAGTGATGGCTAGATGAATGGACTTGGTGTGAGCCTGAACTGAGCAGACCGGTATGGTCCATCTCAGATTTGATTCTTGGTCTGTTGTGAATTAGCTGATTTCAGTTGAGACAGATAGTAGGGCCGATATAATTGGCTTCAGCACTCCTGGGTGGAAGGGGGAGGAGGCGGAGGAGGAAGAATCAGCCCGGGTTGCCATTCCTGATTTCTAGTCAGTGACCTCTGTTGGAAAGTGCGCGTGAGTGAGGACAGGATCAGGCTTGGCAAGTACTCTGTCCACAATCAAATAACCTGTCAACACTCACTGTCTAGGCTCACACATGAAGAATGACCATTTGGACAAGGTACTAGAGAGCATCTGATGCGTGGGGTACCTAATGCAGCAGTCTGCACTTTTATGATTAAGGGAGATGGGGAGAAAATTGGCAAAAGGTCAAGAAAGAAACTGGCCAGAATGTAAATATTAAAGCAGTTTAGTCCATATTTTCCAATCAAAAGTTAAATGTGGTTAGAGCTAAACTTAATGCTTTTATTTTGCAAACATGTATATATTTCAACTTTTTCTCAAACAATCCTTAAATATTAGGTGGTACAGAAGATGAATAGGTTAATGCTGTTACATTTACAGTGGACAGTTGTGGCTGAATGAATCCCAACTATTAAAACTAAACATAAGTGTAAGTTCTTAGCATTAAAGGCATCACCCCTATGATTTATTGGTTCGAGTCAAAAAGAATTACAGTCCATAATTCAGGTCTACATCTGTACCTAATTCAAACAAAGCTATACTACTAAATTTAAATTCATAGTTTTATAAATACAAATGACAGGACCTTATAAATACGAGGAACTGCCTGAGAGACATAATTTAACTTTAAATGGCTTAAACTCTTGAATTGTTAGACATTAAGGCTTATTTTTCTAATAATAGGGATTTATGCTTTGGATAAAACGTCTCGAAAAGCAGCTGGTTGCTGCCATGGTGACCTGCCTCTTGGTTCCTATAAACGATTTTATTTCTTCCCATATAAGAAGCTATTGACATAAACATCAACACAGATGCTCCATGAGAAGGAGCCTGGGTTTCGCAAGCACTTGATCATCCAGGAATGCGCCAACTGCTTAAGATAATCCGGTGCCAGCTCAGTTTGTGCACCGCACTCCCCTCGGGGAGTGGCCACATTCAGGCCTGCTCCTCATTTTTCACTTTTCACTCCCGACACCTAAGACTTTGGACTGCAGGAAAAGAAACGCATTGTGTGCCAAACAATGCATGGCTAGGATGGCCTTTCTCAAACATAAAAAAGACCAGAAACAATTAACCCTCTGACCTCCTGAGCTATTCCAGGTGAATAAAACTGTACAAAAGCACAGTGAGGTATTTGGAGACAGTTTTCATTTGGATCCCTTGCCAATTACCACTTTTTTGCCTCCAATCTTCTCTCCAGAGGACACTGACCCAAGCTGGGATGCTGTTTCAAGAGTCGTGGCAATTCTCCATTACCTCACCCTGGGGGGGCAGTCATTATTCATATATGACCCCAGGCAATTCAGCTGTGGGGGGAGATCACAGCCAAGCCCAATGCTACCCTCACCCGATGTTCACATATGCCACTTTCCACTTGGGGCTTGTTGTTCCCTCCCCAGCCAAGGGCACTGCAGCAGATTGTACCTGCTCTTGTCATTCCAGCTCAGATTAGCTAACTCAGCACAAACTGCGAATAGAACCTGGGAATAATTGCTGGACTGTATGGCTCAGCTCCACACACCAGCAAAGGATGACTACAAAAATAATAAAGAGAGAGAAGATGAATTATGAGAGTAAACTGGCTAGAAATATTAAAACAGATAGTAAGAGCTTCTACAGGTATATAAAAAGGAAGAGAGTAGCTAAAGTAAACGTTGGTCCCTTAGAGGTTGAGACTGGGGAATTAATAATGGGGAACGGGGAAATGGCAGAGACTGTGAACAAATATTTTGTATCTGTCTTCACGGTAGAAGACACTAACAACATCCCAATAATGGATAATCAAGGGGCCACAGGGAGGGGGGAACTAAAGACAATCACTATCACTTAGGAAGCAGTACTTGGTAAAATAATGGGACTAAAAGATGACAAGTCCCCTGGACCAGATGGCCTGCATCCCAGGATCTGAAAAGAAGTGGCTGCAGAGATAGTGGATGCATTGGTTGCAATATACCAAAATTCCCTGGACTCTGGAGAGGTCCCAGCAGATTGGAAAACCATAAATGTAACACTCCTATTTAAGAAAGGAGGGAGAGAGAAAGCAGGAAACTAGACCAGTTAGCCTAACATCTGTTGTTGGGAAAATGCTGGAGTCCTTCATTAAGGAAGCAGTAGCAGGGCATTTGGAAAATCATAATGCAGTCAAGCAGAGTCAGCATGGTTTTATGAAAGGGAAATTATGTTTAACAAATTTGCTGGAGTTCTTTAAGAATGTAACGAGCAGGGTGGGCAAAGGTGAACCAGTGGATGTGGTGTATTTGGATTTCAAGAAGTCTTTTAATAAGGTGCCACATAAAAGGTTACTGCATAAGATAAGAGCTCACGGAATTGGGGGTAATATATTAGCATGGATAGAGAATTGGCTAACTAACAGAAAGCAGAGAGTCGGGATAAATGGGTAATTTTCCGGTTGGCAAACGGTAACTAGTGGGGTGACACAGGGATCGGTGCTGGGGCCTCAACTATTTACAATCTACATTAATGACTTGGATGAAGGGACCGAATGTAATGTAGCCAAGTTTGCGGATGATACAAAGAAGGGTGGGAAAGCAAGTTGTGCAGAGGACTCAAAGAATTTGCAAAGGGATATAGACAGGCTAAGTGAGTGGGCAAACATTTGGCAGATGGAGTATAATGTGGGAAAGTGCGAGGTTATACACTTTGGCAGGAAAAATAAAAAAGCAAATTATTATTTAAATGGAGAGAGATTACAAAATGCTACAGTTCAGAGGGACCTGGGGGTCCTTGTGCATGAAACACAAAAAGTTAGCATGCAGGTACAGCAAGTAATCAAAAAGGCAAATGGAATGTTGGCCTTTATTGCAAGGGGGTTGGAATATAAAAGCAGGGAAGTCCTGCTACAACTGTACAGGGTATTGGTGAGACCGCACCTTGAGTATTGCGTATAGTTTTAAGGAAGGATATACTTGCATTGGAGGCAGTTCCAGATGATTCACTAGGTTAATTCCAGAGATGAGAGGGTTGATTTATGAGGAAAGGTTGAGCAGGTTGGGCCTATACTCATTGGAATTTAGAAGAATGAGAGGTGATCTTATTGAAGTATATAAGATACTGAGGGGGCTCAACAAGGTAGATACAGAGAGGATTTTTCCCCTCGTGGGGAAATCTAGAACTCGGGGGCAAAGTTTCAGAATAAAGGGTTGCCCTTTTAGAACTGAGATGAGGAGGAATTTCTTCTCTCAGAGGGCCGTAAATCTGTGGAATTCTCTGCCCCAGAGAGCTGTGGAGGCTGGGTCATTAAATACATTTAAGGTGGAGTTAGACAGAATTTTGCAAGATAAGGGAGTGAAGGGTTATTGGGAGGGGTGGGGAAGTGGCTTTGAGCCAAAGATCAGCCATGATCTTATTGAATGGTGGAGCAGGCTCGAGGGGCCAAGTGGCCTATTCCTGCTCCTGTTCCTTGTGTTCTTATGTAATCGTGCCTTTACCAACTGAGGCATTGGAGAAACCTCACAGTTTCGGAGTGTAGGGAATTGGCAGTGGAGTGACACTTCTGTTCAAGTCACATCATGTTTAACTTCAAATTCAAACCTGGAACAGAAGCTCAGCTCTGCAGCTGCTGATTTCATGCCAAAAGGAATCTTAGACCTGAAGTCAATTGGACACCACCTTTGCCTTGCTAGCAAATTTTAAAGGGCAGCTCTGCAAATCAGCCCTTTGGCATCTGCCATGTTGGGAGTTCTGTTGTCAGGTGGCATGGTATTGGATTTAGCTGATCTTCCATACTCACTTTTGCATTGTTTAGTTAGCACTTACAAGTCTAAAACCAGTTTTTTTAACTGATCATTCATCTTTAATGTTGTATAATAATTACTAGATAGATTTTCAAGCACTTGTCCTGGTTAAATTATGTTTGCATCCATTGTTTCCTTAAGTATTCATGTTCAGTATAATTTTAAACAAAAGGCACCAACATAAATTGCCTATTTTAATAGTCTGGGTTATTATGTGTGGAATAGGTTAAGTGAGGAATCTTCGATGACAGTGAACCTAACTCAAGAGGTATCGGGCCCAGGAAATTCACAGGGGTATAGGATCGCATCTGCTGCTGACCGCAAAGTTCGTGGAGTTAGGGGATGGGTTCTCCAAGAGCGGGCTTTCGGGGGTGTGGGGGGTGTATCTGCAGCTGGCTTGGGGAGAGTTGGGGGGATTGGGTCACTCCAACAGAAAGCTGCAGATTGTGTCCCCCAGCAGCTTCATTGTTTCTAGGGGGTCACTTTAAAATTAAAAACAAATCTCCCCCCCCACCGACTCTGATCTTCACCGATGGCGGCCCACTTCTCGGTATGCCTCATCTCACTCAGCATATCCACCTCCAAAGTTACACTTGATCCTTTTGAGGTCAAGAAAACACAATCTCATAGCATAGGGAGGCCCTGCCTTCAGCCTCCCACCCCTCCCCCCTCGATATAAGTGGTCGTGTTTGGAGGCAGCCCCAAACAAGGTCACAGGAAACTCCATCGTCAGTCTGTGAGCTGCCATATCCTGTCCTGCCAGTCTGTGCCCATTCTGCTGGACTCCTGCTGCAGTTATCGTAGGAGTCCGCCTGAACAGCTGAACAATTTATACCCCGCCCAATTTTCTTTTCCCTTGAAGTCAATGGCTTTTCACCTAATGATAAAAATTAAAATTACCCGCTATATCTCATATAGCAAACATACAAGATTAATTTTCTGATCATAGAGAGCACAGGCTCACCTACAGAAGCTGCCATTTCTATTCAAGAATGGGAAATATTCTTTGGGGCCAAGCCTAAATTGTAACTCTCTGGTATCTCAATTAAGCAGCTAATTTTCATGTGTGATCCTAGACAGTCAGAACTAGGAGGCTGATTGACAATAGATGGTAAATTCTGTCCTCATCCACTGTCCACACATGAGCAGTTACCAGCAGTGGTCACTGGACAGCTATCGGGAGCATGATCTCTATATACCAACTGACATAAATCAGCCATTCATGTGGAAATGACTTATGAAATAACATAGAAAAATAGATAGAAACATAGAAGATAGGAACAGGAGTAGGCCATTCGGCCCTTCAAGCCTGTTCCGCCATTGAATGAGATCATGGCTGATCATCCAAATTCAGTACCCTGTCCCTCATTTCTCCCCATATCCCTTGATCCCTTTAGCCTTAAGTAATATATCTAACTCCATCTTGAATATATTTAATAAGTTGTCCTCACTTCTTTCTGTGGTAGAGAATTCCACAGGTTCACCACTCTCTGGATGAAGAAATTCCTCCTCATCACAGTCCTAAATGGTTTACCCCTTATCTTTAGACTGTGACCCCTGGTTCTGGACTCCCCCGCCATCAGGAACATCCTTCCTGCATCTAGTCTGTCTAGTCATGTTAGAATTGTATAAGTTTCAATGAAATCCCCTCTCATTCTTCTAAACTCTAGCGAATATTAGCCTAATCGACCCAATCTCTCTTCATATGTCTTCATATTCCTGCCATCTCAGGTATCAGTCTGATACTGGGTGGCCTGCTGGTGGCGCCGTCCAGGGAGAGTATAAATACTCGGGCATGGGCCCAGCTTGCTCAGGACATTCTTTAACAGGAACTAGTAAAGGACACAACTAGATCTCCATGTTGTAAAACAGTTGATTAAAGCTTTGTTTAACGCTTAGACCAAGTGCCTAGTAGTTTCCTTACATCACCAACGGTAACTATGCTTCAATAAGTAATTCATTGGTTGTGAAGCATTTTAGGGCATTCAGGATGTGAAAGCTGTTATATAAATGCTGGTCCTTTCTTCCTAGCAGATTTTTTCCCCTTGCAAATCCACGGACATAAGAATATAAGAACATGAGAAATAGTAGCAGGAGTAGGCCATTTGCCCCCTCGAGCCTGCTCCGCCATTCAATAAGATCATGGCTGATCTTCTACCTCAACTCCACTTTCCTGCACTATCCCCATAATCCCTTAATTCCCTTAATATCCAAAAATCTATCGATCTCTGTCTTGAATATTGGAGGACATGGAGGCCAACCATAGCCCATCTATCGGCACCTAACGATTTTTAGGTAACTCAGAACAGCCTAGGGATCAAACCTAAGACCTTAATGCTCTGAGTGACTGAATTCCATGGTAAGCAGTGTATTTACTATCTGAGCTTTGAAGGAGCTATTGGTCTTTGTGTTTTTTGTTGCTCTTGTCATCTTGAAAGGGTTAAACTTCAGCTTTATGAGCTGAACTATATTCAAACACTGGGAATGCACTGGAGAATGAAGACAAGAATGTCTTTCAAATAACTTGAAAACTGCAAATGAGTGGAATGAAAACAATAGCTCATCCCTTGTCAGTATTTACATTTTCCCAAGGTCTTCATGGCATACCATGCAGTCCCTCAAAGAGCCTGGCTCAGAGCTGGTAAGCCCAAGGAAAAGGCTGCTTTTGGAATGTATTCAAGACTTTACAATATCCCACCAGACTGTCACTGGCAGCACAGAAGAAAAGGAAGAAACAAATGGTTTTGTTGCTACATTATACCCAGGACTCAATCATCATTAGCCGGTATTTAAAGAGGATCGAGAGAGCAGACTGTTACAGATAATTATTTACAATGATCCATTTTAATCCATCATTGCCACGTACACAACATGATACACCAGAAATAAACAGCAACTCATCTGACTCATTAAGACTTTATCAAGAGCTCCCCTGTTGGCTCAGTGTGTTTCAGCAATGCCTAGCCAAGACATACAGACCAGTAGGATCCTAGGTTCAATTGCAGGGGGGTGGCGGGGGCGGGGGGGGGGGGTGCAGTGGAGGGGGTACTACAGTTGGCTTTGTTGTCCCTATGTTGGAGAGGTGGGGTGGGGGAACAGATTAGCCAGAATTTCTGCTCCTGAATACTATCCTGGGACTCCTGCTGGAAAGTGCACATATATGGATTCCAGGTGAGGGTAAGACTGGGCACACAGTGATGTCCAGACAGTTGAACAGAATGCCAAAAGCTCACTCTCAAAACTCATATGTGAATAATGCTCAAGGTGGTGGAAGGCAACTGACTCATGTGGAACCTCACTTCACCAAAGAGTTAACCCTTTCAGATGACAGGGAAGTGGGATAAAACCTGTTGGGAGAAAATTAGCTAGATTTTAAAAAAAAGACTTTATGCAGAAACATCAGCTACTATCCCGTGTACTTTAATTAAAATAGACTTGCCTATCACAGAGTCTGAAGCTATAACATAATACTTTTTTTTGTAACCTACTGGCAAAGCTGTGTGTAAAACATTTATACATTCGGAAAATTAATAACTTTTGGATTTGGGACAAGAATCTCTGAGCTGTCAGTTATTAGTGAGGACATTGCTCTGTTTAGAGTGAACACTTGGCTGTGGACATCACACTGATTTGTAATTTATGACAAACCTGAAATTAACCTTTTGGCTACTAGAGTTTTTATAAAGATTTAATTTATTCTTTTCTTTCAAAAACAAAATCTGTATTTATCAAATATCCATGACATTTGTGCATTCTTCAAGGTGGGGAACAAAAATCTAGCGAGGAAGCCATTCTCTTCTGTTTTTCAGTGCTCTGATCAGAGTACTCTTACTTGCATCTTTTTTCCTGATATGAATGATTGTCAATTGATGTAATTGGGGCCTTGCAACCCCATGTAAAGCTTTCCTCATTATACTGCAAACTTGCTTCATTTCACAGAAAGTGTTATTTTTGCTATATTAGTGCATCACTTGAGTCCCACAAACTCTTTATCATTAGTGTTATTGCTAATTAGGCTTTTTACTGTGGTTTATTTATTTTACTAACAAGCAGAATGGAGGTGCACAGTATAAAGGCCAAGAGTTTCCGCTTTGGGTGCAATCAGCGTGCTGAAAATTGCGCTCGCTTTCAGAATTTTTTTTTTTCAAGTTTCCGCTCAAACATATTTGCATATCACCAAATGTAAAATCTTCTATGAACCAGTGCAATTGGTCAAGCTGACACATCTGAGAATGAGAGAGTGGAACCAAGTCAATCTGCCGCAGCAAGTTCAGTAACCTGATGCCTGAGCTGGCCAGGACCACAGTATTGCACAGCACAGCTGATGTTTAACCATCCAGCCCAGCTTATTAATGGGGCCTGGAGGGTCAGGTCTGTCACTGGGCACTGCGATTCTTTCCTCGCAGTTCAGATAATCCTACAAGCCAATGGCCTAGCTGGACAAGCAGCAGAATCTGTGCTGGTAAGTTGCATGGTTTTAACTGGCTAAGCTTCAACATTAGCCCCTTAAAGTTCCCTAAGCCTTGACTCTTGCCAATAAGTGATATGTGTTCCTATAGGGAGAGAGCATGCATTCCATATCACACAAATAGAAACTATATTCACATGGATTTCTCGGCAGTTTGGTTTGGGGACTCTTAAACATGCATTTACATGGACCCCTGGTCAGACAAAATATATTGGGCATGAAATATACACACTTTGCAATATAATTTTCATTTTAAGTAATGAAACTAATAACAAGGGGTAAGCTTTACAGCAGGACTCGGATTCCTTGATTAGTTCAGTTTGCCATCTCTACTAATCAGGAATAAATAGAATGATAAATCAGATGCCTTAAATAAGTGACCTCAGAGATCTATGAGAAGATGAGCAAGCAGCAAATGTGGGTTCCCTCAATGGCTCAGCGAGTTAATGTTCAACAGGTAAAGCACTGAGCCCTACTAATCAGGAAAGAGTCCAATTCTATCCCTGACCTGCACAGATCACAAGCAGGCTGGTAGTGGGGGTGTGGCCCAATTGACCGCAGGCTAGAAAGAAATCTTCACCTCTACTTGCTGTCACGTGCCCCTTAGTGCCACACGACCGAGTGCAATGTCGCCAACACTCATTGTCCAGCCTTTTAGGGGGTCATTTTAACCCAACCCGCCAGGTGGGAAACAGGCAGATTTAGTTTGGTCGCCCGTTTTACCCTCTATTTTGCTCTCCATTGACTCGGTGGGTGGGGGAAGAGGAGTGTAAAGCAGGCAGCTGATAAAAACCTGCCCATTTCCCGATGGCCAGGTTAGGTTAAAATTACCCCAATAAGTTTAACATTTGGGTGACGTTCTTAAGGGTTACCATCAGCTGTAAAACTGTATCCCAAAACAAGTCACCCACTTTTAGGATAGGAGGGGCAAGGGGAGAAAATTGATGGAAAAATTCAAGGAGAAATTTTAAAAAGCTAAGACCCATGCACAGTGATTAACAAGCTAAAAGAGTAATTTAAGGAATACGTCACCACTGGACTGCAGTTCTCCTTTAAATATATTGTTTGTGCTACCACAAAGCAGGTCATACTGTCCCAGATCAACAAATTATAAAACATAGAGTAAATATTTATAAAAGATGCCAGGACACGTGATATATGTCTTGCTATCATAATGGGGGAGGGGGAAAGAGGACTGTGTGAATCTCTCATTTTACTGACCTAGAACAGTATGTGATGCTTCATAGCCCCACATAACAAACATTTAAAGCAGCTCTGTTCAAAATGTGCACTTAATGGGAGTTGTAGCATGAAAATAACAGCGTTCGAATGAATCCAGCAGTCAAGTGGTTAAGATATGCTTGAAAGGATGCAGTTTAAAGGAACACAATCTTTGTGGCATGGGAGGGAGTTTATTGAAACAGCCATTCATCATTTTCATCCAGATTACACTTTTGTGGCGCGATTATACGTTTTGACATGATTTGTATCTTTGAGTCGCAGTGTTTGGCAACACAGGAGAAAAGTTTGCCAAATGCTTTTTAATAGAGAAGGTGCCCCTTTAATCTGAACTCTTAACAAAATAACTTTCAAAATTCACAATATGTGCCTGTTGTGACATGATAGTTTTGAAGTTATTATTCTAATATAATGTTCAAGTATAGAATGGTACACACCTACAGGACTATACCAGTGAGTAGTCTTTACTACAATTTTTGTGTGAAATTTAACACATTTTGAATGTTGTAGAAAATGGTGAAACATTAAACAAGAATTTAATAAAAATAATAAATCTAATTTGAAGACTGGGGTCAGGAGAGTAGATGAAACATTTAGAGTTACCTGGCTCTGGAGATAGGCATTACCCCAAGAAGGGTGCTAGTTGAGATACCAATCTGAGTTAGGAGACTGAACAGTCTGGGAAGTAGGTTGAAGAAGGTTGGAAGAGAAGCAGAATCACATCAGGAGGTTGAAGTAGCCATGGGAGAGAATTAAGAGCATGTCAAATGGTCAAATTGGCCAATGAGGTCTTGACAGAACTACAAGTCAAGTGCCTGCAAGATGGTGGAAGAGAAGTCAACAGTAAGTGGTCCTTTGATAGTAAACTTAAAAAGAAGTGTTTAATGACATTAAAAGCTTCTCTACTTAGTTAGATACTTTGATGTAATGCATTAGGAGATTGCACCAAGCTCATTAAAAGGAAGAAGCAGCTCAGATATGCTAACAAATCTTTTGGTTGGGGAAGCAACAAACATTTTTAAAAACGTTTTCACAAAAGAATAAATTTGTCTGCAAATTTAAATTGTTCTGTATTCCAATCAACTGGTACTTGCCCAAACCTGAAAGATAGGCAGGTAAGTTGAATCCCAAAGGAACCACTGTGAATTTTACAGCTTGTTAAAGCATTAGCACTAAGAGAACCTTTGCCAACACTGGCAACAAACTGAAGTGGGTGATCCCTCATAAAACAGTAAGGAACTGACTGGATGATTCACTGTAAATCCCTCATTTCCGAAGGAACTGTCGAACAGATGGAAAAATGGTTTGTCCATGAACCATTCCAGCTCTTTGTTTGTTTTAAATGTTAGTGTCATCATTAGCTCCACTGCACATGCTTGCCCAACACACAGTAAAATGCCGATGGACTCCTGCACAATAACATAATGCTTAAGTCACTCTGAGGTTTAAGTCACTCTGAGGTTTTAGTTCTTTCAGTGGATTTCTGGTATTTCTGTACATTTCTCAGAATGGCCAACATTTCAAAGGAAAATAAAGCAACATGAACTCAAGGCAAACACCAAAGTTTAATCTGTTGTGCGTTAATTAAGGAAGGAAAGGCATCTTTCAAGCTCACTACTTTCAGACATGTTCCAATAATGTGTACCAAGGCAGCTGATCATGTTCAGTGACTAGTGTTTTCACATGCCTTCTAGCTCAACCAGAGAGGTTAAACGCCTGCTATTTGAGATTTCTGTGGGACTTTAACTGTCCTCATGACTGTGCTATTCTTTGTGTTACTCAACATCAAGTGAATTGCAACCTGTCAGTCAATGCTATTTAAGTACTAAGTACACACTCTGAGATACACAGCTATTGCCACTGACACAACCCAGCACCTGCTGTAGCCACTGAACATGTCTGAGCTCTCCTGATGGCCTTGTTGCTAACTAATATCAACTAGGTCCTAGGTTTGATTTCCCATCTGAGCTGATTAGCTGATCCCAGTGAGGTGGTGGAAGGAAAGCCAGCCTGGGCCGCTGCCACTCCAGCACCCGCTGCCCGCCCCTCCCCCGGAAACCTACTTTCCTCCAGCTCAGAGGGCAGCCGGATATTGCAGCGGTCTGGAACCAGCGGGCTTCCCCAGGGCACTGAGTTTCCAGCCACAGCCTGCCGGTCCGATGCGAATGAGGCCCGGTCTTCAAAATGGACCAGGCCTTTCAGCCACCCACCCCGGGTTCCGCTCTGAGGTAAAAGTCCATCCCAAAGGGATGCAGACAATTAAAGGGAAGCGTCAAAATAGGGGGACAAAAATCCTTACTCAAAAGGCATTTCACCCATTGACATCCTTTGAAGAGGGGGAGGATGAAGAAGTGACAAGCAAAAGTGAAGTGGAAGGAAAACCAAGGCGTAGGCTTGAGTCTGCAAGCAAACAATGCTGTAGCTGAGCACTTGCCCACCTCTTAGATCGCTACATGAGATGGTTGTGCGAAGGGTGGCCCTGCTTGCCACTCTACAGCACCATCACCATAGGTCAACATTGCAGCATGCCTGCAAGGAGTTGGAGGTAGGTGCTGCCACTGGCTGTGCTAATCCTATGCTCCATGGTAACTGCAGGTGTGTTAATGGAAGATGGCACAGCTCTGATTCTTGCTCTCTGATGATCCGATGACAGTTCCCCACAGTCATCGCCAGATGGCTGACTTCACATATGATTGCAGGTATCTTGGCAGATATGGACAATCAGGCAATGCCAGCTGCTGGCGAGGCTGGCATGGCTCCTTTCACATAGTACCAGTGCAGACATGACATGTTGTGAATGGGGCACTTCTGAGGAAGTATCCAGTATCCAGATTAGTCAGGCATTCAAACGTTTTATTTCTGCCAGCTAGTCTGCTATCCCAGCTTCCTTTGGGAATAGGAGCCTCCGCATGCACTAATCCGCTGCCAAAATGAAGTATAGGAACCTCTGACTGCAGATAAGGATGTGCGAGTCAGGCAGGTGAAGAACACACACCTCTGGTGCAGCCAGACCTGCCGAGCAACTCTCCATTGGTCCTCCTCTTCTTTTACCAAAAAGATCACAGATAGGGGGAATTCTCTTTGGGAAGCCCATTGGTTTCAGTTACGGTGCTGGTGGTAAAAAGACACTGGGCACAAAGGGCTCATGAGAATCTAAGCACCAGCAGAAAGAAATGAACAACCACAGTCAGGAAATGGCTGAAACACACTTACCTTAACATACCTGCGTCATTTCAATGAACTTCCAGACACTGAGCACTATCAAGCAATCCTGGATGCGCATTTCATGCTTGAAGTCAAATTTCCAAGAAATGCAAGTTTGTACCATACGTGCTAATTGCGTAAGAAATAGACGCATAAATTGGGAGGACATACAGTGATATAGATATATGCCCACTTTTCCTGATTTACAGGCATAAATTAGGAGACGCTGTTTGTAAAATCCAGGTTTTTATGAATATATATCTCCCAATTGTTAATATAAAACCTATGTCAATTGAATTGGCAGTGATTTATATTGTTGTATCTCCTCCCAAGTTATGTCTAAATGCCTCCTGCAACTAAGATACACTGGTAGGCGTGGGAGGTAGAAAATAGAGCAAGGGTCATGAAGAGAGCGGGTCTGGAATAAGTTTAGCAATCGTGGCAGAGCAAACAATGTTAGCTATCTGCTCCCCTGACCCTTCCTTGCAGTCTCCTTATATGGGTGGCACTCTTTCATTTACTACCCTCATGGAGCCAGAGGAGTCCGATATGAAAGAGGGATCTGACAGCAGGGTGCAAAGGCTTTGCAGAAGTCAATCCCTGGCTCTGAAGCCTGTGGTCTCAGGTCTCTTGGTGTTTGATCTAAAAAGGATGCTGGATAGAGGAGCTGACACAGATGGTAGTGGTCACAGCGAAGTCCACTGCTATCCTCCGACCCAATAACTGAGAAGGATTCAGCATAATGCAGTGCTACCTGGAGTGGGTGGTAGCATCATGAGCACTTGCATCCGTACTCCCTGACAGAGAGGCCTGCAGACCAGTCAGTGCATCCAAGATGGATGCTTTGACCACTGGCCTTCAGGCCTTGGGGGACCATTTGGAGAGAATTATGGAAAGTGGCTTCCAAGAGCTTTGGGATGACAGCTCTCAGGGTCTGAAAAACCTAACTGATGCTCACTGATGCCATCAGGTGTACCCTTTCGCTGACCAGTGTGCAGCCGGATGCAGCACCTAGCACAAGTGATGTATCCAGAATCCACTTTCATGATGCTACCCTCTCTCCCCGATGACAGCTCAGATGCCTGCTTATATATCAGGATACAGGACCAGACTGCTCACGTACCTGCAGTGGTGACACAGGCTACTAAAGAGTCTGCCCCATCTTTGAGCTGAGGGTCACCTCAGTCCCAGCAGGTTCATGATACCATAGGCAGCCAAGCATCACTGACATTTCTGGCCCTCAGGCAGCACCTCAGTGGAGCACTAGGATAGCTTGATAACAACACAGAGAGGTACCAGGGGTAGGGATGGTGGTAATAGGAATCATGCTGCTTTGTGATATAAAGTATAGTGTTTGTGAAGTAAGTTGGTTCTTTGTTTTTTATGTTTAAGAGGATGTTTGGTGGTGAGTTTCAACAAGAAACAGAGTTCCTTCTGTGCCTTCTTAATGCACTGTTGCCTCCTTAAGCAGACCTCTTCTGAGACATGATCGAGGAAGCAGCATGGTCTGTAGCCTCTAGGGAAGGGTACCTCCTCGTTGGTCTCCTTTTAGTTAGCCGTATCCTGTATTGCCACTCTCATTTACTCTTTCTCCTGCTCTTTTTTTTAACCTCCATCATAAGAACATAGGGCTCCATGACAGTAGGGTGGGCAAAAGGATTTCCCTACTGAAACTGCTAAAAGGAAGTATACAGAATTCTTTGTCAGTCGCACAGTTAAGAAAGGATTTTTCCACTTACTTCAGTGAAAGCTGATGTTTCCTACAAAGTTTGAGGATATTCAAAGCCTGTCAGCATGATCACATCCTGGTTTGAGAAGTCATGAAGGTAACTGACCCCGCTCTTCGACCAACTTAAATCAAATCAGGTGAAATTCTGGTGTAAATGGCAGGCAGCAGATTTGACCTTCACTCTCCCACCATTTGCATCCTTGTGCCTATCTTCTGCCTGCAGCCAAATCTACCAGAATTTAACGTGTATTTTATAATCTCTGACATATCTGAATTAGACCCAAATTCCAAACACCTATGCCAAATCTATATTACTTTTGCATTATAAAAAAATGGAGTTCCTGGCCCATATTTTTGCAGATTGGCTTTATTTGAGGTGCTTGCTAGTCACCTACACACGTCCGCTGCGAATCATTGCAACGAGAGAGTAGGAAGCACTGCTTTCCTGGCCACTCAAACCTATTGGAACTGAAGTGCTCGGCTGGAGCACAGCTGGAAGCAACTCCACAGTCCTGCCCTGCCTGCTTAAGCCTGACTTGCTGGAATTACTGCAGCACATTCCAGTGTCATGCTTAGTAAACATATAGGATAGTGGGTCAGGCCAGTAAAAGAGCCAGAACTTACAAGCACCACAGGCTTGTGTGTGGTGTGTAGATCTTCTCCATCAAATGGAAAAGACATCGACAGCAAACCAGCAGTTCTTCTGTTTATTATAGAGAATGAAATCATTTCAGCACACTCTGTGCAGCACAGACTGTTGTGAGATAATTTGTATGTGTACATTATTGTTTTATTAGCATTCCCAGTCCACCTATTCTAATTAGTGGAATTACTGTGCAAATTAGATACAGGAAGGACATGATGGGATGGCAGCTTAAATGTTGTTCAAAAACAAATACCCACAAAAAGAATTAAAAGCGGGATTGTTACTATTTTTGCAGTGCGGAGGTGATCCCATTTTGTGCAAGCTACATGATGAAGTTTTAATTCATCTGAGGATTCCCGCCGCCCCGCCCACTCCTCAATGTTCTCCCCCCTCTCCTGCGGGAACTGATCAGTGACACATGATTCCATGGCTGCCAGCAACCCTTCAGTACCTCACCCAAGTAGCCATGTGTGAGCCAAGACAGTGTCAGCAACCCAACCCAACTATGGGAAATATCACAGCCAAGCCCAGTCTGGTCTTCAACGATGCCCACACTATCCAATGGGGGTGGTTGGATAGCAATCAGGAGTGGGAATGGTGACTTTTTTTTTTAACTCAGCAATACTGAAGCCAATTGCTGAGTTTCACTCCAACTCTGGCTGAGATCAGATGACTGAAATGTGGGATCTTTCTGGTCTCCATAATTCAGCAACTCATCAAGTGGTGCATGTACCCCCTGAACCTCAGGATAGATTGATAATATTTTTCATCAAGAATTTAAAAAAAAGCTTTTCTTCCTACTTTTAGAAGAATGAAAATGTGCAACCACATACTACAGTCATCTATGGGACGTGACATTTAATCAGTTACTAGGTTAGCTTTTCCTCTACTCGGCTCCTCTGGAATTGGCATTCCCCAGGCACAGGGAAGAGAAAAAAGGGGATTAGACCCAGATCTCCACCCCCATCGTACTGCCCTGGGATCTCCTACTGTTTCCCCACTGGAATAACTGGAAGTGTTCCCAGCCTCCACTCTCATCTTCTTCCTTCTATGACCTTTAGGAACCCTAGCAGAAAGATGTCTGAAGAACCTTGGCACAAGTCCCAAACTCCTCCATCACCATCACTGGGTATGTTCTGTCCCACTGGCAGGACAGACCCACCAGGGGTGGCAGCACAGTGGTATACAGTCAGGAAGAAGTGGCCCTGGGAGTCCTCAACATTGACTCCGGATCCCATGAAGTCTCATGGCTTCAGGTCAAGTATGGGCAAGGAAACCTCCTGCTGATTACCACATACCGCCCTCCCTCAGCTGATGAATCAGTACTCCTTCATGTTGAAAACCACTTGGAAGAAGCACTGAGAGTAGCAAGGGCACAGAATGTACTCTGGGTGGGGAACTTCAATGTCCATCACCAAGAGTGGCTCGGTAACACCACTACTGACCGAGCTGGCCGAGTCTTGAAGGACATACCTGCCAGTCTGGCCCTGCGACAGGTGGTGAGAGAACCAATACGAGGGAAAAACCTACTTGATCTCGTCCTCACCAATCTACCTGTCGTAGATGCCTCTCTCCATGACAGCATTGGTAGCAGTGACCACAACACAGTCATTGTGGAGACGAAGTCCCGTCTTCACACTGAGGACACCCTCCATCGTGTTGTGTGGCAATACCACTGTGCTAAATGGAATAGATTCAGAACAGATCTAGCAGCTCAAAACTGGGCATCCATGAGGCTCTGTGGGCCATCAGCAACAGCAGAATTGTATTCCAACACAATCTGTAACCTCATGGCCTGGCATATCCCTCACTCTCAAGCCAGGAGAGCAACCCTGGTTCAATAAGGAGTGTAGAAGAGCATGCCAGGAGCAGCAGCAGATATACCTAAAAATGCAGTGCCAACCTGGGGAAGCTGCAACACAGGACTACAAGCATGCTAAAAAGCAGAAGCAGCATGCCATAGACAAAGCTAAGCAATCCCACAATCAATGGATCAGATCAAAGCTCTGCAGTCCTGCCACATCCAGTCGTGATTGGTGGTGGTGTGGCGGTAACACCGGTTGTCCCTTACATTGAGATACATAATTACATAATTCCCTTTAACTTACCTTACTGTATGTGTCTGTTACTATACTCAGGCTTCTCTCCTGTACTCTGACGTCATGACATCAGAGCTCGGGACCTTCCAACAGTAGAGCTCGGAACCTGCTGGCAGTTGAGCTGGGAAACTTCTAGTCAGTCCTCATGGAGTCCCCGCTGGGACAAGACCTATACCACGGTGCTCCTACAGTCAGCCATCTTACCTGCCATCTTACCTGATTTAATTAATCTGTTCCTGTAAATAAACAACTTGTTAATAGTTCGAAGTCAAACTCTCTTATTTAGTGGCAATCTACACGAACCGCTACATTGGTGACCCAACGACGTGAGTACGGGAGCTCATCAATTCCTACACTACAATTGGTGAACCCGTATCCGTGAACGATTTTCACGGTAGCAACGCGCAGCCTGACCCTCGTCTTCCCACAAGACGACCAACGCACAACCGACGAACAACCACGGAACAGCAACCGCCTAACACCGATTCCACCAAAAGCGACCCCGTCTTTGCGAACGTCTTCGCAAAGGAAGCGCAGCTTGGAGGTGAGCCCGTTTTTCACGAACGATTTCACAGAGGTAGAGCACGACCAACAGCAACCGTCGACCACCAGCGCTATAATTGGTGGGTTTGTGAACGTCTTTCACAAACGAAGCACGCTATGGAAGCATCAGCCGTTCCGCTGTCGCTACCGCAATCCAGGGAGCCACAGTCTCCCTCGTGCTTTATGAAGGTAGAAGCCCCGTTCACCGAGAACATCGATGCGGCACCGACCACGCACATGATCACGGTCTCCGTATTCGACTTTTCTACCGCCGCACGGATCGTCCGCCTCTACGTCCAAAGCAACAGCAAGTATAAATCTCTCCAAGCGCGGGGTACAGCATGTTCGGGCCCACAAGATCGGAGCGCGCCCTGCGGGGATACCACGAGGACTCACCCCCGCAAAACACGAGGACGCACTCCTCGCGCACGAGGACCCATCCCTCGCGAACCACGAGAACCCATCCCTCGTGAACACCGACGACTCCTTCCCCGCCGACGACACACCAGCCCTTCAGCCTGCTGGTTGTGTTACCTACTACACGATTCGGCGTGAACAAAAAGCGTGCCACCCTCCCGGCTGTTTTCTCCTAAAGCAAGAACAGTTACAAGTGTTGCCGCCCTCCAGGCAGAGTTAACCCCTCTTGAAAGCAACAACAACCTGGACCGTTGCCGCCCTTTCTCCAGTGTTCCCTGTAACAAACGCAAACGTCTACTGAAGCTACACACATCAAGGACGGGTCCAACGGGCATCCTGCGGCCGCGATCAGCCACGTGAAAGTTGCTAGCCTCACCGATCACAGGTTAACGCAGTAACTCTTCACCCTCTGTTGTGTTAACGTCGTAGCACTATGGCACGCACCGTTCTGCGTGTTCCAGCCTCCTGAAGGTTTCGCTCACCTGTCGGCGAGTTCATCGACCTCGCCTGTCAAGTCCTTCTGGAACGTTTGTTTGGCGTTCCTGCAGAGTTCATTATAACAAGGACTTGTTCCAACATCAACAGAGTCATCGCCCGCGTCCGCCCAACCTGCCCGTCACTCTGACAAGGCCTGCTGTTTCGCACGTCTCCACAGTCCTTCGCCTGACGGATACACTTTATTCGCCACGACGCGCATACGGATCCCCTCACAAGCAGCATCTTCGGAACTCGCTCGCCAAGCCGAGACAGCACGACCGCCGAGACCACCAGCTCGTCAGACCATCTCATCCTTGGACTTTCGTTAAAGCAAATTCTGGGGGGGGCCTATGTGGCGGTAACACCGGTTGTCCCTTACATTGAGATACATAATTACATAATTCCCTTTAACTTACCTTACTGTATGTGTCTGTTACTATACTCAGGCTTCTCTCCTGTACTCTGACGTCATGACATCAGAGCTCGGAACCTTCCAACAGTAGAGCTCGGAACCTGCTGGCAGTTGAGCTGGGAAACTTCTAGTCAGTCCTCATGGAGTCCCCGCTGGGACAAGACCTATACCACGGTGCTCCTGCAGTCAGCCATCTTACCTGCCATCTTACCTGATTTAATTAATCTGTTCCTGTAAATAAACAACTTGTTAATAGTTCGTCGAAGTCAAACTCTCTTATTTAGTGGCGATCTACACGAACCGCTACAGTGGACCATTAAACAACTAATGGGAGGAGAAGGCTCCATGAATATCCCCATCCTCAATGATGGTGGAGCACAGCACGTGAGCGCAAAAGACAAAGCTGAAGCGTTTGCAACCATCTTCAGCCAGAAGTGCCGAGTGGATGATCCATATTAGCCTCCTCCTGAGGTCCCCACCACCACAGAAGCCAGTCTTTAGCCAATTCAATTCACTCCATGTGATGTCAAGAAATGGCTGAGCACACTGAATACAACAAAGGCTGTGGGCCCCGACAACATCCCAGCTGTTGTGCTGAAGACTTGTGCTCCAGAACTAGCCGCACCTCTAGCCAAGCTGTTCCAGTACAGCTACAACACTGGCATCTATCTGACAATGTGGAAAACTGCCCAGGTATGTCCTGTCCTCAAAAAGCAGGACAAAGCCAATATGACCAATTACCACCCCATCAGTCTATTCTCAATCATCAGCAAAGTGATGGAAGGTGTCATCGACAGTGCTATCTAGTGCCACTTACTCACCAATAACCTGCTTTCTGATGCCCAGTTTGGGTTCCGCTAAGACCACTCGGCCCCCAACCTCATTACAGCCTTGGTCCAAACATGGACAAAAGGTGAGAGTGACCGCCCTTGACATCAAGGCAGCATTTGATTAAGTGTGGCATCAAGGAGCCCTAATAAAACTGAAGTCAATGGGATTCAGGGGGGAAATGCTCCACTGGCTGGAGTCATACCGAGCACAAAGGAAGATGGTTGTAGTGGTTGGAGGTCAATCATCACAGCCCCAGGACATCGCTGCAGGAGTTCCTCAGGGCAGTGCCCTAGGCCCAACCATCTTCAGCTGCTTCACCAAAGACCTTCCCTCCATCATAAGGTCAGAAGTGGGGATGTTTGCTGATGACTGCACAGTGGTCAGTGCCATTCGCAACTCCTCAGATAATGAAGTAGTCCATGCCTGCATGCAACAAGACCTGGATGACATTCAGGCTTGGGCTGATAAGTGGCAGGTACCAGTCGCACCACACAAGTGCCAGGCAATGACTATCTCCAAATAGCGAGCGTCTAACCACCGCCCCTTGACATTCAACGGCATTACCATCGCCAAATCCCCCACCATCAATATCCTGGGGGGTTACCATTGACCAGAAACTTAACTGGACCAGCCACATAAATACTGTGGCAACAAGAGCAGGTCAGAGGCTGGGTATTCTGTGGAGAGTGTCTCACCTCCTGACTCCCCAAAGCCTTTCCACCATCTACAACGCAGAAGTAAGGAGTGTGGTGGAATGCTCTCCACTTGCCTGGATGAGTGCAGCTCCAACAACACTCAAGAAGCTCGACACCATCCAAGACAAAGCAGCCCGCTTGATTGGCATCCCATCCACCACCTTAAACATTCGCTCCCTCCACCACTGGCGTACCGTGGCTGCAGTGTGTACCATCTACAAGTTGCACTGTAGCAAGTCGCCAAGGCTTCTTCGGCAGCACCTCCCAAACTGGCAACCTCTTCCATCTAGAAGGACAAGGGCAGCAGGCGCATGGGAACACCACCATCTCCAAGTTCCCCTCCAAGTCACATACCATCCTGACTTAGAAGTATATCACCGATTCTTCATCGTCGCTGGGTCAAAATCCCGGAACACCCTACCTAACAGCACTGTGGGAGTACCTTCACCACGCAGACTGCAGCAGTTCAAGAAGGCGGCTCATCACCACCTTCTCAAGAGCAACTAGGGATGGGCAATAAATGCTGGCCTTGCCAGCGATGCCCACATCCCCTGAACGAATAAAAGAATAATGATCTGCCTCCAGATGCCCATGCAGCTGAGTGTTTGTGGGAGTTCCAGGGCAAGATGAAGACATTATAGCACCCCTCCAAGGATTTTTAAGTAAAGTTTCAAAGTACCATAACTTAATGAAACTTCTGAATTTGAAAGCTCAATACAATCTTCTCCAAATGATAAGCTTTAAAGAACCATATAATTTCACAAAGGATGATGAGATCTGAAAGATTCCAATAATGACATATTCCAAACCATATATCAGCAGAACAGTCAATTCAAATCGACTTCAAGTTTTATTTTCACCAGCATAAATTAATGATATCAAGAACTCATTGTCAATACCAGACAATAGATCCCCATTTTCATATGTATGTTATTAAGATTGAATTCCATTATTCTATCCTCAACCATCACCTGCTTTTAATGTTTCAGGAGCCCAATACAGAGCTCCCCCAAGAGCTTAATGAATAAATACAGAGTAGCACTGAACCATACAGACCAGGGAGTAAAAATTCCTTTGTACATTACTGATAATGACTCTGTTTGCTATTTTAAAGAAGTCTTTAATCCATTTATTTTAAATATCTTTGTTAAAATAGCAAACAGAAGAATTTTACCAAACACATTCATCAGTTCATTTTAAGTAGTCCGCGGAGGAATTTCTAACCCTAGGACGGTTTAGGCTCCATCCTCAATCTGTGCTGAGCTAGCTGATCTCATCCAAGATGTCTCTAGGGGTGCTGCAATTGGCCTCAGCCAGGATTCCTGCTCCTCATTCACTACTACTATAGATGGCCTACTCCACCAATGGGAGCGTGGCGGTGTGCATGCGACATTCCCTGCCTTCTCTGTCTTGCGTGTAGTGACATGCAGCGTGGCAGCATAAACTGAGCTTCTTTAAGGTCCTGCTTGACTGCGTGGGTCCAAGTGGTTCTCGATTGGCCTCGAGGTCTATGCCGATCTGAAAGGAGCCTTGATTGGGATGGCTGCGGGGGCTCTCTCCACCTCAAAGTTCTTATCGGGCCAGGCGGTCAATATCAAGTGATTTCTGCTGCAAAGTGCACACGGTTGGATATCAAATGAGGATAGGCTGTGTTGTCCCTTAGAGTTAAATTGCCCGTCAGTGCTTGTTGTCTAGGGTCACACATGAAGAATGGCCAATTGGTGAGGTACTGGAAGACTTCCAGCTCCTTTTGAGCCGAAGACAAAAAAAACCTTCTAATCACAAACAGTGCAAAAGACTCTCATTACTCGGAGCTGGCGATCCATTTCCTCCAAGGTTATATATTCCTCACTGACCTGATGAATAACTTTCACATTTAGTGCTAGAGATATGTGGAAAGGAAGTGGTTTTCATTTTGAAATTTGTTAGAAATCTCATCATGTGGCTGTTAACCATAATGTGCCATTCACAAGCCTCACCCATCACACCGTGGCAAGCCGCCAACACAACTGTCAGACAGAGTCATAAGATTCCGTGTGTTATTGTAATCCCATGCAACAGGAACAAGCCAATGTTGAAATTTTCCAACATGGAACAATGGCTTATTCAAGCAGCAGCCTAGAAACAAATATGGGGCCCTTTTATTTTTTAATGTGCTGGGATACTTCCGATATGAGTAAATGAACAGCAATTACACCCAGAGTTCAGGCAGTTTGCAGCCTGAATAAATCCCTTCATTAGATCGACCCACATCCTAATGTTATACCGTCCTGTACCGTTACACAGTAAGCTCCACAGTGCAGACCCACTGCTCAGGGATCAAACAGGGGCATTACCGTCTGAAGACACAGTTGAATTTTGATAAATACCTAACTGATTTGCCAAGAAATGACATGCTTTCTATAGACTCTGGAATAAAGGTGGCCAATTTGTAGCTCTTTTGCACCAGGGCCCAGTTTAATCATTCACTCCGCTATTCAATTTAGGCAAAAACAACAGAAACAGATTTGACACACAGATTAATCTGATTCAACTTCTAAAATGTGCTGCTGGCTCCTGATGAAGTTTACATTGGGCTAACTATATTTAGAAAAATGGGCATTTAAAACCAGATAGCTAGAGAACATTTTATGGTTGGATCCGGAATTCTTTAGTCTTGCTTTTACATCAGGAATTCTGTACAATGGGATTGTCAAGATGTGCCCATGTCCACTGGATCAGCTGTGCTTTTATCTGAACATGACTTCATTAATTTTATTATGTTTTTTATTTTACAATATAGGACAAAAGAAAAACACAGGCTTTAACAATGACTCTATTGTTAGTGCCCCTGGATTAAGAAGAGGAAAATTCAGCAAGGGTAAAAAATCAGCAACGTAAAAAAAAAAAAATCAGCAAATGTTCTCAATTACTGCTCCTCCTAGGGTTAGGGTCAAAAAGTGGAACTTACCTGGGTCTTTTCTGGCCATAATTCTGCCTGTTGCCAGGTTACACTGCCAGGCCTAGTACTGAGCATCCCTGCCACAATCGGCAGTTAAAATCACATTGGGGTTAAAACGATGTAATTGGACCCTGACTTTTAAATATTTATGAGGCTCCTGCCTACCTGTGGCAGGCAGCCCCAGCGTTGCCAAAAACCTGCCAGTTAAAATGGCGGCACGCCATGAATGCATCAGGGAAAGCGAGGAGAATTAACCCAACCACTATTTTAAGCGCCCACCCTGCTGCTGGACAGGCAGGGTTAAAATTGAGTCGATAGTTTCCCAAAACAGCAAGGGCTGATTTCTACTTATATCTTTATCTACATCGATCCAATCAATTGTCGATATAACTATAATCTGTTCTTAGGAAAGAATTTTAGATACAAGTTATCTGCTTTACTGATCTATTTTAGATATATATGTTATTTATAGGGCCGATTCCTCACGCCTCGGGACAACGGCTCCAGGATCACTTCGCACACGAGCACACTCACATAACTGGAGTGGGAGCTGACCTGATTAGATTCAACGAGATCAGGTAATTTAATAATTTACTTGTGCTCCCTGCGCAGCTTGTGCCTTGTACAAGGAATTTAATAAAGGGAGGTCTGCTGATTCCAGAGTATATTAAAGGGATGTGGCCAATTAAAGGTAATGACAGCATACATAGGGCCATAGGAGGTAAAAATATTGGAGCTTTTTCAAGACTCAAAATGGTCACAACAATTTTCCACCTTGGCAAAGATTGTATGGAGAGGAAGGAAAAGTCAAAAGGACAGACAACATAACATGGAGGCACAAAAGAGAGAATCTGTGGGCAAATGGCAGAGTGGCACTTACACCCTTTTAGATGACTGGCAAAATGGAGATTCTGCTGCAAGTGGATGCAATGAGGCCTACCCTGCTTGGCATTCCAAGGCAACTTCCCTAGAGGATATCAGTGCACCATGTCTGGCAGGATGTAGCTGCCAGACTGAACATTGTCTATGGTACCCGCAGGACCTGAAAACAGATATGGAAGAAGACAGCACAGTTTAAGGAATCTGGCAAGGTAAGACTAACCAACAGTACCATGTACCAGATATAAGGCCAAGCCATCGCATAAGCTTACAGCTCTTTCATTGGATCGCACACATATTGGTACCTCAGCACATACAAGAGGCAACATGCAAATGAAAGCCTTGCCATGCTTACAACTTCCAGGTGCTTCATTATTGAACTTTGGGAAATGCACCAATGTGGTGATCTTGGGCATGTGTGCCACAATATTCAGTGGGAAAGGAGATAAACGTACAGGCCATGTTGACCAATGCATCAATCACCCTTTTGACCCATACAGTGCCTGATATTTTACTGTCTGCTGGGAATAAGTGGTGAGCATAATAATTGAGAGCAGTGTGATTGTGCTATGTGCCAAATTTGCAGCAAATGTCCTTGCTGCAGATGACAAAGTTCTCTCTTGCTGACCTGCAGCAAGCAGAGGTAGTTGTCCTGAGTATAATGTAATAAGATCTGAAGAATGGTGTAGGGTATGCTGAACTCCCTTGCAAGCCTTTTTTTCCCCTCCTGTACCACCTCAACCATGACGCACTGCACTTGAGGTGCTTTAAAAACCAAATGTAAGCATTGAAACAAAAAAACCCTCCTGTGCCCAAGGTACTTCCCTTGCTCCCACTGCAAATGGATGCACAAAGGAAACATTAAAAAGAGTAAACTAAGCAGAAATTTAACTGAATTGTGCTAGATATGCATTTAACTATTTTTGCATTAGTCTCGTGCCTTAATGAGGCTCATTCACAAAAGTGTGAAAACATTTTAGCTCACTATAAATGGCCAGAGTTATAGAATATAAACGACAAGATCTATATAAAACCTGAGCAAGACCACAGTTGGAGTACTGTGTGCAGTTTTGGGCTCCACCCTATTAGGAAGTATACTGAGGCAATAGAGTGCACACAGCGCAGATTCACTAAGATGCTGCCTGCTATGAGAAAATATAAATATGAAGAAAGATTTGAAAAATTGGGGCTGTTTTTGTTAGACTACTTTATAAGATATAGGCGGACAGATTCTGGGTTGGAATGGAATTGGTTCCATTCTCGAAGGAAAAAGGTTGTTATTAATGGTCATGGTGTTGCTTGCAGCCCAGTTATTAGTGGGGTCTGCAGGGATTGATGTTAGTGCCATTGCTCTTCACAGTCTTTATTAATGATGTAGCTGAAGGCATTGGGGAAAATGTCCGATGTTCCTATGTCCATAAGTTTGCAGTTGATATAAAGATTTGTGCAAGTGATAGACTTAGACAGTGGATCGTTTTACTTTAGAATAGCATAGATTTCGGTGAAATTTGATTGAGGTCTTTAAAACAACGAAGGGACTAAACCGTGTCCAAGTGGATAGATTATTTTAATTAGGTAGGTTAGGGAGAACCAGGGGACATAATTACATAAGCATAGAACTAGTTTAGATGTCAGGAGGTTTTTCTTTCTGCAGACCTTTGGAACAAGTTGCTGGCTCATGCAGTGAGTGCGATTCACTACAAGCGGTCAAAAGGGAGCTGGATGAATTCCTAGCCGTGGCTGATGTCACATCGGAGAAAAGGTAGACAGCGTATTGGAAATGGTTGCTTACAGTTGGTGCCTTGGACACCCAGCGTGAATTCTCACACTTTCAGGGTTGTATGTTTTATTAACCTATTTTAGATACATGTTATCGTCATCTATATGGTCTACTAATCTATTTTTTATACAAGTTGCCCATATATTTCAGTTATATGGGCGGCTTGATTTGCCCTTTGAATCCTCACATGTGGAAATAGAAAAAAATGAAGAAAAGAAAATGAAAATATCACTAATTTTAATTCTAATAAAATTAAGTGAACTATTTAAATAAAACAAAGTGAATAAACAGAGCTGGATCAAAGCGCTTGCAGCTTAAAGTGACATGTTGAATCTGAACATTTCCCATATCTTTATAGAATATCAATATGCACCTATTGACAAGTTTTGCTAGAATTTGACTACAGGCCATCTATTGACTTATATGTAACATAAGAAAAAAAAAAAATTAGTGTCAAAAAGAAAATTTGATTAGAAAATTTAAAATGTCTAAATTTAAAAACTTTGGAATAATCTTTATTTGGGGATCAGATACTCAGAACTAATAGCAACACACTGATACTTGTAGAAATAATAACTTTAAATATGTTAACAAACTATTCCAAAATGTGAGAATGGCTACTGCTATTTTGAAGCCACTGTCAATTGAGTCCTGTTTACATACAAGAATTTTTGGCATGCAAGCCAGAAATTCCATGTAACAATGGCCCTTGAAAGACTGAGCATGCTCATCTTTTACTCGAGAAGGGAATGCACTAAAAAATGTCCAAATAAGGCCCTTCATTTTCTGATATTTAAATAGATTAAATCTGTAAGGAGTAAATAAATCTGCCTTTATTATCAGCAGAACAATATTGATTATTGAGCATCACAGACCCAAACATTAACATTACAGAGCTCATAATGTCCGATATTTTGTTTTACGCCAATCACCATTTGTCTCCCTTAGATTTCAATCTTCTTTCCTGTTTTGTTGTTGCTGCTGTTGTAAATGTGCTTCATTTATTTATTTAGTGGCAAAATCACATAATACTCTACATATTTTATCATATTAATTAAATTTACAAAATATTCCTTTAGTATTTCATCCCATTTCCCGTTGCATAAAACTGAAACGTTAATCACCATCTGCCCTTGAGTACATGCCCTACAGCCAACCCTTATATTTTCTTACTGACCACTTAGGAAACTAAACAAGGGGAATGCACTTCAGGGAATGCAAGCAAACCCTAATTGAAAAATACTCTCTTTTTGTTGAATTAAACTATATTAAAATGGGGACTAATGAGAACCGGCCTTTTATAATATTTTACCATGAGATATTGCAGTTCCAAAAAAAGTAATTCTATTAAATGAGAAAAAAGCCAGACACATTTATGCAAAACTACAGTTTAGGCTAAACAAATAAAAAAAGATGTTTTCTCACTTCCTTCCTCACTTAATAAGTAGGCCACTCAATTCTGCTGAAAAGGTTGCTACAGTTCCTGTTGTTATTGTCTGCAAGACATGGTTTCAATAAAACATGAAATAAACAGAGACTTTCCACATTGGACATACACAGATACTATATTGAAGACCCAGGCAGAAGGTGCATTATAAACTATAGGCTCTTGACATACAAAACTGTAGGGCAGCTGCTTGATATCTTACAAACAACTGATATGTTTCTTTTTTAAGAGAAACAAGAGAGTAAGGAGAGACTTTTGGTTTCTTAATCTGTCTTAGTAAAGACCTGCGTAGGTCGGTAAGATAATACAGCAGCATTTCCATTCTATCCAAAGGCAAGGTCAGCAATCTTCAGTTTATTATTAGAATACTGTTAATTAAGCAATCTTCCAAGTATAATTATTCATGATCATATTTCCAAACAGTACTTCAGCTGGCTGAAAGACATTACCACCAAGCAAGCTGCAATACATATTTGGTACTTTAAAGTGTGGTGCAAATTTTGCACATTCCAAAATGATGACAGGGTTCTGAGGATACTGTGAAGGAATAATCAATTCTGAACTTTTATTCTACTTCTCTTCAGTGATATTCTTCCTTATAATTCACATAATGACCATCTTAAAAATAGCCTGTGATGAAAAAATGTCTCTTGTGCATTACAATCAAGAAAAACCATTCAGTATTTGTGAAGTTGCAGCTGACCTTTTTCTGACATGGCAGAGGAAGAAACAAGGGGAAAAGGGCATAATGGAAAAAGGAAGAATAAATGAGAGGAAGAATTGAAAGAGAAAAAGCGAATGAGCGAAGAAAATACGGAAAAGAAATACGAGAAACTAAATGTACAGAATTAAAAGAGAGTGAGTGAGAGAAATAAAACACAAAAAATTAAAGATACAGAATTTGAGAAAGGGAGAGAGTGTGAAAAAAAGAATTAGAGGAAGCTAGAATGAGTGAGAAAGAGAATGTAAGAAAGAGTGGGAATTAGATAAAGAAAGATAAACATAGGAAGAGAACGTGAGAAAGAAAGATTGAGAAAAAGAAAGCTAGCAAAGAGAGAATGCAGGACAGTGCGAGAGAATGAGAGCAAGATACAATGTAAGAGAGAAACATAAACACGAAAAGAAAGTGTGAGAAAGAAAAATATACAGGGAGAGAGAAAAGAACAAGGCAGAGAAAATGTGAGGAAGAAAAAGGAAGGCAAAGGAGACTGTAAGAGAGAAATTTGAGAGAAATAGTGAAACTGTGAGAAAGAGACAGAGATAATGAGAAACAAAAGATGAGAAAATGAGAGAGAGAATTTGAGACAGAAAAAGGAAACAAAAAAAAGAAATAAAATTAAGAAAATTGAAATTGTGATTTAAATGGTATCTATCAAATGAACCAGTTAGGATTTAGTATGGTAAATAGTCAGTATCAGCTGACTGAATAAAAATCATACTTCTATAAACAAAATAAAAAGGCTTTGTTTAACCTTCCAGATACAGCTATGTCAAATCATTTTAGAAGCATTTTTTTTAGTGAACATAAATTTTAATAGGCAATAAAGCATCCAAGTCCTGTTTGATGCTGAACTTGACTTAGCAATTTCATGTGTCCTTCTAGGGGAAACTAATTCCCCTCAGACTAGCATTAGTCTCATTGTAATAAACATTATGTAGCAACGTCCAGTCCTCAGCTGCAATACAATACCAACATTTTAGTCCAATTTCTTTAAGCAGCTTCCAATAATCTGACAGAATGTACTCATTATATGCATTTATTTTTCTCTGTTTGATTCACCAGAACTTGACTGCAATAAATATGAGCAGATTAATAAGTTACAACTAGGGCTAAGCTAACATGTACTTGAAATAAATCTACTTTACAGTGAGATTGCAGGTCTAATAGAATCTAAATGAGCCGATTCCAAATGTCAAATCGCAATCTGAACTAAAGTTTGGAAGTATTACAAAACACCAACGTAATGCTTGTTGTGATTACTACTTTTGTAAAGCTTTTCCCGTCACTCTTGAAGGTGTTGATTCAAGCTAGGGTACACTTTGATGGGCACCATTGCCTTCTAGTACCTCACCCAAGTAACTATTCATCGTGTGAGCCTAACTGGGCTTCTTAGCTTCACGCCTGAGCCTAATCTTGTCTTCACCTGGCATCTAACAGAAAATAGATAGTCACTAGGAGTTGGAACCCTGGTTGATTCGCTTTCTGTCTAGCTCAGGGGCATTGAGACCAAGTATAGCAACTCTGACTGTTGCCCCAGCTAAGATCAGCCTATTTACACTGGGGACTAAAACTGGGGTTTTTTGGTCTGCATGGTTCATAGAAACATAGAAACATAGAAGATAGGAGCAGGAGTAGGCCATTCGGCCCCTCGAGCCTGTTCCGCCATTTAATGAGATCACGGCTGATCATCCAAATTCAGTACCCTGTCCCTGCTTTCTCCCCGTATCCCTTGGTCCTTTTAGCCTTAAGAAATATATCTAACTCCTTCTTGAATATATTTAATGAATTCGCCTCAACTGCCTTCTGTGGTAGAGAATTCCACAGGTTCACCACTCTCTGGGTGAAAAAATTTCTCCTCATCTCAGTCTTAAATGGCTTACCCCTTATCCTTAGACTGTGACCCCTGGTTCTGGACTCCCCGGCCATCAGGAACACCCTTCCTGCATCTAGTCTGTTTAGTCCTGTTAGAATTTTGTAAGTTTCAGTTCTACATTGGGCAGTGTATTTACCAATTGAGCAATTAGGAGAGCCTTGGTTGCTACTTTTGTAGTGAACTAACCAGCAATATATAATCTGGATATAATTTGCAAATGTAAACCAGACACCTTGTTCTTCAAACCAACTGAACTCCAAAGACCAAGAATAACCAAATTGCTTCAATCCTTAAACTGCATTGCCCCCAATTCTTGACAATCAAGTTAAGGAAGTTAGTGCACCTCTCTTGAAAGCACTGCACAATCAAAATGTGCAATGGCTTTGTAACATGTGAATGTAAACTCTTGAAAATACAATTTTTTTTTTTAAATTAATCAACCTCTACTTTTCTCAAATGACTAATAATCTTGGGCAAAAAACCCAAATTTGCTGTACAACACTGATTATGTAGAAAGCACCTTCTTCTGAGTGGAAATAAAATGATCCATGGAACTAGTTCTTTGCTAGTATAAATGTCTCTTACCTTTCAGTCTTATTTCCAATTATACCTAATTTATTTTGTTATTCGGAAATGAAGTTGAATTTGTATCTTGAGAGTTCACTGGGGTAGTGTCATGTTGCCTTTACCAAAGCATTTTAGGATAAAGCTGACTATAAGCACAGAAGCTTCCTGTTTAGGCCCAACTCTAAGTCTCTATTGGTAGGGAGGAATATTTCTGCAAAATACATTTTCAGCTGCACACATTTCCAAAGTGCATCCCATAATATCACATCAGTTAGTGATACAGAAGCAAATTACTAAAAGTATTATTAATGAAGAACAACAATAATAGTTGCAAAGCAATAAACAATCCAGTAATTCATTGCAAAACTTTCAAGACATCGATACCCTTCCATCATCCTATGACTGATGGATTTGCTTATGACATATAGCTTGTAATCCACACTCACACATTGCTTCTGAGAGTGTTTTTCTAAAGAACTCTATCAGCCTATCAGTAAATTACTGTTAATTTCCAAACAGATTGAACAGACATAAAGCAATACTGAAAAGAACCTATGAAATAGGAGAGAGTTAAAGACTGTAACACAATCTCTTGGTTGAGGTAACTTATACAAATCACTTGAGCTTTGCCTTTGCTCTTTACAATGTCATCTGAACCCCTTGGCTGTTTCATTCCCTGCTAACTTATTGCTACTTTGTCCATTGCTCAAAATACCGACACTTGTAAAAATGAGAGAATTTGAAAATGGAGGCCCGCAGTATGGAAGGTTTCAAGCTAAATGCAATTGACTTTTTAAGGTTCTTGTTGTCCATTTCAAATAATTAGTTGAGCATCTAGAAAAGCTTCTGTGAAGAATGACAAGCTTGTGTAAGTACTATCCAATGCCGAACTACACTGTAACAAAAATTGTAATAATAATTACATTAATCTTCTCAAACTTTCAAAAAACATTGTGGGGGGAGAAAAAAAATCAACATTTGCTCATCTATGATGAAGTTACTTCACAATAGAGAATAGAACATACATCAAGTGTTTTCAAATCCCTCATAATCATAGTCTAATTGAATGCAAGACAAAAAGGTCTAATTGCAAGGGAGCAATCTGAATGCAATAGGCTAGACTCAGCCAGCTTAGCACAATACAAGGAAAACAAAATTCTCTCTGTAC